>NC_133653.1:19238346-20687920 GCF_009905375.1 Apium graveolens
AAGACACATCAAAATACCAATAACTTGAGTTCAAAACACCAATTTAAGCTTGTAATAAAGCGTTCCAAGTGGATATAAAATCCATTTATCACTTTCATACTACCATCACTTTCTCAGCAGCCTATCTGCTACAACCACCACCCCTCTATTAATAATAAAATCATTCTTCTTGTCTACTACTATTCCTGAGGCTTCTTTAGGGACTTCTCTCCGGCTTTGGGACTTCTCAGCTATAGCTTCTTCTCAAAAATCAAATTTTTATATTAAAAAAGATCTGTAGCTCTGATACCAAATGTTAAAAATAGAAGATAAGAATTATAACTGCATAATAAATATGATGTAAAATTGATATATACAGACCGAAATGTTCTCTAGGACTACACTGTATTATCTTGTGATTTCACTAAAAAACAAATTACATGCTGCAAATAAATAATCGAAGTACAAAGTACGTGATACTAAACTGCTGCTATAAACTAGAAACTATATTAGCCACTTCCCATACTATTTCAACTACTAAATAAACTTCACTACCTACTATAATCTCTCAACTAAGAGGTTGACTACTCCATGCTGCTATATATGATATAGCATTGTTTATTATTTTCAAACACTAAACATAAACATAAACATAGGCCCATCAACTTAACCAAAGCCCAAAAAGTTTAAATTAGAATCCAACAGTCACCTCCTTAATCTAAATTTTTTTAGGCTAAGCCTGTTTCTTCTATGCCCATCTGGCAATCACTTATTTGCCCATTTGGCAATCAACCCGTATGGCTTTCATTTGTCTGTCTGACACGTCATTTATTTGCAGGTCTGGCACTACTAACTTGCCCGTCTGGCACCTTAAGTTTTTGCTTTCATCCTCGTTACTTCTAGTGAGTTAGACCACAATCCTCCTGACCAGTCCGCCAACCTCACCCTTGTGCCGCTGCAATACCATTAACATTGGACTCATCTCCCTATTTTTCTCTGCTATATTCTATCCAGTCCATACATACACAGTTAATATATATGTATACTCATATCGACAACCAGCACAATCATTCTAACTTCCCTGATTTCTTCTTTCTCGACTAATTATAAATAGACATACATCACATCACATGCACAACAGCTCCTCGAAAACAACACTATGTTGCTTTCTTACTACCATGACTTTCTCAGAAGCCTATTTGCTGCAACCACCACCCCTCTGTTAATAACAAAATCTTTCTTCTTGTCTGCTCCAATTCCCGAGGCTTCTTTAGGGACTTCTCAGCTAGAGCTTTTTCTCGAAAATCAATTTTTTTTATAAAAAAAGATCAGTAGCTCTGATACCAAATGTTAAAAATAGAAGACTAGAATGATAACTACATAATAAACATGATGAAAAATTGATATATACAAGACCGAAATGCTCTCTAGGATTACATTGTATTATCTTGTGATTTCACTCAAAAAAATAAATTACATTCTGCAAATAAATAATCAAAGTACACAGTATGTGATACTAAACTGCTGCTTTAAAATAGAAACTATATTAGCCAGTGCCATACTATTTCAACTACTAAATAAACTTTACTGCCTCCTAAAATTTCTCCACTAAGTGGTTGACTACTTCACGCTGCTATATGTGATATAGCAATGTTTATTATTTTCAAACACTAAACATAAACATAAACATAGGCCCGTCAACTTAACCAAAGCCTACATTAGAATCCAACAGTTTATCCACATACCTATATGCCACGTACTGAATTGTGCCCAATCATCAAAACAGCCCGTGGTTCTTTCATCTTGGATTCATTTTGGTTCTTGAATGAATTTTTTAGACTATGGCTGCGTCTTCATCATGGCTTATCTGGAACTACTTGATTTCAATGCCTGTCTTACTATATTTAGGAATTAATTAATTAATTACTATTTCGTGAGCTCCTTGGGGTCACTCTGTAATGTCAAGTCCGTAAATTTAGTGGTTGTTGCTCCATGAAAACAATGTACAGATGTTGTTCAAGAAAATCACACATATCTGGGAGGAAAAATGATTACCCTACCATAATTCTCAACACAGATAGTTTGGGGATTGGTCAAACTTTTTTTTGTTTCCAACGGAGGTTTTTTGTAGTATACGTCTCTTTATTTATTACTAAGCGACTATTTTTTATTATAATAAACAACTCATTGATCGAAAACCTGATTTCTATTTATGATTAATTAATTATTTTATTTTTGACACTATGTCATAAGTTATAAAAATTCTCATTTTTTGCGGAATGATTATTTTGGTCTAAAATAATTAATTCATTTTTTACTGAATATACATGATTTGTCAATTTGTTATGCGGATCAAACATTTATAAAATTTATATAACATAGCGGATTGTCAAAGTACGTTCATAAAGATTATCATTTCTTTTATTGTACAAAAAATTATAGGACTTTAACCCACCGAATATTATAGATCAGTTGGTTGTTAATTGATTTTGACACACTTGTCATCACAAGAAACAATTCCGATCACCTTTTTTAAACTATTTTTTCTTGTTGAATTTGCTGGGTGATGCCAAAGCCCACTTCTTCCTAAATTTAAATTTATATATTTTTATTTTTTTTAAAATTATTTTGATGAACTTACATAAATAAGGATAAATTAAGTATCATTTTTACCACAATATTCCATTTACATGTAAAACACAATAATAAACTCCAAAAATTAGCGGAACAATTGCTATTATTTAATAACGGGAATGGAAGCGTTTTATTGGACATTTATTTGTAAACATGAGCTGATCAACCATATTTATATATATTAAATGATGATTGACTTTAAAATTGTCAAATAGTGTATATCCAAACACTATATATGTTTTGAGACCAGAAAAACACTCAATATGCTCAACGTTGGCTTATCTGAAACTACTTGATTTACTTAAGAATAAATATACGAGGATGGAAAAAATGTCTCTTGTATTTTCCACACTTTACATCTAATACATATATCTTCTTATATAGCCAATGTGATTGACATTAGATTACAACAAATAACAAAACTATATTTATCTAACCATTCAAATGATGAACTTATCTTATATAAGATAAGGTAGTTATAAAACCATATCACGTTTGGTCAAGATCACCCCTCAAACTGACGGAGAGGAAGCACAGACGACTGGTACCTAATGGCTTGGTAAATATGTCAGCTATCTGATCATGCGTGGATATATACCGAATATGCAGATCTTTACGAGCAACTTTTTCGCGAAAAAAATAAAAATCCACCTCAATATGTTTTGTGCGAGCATGAAAAAGTGGATTTGTAGCAAGATACGTTGCTCCAATATTATCACACCATAATAGCGGGGCATTGGAAATAAAGACATTTAACTCTCCTAAAAGAGTCTGAAGCCAAGATAATTCAGCTGTTGTGTCTGCCAAGGACTTGTACACAGCTTATGTGGAGGAGCGAGCTACAGTCCGCTGCTTGCGGGAGCACCAGGAAATTAAATTACTCCCTAGAAAGATGGCATGCCCTCCAGTAGATCGTCGATCAGTGGTAGAGCCTGCCTAGTCCGAATCAGTGAATGCTTGTAATTGAAAAGGATTGGCACACTTCATAATTGATAAGCTAAAGTGAGCAATACACTTTAAGTATCGAATAATACATTTAAGAGCAATCCAATCACTATTTGTTGGTGAATGCATGGATTGACAAATGCGATTGACAGAAAATGAAATATCAGGCCGCGTCAGAGTAGCATATTGTAGACCACCAACTAATTGACAAAACAAAGTCGGATTATCAAAATAATTTGTTGCATCAGAAGAAACACCATTCTGAGAATTAGGAAGAACAGCTGGTGTGCGAAGAGATTTACAAGTTATCATTGATGCTTTGGGAAGAAGATCCAATATGTACTTTCATTGAGAAAGTAATAATCTGTGCGACGTACGGTGAACTTCCATCCCAAGAAAATAATTTAAGGGGCCAAGATCTTTAAGTGCAAACTCAAAACCAAGCTGTTGAATTAATGTATCAATAGCAGAGCAAAAATTACCTGTGACAATTATGTCATCAATATAGACAATTACAACTATAGAGATGTTATCCTTAAAAAAAAGCAGCATAGAAGTATCTGACTGTGATATAACAAAACCAATGTCACAAAGAAAATCAGTAAGCCTTCTGTTCCATGCTCGGGGAGACTGTTTGAGTCCGTAAACAGACCTGTGAAGCAGACAAACATGATTTGGACGTGAGGCATCAACGAAGCCTGGAGGCTGACTCATATACACGGTTTCATCAAGCCATCCATTGAGAAATGCATTATTAACAGCAAGCTGATGTATATGCCAAGATTGAGATACTGCAAGAGATAAAATAACACAAATAGTTGTCGGTTTAACCACTGGACTAAAGGTTTCAGTATAATCTACACCTTCTTCCTGATTATAGCCTTTCACAACTAAACGTGCTTTGTAGCGTTCTATTTGACCATCTGGTTTACGCTTTATACGAAATACCCACTTACAGCCACCAACATTCATGTCTTTTGAACGGGGAACTAAAGACCATGTTCCTTGAGATATTAAGACATTAATTTCAGAAGACATGGCATCACACCATGCAGGAATTTTTATCGCCTGGGAGTAACATGATGGCTCAATGGTAAGATCAGACTATGATAATAATGCATGATGATGAGAACCTTTTTGTTTTTTGTCATAGATCTAGTTAAGACACCTATATGATGTGCCAAATTAGAAGTTGTCACTCCTGCCGAGACATCGTGATCGAGTTTGGAAGCAATTTGAAGACCAAATTCAGGTGGGATATTTTCAATGCAAGGAACAGGAGAAGTTACTCTATATAGAGAGGATAGTGTTCTCATTGGTCTAGGTGGAGATAACATGTGACTATGTGTTGGTGTACAAGTAGAGGATGATACAGATGTATTTAAATTAGAATGATGATGTAATTCACCTGATGGTGTTTGGATAACAGAATGATGAGATGGACTAGGAACAGGCTGTATCGGAATGTTCTTATTAAAAAGTGGAAACTGGGCCCATGGAAGTGAAAGTGAGTCAGCGAGAAGAGCTGTTTGATGTTAGATTGAGAAAGGAAATGAGGATTCATTGAACCTCACATGACGAGCAATGTATAATTTATTATTTTCAATGTCTAAACAATGATAGCCCAAGTGATTTGGAGAATACCCAAGGAAAATACACGGCTTGGAGCGGAAGTCTGTCTTGTGGTTATTATATGGTCGAAGAAATGAAAAACAATGACACCCAAATATTTTCAGAAATAAGTAATCTGGAGGATGATTATAAAGACATTCATATGGAGACAAATTATGGGACACTGATGATGGCATTCTGTTTATAAGTTACACGGCTATTTCAAATGCAAAATGCAAAAATTTAAATTGAACAATAGATTTTGCAAGCAATATGAGACCAGTTTCAACAATATGACGGTTACGCCTTTCAATCATACCATTTTGTTCATGAGTATGAGGACAAGAAATGCGATGATGAATACCTTTACTGATAAAAATATTATGTATTGAACGAAATTCACCACCCAAGTCAGTTTGGACAGCCTTTATTTTGGTATTAAATTGACGTTCTACAAGAACTTGAAACTGCTGGAATATATCAAAAACTTGGGACTTAGCTTCAATAGGGTAATACCAAATGTACTTGGAGAAAACATCCAAAAATATTACAAAGTACTTGTGACCATTTGATGAATGAACAGGGGCAGGACCCCATACATCACAAAATATAAGTTCGAGAACAGAATACACCACATGATTAGTGAGAGGAAGATGATTACGACTAGATTTTCCCATCTGGTAAGAATTACAAAATGATAATGTTTTGTTCATCAATGGTAAACTATTAACCTTGACAATTTTATTAAAAACCTAATGATGAGGATGACCTAAACGACTGTGCCAACAATCTGAAGATGCTTTGACTAGAAAAAAATGCCGCTGGTTGTAGAGAACATGAAGTGGAAAAGGGTGTTAGAGTGTAGAGTCCTCGATCACTCCGTCTGGACAGAAGAGTTTCCTTCGTTTTGCGATCCTTCACATAAAAACAAGAAGGGTGAAATTCAAAAAATACATTTTTATCATATGTAATCTTTTGTACAGATAGTAGACACTTTGTAAGTTCTGGAACATGTAAAATATTATTCAACTTAAATGATGAATTTTGTGTTTTGAGTGTAGAAGAACCAGTGTGTGAGATTAATAAACCTTTACCGTTACCAACACGAAGAGTGTCTGAACGTTGTTAAATAGAGCCATGATCTAGTGATTGTAGATCCGGTGTGGCATTATAAGTAGCTCCAGTGTCAGGGTACCAAGCATCCGTTAAGTTGTTTGGATAGAATGACGCAGTGTGAGCTGAAGCTAAAGTGGCAAGGATTGGCGGATTAGCGTGGTTATAGCGTTGACGACATGCATCAGCTGTATGATTGTAGCGGTGACATATTTGATATTGTACAGATCCATGGAAGTAAGACCTGTTGTTGTTTCCAGTTCTGTGTGAGCCTAGAGCAGGGTGACGATTTTGATTGCTGGAAGCTCTAGAAGAAGTATCAATTGGTGCAGGAGTAACTCTAGAAGAATGATTATGGTTGCCATAGTTATTCCCAAAACGCATCGAAGTGCGTTGTGTGTAGTTTGCCGATGGAGAAGCAGTTAGAGACGGAGAAATAGGGAGAGGTGGCATGACTAGTTCTATCCTCGGTTGGGATGGAGTGCTGAAATTATTTAACAATAATTCATAGTTTGATAAATTAATATGAAGATCTGTAAATGAGGCATCACCTCCTTTATCAGCAAGATTCGGAATTGCGGGATGAAATTCATGGCGTAATCCCTTAAAGACAATACAATTGAAATCGGCCGTGGAAATCGGACGTCCAGCAGCGGCAAGCTGATCAGCAATGGCCTACACTTTGTATAAATATGTCATGACGGAGTCATCATTCTGTTTCATTTCCTGGAGAGTGCGATGAAGGTTGAGCATTCTCATTACGGATGGTGATGCATATGCCTTTTCAAGCATAATCCACAATTCTCTTGACGATTGTGCATCAATAATAAGAGAGATTATATCCTCACGTAAAGAAGATATTAAGAGGCTGAGAAGATTTTGATCTTGTTGATACCATAGAGTGTAATCAGGATTTTTGACAGGGGCCGAATCTTTAGTTGCACCCAGAATGACAGATGGGGGAGCCTTAGAGGTTCCATCAACAAATCGAATAAGATTATTACCACGGAGCAGTGGCATAATCTGGGCTTTCCAAGATAAGTAGTTTCCTGGATGCAATTTCATCACAAGCATCTGAGTTGGGTTAGACAAATTCAGAGCAGAAGTCAGAGTGTTTAAGGATAATTGTTTTTGGGTTGATTGAGAGAAGTCAAAGGAACCAGAAGAACTAGGAGAAGCCATTGATGGCGTTAAGTGGCTCTGATACCAACTTAAGAATAAATATATCAGGATGGAGAAAATGTCTCTTGTATTTTCTACACTTTACATCTAATACATATATCTTCTTATATAGCCAATGTGATTGACATTAGATTACAATAAATAACAAAACTATATTTATCTAACCATTCAAATGATGGACTTATCTTATATAAGATAAGGTAGTTATCAAACCATATCACGTTTGGTCAAGAGATTGCAATGCCTGTCTTACTATATTTAGTAATTAATTAATTAATTACTATTTCGTGAGCTCCTTGGGATCACTCTGGAATGTCAAGTACCTATATTTAGTGGTCGTTGCTGCATGAATACAATGTGCGAATGTGGTTCAAGAAAATCTCACATATCTTGGAGGGAAAATGATTACCCTACCATAATTCTCAACACAGATAGTTTGGGGATTGGGCAAACTTTTTTTTGTTTCCAACTGAGGTTCTTGTCCTATTAAATAGTTTCGGTCTATTTGGTCCGGAAAGAATATAACGAATTTCTGAAAAATCTGGATTGAACCGACCTAATGCTCAACCCCATTTGTAAATAAAAAGTAAAAGCTATCTGTAATATCAAATTTCATGAACATTGCCCGAAAATCAAACCCCCAATTCGAAATAAGAATTATAGAAGCGAAATTAATTTTATGAGGTGCATGTTGACAAAGAAAATAATATAGACCTAAATGATAAAGAAAATAATGTAGACCTAAATAATGTAGACCTAAATTAAGTTGTTAAGTACTCTTGTTTAAATACTAGCTATGCTAGAGATTAATTTAGATTTATAGTGAATTTTTAAGTAAGTTACTTTAGTTGTTTTGGTTTTTCTCGCGGGTTAATTCAGCGGAGGATTATATATGAATATAATATTTATTAATTAATTTATTTGTTACTTTTATTTCATTTCACATCCATTACTTACGAAGAATTAACTGATTGTGAAAGCAGAAAGCCGAATGGACGAATTTATTAAATTGATATGCTCTAAATTTATTAAAAATCTGTGCTCTAATTCAATTTGTATTGCAAGTTTATGTATTTTTGGTTATTAATAATATTTTTATACTTAGTGGAGACATATAATTCAATTTTTTATGTCTAATTATTTCTTTTTATGATTTAGCTTCGCATTTATATTTGTATAAAATAAGATAATTAAGTATATGATTTTAATACAAATTATTATTTATCTAAGATTTGAATCTTATAATCTATTAATAAAAGAATCATTTTTTCTTTTTTCATAGGAGAATTTTATACACTTCCTAGACTGATATCTATTCATGTGTTTTGTAAAAATCAGGGTTAATTGTACAATATGTATCTAGCTAGTAATATATATGTTACTCTTTTTGTAACTAGTAATATAATATATATGTGCGTGTATGTTGGATGTAATATAATTTACTCAACTGTAGATATATAGAATACAAGAAGATTTCATTCATCTGATGAGAATTAAAAAGGAATTTCAAAAATTAGGGTGGCTTATTCTCTTTCTGTTAGAAAATGGAAAGTTTGAGACATGTTTTAGACATTAACTTAATATAATTTTCTAAAACTAATTGTTGCAGGTTGCTCCTTGTCATAAGGACTTAAACTTTCAAGTTCGGATCTAAGCCATTTTCTTAATATAATCCATATAGAAATTTAGCTGAAGTTAGTAGCTTGAAATGGATTTGTGGATTTTATCCCAAATTGATTAAGTAAACATGAGTGCAGTTCTTTATATAGTACCATGTGCAAGAGTAGTATATCAACTAGTACGGCATGTGGGTGTGCATGGGGTTATTGTGTGTCTCGCGCACCGCCGCCGCCTCGCCTCGCCACGCCACGACTCAGGTGGGGTTGGGTCGAAGGGCGATTTGGGCGAATGTCCCGGCATCTCACGTACGCGAGGCGACCTGGGGGTGGAATTTAACTACCTTTTTAATCAAAATATTATTGACTTATTATATTTTTTATTATGAGTATTGAATCTGTATAACAATAAGCAATACCCGTTGATGCACAAAAAACATTATTCGTTAAAATACAATATGCATTATCCGTTGATGGATTTGCTAAGACTGCTGAATCAGAATTTGCTATGGCTGATAAATCCTGACGGTGGTCAGGATTTGCTGTTGCTATGGCTGATAAATCCTGATGGGATGGCTATATCAGGATTTGACAAATCCTGATACTGAATGTTACGTTTCTGATTCTGGAAATATTTTATTCAATGCATATTAAGTCAGAATATTTATTTTAATTAATGCATATCTTCAGTGACATTTTTATTTTGTATAACATACAGACTAAAACGTTGGGAAGAGATATACGTCAATCACATAATTGTGAAACCCGATCTGCTATATCTCTCTCTTTTCTCACTTCCTTCACATACAGATTATTGCATAGGTATTCTAGGACAACTGAGGTCAGGTCGCTGTTGAGATTTACATATATGTGGATAAATTACTCCGTGATATTGTATCGTGGAAGTGATATTGCTGCAACCCAACAGAGCGTAAGTGGGGCAATAATCTCTTCAAGAACAATCTAGACTTCTTGAAGGCTAGGAGTTGATAGTTTTTAAGATTTGTTAACGCTTCTGTTAAAGCTAAGTGTTCTTTCCTATCTCTGTTAATTCAGTTACTGTTTAATCTTGTTACTTTCCTTCATATTTTGTTTCGTTATTTGGTTAATTGTCTGTTCTTGCTAATTGTGTTATATATAACTGCCTCATTGTTGAACGTACTGTTAGTTTATTACCCAATAATCTTGAAAAGATTATATGTTATATTGTTTAATTAGAAAGATGGTTAACGAAACTGGTGATAATCCTAAGACTGTTGAGATTGGTTGTGATTCTGGTGGTACTGCATCCATTGATTGGGCCATGTATCGTTTTCCCCAACCAATTGATTTATCGGGTATGCCTGATAAATTCAGTGGTGGAGCTTCTTTTTCTCTTACATAAAAAGATGAAGCTCTGGTTAACGGTTAAGGGTCTATGGCCAGTGATGCAGTATGATCCTTCGGTGTTGGATCAAAAGAAGGCTGAATTTGTTAAGGCTGATGCTTTAGGGGCTGAGAAGAATGAGGTTGCTAGGGCATCCATTTTGGCATCTTTGGCAACTTTGGCGAACACCTTATTCGATTTTTATTCATGAGATGCCTATACTTCTAAGGTTTTATGGGAGAAGCTGGACCAAAACCACAATATTGATTCTCAAGGACTTGAGAAATATTTTGTAGCTAGGTTTCTTGAGTTTAAGCTGGTGGATGGAAAATCCATGACTGGACAGGTTCATTAGTTTGAGATGTTAGTAAATGCTTTGTGTGAGTCTGGTATGATCTTGCATGAGAAGTTTACTCTCTAAGTCTTGGGAAAAGTTTGCTCTCTCCCTGAAAAGACAGAAAGGAGAAAGGAGAGATCACTTGGACTAACTTGATGTTGGACATCTCTGTGCAGGAGCAACACAAGTCCAAACAAGGACATGCATTGATGCTGAATATGCGAGCTCAAAGGTAAATGTAGTGACTGTAGGATAGAAAAGAAAGGTAGTCACTAAGAAGGCTCACACTAAACCTGAGAAGAATAAGGCTAAGAAAGCAAAGTAAAACAAACCATGTTGGTCTTGTGGACAGGTTGATCATTGGAGCAAAGACTGTCCAAGTAAGAAAGCTAATAAAGGTAGAGTGGTAGCTCAAAAAAATACGGTGCTTGGACTTGGAACCATGAGTGGGACTATAACTAACATGATCATCGGTGAGGTTGTTACCTCTGAAACCGATGATGGGTATGTTACTTACAAGCATGTACTACTTTTCCAGTTATCTGTCACATGAGTGGTTGATTGATACTGGAGCTAATGTGCATATTTTTGCTGATATTAGTTTAATTATATCTTATCAACAGAGTCATGGAGTGATAGTGATGATGGAGAATGCCAGTGCTGCACAAGTGCTTGGAATAGGAAATGTGGACCTAAAATTTGCTTCTGAGCGGATTCTATCTCTCACTGGAGTGTATCATGTTCCCTCCATTTGTAGAAATATAATAAGTAGAAGTTGTTTAGTTTAGAATGGCTTTGAACTTCCTTTGAAGTCTAATAAAGTAGTTATTACTAATACTGGTACATTTTTTGGCAAGGGTAACTTGTCTGATGGTTTTTTTTTAATAAATGTTTAACCCATCTTGGGTGATTTTATTATTGATAGTGTTGCACCTCTTGTTAATTGTGTTGAATCATCTGATTTGTGGTACTGACGACTTGATCATTTAAATTTTGGTGCTCTAAATAATTTGATGAATTTAGAGTTGATTCCAAATACTAGTACAAATTGTGCCATAGGCGTCTCCTTATTTGTGTATGTTGTACATGGAACAGATATATAAAATAGTTTTATGCGTCTGGTGTACATTGCACATACGCATATATAGCAAGAACAGATGTTTTTACGTTCGTTGAACCTTAACACCCGTAAAAAGTTATTTTATATGTCTGTTACGAATTATATACATTTGTCCTTATGAATGTGACGTAAAAAAATTAATTATATGCGTCTGTCTAGTTTAAAACAGACCCGAGGCTAATTTTTTTATTTTTTTTTAAAAAAGTAAAAGTGAGGAAATAGATAAATCCATGTAGAGTCCAATTACAACTCACCCACTCTTTTTTTATGGCTCTAAGCCTACTCAGTTATTTTTATGTTAATTATAAAACCAAATTACCCATTACTTTATCTATCACCCATTAAAATCCTGGGAAATTACTCGTAAGTAGCTATATTGATCTCCAAGCACTGATTGGAACCCTAATTATATTTGGGGAAGAAGGAGAACACTCTTAGAAGCCTTACCTTTTGATATTCAAGTCAGTCTCATGTATATGTGCGTCTTAATCTTGTTGTTTTTGTTGTCTCAAAATTTAATGTATATCTGTAAATTGGTATTTGTATGTCAGTTTCAACTTGTTCCACCAGTGAAAAATCTCTTTGATTTTGTTGGTTTGATGTAGTGAAGAAAAAATTGTATTATGTGTTTTAACTTGTTTGTGCAAAGAAACAAGTGATTGGCTATTATGTTCGTTTTTGGCTTTTCTGCAAACTGCAAAACAAAGGCTTGTTTTCTCTTATTGTACAACATATGTGAATTTGTTTCTATTTGTGAATTTGTTTTGGTAATGACATATTTTTCAATCAAGTCCTCTTAAGCTTTACAGGGATACACAAATAAGTACAGTTGCAAATTAGGACATGCCATTATATGATCAGTGGTTTACTAAACTCTTGTTTAAATTGACTAGTGTAGCATTTAGTACTGCCTCATTTTAGATTTTAGAAATCAAGGGACTTCTATTTTTTATTTATATTCTTAACGTCTCTCTCAGCCTTCAGAAATTAAGTGACTGTAAATGGGAAGCTTGAAAAATCAAACCTAACTTCCGTAAGCTATTATTGAATGATAATTATATAACAATAAAATTGTTAAAAGTCTCAAGGAAATTAGACAGTGGTACTGACTGATTGTGTGCATTTAAGTTCCCAAACAAAATTTAACAAGCTATTGAAAACTAATATTATTCCAACCATTTGAAGGTGGCACAAAATGGGTCTTCTGTAGTGATTATTGGTTGATTGTAAGGTGTGCAAGGGAGCAGGTGCTTTAAGTTAATTAAAACTAACATGAGTTATAAATTTATGATGCCACTTATGGTCTTAAACATTAATATAAGATGACAAGCAAGCAGATTTAATAAATCAAAATCCCTAATTTTAGTGTGAAAAAAAAAAGAAATCAAATGTGTATCTGTTGGCGCTGGATTATAATTTCTTTAATACAAATGTGTGATATACCTCTAGACATACTTTATACAATAATTTACACTAAGAAAGTAATTTGATAATGATACTAGGTGTCGTTGTAGATAAATATTACAGTGAGGCTCATTCTACTTCATGTAAGCTGATTTTAAGTTCACTATAATACAGGATTACAAGAATCTCTTGGTAAAGCAACATATGAAGTATCTGTTATAGATTCATGTTTTTATTATGTTCGTTTTTGGCTTTTCTGCAAACTGCAAAACAGAGGCATGCTTTCTCTTGTTGTACAACATATGTGAATTTGTTTATATGTTTGAATTTGTTGTGGTAATGTAGTAGTCATCTCGATGCAATATATGTGGATTAAAATCAAGAAGATGTGGAAACAGAGGCCTGTTTTCACTTATTGTACATTAGTGTCATCTTTTTTTACTAAAATGTAGTAGTCCTAAAATAATTAATTATACTAAAATTAGAGTCCTCATCCATTCCCTTTTTATGTTAAAGTCATGAATGTTAAAGTCATGAATGTGTATCTGTTAGATTTTGATGTCTTCCATGTATAGGAAACTTCTCTGATAGAATGCTGCAAAATAATTACTAATTTGTATGTGATTATGTTGATTCTATAAAATATATTTTAATTCTTACACATTTAGACAATCATATGATCCTCTAATATACTGAAATAAAAATGAAGCATCTTGAAAACCTGTAATCCACCTTGGTTGACCTGGAGCATTTGACAATAAGAAAAAAAATTAAACATATTAGTACCAGTAACTACAAAGATCAGGCATTTATTAAATGTAGTCCTGAATGTATATCTATAGTGCATTTGTAGAAATATGAAAAAGGGCCCAAAATTATTTTAAAAATTAAAAACGGATTTCAAATAATAAAATTCAACTGAAAATTGTAAAAACAATATAATAATTAATGTGCAAAAATTAATTTGAAAATATAATTAAAACTAATTGAAAATTAAAAAGAAAGAAATCAACTACACATTTGATGTAAATTATTTCAAAAATACTTTTTAACATTTTTCAAGTAAATATACTAATAATAATTTTATAATTAACATTTCTAACAAACTATTAAATTTTAGAAAGTAGAAATTTAAAAATAAAAGAAATTAATAATACATGTAAGGTTCTATTTTTATGTACAATTCTTTAAGTTTATATAAACCCATTGTTCAATTCATTTCATATTTAAAATTGGATATAATTTAAAAATAAACTAATTACCTAAAGATTGAAAACTAATGATATACTAATAATAATTAGTGTGCATAGATCAATTAATTAACTTTAATGAAGTCATTAAAAATAGTGATTATATCTAGGAGTTAGAGTTTATCTAGTTAGCACCCATTGCAATTTTCAAAGCAAGTATATACTCTTATTAACATGATTTTTATGTTAATATTTCTTAAATTTAATTACTTATTTAAGATAACAATAAAAAATTATTTAAGTGTATAATATTTTTAACTCTTGGTTTAGATTTATAATTTTTGTACAGCAAGACTAAAAATTAGAGAAATTTTTTTGCTATCTTTTCACTTTTACTATATACATATACACCTACCTAAAAAAATGTTCCCTACCAAAGATAGAATGGCAGAACATATTTCAGTTTATTTCATAGGAAATAAATAGACACATAAATATTAATGAATTATGATATTGGTAAAATTTAATAATTATTAGAAGTTATAGTGCATACAATTTACTTTACAACTAAAATTATTAGATGGCTGTCCGAAGCTACTAAAAAGTGAACTATGATTAATGAGATTATGATTTGTTGAGTGAGCATACTAGCTAGTGTAGATTTTGCAATTTTTAGGCTTATAAATCTGCAATATGTTATTTTTTTCTTTATTTTTGATTTTTCCTTTGAGGTACAATTTTTTTGCCTAGTTACAGAATTTTGCAGGACTATTTTAATTCTTAAAAACTGTACTATTTTTTTTTGTATTATCCTCATTCGCGTGATATTTTTCAATTTTTAATTACATGGGAAAGTAGTAATTCACATGAACCTACATTATTTTACATATGGAGGAGGAATATATTAGGGGAGTTAAAGAATTTATTTCGTGTGCTCTAAAACACCAAGAAAAGAAAGAGAAGGAAAATGGATAAAAAGACTTGATCTCGTGTCCTTGTCAATTTTGCTGTATGAAATTTTGGCATGGGGAGGTAATTGATTTAGGTGAATTCTCATATAAATTGTGAAGATGAGGAAAATAGTAAGACCAATAATGAAGATGATAATGATAAGAGGAATGATAGAGTAGAAAAGATAATAGAAGATGTGGAAGACCATTTCATTCATCGGCCAAAAATTCTTGAAAACTTAGTGAGAGATTCAAAGAAAATTTTGTATCCCGATTGCAATAGTGAATTCACTGTATTGTCAACAACAATGAAGTTGTGTAGAATGAAAGTAAAATATGGGTCCATTGATAAGAGTTTTAAAAACCTATTAAAACTGATGAGAGGCATACTTCCTCCATATAATGAGCTCCCAAATTCTACGTACGAGGCTAAAAAGTTACTATGTCCAATGGGAATGGATGTGAAAAATACACATGCATGTCCAAATGACTGTGTTTTGTTTCGAAATGAACAAAAGGCCAGATGGTAATAATTCATCGAAAGAG
The DNA here is from genome assembly GCF_009905375.1 of Apium graveolens. NCBI lineage: Eukaryota > Viridiplantae > Streptophyta > Magnoliopsida > Apiales > Apiaceae > Apium > Apium graveolens. The sequence continues at coordinate 19,254,340 of NC_133653.1, forward strand.
AAAAAGAAAAGGCCTCCTGCTAAAGTGGTTTGGTATCTACCTAATTTGGAACATTTCAAACGCCTTTTTGCGAATGTAAAAGATGCTAAACATTTAAGATGGCATGCAAAAGGGAGAAAGTCAGATGGATTCTTAGACATCCAAGTGACTCTCCACAATGGAGGAGCATTGATGGAATGTTTCCAGGATTTGGTGCTGAGGTCAGGAATTTACGACTTGGTCTTTGTGCAGATGGCATGAATCATTATCATACTTTAAGTTGTAATCATAACACTTGACCGGTTCTTCTCACGATTTATAATTTGCCTCCTTGGTTGTGCATGAAGCGCAAATATATAATGGTATATGTGCTAATATCTGGACCAAAAGAGCCCGGAAATAACATAGATGTTTATCTTCAGCCGCTTATTGAAGATTTGAAATTATTATGGGCCGAAGGAGTGACAGTTTATGATTCCTACAGTCAGTCACATTTTAATTTACATACCACGATATTTTGCACCATAAGTCATTTTTCGGGTTATGGTAACCTTTCGGTATACCCCATTAAAGGAGCAAAAGCATGCCCAATATGTGAAGATGGTACAAGCACCTACCGCTTAAAACAAGGAAAAAAAATATATATATGAATCATCGAAGATTTCTTCCTCGCAACCACCCGTATCGTAAGGACAAGAAGTCTTTTGATGGACATGTCGAGACTCGTGCATCTCGTATGCCTTTAAGTGGACTGAGACCTTCGAGAGGGTTAAAGATCTTGATGTTGAACCTGGAAAGCTCTATAAAAGGCCTCAAGATAATATTTCGAAAAAGAGGTCTATATTTTGGGGGCTTCCATACTCGAAACACTTACAGGTTAGACATCGCCTCGATCTTATGCATATTGAAAAAAATGTTTGAGAAAGCATTATCGGAACATTGTTGAATATACCTTGAAAATGAAAAGATGGGATCAAGGCTAGACTAGACATGCAAGAAATGGGAATTTGAAAAGAGTTAGCACCACAAGTGTCTACAAAGTGATCATATCTACCTCTAGCAGGTTATACTTTATCTAGGTAAGAGAAAATTAGCTTTGTAAATGTTTATCTAGTGTGAAAGCTCCGCATGGATATTCTTCAAATATTAAAAAGCTGGTATCGATAAAAGATTTGAAACTTGTGGGTTTGAAGTCACATGATTGTCACGAGTTAATGCAACAATTGTTACCAATTGCAATTCGAGGAATAACCGAAGCATGTCATATTTGTAATTACGAAGCTTTGTTTGTTCTTTAACACTATATGCAGTAAAGTGATTAATCCTGATTCGTTTGATGAATTACAAGATGATATTATTGTAACACTTTGCCAATTCGAACAGTATTTCACACTTTCATTTTTTGACATCATGGTGCACTTGGTTTCCCACATAGTGAGGGAGGTCAAATTATGTGGGCCTCTATATTTACGCCACCATGTATCCTTTTGAGAGATTCTTATGCACGTTGAAAGGATATGTGAAGAGTCGATATCATCCTAAAGGTAGTATAGTTGAAGCATATTCTGTGGAGGAGGCAGTTGAATTTTGCACGGATTATTTAGCAAGTGCGGATCCCATTGGGATTCCAAGATCTCGACATGAGGGTAGACTTCAAGGTCATGGTATATTGGGCCTAAAAATGATCTCTCCTGGTGCTAAAATATTGGATAGAGCTGATCTATTTATACTACAACACATGACAGAAGTAAATGCCTATTTGGAGGAACATGTAACCCAAATTTTTTGAATACATCCTTCTAAGAGTCGCAAGTGGTTGTTAAATGAACACAAAAGCTCTTTTGGTGAATGATTTAAAGATCGAGTAATGTCTCTCATATCACAAGGACCTAGTTCAGTTTCTAATACGATATAATTGTTAGCCTATGGACCTCGAGTTCTTGTGAGGTCATATGAAAGTTATGATGTTAATGGATACACATTCTACCAAACATCAAGATGGAAAAAGCGCTATGCAGAATAGCGGAGTGTGTGTAGAAGCGTCATTAACAGAAATTGATAGAAATGCTAACAATCAATCACGAGATGTGAAAAATTCATATTATGGGGTTAACGAACATATGAGGGAGCTTGATTATAAAGAATTTAAAATTTCTTTATTTAAATTTAAGTGGTTTGATATTCGGCGTGGTGTTCGAGTGGATGAGTTAGGATTCACTTTGGTGGACTTTAGTCACTTTGGTCATGAAGATGACCCATTCATACTTGCCACACAAGTGAAATAAGTGTTTTACATTGAAAACCCCGTTAACTCTAAATATTCGATTCTTATTCAAGGCAAGAGATGAATTCTCGGTATTGATGATATTGTGGCTGAAGATGAATACAAACAATTTGATGAGAATCCCCCTTTCTCTACCGGACTGCCAACCTCATACGAGGACGAGAATTTTAATACACATTACTTTCGTAATGACCATGATGAAGGAATGTGGATTGACTAAATAAAATATGTAAGATGTTTAAGTGTGATGTTAATTTCTTTCTTTATTTTTTTCATGGTCTAGCTTATTGCATATGTTTATTAGTTTTCATTTTTCTAGCTTGTTGTTGGTTTAATAGATTATTTTGTTATTTTATTTTTTATTAGTCTAGTTTATTGTAGTTGTGGGAGATTGTTTATGTAATCTGTGCGAACTTAACATGTATAACATAACGTGCATAATTTATTATACATTTAATATTTAGTCTTCATGATATGCTGCTTACAAACTGAACTTGCTCTTTTTTCATATTTATTAATGGAAGAAAGTACATATTCTAGTTTGAATCAATCAAAGAAAAGAACACGTGGTCCATCTATATGCATGAAGCTAAAAAAACAAACTGCCAACAAGAATGTTTAGAAGTCGGTTGAGTTGAATGATTATGGTAAGCCAAAACCTGGAAAGTGGCATAAACAATTCACGACTTATATAGGGGCAATTGGTCGAATAAAGGTGGATATCAATACAGAGAGTAGGAATGTTGTGAATGAAGGACTGAAGGATACAACGTGGGAGGATATCAAGATATATATTTATAAAATATGTCTTTTGTTTTCTAGTTTACATTTTTATTATTTTCAAATATACTCTTATCACAGGGGAAGAATATAAATTAAGCTCACCTCTGCACTTAATATATTGTTATCACAGGGAACACACAATACTTTTAATTACTTGGCCAAAAAAATATATTATTTAGTTTCCAATAGGTATATTACCTAGAGCGTGGACTAGACATTTCATATTGTGATCGTAGTCCCATTAAAAAACATAATTATAGTTATGAGACGCTTTATTATTTTTGTCCTCAATCATGAAAAAGGTGTTCAAGAATAGAAAGAAAGTAGTAGGTTTATTACCAATTTACATTAGAATCAAATTATTACTGTTAAAATAAAATCTCTATGCATAAATTCTCAATTTGAATGTTTTTTGTAATTAAATTTGTAATATAAATGAGGCGAGATATGTATGATGGAACAGTGAACTTCAACTATATACGTGCATATTTTCAGCTCATTGAGTTATAACTTCTTGTCCATAGAGGACTTCATTTAATAGAATGAAGAAGTGAGATGTTGCTACATTAATAAAATCAGTACGAACACATTTAATTAAAAAAAAATTCTTACATTTTGTGGTTGTGTTATTGCAGTAAATAATTTTTTTTCTTATATTGTGTGGTTGTGTTAGATTTTCCCTTACCTAAATATAAACTGCATTTTGTGGTTTTATAGAAAATAAGCATGTATAGCAACATAACTATGAAGCTATTAAGTTTTTCTAGTACAACGATGCCAAACAAAATATATAAACATTAAGCATGAAAGAGCAGGAGAAACAAAGAACTTGTATAGGAGCAACTACAAACATAATTCCTAGTAACGCAAGGCAACCATACCGTAAACTACTTTTCTTTTTCCTTTTTTTTATTTTTTTAACAAAAATAATTAGTCTGGATAATGTCACAATACACGGGCTACTACATTCAAATCTATTATACCCTATCAAAATCCCCCCATAGCTAGTAAAAGTTACTCTTAAAACATCAGGACACAAAAATAAGCATGTTCTAACACCCAAGAACATGATATAAACTAGATCAAACATCTCTCTACGGACTAGCAAGCAGAGATGATCAGGGGATTTGGTTCAGCACTTCTCCGTCTACACTGCTACTATATATTGTAGTCTACTTTATTCTCCCATTGATCTTATGACATTCCATAGTGTGATCTTCCTTTAATCAACACAGTTATACATTTTTTTCAGATTTTACTCACTTTATCAAAAAACAAATTTGCTTTTCCCTGAACTGACAGAATTTTTAGGTGACAAAAGTCATTTCCAATTATCATCTAGGACGGAATTTGCTTTTTCAGATTGTTCTCCCCAGAATTTCAAAATTATCTTTTAATGGTCCTTTCACTAAAACAAAAATGGGTAAATATAACTGGAGAAAAATCGGTTGTATTTAGCTAAATTCGACGGTATTCGGTTGTATTTAGATAAATACGACCGGTTTTTGTACCAGTTGTATTCGCTCGAGTCATATTTAGTAAACCAGTTGTATTTAGTACTAAATAAGACCGAATAATACAACCGGCTAAATACAACCGCTTAAATACAACCGGGTAAATACAACTGCTTCCGGTCAAATTTAATTTTTCGGATAAAATTCGAATATCCCGCCCAAATATTTAAGTTTAATGACAAAATTTAAAAGGCCCGCCCAATTATTAAATTCAACCGTATTTGGTCAAAAATAGTATTCTAAATGCTGCAAAATACGGTTGAATTTACGCACACTAATTTCAAAATAAACTCATCGGAAAATGGAAAATATCCAGATTCCGGTGAGCTTAATTACCAGAATGTGAATATCCCTGAAGCAACAGCAAGTGGATGAATACCACTTGATTCAATCACTTTAAAAGTGTTTAGATTATATTATATGTTTAAGGGGGGACCGTAAGGGGTGGGGGGTTCAGGGTTAAGTTTTCTTTTTTTATATATAATTTTATTTTGTTTTGGTGTAACTCCAACCGTTAGATTGTTTGGATAGTAATTGAATTTGGTCCGTTAGATATAGTTCACGCGGATAGCTCACGTGTCTCTAAATACAAACGTATCCGGTCGAATTAAGGAGTGTCAATTTATTTATTATTATTATTATTATTATTATTATTATTATTATTATTATTATTTTATTAACTTTTATAGGACATAAATATTATTTATTATTTTCCTAACAAAGATTATAATATTCTAAATTTTAAAAATTATTCTAAAATATATAAATCTTGAAATCTGTAAGGTTGGATCATTTAAAAAATCAAAACATCAGTATGACACTAAACACTAGTAGTGACTACTGGTCAAACTACTGGTTTACTATTAAAATAGCAAACCAAATATATTAATTTTTATCTAAAAAAATTATCATATCATTAAAATATATAGATCTTGACATCTGTAAGGTAAATATATTTTAAAAATTCAAAACATCAGTGTGAGACTAAACACTGGTCAAACTACTCATTGATTGTTAAAATAGAAAACTAAATATATTATTTTTTTTATAAAACATTTATCATATCATTAAAATATATAGTTCTTGACATCTATAAGGTTGGATCATTCACATACATTTTTTTAAAAATCGAACATAAGTATGGACTAAACACTAGTAAGAAGTACGGGTCAAACTACTAGTTGATTTTTAAAATAGCAAACCAAATATATTTATTTTTTTCTAAAAAAATTATCATATCACCAACATATATATATATCTTGACATATGTAAGGTTGGATCATCCATAAACATGTTTTAAAAAATCAAAACATGAGTATAGGACTAAATACTAATAATATGTACTAGTCAAACTATTAGTTGACCGGTGAAATAGCAAACCCAATACATTTATTTTTTTATAAATTTTTTATCATATCACTAAAATATATAGATCTTCACATCTGTAAGGTTGGAACAGTCACATACAATTTTTTAAAAATCGAAACATCAACATGGACTAAACACTAGTAAGAAGTACGAGTCAAACTACTAGTTGACTATTAAAATAGCAAATCAAATACATTTATTTTTTTAAAAAAAATTACCGTGTCACTAAAATATATAGATCTTGACATCCTAACGGTTGGATCATTTATAAATATTTAAAAAAATTGAAACATCAATATGAGACTAAATACAAGTAAGAAGTGGTCGTCAAACTACTCGTTGACTTTTAAAATAGCAAACCAAATGCATTTATTTTTTTCTAAAATTTTTATAATATCACTAAAATATATAGATCTTGACATCCTAACGGTTGGATCATTCATAAATATTTAAAAAAAATTAAAACATCAATATGAGACTAAACACAAGTAAGAAGTACCGTTCAAACTATTGGTTGACTGTTAAAATAGCAAAGCACATACATTTATTTTTTTCTAAATTTTTTATCATATCACTAAAATATATAGATCTTGACATCTGTAAAGTTGGATCATTCACTTACATTTTTTAAAAAATCGGAACATCATTACAGACTAAACATTAGTAAGAAGTACTAGTCAAACTACTAGTTGACTATTAAAATAGCAAACCAAATATATTTATTTTTTCTAAAATTTTATAATATCACTAACATATATATATATATTGACATCTTTAAGGTTGGATCATTCATAATTATTTTTAAAAAAAATCAAAACATCAGTATGAGACTAAATACTGATAAGAAGTACTAGTCAAACTATTATTTGACTCGTGAAATAGCAAACCAATTACATTTACCTTTTTAAAATTTTTATCATATCACTAAAATATATAGATCTTGACATCCTTATGGTTGGATCATTCATAAACATTTTTAAAAAAATTGAAACATAAATATGAGACTAAACACAAGTAAGAAGTACTAGTAAAACTATTGGTTGACTGTTAAAATAGAAAAGCAAATTCATTTAATTTTTTTAAATTTTTTATCGTATCACTAAAATATATAGATCTTGACATCTAAAAGGTTGGATCATTCACAAAATTTATGGGACTGAACACTAGTAAGAAGTACTTGTCGAACTATTTTAGTGTTATGACCTTAACCCCTAAATTCAATTTATAAAAAAAGTTAAAATTTAAATATTCAAATTACTTATTTTTTTTCCGTACCACTTTTTTTTGACAATTTTCATATCTCTATGGTTGGATTATAATTTAAATCAAATATAAAATAAATTGAAACTCAAACTATAATTATTAATTAAACCATATATATATAACTACCATAATGATCTTTTTTGCAAGAACTAAAATATATGTACTGGAAGAGTACATATAAGTCAGGATGTGGTGATTCAAGAAAATGTTTTCTGGGCATGAGATCAAGGAGAAGAAAATGAGGTGATCATTCGAGGTAATTATGTCGAGATTCCCAGCTTCCCAGAAGTTGAAGATTCTGTACATGATGCAGACCAGGAGCCTACGACACCTATGCAATCATCAGTCTCACCATTCACTTCACAGAGGAGTAATGCAGAAATGTCAACTGCAACAAGTGGTGTACCCAGTGAAACCTCAACAACTCAAGTCAAAGAGGCCTCATCTGCAGAAAATAGTACACCAAAGCGATTCAGATCGCTGAATGATATTTATTATAAAACTGAGATACTAGAGTTGATTGATGAACTGATGCTGCTAAAGATTGAAGGACGAATATATTTGAAGGAAGCAGCGAGTCAAAGAGAGTGGGATGAGGCTATAGAAAAGAATAACACTTGGGTCCTTACTGATCTTCCAGCAGGACATAAGTCCATTGGTTTGAAATGGGTATATAAACAAAAAAGGAATCCGGAAGGGAATGTGGTGAAATGAAAGGCGCGACTTGTTGCGAAGGGTTATGTTCAGCGTAAGGGAATAGATTACGACCAGGTTTTTGCTCCGGTGGCCCGACTGGATACTTTTAGATTGTTGTTAGCTCTTTCGGCCAAGGAGGGATGGGTAGTACACCATCTTGACATTAAATCTGCATTTTTGAATGGGGAGCTTCATGAAGAGGTATACGTTATGCAACCTGAAGGGTTTGCGAAAGAAGGGGAAGAAAATAAGGTTTATAGGTTGATAAAGGCTTTATACGCGTTACATCAAGCACCCCGGGCTTGGAATGAACGACTTGACAAATGTTTATGTACAATGGTTTTGAAAAAATATTTACACGAGCAAGCTGTGTACACAAGGTCAGTAAATCGGAATATAATTATAATGGGTATATACGTAGACGATCTCTTGGTGACTGGTTCTAACAAGCAAGAAATCGAAGATTTTAAGATTAAAATGAATAGACAATTTGAGATGAGCAATTTGGGGTTGTTGTCTTTTTATCTTGGTATAGAAGTGCATGAAGGAGGCCTGTTCACCACTCTAAAGTAGTCTGCATACACTATTAAATTGCTGGAGAAATCTAATATATTGGGTTGCAACTCAACAAAATGCCCAATGGAACATAAACTTCAATTGGACAAGGACAAGGGGCAGATTGGTAGATGCAACTGAATATAGATGCATTTTGGGGAGTTTACGCTACTTAAGTCACACTCGTCCCAATATTTCTTACGCCGTGGGTGTAGTGAGCAGGTTTATGCAAAATCCCACGGAAAAACACGAGCAAGCTGTGAAACATATATTAAGGTACGTCAAGGGTACTGTCCATTACGGCTTAGTGTATGTGAATGGGAAGAACTGATTGTGAAGCCGAGTACATGTCGGCTACTACGGCCGCGTGTCAGAGCATATTGATTCAAGGATAATTGGAATAAATTCTGGGATAACAACTTGGACCTGTAATGCTTCATGTTGATAATAAATCGGCAATAGAACTCATGAAAAACCCTGTTCTGCAGGGAAGAAGCAAACACATAGATGTCCGATTTTATTTCATTCGTGAATGCATTGAACGTTGAAAGATGGTGGTTAAGTATGTTGTCACACTAAAGCAAAGAGCACATATTGATATTTTAACTAAAGCTTTGGGTCGAGTTAAGTTTGAAGAAATAAGAAAGAAGATTGGAGTTGAGAATCTTGCTGCATTTACGCCAAGTTCTGCAAGCTCGTAAAAATGTTTAGATTAGGGGGGCGTGTGTTGGATATTTAATCTAAACATGTTTTATTAAATAAAAATAGTTGTTAGGATTATTTGATTTAGTCTTTAAGTCATTGCAATAAAATATGAGTAGTAGAGTTGTATTAGGGAGTATTCTTTTGCAATTTTAGTTTATGTTCTCTAAAGTAATATACATAGAAGAGTGTGCGTGTGCATATTTTGATTTTCTATAGATTTAGAGTGCCTTGTGCAAAATATGAAAAAGGGCCTGAATAATTTTAAAAACTAAAAAAGGATTTCAAATAATAAAATTCAACGGAAATTGTAAAAACAATATAATAATTAATGTGAAAAAAATAATTTTAAAATATAATTAAGTACACATTTGATGTAAATTATTTGAAAAATACTTTTTAACAATTTTTCAAGTAAATATATTAATAATAATTTTATAATCAACATTTCTAACAAACCATTAAATTTTATAAAGTAGAAATTTAAAAATAAAAGAAATTAATAATAAATGTAAGGTTTTATTTATATGTACAATTCTTTAAGTTTATATAAACCGATTTTTCAATTCATTTCATATTAAAAATTGGATATAATTTAAAAATAAACTAATTTCCTAAAGATTGAAAACTAATGATATACTAATAAGAATTAATGTGCATAGATCACTTAACTATCTTTAATGAAGTCATTAAAAATAGTTATTATATCTAGGAGTTAGAGTTTATCTCGTTAGCACATGTTGCAATTTTCAAAGCAATAATTTACTCTTATTTACATGATTTTTATGTTAATATTTCTTAAATTTTATTATTTATTTAAGATAACAATAAAAAATTATTTAAGTGTATAATATTTTTAACTCTTCCTTTAGATTTACAATTTTTGTACAACAAGACTAAAAATTAGAGGATTTCTTTTGCTATCTTTTTCACTTTTAAATACACCTACCTAAAAAAATGTTCCCTACCATATATAGAATGGCAGAACCTATTTCAGTCTATTTAAAAGGAAATAAATAGACATATAACTATTAATGAATTATTATATTGGTAAAATTTAATAATTATTATAAGTTATAATAAGTTTACAACTAAAATTATCATGTTAGATGGTTGTTGGAAGCCACTAAAGAGAGAACTATGATTATAGATTATGAGCTGCTGAGTGAGCATACTAGCTAGTGCAGATTTTGCAATTTTTAGGCTTATAAATCTGTAATATGTTATTTGTTTTTTTCCCTATATTTCATTTTTCCTTTGAGGTATAATATTTTTATCTAGTTACATAATTTTGCACGACTATTTTAATGCTTAGAAATTGTCGTGTTTTTCTCTATTATCCTATTCGCATGATATTTTTCAATTTTTGATTACATGGGAAAGTTGTATATGGATCGTCAAACATGGATGTACACTATTTCACATATGGAGGAGGATTATATCATGGGAGTAAAAGAATTTATTTGGTGTGCACTAAAACACCAAAAAAAGAAAGAGAAGGAAAATGGATACAAAGACTTGATCATTGAGACTGTGCACCACCATCTATTTCGTTATGGTTTCAAAAATAATTACACTAAGTGGATTTGGCATGGGGAGGTAATTGATTCAGGTGAGAGTTCTCATAGAAATTGTGAAGATGAGGAAAATAGTAAGACCATTGATGAAGATGATAATGATAAGAGCAATGATAGAGTAGAAAAGATGATAGAAGATGTGGAAGACCATTTCATTCACCGGCCAAAAATTCTTGAAAACTTAGTGAGAGATTCAAAGAAACTTTTGTATCCCGGTTGCAATAGTGAATTCATTGTATTTTCAACAACAATGAAGTTGTGTAGAATGAAAGCAAAATATGGGTGGACTGATAAGAGTTTTACAGACCTATTAAAACTTATGAGAGGCATACTTCCTCTAAATAATGATCTCCCAAATTCTACGTACGAGGCTAAGAAGATACTATGTCCAATGGGAAGAAAAAGATACATGCATGTCCAAATGACTGTATTTTATTTCGAAATGAACATGAAGATTTACACGTCAGTCCTAAGTGTGGAGCATCTTGGTATAAGCCAGATGGTAATTATTCTTCGTAAGAGAAAAAGAAATGTCCTCCTGCTAAAGTGGTTTGGTATCTACCTATTGTGGAATATTTCAAATTCGTTTTTGTGAATGTAAAAGATGCTAAATATTTAAGATGGCATGCAGAAGGGAGAAAGTCATATGGGATGCTTAGACATCCAAGTGACTCTCCACAATGGAGGAGGATTGATGGAATATTTCCATAATTTTGTTCCGAGGTCAGGAATTTACGACTTGCTCTTTGTGCAGATGGAATGAATCCTTATCGTACTTTAAGTAGTAATCATAGCACTTGGCCAGTTCTTGTCACGATTTATAATTTGCCTCCTTGGTTGTGCATGAAGCGCAAATATATAATATTATATGTGCTAATATTTGGACCTAAAGAGCCTGGAAATAACATAGATGTTTATCTTTAGCCGCTTATTGAAGATTTGAAATTATTATGGGACAAAGGTGTGACAGTGTATGATTCCTATAGTCAGTCACATTTTAATTTACGTGCAATGATATTTTGCACCATAAGTGATTTTTTGGGTTATAGTAACCTTTCGGGATACCCCATTAAAGGAGCAAAATCATGCCCAATATGTGAAGATGGTACAAGCACCAACCGCTTAAAAACGGCAAAAAAATGTATATATGAATCATCGAAGATTTCTTCCTCGCAACCACCCGTATTATAAGGACACGAAGTCTTTTGATGGACATGCCGAGACTCGTGCAGCTCGTATGCCTTTAAGTTGGCTGGAGAACTTCGAGAGGGTCTAAGATCTTTATGGTGAACATGGAAAGCTCTATATAAGGCCTCAAGATAATATTTGGAAAAAGAGGTCTATATTTTGGGAGTTTTCATAATGGAAACACTTATAGGTTAAACATAGCCTCGATCTTATGCATATTGAAAAAAATGTTTGTGAAAGCATTATCGGAACATTGTTGAATATACCTGGAAAAACAAAAGATGGGATCAAGGCTAGACTAGACATGCAAGAAATGGGAATTCGAAAAGAGTTAGCACCACAAGTGTCTACAAAGCGATCATATCTACCTCCGACATGTTATACTTTATCTAGGAAAGAGAAAATTAGGTTTTGTAAATGTTTATCTAGTGTGAAAGCTCTGCATGGATATTCTTCAAATATTAAAAAGATGGTATCGATAAAAGATTTTAAACTTGTTGGTTTGAAGTCAAATAATTGTCACATGTTAATGCAACAATTGCTACCAATTGCAATTCGAGGAATACTACCGAAGCATGTCAGATTTGTAATTATGAAGCTTTGTTTGTTCTTTAACACTATATGTAGTAAAGTGATTGATCATGATTTATTGGATAAATTACAAGCTGACTTTATTGTTACACTTTGCCAATTCGAGCAGTATTTCACACTTTCATTTTTTAACGTCATGGTGCACTTGGTTTCCTACTTAGTGAGGGAGGTCCAATTATGTGGGCCTCTATATTTGCGCCACATGAATCCTTTTGAGAGATTTTTATGCACGTTGAAAGGATATGTGAAGAGTCGATATCAACCTGAAGGTAGTATAGTTGAAGCTACTACTAGAAATAGTGCCTAAGACATCACCCCTTTAACAATGGTTAGAAATGTCACCGATGTTAAATGCAGTTTTAACATCGGTCACTTCGAAATCGATGTTAAAGGTGTTGTATGACATCGGTATCTTAACTAACCGATATCTATAATCGTTTTTAAAAAAAAATAAAAAAGGCCCGCTTCTTTCTTTCCCTCGTTAATACACCAAAAAATACCCTCCCCCTCATCAAAAATTTTATTCTCAGTTTTTCCCCCTTAACCAAAATCGCTTCCCCCCTCTCTCTCCCTCATTCTCTTTTCTCTCTCACTTTATCGTCTCTCTTCTCTTTTCTCTTTTCTCTCTTCTCTTTCATCTCTCACTGTCTCTCTTCTCACTCACTCTATTTAACCTAAAACCCCTATTTTGTACAAACCTCGATTACTCGTGTAAGGTGTGGATGTTTTGAGTGTTTCTTTGCTTTTCTGATCCTCTTCCTTTTAGTTGTTTTTGTCTCCTTTTTCTCATCTTTACTCTTCTGACTTCTTAATCTATTTGGTTCGTTGTCATCTTGATTCTCAAAATGCTTGGTATCATTTTTACAATTTTGTTTGATTCATAACCTTATTATTCGTTTTTTCAATTTACAGATTGTTGTTAGATTTGTGTGTGACAGTGGTAGGTATGAACTACAGTCTATATAACAAAGGTATGATTAATTTTATTTCAAAGTTTTGGGATGACTACATATCTGAGCATCTGAGATTAGTTGTCGAGTTTATGTATTTTTTGCATAGCAATTGTTTGACTAAAGGTCTGAGAGAGCTTTCAGAAAGAGATGATGGTGACAAATATCGATTCTATTTTAATGCTCAGGTAACTCATTATAAACACAACAAAAACATTTTCTTGTCTTTAATACAATTTATAAATGGTATGTTTAGTCTCTATTTTTTATAATTTTTTCAGTTGTGAATTTTTGCTAGATTATCAAGCATGATATGGATGATACGTGCTTTAAATATAGACATTACAAGGCTCAGTTTTAATTACTTCCAAAGCAAGATGGCGAGGGTCTTGGATGACTTGGTTACCTTCCCAGCTTTCTTTACAAATGATCTAGAATCCACTATAAAACCAAGACATAAAGTGGTTAGAAAGAGGGGATTAATGTGCTATCTCGCATGGCTCCTTAACTATTCCGAGGAGAAATTTGATGAAAAAATGAGGTATGACACTATTGGTATGGAGGAGATGGACACAGATTCTTCATTTGACATGAATACTCTAATGCAGCCCAGAAGTGATGACTCAGCTTCTGACTTTGATGAAGACAGTGGCGATGATGAATATGTGTAGAATGTTTGTTGGAAAAGTCTATTGCCTGATTATCTTGTTTTGATTTGGGAGCCTCGAAAAGGTAATTTACAAATGTTGAACATTTAACTTTTTATTTTTCTATAATCTCAGAAATTTTGATTGATTTGGTGTTTGGCATCTAGATTACTTTCACAGTTACGTTTTTGTTACTAGAGATTTCTAATTTTGGAATGACAACCTTAATATGTGAAAAATAAGAATATACTGGTCCAGAAAATAAAGATTGTTCCATATTAAGCTAAATGTTTTAATAAAGGAATACTTATTTGGGTTGTTTGTTCTGTCAAGTAAAAGGACCTTGTTAGAACCATTTTATTTGATTTTGCAAATAAAACAGTAAAACAGAAACTTGTCAATGAATCCTTGTTGGATTTATTGATTATCTAGATGGTAATTGATCTTTGAAGAAATGAATAATGTAATCATATTATTTACACCTTAGTACCTTACATTGATCATCTATGACATCCTGCTCAACACAACCGTGCCACTTCCCCTGAGTTCAACCATGTTTTGTTTTAAAAATAGATTCTTCTTCTACCTTTTTCACTTCAGATTTTATTAATTTGTGCAGTCACATTATGAAGCTTATACATATTCTTTTTTGCATAATCTTTGTAATTTCTAAACCATAATGCATAAAGTAAGCAGCAGAGTCGGCTTTATCAGAAGTGGGTTTCCCACTTCAAAAGTACATACCTTTAATTCAGTGAGCTAAACAATATATAGTCATGTTCATAGTTGCAATCATTCACATATTGAACTTCAAGCTTGGTTCTCAAATCAACTCTTTGGAATCCCAATATACAACCACGCCAGGATTTTGCCCATTCTTCAGAATTAATACATTTAATAAGGTATAGTCGTATGCCTATGCAATGCTTGATGCATAGTGTTCGATTCTAATATTACTACCATGTTAATTAGTCAATAATTCAGTTGTTCAAATATGTCTGTTGCTCTTTTCAGGCTTTGCAGCTGACAGGGTTTGTTAAGCTTGTATCTATGTTTGGTTCTCAGCATGAGAACTGGGAAGAGTCAAATATGGCAGATAGAAGCCCTATGACCGACACCTCCACAGATGTGGATCCAGATGATCAAAATCGAAGGGTAATTTATCTTACATAAAAGCATCACATAAGTTCCCACTTAAATAGATGATACATATTTCTTTTCTCTTAGCTGGAACCAAGTGTTTAAGACCAGGATTAACAGTTGCAGGGTTGTAGCTGCTCTTTCAGCATGCATAATATTTTATCAATAACCATCACCTTTTATTTTTTAAAAGGAGATATTTTTAATGCATGGGACTTCTCATTATTTCTAGCATAACCATTTCTCGCTTTAATTCTGGCCTTATGTTGCACTAATGAAGAGCCTCACTTTAGTCCTTCAGTGTGCAGTTTGACAGAGATCAATCCGTTGCGATTGTGCTGGTTGCTGATTCTCACGATAGATCAAAAGATAAACCTTTGGAGCAGAAAGTATACAATTTATTGTATATTTTAACCAGAGATACTAAGGTCGTGCTAAGTTGAACTTCACTGATACTGTAGACTCTACAGAGACTTGCTCAAAATCGGGAAGCGAGCAAGAGCCGATTGAGGAAAAAAGTAAGTTCTCTCCTGAAATTAGATCTTCTCGCGTGTAGCAAAGTTGAATTTTGTTAGGATGGTTTGGTTATGGATTATTCTTTCTAATCGATATTAATAAATTTTAACCTCTCATTTCATTTTTATCAGTTTCAGGTGTACGGTAGATGGCAGTCACAAGCTTTGTTATCTTGTATCGCTAATCATTGCTGGTGACCTGCTGATTGTAGGAATATATGGGCCTGCAGTTGTCATTGCTGTTAAACGTTCTACTGGAAAACTAGTATGGTCGAGGATGATTGATCGACGTCCCCTTATTATTATTACTTCATCTGGAACAGTTTATGCAGGGTTAGTAGTTAGTACATTTTACTTTTAGCATTCATCTATCTAGGCTAAAAAATGATTTGAGCATCTGACTTTTTAAATAAGTCCAGCAAGAGCTTAAATGTTCAGAACCTGTTTGGAGAACTAGGAATTGACAACCGATTACAATGGAATGAACATTCTATGATATTCGCTATGCCTAAAAAGCCTGGGGAATTTATTCGATAAGATTTTCCGGAAGTTCTACCTACACCACTAAATGGCAAGTTTACTGTTATTATCAATTTACCATTATTAGATATGAATTCTTTAGTTATATATTCTAGCCGACCATTTTAACAAGTAGATCATGCTGCAGTCAACAAGTCTTGTACTCTTGTATAATTTGTTCAACTTCCCCCAATTACAGCAGATCATGAGCTATTTCATAGATTTGGCTTGCATCATATGTACACAAAAAAGTTGTCCAAGTAAACTCATAATTTTTCTGTTTTGTACATAAAGTTGTTTAGATTCATCTTAAACTCTTCTTTTCTCTATCTTTTTTCAGGGCGTGCCTGAGAATTATGTACATTTGTTATTGAGTTTATGTTTTTTTTGCATAGCAACTGTTTGACTAAACATTTGAGAGAGCATTTGTATTACAAGCATTTGGTGATGCGTACGTCATGAGTATTGTATAATAGTTGTAATACTTATGTGAAGCAACTAAAAATAAATCACCTTCTTAAACTAAAAATGATGTCTAAACTAGTAAAACAAATCGAATTATAGGAATGAAAATGATGTCTAAAATGTTAAAACACATCGCTTTGTGTAAGTATATAAAAGTAAATCAAAAGAAAACTGATGTCTTCCAGAACAATGTACATCGGTTTAATTTACGCAACCGATGTTAAAGTATAATTTTAACATCGCTTCCTCAAGTAAAATTGATGTTATATGACCTTGTTGATGCAACCTAATTTAGCTTAGTTCTTAAATGTGCGAATTTCTCAGTTAACATAGTACATTGTCCGTTTTATCTTGGATATCGATTCTGCGTTTCTAAAATTATTATTTTCTAGAAATACACAGCACCTAAAAGAGGAAAACGTGGCGGGGGTGAGTGCTAACGTAGTCAGTCATTATGTTACTGCTGTCTTTTGCCGGCCTAATCATCAACCCTGGTGTGCATAACATCAGTAATTTGCCTAATTAAGGAAACCTGGATATTTCAATGTCCCCGTAACTCTGATAAAAGTAAATATTATTTTAGCCAGGCTATTACATCATTTATTCAATCATCTAAATTTCATTATGTTTTTTCTCTATCATAATAATAGAGTACTTTCTAAATTCATTTATTTAATAATAGAACTTGATTTCTCTACTCACTTGATGAATCATATTTAAAATTCCCTATTTATTAATTACTCAAAAGTGAGGGAACTATATTCCATGCAAATCCTTCAACTACACTAGTGTGAATCAGAAATGTAAAGCAAACTCTCGGATGGAAGTCACGTGTGCTTAAACAAATGGATAATATAGGCGTGTTTGCGTAATAAGGTACGGCTTAATATATGGTTTTGAAGATATGGTGGCATATGCACTACATGTAATAAGTTACATGTAGTGAGTCTACAATATGGTTTTTGCAATGGGAGACGAAATTAAGTCACTTCGGAAGAATAAGACTTGGGAATTGGTCAGGCGACCTCGAGACGTAAAGATTGTCACTTCTACAAGAAGAAAGAAGGAGAAACATTTGATGAGGGTATCAAGTATAAAACTCAGTTAGTAACTCGAGTGTTCATTCAAAAAGAGGGAGTAGCTCTACAATGAGATATTTTTGCCAATGTTCAGACACACTTCCATCAGGGTGCTTAACAGTTGCACATCAGAATCTAGAGTTTGAACAAGTCGATGTGAAGATAACTTTTCTATATGAAGAGCTGAAAGAGAAGATATACATGATGCCGCCAGATGGTTTTCAGGTTCCTGGTAAAGAAGATAATGTTTGCAAGTTTTTGAAGTCCTTGTATGGACTAATGCAGTCTCTGAGGGAGTGGTAAAATTTATTTGACAGCTATATGATAGGTATTGGCTACACCAGGAGTCCGTATAATTATTATGTTTATTATAATAAGACAACAAATGGTTCTTTGATTTATTTGAACCTGTATGTGGACGATATATTGATTACTGCAGAGTTGAAGTGTTTTCTTAGTGCTGAGTTTGAGATGAAAGATTTGGGTGAGGCCTAGAAAATTCAGGGAATGGAGATTTATATGGAAAGAAACAAAAAAAAATTATTCTTAGTCAGTCATGAGCGGACTAAGCATATAGATATAAGATATCATTTTCTGGGAAATGAGACGTGAATCATGGTGAGCGAAATGGGTACTGCTAATGACCAAACTGATATGCTCACCAAGTCGGTTCCACATAGCAAGTTTCAATATTGTTTGAACTTACTAAATGTTTGGATTTGTTTATTGCCCTTTTTGGGCAAAATCTGAGGCATAAGAGTTTTTTCTAGTATATTTGGAATTATTATGGTGCATCTGATATATCTGTTTTTGTGAGAGAATTCAAGTCAAGGTGTGTTGTGCAAGACATGCCTGTACTTTAACAAGACTAAGTCAACTTGATAACCCTAAGTAAGTTATATTGTAATCTTAGTCTGCATTTATACTTATAATATTTAAAGTCTGTAAAAATGTCAAAGGAGCAGACTGTAGTCTTGTTCTATAATCAGTGTCAAGCCTAAGAATTCTATTTGGAAGAAGATCCAGAAGATCATGCCTTTGAAGAATTATGAAGAAGCTTGGAGTTGAATAAATCTGTTTTAGGAAAAATATTCTAAGTCAAGATCTCTACAAGTCACAGATTTAGTGTTATAGAGAAGTCATTCGAGAACTCCAGAATGACTTATAGAGAACTCAGAAAAGCTTATAGAGAACTCAGAGATATCAACAAGTCAAATTGAAGACATGAAGATTGGAGATATCGACAAGTCATTTCTTACTAGAGAACTCAGAGTTATCGACAAGTCAACATTTACTAGAGAACTCTGAGTTATCGATAAGTCAAATTCCACTAGAGAACTCAAAGATATCGATAAGTCAAAATTCACTAGAGACTCTCTAAGATATCGATAAGTTTAATTTGACTAGAGAACTCTGAGATATCGACAAGTCAAGAAGCCACTAGAGAACTCACAGATATCGATAAGTCAAGTGAAGATATGAAGATTAGAGATCTCGACAAGCTAAATTCTCTTATAGAGAACTAGAGACCTCTACAAGCCAAATTAGCTATACACTACTAGAGATCTCGATAAGCCAATATACTTATCGAGATGTCAAGTTCTCTATAGTTGGTGTGATTGGGCCACAGAGATCGCCATGCACCAACACAAGATGTCTTGTTGCGATGAACTTCGATTGGCTAGGAAAAGATTTTCTGCATTACTTTGACATGAGATAACCAGTGCACACCTCTTTCGGTTGTTTGATGATAGGCATTCCCAACACCATATTATCTGTGGAAATGAGTTTCATGGCCTTGAAATTAACATAACGGAGATGAGAATGCCACAACCATCTCTCGTCTTCATATCGTGACATCAAGCATTGTAAATCCCTGCTATAGATTATAATTTTGTACAATCTATTTGTTGAACGTTTAACTTTCATAAGCAAATTTCCTTCTTGTTCTCTAACCCACAAATACTCTCCTCTAATAGTGATACCGTATCCCTATTCTGCAAGTTGACCAAGGCTAAAATATACCTCGTTCAACATTCTGATTTCTCCATTCTTGCACTTCAAAGACATGCAGCCTTTTCCTTCAATTTTCACAACTGATTCATCCCCAAATTTAACTTATCCCACTACACTTTTGTCCAATTTATCGAACTTAGATAGTTGTCCTGTCATGTGGTTACTACCTCCATTATCTAAGTACCACATATTGGATTCCAATTGGCTTCCAACATCACCTTGACTCAACTTTGGCTTTACATGTTCTTCATTGATCAAAAATACCTTCTTTTCATTTTCCTTGAGTTCCGCCAAGAGGAGTGCAGGTTCCTCATCAGGGATCTGTGCCATGTGAGCCTCTTCCTTTACATCCTTGTCATGTTTTGGCTTTCTACACTCGATGGCATAATGTGCATAGGCAAGGCAATTGAAACAACGCAACTTGCTTTTATCACGACTGCTTCATACACCTTCTTTCCCTCGAGTTCTCTATGTATTAGTTTCACCACTACCCCTGTTACTTCACTTAAGCCACACTTCTCTTGTCAACAGTAACTTGGACTGATCATTCTCCCTTTCAATCCATTGTTCCCTGGTTAGAAGGAGTTGATTACCTGCTGTGTCTGTCGATCCCTTCAGATGCTCTTCGTGAGCCTTCAACGACCTCACCATCTCTTCCAATGTCATAGTATCCAGGTTTCCAAATTGCTCTATGGTAGAGGCAATTTGCAAAAACTTGGTGAGCACTGCCCGTAACAGCTTCTTTACCACATAACTTTCAGCAATTTCCTCTCCCAAAGCTCGCATGTTTGTAATTAATCCAGCCAATTTCATGCTGAAATCATCAATGGTATCTGTTTCCTTCTTAACTAATGACTTGAATTCAGTTTTCAATGTCTGCACCTTTGGAGTCTTGACGCGTTCAGCTCCTTGACACGTCACTCTGATGGCCTCCCATGCCTCCTTCGCTATCTCTTTATCAGCTAGAGATGGCAATGTGTCCTCGGGTATAGCCTGGTATATCGCAGCCAGGGCTAACTTATCCTCTTTCTCTTAAACCACGGTTGTTTTCATATCTTTCAGTGATATTACATCCCGAACTCCTTGGGCCTGCATATTAACCTTCATTTTCATGGCCCATGCTATATAATTCGCTCGTGACAGAATGTAGCTCAAGTTGATCATTATGTTCTTAATTTTCCCTGCCTCCATCGTTTGTGCCTTTTCTATACACTTGGTCATCCACTATGTTGCCTAGCTCTGATACCAGAATATTGACACTACAATTTAAACACAAGAAATATTCAGAATGTATGATTGTAAAATAGAGAATGTAATCGTTGAATAACTTAAATATTTTATTGATACTCACTCCCATACTTAAACAAAACACACCTAGAAAGTGTCCTACAAAATAGGGACTACATAACAAACCTGCCTAGACTAAATCAACTACTAACGTTAAACAAAGACTTATTCAAAAACTACTCCTAAAAACTCTCGAGGCCAGGCCATGACCCAGACATCATATAGCAGCACGACTCAGAAAAATAAATATAGACAAAGCTGATAACTTCAAGTTTGAATTAACAACCCAACAACACACACATGAGCAAATTAGAATGGAATTACGGGTGTGAGCTACCACATAGCATATAGGAAACAAGGACATTAGATGATTTTCCAAAGACCTTTTCATCAAATGAAAAATCAGTTGTAACAAAAGTACTTATTAGCTACACTAACAAAATTAGATAGTTATTTTTCTACCATTGATACATATTTATATTCGAAACTAAAGTATGATAAATCATCACTTAAATATTTGAATTTTGATATAGTGTTGTATCTCGGATACCCCACTATTATATTCACCAATGAATATAAACATACATGATTAAAATTGATAAAGAAAAATAAAAATAATGGCAAAAAGACTTTACAATCCCATCTCGCATATGGTTAAGGATCAGATTAGCTCAAGTTTCCAAATTAATGAAACAACTCATTGCATTTGCAAATGCTCAATAATATAACTAACCAATAATATAAAAGAAATTTGTATCACTAATTTTCTTCAATTAATATGCATTTCTATTTTATGAATACAACTGCTAAAAATCTATATAATCTAAGGATTGTTCATGAAACCTCATCATCTTAAAAAAATTATTTTTAATATAATTATGTACCATGAACATCCTCAAATTATATGGATTTGATAAACTAGAACACATTTTTGTTTACAAATTTAAATATTTTTACATTATCATTATATGAGAGGTCTTCTTACTATCATTCTATACAAGAATACATAAAAAATGACACTCTATGATTTGTAATTTGTGTATCAGGGACATAGATTGTGTAGGTATTTATAGTAGTATTGAGGGATGTGAAAAAAATAAGCCAATAACATTACCATTGATTTCAATGTACAGGAAATACAAATTTCATAAATACTCATTTAATTTGTGATATCTATATACAGCTGGAAAAAATAAAGTACAATTTTTTACTTATATTTATATATAATATAGTTTGACTTTTTTGTTATGACATGAATATGAAAGACATATTTTTTATTAAATAATATGTAATTTTAATTGATGAGAGGTATTCATATATTTAAAAATAAATTATTTGAATACAATGCACAATGCACAATATACTTATTTTTTTAATGTTATGTACAATATAACTTAAGAACAATATAAAACAGACATTTTTAATTATTATGCAATTCTGGATAGTAAGAGATAGTATATCCAAAAATAAATTATTTTAGTAGTAAGGGGCACATTTTTTTAACAAAAACTATAAGGACAAATATTAAATAAGTAGTAATATATTGATATGTATATTTATGGATAATATATTTTTAAAGTTAAACAATGATTTTTAGATTATTAAGATATATGCATATTCTTGATTTGTTGGTGGTTCACCAAAAGGACATATGAGCTTTTTTGAAACTGGATGTGCGTAATGGAAGGGTAAATGACTAATTTGTTAATTGGCTCAATACAATTTTATTTTAATCTCTTTAGCAATAAATTGAATAGTCCTCTAAGTTTGCAAAGTTGTTTAATTAAAACTCGAATATCTTTTTATACGAACAAATTGAAGAATTCATTAAAACATTGAACCCGAGCGGTGACAAACCCCCGAACTGTCAACTACATGCTGATTGTGAAATAAAAAACGAGCTAACCAAATAGCTGGTTTATTTTTTCAGATTGTTAAACACATAGAATATTCAAATTCTTTAATCTAAAAAGTATTACAATGACATCTCGAGTAATCCAACCTACATCAATTCTGAAATTGGTAGTAATACAATTGACCTTCACATAAGCAATATCTGTAGCTCAATGTTCTAAACTATCAATTGATATTAGAGCAAGAAAAGCCCTTAAAATATGAACACTTTTCTGTTATGAAACGTGAGCTTTTACGAAATCCACCACCGTCTCAGATCTGATACAAGCCTTACAGATCTCAAAAAATATCATATAAATCCTTTTCAGAGCGGTCGAAACCAGCAACAAAAGACAAAATAACATCATAACATAAAATACTAACATCCCAAAAAGATGGGCACGACTAACAACCTTGATAACAAGGTACTCGACAAGATCTCACCCGAAAAGAATTAGATCTTTGTTTTATTGAGAAAATGATAGATAAATAAAGAGAAGATGGGAGAGCGAAGGGAGGCTTGATCAATTTATGGATGAAGATTGAAGAATGGAGAAGTGGTGGCTAGAACTCTAGTTACAGGGGTCGACTCTTAGAACCCTAATCTTATTTTGCGTAAAAGTATTATGTGTATAAACTTGAATATCTTTTAACTCTCAATAAATTAACATTTGAATGTTATTTAATCATATATTTATGAGCGTGAAGCCACAAAATTTAGCCGCATTAAGTCACTAATGCCAAATTTTTCTAAGAAGTTGTAGACATATGCCTCGAATAAATGGATGTTCTCTAACATTTTGAAGGCTTAATGAATCAATTACATTATAACTATTTACTTGTCAAGCTTCTTTAGCTTCTTTACAAGCTATATTTTAGTAATCATTGCCAATTTTCTATTATTTACTTTAAAGATTACCCTGATGAAGCCTTTCATTATTTCTTCTAATAGCTTTTTTATACAATATAACACATAATTAATATAATATATATTTAACTAATTAGATAATCAAATAAATATATATGGGTATTAAAATATGGCCAAGTCTTTTAATGGTCATATATATAGGGAAATGGTGATAACTTATGTAAGATTTTATGATGGCATTGTTGTTTAATCATAGAAACTTTCTTGTGATTGTCCAGAGAATACACAAATCAATAATGATACACCTCTAGTCTTCAAAATATGTTGGATGCATCTATCAACGAAATCAAAGAACATAATTTTTTGATGTTTGTATGTAGAGTTGGAGCATGCTACTAAGTACTTATAAGCATCCTTGCAAGCACGAGTTTTGTTGGATGTGCCTAGGACCATGGAATGCACATGATCCTAAGGCGTGTAATGGTTATTAGGAGACTGTGAGGAGAGAAGAATGTGAAGTTGTTAGGCTTAAAGCATCGACTCACGAATACATCAAGAGATATGCTCATTATTGTGAAAGATCGGCTGTAAATGAAAAGTCAAGAGAGAAAGCATTAGCGGAGATAAGCGAGATATAAAATAAGAAACTTCAGAAACTCGAGAAAAAATATTGTGAGCGAGAACACCTAAGCTTTTTTATGGAAGCTTGGGGGTAGATTTTTGAATAAAGGCGAGTGTTAAAATGGACTTATATTTATGGATATTCTATGCAACGTGAAGCATATACGAAAACAAAACTATTTGAGTAACCACAAGGTGAGGCTGAGGTGGCTTTAGAAAGGCTCGATGATTACGCAGAAAATAAACTGCAAAAATACTTTAGGAATGGGGCTAGCTCAGAAGAATTTAATAAAAAAGATCGTAAGGAGCTTATAAATTTAACTAAGGTAACTGGAAGATAATTTTCAAACTTTCTCAAAAGATTAGAAAATGGGCTATCAGAAGTTGATGTTACTCTATTGAAAGAAAAACATGTCCAACTGACACATGCCTGGCAATGTCAATACTATACTGCCCTAAATGATTTTGACCATAACATGTGCTAAGGGTGCTTGGTGCGTAAAGGGGGTTAAAACAGAGACACCATTCAAAAACTTTGAGGTAAGAGTTTCTTTAATGCAGCGAGTTAAAAAATTTTATTATTTTTCAAGTTAGCTTAATTTAAATGATTTAGTAAGTAGTTGCTACTCCTTTGTTTACAAGTGAACTGGTTTTATTTTTAGCTTAAATTTTCATATTACTTAGATTTTGCTTTACTTATGTTAGAAAATTCATATATTTTGATGTTTGTTTGATTGGAATATGAATGTAGTAGAATTTCTATGAAGTAATTTTAAGTCTTCTACATCTCATATGAAAGTGGAAAACTACTTATAGACTTATAGTATTATGTGATAAGCTGGGAAATAAAAAACAAATTCAAATAGTCACGAAAATGGGGAATTATAAGAATTGAACTCGGAACCTCTCACTCCCTAAGTGAGAATCATACAACTTGACCAAATGCCATCATGTGTGCAAACCAAAAAATAGTTTAGAACGTCTCTATCACCCCCAAAAGCGGAACAAGTAACAAAAAAAGATTTGAAGAATCCCATTGTCTGTTTTCTATCTTTAATCGAAAGAGTTTATGTCGGAGAACATTAATTTTGTAGCAAACAACATTAATTTGGCAGCAAACACTTTTCTAGCTGTCTTTCCTTCTTAGTTGATTATTGGACAAACTATTTTGAAGTATTCATTATGGTTTCTCTTTTAATTCACTAGAACTGCACTTACCTCATACCTCTTTGTTTCTAACCGTTGGCTGTGGCCTGATGGTCAAGAATATTATGCAGACTCCTTCTAGATTAGTTCTATCACAACACTTGCAAATCAATCCGAGTTTTCATTTGAGTTACCTCCTCTATTCATCGTATCATTATTCATTTTACTAAGAGAGGACCATCAAATGAATTTAATTAAACTGATTTTCAAAATTACAAGTCATTATATATATGGGGTTTACTTACAGGCATATCACCATCATGAAGTAGAAACTTCAATCCCCTGCACCTCCCAGATCCCAGTGTTATTTTAGTATCAGACACCCGAGTTCATTTTAATATGTTAGAGGCGTGGATAATTGATTTGAGAAATTCTCATTTGACATGTAGTCATAATAACCTAGCATTTTTAAATAGTAGTTTGTAACACTCCTATACCACATTTGAAAAGTTATATTTTTTAGTATCATAAGTAAAACTCATCACGTGTAGTCCACAATTACATGTCAAATGAAAATTTGTAAAACCCCTTACACACACATCAACGGATTAGAATGAAATTATGGGTGTGAGATACCACATAGCATATAGGCAACAAGGAGATTAGATGATTTTCCAAAGACCTCTTCACCAAATGAAAAATCCATTTTAACAAAAGTACTTAATAGCTACATTAACAAAATTAGCTAATTATTTTTCTACCTTTTTCTACCATTGATACATATTTATATTAGAAACTAAAGTATGATAAATCATCACTTAAATATTTTAATTTTGATATAGTGATGTATCACAGGTACCCCACTATTATATTCACCCATGAATATAAACATACATGATTAAAATTGATAAAGAAAAAAATAAAAATTATGCTAAAAATACTTTGCAATCCCATCTCCCATATGGTTAAGGATCAGATTAGCTCAAGTTTCCAAATTATTGAAACAACTCATTGCATTCACAAATCCTCAATAATATAACTAACCAATAATATAAAAGAAAAGTGTATCACTAATTTTCTTCAATTAATATGCATTTCTATTTCTCTGAATACAATGGTTAAAAAACAAAATCTATATAATCTAAGGATTGTTCATGAAACATCATCATCTTAAAAAAATTAATTTCAATATAATGATGTACCATGAACATCCTCAAATTATATGGATTTGATAAACTATAACACATTTTTATGAAGAAACTTAAATATTTTTACACTATCATTATATGAAAGGTCTTCTTAATATCATTCTATACAAGAATACATAAAAAATGGACACTCTATGATTTTTAATTTGTGTATCAGGAACATAGATTGTGTACATATTTATAGTAGAATAGAGAGATATGAAAAAAAATAAGTCAATGACATTACCATTGATTTCAAACTATAACCTATGTTTACAGCTGGATAACAACGAGGAAATACAAATTTCATAAAGACTCATTTAATTTGTGAAATGTGTATACAGCTGGAAAAAATAAAGTAAATTTTTTTACATATATTTATATATAATATAGTTGGACTGTTTTGTTATGACAATAATATGAACGACATATTTTTTATTAAATAATATGCAATTTTAATTGATGAGAGGTATTTATATATTTAAAAATAAAATATTTGAATATAATGCACAATGCACAATATACTTATTTTCTTGATGTTATGTACAATGTAACTTAACAATAATATAAAACATAAATTTTTAAATATTATGCAGTTTTGGATAGTAAGAGATAGTATCTCCAAAAATAAATTATTTTAGTAGTAAGGGGCACAATTTTTTTACAAAAACCATAAGGACACATATTAAATAAGTAGTAATATATGAATATGTATATTTATCGATAATATATTATTAAAATAAACCGATGATTTTTAGATTATTAAGATATATGCATACTCATGATTTGTTGGTGGTTCACCAAAAGGACATCTGGGCTTTTTGAAACTGGACTATACAAGTGTCCCTAATGGAAGGGTTAATGACTAATTGTTAATTGGCTCCATACAATGTTATTTTAATCTCTTTAGAAATAAATTGAATAGTCCTCTAAGTTTGCAAACTTGTTTACGTAAAACTTGAATATCTTTTAATTCACAATAAATTAAGATTTGAATGTTATTTAATCTTAGAAATCACAAAATTTAGGTGCATCAAGTCACCAATGCCTTGAATAAATGGATGCTCTCTAATATTTTTAAGGCTTGATCAATCAATGATATTATAACTATTTACTTGTCAAGCTTCTTTAGCTTCTTTACTAGCTATATTAAGGTTTGATCAATCAATGATATTATAACTATTTACTTGTCAAGCTTCTTTAGCTTCTTTACCAGCTAGATTTTAGTAATCATTGCCAATTGCTATTATTTACTTTAAAGATTACCCTAATGAAACATTTCATTATTTCTTCTAATAGCTTTTTTATACAACTTAACACATAAATAATATAATATATATTTAACTAATTAGATAATCAAATAAATATATCTCGCTATTAAAGTATGGCCAAGTCTTTTAATGGTCATATATAAAGGAAATGGTGATATCTTATGTAAGATTTTATGATCGCATTTTTGTTTAATCATAGAAACACTCTTGTGATTGTCCTGAGAATACATATATCAATAATGATACACTTGTAGTCTTCAAAACATGTTGGATGCATCTATCATCTAAATCAGAGAACACGAACTTTCGATGTTTGTACCTACACTTAGAGCATGCTACTGAGTACTTGTAAGCGTCCTTGCAAGCACGATATGCCTACGATCATGAAATGCACATGATCCTAAGGCGTGTAATGGTCATTAGAAGCATTAGTAGATCTAAGGGAGATAAAAAATAAGAAATTTCAGAAACTCAAAACTCGAGAAAAAACATTGTTAGCGAGAACACCTAAGCTTTTTTACGGAAGCTTGGTAGCAGATTTTTAAATAAAGACGAGTATTAAAATGGACTTATATTTATGGATATTCTATGCCATGAGAAGCATATACGAAAACAAAACTATTTGAGTAACCACAAGGTAAGGCTGAGGTGGCTTTAGAAAGGCTCCATGATTACGTAGAGAATAAGCTGGAAAAATACTTTAGGCATGAGGCTAGCTCAGAATATTTTAATAAAAAAATTTGTAAGGAGATTATAAATTTAACTAAGGTAACTGGAAGATATTTTTTGAACTTTCTCAAAGGATTAGAAAATGGGCTATATGAAGTTGATGTTACTCCGGTGAAAGAAAAACATGTCCAATTGACAGATTCCTGGAAGTGCAAGAACGGCGAGGAGAAGCTATTGAGAGATGTATACTATATCCCTGCATTGTGTAGTAATATCATTAGCCTGGGAAAGTTATCTGAAGATGGAAACAAAGTCCTGTTAGATGGGGATTACTTTTGGGTATACGATGAGCAAGGGAGGGTTTTGATGAAAGTGAAAAAAATCTGAGAATCGGTTGTATAAAATAAGTCTTGAAGAGACGTGGCCTAGGTGTATGATCACAAAAGCGCAGGAGAACACATGGCTATGGCACTCTAGAATGGGACACGTAAATTTCCAAGCACTTGAGTTAATGTCAAGGAGGGAATGGCAAAGGGAATCCCAAGGTTGACACACCCATCAACCAGGTGTGAAGGATGGTTGATGTCAAAACAGTCAAGAGGATCGTTCCCTTCACAAACAAAATTCGAAGCGAAAAAGGTGTTGGAGCTAGTATACGGAGATATTTATGGACCCATCTCACCAACAACTCCGGGAGGTAATCGTTATTTTGTTATTGTTTGTAGACGATTTTAGTAGAAAAATGTGGGTTATTGTTTGAAGAAGAAGAGTGAGGCATTAGCTGTGTTTAAGAAGTTTAAGGTGATGGTCGAAAATAAAACAGAGATGAACATAAAGACACTAAGGACAGACCGTGGAGGGGAGTTCTGGTCACAATCATTTGCAGAGTTTTGTGAAGAATCAGGTGTTAGCAGACAACATATAGCACCCTACACCCCGCAACAAAATGGGGTAGTAGAGCGCAGGAATCAAACGGTGGCAGCCATGATTAGAAGCTTCCTTAAAGAGTCAAAAATACCTTCGTATATATGGGGGGAGGCAGCACGCCACACTGTGTATGTCCTGAACCGTTTGCCAACATGAAGTTTGAATGGAAAAACTCCATTTGAAGCCTGGAATGGAAGGAAGCCAAATCTAGCCCATATCCGAGTATTTGGGTGTATCGCGTATATGAAAATCCCTATGGTGCGTATTAAAAAACTTGATGATCACAGTAAGCAGGTTGTATATCTTGAGAGAGAACCAGGCACAAAAGGAGAAAGGTTGTATGATCCCAGAATAGGGACAGTACACGTGAGTAGAGATGTGGTATTTCAAGAGAAGAGCTTATGGCCGTGCCAATAAGAAGGAGGTGATGGGAGGTTGACATCTGAGTATTTCACCATCGAAAATGTTTTTACAGAGAGAGAAGAAATCTCAGAGACCGAAAATGAGGTGCCAACACCACGAACAGGAACTCCAGAAACATTTATATCTGAGTCATCTGCAAGTGTCTCTTCTGCAGGTGGTTCTACTAAACTCAGTAGTGGGCCACATCGTTATAGAACAATGAAAGACTTATATAATGAAACAGAGGTGATAAACATGATCGATGAACTTATGTTTCTAAAGGCTGAGGAACCAGTTTGTTATGTTGAAGCAGTGAAGCAGCAGGAATGACAGAATGCTATGAAGCTGGAGGTGAAAGCCATGGAGAAGAACAAAACATGGTTTCTCACTGATCTACCATATGGGCATAAGGCTATTGGTTTAAAGTGGGTCTATAAACTCAAAAGAGACATGGATGGAAATATTGTCAAATATAAGGCCCGACTCATTGCAAAAGGGTATGTCCAAAGAAAAGGAATCGATTATGAAGAGGTGTTTGCTCTATTGGCACGTTTGGAGACAATACGGTTGTTGTTGGCACTCTCAGCTAGAGAACAGTGGGAGGTACACCATCTTGATGTCAAGTCAGCGTTCTTGAATGGAGAGTTAATGAAGGAGGTATATGTTGCACAGCCAGAGTGTTTTGTGAAGAGAGGTCAAGAACAAAAGGTATATAAATTGATAAAAGCAATGTATGGCTTGCATCAGGCCCCTAGAGCATAGAATGCAAAGTTGGATAGATGGTTACGAGATTTGGGTTTTAAAAGATGTTTACATGAGCAAGCAGTGTACACAAGGTATAGGGAAGGAAGTGTGTTGATTGTGGGAGTTTACGTAGATGACTTGATAGTCATGGGATCGAGTGGGGATGAGATTAAACACTTTAAGAAACAAATGAGTGTTAAGTTTGAAATGAGCAGTCTGAGTTTACTATCTTACTACTTGGGTATAGAGGTGAAGCAGGGGAGGTCATCCATTACCTTGAAACAGACTACATACACCAAGAAAATTCTTGAAAAAGCAGGAATATGGGACTGCAATTTGGCAAGGTATCCAATGGAGTAGAAAATGTGACTTGATAAGGATGAAGGCGGACAATTGGTAGATGCTAAGGAATATAGGAGCATTCTTGGAAGCTTGAGGTATTTAACCCATACGCGACCTGATGTTTCTTACGCTGTGGGGGTAGTTAGTAGATTTATGGAAGCACCTACAATGAAGCACCAACAAGCAGTAAAGCATATTCTGAGATATATACAAGGCATAGTCGATTATAGACTCGAGTACAAGAAGGCGGGAAGTAAGAGGGCTGTAATTGGTTTTTCAGACAGCGACTTGGCAGGGGATGTTGTAGACAGAAGAAGCACAGGGGGAATGTGTTTTTATGTGGATATAAATCATATTTCTTTGGCATCTCTGAAACAAAGAGTGATTGCACTCTCCTCCTGTGAAGCTGAATATATGGCAGCCACCATAGTGGCGTGTCAAAGCATATGGTTTCGAGGCTTACTAGGTGAACTAACAGGGCAAGAAGTTAGAGCTGTGATATTGTGTGTGGATAATAGATCGGTTATTGAATTAATGAAGAATCCGGTGCTGCACGGGAGGAGTAAACACGTAGATGTCCGGGAGTGCATTGAGAGAGGTGAGCTGATTGTGAAGTATGTGAGCACACAGGAACAACGAGCAGATATTCTGACAAAGGCTTTAGGAAAGGTTAAGTTTGAAGCAATGCTGAGTTTGCTAGGTTTCAAGGACATTGTTGCAGGCGATGCAGGAGTGGAAAAATATGTTTAATTTAGGGGGTAACTTGTTGGGTTTTTAATAATCTAAACATCTTTAAAATATAGTTGTTGCATGGCTATATATGTTTTATTTGTAGGTAGAAGTAGTCAGCTAATAGTTGGCGTAGTAATAGGAGAAATAAGGTAGTGGAGATAGTGCAGGAGTTTGTTGTTTTGATCCTGGTTTTTAGTAGGCTTATATTACCCTGTATCTAGTTCTATTTTTAATTAATAAGAGAGTTTAACGTTCCTCAATTATACATACAGGTGTGTGAGTATATACTAGTGCTTCACAATACAGCAATATGAAAAAATAAGTCAATAACCATAATATGAAATACACATTTTTTATTAAATAATACGCGATTTTAATTGATGAGAGGTATTTATATATTTAAAAATAAATCATTTGAATATAATGCACAATGCACAATATACTTTTTTTAATCTTATGTACAATGTAACTTAACTACAATATAAAACAAACATTTTTAAATATTATGCAATTTTGGATAGTAAGAGATAGTATATCCAAAAATAAATTATTTTAGTAGTAACGGGCACATTTTTTTTACAAATAGGATAAGATCAAATATTAAATAAGTAGTAATATATGAATATGTATATTTATAGATAATATATTTTTAAAGTGAAATAATGATTTTTAGATTATTAAGATATATGCATACTCATGATTTGTTGGTGGTTCACCAAAAGGACATATGGGCTTTTTTCAAACTGGACTATACAAGTGTCCCTCATAGAACCGTAAATGACTAATTGTTAATTGGCTAATACAAAATTATTTTAATATCTTTAGAAATAAATTAAATAGTCCTCTAAGTTTGTAAAGTTTTTTAATTGAAACTAGAATATCTTTTAATTCTCAATAAATTAAGATTTGAATGTTATTGAATCATATATTATGAGCCTCAAGCTAAAAAATTTAACTGCATCAAGTAACCAATGCCAAATTTTCCACAGAAGTTGTAGACATATGCCTAGAATAAATGGATGCTCTCTAACATTTTGAAGGCTTAATCAATCAACTATATTATAACTATTTATTTGTCAAGCTTTAGATTCTTTACAAGCTATATTTTAGTAATCATTGCGAATTAGCCATTATTTACTTTAAAGATTACCCTTATGAAGCCTTGCATTATTTCTTCAAATAGTTTTTTATACAACTTAACACATAATTAATATAATATATATTTTACTAATTAGAAAATCAAATAAATATATCTCGGTATTAAAGTATGGCCAAGTCTTTTAATGGTTATATATACAGGGAAATGGTGATAACTTATGTAAGAATTTATGATGGCATTGTTGTTTAATCATAAAAAAACTTTCTTATCTTTAAAACATGTCGGGTGCATCTATCATCTAAATAGGGAACACGATCTTTTGATATTTGTATGTGCAGTTGGAGCATGCTACTGAGTAATTCTCAGCGTCCTTGCTAACACAAGTTTTATTGGATATGCCCAGGACCATGGAATGTACATGATCCTAAGGCGTGTAACCCTTATTAGGAGCTGTGTGGAGAGGAGAATGTGAAGTTGTTAGGCTTAGAGTATCTGCTCACGGATACATCAAGAGATATGCTCATTATTATAAAAGGTGGGCTTCAAATGAAAAGTCAAGAGAGAAAGTATTAGCAGATCTAAGCGAGATATAAAATAAGAAACTTCAGAAACTCGAGAAAAAATATTGTCAGCCAGAACACCTAAGCTTCTTTACGGAAGCTTGGGAGCAGATTTTTGAATAAAGGCCAGTGTTAAAATGGACTTATATTTATGGATATTCTATGCCACCAGAAGCAACGTACGAAAACAAAACTATTTGAGTAACCACAAGGTGAGGTTGAGGTGGCTTTATGCAGAGAATAAGCTCCAAAAATACTTTTGGGATGAGGCTAGCTCAGAAGAATTTAATAAAAAATTTCGTAACGAGCTTATAAATTTAACTAAAGTAATTAGAATATATTTTTCGAACTTTCTCAAATGATTAGAAAATGGGCTATCTGAAGTTGATGTTACTCTAGTGAAAGAAAAGCATGTATAATTGACAGATGCCTGATAGTGTCAATACTTTACTACCGTAAATGATTGTGACCATAACATGTGCAAAGGGTGCTTGGTGCGTAAAGGGGGCTAAAAAAGAGACACCATTTAAGAATTTCAAGGTAAGAGTTTCTTTAAGGCAGCTAGATAAAAAAAATTCTTATTTGTTAAGTCTGCTTAATTTAAGTGATTTAGTAACTAGTTGCTACTCCTTTGTTTGCAAGTGAACTGGCTTTGATTTTACCTTAAATTTTCATATTACTTAGATTTTGCTTTATTTATGTTTGACAATTCCTATATTTTGATGTTTGTTTGATTGGAATGTGAATGTAGTAGAATTTCTATGAAGTAATTTTAAGTCTTCTACATCTTATATGAAAGTGAAAAACTACTTATAGACTTATAGTATTATGTGATAAGGTGGGCAATGAAAAACAAATTAAAATAGTCAGGAAAATGGGCAATTCCACGAATTGAACTTGGAACCTATCGCGCCCTAAGCGAGAATCATACAACTAGACTAAATGCCATCATGGGTGCAAACCAAAAAATAGTTTGGAACATCTCTATCACCCCCGAAAGAGGAACAAGTAACACAAACAGATTTGAAGAATCCCACTGTCTGATTTTTGTCTTTAAGCCATAGAGTTTATGTCGTAGAGCCTTGATTTTGTAGAAAAGAACATTAATTTGGTAGCAAAAACTTGTCAATATGTCTTTCTTTTTTAGACGATTATTGCACAAACTAATTTAAAGTATTCATTATGGTTTCTTTTGTAATTCACTGGCACTGCACTTACCTCACACCTCTTTATTTCTAACCGTTGGTTGTGGGTTGGTGGTCAAGCGTATTACGAGCTAAAATATTATTGTAAATTATAATTAAATATAGGATGAGGAGCCCAAGAGCTGCAAACATCCATCACATCTCGAACCACAAATGGTTTAAGCTACCAATCCACTTCGAACATGTTCATTTAATACAAACAGAAACATCCTCATACGATACATGTTCAATTCCCTACTCACAATTTGAATTATTATACAATTAAATGGCGACATACTATTATTACATATTTGTATAGTCATAAATGAAATCCATTAATTTCGTATTCTTTTTTATTATTAAATTTCATATCCAGACTCTCTTGAAAATACAGACATAATTCAAAGAACAAATGAACATAGGCAACAATAGAAAGGAATATACGCGAGGCTGTTAAATAAAGTGAAGAATCTACAAACATAATGTTATACAATTTATGAATTCAGTCACATATATGTGCTTCCTTGATGTTTCAACCAATTTTTTTAGAGAAAATTGTACACGGACCATAAGTATAAATTGGTGGATTACAATGCAGACTAGAGCAAGACTGAACCCGCATAGTTTATGCAGACTGCTTCTCCATTAGTTCTATCACAACACTTGCAAATCAATCCCAACATTCCCTTTAATTTTGAGTTACCTCCTCTATTCATTGTATCATTATTCATTTTACTAAGCGAGGACCATCAAATGAATTTAATTAAACTGAATTTCTAAATTACAAGTCATTATATTTATCGGGTTTACTTATAGGCATATCACCATCATGAAGTAGAAACTTCAATCCCTTCCGCTCCTAGTGTGATTTAGTATCAGACACCCCAATTCATTCTTATATGTTGACATGTGGATAATTGATTTCAAAAATTCTCATTTGACATGTAGTCATAATAAACAAGAATTTTATTTTCAAATAGTAGTTTGTAACACTCCTATACCACATTTGAATGTTGTCAAGCAATATTTTTTAGTATCATAAGTAAAACACATTATCTGGTAGTCCACGATTACATGTCAAATGAAAATTTATAAAACCCATTACACACACATCAGCAGATTAGCATGGAATTAGATTAGCATGGAATTATGAGTGTGAGATACCAGATAACATATAGGCAACAGGCAGGTAAGATGATTTTCCAAAGACCTTTTCATCAAATTAAAAGTCGATTGTAACAAAAGTACTTAATAGCCACATTAACAAAATTAGCTAATTATTTTTCTACCATTAATACATATTTATATTAGAAACTAAAGTATGATAAATCATCACTTAAATATTTGAATTTTGATATAGTGATGCATCACGGGTACCCCACTATTATATTAACCGATGAATATAAACATATATGATTAAAATTAATAAACAGAAAAATAAAAATTATGGCAAAAATACTTTGCAATCCCATCTCCCATATGGTTAAGGATCAGATTAGCTCAAATTTCCAAATTATTAAAACAACTCATTGCATTCACAAATCCTCGATAATATAACTAACCAATAATATAAAAAAAAATTGTATCACTAATTTTCTTGAATTAATATGCATTTTTATTTTTATGAATACAACTATTAAAAAATGAAATCTATATAATCTAAGGATTGTTCATGAAATATCATCATCTTAAAAAAATAATTTCAATATAATGATGTACCATGAACATCCTCAAATTATATGGATTTGATAAACTATAACACATTTTTATTTACAAATTTAAATATTTTTACACTATCATTATATGAGAGGTCCTCTTACTATCATTCTATACAAGAATACATAAAAAAGGACACTCTTTGATTTGTAATTTGTGTATCAGGAACATAGATTGTGCAGGTATTTATAGTAGAATACAGGGATATGAAAAAATAAGTCAATAACATTACCATTGATTTAAATGTATAACGTATGTTTACAGCTGGATAACATCCACGAAATACAAATTTCATAAATACTCCTTTAATTTGTGATATATGTATACAGCTGAAAAAAATAAAGTACAATTTTTTACATATATTTATATATAATATAGTTGACTTTTTTGTTGGGCTTTAATCTGAGTTTGTGGGCTTTGCTGTTTGTTTGTCCTTGTTGGTTAGGTTGATCTGCAACTGTGGACACTACAAGAAAAAGGCTAAATTCGACCGAAAAAAATCGGTCGAATTTAGCTTAATTCGATCGCGCACGGTCAAATTTATCTTATTTCGACTAATTTTAAATCGGTTGTAATAAAGGGAGTCGAATTTAGAAGTTCGGTCGTATTTAACTAAATTCGACCGTCTAATTACGACCGAATAATTACGACCGCTTAAATTCAACCGAAAAAATTCGACCGAAGACGGTTAAATTTAAATTTTTGTTTGAAATTTGAAATTTCCACTCAAAAAAATGAATTTTTTGAAAAAGTTAAAAGGCCCGCCCAAAACTTGAATTCGACTGCATCTGATTGAAAATACAATTCTAAATTTAACCATATTCGGTCGATTTAACCAACACCAATTTTAAAAAAAATAAAATGATTAATCCGAACCCAGTTTCCGGTCATGTGTTCCAGTAACCACGAACAAGCACGGACCAAGTTTGTTTTGGCATCAAAATGAATTGGTTGCTCTGTTTTTATGTCCATTTTTGTATAATGGTAAAGGACAATCAACACAACAAACAACAGTCCAATCCCAACCTTAAATCCGGTTAATTTCAAACAAAAACCGATGACGACTCCGGCAAAACTCAATTTTTAATTGAATCTTAATTAAAAGCAATAATATCAAATTATAGTTTACAATCATACAAAGCTATCATAGGTGTATAGTCCTCCTAGGAATAACTTTAAAAAATTCTATTCTAAATTACAACATAAATAGATATATGAGCGTAGATAAAAAATGTGAGCACCTCGACAATTAGTTGCTCATCTTGAAGCAAATTTCCAAAATATTTTTTCAGACCCGACCAGTTGACTCAGTGAATCGTCCGAGTCAACTCAGTGAGTCGGCCAAGTTGACCCATCGACTTGTGTTGATTTGGCACTGATTTTCATGTCTCTGCCATTTTAGCTTCTTAATCCATCAGTTTCTTCTTCATTCTTCATTAATTCTGCACAAAATACTCAAACATAAATTAGGGTTATAATAATTTGAACATAAATCTAGCCTAAATATACATATATCCGTGTAATCGTGTGTGTGAATTTTGATTTCGAATCAAACTCAAGTTCTATCGATTAGAACTCAAGTGGATTTGATCAAAAATTATTCGATTTTACCAACCCATCCAATTTAATGAACGATTCAACAGATTTTACAATTGAATAGCTCGAATAGAGTGTATAGTATCTGATAGAGAAAGATTATTTGAGATTGGTTCGGAATCATTGATGAACTCGACGGAAAATAAAAGATATCAGCCGAGTTCTTGAGAGAGAATAAGAGAGAATTGAGACACGGCTGAGAGGCACATACACACAGCTTAGTAGTAAACCCTATTTTAGTGTATATTTGTTTTCACATGTACGGCTAGGATTAGATATTGAATGAGATGGACGGCCAAGATTGTAGGGTTTTTTTAATGAATTGGGCTGATTTGAATACTAATGGGCTTGGTATAAATCAGTTTAAAAAATTATTTAAGTTTGGTCTGGCCTTATATTAGGATGATTGGGTTGGGATTTTAATATATTAAAAGATGAAAACATTTTATTTTTGTTTTTAAGAAAGTAATTTTCAAAATGTTTTTCAAATAATATATTATATAAAATAAAATTTTGATGCTTTTTTGTCACAATTTTGAAACTTTTTATGTGTAAAAATATTTAATTTATTTTTAAATTAATTTCTTTTCAATGCACTTGATCTAACCGTAAGGATGTCAATATATATATATATATATATTAATGATTTAACCGAAGTTTCATAACAATATAATTTTATTTGGTTTCCCATTTTAAAAGTCAAACATGAGTTTGACTAGTATAACTAACTAGTGATATAAATATATATATATTAGTGATATAATGAAAGTTTCAAATCAAAATAATTTTATTTAATTTGCCATTTTAATAGTCAGGCAACACTTTGACCAGTACAGCTAATTAGTATTTAGTCTTGAATTGGTGTTTTATTTTTTTTTTATAAATTTTTTTCATCGATTCAACCGTATGGATGCTTATATATATATATATATATATTAGTGTTATGACCAAAATTTCATATCAAAATAATTTTATTTGGTTTGTCATTTTAAAAGTCAAATATCGGTTAGACTTATACAGATAACTAGCATCAATTATATTTTTTAAACAAATAAAGAAATTTGAAAATTCTTATAGCGCATAATTTATTTTTTCAAGAACTAATTTTTTTTATTTGGATAACTTTTAAATATCCACAATTTCAAAATATTCACTAACATTTAAATAATTTTTTTTATTAAAAATTAAATTGAAAAAAGTTATAAATACAACCGAATTTCGTTGAAATATACCTTCAAAATGGGCGGGAAATTTCCCTCATTTTTTTTAAAAGTGCAAAAGTATGGGTAAATTTCCCTCCATTTTTAAATATAAAATTTGACCAAAATCGGTTAAATTTAGGAGTGGCAAATAAATTACTTAGCGGGAAAATTCCCTCCATTTTTTTTGGGGCTAAATTCGACCGGAAATTTTTTTTGGTCGAATTTAGGGGCTAAATTCGACTAGTTTAATTTCGACCGTTTTAATTTCAACCGTTTTCAGTTAAAATTGATTGTAAATACGACTGTTTAAATACAACCGTTTGAATTCGACTGAGGCCGGTCGAATTTAGCCGTGTCCAAAGGATTCGACCGCTTGCGGTCGAATTTAACCCCGGTCGAATTTAAATCAGTTGTATTTAACCTTGTTTTCTTGTAGTGGGAGTCCATGTGTTGGACGTAGTCTATGTATTCATGGAGTCTTTTTAGGTGTCTATCAGTTACGTTTAAATAATGAGTTGTAATAGAAAGTTAGTTGCCATGTTCTCCTAGTTTGTAGCTAAGTCATTTGTTTTTTTTATGCTTTTCATATATATGTATGTAGCAGTCATATAATAAAAGTTAACACTTAGCATATATTGTGTATTTTCCCAGTTATTTCATTAAACTCTAGCAAGTTTGATTATCTGTATTAACTTATTCACAATAATCTGGTATCACAGCTTTGGTAACCTCGTGTATGCTCAAGTTTATGCCCAGGATATCGTCGACAGATTCAGGAAAACACAAGGATGGTATGATAAGTCTGAGTTCTCCCATGTTAACCCGTGAGAACTACATAGTGTGGGCTATGAAGATGAGAGTGAACAAGCAATCCTATGGTCTTTAGGTGGCTATTGATCCAGAGGGGTCAAAAGGAACAGTTGCAGACAAGACGGATAAGACAGCAATGGCAGCTATTTATCAGAGTGTCCCAGAGGACATCTTGTTGACACTGGCGGAAAAGAAGACCGCCAAGGAGGCTTGGGAAGCCGTGAAAATGCTGTGCCAGGGAACCGAGCGTATAAATCAGGCAAGGATTCAAACTCTTAAAGCCGAGTTCGACTCAATGAACATTAAAAACACTGACTCTCTTGATGATTTTTGTCTGAAACTAAATGGATTGGTAACCAATATTTTTGTCTGAAAGAGGTATTTCTTACTTTTAGTCGATGTTTTCAGTCGTATGATGTGGGTTTTCTTTCTGTCGACAAAAGATGAAGCTTTTGAAGGTTTTAAAAAATTTAAAGCACTGGTTGAAAATGAGTCAGACAAGAAAATTAGAACTCTCCGTACTGATAGAGGTGGTGAAGTCTGTTCCCTGAACTTTAAAAGATTCTGTGAAGATGCTGGAATTTTTAGGCAATATACTTCTCCTTATTCTCCACAATAAAATGGTGTGGTGTAACGAAGAAATAGAACAGTTATAGCCATGGCACGAAGTTTTTTTAAAGGAGAAGGGCGTACCGTCAGAATTCTGAGGAGAAGCAGTAAAGCACTGAGTATACGTGCTAAACAGATTGTCTACACTAGCCTTGTTAAGCTATACACCCTATGAAGCTTGGACAGGGAGTAAACCTAATATCTCTCATCTCAAGGTGTTTGGTTGTTGTGCATATATGAAGGTACCATCGGTGCATACTCAAAAATTGGATGATCGCAGTCAATATGTTGTGTACTTTAAATGGGAGCCCGACAGAAAAGCCCATCGACTATATGACCCAGAAAAAAAAAGGTGTCTATCACTAGAGACGTAAAATTCATGGAGTCAAACTCGTGGGTTTGGAACATCGTGGGCAAAACAAATGAAGCCCGTACTAAGTTCTTTACTATCAACACGGCTAATGAACAGAGTTCCAGTGAAGCTGATATAAAGGAGGTTGAAGAACCTGCAACACCAGTTACCCAGACTATATCAGTCCAGTCGAGTGAGACACTCTCATCCAGTAGATCAATATCGACAGATAGCAGCAGTTCTCAGACATCAGGTGCAAGCAGCACACCAAAACATTTCAGAACATTATCTTCAATCTATGGCACTACAGAAGAAATAGAGGTGGAGGATGAGCACTTGTTATTCTTGGGGGTCGAGGAGCCAGTTACATATACTCAAGCCACCAAAGAACAAGCTTGGAATGATGCTATGCGAATCGAAATAGAAGCTATTGAATGAAATAATACATGGTGGTTAGTCGAGCTTCCCACTAGACAGAAACCAATAGGTTTAATATGGGTCTACAAATTACAAAAAATGTTGAAGAAGACATGGTGAAGCAAAAAGCGAGGCTTGTCGCAAAAGGATATGTACAGAAAAAGGGAGTCAATTTTGAGGAGGTGTTTGCGCGAGTAACCCGTCTTGAAACTGTGTGTTTATTGTTGGCGTTAGCAGCAAAAAACTGCTGAGAAGTCCATCATCTTGATGTTAAGTCAGCCTTTTTGAATGGTGATTTACAAGAAGACGTATATGTTATGCAGCCAGATGGTTTTAAGCAAAATGCAAGGAATATATGGTGTACAAGTTACTAAAAGCATTGTATGGACTTCGACAGGCTCCACGGGCCTGATATGCTAAGCTAAATAAGTGCTTGAAAAGTCTGGGCTTCACTAAATGCCCATATGAGCATGCAGTAGATACGAAGCGGGTAGGTAATGAAACAGTGATAATTGGAGTATATGTAGATGACTTGTTGGTTACAGGAACCGGCATATCACTCATAAACTCGTTCAAGGAACATATGAGTCAGATATTTGATATGAGCATTCTTGGCAGATTGTCCCATTATTTCAGAATAGAAGTGAGCCAAGGAAAGGAGTTCATCGAGCTGAAGCAGACTTCATATGCAAAG
Source organism: Apium graveolens (assembly GCF_009905375.1). Classification (NCBI taxonomy): domain Eukaryota; kingdom Viridiplantae; phylum Streptophyta; class Magnoliopsida; order Apiales; family Apiaceae; genus Apium; species Apium graveolens. The sequence continues at coordinate 19,296,499 of NC_133653.1, forward strand.
AAACTTCTAGAGAGGTGTGCTATGGATGAATGTAAGCCTTCAAAATATCCAATGGAGCCAACGTTACAGCTGCACAGGGATCTAAATGGAAAGCCAGTAGACTCAACTAAGTTTAAAAGTGTTGTGGGAGATCTGAGATATCTGGTTCATATGTGACCAGATATCTCCAATGCAATTGGAATTATAAGCCGCTACATAGAGCAACCCATGGTCATGCACTGGAATGCTGTAAAGTGAATTCTCCGTTATTTGAAAGGTAAGCTTGGTTTTGGTCTGATATATTTAAAGGGGAGTGGAAATAACATTTATCGGGGTACTCTGGTAGTGATCTAGCGGGGCAAATAGATGACATAAAATCTACTGGGGGAATGGCTTTCTATTTAAATGAAAGTTTGATTACATGGGTGTCTCAGAAGCAGCGCTGTGTAGCTCTATCATCATGTGAAGCGGAATTTATGGCCGCTATGGTGGGTGCTTGTCAAGGTATATGGCTACAAAATTTGTTTGGAAATATTACAAAGGAGAAGGTAGGTCCTGTAGTTTTATATATAGACAACAAGTCAGTGATCGATTTAGCTAAGAATCATGTGTTCCATGGGAGAAGTAAACACATTGATATACGATACTATTTTATTCGTGAATGGGTTCAGCGAGGCGAGATAAAGGTTGAGCATATTGGAACTGGAGATCAGCGTGCAGATGTCTTGACTAAAGCTATGGCCACTGTCAAGTTCGAGAGACTACAGGCACTGCTTGGCATGAAGAACTTGTAGAAACCAAATTTAGATTAAGGGGGTATTTGGTGGTTTTAATTTAAATTTGGTTTTTAAAATTTGAAGTTTGTTTTTAAATAAATCAGTTGTTAAGCCGAGTCTTCAGCTAAGGCATAGTCAGGTGTTTATTTCCTGTTTTATAGGATCGTGGAGTAGTAGATCAGGAGTAGATATGTAGTTACTATTTTTTAGGAACCAGTAACTCTTGTTTATGTTTAAGTACTTCTTGTAATCTTTAGTTCTCAATAACAAAAGCGGAGTATCACATTGAGCTCTTCATCTATATTTATTTTATGTGTTAAAGAGTTTAAATATAGAGTTCTGATTCTTCAATTTTAAGTCTTCTTCATCTCATATGAAGGTGGAAAACTACTTATAGACTTATAGTATTATGTGATAAGCTGGGCAATGAAAAACAAATTAAAATAGTCGGGAAAATGGGGAATTCCAAGAATTGAACTCGGAACCTATCGCGCCCGAAGCAAGAATCATACAACTAGAATAAATTCCATTATGGGTGCAAACCAAAAAATATTTTAGAACATCTTTATCACCCCCAAAAGAGGAACAGGTAACACAAAAAGATTTGAAGAATCCCACTGTCTGATTTTTTCCTTAATCCACGGAGTTTATGTTAGAGAGCATTGATTTTATAGCAAACAACATTAATTTGGTTGCAATCACTTGTCTATCCGTCTTTCCTTTTTAGATGATTATTGAACAAACTATTTTAAAGTATTCATTATGGTCTCCTTTGTAATTCACTGGCACTGCACTTACCTCACACCTCTTTGTTTCTAACCGTTGGTTGTGTCCTAAGGGTCAGGCGTATTAAGAACTAAAATATTATGGTAAATTATAATTGAATATAGACATTAAGAAATTGATTTTTGATGAGGAGCCGAAGAGCTGCGAACGTCCATCACATCTTGAACCACAAATGGATTAAGCTACCAAACCACTTCGAACACGTTCATTTAATAGAAACACAAACATCCTCATAGATGTCCAATTTCCTACTCACAATTCAAATTATTATACACGTAAATGACGATATACTATCATTACATATTTGTATAGTCATAAATGAAATCCATCAATTTCGTATTCTTTTTTATTATTAGATTTCATATCCAGACTCGCTTGAGAATACATAAATAATTCAAAGCACATATGAACATAGGCAAAAATAGAAAGGAATATACACGAGGCTGTTAAATAAAGTGAAGAATCTACAAACATAATGTTATACAATTTATGTATTCAGTCATATATATGTGCTTCTTTGTTGTTTCAACCAATTTTTTTACATAAAATTATACACGGAGCATAAGTATAAATTGGTTTTGGTATTCCATGGATTACAATACGGACTAGAGCAAGACTGAACCCGCGTAGTTTATGTAGACTGCTTCTCCGTTGGTTCCATCACAACACTTGCAAATCAATCCTAGCATTCCGTATAATTTTGAGTTACCTCACCATCAAATAAATTTAATTAAACTGAATTTCTAAATTACAAGTCATTATATTTATCCGGTTTACTTACACGCATATCACCATCATGAAGTAGAAACTTTAATCCCCTATAGCTCGTAGTGTTATTTAGTATCACTAATATGTTAGACGCGTGGATAATTGATTTTACAAATTCTCATTTGACATGTAGTCATAATAAACTAGCATTTTCAAATAGTAGTTTGTAACACTCCTATACCACATTTGAATGTTGTCAAGTTATATTTTTAGTATGATATGTAAAACTCATTATCTAGTAGTCCAGGATTACATGTCAAATGAAAATTTATAAAACCCCTTACACACAAATGGATTATAATGGAATTACGAGTGTAAGATACCACATAGCATATAAGCAACAAGGAGATTAGATGATTTTCCAAACACCTCTTCATCAAATGAAAAATCGATTGTAATAAAAGTACTTAATAGCAACATTAACAAAATTAGCTAATTATTTTTCTATCATTGATACATATTTATATTAGAAACTAAAGTATGATAAATCATCACTTAAATATTTGAATTTTGATATAGTGATGTATCACGCGTACCCCACTATTATATTCACCAATGAATATAAACATACATGATTAAAATTGATAAACAGAAAAATAAAAATAATGGCAAAATGACTTTGCAATCCCATCTCCCATATGGCTAAGGATCAGATTAGCTCAAGTTTCCAAATTATTGAAATAACTCATTGCATTCACAAATCCTCGTGATATAACTAACCAATAATATAAAAGAAAATTGTATCACTAATTTTCTTCAATTAATATGCATTTCTATTTCTCTGAATATAATGGTTAAAAAACGAAATCTATATAATCTAAGGATTGTTCATGAAACATCATCATCTTAAAAAAATTAATTTCAATATAATGATGTACCATGAACATCCTCAAATTATATGGATTTGATAAACTATAACACATTTTTGTTTACAAATTTAAATATTTTTACACTATCATTATATGAGAGGTCCTGTTACTATCATTCTATACAAAGATACATAAAAAAGGACACTCTTTGATTTGTAATTTGTGTATGAGGAACATAGCATGCATATGAAAAAATAAGTCAATAACATTACCATTGATTTCAAAGTGTAACGTATGTTTACCTTCATAAATACTCATTTAATTTGTGATATCTGTATACAGCTGGAAAAAATAAAGTACAATTCTTTACATATATTTATATAAAATATAGTTGGACTTTTTTGTTATGACCATCATATGAAAGACACATTTTTTATTAAATAATATGCAATTTTAATTGATGAGAGGTATTTATATATTTAAAAATAAATTATTTGAATAAAATGCACAATCCAAAATATACTTTTTTTTAATGTTATGTACAATGTAACTTAACTACGATATAAAACAAACATTTTTAAATATTATGAAATTTTGGATAGTAGGAGATAGTATATCCAAAAATAAATTATTTTAGTAGTAAGGGGCACATTTTTTTACCAAAAAGATAAGGACAAAAATTAAATAAGTAGTAATATATGAATATGCTACTGAGTACTTATTTTGTTGGATATGCCTAGGATCATGGAATGCACATGATCTTAAGGCGTGTAAGGTTATTAGAATACTCTGAGGAGAAGAGAATGTTAAGTTGTTAGGCTTAGAGCATCGGCTCACGAATACATCAAGAGATATATGCTCATTATTATGAAAGGTGGGCTTTAAATGATAAGTCAAGAGAGAAAGCATTAGCAGATCTAAGCCAGATATAAAATAAGAAACTTCAGAAACTCGAGAAAAATTATTGTCAGCGAGAACACCTAAGCTTTTTTACCGAAGCTTGGGAGCAGATTTTTCAATAAAGGCGAGTGTTAAAATGGACTTATATTTATGGATATTCTATGCCACTAGAAGCATATACGAAAAAAAACTATTTGAGTGACCACAAGGTGAGGCTGAGGTGGCTTTAGAAAGGCTCCATGATTACACAGAGAATAAGCTGCAAAAATACTTTAGGGATGAGGCTAGCTCAGAAGAATTTTATAAAAATTTCGTAAGGAGCTTATAAACTTAACTAAGGTAACTGGAAGATATTTTACGAACTTTCTAAAAGGATTAGAAAATGGGCTATGTGAAGTTGATGTTACTCTAGTGAAAGAAAAGCATGTCCAATTGACAGATAGCCCAACTTATCTGGCAGTGTCAATATTGTACTACCCTAAATGATTGTGACCATAACATGTGCTGAGAGCATTAATTTTGTAGCAAACAACATTAATTTGGCAGCAAACACATTTCTAGCTGTCTTTCCTTTTTAGACGATTATTGGACAAACTATTTTGAAGAATTCATTATGGTTTCTCTTGTAATTCACTAGAACTGCACTTACCTCATACCCATTTGTTTCTAACCGTTGGCTGTGGCCTGAAGGTCAAGAATATTAAGATCTAAAATATTATTGTAAATTACAATTGAATATAGACATTAAGAAATTGATTTTTGATGAGGAGCCGAAGAGTTGAAACGTCCATCACATCTTGAACCACAAATGGATTAAGCTACCAATCCACTTCAAACACATTCATTTAATACAAACAGAAACATCCTCAGACCACAGATGTTGAATTCCTGCTCACAGTTCAAATTATTATACATGTAAATGGGGACATACTATTATTACATATTTGTATAGTCTTAAATGAAACCCATCAATTTCGTATTCTTTTTTATTATTAAATTTCATATTCAGACTCGCAAGAAAATGCAGACATAATTCAAAGCAGAAAGGAAAAAATAGTAAGGAATATAGGGGATGATGTTAAACAAATTGAAGAAACTATAAACATAATGTTATACAATTTATGCATTCAGTCACATATATGTGCTTCTTTTATGTTTCAACCAATATATTTAGAGAATATTATGCATGGACCATAAGTATAAATTGATCTTGGCCACTTCCATGGATTACACTAAAGGCTAGAGCAAGAGTGAACCCGTGTAGTTTATCTCGATTGGTTCCATCACAACACTTGCAAATCAATCTCATCTTTCCTTTGTGTTACCTCCTCTATTCATCATATCATTATTCATTTTACTAAGAGAGGACCATTCAATGAATTTAATAAACTGAATTTCTAAATTATAAGTGATTATATTTAATGGGTTTACTTACAGGCATATCACCATCATCAAGTAGAAACTTCAATCCCCTGCAGCTCCCAGTGTTATTTAGTATCAGACACCCCAATTCATTCTAATATGTTGACGGGTGGATAATTGATTCAAAAAATTCTCATTTGGCATATAGTCATAATAATATAGCATTTTAAATAGTAATTTGTTACACTCCTATACCATATTTGAATGTTGTCAAGAGTATCATAAGAAAATTTAAAACCCGTTACACATTTTGAAAATTTAAACTCATTATCTGGTAGTCCATAATTACATGGTAAGAAATATTCAGAATGTATAATTGTAAAAGAGAGAATATAAGCGTTGAATAACTTAAAGATTTTATTGATACTCACTCCAATACTTAAACAAAACACAACTAGAAAGTGTTCTAGAAAATAGGGACTACATAACAAACCTACCTAGACTAAATCAACTACAAACGTTAAACAAAGACTTTTTCAAAAACTACTCCTACAAACTCTCCAGGCCAGGCCATGACCCAGACATGATATAGCAGCACGACTTAGATAAGTAAATAAACAAAGGAGATAACTTCAAATTTGAATTAACACCCCAACAGACTTCCCCTTAATTCAAACTTTTCTGAACACAGTTTCTTATTCCCAGTATACTCGTCATCTTCTCAAAATTCACCCCATTTAATGCCTTCGTGGGAGAGTGAGCCCGTTGTTCTTTTGAACGCACATGTTTCACAATGATATCTCCATTTTCAATGCACTTTCTAATAAAATGAAATCTAACGTCAATGTGCTTGCTCCTACCATGAAATACAGGGTTCTTTGACAAGTCAATGGCCGAGTTGTTATCGATAAACAACATCACATGTTGAATGTATTGCCCAGTAACTTGTGTCAACAATTTTCTCAACCATATCGCTTGACATGAGGCAACTTTTGCTTCCATAAACTCAGCCTCACATGAGGAGAGTGCAACACACTCCTGTTTGTGCGAATTCCACGTTATCAAGCTTTTGTTAAGATAGAAGAACATACTGCCAGTGCTCTTCCTCTATCTTCTACATCTCTTGCCAGATCGCTGTCTGAGTACCCAATCACAACATTACTCTCTCCATTACTAGTATAAATCAAGCCAAAATCCATCGTTCCTTTCACATATCATAAGACACGTTTTGCAGCATTCAAATGCATCACCGTAGGTTTTCCATAAACCTGCTTATAACACCAACAGAATAGGCCAAGTCAGGCCTAGTGTAAATCAAGTATCTCAGCCCTCCAAGTATGCTTTTAAAATTTGTTCAATCCACCAGTTTGCCTCCTTCATCCTTATTGATGATCTCTTTAGGATGTATCAGAATTCTAGTGGGATTACACTCAAACATTCCATCCTTGTGAAGTATCTTATTTGCATATCCTGCTTGTTTCAAACATATGTATCCATCTCCTTGCACCACCTCAATACCCAAGTAATACGTGAGCTTGCCCAAATCGCTCATGTAAAAAACTTTGTCATTTGAGTTTTGAATTCCACAAAAGCCTCAACACTTGTACCAGTGACTAGAAGATCATCAACATAAACTCCAACGATTAAAATTTCACTTCCCATATGCCTGGTATACACCACTTGTTCATATGCACACCTTGTAAATCCCAGCCTTTCTAGACACTTATTAAGCTTACAATACCAGGCTCTTGGAGCCTGTCTTAGTCCGTATAAATCCTTCAATAGCCTATACACGAGATGCTCTTTTCCACATTTCACGAATCCTTCAGGTTGCTTCACAAATACTTCCTCCTTGATCTCTCCATTAAGAAATGCTGTTTTGACGTCGAGATGGTGCACCTTCTAATTACCTTTAGCTGCAAGTGCCAGCAACAGTCGTATTGTCTCAATACGAGTAAAAGGTGTAAAAAGCTCATCAAAATCCACACCCTTCCTTTGTACATAGCCCTTCGCAACAATTCTGGCCTTATGCTTGGTGATGTTACCTTCTGCATCTCGTTTGATTTTATATACCCACCTCAGATCAATGCCTTTCGCCCCTTTGGTAATTCTGTTAACTTCCAGGTTCCATTTCTATCAATAGCCTCAATTTCAGCTTTCATTGCCTTCCTCCATTCACCTTCTTTAGCAGCTTGCGAGTAATTGACTGGTTTATCAATGCCCATAAGATATAATTCGTCCTCCTCCAGTTCTATTGGTTCAGTGGCAGCATAAATTTCACTAAGTGCTTTGACCTTTACAGGTGGTTCATCAGTCTCAGACCCATACTCTGATATGCTCAAACATTGACATATACTATCTTCATCTTCAAGGTTGTCACTTGCTTCATGGGCTTCTTGTATTGTCACTTCAACATCTGTGTGCTGAGTTTGTAAAGTCGACATCACAACAAAATTACCAGTATTAATATTACCCGCATCTTCAGTTTCACACCAATTCCATGCCTTTTTCTCCTCAAAGTCACGTCTTGACTCACGTGTACCTTTCAAGTTTCAAGATCTAGCAGCCTATAGGCCTTTGTACCCGGTTCCTTGCCCAGATTCACTACTGGCCTGCTTCTATTGTAAAGCTTTTCCAAATTCATATTTTGCTCCTTAATATGTGCCATACATCCAAAGACACGCAAATGATCTATACTTGGCTTTTCGTTGGATCATGCCTCGTATGGAGTAACACCAGTTATAACACGGGTTGGAAGTCGATTCAACAAATATGTTGAGTGTCAAACAACTTCCCCCCACATATAGTTTGGAATCTTCATCTCCTTTAGTAAACTTCGCGACATCTCAATTAGGGTCCTGTTACGCCTTTCGACCAAGCCATTCTGCTATGGCGAGTATGGAGCAGAAAAATGGCGAGTGATCCAAGCTTCTTCATAATATTGAGCAAAATCCTTTGAGGTGAATTCCCCACCATTGTCTGTTCTAAATTTACCAATCTTTTTCCCTGGACTATTTTTGACTAACACACGAAACCTCTTGAATGCATCAAGAGCATCATTTGTATTTTTTAGAAGATAAGTCCACATTACCCGACTATAATCATCAATTAGAACAAAGATATACTTATTACCTGCATGCGTGCTTGGTGAGATTGGGCCACAGAGATCTCCATGCACCAACTCAAGAGGTCTCATTGCGATAAACTTCAATTGGCTATGAAAATATTTTCTGTATTGCTTTGACATGAGACAACCAGTGCACACCTCTTTCAGTTGTTTGATGACAGGCATTCCCAACACCATATTATCCATGGACATGAGATTTATGGCCTTGAAATTAACATGACCGAGACGAGAATACCACAACCAGCTCTCATCTTCACATCGTGACATCAAGCATTATAAATCCCTACTATGGATTACAATTTTGTACAATCTATTTGGTGAACGTTTAACTTTCATAAGCAAGTTTCCTTCTTTTTCCCTAACCCACAAATAATCTCCTCTAATAGTGACATTGTATCCCTCTTCTGCAAGTTGCCCAATGCTAATAATGTTACTACGTAAGGAGTGAATAAAATATACATCGTTCAATGTTCTGATTTCTCCATTCTTGCACTTCAAAGAGATGCAACCCTTTCCTTCAATTTGCACAACTGATCCATCCCCAAATTTAACTTGTCCCACTACACTTTTGTCCAATTTGTCGAACTTGGATAGTTATCCTGTCATGTGGTTACTAGCTCCATTATCCAAGTACCACATATTGGATTCCATTTGGCTTAAAACATTACCTTGATTCAACTTTAGCTTTACCTGTTCTTCATTGATCAAAAATACCTTCTTTTCATTTTCCTTAAGTTCTGCCAAGAGAAGTGCAGGTTCTTCAACAGGGATCTGTGCCATGTGAGCCTCTTCCTTTACATCCTTATCATGTTTTAGCTCTCTACACTCGATGGCATAATTTCCATATGCAAGGCAATTGAAATAATGCACCTTACTTTTATCACGACTGCTTCGTACACCTTCTTTCCCTCGAGTTCTCTGTGTATTAGTTTCATCACTACCCCTGTTACTTCGCTTAAACCACTCTTCTCTTGTCAACAGTAACTTGGACTCATCTTTCTCCCTTTCAATTCATTATTTACTGGTTAGAAGGAGTTGATTACCTCCTATGACTGTTGATCCCTTCAGACGCTTTTCGTGAGCCTTCAACGACCCCACCATCTCTTTCAATGTCATAGTATCCAGGTTGCCAAATTGATCTATGGTAGAGGCAATTTGCAAAAACTTGGTGGACACTGCCCGTAACAGCTTCTTTACCACATAACTTTCAGCAATTTCCTCTCCCAAAGCTCGTATGTTTGTAACTAATCCAGCCAATTTCATGCTAAAATCATCGATGGTATCTATTTCTTTCATAACCAATGACTCGAATTCAGTTTTCAATGTCTGCACCTTTGCAGTCTTGACATGTTCAGCTCCTTGACACGTCACTTTGATTGCTTCCCATGCCTCCTTCGCTGTCTCTTTATCAGCTAGAGATAGCAACATGTCCTCGGGTATAGCCTGGTATATCGCAGCCCAGGCTAACTTAACCTCTTTCTCTTCAACCACAGTTGTTTTCGGATCCTTCGGTGATATTACATCCCAGACTCCACGGGCCTGCTGATTAACCTTCATTTTTATGGCCCATGTTGTGTAATTTGCTCGTGACAGCATGGGATATCTCAAGCTGATCATTTTGTTCTTAATTTTCCCTGCCTCCATCGTTTGTGCCTTTGGCATACACTTGGTCATCCACTATGTTGCCTAGCTCTGATACCAGAATATTAACACTACAATTTAAATACAAGCAATATTCAGAATGTATGATTGTAAAACAGAGAATGTAAGCGCTGAATAGCTTAATGATTTTATTGATACTCACTCCCATACTTAAACAAAACACAGCTAGAAAGTGTCTTACAAAATAGGGACTACATAACAAACCTACCTAGACTAAATCAACAACAAACATTAAACAAAGACTTATTCAAAAACTACTCCTACAAACTCTCCAGGCCAGGCCATGACCCAGACATGATATAATAGCACTACTCAGAAAAATAAATAGACAAAGCAGATAACTTCAAGTTTAAATTAACACCCCAACAACACACACATCAGCCGATTAGAATGGAATTACATGTGTGAGATATAGCATATAGGCAACAAGGATATTAGATGATTTTCCAAAGACCTCTTCATCAAATGAAAAATCAATTGTAACAAAGTACTTAATAGCTACATTAACAAAATTAGATAATTATTTTTCTACCATTGATAAATATTTATATTAGAAACTAAACTATGATAAATCATCACTTAAATATTTAAATTTTGATATAGTGATCTATCAGCAGTACCCCACTAATATTTTCACCAATGAATATAAATATACAAGATTAAAATTGATAAAGAAAAATAAAAATAATGGCAAAAAGACTTTGCAATCCCATCTCCCATGTGGTTAAGGATCATATTAGCTCAAGTTTTCAAATTATTGAAATAACTTATTGCATTCACAAATGCTCAATAATATAACTAACCAATAATATAAAAGAAAAATTGTATCACTAATTTTCTTCAATTAATATGCATTTCTATTTCTATGAATACAACTGTTAAAAATCTATATAATCTAAGGATTGTTCATGAAACATCATCATCTTAAAAAAATTAATTTTATTATAATGATGTACCATGAACATCTCCAAATTATATGGATTTGATAAACTATTACACATTTTTGTTTACAAATTTAAATATTTCTTCACTATCATTGTATGAGAGGTCTTCTTACTATCATTTTATACAAGGATACATAAAAAAAGACACTCTATGATTTGTAATTTGTGTATCAGGAACATAGATTGTGTAAGTATTTATAGTAGAATAGAGGGATATGAAAAAAATAAGTCAATAACATTACCACTGATTTCAAAGTACTGCTAGATAACATCCAGTAAATACAAATTTCATAAATACTCATTTGTGATATCAATATATATAAAGTACAATTTTTTTCTTATATTTATTTATAATATAGTTGGACATTTTTCTTATGACAATAATATGAAAGACACATTTTTTATTAAATAATATTCAATTATAATTTATGAGAGGTATTTATATATTTAAAAATAAATTATTTGAATACAATGCACACTATACTTATTTTTTTTAATGTTATGTACAATGTAACTTAACAGTAATATAAAACAAACATTTTTAAATCTTATGAAATTTTGGATAGTAAGTGATAGTATATCCAAAAATAAAGTATTTTAGTAGTAAGGGGCACATTTTTTTTACAAAAACGATAAGGTCAAAATATTAAATAAGTAGTAATATATGAATATGTATATTTATTGATAATATAATTTTAAAGTGAAACAATGATTTTTAGATTAATAAGATATATGCATACTCATGATTTGTTGGTGGTTCACCAAAAGGACATATGGGCTTTTTTGAAACTGGATGTGCCTAATGGAAGGGTAAATGACTACTTGTTAATTGGCTCAATACAATATTATTTTAATCTCTTTAGAAATAAATTGAATAGTCCTCTAAGTTTGCAAAGTTGTTTAATTAAAATTTGAATATCTTTTTTTTCACGAACAAAATGAAGAATTCATTAAAACACTGCCGTGACAAACCCCCAAGCTGTCAACTACTACAGCCTGATTGTGAAATAAAAAACGAGCTAACCAAATAGCTGTTTTGTTTTTAGATTGTTTAACGCATAGAATATTCAAATTCTTTAATCTAAAAAGTACTACAATGACATCTCGAGTAATCCAACCTACATCAATTCTGAAATTAGTAGTAACACGGTTGACCTTCACATAAGCATTATCTATAGCCCAATATTCTGAACTATCAATTGATATTAGAGCAACAAAAGCCCGTAAAATACGAACACTTTTTGTTATGAAAGGTGAGCTTTTGCGATATCCACCACCGTCTTCTACATCTCATATGAAAGTGGAAAACTACTTATAGACTTATAGTATTATGTGATAAGCTGGGCAATAAAAAACAAATTAAAATAGTCATGAAAATGGGGGAATTCTGAGAATTGACCTTGGAACCTCGCACTCCCTAAGCGAGAATCATACAACTAGACCAAACGCCATCATGGGTGCAAACCAAAAAATAGTTTAGAACGTCTCTGTCACCACCAAAAGCGGAACAAGTAACACAAAAAGATTTGAAGAATCCCATTGTCTGGTTTTTGTCTTTAATCGAAAGAGTTTATGTCGGAGAGCATTAATTTTATAGCAGACAACATTAATTTGGCAACAAACACTTTTCTAGCTGTCTTTCCTTTTTAGACGATTATTGGATAAACTATTTTGAAGTATTCATTATGGTTTCTCTTGTAATTCACTGTAATTCACTAGAAATGTACTTACCTCATACCTCTTTGTTTCTAACCGTTGGCTGTGGCCTGGGGGTCAAGCGTATTAGGATCTAAAATATTATTGTAAATTACAATTGAATATAGACATTAAGAAATTTATTTTTGATGAAGAGGCGAAGAGTTGCAAACGCCCATCACATCTCGAACCACAAATGGATTAAGCTACCAATCCACTTCGAACACGTTCATTTAATATAAATAGAAACATCCACACACTACAGATGTCCAATTCCCTGCTCAAAATTCAAATTATTATACATGTAAATGGGGACATACCATTATTACATATTTGTAAAGTCTTAAATGAAACCCATCAATTTCTTATTCTTTTTATTATTAAATTTCATATCCAGACTCACTAGAAAATGCAGACATAATTCAAAGCAGAAAGGAACATATGAAAAAACAGAAAGGAATATACGCGATGTTGTTAAACAAAGTGAAGAATCTATAAACATAATGTTATACAATGTATGTAATCGGTCACATATATGTGCTTTTTTGATGTTACAACAATTTTTTTAGAGAATTTGGTACACGGACCATAAGTATAAATTGATTTTGGTCGCTATCATGGATTACGCTAAAGGCTAGAGCAAGAGTGAACCCGTGTAGTTTTTGCAGACCGCTACTCCATTAATTCCATCGCAACACTTGCAAATCAATCCTAGTTTTCCTTTGAGTTACCTCCTCTATTCATCATATAATTATTCATTTTACTAAGAGAGGACCATCAAAAGAATTGAATTAAACCAAATTTCTAAATTACAAGGGATTATATCTATCGGGTTTACTTACAGGCATATCACCGTCATGAAGTAGAAACTTCAATCCCCTGTAGCTACCAGTGTTATTTAGTATCATACACCCGAGTTCATTCTAATATGTTGACGCTTGGATAATTGATTTCTGAAATTCTCATTTGACATGTAGTTATAATAAACTAGCATTTTCAAATAATAGTTTGTAACACTCCTATATCACATTTGAATGTTGTCGAGCTATAATTTTTAGTATCATAAGTAAAACTCATTATCTGGTAGTCCACGATTACATGTCAAATGAAAATTTATAAAACTTGTTACACACACATCAACACATTAGAATGGAATTACGGATGTGAGATACTAGATGACATAGAGGCAACAAGGAGATTAGATGATTTTCCAAAGGCCTCTTCATCAAATGAAAACTCGATTGTAACTAAAGTACTTAATAGCCACATTATCAAAATTACCTAATTATTTTTCTACCACGGATAAATATCGATGTTAGAAACTAAAGTATGATAAATCATCACTTAAATATTTGAATTTTGATATAGTGATGTATCACCGGTACCCCCACTATTATATTCACCTATGAATGTAAACATACATGATTAAAATTGATAAACAAAAAAATAAAAATTATGGCAAAAAGGCTTTGCAATCCGATCTCCCATATCGTTACGGATCAGATTAGCTAAGTTTCGAAATTATTGAAACAACTCATTGCATTCACAAATCCTCAATAATATAAGTAACCAATAATATAAAAGAAAATTGTATCACTAATTTTCTTCAATTAATATGCATTTCTATTTATATGAATACAACTGTTAAAAAATGAAATCTATATAATCTAAGGATTGTTCATGAAATATCATCATCTTAAAAAAATTAATTTCAATATAATGATGTACCATGAACATCCTCAAATATTTTTACACTATCATTATATGAGAGGTACTCTTACTATCATTCTATACAAGAATGCATAAAAAAGGACACTCTTTGATTTATAATTTGTTTATCACCAACATAGATTATGCAGGTATTTATAGTAGAATACAGGGATATGAAAAAATAAGTCAATAACATTACCATTGATTTCAAAGTATAACATGTTTAGCGGTGGATAACATCCACTAAATACAAATTTAGAATTTTTTACATATATTTATATATAATATAGTTGGACTTTTTTATTATGACCATAAATGAAAGACACATTTTTTATTAAATAAGATGCAATTTTAATTGATGAGAGGTATTTATATATTTAAAAATAAATCATTTGAATACAATGCACTATGCACAATATACTTTTTTTTAATCTTATGTACAATGTAACTTAACTACAATATAAAACAAACATTTTTAAATATAATGCAATTTTGGATAGTGATAGTATATCCAATAATAAATTATTTTAGTAGTAAGGGGCACATTTTTTTTACAAATAGTATAAGGTCAAATATTAAATAAGTTGTAATATATGAATATGTATATTTATAGATAATATATTTTTAAAGTCAAACAATGATTTTTAGATTATTGAGATATATGCATACTCATGATTTGTTGGTGGTTCACCGAAAGGACATATGGGCTTTTTTGAAACTGGACTATACAAGTGTCGGTCATGGAAGGGTAATGACTAATTGTTAATGGGCTCAATACAATATTATTTTAATCTCTTTAAAAATAAATTGAATAGTCCTCTAAGTTTACAAAGTTGTTTAATTAAAACTTGAATATCTTTTAATTCTCAATAAATTAAGATTTGAATGTTATTGAATCATATATTTATGAGCATGAAGCCACAAAATTTAGCTGCATCAAGTCACCAATGCCAAATTTTCCATAGAAGTTGTAGACATATGCCTCGAATAAATGGATGCTCTCTAACATTTTAAAGGCTTAATCAATCAATGATATTTTAACTATCTATTTGTGAAGCTTCTTTAGATTTTTTACAAGCAATATTTTCGTAATCATTGCCAATTCGCCATTATTTACTTTAAAGATTACCGTGATAATAAAATAAATATATCTGGGTATTAAAGTATGGCCAAGTCATTTAATGGTCATATAATTAGGGAAATAGTGATAACTTATGTAAGATTTTATGATGGCATTGTTGTTTAATCATAGAAACTTTCTTGTGATTGTCCAGAGAATACAGAAATCAATAATGATACACCTCTAGTCTTTAAAAATGTCGATGCATCTATCAACTAAATCTGAGATCACGATCTTTTGATGTTTGTATGTGCAGTTGGAGCATGCTACTGAGTAATCCTAAGCATCCTTTCAAGCACAAGTTTTGTTGGATATGCCCAGGACCATGGAATGAAGATGATCCTAAGGCGTGTAACGGTTATTCGAAGACTGTGAGGAGAGGAGAATGTGAAGTTGTTAGGTTTAGAGCATCGACTCACGAATACATCAAGATATATGCTCATTATTATGAAAGATGGGCTTTAAATGAAAAGTCAAGAGAGAAAGCATTACTAGATCTAAGCGAGAGATAAAATAAGATACTTCAGAAACTCGAGAAAAAATATTCTCAGCGAGAACACCTAAGCTTTTTTACTAAAGCTTGGGAGCAAATTTTTGAATAAAGGCGATTGTTAAAATGGACTTATATTTATGGATATTCATGCCACCAGAAGCACGCACGAAAATAAAACTATTTGAGTAACCACAAGGTAAGGTTGAGGTGGCTTTAGAAAGGCTCCTTGATTGGGCAGAGAATAAGCTGCAAAAATACTTTAGGGATGAGGCTAGCTCAGAAGAATTTAATAAAAAAGTTTGTAAGGAACTTTTAAATTTAACTAAGGTAATTGGAAGATATTTTACGAACTTTCTCAAAGGATTAGAAAATGGGCAATCTGAAGTTGATAGTACTCTAGTGAAAGAAAAGCATGTCCAATTGACAGATGCCTGACAGTGTCAAAACTTTACTATGGTAAATGTATGTGACCATAACATGTGCAAATGGTGTTTGGTGCGTAAAGGGGGCTAAAACAAAGACACAATTTAAGAATTTCGAGGTAAGAGTTTCTTTAAGGCAGCGAGATAAAAAAAATTCTTATTTGTTAAGTCAGCTTAATTTAAGAGATTTAGTAACTAGTTGCTACTGCTTTGTTTACAAGTGAACTGGCTTTGATTTAACTTAAATTTTCATATTACTTAGATTTTGCTTTCTTTATGTTAGACAATTCCAATATTTTGATATTTGTTTGATTGTAATGTGAATGTAGTAGAATTTCTTGAAGTAATTTTAAGACTTCTACATCTCATATGAAAGTGGAAAACTACTTATATACTTATAGTATTATGTGATAAGGTGAGCAATGAAAAATAAGTTAAAATAGTCGGGAAAATGGGGAATTCCGAGAATTGAACTCGGAACGTGTCGATCCCTAAGCGAGAATCATACAACTAGACTAAATGCCATCATGGGTGCAAACCAAAAAAAGATTTGAAGAATCCCATTGTCTGATTTTTGTCTTTAATCCAAAGAGTTTATGTCGGAGAGCATTGATTTTGTGGCAAATAACATTAATTTGGTAGCAAACACTTGTATATCTGTCTTTCTTTTTAGACCATCATTGCACAAACTTTTTTAAAGTATTCATTATTGTTTCTTTTGTAATTCACGGGCACTCCACTTAACTCACACCTCTTTATTTCTAATCGTTGGTTGTGGCCTGGGGGTCAAGCATATTAGGAGCTAAAATATTATTATAAATTATAATTAAATATAGGATGAGGAGCCGAAGAGCTGCAAACGTCCATCACATCGCGAACTACAAATGGATTAAGCTACCAATCCACTTCGAACACGTTCATTTAATACAAACAGAAACATCCTCATACGATAGATGTTCAATTCCCTACTCACAATTCAAATTATTATACAATTAAATAGAGACATAATATTATTACTTATATGTAGAGTCATAAATGAAATCCATCAATTTCGTATTCTTTTTTTATTATTAAGTTTCATATCCAGACTTGCTTGATGATACAGACATAATTCAAAGCACAAATGAATGTAGGCAAAAAATAGAAAGGAATATACGTGAGGCTGTTAAATAAAGTGAAGAATCTACAAACATAATATT
Organism: Apium graveolens; assembly: GCF_009905375.1. Lineage (NCBI taxonomy): Eukaryota > Viridiplantae > Streptophyta > Magnoliopsida > Apiales > Apiaceae > Apium > Apium graveolens. The sequence goes on from NC_133653.1 coordinate 19,314,251, forward strand.
ATACAATTTATACATTCAGTCACATATATGTGCTTCTTTGATGTTTCAACCAATTTTTTTAGAGAAAATTGTACACGGGCCATAAATATAAATTGGTCTTGGTCGCTTCCATGGATTACAATGCAGACTAGAGCAAGACTCAACCCGCGTAGTTTATGCAGACTGCTTCTCCATTGGTTCCATCACAACACTTGCAAATCAATCCCAGCATTCCCTATAATTTTGAGTTACCTCCTCTATTCATCATATCATTATTCATTTAACTAAGAGAGGAGCATCAAATGAATTTAATTAAATCGAATTTCTAAATTACAAGTCATTATATTTATCCGGTTTACTTACACGCATATCACCATCTTGAAGTAAAAACTTCAATCCCCTGTACCTCCAAATGTTATTTAGTATCAGGCACACCAATTCATTCTTATATGTTGACGCGTGGATAATTGATTTCAAAAATTCTCATTTGACATGTAGTCATAATAAACTAGCATTTTTAAATAGTAGTTTGTAACACTCCTAAACCACATTTGAATGTTGTCAAGCTATATTTTTTAGTATCATAAGTAAAACTCATTATGTGGTAGTCCATCATTACATGTCAAATGAAAATTTATAAAATCCATTACACACACATCAGCCGATTAGAATGGAACTATGGGTGTGAGATACCACATACCATATAGGCAACAAGGAGATAAGATGATTTTCCAAAGACCTTTTCATCAAAAGAAAAGTCGATTGTAACAAAAGTACTTAATATCCACATTAACAAAATTAGCTATTTATTTTTCTACCATTGATACATATTTATATTACAAACTAAAGTATGATAAATCATCACTTAAATATTTGAATTTTGATATAGTGATGTATCAGGTGTACCCCACTATTATATTCACCGATGAATAAAAATATACATGATTAAAATTGATAAATAGAAATATAAAAATTATGGCAAAAAGACTTTGCAATCCCATCTCCCATATGGTTAATGATCACATTAGCTAAGTTTCCAAATTATTGAAACAACTCATTGCATTCACAAATCCTCGATAATATAACTAACCAATAATATAAAAAAAATTGTTACACTAATTTTCTTGAATTAATATGCATTTCTATTTCTATGATTACAACTATTAAAAAATGAAATCTTTATAATCTGAAGATTGTTCATTAAACATCATCATCTTAAAAAATTAATATCAATAAAATGATGTACCATGAACATCCTCAAATTATATGGATTTGATAAACTATAACAGTTTTTTTTAAAAAATTAAATATTTTTACACTATCATTATATGAAAGGTCCTCTTACTATCATTTTATACAAGAATACATAAAAAGAACACTTTGATTTGTAATTTGTGTATCAAAAACATAGATTGTGGAGGTATTTATAGTAGAATACAGGGATATGAAAAAATAAGTCAATAATATTACCCTTTATTTCAAAGTATAACGTATGTTTACAGCGGGATAACATCCACTAAATACAAATTTCATAAATATTCATTTAATTTGTGATATATGTATACAGCTGGAAAAAACAAAGTACAATTTTTTACATATATTTATATGTAATATAGTGGGCTTTGCTGTTTGTTTGTCCATGTTGGTTGGGTCGATCTGCAACTCCGGGGTCCATGTGTTGGACGTAGTCAATGTATTCGTGGAGTCTTTTTACGTGTCTATCAGTTACATTTGAATAATAAGTTGTAATAGGAAGTTAGTTGCCATGTTCTCCTAGTTTGTAGCTAAGTCATTTGTTTCTGTTTATGCTTTTCATATATATACGTAGCAGTCATATAATAAAAGTTAACATTTAGCATACATTGTGTATTTTCCCAGTTATTTCATTAAACTCTAACAAGTTTGATTGAACTGTATTCACTTATTCACAACAATCTAGTATCAGAGCTTTGGTAACCTCGTGTATGCCCAAGTTTATGCCCAGGATGTCGTCGACAGATTCAGGAAAACACAAGGATGGTATGATAAGTCTGAGTTGTCCCATGCTGACCCGTGAGAACTACACAGTGTGGGCTATGAAGATGAGAGTGAACATGGAAGCCCATGGTGTTTGGGTGGCTATTGATCCAGTGGGATCAAAAGGAATAGTTGCAGATAAGACGGATAAGACAGCAATGGCAGCTAGTTATCAGAGTGTCCCTGAGGACATCTTGTTGACACTGGCGGAAATGAAGACGGCAAGGAGGCTTGGGAAGCCGTGAAAATGTTGTGCCAGGGAGCCAAGCGTGTAAAGCAGGCAAGGATTCAAACTCTTAAAGCTGAGTTTGAATCAATGAACATGAAAGACACTGACTCTCTTGATGATTTTTATCTCAAACTAAATGGATTGGTAACCAATATTCGTGCTCTTGGGGAGAGTGTTGCTGATGCTTACATTGTCAAAAAATTATTACGGGCTGTACCTGGAAAATTCCTTCGGATCACATCAACTATAGAACAGTTTGGGAATGTTGAAACCATGATAGTTGAGGAAACTTGGCTCTTTAAAGGCACACGAGGAATGTTTGTGAGGACAAAATGAAAGTAGTGGACAACAGCTACTTCTTACTGAAGAAGAGTGGAACAAGAGAGAGAAGGAGGATCGCAAGTTGCTACTAACCAGGGAGGAGTGACTAAAATGGTCGAGCAGAAACGAAGGACAACGATCTCGAGGAAGAGACATGAAGTGGGTTAAGGACAAGAGCAAAGTAAGATGCATTAATTGCAGTGCCTATGGCCATTTTGTTGTCGAGTGCAAGAAGCCCAGGAAAGATAGAGAAACGAAGGAGGAAGCACTCATTGCACAAGTGCAAGACGAAGAACCTGCATTGCTAATGATGAAGTGTAACGAGGAAAAAGTGAAGATCATCAATGAAGAGAGGATAACACCCACACTTACTTCATAGAAGCATGGAAAATCAGATGTATCCAATCTTTGGTACCTCGACAATGGTGCTACTAGTCATATGTCGAGACAACGAGGGAAATTTGATGCATTGGATGAGAATGTGACAGGGAAAGTAAAATTTGGAGACAACTTGGTGGTTCAAATACAGGGGAAGGGATCAATCACACTTCAATGCAATAATGGTGAAACCAGAGTACTAAAGGATATGTACTACATCCCTGCACTACGAAGTAATAATAAGCTTGGGATAGCATCCAGAGGAGGGACACAAAGTCGTGCTAAATGGAGATAGCCTTTGGGTTCATGATAACAAAGGTGAATTGTTGATGAGGTTGAAACGATCAAGGAATAGGCTGTACACAATCAACCTACAATTTGGCGAACAAAATTGTTTATTGACAATGTGTAAGGACAAAAACTTGTTATGGCACGCTAGGATGGGGCACGTAAATTTTAAGGCTCTCATGATGATGTCTGATATGAAAATGGCATATGGGTTACTAAAAATTGTGTCTCCCAAGGAAGTTTGTAAGGGGTGTCAAAATAAATGAAGAAGGGCTTCCCACAACAGACTGAGCATCATGCAACCAAAGCATTGGAATTGATTCACGAAGATCTCCGTCACCCAATAACTCCGTCTACCTCTGGAGGAAACAAGTATATCTTTCTTATTTTGATGATTTCACTTGCGTCATGTGGGCATATCTATTGAAAAACAAAAGTGATGCATTTAACGTTTTTTAAAAGTTTCGAGCTTTGGTTGAAAGTAATCCAGGAAAGAAAATTGGTACTTTCAGGACAGACAGAGATGGAGAATTTGGTTCGAAAGAATTCATTTACTACTGTGAGGATTATGGCTACTTATTCACCACATGCAAAATGGTGGACGTAGTCAATGTATTCGTGGAGTCTTTTTAGGTGTCTATGAGTTAAGTTTGAATAATGAGTTGTAATATGAAGTTAGTTGCCAAGTTCTCCTAGTTTTTATGTAGCTAAGTCATTTGTTTCTGTTTATGCTTTTCATATATATGTAGTCTTATAATAAAAGTTAACACTTAGCATACATTGTGTATTTACAAGTTTGATTGAACTGTATTCACTTATTCACAACATTTTTTGTTATGAGCATAATATGAAAGACACAATTTTTATTAAATAATATGCAATTTTAATTGATGAGAGGTATTTATATATTTAAAAATAAATTATTTGAATACAATGCACAATGCATAATATACTTTTTTTTAATGTTATGTACAATGTAACTTAACTACAATATAAACCAAACATTTTTAAATATTAAGTAATTTTGGATAGTAAGAGATAGTTTATCCAAAAATAAATTATTTTAGTAGTAAGGGGCACATTTTTTTTACAAAAAGGATAAGGACAAATATTAAATAAGTAGTAATATATGAATATGTATATTTATCCATAATATATTTTTAAAGTGAAACAATGATTTTTAGATTATTAAGATATATGCATACTCATGATTTGTTGGTGGTTCACCAAAAGGACACCAGCTATTTTGAAACTGGACTATACAAGTGTCCCTAATGGAAGGGTAAATGGCTAATTGTTAACTGGCACAATACAATATTATTTTAATCTCTTTAGAAAAAAATTGAATTGTCCTTTAAGTTTGCAAAGTTGTTTAATTAAAACTTGAATATCTTCTAATTCTCAATAAATTAAGATTTGAATGTTATTTAATCATATATTTATGAGCACGTGAAGCCACAAAATTTACCGGCATCAAGTCATCAATGCCAAATGTTTCACAGAATTTGTAGATATATGCCTCGAATAAATGGATGCTCTCTAACATTTTGAAGGCTTAATCAATCAATTATATTATAACTGTTTACTTGTCAAGCTTCTTTAGCTTCTTTACACGCTATATTTTAGTAATCATTGCCAATTTGCAATTATTTACTTTAAAGATTACCCTGATGAAGCCTTTCATTATTTCTTCTAATAGATTTTTTATACTACTTAACACATAATTAATATAATATATATTTTACTAATTACAAAATAAAATAAATATATCTGATATTAAAGTATGTCCAAGTCTTTTAATGGTTATATATACAGGGAAATGGTGATAACTTATGTAAGATTTTATGATGGCATTGTTGTTTAATCATAGAAACTTTCTTCTGATTGTCCAGAGAATACACAAATCAATAATGATACACCTCTAGTCTTCAAAACATGTTGGATGCATCTATCATCAAAATCACAGAACACGATCTTTTGATATTTGTATGTACAGTTGGAGCGTGCTACTAAGTACTTATAAGCGTCGTTGCAAGCATGAGTTTTGTTGGATATGCCTAGGACCATGGAATGCACATGATCCTAAGGTGTGTAATGGTTATTAGGAGACTGTGTGGAGAGGAGAATCAGAAGTTGTTAGGCTTAAAGCATGGCCTCACGAATACATCAAGAGATATGCTCATTATTATGAAAGGTGGTCTGTAAATGAAAAGTCAAGAGAGAAAGCATTAGCAGATCTAAGTGATATATAAAATAAGAAACTCGAAACTCGAGAAAAAATATTGTCAGCGAGAACACCTAAGCTTTTTTACGGAAGCATGGGAGCAGATTTTTGAATAAAGATGGGTGTTAAAATGGACTTATATTTATGGATATTCTATGCCACCAGAAGCATATATAAAAACAAAGCTATTTGAGTAACCACAAGGTGAGGCTGAGGTGGCTTTAGAAAGGCTCCATGAATACGCAGAGAATAAGTTGCAAAAATACTTTAGGGATGAGGCTAGCTAAGAAGAAATTAATAAAAAAATTCATAAGGAGATTATAAATTTAACTAAGGTAACTGGAAGATATTTTTCGAACTTTCTCAAAGGATTAGAAAATGGGCTATCTGAAGTTGATGTTGATGTTACTCGAGTGAAAGAAAAGCATGTCCAGTTGACAGATGCCTGGGAATGTCAATACTGTACTGCCCTAAATGATTATGACCATAACATGTGTTAAGGGTGCTTGGTGCGTAAAGGGGGCTAAAACAAAGACATCATTCAAGAATTTCGAGGTTAGAGCTTCTTTAAGGTAGCGAGATAAAAAAAAAATTCTTATTTTTCAACTCATCTTAATTTAAGTAGTTGCTAGTGCTTCGTTTGCAAGTGAACATGTTTTGTTTTTACCTTAAATTTTCATATTACTTAGATTTTGTTTTATATTTTTATGTTAGACAATTCCTATATTTTAATGTTTGTTTGATTGGAATGTGAGGGAAAATGGGGAATTATGAGAATTGAAGTATTCATTATGGTTTGTCTTGTAATTCACTAGAACTGCACTTACCTCGTACCTTTTTGTTTCTAACCGTTGGTTGTGGCCTTGGGGCCAAGCGTAATAGGATCTAAAAATTTATTGTAAATTACAACTGAATATAGACATTAAGAAATTAATTTTTGATGAGGAGCTCAAGAGCTGCAAACATCCATTACATCTCGAATCTCAAATGGATTAAGCTACCGATCCACTTCGAACACATTCATTTAATACAAATAGAAACATCCTCAGACTACAGATATCCAATTCCCTGCTCACAGTTCAAATTATTATACATGTAAATGGCGACATACTATTATTACATATTTGTATAATCTTAAATGAAATCTATCAATTTCGTATTCTTTTTTATTATTAAATTTCATATCCAGACTCGCTAGAAAATGCATACATAATTCAAAGTAGAAAGGAACATAGGCAAAAACAGAAAGGAATGTACGGGAAGCTGTTAAACAAAGTGAAGAATCTATAAACATAATGTTATACAATTTATGCATTCAGTCACATATATTTGCTTCTTTGATGTTTCAACCAATTTTTTTAGAGAATATTGTACACGGACCATAAGTATAAATTGGTCTTGGTCTCTTCCATGGATTACACTAAAGCAAGACTGAACCCGTGTAGTTTATGCAGATTGCTTCTCCATTGGTTCCATCACAACACTGTCAAATCAATCCCAACATTCCCAATAATTTCGAGTTATCTCATCTATTGTAATATCCGGGACATAACGTGTAACTGTTTCTATCAATAAATAATTATTATGTGATTATTATGTGATTTTTCGTGAATTATCTGATGATTAGTGTTGTTATGTGGAAGTTTATATGTGGTAGAGTATATGCATGTTAATTTTATTATGTCCAGAATAAAATATAGATAATTATGGTATTTTTCTGGTAATTTTTGGACTGTTATATGATTTTATAATGATTTATGAATTTATTAATTATTTTCTAGAATAATTACAGAACTATTTTATAAAGCCCAGAATCGTCCAACTCTTCAAAAAACTCCTTTTCTGACCTAATCTGATAATTCTTGACATTTTCCGTGATTTGATTTTTTCGATCCGGATTACAGTTTGACCTGTGCGCGTCCCAGCGCAAAATTTTCGATACAATAACCATTTCGATAACATTATCTTCATATAAAGTGTTTTATAAGAAGCCCGGTCTTGATAATTATCCAAAAGTTTTGATAATTATCCAAAACAGGTTGATAGTTATCCAAAACATTATCCAATCGGATCGTTTTTGCAATTACTTAGCGGCAAAGTAACTTATTTTTCGATCCAATATGATCCAATACGTATTTATATTCCATAAATATAAATAGCCTATTTCTTATTTCATTTTATTCATATAACCATAATCAATCAGTAACAACATAGAAAATACAGAGAAAACCCCGTAAAATCGTCGCGTTCTTAAGAATCAAACTCAAATCCGAAAGCGTTATCGAACTTGGAATCAAGCATGCCATTTACCGAATCAAAGCTCTCAAAAAGTTCTTTCATAATCAATCATCCATTTCAGTGTAGAAATCAAGGTGATTTCCTTATTTAATTGTTTTAATTCGAATTAATTAATGATTAAAATATGAATTTTTTATGTTGATGTTGTTTAGATGATTGATGGTTGTATCTTGTAGATAATTTTATCCTGGTCATTTTGGAATATTATATGTCAAATTTGGAGTTCAATAACATGTAGAAAAGTTGGTTTGATCTTCGAGTTTGAATGTTCTTGGTGTTCTTGAATAAATTCACCGGAAAATTCATATTTTTGCCGAATTTTTAATCCGTTAAATCTGGGCGTGTTTGGAGACTATAGAGATTTAGATCGTCTCACCAGCAATCAAACCATGCTAAAATTTTGTCTGTTGCATGTCGATTGAAGGTCGTCAGAAAATCCGACATCGCTGGCGTCGTGAATTTCCAGTCGGTTTTCCGACCGACTGGGGTATTGTTTACGACCTAAGAAACCACGATGAGGTTCCTGCTCTCCAGTGCTTTTAATCTGCATCTTTTGAGGGAATTCAGGACATATTTTGAGCTTGAGGTCGGCCGGTAATGGCTACCGCCGGCGACCGAGGAAGAAGGTGGCAAATTGCAGTTTTGCTACCGAATTTTCTCCATTTTGGCATAAACGAAACCCTGTTTTAAAAACATATAAAAAAATTGATTTCTGTTTATAAAAATTATAAAAATGATATTCTGTCTATATTTATTTTCAGAAAATTGTTTTTAATTATTTAAAAATTCCAAAAATCATTATTTCAATTCCGAAAATTATTTTTATTTCAAAAATGAATCTGAATTAATTAAATAATTAATTTTAGTTGATAATTAATTTGTCAATTGATCAATTAATTCAAATATTAATTGATTAATTGATTTAATTAATTATTAATTGATTTTAATTGATTTTTAATTAGATTTAATTATTTATTTTGATTTAAAAATTCTGAAAAATAGTTTCGAGCTTTAAAATATTATTTTAAATTATTTTCAAGGCTCGATAATTATTATTAAATCATTTTAAAGTCAAATTCATGTATTCAAATGCTGTTATTTAATTACAAAAAGATTCGAAGATCTGTTTTACTTCTGAAAAATGTTCAAAAATTTGTATTAAATATCTGAAAATCATTTTGACCCTGAATCTTCTCTGAAAAATTATTTTGATCGAATATCTTGCGTGCTATGTGCTACTTGCTATCTGATTGATGTGTTATATGCCTATGTGGTTATTGTTTGATTGTTTTGGTCATAACTTTCAATTCGTAAATCGGATTTGGGTAAAATGAAGGGTAGATAAAAGCTAATAAGTCTATGTGACGATTAGAATAATACGAGATTGAATATTGAAGGATACTTGTGATGCCTAGCAGAGTAAGCGAGGCATAGAAAAGAAAGTCGGTGATGAGTAAATAGAACTGAAGCGTAGAACAAGAAATCAAGTGATCGATGAATAGAAGAAAGACATAAAAAAAAGGAAAGTGATTGATGAGTAGAACTGTTAGATGAGTACAAGTAAAGTTGGAAATCATCTGTGATAAGGCAAGTACTTCCGAACCTTTCTTGAGATAAATTATGAATATTTTTTAATGTTCTCATAACATGTTGCTAGTATTCAAAATAGGTCATGTTTTATATTGCAAGCGCTTTAAACTATTCAACCTTGAACCATGATCATATTATTGAACTTGTGCTGTAAGCTTTATTTCTTGTAAACCACCAACGGTTGATTTTCCAGATACTAAACCATACAAATACAATACTACTCCATAAATACATACACACCATAAACCAAATATTGCAACAGAATTTCTTAAGCATAAAGAAACTTATATACCCTGGAATACCCTATGACATCAAAGATCTATACCTTGTATTATCATTGAACCATTATTCATCAGATACATACTTGATTCTTTATCAGGCTTGAAGTTTTTCTTCATATTTACACCTTGATATATCCTGGTGATACCTATGAAATGTTTTATACTCTGAGATAAATGCTTTATCAATGTTAATTATGATTCTGTTTTATTGAATTACAATGGTTATTATATTGAATCGTTTTAGAACTGGATGTTTTATAAATGTGGACCAGATTCGTGGTCAGACCAGATTCGTGGTCATATTAGGGCAATACGTTCCTTGGATCCAGTATAGAGAGCAGTGTTGTGTGCCTTGCTCGGGGTTAGTGCGTGACTGATCAGCGGCCTAACCTTGGTTTTTAAAATAAAAGTAAATATCCAATTTTAATTATTGCTTATCAAGAAACTTGATTCGAATGAATGATTTCAACTGTTAGATATATTTGTGATGTCGTGTCTAATGATGATTTGTGTTTAGTTTTTAGATCTTAACTAATAGGACAAATCAGGACTTAACCGGAAATCTATACTTATACTGAAGTCAGAACTTAAGATATCAGAACATAAGTTATCAGAACTTAAGATATAAAAAGATATTTATCAGGAGATAATATCAGAACTTAAGAAAACTTTCAGATAAGGAAGGCGGCTGATTGAAAGGAAAGAAGTTCAAGACTAAAACAAGAAGAGATATGCATGGAGAAGAATTCTATGAAGAATAGAATACTTGGAAGAAAAGATAACTGATTGCTATATTTTAGGATACAGAATCATATTCGATATCAATTAGAAGATTATCTTGTAACTGTGAAGTATATAAACACAGACATAGGGTTTACACTATAAGTGTTATCTTAATCGAGAATATTATTCATTGTAACCCTAGCAGCTCTCGTGATAATTTGTTCATCACTGAGAGAGAATAGTTCTTTGTAACAGAGTTTATTGTATTGAATAAAATCTGTGTTCTTATATTCGATTTGATTATAGTAAACACTGTATTCAACCCCCTTGTACAGTGTGTGTGACCTAACAAGTGGTATCATAGCTATCTGTTAACACATATACAGTTTAAGATCCAAATACAATCATGTCTGAAGAAGTAGAAACTCCAATCAAGCCCACCAATACTGAAGAAACTCCTAAGACTCAAATTTATAGTCAATATGAGACTATTAGGGTTCCCATACTGAGACCTTCTGAGTATCCCATATGGAAAGTGATGATGACTATGTTTCTGGAAGCCACAAATCCAAAATACCTTGACAGAATTAATGAAGGACCACATAAGCCAACAAAGCTCTCTGTTGTAGTTACAGATCAGCCAGCACAGACTGTACCAAAAGAGAAAAATGAATATATGCCTGAAGATATCTCATTTATTGCAAAGGATGCAAAGGTAAGACATTTGCTGCATAGTGCGATTGATAATGTCATGTCAAACAGGGTAATTAACTGCAAGACTACAAAGGAGATATGGGATGCCTTGGAGATAAGATGTCAGGGAACTGAGTCAATTAAGAAGAACAAGAAGACTATACTCACTCAAGAGTATGAGCACTTTGACTCAAAGTCTGATGAGTCATTAACTGGTTTATATGACAGATTTGTCAAACTATTGAATGATTTGTCACTAGTGGACAAGGAATATGACCTTGAAGATTCAAATCTTAAATTCCTGTTAGCTCTTCCTGAAAGTTTGGATTTGAAGGCCACCACTATAAGAGACAACTATGCTCTTGATGAAATTTATGGGATGCTTAAGACTCATGAACTTGAGATGGAACAAAGAAGCAAGAGGAATGGAAGTAAGTCAAAGAAAGGCAAGGCAAGGAAAAAGCTCTCATCACAAAGTCTGATACTGAGTAATCAAGTTTTGATAATGTTGATGACTCAGAAACTGAAAGTTTACCTGAGATGGACCCTGATGAAGAGATGATGATGTTGTGTGCTCTTATGATGAAAGGAATCACAAGGATTGCATAGAGAAATTCAGGAAGGGAAAGAAGTTTTCCAGGAAGGGTGCAAGTTCTGATAAGAAAGGTTTCAGAAAATCAGAAGGGAAAGGAGGAAAGTCTGACAGAGGAGATTACTCAAATGTCAAATGCTACAACTGTGGTGAGAAAGGCCACATATTTCCTGATTGCAAGAAAGTGAAGAGTGACAAAGGAAAGGCTCTTGTCACAAAGAGGAAAAATATGCCTTGATGGCAAATGCTGATAGCAGTTCTGATGCTGCTGAGTTAAAGGTACCTCAAACTACTTATGCCTTTCATACTGATGATATTACTGAGTTGAGAAGATATCTTAAAACCATGTTCATTAGCTATAGAGATCAAACTTTAACATGTGAAAGATTAACTTCTGAAAATCTTGCTGACAAAAATAGGAATGATTATTTAGAAAAAGAATTAGTCATGTTCCATCAAACTCAGAAAAAGATAGAGATGATGCCTTTTATGTTAGGGATGAAGTGTTAAAATTGAATCAATATCTAAAAACTGAGTTAGAAAAGGAAAGAGAGATTATCAGGACTTGGACTAACTCTGGTAGAGCATCTCAAGATATACTAAGTAGTGGAAACTGGAAAGAAGGCTTAGGTAATGGAGAGGATAAGAATGATAAGGGAACTGTAGAAATTAAGCCAACTATTGTTAAGCAAACTGTTAAGCCAAAGATAAATCCTGTTAATTTTGTAGCTAAAACTGTAAAGTCTGATTCTGAAAAGATGAAAGATACTTAGACAGAAGTTAAGGCAGATTTAACTTTTGACAAATTAAAACTGGATAAGCCAATTGAAGTTAACATAGGCTTAATGACAAAGAAGCAACTTAAGCATAAGCTGAAAGAAGTTAAGAATATAAACAAGATAAAACCACCTAGGAAAAATAGGAATGGAAAGGAAGGTGTGAATAAAAGAAATAATTATTAGCCTGTTCCTAATGCTCCTAGAATGACATGTTATAACTGTGGAAATTCTAACCATCTGGCTTCTTTTTGCAGGAAGAATAAAAATATAAACTCCTTACCTTCAAAATCAGGAGTTAAGAGTCAGTCTGTTAGATATAGGCCACAAAATCCTTGTTTTCATTGTGGTAGTTTATGGCATTCCATTTATACTTGTAAGGAATATCATAGTTAGTACTATGGTTATTATCAAATAAAACCTTCTTTGAAGAAAGTTGCTTTAATTCCTTCTAGTATAAGTTCTGATGTAAAGTCTGATACTGTAAATTCTGATAAAAAAAATGTTAACATAAACTCTGATGTAAAATCCACTGCAAATGTTAACAAACTTAATAAGGTCAAAGGATCCAAGCAAGTCTGGGTCCTTAAAACTAATCATTAATGGTCTTTATGATTGCAGGGTAACAGAAAGAACATCCTAGTTCTGGATAAAGGATGTTCAGGACATATGACTGAAAATAAAGCCCTGCTATCAGACTTTGTGGAAAAAGCTGGCCCAGGAGTTTCTTATGGAGATGGCAACATGAAAAAACTCTGGAATATGGCAATATCAATCTTGGGAATGCTATTATTGAAAAAGTAGATCTAGTCTTTGGACTTAAACACGATCTGCTGAGTGTTAGTCAAATCTGTGACAGAGGTTATTATATGGATTTCTTTGAAGAACACTGTGAAGTTGTAAGCAAATATACAGGCAAAGTTGTTCTGAAAGGATAGAGGCATGGTAACATTTATGAAGCCAAGATTTCAACAAGTTCTGATGGTTCTGCAATCTGTCTGTTAAGCAGAGCATCAATTGAAGAAAGCTGGGATTGTCACAAGAAACTCTCTCATTTAAATTTCAACAATATAAATGAACTAGTCAAGAAAGATCTTGTGAGAGGACTACCAAAATCAGTATTTGCTCCTGATGGCCTTTGTGATTCATGTCAAAAGGCAAAACAAAGAAAATCTTCATTCAAGAGCAAGACTGAATCTTCAATTCTTGAGCCTTATCACCTACTACATGTTGATCTATTTGATCCAGTGAATGTCTTGTCTATTGCAAAGAAGAAATATGCTATGGTCATAGTGGATGAGTTCACCAGATATACATGGGTGTATTTCTTGCACACAAAAAATGAAACTGCATCTATATTGATTGATCATGTCAAACAACTAGATTAATTGGTCAAAGACTCTGTGAAAATTATAAGAAGTGATAATGACACTGAGTTCAAGAATTTGATCATGGAAGAGTTCTGCAAAGACCATGGAATAAAGCAGAAATTCTCTGCTCTTGGAACTCCACAGCAAAATGAAGTTGTTGAAAGAAAGAATAGAACTCTTATTGAAGTTGCACGAACTATGCTTGATAAAGCAAAGTTACCAACCTACTTTTGGGTTGAAGCTGTGTAGACTGCTTGTTTTACTCAGAATGCAACACTTATCAACAACCATGGAAAGGCACCATATGAGATGGTGAAGAAAAAGAAGCCAAATCTGAAGTATTTTCATGTATTTGGATGCAAGTGTTTTTTTCTTAAGACTCATCTTGAACAGCTATTTAAATTTGATCTAAAAGCTGATGAAGGAATTTTTGTTGGATAACCACTTTCCACAAAAGCCTTCAGAGTCTACAATTTAAGAACAAGGGTTGTCATGGAATCTATCAATGTCTCTTTTGATGATAAGAAGATTACTGGACTTGAAAAGTTCAATGATCATGATCAGCTGAGATTTTAGAATAAAGTTTTAAATTCTGTTTCTGTAAATTCTGATAGTCTAAATCCTGATATTGTAAATTCTGATGGGTCAAACTCTGTTGTTATTGAAACCGTGGTGACTACGCCAAAGGAAAATGCACCTGTGCAGGGGAGCATATTGAAGATCTAACCATATCTCAAGAAGCATCAGAACCTAGAACAGGCTCTTCAAGTTCTGATTCATCAAGTTCTGATGGGCCAAGTTCTGATAATTCTGGAAACTTAAATTCTGAAGGATCCAACTCAGAGAGCGTAATTTCTGGAGGAGCATCAAAAAATACTGATGGAGATAGCATGGATCATGGGGGAGCATCCAGTTCTAGAAATCAACTTCCATCTGCAAGGAAGTGGACAAAAGCATATACACCTGACTTGATTATTGGAAATCCTGAAGTAGGTGTTAGAACTAGAACATCAACATCAAATGAATGTCTCTATCATTCTTTTCTTTCTCAGACTAAACCAAAGAAAGTGGAAGAAGATCTTCAAGATGCTGATTAGGTGCAAACAATGCTGGAAGAGTTAAATGAATTTGAATGAAATAAAGTCTAGACCCTAGTGCCAAGACCAAATAACAGATCAGTTGTTGGTACAAAATGGGTGTTCAAAAACAAAACTGATAGTGATGGCATAATTACAAGGAATAAAGCAAGACTGGTTGTGAAAGGATATTCTCAGCAGGAGGGAATTGATTATGATGAAACATTTGCACCAGTTGCTAGATTGGAAGCCAAAAGGATATTTTTTACTTTTGCTACTCACAAAAAGTTTACAGTCTTTCAAATTGATGTAAAAAGTGCTTTTCTTAATGGAGAATCGGAAGAAGAAGTATATGTTGAACAACCTCCAAGTTTTGTAGATTCAAAACTTCCTAATCATGTATACAGACTTGATAAAGCACTTTATGGTCTTAAGCAAGCTCCAAGAGCATGGTATGAGACCTTAGCTCAGTTTCTTCTGGAAAGTAGATTTAACAGAGGGACTATTGACAAAACACTGGTTTATCTCAACCATGGAAAATACTTACTTTTGGTGCAGATATATGTCGATGATATCATTTTTGGTTCTACAAATGACAGACTTTGTAAAAGGTTTGCAAAGCTCATGCAGTCAAGATATCAAATGAGTATGATGGGAGAACTTAGCTATTTTATGGGCCTTCAAGTCAAGCAGAATGAAGAAGGAACTTTTATTTGTCAATCTAAGTACACCGGAAATTTGTTGAAGAAATTTAGAATGCAAGACTGTTCAAGTGCATCCACTCCCATTGCCACTGCAACAAAATTGGATAAGGATATTGGTACATTAGTAGATATTACTGATTACAGAGGTATGATTGGCTCTCTACTCTATCTAACTGCAAGTAGACCTGATATCATGTATGCTACCTGTCTTGGTGCAAGATTTCAAGCAGATCCAAGAGAACCTCACTTAACAGCTGTGAAAAGAATTTTCAAGTAACTTAAGGGTACAGCCGATCTAGGATTGTGGTATCCTAGGGAATCAGACTTTAAGCTAATAGGTTACTCAGATGCAGATTTTGCAGGGTGCAAAATTCACAGAAAAAGCACAAGTGGAAGCTGCCAATTTCTTGGAGGCAGATTAGTTTCTTGGTTTAGCAAGAAATAAAAGTCAATTTCCACATCAACTGCAGAGGCAGAGTACATTGCTGCAGGAAGCTGTTGTGCACAGATTCTTTGGATAAAGAGTCAGTTACAGGATTATGGGTTAGAATTTTCTAAAATCCCTATTTACTATGATAATCAAAGTGCTATTGCTATGACAGGTAATCCAGTGCAGCACTCAATTATAAAGCACATCAGCATTAGGTACCACTTCATAAGGGAACATATGGATGAAGGTACAGTGGAATTGCATTTTGTTCCAACAGATCAACAACTAGCAGATATCTTCACAAAACCACTGTATGAAGCTACCTTTACAAGATTGGTAAATGAACTTGGAATGGTTTCAGGTTCTTTCTCTAAATCTGCTTAGTTTATGTTCTGATACATCAGACTTTATGATCAGTATTTACAGATATTACAATCTTTGTGTATTATATGCTTAAATTGAAATTTTTTAAGTGCTGATTGTTGTCTGATGTGAATTTCTAAACTCTGATAGTGATATGAATGTTTCCGTGACTATTCAATCCAATGAGGATAACTGTGCTAGATGCTGACCTAGTAGTCTTTAATATACTAAAGATCCCATGTTTGAAGTAATTATTTATGTGGAAATCTTTTAACACAAGCAAATTCTGATATTGAGCTTGGTCAGGTTTACTTTGTGTATCTTATTACTAAGTCAAAAACTAGAACAATGCTTCTTATCCGTTAAGTTCTGATGTTTGTAAATCTGATGGATGTACTAAGTGCTGATAGACCTCACTTATCAAAAAAAAAGGAAAAGAAAAGAAATAAATATCAGGTACTCCTTTGAGATCTAGAGAAAAATATATGTGGAAGGGAAGACACAAGTGCCTTGCTGTTATTAAGTAATATGTATTAGAAAAGCAAAATAAAATTTTCTTGGTAACTTTTTACATTCTCTGATTACTGGAGAAATATACTGATAATAGCATAAATTCTGATAGCAGTTGTGACTCACTTACACTGATAAGCCACTATGAAAAAGAATGTTAAAAGATGCATAAAATGAGCACAAAGTAGTTGAGGTGGACTCATGCATTAACTCATTCTATAGTAGACTTCAGACTAATGACAAATTTTGAGCAAAGTTCTTAGTTATGCCTTATATCTAAGATCTACTAAAGTGAATCAGACTTTCCTCTTTGTCTGATATTTAGCTTAATGCAAACACTTACACTCCATATGAATGATGAAAATTACTGTGGTGATCAATATTATTTTAGATGAACAGTTTAAGTGTCAGTTGCATAAATTCTGAGGACAAGTTCTGGTGGAGGTTCTGATGATTCAGTTTTGAAGAAATCGTATCAGTATTTGTGTGAAAAATTACAGAAATAAAAATTCCCTTTTCGAGTACAGAAGCCATATTCTAATGAACTTTAAATTCTGATAATAATCAAGTTCTGATGCTGACGTGGCAGTATTTATTTACTTCATTTACTTTTAAGTCATACTTGAACGGTCATATTTTATCAGAATATTGTATTATATGAGATAAAGCAGTAATAATCATTTGTTTAGTTGGAACAGTTGTAATCATTACTTACTTACATTGCCCGTTAACTTTTATCTTAACTGTTGTGTGCCTGACATGTGTAAGTTCTGTTCCACTTCTCAATAACTGTTGTCACGTGGGTTGTCTAAATAAAAGAGATAAAAGATTTTTAAATCTTTTATTCACATATCTATTCTATTCACTCTCTCTCTTTTTCTTATTCTCTCACATTTTTTGACGGTTTTCTTTACAGACATTTTCTCAAACACCTTTCAGGCAAACTAATTTGTCACTTATTTCTGATCGCGCCCAAGGACTAAATTATTGACTGAGCCAAGTTTGTACCAAATAACTATGCTGCAATCCTAAACAAGGCTGAAACACCATCAGATTTATAATTTGTGCAAGATTTCTTAGCCACTAGTGAGACTGGGTATGCTTTGACCCAACCTCAATCTATTTCAAGCAAACAAGTGTTGACGTTCGGGAGAACTGGGTTATTTGATGATGGTGGTGTTATTGGTACTCCAAGCATTGTTTTTACTTCAGGAGATGTCGAGCATGTTGTTACTCCTGGAGCAGTTCGTAAAGCTCTCCACTTACCTGAAGGTTATACTTTCTCAACAGTGGAGGAGCCGATTTTACAGCAGCTTATGGCAAGTTTGTGCTATGAGCAAAGTTTGGGGAAGCTGGGTCAACTGAAACGGCCATATATCATAAAGGAATGGAGCTTTTTCTTTGATTGTATCACCAAGGCATTCGCCAATAAATGCTCCAACTTTGATGTTATTCCCATCATGAGTTAGCAAATCGGGTATGCCCTTATTCATCAAACTCATTTTGATTTTGCAAGTGATGTGCTAGGTTTCATAGGGGATAGGATGACAGAGGATAAGAATGTAGTATACTTTGATAGATTCTGTTAGCTTATATATAGTTTTTGTTGTGATGATGAACCCCAACTAGCAAGTGATTTAATTCCACCCTTTAAGCTTGCAAAAAGGGCCTTTAATGATTTGTTAACTGCTGACAATAAAAAACAAGTGCTGAGACCCTTACAGATTCCTCAGTCAGTAAAATTGATCTTGGTAAATGCTGATCCACAAGAATATACATCTATCTATCCTGATGTCCAACCCACCAACTCATCACAACCAACTCAATCTCCATCCGCACCTACCATAACTACACAAACACCTCAAATTCTCAACCTCAACCAACTCAACCCTCCATCAGGACATATTACAAACAAACGCAGTCATCTCAACCTCAACCTTTAGCACATCCAGTGAAGCCTTCATCTTCAAAACCCAAGAGGACAAAGAATATGCCTTAATCTTAGTAAAAGAGAAGGAGAATTATTCTGAGAGATGAGTAAGATACGGAGGAACAGGTTCCATTATCAGAACCTATTGTTGTAGAAGCTGAGAAGATCTCTTCTCAGAAAGATACTGAAACTAGGAGTTCTAGGCCCTCAAAAGGCTTAGAAAGCTAAACTCTGAAGATGAAGCTCCCAAAGTCTCTATTTCAGCAAAGAGACTTATAAAGAAAATTCTAGGAGGGTTGTAAGTGAATCATCTCACTCTGAAGAAATCCTGGAAACAGCAGCTAAGAATGGGGGCCAGGAATCTCTGATCCCAACATAACCTATAGTAATTGAATTACTTCCCACTGCTGAATCAGCTCACAAGTATCCTATTAAAGAACAAGAGGATATTCTAGAGAAAGTGCCTACACCTCCTGTGTGTCCTATCATTGATCCGGTACATGCTAAAGACCTAGGTACAAGTGATGAAATTGATATTGATAACTTGGTTGTGCCTGAGGTTCTGTACTTGGAAGCTCCACCCACTCAAGTTACTCCACCAACAACACCAATTTTGGATGCTGATTTCCATGAAGATATTCCATCACCAGTTCTGAATCGAGATGGTGAAGATCAGATCTTAGGTGGGCATCAAAATTTGGTTGTTGATCAGAACATAGGTATATGTCAGAATTTAGAGGATGATGTTGAAGCCTCTATAGCTTCACATACTGTTATTCTGTCAGAGGATGCTGATATTGCAGGCTCTGTAAGTTCTGATGCTGACAATGCTAAAATTACTTGTGAAGCTGCTACAAATATAGATGCTAATACATCTGGTCCATCTGGACATGCACGCTCCATGCAAAGCTGATCTAATCAAGAAGTTTGTTAGAGATGATGCACCAGTACCTTGGAGTGAAACTCCTAGAGGAAAGGAGTGGACTAAGGAGTGGAACACAGTTACTTTTATTCCTACTGGAAAAATTCTTGTTGAGCACCTAGCCAAAGCTGATGAAATGTTGATAAATGATGATTTCAAGGCAAACCTGAGAGTTACTGCATTGAGTACAAGGCACCTTAAGGACAATTTCTTCCTTAATCCAAGTCAAAGTCTAAAGCTCTTGTTACAGCAAAGAAACCACCATAGCCTAAGGGCATTGTGATTAAGGAAAGGACAAATTCTGAGGCAACCAAGGCCAAATCACAAGTGGAGGTAGATCCAAGATCCAAGGTCAAAGCAAAAATTGATGAACCTGTAAAGGTATACTTGCCAATCATAGATGAGGAAATAATTGATGAAGAAGATACTAGTCTTACTCTGAAGAAAAAGAAGATTTCTCAATCAACCTCTGACATGGCTCAAGTTGTTCAAAGTCAAGATGTAGTAAGTTTTGATATTCAAATGAAGCAAGCAACCTCTGACATAGTTCAAGTTGGCTTGACATCAGAAGATGAAATGAAGGGTACATTAACCTCTGACAGTGCTCATGTTAAACCTACTTCAAGTCTACTACTAGGATTCACCAAAGCTCAACAGAATCAATTTTTGAAGACTACATCAAGTGGTTTTGAAGCAAGAGTTGTTCAAGTAAAGGAAGCAAGAGACAAACACTACGCCATAGATGGGCTAATAAGACACTCATTTTACGTCACCTTAGGCCCGTTTTATGTTGCAATAGGCCTATTGTAACGCCAAATAACCATTTCATCCGCAAATGTTGGCATTGCTATCTAATGTAATGTTTTGATTATCAACCGTAACACAAATAAAAACATTACCTTAGGGAGATAGGATAACACTAGATAAAGCAAACGTAACGGTAATTCAGTGTTACCTTAGCATTTGAAAAAATCATGTGGGACCCACCTGACTGGATTGCCACGTAGGCAGCCACGTCATATAGAGGGACCCACTGACACGTGGCGAGCAATGCCACATGGACTGCCACGTGGACTGCCACATAGATTGGCTAATCAGTGGTACCCACTGCCATGTGAGACCCACATGTGGGCCCACTTTTATTACTGACGTAACAGTAAACAAATCTAATGTAACACTGTATTTTGGCAAAAGAAACACAAATTTAGATTTTGTAACAGTGATAAATATAGCTATTGTAACACTAATAGATAACATTTTGAAATGTAGTTTTGATAAACACATTACTGCCATTAACAAAATAATAATTCAACTATACCAAAACATATTTCCCCAACAAACTAGTCTTACAGCATTCAGAACACCAACTCCGCCAACATAATAACCACTTCGCCAAAATTATAGTACGATTCACTACATCACTCCACCAAAATCATACTAACAAGAACACCAAACAATCCCCAAATTCCAACTCTAACCAAACCAAATAAACACCATCCACCACCAATTACAGTGAGTACCAAAAGTTATAAACCAATAATTCAAAAGTCTAAATAACATAACTGTCCATACTATTAACTCAAGCTAATGCTTGTAAAGAGAAATATCTAAGAAGAAGTCCGGGCAGTCTTGGAAGTCCCAGCAGTCCCGATAGTCATTGGTGTACCATTTTCATCATCCTCGCTTGAAATATTAGCATCAACTTCTCCAATGTCCAGATTCAAGCCTGGATTAGCTGCTGCGATCTTTTTGAGAATAACTGACAAGTTATCCTGCACTTTCTTGGAAACCTTTTCTTCCAGTTCAGCCTCAAGTTCTCCCCTGATCTTTGCAGTCAAATCTTCCAAATAAGTGTCTGCAGGAGCCGAATCTGATTCCATCGCTTTCTTGTTCTTTCTCTACAAGAAAAATGTTGTTAAATATTAATCAATTTTACCATAGAATTGTGCTACACAACTACACAACTACTAACAAGGTTTGCATTAAGGTGGCCTATACTAATACTTAACAGCCTTTTATTTCCGCTAAGTCTCTTATGTTATTTGTTTTACCAAATAAATTAAACCAACAAAACATACTTGGCAAAGCATTTTTTATCACTTAATTTTAAAGAAATAGACAAATTGAACTACCGTGCAGCATTTAACCTCCATAAAAAAAGTAAAGTCCTTACGTTTCTTTTTTGCGGAGCAGCCGTAGTCTTGTATGTTCGGCCATCTTGTTCATGAGATTCCAAATAAATTTCAGCTTGTGATGGCGAGGCGAGATTAGGATCAGTCTTTTTCTATTATAGAGCACAAAAGAAAAAGACAAGGTTATCTAGCTCAAAGTTACCACATAACTATTGATTTACTTAAGAAAAATTGTACATCAACTATTTAAAAAATGCCTAAGCACTAACATTCAATCAAAGGATTTATGAACAAACAACTAGGTAGTCATTACTATTTAGTAGACACAATCCAAGTGTGTACGGGAAGTCAATGAAGGCAATATTAATGCGGTTCTGAAATTGAATATCTAAATTCAAGCAAATACCAGCAAAAAATAGACATGCATCTGATTTCTGAAGAATTAAAGCACAAAAATGTTTGATGGCACTTGACATGAACAACTAAATTATTGTGTCTGCGAGCTCTATTTTATTAGTTTTTTCGGGTTGTTCACAGTGAATTATTTAAAGTTATATAAATGCGGATTGGTTTGTAATAATCTGAATATCATAACTAATCAGACAACTAAATAATTGCTAGTTATAATGATGATATCGACAAGGACATATACATTATTTAAAAAAGGGGGGGTTCTAACATGTCCCATTTTAAAATTGGATTTAAGAACATGTCCACATCTAATTAAATTATAAATTTATCCTATAATCAAAATTTAATCCAATTTAACTTAACCATGGGGCCGTAATTATAATATCAAAATAAAAGGGGAAATATTCATAAATGTACTAGTTAATTTAGGAATCATACCAACTTCTCTCCAACTTCTGCACTACTGTTGGCACCCTGATTGTGTGGGTCAGTTACCGAAGCGCGGATTACTTTGTTATCATGTGCTAATTCCTATTAAAAAAAATTGCACAATCCAGTTTGAGAATCTTTAAAATCATTAAAATCATATTAAAAAGAAGCACGAAGGCACCTTCACCGACTCATCTCCCCAATACTTTATCAGCAATTTAAAATCCTCGAGCGGAATCTCCTTGGGCCTATGTTCAAGCCTTTCATCATCAGTGGTATGATGCGTGTAATGCTTTGCCTTCATCCGAGACTTGTAAGTCCTCCAGCATCTATTAATTGTCTCATAAACCCAGGACTGAGCTTCATTCGGAATAATATAATGGTCCTAATATATAATAAACTCAAGATCAATAAAATGAAGGGGTTAATTGAAAAATAAATGAAACTGAGGTTTAGGTAATAGAATTTACCCGAGTATAGTCCCACATTTTCTTCTTCAATTGTTCAGGAACCAGGCGCCAGTTGACATAAGTAAGAGAGACATTGTCCTTTGCAACTGTTCCGAGAAAATTACTCAGCTCTCTCGTAACTTTTCCGTCTCTTGAAACAGGTACATTTTGTTTGTTCAAAAAAATCACCGGTCTTTCATCACGTGTCCTTGCGTGAACAGTTAGCAGTTTTGTCCTTCCTCTCCATTTTTTGGGCTTTGGTACTTCATAGTACATGCACACACAAAAAAAGGTGACTGCGAATTTAATAATTAATTAAATTCTTACTGCCTCTCCATCAATAAATAATTAGTGTGCATAATTCATGCGTAGTTATATTTAGAAAGTAAAAGTACCTGCTTCAGTTTCTTCCTCAACAACATTTTCCGAATTAGAAGCGTGCACATTCTCGGTTGTTGGCGGAAGAATGCCCTGCTTTTGACGTTCCCGCATTGCTAAATAAGCAGATACAGACCCACGTGATTCTAAATTGCTCGCGGATTTTAAGATTTTACTACATGTTGGTTTCAGGAGCTTAGATTTACTGTTCATTTCCTTGTCAGATGTTTTACCAGCTTGCGATGGTTCATTCTCTGTTGCAGCGGTGACATTAGCTCGCGAACGAGTTCTTGGTCCAAGGGGGACATGGTTCTTTTTCTTCCCATTCTTCGTTCTCTACAATTATTAGGATTGCAAATATAATGTGAGGCCAAAGCAATAAAGAGTATAAAATAAAAACAAAATATATAGGAAACTTGATATAGTGATAAACAAAATATCAGGTCTTAAACTAATAAAAAACACAATTTACACTCTTAAGAAACAAGGAAGGAAGGCCAAAGTAATGAAGAATGTAAAAGAAATCCATACCTCAGATGAATCATCACTATCATGTTCGTCCTCACTTTCCGGATTATAATCATCATCATCCGGAGAGGCTTTGTCTTTTTCTTTGGATTTCTCAATAACTGTTGCTGATCGAGCTCTCAAATCAATCACTAATTTTTTGATCCCAAGTTCTTCCAACCTTCTATCATTTTCCTTCATTCGATTAAGTCTTTCTTGCTCACATGCTGGTAGCGGTGGGGGGGGGGGGCACCTGCAATAATTATAAATCAGCACTGTTATTAGTGTAGCTCAACTATGCATTGTACTTTCTTTCTAAAAATTTGGAAGGAGTGTTTAAGTGAATATTACAAGTGTTACAGTCCTGGTTAGAAGAAAAAAAAGAGGAACACTGACAAGGATACCTCGATGTCAGG
The DNA here is from genome assembly GCF_009905375.1 of Apium graveolens. NCBI lineage: Eukaryota > Viridiplantae > Streptophyta > Magnoliopsida > Apiales > Apiaceae > Apium > Apium graveolens. The sequence goes on from NC_133653.1 coordinate 19,338,666, forward strand.
TATAGCAAGTTCAAGGGGACATCTTACTTGGCGTGCATCACCTTGTAGCTGATTTTTCATTTTCTCATTATTTTGCAAAGTACGGGGTCTTTTTCTTTTGATTTCGGTCAATGGTGGTGGGGGCAACTACAATAATTTATGAAGACAAGGTCAGTGATTAAATTGACATAACACAACAATAATCATTATAACTTATGTTTTTAAGAAGGAAAATTAAAAAAATACCTCTTTATCCAGAATAATATCATCTTGTAACTGCAGTTTCCTTCTAGCAGACCCTTTATCGTTTCCTTGCCCAGCAGTTGCATCTTGCTGAGTAGGCAACAGAGCTGGCGATGATCGTAACGCATACCTCCGACTGGGCTCAAGTGTCTTCTTAACAATCTTCCTTGGGTTCTGCTTCTGCTGGAGTTCATGTGTGGTAATATATTTCCGCTTTTGTATTTTCTTCGGTGAAACTGTATTTATGCAAGAAAAAAATCCAAGTCAAAGAATTATCTTCAACTAATATGGACATCCAAGTCCCATTATGTATATATAAAGAGATACAGAAATAGATAGAGATGTGTACTTAATGGGGACCTAATTATTTATCAGCAATAGGCATACCTTCAAACAGGCTTTTCCTCGGCCTGACAATCACGTGTGGCTGCATCTGACACAACGGCTCAATTACAGGGTCAACAACTGTGTCTACATAAAGCTTGACCTCTTCGCCATCGTTGCACTTTTCTATCTCTTGAATGATGTTCAGGTCAGTCCTCAGCAGCTTCCAACCACATGTGGGGCCCACAAGTGGAGTCCACATGTGGGGCCCACATGTGGAGCCCCCATGTGGGCCCACTTCTCCATTATTTATTTATTTAATTATTTAAATAATTATTTATAAAATAATTAAATAATTGGATAATGTGGGGCCCACATGTGGGGCCCACTTCTCATTTATTTATTTATTTAATTATTTAAATAATTATTTATTAAATAATTAAATAATTGGATAACGTGGGGCCCACATGTAAGGCCCACAAGTTGAGCCCACATGTTGGGCCCACTTCTCCATTACTTATTTATTTAATTATTTAAATAATTATTTATTAAATAATTAAATAATTGGATAATGTGGGGCCCACATATGGGGCCCACATGTGGAGCTCACAAGTGGGGCCCACTTCTCCATTATTTATTTATTTAATTCTTATTTATTTAATTATTTAAATAATTATTTATTAAATAATTAAATAATTGGATAATGTGGGGCCTACATGTGGGGCCCACAAGTGGAGCCCGCTTCTTTATTATTTCTTTATTTAATTATTATTTATTTAATTGATTAAATAATTATTTATTAAATAATTAAATAATTGTTTAATATGGGGCCCACATGTAGGGCCCACAAGTGGAGCCCACATGTGGGGCCCACAAGGGGAGCCCACATGTGGGGCACACTTCTCCATTATTTATTTATTTAATTAATATTTATTTATTTAAATAATTATTTATTAAATAATCAAATAATTGGATAATGTGGGGCCTACATGTGGGGCCCACAAGTGGAGCCCACATCTTTATTATTTATTTATTTAATTATGATTAATTTAATTATTTAAATAATTATTTATTAAATAATTAAATAATTGTTTAATATGGGGCCCACATGTGGGGCCCACAAGGGGAGCCCACATGTGGGGCCCACAAGGGGAGCCCACATGTGGGGGCCCACTTCTCCATTATTTATTTATTTAATTATTATTTATTTATTTAAATAATTATTTATTAAATAATCAAATAATTGGATAATGTGGGGCCTACATGTGGGGCCCACAAGTGGAGCCCACATCTTTATTATTTATTTATTTAATTATGATTAATTTAATTATTTAAATAATTATTTATTAAATAATTAAATAATTGTTTAATATGGGGCCCACATGTGGGGCCCACAAGGGGAGCCCACATGTGGGGCCCACAAGGGGAGCACACATGTGTGGCCCACTACTCTATTATTTATTTATTTAATTATTATTTATTTAATTTTTTAATTAATTATTTATTAAATAATTAAATATTTAATTATTTAATGACGTGGCGGTGCACACGTGGCAGGGTTGAGCAAATGTAACAGTAGCGTTGTAACAGAAAAGTTAACGTAACGCTTTGCTGACGTGGCAGTGCCACGTGGCAGTGTGGGTCCACATGTGGGGTCCACCTATTAGTGTGGGACCCACTTTCTTGAACAAGTTTTAGTGGGGCCCACAGGTGGGACCCACTTTTGCTGACGTGTACACTAGTGGGGCCCAAAAAAATAATAAATAAATTAAATATTATTATAATGATAAAGCAAAGCGTTACGTCATGTCAGCACTATTGTAACACTAGCTTTCTTCTGCAACACAAGCCCTCTAACGTAACAGTAACTTTACATGTAAAGTAACGCTATTTCGTTAGTGTTACAATAGGTCAAAAAAGTCTGTCTAATGTAACGCAAAACAGGCATTACATTAGAAAAGTGTCTTATTTGCCCATCTATGGCGTAGTGAAATCAGGATTGGGTAGTTCTAAAGAGAAAATAATACACAACACTACCAATGATCCAACTTCTTTGAGTGAACCAGGAGTAGGTGCAACTCCTGAGAGATTGAATCAACTTGAATCTGTACAAATGGCTTACCACTCTGTTTTGAAAGAAGATATCATGTTATACTTTATGACAGATGGGAGGGTATTCCAGATTAGGAAGAATGCTATTCCATTGAAGTATTTTGAGAACTGGAACATGTTCTATTTCTACTTCAAGTGAAAAACAAATCAACAGATGGTGTTGTAGGTTATTTAAAATCAAATATTCAAACACAGAAGAGGCTTTACTCTGTAAAGTCTGACAGCCCATACTGTCCTAAGTACAGATCTCACAATGGAGAAATTGTTGAGATGAAGCCCAATACTGCAAAGATCAATACATTTCTGGGTATTAAGGGACTTGAATTCAATCCAGAGTCTGATAAGGCCTATATAATCAGACTGGATCAGAATATAAGGAAAGCAAAAATAAATGATCTCAGATATGCTATCTTTCAAACTGGTGAAGATACTGCAGAGCTTAGAGAAGAAAAAAGGAGGATGATTAATGAACTTCAATATGCTGAGAGAATTTTGTTGAAGAATTATCTCAGAACAACTCCTGATATCAAAGAGATCAGAAATTGAAGCCAAGTCTAAGATCTACAATTGCTTAAATTCTGAAGTATATACAGATTGAAGCTGATATCAGACTTTAAAGATGGTAAAGCTGTAAGGACTGTAACTTGTAGTTATCTAGTCATATTCTCATGCATTTGTACTTAATGTTTTTGACATCATCAAATATCTGTTGAACTTGTATATTATGATAATTTACAAGTTGGGGGAGATTGTTAGATTTATTTATGATGTCATGTCTAATGATGATTTGTGCTTAGTTTTCAGATCTTAACTAACAGGACAAATCAGGACTTAACTGGAAATCAGTGCTTATACTGAAGTCAGAACTTAAGATATCAGAACTTAAGTTATCAGAACTTAAGATATCAGAAGATATTTATCAGGAGATAATATCAGGACTTAAGAAGACTTTCAGATAAGGAAGGCGATTGATTGAAGGGAAAAAAGATCAAGGGAAAAAAGATCAAGACTAAAACAAGAAGAGATATGCATGGAGAAGAATTCTATGAAGAATAGAATACTTGGAAGAAAAGATAACTGATTGCTATATTTTAGGATACAGAATTATATTCGAAATCAATTAGAAGTTTATCTTGTAACTGTGAAGTATATAAACAAAGACATAGGGTTTATACTATATGTGATATCTTAATCGAGAATATTATTCATTGTAACCCTAGCAGCTCTCGTGATAATTTGTTCATCACTGAGAGAGACCAGTTCTTTGTAACAGAGTTTATTGTGTTGAATAAAATATGTGTTCTATTACTTGAGCTCTTATGTTCGATTTGATTGTAGTAAACACTGTATTTAACCCCCTTCCACAGTGTGTGTGACCTAACATCAACTGATAATTGTTTAACCACAATTATTGCTATTATGACTTACTGAGCTAATTAGCTGACTCTTGCAAATCTGTTTATATTATTCTACAGTTGAAAAGAAAATTGTTGGTACCGAGGATTCCCAGTCCAGTGTGCAAGCTAGGATTCCAGGTTAAGTTGGATCGAGCTAGCAGGAGCTTTATATTGTAGATGAGTTATGTAAGATTGTAAGAATGATATCATTAGCAGCTGTAAGTTGAACTAGTTGGGATTTGGTACGATGTAATAAAAGTTAAGGTTGTGGCTTATTTTCATACTTTAACCTGTTGCGATCTGTGGTTATGTAAAGAAGGCTCAATGCATATAATATTTTATATACAGGTTTATATATTGTGTGTTTGTTGTGAACCCCAAACTTCTGACCCGGGTTTGGAGGGCGTCACAGGTTTGGTATTAGAGCGACATGTTATAAGTCACTGAAACATGCCTAGATTGTCGGGAATGGATAGAGGGTTAGGATTAGGATTAATAAATTAAAAAATATGACATCGAGAGGTTGAGTGCGACTGTATAAGAGGTTTTGGTATGAATCGTGATGAGATTCAAGATTCTTATCTAGAGACATAATTTTCAGATAGCAGCAATGGAAGATTCTTTTATCCCTGGATCGTCTGATCATTCGGAGCCTTCAGTCGAAGGACCATCATCTGATTCACGCCCTGCTCTTCCACCGGTTTTAGCCATATTACCTCCTGTTGCGACGGTTGCACCTTTTAAAGCTATTATTCTATCCCATGATGTGAGACCAGCTATTTGAGGATCCCCACCTGCTGATTCTGGTTCTACCGGACATTCAGCCGTAAGTGCATCTCTTCAATTTATCCCACACCTTATCCCCTACCATCCGTTTGAAGCCTATTTTATGGAGGTAACAACACCTATGAGGATGGATTCGAGAGCTACAATATATATAGTGAGTACACGAGATATTAAGAAAGGTGAGAAGAAACCTAGAGAGGGGATTCGTGTGTTCCGGAGAATAGCTGCTAACAGGTTATATGGAGCCACTAGTAAGTATGCCACACATGATTATCTTGTAGAGTGAGCTAGATGGGTTTTAAAGCAGTTTGAGAAGATTGGAGATCCAGAGTTTTCCTGGAATTATATTATGGTATTATGACAAGCGTAATATGTATAGTAGCGATGCGATGTGATATCAACAGACTTTGTCTTATAGAATAGATTTGTTGACTATTTGATAGACCTGGTGTACTTAGCAATAGCAAAAGTGATGATGGGAGTATTACCAGGATAGAAGCCTTAAAGTGAAATTATGAATGAGATAGTATGCAACGGTAACTAAAGTTTTCATCAACTAATTAAGGCAAAATGGACCCAATAAGGGGTAGAAGATATATGGAAATGAATGGGCTCTTATCTGATTGTTTCCCTAATTGAATACCTTATGGTAGTTGAGAAGGATGAAAACCAACTCATATACTAATGACGACCAGGTGTATTATTTTCAAAATTTTAAACAGTTTTCAAAAGAGATTTTCTTAACAAAAATTTTCTAAAAGTCGTTTGAACAAAACGAGTTTTAAAACTTGGTTGTCAAATTACTACTTGAGTTTTGTTTATTATAAGATCCAAATTATCCAAAAGAATACGTGTTTTAGAATTAGTATTGTGAATTCAGAGGGTCAAGTAGACCCGCCATTATGAAGAAGTTTCGATTGTTCTCAGTAGAGGAATTCAAATTTTTTTTCATAATGTTAATAACAGACTCAGCGTGCGGAGAAACTATACATCAAATCTTTGAGACTATTAGAGTTTAAAGAATACGTTGATTTAAAAGACTCCCGAGCATGATCAAAGGAGGTTGAGCAAATTCCCAAACTTTTCTAAAAGAAGAACCTTATTAATAAAATAGTCGATATGTTGAATGACCAGTGGTCATTTTAAGTCACATAGAAGAAATTTGAAGTTATGAATAAAAATTTCGTGAGGACACACCTATGGTCGAATTATTAAAACATTGAACGCGAAGGCACGACGCTAAAGATACAAGACTAAATAAATAGGAATCTATTATAATAATCAATTTATAAAGGCATTTCAGAGATCTTTCTGATGTTAATATATAACTCAGAATGGGATCTATTGATCGGACAAGCGCTGAAGCTGTAAATAGATGAAATGTGGATGTCGACCAATGATATCGTTCTTTTCTACAATACTATATATTCTTATGAATCTTGAATAATGTATGAACTTCTTTAATGATCAGCTCTATGAGGTGATAAGAAAATTGTTGTATTCCTTTTAAAATCATTTTTCCCCTCAAGTCTTATTTTCTGATTAAGACAAGCAGTGTTATGGTGTGACTCTTTGTCCGAATAACGAAGAGTCTGGTAGGACGCCACCTAATCATGTGCTGTGTGCATATAGTATGAAAGACTGGCCATGTTGAGTACAAATATGGTTGTATCATTCATATCTAAATCATCATTTATTCTTTCTTCTTCAATTATAATTTATAAATTTATGGATCCTTCCGATTATTTCCTTGCACTGTTATTTTCTTCTTCTATTTTTACAGAAGGTTTCCAAGCAGAATTACATATACAAATTTTCTTCTTGTGTAAGGTCTATTCTTTGAGTATTTTAAAAAAAGTGAAATGATCTTGTGTAGCAGATGGAGTTATATGTTGAGTATGGATGATTGCAAACCAATAAATGATGGACATTTACGTGCAAAGAAGAATCATTATGCCAATAATGTGGCTGTTATAAGGACATCAATTCAGAGGCACAAATCTGTATACGTGATGCGTTTCAAGTCTGAGATTTTTGCGCGAATTGGAGTAGTTAGCTAACCGTACGAGATAAATTAACTATAGAAATAAGAAAGTAAAGTTGTGTATATCGGATAAGGAAAATGATTGATGGGACAGAAGAAGAAGAAATTCCTAATAATAACCAGACAATCAATTAATGCATTGTGAAGGTGAAGCATACCTCAATCATATGGGAGATACTTGCCACGAAGGTTCAGGATCGAAGAAATTCTAGTTACGAATAAACTTTGAGTGTGTTCTTCAAGGAATGGTTGGGCTTTCCCACTTAATTAAGTGAGTTATGTTAAATTTGATGTTCATAACTGAGCTAGTGAAGAGGGTTCGGTATAGAAAGACATAAATGGAGATGAAGATATGGAGATTCAACTGCGAAAATTTTAAATAAGTAATGCTTTAAAACCAATTGAATCCTTTCACAATATTATGATAGTGTTGGTTGAGACCAGGTGTTGGTTATCAGAAGTTGAACGAGTGAACTAATAAGAAAAAGTGTATATTGTCAAGGATATATAAATTGTTAATTAGAGAGCTTGAATTGAAACATGAACTAGAAGAATTCTAGGATAATTTGTAATTGTACTCATTAGTGATATTCTGTTATATTCAGAAGAAATGAGAAGAGGTATGGTATAATAAGAATTGTTCGCTATATTCTTAAGTTGGACTAAAAATATGGGTTATACCCGCTAGTATTATATGTGATGGTGAAATGGTGAGTTTATAAAGTGGTAGTTGATTGACATACTTGTGCGTTGATTGTTGGTTGTTTGATTGATTGTTGATTGTTTGATTGATTGTTGGTGTCGGCTTGAGTACGGCTGGTAGTCAATAATATAAAGTAGATGTTGCCCAATTTTTTGGAAAATACCATACTTTTAAAGATAGAAAGTATAATTCCGTATAATATTGGTATTTCTGTTGATACTCCAAATAATTATGATCTCGGTTCTTGAAAGAGGTTGTTACAACCAATCCGACTATATATAATTTGTCTTTGATTTCATTTAGCTAGTCATCATTTGGTGCAATTGATCAATTAAGTGAGTTAATTGGTTAATTTTACCAATTAATGGTCAGTTAGATGGAAATTGATTCCAATTAAATTAAGTCAAATTATGATGTGATTTTCAAATCCGAAATCAAAGCAATATGGAGGTTGGAAGAAGTAAGGACAAGAGTAGGATTTAGAAGTTGCTGCAAGCATCTGAGGATTTAATTGGATGAATACGTCCTTTATAATAGACAAGGGAAATAAAAAGTCATCTGTATAGACAAGTGAGAAGAATGTTTTCAAGAACTAAAGATTTAAGATAGAGCAAAGAGAAGAAAGGAAGGAAAGAAAAAAGGGAGGTGGAATAAAGAAGAAATTAGTAACTACACCAATATGGATTTTGCTAGATGATCAAAAAGATTTTATCATCTGCAATATGGGTTTATTAAAGGACTTAAAGGTGTACCAATATAGAACGATGATGTAATGAGAATTACTCCAAAATATGGGAAAACTCGTGAATACAAGTATCCGACGCATGGTAGAAATTAATAATGATAGCAACGTATATGAATTAAAAGATTTTGATCGAGAGTTAGCCAAGGGAATTATTTATTTGATAAAAAACCGAACAGTACTAGTGGAAGACTCACTTATCCTACCAATCCACATCGAACACGTTCATTTAAGACAAACAGAAACATCCTCAGACTATAGATGTTTAATTTCCTTCTCACAATTCAAATTATTATACATGTAAATGACAACATACTATTATTACATATTTGTATAGTCTTAAATTAAATCCATCAATTTCATATTCTTTTTTATTATTAAATTTCATATTCAGACTCTCTAGAAAATGCAGGCATAATTCAAAACACAAAGGAACATAGGCAAAAATAGAAAGGAATATACACGAGGCTGTTAAATAAATTGAAGAATCTATAAACATAATGTAATACAATTTATGCATTCAGTCACATATATGTGCTTCTTTGATGTTTCAACCAATTTTTTTAGAGGAAATTGTACACGTACCATAAGTATAATTTGGTTTTGCTCGCTTCCATGGATTACAATGCAGACTAGAGCAAGACTGAACCGGCGTAGTTTATGCAGACTGCTTCTCCATTGGTTTCTTCACAACACTTGCAAATCAATCCCAGCATTCCCTACAATTTTGAGTTACCTCCTCTATTCATCGTATCATTATCCATTTTACTAAGAGAGGACCATCAAATGAATTTAATTAAACTGAATTTCTAAATTACAAGTCATTATATTTATCCGGTTTACTTAGAGGCATATCACTAGCATGAAGTAGAAACTTGAATCCCCTACAGCTCTCAGTGTTATTTAGTATCAGACACCCCAATTCATTCTTATATGTTGACCGGTGGATAATTGATTTCAAAAATTCTGATTTGACATGTAGTCATAATAAACTAGCATTTTCAAATAGTAGTTTGTAACACTCCTATACCACATGTGAATGTTGTCAAGCTCTATTTTTTAGTATCATAAGTAAAAATCATTATCGGGTAGTCCACCATTACATGTCAAATGAAAAATTTATAAAACCCATTACACACACATCAATGGAATTAGGGGTGTGAGATACAGATAGCATATAGGCAACATTAGATGATTTTCCAAAGACCTTTTCATTAAATGAAAAATTCATTGAACAAAAGTACATAATAGCCACATTAACAAAATTAGCTAATTGTTTTTCTAGCATTGATACATATTTATATTAGAAACTAAAGTATGATAAATCAACACTTAAATATTTGAATTTTGATATAGTGATATATCACCGGTACCCCACTATTATATTCACCGATGAATATAAATATACATGATAAAAATTGATAAACAGAAAAATAAAAATTATGGCAAAAAGACTTTGCAATCCTATCTCCCATATGGTTATGGATCAGATTAGCTCAAGTTTCCAAATTATTGAAACAACTCATGGCATTCACAAATCCTGGATAATATAACTAACCAATAATATAAAAGAAAATTGTATCACTAATTTTTTTGAATTAATATGCATTTCTATTTCTATGAATACAACTATTAAAAAAGGAAATCTATATAATATAAGGATTGTTCATGAAACATCATCATCTTAAAAAAATAATTTCAATATAATGATGTACCATGAACATCCTCAAATTATATGGATTTGATAAACTATAACACATTTTTGTTTACAAATTTAAATATTTTTACACTATCATTATATGAGAGGTCCTCTTAGTATCATTCTATACAATAATACATAAAAAGGACACTCTTTGATTTGTAATTTGTATATCAGGAACATAGATTGTGCAGGTATTTATAGTAGAATACAGGGATATTAAAAATAAGTCAATAACATTACCATTGATTTCAAAGTATAACATCAACGAAATACAAATTTCATAAATACTCATTTAATTTGTTATATCCGTATACAACTGGAAAAAATAAAGTACAATTTTTTACATATATTTATATATAATATAGTTGGATTTTTTTGTTATGACCATAATATGAAAGACACATTTTTTATTAAATAATATGAAATTTTAATTGATGAGAGGTATTTATATCTTTAAAAATAAATTATTTGAATATAATGCACAATGCACAATATACTTTTTTTAATGTTATGTACAATGTAACTTAACTACAAAATAAAACAAACATTTTTAAATATTATGCAATTTTGGATAGTAAGAGATAGTATATCCAAAAATAAATTATTTTAGTAGTAAGGGGAACATTTTTTTTACAAAAAGGATAAAGGCAAATATTAAATAAGTAGTAATATATAAATATGTATATTTATCCATAATATATTTTTAAAGTGAAACAATGATTTTTAGATTATTAAGATATATGCATACTCATGATTTGTTGGTGGTTCACCAAAATGACATATGAGCTATTTTGAAACTGTACAAGTGGCCCTAATGGAAGGGTAAATGACTAAATATTAATTGGCACAATACAATATTATTTTAATCTCTTTAGAAATAAATTGAATAGTCCTTTAAGTTTGCAAAGTTGTTTAATTAAAACTTGAATATCTTTTAATTCTCAATAAATTAAGATTTGAATGTTACTTAATCATATATTTATGAGCCTGAAGCCACAAAATTTAGCTGGATCAAGTCACCAATGCCAATTTTTTTCACAAAAGTTGTAGACATATGCCTCAAATAAATGGATGGTCTCTAACATTTTGAAGGCTTAATCAATCAATGATATTATAACTATTTACGTGTCAAGCTTCTTTAGCTTCTTTACAAGCTATATTTTAGTAATCATTGCCAATTTGCCATTGTTTATATTAAAGATTACCCTATGAAGCCTTGCATTATTTCTTCTAATAGCATTTTTATACAACTTAACACATAATTAATATAATATATATTTTACTAATTAGAAAATCAAATAAATGTATGGGGGTATTAAAGTATGGCCAAGTCTTTTAATGGTCATATATACAGGGAAATGGTGACAACTTATGTAAGATTTTATGATGGCATTGTTGTTTAATCATAGAAACTTTCTTGTGATTGTCCACACAATACAGAAATCAATAATGATACACCTCTAGTCTTCAAAACATGTTAGATGCATCTATCATCTAAATCAGAGAACACAATCTTTTGATGTTTGTATGTAGAGCTGGAGCATGCTACTGAGTAATTATAAGAGTTCTAGCAAGCACGAGTTTTGTTGGATATGCCTAGGTGTTAAATATATGATCCTATTGGGCCTTACTCTAACACCTTAAGTTTTAGATGAGCTGCTTAGGCTGGCGGGAGAACTAAGGTTCGATTCCCAACCACCCCCAACATTCTCATAATTTAATGTGGACACTAAAGACAATTAATACCCGACGCCGGTGTTCCACTCTTCGACTCATAAATGGGCTTTCGAGTGAGGGTGAGTGTTCCTCTAACACCTTAAGGTGGAATGCACATGATCCTATGGCGTGTAATGGTTATTACGAGACTGTAAGAGTTATTAGGAGACTGTGAGGAGAGGAGAATATGAAGTTATTAGGCTTAGAGCATGTGCTGAGGAATCACTACTACAGAATTGAACTTGGATAGCATTTATTTCAATATAAAACAAACTTTTTTAAATATTATGCAATTTTGGATAGTAAGAGATAGTATATCCAAGAATAAATTATTTACTAGTAAGGGGCACATCTTTTTACAAAAAGGATAAGGTCAAATATTAAATAAGTAGTAATATATGAATATGTATATTTATAGATAATATATTTTTAAAGTGAAACAATGATTTTTAGATTATTAAGATATATGCATACTCATGATTTGTTGGTGGTTCACCAAAAGGACATATGGGCTTTTTTGAAACTTGACTATACAAGTGTCCTAATGGAAGGGTAATGACTAATTGTTAATTGGCTCAATACAATATTATTTTTATCTCTTTACAAAAAATTGAATAGTCCTCTAAGTTTGCAAAGTTGTTTAATTAAAACTTGAATACCTTATAATTCTCAATAATTTAAGATTTGAGTGTTATTTAATCATATATTAATGAGCCTCATGCCACAAAATTTAGCTGCGTCAAGTCACCAGTGCCAAATTTTTCACTGTATACATATGTCTCGAATAAATGGATTCTCTCTAAGAGCAATTCCAATAGTATCGTGTTCCTTAAAAATAATATAAATTAATAGGATACTAGTTATCTAGAACATTATAAGGTAGCCCAACTCTAACAATAATCCTTATTTTGGGTCCTTACTATTATTATAATATTAAATTCAAATCCTGTTCATATTTTTTTAAAGAAGAGAGAAAAAAGGAGTGTGAAAGAAGGAGGGAAATGAATATTTAATTAACAAAAGTAAGATATGGAATAGTTAAGCTTCTTTGGTTTGGAAGTTCCACAATGTTAAGGAAGCAAAGAAGAACTACTAGGATGTTGTTGGAGTTCCAATTTTGATTGAATTCTTATAATTTTAGGTATGGATCCTTTATATGAATGTTATTGGAGTTGCTCTAACATTTTGAATGCCTAATCAATCAATGATATTATAACTATTTACTTGTCAAGCTTCTTTAGCTTGTTTACAAGCTATATTTTAGTAATCATTGCCAACCGACCATTATTTACTTTAAAGATTACCATGATGAAGCCTTGCATTATTTCTTCTAATAGCTTTTTTATACAACTTAACACATAATTAATATAATATATATTTTACAAATTAGAAAATCAAATAAATATATGTGGGTATTAAAGTATGGCCAAGTCTTTTAATGGTCACATATACACGGAAATGGTGATATCTTATGTATGATTTTATGATTGTATTGTTGTTTAATCATAGAAACTTTCTTGTGATTCTCCAGAGAATACACAAATACATAAATCAATAATGATACACCTGTAGTCTTCAAAAACATGTTGGATCCATCTATCATCTAAATGAGAGAACACGATCTTTTGATGTTTGTTTGTACAGTTGGAGCATGCTACTGAGTACTTGTAAGCATCCTTGCAAGCACTAGTTTTGTTGGATATGGGTAGGACCATGAAATGCATATGATCCAAAGGCATGTAAGGGTTATTACGAGACGAGACTCCGACGAGAGGAGAATGTGAAATTGTTATCGGCTGAGGAATCACTACTACAAAATTGAACTTGGATAGCATTTATTTTCTAACTTGCATAGCACTTTTAAGTCATATGCAAGCGAGTCATATCCAAGTGAAGTTAATTTGTATAGCACTTTTTAAACTGATATTCAAGTATGGATCTTACATAGCACTTATAGTTGTGCTATCCAAGTATGCATCACCCAAAGTCAATAGGTACTAGCATAGCTTTTACACAAACGTTATGCAAGTACAACAACAACCCTTCCATAGCTCTTTATGAAACCTATGGAAGTAAAGAGTTAAAAACCTCCCATTCATTTAGGAAAAAACTACTCATGGTTTTTTATTTTCTTTAAATCATAAATAATTTTTTTTCTTGCACATTTGTAACCTTTAATATTCGTGCTTCTAATAAATTCAATAAAAAAATATTAAATTATAATAAAAAAATGTTGAATTCAAATCACAACAATAAAAGTTGGAAAACCTTAATACACTTCAATTCATATATATTTCATATATATTTCAAGTACTGTCATAAATACATGATAGTACACTAACAATTTTCTTCAGGTGTTACATAGCATTCCTGATATTAAAAAGCATTTCTCAATTGCTATAATTTGGAAGCAGACCATTTTGTTAAGAGGTGTAAGTAAACTCTACACAACAAAAAAAACAAATATTTGTTTTAAGATCAGATACAAAATGCACTTGTAATTTATAAAAACAATTCAATTTAAGAATTTTATTTACTTAGATTAGGACTAATTTGTGTCCGACCAGCACATAATAAATCCTCCATGAACGATCGAACAAAATATCCACAATAATTTCATCATTTAATTCGCACTATTCAAATAAAAATAAAGAGAAGATCATAAAATTAAATAATTACAAGTCTTATGTCAAAATTGTAGGCATAAATAACTAAATAACTTGATCACTGTAAGTCATCATTTCCAATAAGCAAAGCTTGTTCATTGTAAAAGGAAGAGTGCTCTAGCACCTAATATACTGTGAAATCATTTGATAATAATATATCCTTAAGAAAGTTGGAATTTGAATGTTTGGATATAGAATAGAGTCCTTGTGAATGGGCAAAAGGAAGTTGACACTTGATGATGATGGCACCGATAATTTACATTTAATTAGATATTATGGTTTATAACTACAACACAAAATTAAGCTTTGGAAAGTCAAGGGGATCTTAATTATGTTAAATCCTGTACTCCAATCGGTGATTATAGCAGAAAATCTACTATTGTACATATCCAAAAGCATCAACTTGTAATTAACTATTTAAGAAGTTTCATCTGATAATTTAAATTAAGATCTCCTTTCTCGTAAAGCTAACTCTTCTTTAGGTCTGGTTTACCAATAGCTGCTGAAATCTAGACCAATTGTAAAAGGTACAGAGAACATCACTGTCTCGTGTGTGCTACTACTTGCTACTTATAACAGAGCATACTCCCTCTCAAATAAAGTACACAAATCACTGTAATCTTCAATAAATAGAATCGACTTCTAGCAATCCAAATCAAATAGTAATATAACCAAGTCATTTGAATTAAAAAGTAAAAAAACTTGATCAACTACTTTGGTCCATTTAAAACTGTTAAACATTGTAGCCGTGTACTTCTTCCCAGAGTTGGTCCGAAACATCATCATAGCACTGTGCAGAAATTTTTTTACACCACTGTTAGCAACACATTAGTGGTCAACGTGCACTTTATATTTTAGACATGAACAATTTAAATATTAACTAACATTTCTACAAGAGCTTTCACATTGTGGACATTTGTTGCATTGGTCACTGGAGCTGGATCCAAATAGTAGATGCTCTATGTTGTTGTATTAATCGCCACCAAGATCCAGTGTTTTGTATATATTTTTTGTTAGAGTTAGAAGCAAATATATTTAAACAAAAAATGTATACATGTAATATAATAGGTGTCACTTACGAAACCTTATAAAGCACAAAAAATAGGTGGTCTTTGTCAACATTTGGCAACAAACTTTTCGCCAAAAATGTATTAGAGTTATCCACTAAGTGAGACACCTGATAAGGTGATACAAAAGAGAATGTTGTTGCCATGTCAAGATTTTTTGATAAAAATACCTCAGACATATACCTTAAACAAAGAAGAACCGTGATAGAAATTTGTTGTCAAGTCATTAAATTTGATTTGTAGTCATATTACCTAATATAGAAGACAAGGCTGGACGCGCTTAGCCATTAAGCATTTAGAACCTCTAAAACATTTTCTTTATTAATATGCTCGATCCACGGGTCGGCATCCTAATAAGGTCCCATTTCAACCTGTATATCTATAACACGATCCAACATGAACATGATAGCATGGAGAACAAGTATTTATTAATTTACATGACGTTTAGAAAAGTGTTATACAAGTATTTATGGATTTAAAAAAAAAACAAAATTACTTAAAATATGGTAACTTGCATAGCTTTTTCCAGAAACGCTCTCTTACTTACTTCTTATATAGCGCTTCATTTATAAATGCTTTGTTACTTCTCTTCATTTATGTTTCTTTTTTTTATAGTTTTTTTAGAATATCTTAGATAGCATTTTTGAGATAAACGCTATGTAACCCTTTCACTTGCATAACACAAATTAAAGGTGCTATGTAAGTAATGTATCCTAAGTTTAATTTTGTAGTAGTGAATACATCAAGAGATATGCTCATTATTATGAAAGGTAGGCTGTGAATGAAAAGTGAAGAGAGAAAGCATTAGCAGATCTAAGCCAGATATAAAATAAGAAACTTCAGAAACTCGAGGAAAAATATTGTCAGCGAGAACACCTAAGCTTTTTTACGGAAGCTTGGGTGCAGATTTTCAAATAAAGGGGAGTGTTAAAATGGACTTATATTTATGGATATTCTATGCCACCAGAAATATATACGAAAATACAAGGTGAGTGTTAAAATGGACTTATATTTAAGTAACCACAAGGTGAGGCTGAGGTGGCTTTAAAAAGGCTCCATGAGAATAAGCTGCAAAAATACTTTAGGGATGAGGTTATCTCAGAAAAATTTAATAAAATATTTCGTAAGGAGCTTATAAATTTAACAAAGGTAACTGGAAGATATTTTTCGAATTTTCTGAAAATGGGCTATCTGAAGTTGATGTTACTCTAGTGAAAGAAAAGCATGTCCAATTGACAGATGTCTGGCAGTGTCAATATTTTACCGCCCTAAATGATTGTGACCATAACATGTGCTAAGGGTGCTTGGTGCATAAAGGGAGTTAAAACACAGATACCATTAAAGAATTTTGAGCTAAGAGTTTCTTCAAGGCAGCGAGATAAATTTTTTTCTTATTTGTTATGTCAGCTTAATTTAAGAGATTTAGTAAGTAGTTGCTACTGCTTTGTTTGCAAGTGAACTGGTTTTGTTTTTACCTTAAATTTTCATATTACTTAGATTTTGTTTTCCTTATGTTAGACAATTCCTATATTTTAATGTTTGTTTGATTGGAATGTGAATGTAGTAGAATTTTTATGAAGTAATTTTAAGTCTTCTATATCTCATATGAAAGTGGAGAACTACTTGTAGACTTATAGTATTATGTGATAAGATGGGCAATCATAAATAAATTAAAATAGTCGGGTGAAAGGGGAATTCCGAGCATTGAACTCGGAACCTCTCGCACCCTAAGCGAGAATCATACAACTAGATTAAATGCCATCATGGGTGCAAACCAAAAAACAGTTTAGACCATCTCTATCACCCTCAAAAGAGGAACAAGTAACACAAAAAGATTTGAAGAATCCCATTGTCTGGTTTTTGTCTTTAATCCAGAGAGTTTATGTCGGATAACATTGATTTTGTAGCGAACAACATTAATTTGGTAGCAAACACTTGTTTATTTGTCTTTCCTTTTTAGAGGATTATTGAACAAAATATTTTAAAGTATTCATTATGGTTTCTTTTGTAATTCACTGGCACTACACTTACCTCATACCTCTTTGTTTCTAACCGTTGGTTGTGGCCTGGGGGTCATGTGTATTAGGAGCTAAAATATTATTGTAAATTACAATTGAATATAGACATTAAGAAATTAATTTTTGACAAGGAGCCGAAAAGCTGCAAACGTCCATCACATCTCGAACCACAAATGGATTAAGCAACCAATTCACTTTGACCACATTCATTTAATACAAACAGAAACATCCTCAGACTATAGATGTTCAATTCCCTGCTCACAATTCAAATTATTATACATGTAAATGGCGACATACTATTATTACATATTTGTATAGTCTTAAATAAAATCCATCAATTCGTATTCTTTTTTACTATTATTACATATTTCATATGCAGACATAATTCAAAGCACAAAGGAACATAGGCAAAAATTAAAAGTAATATGCACGAGGCAGTTAAATAAAGTGAAGAATGTATAAACACAATGTTACATAATTTATGCATTCAGTCACGTATTTGTGCTTCTTTGATGTTTCAACCAATCTTTTTAAAGAAAATTGTACACAGACCATAAGTATAAATTGGTCTTGGTCGCTTCCAAGGATTACACTGAAGGCTAGAGCAAGACTGAACCCGCATAGTTTATGCAGACTGCTTCTCCATTGGTTCCATCATAACACTTGCAAATCAATCCTAGCATCCCCTATAATTTTGAGTTACCTCGTCCATACATCGTATCATTATTCATTTTACTAAGAGTGGACCATTAAATCAATTTAATTAAATTGAATTTCTATATTACAAGTCATTATATTTATCGGGTTTACTTACACGCATATCACCATCATGAAGTAGAAACTTCAATCCCCTCTAGCTCCCAGTGTTATTTAGTATCAGACACCCCAATTCATTCTAATATATTGATGCGTGGATAATTGATTTCAAAAATTCTCATTTGACATGTACTCATAATAAACTAGCATTTTCAAATAGTACTTTGTAACACTCCTATACCACATTTGAATCTTGTCAAGCTATATTTTTTTGTATCATAAGTAAAACTCATTAACTGTAGTCCACGATTACATGTTAAATGAAAATTTATAAAACCCGTTACACACATATCAGCGAATTAGAATGGAATTACGGGTGTTAGATACCCGATAGCATATAGGCAACCAGGAGATTAGAGCTCTTCATGAAATGAAAAATCGATTATAATAAAAGTAAATAGCCACATTAACACTACGCCATAAACGGACTTATACAACATAATTATGTGATGTTTCCATAAATAATGTTGCTATATCATTATGATACTCTACCATATTACAACATGATTTAATTATGTTAGCATAAGTACCACAAAGTGTTGTCGTTCCATTTATAAATTAGAATAACTAAATTTTTTATTAAAAAATATTTAAAATTATGTTGATGTGTCACGTGTGCGTCCCACACAGGGGTTCCCCACTGCTGACTTGTCGCTGGTGTGGTCCCCTGTGTGGGCCCCACTCTGCGAACATGGCGATTGTGGGACCACTCTGCTAACGTGGTAGATAGGGAAATGGGTCCCACATGTGGGCCCCATTCTTCTGACGTGGCAGGAGGGGGTCCCACCATGTGGTAACCACTCTGTTGACGTGGCAGGTGGGGGTCCCCGCATGTGGGACCCACTTTACTAACGTGGCAATGCGGTCTCTATTCTGCTGATGTGGCAGGTGGGGTGTCCCTCATGCGGGCCCCACTATGCTGGCAGGGATGAGGTGGCAGTCCTAGGTACTTAAGCAAAAATTTTGTGAAATTTTGCACAACCTAGGAATTGAACCCATGACCTCCCACATAACAAAATGAGGAACAAACCACTACACCACATGAGACAATGCGTTTTATTCAACATTATTTGAATATAACCTTATACAAATAACTTACTTTCACTTAAAAGAAAAGACTCTTTAACTCCTTTAATTTTTTTAAATTAAAACTATCGACTTTATGGGTGTACCATCATTATTATGATTTTAGTTATTTATTTTGTGAGATAATAAAGCAGTCAAAGCAGTCTAAATAAATTATGCCTTGTATGCGAGACTGTCCCGAATAAAGTATCGATTCTATTAAATTAAATTTTCGACGATCTGTTTGTACAGATGTTAGAAACTATCGATTTCAGGGGTGTACCATCATTATTATGATTTTATTTATTTATTTTGTGAGATAATATAGCAGTCAAAGCAGTCTGAATAGACTATGCCCTGTATGCGCTACTGTCCTGAATGAAGTATCGATTATTTTAAATTAAAATTTCGACGATCCGTCCATACGGATGTTAGAAACTAACGATTTTAGTGGTGTACCATCATTATTAGGATTTTATTTATTTATTTTGTGAGATAATATAGCAGTCAAAGCAGTCAAAATAGATTATACCATGTATGCGCTACTGTCCCGAATGAAGTATCGATTCTTTTAAATTAAAATTTCGACTATCCGTCCGTACGGATGTTAGAAACTATCGATTTTAGGGTGTACCATCATTATTAGGATCTTATTTGTTTATTTTGTGAGATAATATAGCAGTCAAAGCAGTAAGAATAGACTATGCCCTGTATGCACTACTGTCCCGAAAGAAGTATCTATTCTTTTAAATTAAAATTTCGACGATTTTTTACGTACGGATGTTAAAAACTATCGATGTTAGGGGTGTACCATCATTATTAGGATTTTTTTATTTATTTTGTGAGATAATATAGCAGTCAAAGTAATCATGATAGACTATGCCCTATATGCGATACTGTCCCGAATGAAGTATCGATTCTTTTAAATTAAAATTTTGATGATCCGTCCATATGGATGTTAGAAAATATCAATTTTAGGGGTGTACCATCATTATTGTGATTTTATTTATTTATTTTGAGAGATAATATAACATTCAAAGCAGTTCGAATAAACTATGCCAAGTATGAGCTACTGTCCAGAATGAAGTATCGATTATTTTAATTTAAAATTTCGACGATCCGTCCATACGGATGTTAGAAACTAACGATTTTAGTGGTGTACCATCATTATTAGGATTTTATTTATTTATTTTGTGAGATAATATAGCAGTCAAAGCAGTCAGAATAGACTATGCCCTTTATGCGCTACTATCCTAAATGAAGTATCGATTTTTTAAAATTAAAATTTCGACGATCCGCCCATACGGATGTTGGAAAGTATCGACTTTAGGGGTGTACCATCATTATTATGAATTTATTTATGTATTTTGTTAGATAATAAATCAGTCAAAGCAGTCAAAATAGATTATTCCCTGTATGTGCTACTGTCCCGAATGAAGTATCGATTCTTTTAAATTAAAATTTCGACGATCGGCCCAAACGGATGTTAGAAAATATCGATTTTAGGGGTGTACCTTCATTATTATGATTTTATTAATTTATTTTGTGAGATAATATAGGAGTAAAAACACTCCAAATAGACTATGCCCTTTATGCGTTACTGTCCCGAATGAAGTATCGATTCTTTTAAATTAAAATTTCGACGATCTATCCGTACGAATGTTAGAAACTATCGATTTTAGGGGTGCCCCATCATTATTAGGATTTTATTTATTTATTTTGTGAGATAATATAGCAGTCAAAGCAATCATAATTGATTATGCCCTGTATGCGCTATTGTCCCGAATGAAGTATCGATTCTTTTAAATTAAAATATCGACGATCTCTCCATACGGATGTTAGAAACTATCGATTTTAGGGGTGTACCATCATTATTATGATTTTATTTACTTATTTATTGAGATAATATAGCAGTCAAAACAGTTCTAACCCCTCTACGCGCTACTGTCCCGAATGAAGTATCGTTTCATTTAAATTAAAATTTCCATGATCCGTCTGTATGGATGTTAGAGACTATCGATTTTAGGGGTGTACCATCAATATTAGGATTTTATATATTTATTTTGTGAGATAATATAGCAGTCAAAGTACTCAGAATAGACTAACCCATGTATGCGCTATTGTCCCGAATGAAGTATCGATTCTTTTAAAATAAAATAAACTATTTATAATTAATATATAATTTATTCTCTAAATATTTTAATTATATATTAGATTTTTTTACAGATATCGAATAAATGGGGAAAAATAAAAAAAAATGATTTTTTATTTTTATAATTATCTAGATAATCGTTTGAGTGTATAGTAATTTTTGTTGAATTTTTAAAATTGTCTAGTTATTTTATATTGATTATTAATTAGTATCTAATTCAGTACATAAAAAATAGAAAATCATCCACTTGATTGTTATGTGGCATAAAAGTATTGGCTCCATAATGCATCACCCGGATTACCCGATAATATTAATCTAGACCGTCTAATCGGTTTAAAGAAAAATAATTTGAGTAAATCCTGACCCATGGTTCATATAAACTCATCTCGTTTACTTTTTTTTCCTCCCTTATGGGTTCTTCCCCTTTTCCTATGAATCTTCCTTTATCTTTTTACTAAAATCCAGATTTCTTTGGTGCAGTTTTTGATTCGGTTTTTGTTTATTCCTAATTGTAACAGTTCAACTGGGGAACAATAATGATCATTGGATTGTAAAGAGCTAATTCAGTTAGATTAGAGAGAAGGAGATGCATACCACTGTGTTCTTAAACCTGACTGTGTTGCCCAAAATCTGAAAATGTTACCGAAAACCCCAGCAGGACAATAATGGAGATTCACCGATCACCACACATGTCACAATTCTGGTGACACCTCCTGTACAAGGTAATGCTCTTTGTTAGAAATACTCTTCTAAGCCATGTTTCATATGCTTGCCGGAAACTATTATTAGAAAGAAAATGGACTTGCTATTCATTTTCTTTTGTTCTAAAATGATAGACCTTAGGGGATTAACAGTTTTGCAAAGTTTTGTGTATTGTATGTGGTGTAAGATGTATGCTGTTGATGTTGGCAGACTATGATCTTAATTTATGCTCTTCTCTTATTTGTGTTACAACACCTTTTGACGACCTTGTCGAGATTCTTGATCTAGAGAGAGTCTTGGGCTTGTTGGTAACTTTTAACATTCTTCCTAACTTTGGCTTTGAAAGGTGTTTAACCCCCCTCCCCCACACCTGTTGAACCTCCTTCTTTTGTTCAACCTATGATAGGCTACTCTAAACCACTAGTCCAACCACTTTGGTATAATAACTTCTCTACACTTTTCTTATTTGTTGCGGTTCCGGTTGAAGGTAAACAGGTGAATTAGGTTGCGGATGGGATAGCTATTTGTTACTGTGATTTGTATGTGTATGTGTGGTACATTGATGTTTAGCTGTGTTGATAAATTGTGTATTTATTTCGGTGTTGTGATTGTGCAACGTGGAGTGAGACGTAGCTCCTTTGTGTTTGATCTTGTGTTTGGATACTTATATTTATTAAGTGTATTTGTGTTTATATATGCATTTGCATTGCTTATGTATTTTTCCTACTGTTATATTTGGGGGAGGTCAAATTTAATTTCTTTAAAGTCTAGTAATAGCCGTGTCTGAAATGCCTTTGTATATTTTCAACTCCTACATTTTAGTGTATACTTGATATGTTGTTTTTGGTTCGGCTTTGTTATGCTTTCCCTGGAGTTTGTTTCGTTTATATTAACTGCCTTGGAGTTTGTTTCTGTTGATATTTTAGTCCGTTACTCCTTTGTGTTACATGTATTAATTTGCCAATTATAAGATTTTCTTAAATTCTTACAATAATGGTACTGTGTTTCTATCATATGGTTAATGACTTGTTTCATTTTATTGAGTGCTCGACTTATATCTATATTGGGTGTTTCTGCAGTTTTATGCGTTGTTAGCTAGGCCTGGGTAGTTTGACACATCTTGTATATGTCAGTTGCTTTCCTTTAGTTTTTGGCTGCCTGTACATTGCTAAACTTGCATCTTGATTGGGTGTTTTTGAATGATTATGGGCAGTTAGCCACGCTTGGGTAGTTGGGCATGTATTGTATGTGTGTTCTGGTTGTTCTTTGTTTTTTGGCTGCCTATACATTGTTAGCTCCTATATTTGTTTTACAGTAAAATTTTCTTTTAGGTTTAGCCTAGAGGGCAATGCCAAGGGAAGAGCAGAAGGTCTAATGGACAAGTTACTGATGGTAGCTAGCAGGTGGAATGCATTGTTGTTTCTGCATAAAAAAATGTCTAATTTGATATTTTCAGGCACTAATCCTTGAGAAACATACCTCAAGACTAATCCTTACAATCAAACGTAAGGATTATGGCTGTTATTTATGCGGTTAGTAGAATAACCCCTTCGCAAAATCCATATGTTTAGTGCTATGAGGGGCATTATTTTGTTGATTTTAAATGCTAAATCTTAGCTTCCGAATTGAGCAGCCTAGTCTGTTGATTTTAAATGCTTAATCTTAGCTTCCGAATAGATTATGGCAGTTGCAACATTCTATTTACTTTGCTGAATAAGTATTCTAACATGTACAAGTTTCCATCCAATTAGTCTAATTACTGAAAGGTGGCATGTATTTTGTAACCTGAAAGCTTCCTGTACTTTAATTCATGCCCCTCCTGTTCATTAGCTGCTTATATGGATCATTCCAAGTTGTTATAAAAATTGTAGCTGTAGCTGTGAGTAGTCTTAGCTGTAGGTGTGCAGTTGGGTGTGTGCTTCAGATATATTTTCTGCAGGTATTTGTTGTGGGTCTAGCAGCTTTGTTTGGTTTTTATTCCCCAGATTTTGAGTTGTCACTACGCTACTGTAATGAAGCGTTACATTAACTAATAAATTTTTGTCATATTGTAACAACTCTTATTTAGTGTTACAATAGTTATAAAGCTAGTGTTGCATTGAAACGGCGGTGTTGCACAACATGTAAGACAAGCAGCTGGTGTTACTTTAGGTAATTTTTTTAATTTATAAAAATATTAAAGTGAAATTATTATCATAAATTATTATTAAAATTATATTTTGGTTGACTAATGAATGAAGAATGTAATATAAAATATTATATAAATTAAAAAATGTATTGTATATATAAAAAATTCAGTTATTTATTTAATAAATAATATTTTTTGTCTCAATATTTACCCCCTTTTCTCGGGTATCTCTCTTCCTTAGGCTCCCCTCTCTCACTCACCCTCGTCTCTCTCACTCACCTTATCCCCTCTCGTCATAACCGTCCTTTCTCTTGACGAACACAAACTTCCTTCGTTTCCCCGATAATTGAACTTTTCAACATCTTCTTCTCCCCCGTAGACTTTCTAATTTTTAATTTTTGATTTAATTTTTGCAGGTAATATTAAGGGCTTTGAACTTCTTAGCATCTTCCCTCCCATCAAGCTTTGATTAGTAATTGTTTTTTTATTTGACTTGCTAGGGTTTTGTATTCAGTTAGGTAATTAAAATTTTACCTTTGTTTTTGTTTTTTTTTTAGTCGAGTTAGGTAATTGAGTTGAGTTGACTTGTGTACTAATTGTTAAGGGGTTTTCACCGATTCGGTGATTGAATTGGGTTCGAATGTGCCCTATTTGGAATATCTTTTGCTGTCCAGAGTTGTTTAAGTACTTTCATATTGAAATTATTGGTTATCAGGGCGGTCATCAGCTATCCATGAGGTTTGTTTCTTCTGTATTTTCATTTTTTTTTCTGTCTTTATTTATGACTCTATGTTGTTTGATTGGATTTGATTTTAATACAATATTACTACAATATCTGAGACACTCTAATGTATTGACTAGTGATAACTCCTGGTGGCGGGGCCGCTCCTTCTACGCCGTCCTGGATCCTTCGCCGCTGTAGAGGTGTAGCTGTGGTTGGGTTCCTACAAAATAACACCGGAAGGGGGGTTGGAGTCCCGCGGCGCCTCCGGCGTGAGAGTAAGAACTCGCTTTTTGGGAAGATGAAGATAGAAAGGAATGAGGGTGGCTGTGTGTGTATATGGGTGTGAAAGAATGATTAACCCCAAAACCTCACCTTCTTGGGCTATTTATAGCCCAAGGGTAGGGTTTTGGGTTTGGTACCTTTAGATCATAGCCACTGGTTCTGGGAGCGGAGGACACCTGGATGGACTGTTCTGAGGATGCTCTGACACGTGCCCTGATTATTCCCATAATTGATGTGTGACAGTTGTCACCATCACGTGCCTGGTTCAACGTCTCACGTGCTGGGATTTACCAAGATTAGGCTTGCGGGACTGAACTGGTTAGGAGGGGTAGTGTGCGGGATTATTCCTTCCAGGAGGTGCGTGGAGCTAGGAACCTAGGAGTAGCCCTTCCAGGAGCTATATGGAGTTAGGAGCCTAGGAGTAGTCCATCTAAGAGCTGTATAGAGTTGAAATCCTAGGAGTAGTCCTCCTAGGAGCTATATGTATTATCATGTGCCCCCCACTCCCTTACGCATATTTTATGGATGGGGGAGTGAATTTGGGTTTGTTTGTAGAGCATGAGTTTTTGATTGTTTTGTTAGAAGGATTTGAGCTTTTCTTGCCTCCCAGTCCGGATTGCGGTGAGTTCGGTGAATCAGGACTAAGGTCTTTGCCTTTGGAAGGAGTTGAGCTTTTCTTGCCCCCTGTCCAGATTGCGCTGAGTTCGGCGAATCAGGGCTAAGGTGGTTGTCTTTAGCAGTAGTTGAGCTTTTCTTGCCCCCCAGTCCGGATTGCGCTGAGTTCAGCGAATCTGGACTAAGGTGGTTGTCTTTGGAAGGAGTTGAGTTTTCTTGCCCCCAGTCCGGATTACGCTGAGTTCGGAGAATCAGGACTAAGGTGGTTGTCTTTACCATGAGTTGAGCTTTTCTTGCCCCCCAGTCCGGATTGTGCTGAGTTCGGCGAAACAGGAATAAGGTGGTTGTCTTTAGCGGGAGTTGAGCTTTTCTTGCCCTCCAGTCCAGATTGCGATGAGTTCGGAGAATCAGGATTAAGGTGGTTGTCTTTAGTAGGAGTTAAGCTTTTTTTGCCCCCCTGTCCGGATTGCACTGAGTTCGGCAAATCAGGGCTAAGGTGGTTGTCTTTAGCAGGAGTTGAGCTTTTCTTTCCCACAAGTCCGGATTGCACTGAGTTCAGCAAATCAGGACTACAGTGGTTGTCTTTGGAAGGAGTTGAACTTTTCTTGCCCCCAAGTCCGGATTGCGCTGAGTTCGGAGAATCAGGGCTAAGGTGGTTGTCTTTAGCAGGAGTTGAGCTTTTCTTGCCCCCCAGTCCGGATTGCGCTGAGTTCGACGAACCAAGACTGAGGTGGTTGACTTTAGCGGCAGTTGGGCTTTTCTTGCCCCCCAGTCCGGATTGCGATGAGTTCGGAGAATCAGGAATGAGGTGGTTGTATTTAGCAGGAGTTGAGCTTTTCTTGTCCCCCAGTCCGGATTGCTGAGTGTGAAAGGGTCCGGACTTGGAAGTTGAAACAGTTTTGGGGATTTCCCCCCAATTATTTGAATTGTTATAGCTGTAAGAGTGTGGAGAGACGTGCCCCATTATTCGCTTTATTAATTACGGTTTTGATGGGTCGTTCAGATGTTGCCACGTGGCATGGTTGTTGGTATTTCACCGTGCCTATAAAAGGCACTCCTCCCCTCCTACTTCATTTTTTACTTTCTCTTCTTTTCTTCTCTCGTTTTTTCTTTGTATTTCCTTCTTTTCTTGCCGTCGCCACCGTTTGGTGAGGATAGTTCTTGGAGGTTGCTTGTTTTTGCTTGGTCGTCCCCAACCGCTCCTTAATCTCGATATTGTAAGTGTTGTTCTCCTTCTTTGTTTTTGATTTTTCCTATGTATTGAATTTTTGTCTCTTATTTTCTTTGTTTCGTAGGTTTTTTGTGTTTCTTGTTTATATATGTATGTATATATACATTTTTGGCATATTTTGGTGTTTTGATTTTGTTGAATCGTGTTTCTGGGATTATGGTTTTTTGTTTGGGTCCGGATTTGGTTAACTAGTCCGGACTAGTGTGTTTTTTTTTTGTTTTTATTGTGGGCTTCTGAGTTCGGAGTAATAGGTTAGGGGTGTAGTCCGAAGTGGATGATTCGTTCTGGGTTTTATTTTTGTCTTTTGGGTTGGGTCTCCGGACTGTTTGCTTTTGACTTATAACAAAATTGAACATAGGGTAGTCTGGACCATGTAGCTTTCAAGATAAATAAACTGTATGGTTCTTAGACTAACCTTTATCACTTGTTTTAGGTTAATGGTCCGGACTAAGGCGCGTGCCAAAGCTTACATAACTTGTTATCCGGGGCCATCTGGTTCGGATCTTGAGTCTTCTGTTGATTCTGAACGAGATGGTATAGGGAAGAAGGCTTCCACTTCCGACTCTGAAGCTATAACGAAGCTTTCAGTTGCCAAGATTTCTTTCAGAAAGGTACCTTGCAGTCTGGAGGGTCTGTGGGTCGAGAATCCGGGGTACTTTGTTAGTAAGAGTGAGGAGATAGAAGATAGCTTATATTATAGGAGTATTAGGTCCGGGTACGCTAGGCATCCTAATGCAGGTCTGGGGCCTTATAATATGGAAGCTTTCGATAGGAAGTTTGCGGATAGCATAGTGGCTAAGGAGCATTATGAGCTAAACGATGAGTATGCTTCTTTAGAATGCGTGGCTCATGATTCGGCAGTCCGTGCTACTTTTCAGTTGGATCCCCGGATCGAGTGGAGGTGGCCGGAGCCGGACAAGCGGCTTTATCACAGGCCGGCTGATGGGTTTGTTACGGTGTGGCTGGAGCATCTCCGGTCCGGATGGAACCCGCATTGACACTTGTTTCTCAAGCACTTGTGTAACTATGTATATAAGGTTTCTCCGATGCAGATAATGCCCAACGGTATAAAATGGATGATGTGGTTTATTGCTAATTGCAATAAGTTTAAAGTTCAGCTCACCTTTAAGCTGTGGCATCATATGTTTCATTTAGTCCGTTCCAGCCAGTTCCCCCTGTATGAGCTTCAGTTTCGGGCTCCGGAGTGTGGGTACGGCGGCTCCTACAGGCTTGTAATTCAGCAGTCTTCGTTGAAGTACTGTAAGAGAGAGCTGATCATGCTCCGGGGTTTTGATTTGTATTATCTTTCCCATGTTGCCTCGGAGGGAGTCCGGACTCGGTTCCGTAGGGATGTGCTCCAGGGTGAATCTATCCGGCTGATGTTTGCTTTTTGCTAATGCTTGGGTTTTCAGATGACTCGTAATACTTTTATGATTCATAGGACCATGAATAGGCTAGGTTGTAAGTAGTTTCCTCTTTTTCCCGGACTTCTTATATGCCTTCTTGTCTGGACATGTTATTAGCTTTCTTTTGCTATGATTGTTTATTCTTTTTTACTTGTGTTTTTTTTCCGTTGCAGGTTTGCCTCATTATAATCCTGATATGTCGTCTTCAGCATATAGTGATGCGCTGAAAGGTCTTGGAAAAGCTTTTAAGTTGCCAAAGAAGGCTGTTGCTGCTGGGTCCGGATATAATGCTTCTGCGGAGCAAGGATCCCAGAGCAATGTGGTTCCGAAGCCGGAGCCCAAAGTTGATGTGCACCAGTATACTGCGGATCCGGATGCTGAGGTGGATATCAGAAATGAGTTTGATAATCTTGATGATCTCGGCCCTATTGGGGAAATTACGGATGTTGAGACTGGACGGAATAGGAGGAGGCTTCGGACTCTTAGTACAAAACCTCCTCGGGCTGAAAACTTTGAGGCTGGCTCTGGGTTCGGGGCTGGTAAAGGAAAAACTGTTGGTGAAGGGAGTCCGGATGCACGTGGTCCGGGGCTGGAGGAGAAAGTTGCTCGGTTCATGACTGAGATTCCTACTCAAGGTGAGTAGAGGAGGATGAATCAGTCCGGATTCAATGCGACTATGAAGGAGTGTTCCCGGCTTTGGGGTCAGGTATATCTTCATCTTGTTCTCGTTTCTTGTCTTGTTTTGCCTTAGAATATTTTCTAAGTTTCTCCATTTTTTGCAGCTTTGTGGGTATATGGCCGGATCTGCTTCTCTGGCCTACAATGAGATCAAAGGTTTCCGGAGTGCAATTGCCGATAAGGAGTCGGAGATTAGTCAGCTCCGGGACTAGATAATCGTGAAGGACAATTCTCTCTTTGGATTGAACAAGCACCTGAATGAAGTGACCATCCGGGCTGAAAATGCTGAAAAGGAGGTTTCTGACTTGAAGTCTGAATTGGATGAGCTCCGGAGGTATATGTCTGCTGTGCGTCCGGAAGCTGGAGTCATTGAAGAGTTCAAGAGGTCTGAGGAGTATGACAAGGCTCTTGCTAATGCTGGTGCTCCGGAGATAGCTCGTTGATGGTTGATTGCTAAATGGCACATTAAGACTGACCCATAGGCCAGTTGGGACAGCTTCGTTACTGAGTTCATTAAGGTAAAAGAGGACATTGAGCTCGAACTAGGTGAACCGGAGCCGTTCGACGGCCCTTGCCCCAGTTTCCAGCCTCCTAATGCTCCGGAGTCCTGATTTACCTTTGATTTTTAAATTTGTTATGGATTTAAGACTTTTTGTAACTTCAATTTTTGTAATAAATGCATTTTACTCTGGACTTGTTTAGTCCGGATACTGTTTCCAATATTTTCTTTTATTGTTGTTATTTTGATTTGCTGTTGTTGGTTGTTTTTGCCTTAGGAAAAAAAATTTCTAAGTGAAAATTGTTGTACTAGTCCTGACTAATAGCTTTTCCGGACTAGTGGTCAGCTTTTTCACTTAGAGAATTAATTCCAATTAAGATGGTTGCACTTGTCCGGACTAAATGCCTAGTCGGATCAGTGTTAGCTTTTTCACTTAGAAAATTAATTCTAAGTAAAATGGTTGCATGTGTTTGGACCTAATAGCTTGTCCGGACTAGTCCTGACTTAATAGCTGGTCTCGACCAGTGGTTGCTTTTAGTTAGAAAGTCAAATCTAAGTAAAAATGGTTGCTCTAGTCCTGACTAATAGCTTGTTCGGACTAGTCGTGGCTTTTAGTTAGAAAATTAATTTTAAGTAAAAATGGTTGCTCTAGTCCTGACTAATAGCTTGTCCGGACTAGTGGTGGCTTTTAGTTAGAAAATTAATTCTATGTAAAAATGGTTGCTCTAGTCCTGACTAATAGCTTGTCCGGACTAGTGGTTGCTTTTGGTGAGAGAAAATTAATTCTAAGTAAGAATGGTTGCTCTAGTCCTGACTAATAGCTTGTCCGGACTAGTGGCAAGTTTTCAAAAGTATATAAAGGGGGAAAAGCTTTTCATTAATCATTCATACAAAATAGAAGGAGAATCAAATTCGTTGCTTGCCATATTGGCTACAAGCTTTTTGGTTGCTTTGTTTGTTCTCCTACTGGTAGAATTTTCTTAGCCTTAGTCCATGCCAAGTGTTTGGGACTTCTGAGCCATCCATGTTCAGGAGCTTGTAGGTTCCTGTCCTGAGGACTTCTTTGATCTTGTATGGTCCTTCCCATTTGGGCATTAGCTTTCCAATGTTTGTGGGATCTGATGCTTCAGTGTCTCCAAGAACTAAGTCTTCAACTTGGAAGTTTTTGACTCTTGACTTCTTACTGAAGTGCTCTCTTATTTTCTCCTTGTAATTTTCCATCCTTTCTACAGCTTGGTCCCGGACCTCATCAATTAGCTCCATGTTTGTTCTGAGTCCTTCTTCATTTGCTTCTTCTTCAAAGTTTATTGCTCTGTGGGAAGGAGAGCCCAATTCAATAGGAAGCATTGCTTCTGTTCCATAAGCTAGTTTGAATGGAGTTTCTCTGGTGCTTATCCTTGGGCTTGTCTTGTACGACCAAAATACACTTGGTAGTTCTTCTGG
The DNA here is from genome assembly GCF_009905375.1 of Apium graveolens. NCBI lineage: Eukaryota > Viridiplantae > Streptophyta > Magnoliopsida > Apiales > Apiaceae > Apium > Apium graveolens. The sequence continues at coordinate 19,369,906 of NC_133653.1, forward strand.
CTATTTGCTTTTGCATTCTTTGAGTCTTTTTTCGATGCCTCGGAGCAGGATTCTATTAGTTACTTCTACTTGGCCATTTCCTTGGGGATATGCCACTGATGATTTTTTGTGCTTGATCCCACGCTCCTGGAGGTAGGAATCGAACTCTGATCGAATGAATTGGGGCCCATTGTCTGATACTAGGACTCGTGGTATCCCGAACCTCATCAAAATGTTGTCCATAAACTTTATGCAGTCTTGTTGATTGTTTGTCCTCATTGCTTTTGCTTCAACCCATTTTATCATGTAATCAATGGAGACTAGCAGGTACCTGAGGTCTCATTTGGCCCGGGGGAAGGGTCTGATGATGTCAATACCCCAAACAGCGAAGGGGATAGGTGACAGGATTGAGGATGGTAGAACTGGGCTGATTCGGGACATATTGCTGAAAAGCTGACATTCTTTGCACTTCTTGACGAATTCAATTGCATTCTGATGAATGGTTGGCCAGTAGTAGCCTTGTCTTATAATCTTATGAGCTAGGGCCTTTGCAGACATGTGGTCTCCGCATATCCCTTCATGCACTTCTGCCAAACAGTACTTTGCTTCTTCTGGGCCAATACATTTCAGGATAGGAGATGAGAAGGTCTTGCGGTAGAGTATTACTTCTTCGAGGAAGAACTTGGCTGCTTTTGCTTTCAGTCTTTGAGCTTTTCCTTTGTCTTCTGGGGGTTCTCCATTCTCCAAGTATTTGATGAAGGGAGTCATCCAGTTGTGGCTGCTTTCGATCTCCAAGACCTCTCTGGATTCAATGGATGGTTTGAGGAGTTTTTTGAAATAAACTGAGCAGTCTAGATCTGATGAGTCCTGGACTAATTTGGATAGGATATCTGCTTCTTCATTTTCTTCTCGACATATCTGAATGACTTGATGGATTGGTATTGAAGCTAAGTAGCTCTGAACCAAAGCTTGATACTTTTCTAGAGTAGGGTCCTTTGCTATGTATTCTCCATTTATTTGCTAGACCACTATCTGGGAGTCGCTGTAAATTTTTAAGTCCTGGATCTTTAGACTCCTGGAGAGCTTTAGTCCTATGATCAATGCCTCATATTCTGCTTGATTGTTTGTTACGGGGAAGCCGAAAGATATAGCTATATGTATCTTGAATCCTTCTAGACTTCTGAGTATGAGTCCGGCTCCCGACCTCTCGCTTGTTGAAGAACCATCTACCTTTAGGGTCTAGGCTCCCGGACTTGTTTCCTTTATTGGCTCCTGATCCATGTCCATTGGTTCCGGTTCTTCTTTTGCGAAGTTGCATTCAATTATGAAATCTGCAAGACCTTGAGCTTCGATTTCCGTCCTGGGAATGAAGCTTAAATTGAACTGGCTCAACTCCACAGCCCAATTGATAAGTCTTCTCGAGACATGTGGCTTGTGAAATATTTTCCTTAGTGGTTGATTTGTTACTACTCTGATTTCTCTCCCTTGGAAGTAGTGCCTGAGTTTCCTTGAAGTTGTGACTAAGGCAAAGACAAACTTCTCCAATCTTGGGTATTTTGTTTCCGCATCTTTTAAGACTTGGTTTACATAGTAAACTGGTTGTTGTTTTCTATTCTCTTCTCTGATTAGGGCAGCTCCTACAGCTTATGCTCCTGTTGATAAGTATAAGTAGAGAGGCTCTCCTGGTTGAGCCTTAGTTAGGACTGGTGGCTGAGAGAGGTAGGACTTGATTTCTTCGAATGCCTTTTGCCACTCCGGTCTCCAGTTCACCTCTTCATTGTTGGTTGCTCCTTTGAGTAAATCAAAGAATGGTAGGCACCTCTCTGCTAGTTTTGAGACAAATCTCCTGAGTGCTGCTAGGGATCCTGCTAGCTTCCGTACATCTTTTTATGTCTTGGGAGCCTTCATCTCCTGGATTACTTTTATTTTCTCCGGATTGGCATCTACGGCTCTATTGCTGATCATGAATCCTAGGAACTTGCCTGCTCCTACTCCGAAGGTACATTTCTCCGGATTCAGCTTGAGTTGGTTCTTTCTTAGGTTTCCACATGCCCTGGAATAGTTATTGATTTGGAAATCATGTCATCGAGATAGCACTCCAAGATCCTCGCAACCTGGGACTTGAATATCTTGTTCATTACTCTTTGGTAAGTGGATCCTGCGCTGGTAAGCCCGAAGGGTAGCATCACATAAGCGTAGACTACTCTGTGAGTTATGAATGCTGTCTTGGGGATGTCCTTTGGGTTCATCTTTATCTGGTTGTATTCGGAGAAGGCGTCCATGAAACTTAGCATGATGTGTCCGGAGGTGGCATCTATCAGTTGATCAATATTTGGGAGATGATACGGGTCCTTCGGGCATATATCATTCAGATCAGTGTAGTCTACACACATTTTCCATTTGCCGTTGGACATCTTCACCATGACCACATTAGCTAGCCACTCCGGATATTTGATTTCTTTGATGATTCCTGCTTTGAGTAGCTTTTTCACCTCTTCGTCAATGGCTTTTTGCCTCTCCGGGGCAAAGTTTCTTCTCTTATGTTTGACTGGTTTTCTGTTGGGGTTGACATCCAAGTTGTGCATTGCTATGGACTCATGTAGTCCTGGCATATCCCTTGGTCTCCAGGCAAAAACATCTTTGTACTCCCGGAGTAAGGACACTAATCTCTCCTTGAAGGACTCCTCGAGTCCTGACCCAATTTTCAGTTTTTTGCTGGAATTGCTTTAATCTACCTCGACTTCTTCTGTTTCGACCACAGCTTCAATTTTTGCATGCTCTTTGTTTGAAACCATTTGATAAATTCGGGCTTCAGAGTTCTTTTTTAGATAGAAGTTTGCTTGTTCAGATTCTTTGGTTGCTTATATGGTAGGACTAGCATGGTCTGGGACTTAATTTTCCTTGTCCACTACCATGACTTAGTTGCTTGCCAGTCCTTCTGGACTTGTTTTGTTTGCTTCTTCCCTTGTCCGGGGTCAGTGCTTCTTCATGATTTGTTGCTTGCGAACGACCGTAGCTTTCCTTTTGTTATCTTGATGGGTTTCTTCCATAACTAACCCCTGGTTGTAGCATGTTTCAGCAACTCCATAATCTCCTTTAATCTCCCCGACTCCTGTCGGGGTTGGGAATTTGATCTTGAGATGGGAGTTTGAAGTTATTTCTTGCATCATGGTTAGAGCTGATCTACCAATGATTTGATGACATATAGCATTGATCACATAAAATTTGATGACATGAGTCACTTGGTTAGAAGCAGATCCAAAAATGACTGGCAGATATAAAGTTCCTTGGATCGAGACTAAGTTGTTGCCGAAACCATAGAGTTAGTCCTCCTGACACACATTTGAGCGGACGCTCCCTAACTGCATTCTATCCACCGTGTTCTTGAAGAGAATATTTACTGAGGAACCATTGTCTATGAGCATTCTTCTTACTTCATTATCAAAAATATCCAGAGTGACAACTAAAGTTACATTGTGACGAGGGTTGACTCCCTCGTAGTCCCTGTTGCTGAAGGATATCACCAGGTCTGGGAGTGATTGTATTGAGAGTACTTCTTCGCCGAAGTCCGGGCTCCGGGGTAGGGAGTATGATCCACCTAGGACCACATTGACTACATTCTTTCCTTTATTCTACACTTCCCCTCTGCTGTCCTGGACTAAGTAATTGTTCATGTTCCCCTTCTTCACTTGGTCTTCGATGAAGTACTTGAGTGATAAGCAGTTCTCAGTCTTGTGGCCATGGGTCTCGTGGTAATCACACTGCCTATTGTAAGGCCTTCTCTCCGGAGGAGTTTGCATTGGTTTCAGAGGATAATATAAAGGCTTGTCTTTTACCTCTTTCAAGATTTCCCCCCAGGTCATATTGAGAGGAGTCCAGTCCGGCTCCTGCTTCGGCTCCCGGAGTTGCTTCGCAAGTCCTGGGTCACAGCTCGACTCCTTCTTAGGACCAAGTCTCTGGAAAACCGGAGTAGTTTGTCTTTCTTGGCTTTGGTTGCTTTGCTTAAATTTCTTATCCTGATGGTAACCCCCTTTTGGTCGGTCATCAGTGTTTTTACTCCTGGACCCCCCATTCCGGGTCATCCACATTGCCTGGAGCACATCTGTTTCCTTGATGAATCTGGCAGCCATAGAGTAGGCTGCTGCCAGACTTTGAGGCTCCTTATTGATTAGCTCCACTATATATCCCTCATTGTGCTCTGGGTCCAGGTTCCTCCTGAAAATGCTTAAAGCTTCCCTTTCATCCAAACTTGAAACTTTATTGATTGCTTCCTGGAACCGGCACATGTATGCAGAGAGGGACTCATTGTCATGCTGCCGGATTGTCTACAGGTGACACATGTGCATTTCGTGCATTTTGTTTGCCAGAAATCTCCGAAGGAAGAAGGCTCGAATTTTTCTCCAAGAGTGGATGCTGCGGGAGGGGATTCTGTTGAACCATCTCTGGGCCCCTCCCTTAAGAGTTGAGGCGAAAAACCTTGATTTCGTCAAGTCATTGTAATAATATATCTGCGCTATCTCCTCAAAGTAGTTCAGGTGCTCCTCTGGGTCTCCTAGACCATCAAAGGAGTCAAAGTTGTAATGTTTCAAGCCCCGCTGCCGGGGGATAGCTTCCAAGGAATGGTTGAAAGGAGTGAGTGTTTCACCAATCTCTACTCTTGAATCCCTGTCCATTTTTCTTTGCAATTCATAAATCATGTCTTTCAGGTCCTTCTGCTTCTCTTCTTCTTCATCATCAGAAATCAGCTCTGGAGTAGGACCTCTCCGGGTTCTTTTGCTACTAGACTTGGCCAATAGCTTTTCTTCTTCTAGCTGCATTCTCTTTTGGATCTTTAGCTCAAGCTTTGCTTCTTCTTCTTTCCTGATTTGCTTCCGGACCTCTTCCAACTTTCTCTGCTTAGCAGCTTCTACTTGTTTCTTGCTTTGATCCTTTTTGCTTTTCTTCCCCTTGGCTTCAATTCGATCAAACACAGATCTCTTCGATTGCTAGGAGTCCCCGGACTCCTCCGGTTCCTCCTCGAGTTTAGCTTCTTCTTGGAGCCAGGTCTGCTCCTACCTATATAGTCTGATTGCTTCTGCTAGTTCATCGCTTGTAAGGTTAGCCATGTGCTCTTCGGCTACTGGGACGTTGGTGTACTTGTACTGATTGAGCTCTATGAGGGTCCTAGCATCCCTGGTATTTATAATTCTCTCCACAACAGGAGTGTGTAGTGGCTGCTCATGGAATATTTCTCTCTCGGCTCCTGGGTCAAGGGCCTGGGAGTGGTCTGGCTCTTGGACCCGAGCACTAGCAGATGGTCTTCCAGAGGTATTCTTTCCTGGTCTAGCCATTTCTCAACAATACTAACAACAAATAACAACAATATGCTACACAGAATATCGGTTTAAGGTTGCTTTTTGAAAATTGCAAAAAGTACCCAGATGAACAACAAACACTACCAAATAGCTTCCTGCGAGCAGTTTAAACAATTTCCTGGGACTACTCAACAATGTAGTAGAACGCAAATGCCATATTCAAGCTAGTGCAAAAATGATTAAAACTAACGATAGCTCACACAAACGTGGCTTAAATAACCAAAACAGCTCACACAAACGTGGCTTAAATAAACAACATTCATTCTTATGGAAGAGGTTGGTTGCTTGGGTTCTTACAATTTTGAATAAATGGACTCTTTGAAGAGCTTGTTGATGAAGGTGAATCCAGGGGCAATGAGACCCAAGGATGGAGAGCCCCTCCTTCTAGCGCCAAATAATAACTCCTAGTGGCGCGGCCGCTCCTTCTACGCCGTCCTGGATTCTTCGCCGCTGTAGAGGTATAGCTGTGGTTGAGTTCCTACAAAACAACACCGGAAGGGGGGTTGGAGTCCCGCGGTGCCTCCGGTGTGAGAGTAAGAACTCGCTTTTTGGGAAGATGAAGATAAAAAGGAATGAGGGTGGTTGTGTGTGTATATGGGTGTGAAAGAATGATTAACCCCAAAACCTCACCTTCTTGAGCTATTTATTTCCCAAGGGTAGGGTTTTGGGGTTGGTACCTTTAGATCATAGCCACTAGTTCTGGGAGCGGAAGACACCTGGCCGGAGTGGATGCTTTACACGTGTCAGTGCGGGACTGGCAGAGGAATGTTCTGAAGATCCTCTGACACGTGCCCTGATTATTCCCATGATTGATGTGTGACAGTTATCCCCATCACGTGCCTGGGCCAACGTCTCACGTGCTGGGATTTACCACGGTTAGGATTGCGGGACTAAGCTGGTTAGGAGTGGTACTATGCGGGACTACACCTTCCAGAAGCTGGGTGGAGCTAGGAACCTAGGAGTAGTCCTCCCAGGAGCTATATAGAGTTAGGAGCCTATGAGTAGTCCTTCTAGGAGCTGTATAGAGTTGAAAGACTAGGAGTAGTCCTCCCAGGAGCTATATGTACTATCAACTAGAATATCATAATATATCGACTCTGAACTTTGGAGTTTCTCTTAGTTTCTTTTATTTAGAACAGTTTAGGAGAAAACTTCCATGTCTCCGTCAATTATAAATTTTGTAGCTATATTCATTTTGAAAGCATAATTTTTTTCCTTCAGCCATACTTTTATCCGAGGCAAACCATAAGCTATCACTTATATGAGTTTATTTAAGGTTTCAAAGTTGAATTTCAAAATTATTTAGTCTACTTGGTAGTATATAAGCTTCCTCCTTACAGTTATCTCTTATTCCTTTTTCATTATGAAGGGAAATCGAAACACAATGCCTCTTTCAAGAGTTTCCTTACAATCCCCTACTGGGACTGCTCGGGGTCAGGTTTGACTATGTCTTACCTACTCAGAATTAGATATAATATGTTTATACAAGCTGTACCATTTTAGTTTAATTATATGGAGTAAAGTATGTGTAATTTATATTAATAATTAACAGGCTGATGATATTCACAATAAAGAGCTATCTTAGAAGACGGGTCAGCCTGAGGAGAAGGTAGAGCTGATATTTTGCTGAATTGTATTCATGTGACTTGTTTATAAACTTAACATACCTCTGATTCTTGGAAACAAAAATAATATTAGAGCATATAAAGAAGCCTATATACACTAATTCAAATCTATGTTAACGCATAATATGGGCCACCTAGACACTTCATTTTGTATAAAGTTGTAACTAATATCTTTATAATATTTATATTACACATTACACAATTATATTGCACAAACTTTATCTAGCAACTATTGTGCAACTCATCGTATCATTATTCATTTTACTAAGAGAGGACCATCAAATGAATTTAATTAAACTGAATTCTAAATTACAAGTTATTATATTTATCGGGTTTAGCCGTGTGAGATGAAAGTCTCATGCACGGTTTTGTTACACGCATATCACCGTCATGAAGTAGAAACTTCAATCCCCGGCAGCTACCAGTGTTATTTAATATCAGACACCCGAGTTCATTCTAATATGTTAAACGCGTGGGTATTTGATTTGAGAATTTCTCATTTGACATGTAGTCATATTAAACTAGTATTTTCAAAAAGAAGTTTGTAACACTCATATACCACATTTGAATGTTGTCAAGTTATATTTTTTAGTATCATAAGTAAAACTCATTACCCGTAGTCCACGATTACATATCAAATGAAAATTTATAAAACCCCTTACACACATTAGCGGATTAGAATGGAATTACGGGTTTCAGATACCACATAGCATATAGGCAACAAGGAGATTAGATGATTTTCCAAAGACCTCTTCATCAAATGAAAAATCGATTATAACAAAAGTACATAATAGCTACATTAACAAAATTAGGTAATTATTTTATGTCGGAGATCATTAATTTTGTAGCAAACAACATTAATTTGGGAGCAAATATTTTTCTAGCTGTCTTTCCTTTTTAGACGATTATAGGACAAACTATTTTGAAGTATTCATTATGGTTTCTCTTGTAATTAAATACAACTGGACTTACATCATCCCACTTTGTTTCTAACCGTTGGTTGTGGCCTGGGGGTCAAGCGTATTAGGATCTAAAATATTATTGTAAATTACAATTGAATATAGACATTAAGAAATTGATTTTTGATGAGGAGCCGAAGAGCTGCAAACGTCCATCACATCTCGAACCACAAATGGATTAAGCTACCAATCCACTTCGAACACGTTCATTTAATAGAAACAGAAACATCCTCAGACTACACATGTTCAATTCCCTGCTCACAATTTAAATTATTATACATGTAAATGGCGACATACCATTATTACATATTTGTAAAGTCTTAAATGAAACCCATCAATTTCGTATTTTTTTATTAATAAATTTCATATTCAGACTCGTTAGAAAATGCAGACATAATTCAAAGCAGAAAAGAACATAGGAAAAAATAGAAAGGAATATACGGGATGCTGTTAAACAAAGTGAAGAATCTATAAACATGATGTTATGCATCCGGTCACATATATGTGCTTCTTTGATGTTTCAACCAATTTTTTTAGAGAATATTGTACACGGACCATAAGTATAAATTGATCATCGTCGCTTTCATGGATTACAATACAGGCTAGAGCAAGAGTGAACGAGTGTAGTTTATGCAGACGTCTTCTCCATTAGTTCCATCACAACACTTGCAAATCAATCCCAGTTTTCCTTTGAGTTACCTCCTCTAGTCATCCTATCATTATTCATTTTACTAAGAGAGGACCATCAAATGAATTTAAATAAACTGAATTTCTAAATTACAAGTCATTATATTTATGGGGTTTAGCCGTGTGAGATGAAAGTCTCATGCACGGTTTTGTTACACCCATATCACCGTCATGAAATAGAAACTTCAATCCGGTGCAGCTCCCAATGTTATTTAGTATCAGACACCCCAGTTCATTCTAATATGTTAGACCCGTGGATATTTGATTTGAGAATTTCTCATTTGACATGTAGTCATATTAAACTAGCATTTTCAAATAGTAGTTTGTAACACTCCTATACCACATTTGAATATTGTCAAGTTATATTTTTTAGTATCAAAAGTAAAACTCATTACCTGTAGTCCATGACTACATGTCAAATGAAAATTTATAAAATCCCTTACACACACATTAGCGGATTAGAATGGAATTACTAAAAAAGACCTCTTCATCAAATGAAAAATCGATTGTAAGAAAAGTACTTAATAGCTACATTAACAAAATTATCTAATTATTTTTCTACCATTGATACACATTTATATTAGAAACTAAAGTTTGATAAATCATCACATAAATATTTAAATTTTCATATAGTGATGTATCACCTATACCCCATTATTATATTCAGCAATGAATATAAACATACATGATTAAAATTGATAAACAGACAAATAAAATTATGGTAAAAAGACTTTGCAATCCCATCTCACATATGGTTAAGAATCAGATTAGCTCAAGTTTCCAAATTATTGAAACAACTCAGTGCATTCACATATCCTCAATAATATAATTATCCAATAATATAAAAGAAGATTGTATCACTAATTTTCTTCAATTAATATGCATTTGTATTTCTCTGAATACAAGGGTTAAAAAACAAAATCTATATAATCTAAGGATTGTTCGTGAAACATCATCATCTTAAAAAAATTAATTTCAATATAATGATGTACCATGAACATCCTCAAATTATATGGATTTGATAAACTATAACACATTTTTGTTAACAAATTTAAATATTTTTACACTATCATAATATGAGAGGTTTTCTTACTATCATTCTATACAAGAATACATAAAAAAGGACACTCTATGATTTGTAATTTGTGTATCAGGAACATAGATTGTGTACGTATTTATAGAAGAATAGAGGGATATGAAAAAAATAAGTCTATAACATTACCATTGATTTCAAAGTATAACGTATGTTTAAAGCTCGATAACATCCACCAAATACAAATTTCATAAATACTCATTTAATTTGTGAAATTGTATACAGCTGGAAAAATAAAGTACAATTTTTTACATATATTTATATATAATATAGTTGGACTTTTTTGTTATGACAATAATATGAAAGACACATTTTCTATTAAATAATATGCAATTTTAATTGATGACAGGTATTTATATATTTAAAAATAAATTATTTGAATAGAATGCACAATGCACAATATACTTATTTTTTTGATGTTAGGTACAATGTAACTTAACAACAATATAAACCAAATATTTTTTACATATTATGCAATTTTGGATAGTAAGAGATAGTATATCCATAAATAAATTATTTTAGTAGTAAGGGGCACATTTTTTTTACAAAAATAAGTAGTAATATATGAATATTTATCGATAATATATTTTTAAAATGAAACGATGATTTTGAGATTATTAAGGTATATGCATACTCATGATTTGTTGGTGGTTCACCAAAAGGACATATGGGCCTTTTTGAAACTGGACTATACAAGTGTCTGTAATGGAAGGGTAAATGACTAATTTTTAATTGGCTCAATACAATATTATTTTGTTCTCTTTAGAAATAAATTGAATAGTCCTCTAAGTTTGCAAAGTTATTTAATTAAAACTTGAATATCTTTTAATTCTAAATAAATTAAGATTTGAATTTTATTTAATCTTATATTTATGAGACTGAAGCCACAAAAAGTCACCAATGCCAAATTTTTCACAGAAGTTGTAGACATATGCCTTGAATAAATGGATGCTCTATAACATTTAGAAGACTGATCAATCAATGATATTATAACTTTTTACTTGTCAAGCTTCTTTAGCTTCATTACCAACTATATAAAGGTTTTTTCAATCAATGATATTATAACTATTTACTTCTCAACCTTCTTTAGCTTCTTTACGAGCTAGATTTTGGTAATCATTGCCAATTTACTATTATTTACTTAAAAGATTACCCTGATGAAGCCTTTCATTATTTTTTCTAATAGCTTTTTTATACAACTTAACACATTATTAATATAATATTTATTTTTCTGATTAGAAAATCAAATAAATATATCTGGGTATTAAAGTATGGTCATATCTTTTAATGGTCATATATACATGGAAATGATGATAACTTATGTAAGATTTTATGATGGTATTGTTGTTTAATCATAGAAACTTTCTTGTGATTGTCCAGAGAATACAAAAATCAATAATGATACACGTGTAGTTTTCAAAACATGTTGGGTGCATCTATCATCTAAATGTGAGAACACGAACTTTCGATATTTGTACGGAGCATGCTACTGAGTACTTGTAAGCGTCCTTGCAAGCACGAGTTTTGTCAGATATGCCTAGGATCATGGAATGCACATGATCCTAAGGCGTGCAATGGTTATTAGGAGACTGTGAGGAGAGCATAATGTGAATTTGTTAGACTTAGAGTATCGGCTCACGAATACAACAAGAGATATGCTCAATATTATGAAAGGTGGGCTATAAATGAAAAGTCAAAAGAGAAAGCATTATCAGATCTAAGCAAGTTAAAAAATAAGAAATTTCAGAAACTCGAAACTAGAGAAAAAACATTGTTAGCGAGAATACCTAAGCGTGGTAGCAGATTTTTTAATAAAGATGAGTATTAAAATGGACTTATATTTATGGATATTCTATGCCACGAGAAGCATAAACAAAAACAAAGGTATTTGAGTAACCACAAGGTGAGGCTGAGGTGGCTTTAGAAAGGCTCCATGATTACATAGAGAATAAGGTGCAAAAATACTTTAGGGATGAGGCTAGCTCAGAAGAATTTAATAAAAAATTCGTAAGGAGATTATAAATTTAACTAAGGTAACTGGAAGATATTTTTCGAACTTTCTCAAAGGATAAGAAAATGGGCTATCTGAAGTTGATGTTACTCCAGTGAAAGAAAAGCATGTCCAATTGACAGATGTCTGGCAGTGTCAATACTGTACTGCCCTAAATGATTGTGATCGACCATAACATGTGCTAAAGGTGCTTGGTGCGTAAAGGGTGCTAAAACAGAGACACCATTCAAGAATTTCGAGGTAAGAGCCTCTTTAAGGCAGCGAGATAAATTTTTTTCATATTTTTCAACTCAGCTTAATTTAACAGATTTAGTAAGTAGTTGCTACTGCTTTGTTTGCAAGTGAACTGGTTTTGTATTTACCTTAAATTTTCATAATACTTAGATTTTATTTTCCTTATGTTAGACAATTCCTATATTTTAATGTTTGTTTGATTGGAATGTGAGGGAAAATGGGGAATTGTGAGAATTGAAGTATTCATTATGGTTTCTCTTGTAATTCACTAGAACTGCAGTTACCTCATACCTTTTTGTTTCTAACCGTTTGTTATGGCCTTGGGGTCAAGCGTATTAGGATCTAAAATATTATTGTAAAGTACAACTGAATATAGATATTAAGAAATTGATTTTTGATGAGGAGCCGAAGAGCTACAAACGTCCATCACATCCCGAACCACAAATCGATTAAGCTACCAATCCACTTCAAACACGTTCATTTAATACAAACAGAAACATCCTCAGACTACACATGTCCAATTCCCTGTTCATAATTCAAATTATTATATATGTAAGTGGCGACATACTATTATTACATATTTGTAAAGTCTTAAATGAAACCCATCAATTTCGTATTCTTTTTTATATCTAAATTTTACATCCAGACTTGCTAGAAAATGCAGACATAATTCAAAGCAAAAAGGAACATTGGCAAAAATATAAAGGAATATACGGGAGGCTGTTAAACAAAGTGAAGAATATATAAACATAATGTTATACAATTTATGCATTCAATCACATATATTTGCTTCTTTGTTTTTTTAACCAATTTTTTTAGAGAATATTGTACACGGACCACAAGTATAAATTGGTCTTGGTTTCTTCCATGGATTACGCTTAAAACTAGAGCAAGAATGAACCCGTGTAGTTTATGCAGACTGCTTCTCCATGGGTTCCATCACAACACTGAAAAATCAATCCCAACATTCCCTATAATTTCGAGTTACCTCCTCTATTGTAATATTTGGGAGATAACGTGTAACTGTTTCTATCAATAAATAATTATTATGTGATTATTACGTATTTATTATGTGATTTTTGGTGAATTATCTGATGATTGGTGTTGTTACGTGGATGTTTATATGTGGTAGAGTATAGGCATGTTAATTTTATTATGTCCAGAATAAAATATAGATAATTATGATATTTTTTTGGTAATTTTTGGACTGTTATATGATTTTATAATGATTTATGAATTTATTCATTATTTTCTGAATAATTACAAAACTATTTTATAAAGCCAGGAATCGTCCAACTTCAATCATTTTTGCATTTTTACAACCCGAAACTCTTCGAAAAACTCCTTCCTAACCCAATCTGATAATTCCGGACATTTCCCGTGATTTGACATTTTCGTTCAGATTATGGTTTGACCTGTGCGCGTACCGGCGCAAAATTTTCGATAAGATAACCATTTCAATAACATTATCTTCATATAAAATATTTTATAAGAAGCCCGGTCTTGATAATTATCCAAAAGTTCTAATAGTTATCCAAAAGTTTTTATAATTATCCAAAACAAGTTAATAGTTATCCAAAACATTGTCCAATCGAATCATTTTTGCAGTTACTTAGCGGCAAAGTAACTTATTTTTTGATCCATTACGATCCGACGCGTATTAATATTCCATAAATATAAATAGCCTATTTATTATTTCATTTTATTCATATAATCATAATCAATCAGTAAAAATATAGAAAATACAGAGAAAACCCTGTAAAATCGTCGCGTTCTTGAGAATCAAACTCAAATCCAAAAGCGTTATCGAACTCAGAATCAAGCGTGCCATATACTGAATCGAAGCTCTCGAAAAGTTCTTTCATAATCAATCATCCATTTTAGTGCAGAAATCAAGGTGATTTTCTTATTTAATTATGTTAATACAAAATAATTAATGATTAAAATAGGAATTTTTGATGTTGATGTTGTTCATATGATTGATGATTGTATCTTGTAGATAATTTTATCCTTTTCATTTTGGTATATTATATGTCAAATTTAGAGTTCAATAACATGTAGAAAAGTTGGTTTGATCTTCGAGTTTGAATGTTCTTGGTGTTCTTGAATAAATTAATCGGAAAATTCATGTTTTGGCCGGATTTTTAATCCCGTTAAATCTGGGCATGTTTGGAGACTGTGAGATGTAGATCGTCTCACCAGCAATCAAACCATTCTAAAATTTTGTCTGTTGGATGTCAATTGAAGGTCGTCAGAAAATCTGACATCGCCGGCGACGTGAACTTCCAGTCGGTTTTCCGGCCGACTGGGGTATCGTTTACGACCTAAGAAACCACGATGAGGTTCCATCTCTCCGGTGCTTTTAATCTGCCTCTTTTGATGGAATTCTGGACAGATTTTCGAGCTTGAGGTCGGCCGGCAATGGCTGCCGCCGGCGACCGAGGAAGAAGGTGGCATATTGCAGCTTTGACATCGAACTTTCTCAGAATTAATTAAAAATGGACTTCTGTTTAAAATCTTATAAAAATGGATTTCTGTTTATAAAAATTATAAAAATGATATTCTATTTATATTTATTTTCAGAAAATTGTTTTCAATAATTTAAAAATTCTAAAAATCATTATTTTAGTTCTGAAAATTATTTTTAATTCAAAAACAAATCTGAATTAATTAAATAATTAATTTTAGTGGATAATTAATTAGTTAATTGATCAATTAATTCAAAAATTAATTGATTAATTGATTTAATTAATTTTAATTGATTTTTAATTAGATTTAATTATTTATTTTGATTTAAAAATTTTGAAAAATAGTTTCGAGTTTTAAAATATTATTTTATATTATTTTCAAGGCTCGATAACTATTATTAAATCATTTTGAAGTCAGATTCGGGTATTCGACCGCTGTTATTTAATTATAAAATGATTAAGATACCAATCAACTTCGAACACGTTCATTTAATACAAATAGAAACATCCACACACTACAGATGTCCAATTCCCGGCTCACAATTCAAATTATTATACATGTAAATGGCGACATACCATTATTACATATTTGTAAAGCCTTAAATGAAACCCATCAATTTCTTATTATTTTTTATTATTAAATTTCATATCCAGACTCGCTAGAAAATGCAGACATAATTCAAAGCAGAAAGGAACATAAGATAAAGCAAAAAGGAATATACAGGATGCTGTTAAACAAAGTGAAGAATCTATAAACATAATGTTATACAATTTATGCAGTTGGTCACATATATATGCTTTTTTGATGTTACACCCATTTTTTAGAGAATATTGTACACGGACCATAAGTATAAATTGATCTTGGTCGCTTCCATGGATTACACTAAAGGCTAGAGCAAGAGTGAACCCGTGTAGTTTATGCACACTGCTTCTCCATTAGTTCCATCACAACACTTGCAAAGCAATCCCAGTTTTCCTTTGAGTTACCTCCTCTATTCATCATATCATTATTCATTTTACTAAGAGAAGACCATCAAAAGAATTGAATTAAACTGAATTTCTAAATTATATGGGATTATATTTATCGGGTTTACTTACAGGCATATCACCATCATGAAGTAGAAACTTCAATCCTGCAGCTGCCAGTGTTATTTAGTATCAGACACCCGAGTTCATTCTAATATGTTGACACTGAAAGAGATATGTCCTAAGTCTAATCATGTATGAGGATTTATGAATAACTTTTATGTAATCTGTTTTGATTTCATTGATATTAATAAAAGATTTTTTTTTTTATTGCGGGCTCTATCTATTTAAGTGTTTAAATAAGATATACCACAGTTTAGAGCAAAGCTTTTTATGGATTGTGATGAGATCATATTAATGAGACCTAAAAGATGATAACTCTAAACTTAAATAGTTGCTGGTCGTACGATTACTAACTGGTAATTAATAATCCGCAAAGATCGGTACATACTATGTTTGCTTCATTATGAAAGATGTCTGTTCTCATAGACATTTGTGTGGTGACACTATAGCTAGTATGTAGGTGCTTATTATAGAATAAGTTCACTGAACATGACTCACACAGCTGAACAACTGATGGAGTTCACTCACGTGTCAGCAGTTGTTCACATAGTGATAGTTGTACAAGTATCATTAGACTTGAGGTCATCATAGTCATCTTGTGTACACTGTACTATGCTTTGGTTTAGTTCTTAGTCTCAATGGACAATTATAAGGGCTCTACTGTAGTATCCGGGATTATATCGTGTAATTATTTTTTCTAATAAATAATTATTATATGTGTTCAGTATCTATTCTGTGAATTATTTGATAAGTATTAAATGTGTTTGGATGTTTAAAAATAATATTAATTGAGTATTTTAATTTTTATATGTCCAAAATAAAATATAGATAATTGTCATATCTTCCTATTTATTTTTATGATGATTTATGATTTTATAGGAAATATATGGATTTTATAAAAACTTTTTCCGAGTATTTAAAAATTATTTTATGAAATCGGGAACCAACCGACGTCATCCGTTTTTACGTTTTTATAACCCGAAACTCTTCCGAGAACTCCTTCCTAACTTAATTGCAATATTCCGAGCATTTTCCATGTTTTGACTTTTTCGATCTGGCGTACGGTTGGTCCTGCGCGGGTCCCGCCGTAACATTTTCGATGCATTATTCATTTCGGTAAATCAATAAAAATCGTATTTTCGATAAACGAGATCTTTTTATTAAACTATCACAATTATCACCTCGTAATACGTGTAACCAGGAGCTGAGACCAAGACCGCAATACGAATTGTACTGATTTGGATAATTATCCCGAAAACCGGTACCGTTTGGATCAGTTTTTATAAATAAACGTACCATTTCATATCCGGAATGATCCAACGGGATACTAATTTTCCGTAATTATAAATAGCCCTTACCGTATTTTATTTCGTATCAAAAATCATTTGCAGTCAGTAATTATCTAAATTTCCAGAGGAAATTCATATATTCATAAACCTTTCTGAAAATCAAACCACAATTTCAAGGTGTTAGTGAAATCCGTTTGGAAAGTTGGAGTAACCAAATCGAGGGTCTCAAGGAGTACTTTCAGATTCCAGGACTCGTTTTACTGCAGAATCAAAGGTTGATTTTATATATTTTTATTTATTTTCGAATTATTTTGATTAAAAATATGATTTTTTGTTCGGATGATTATTTGAATGATTTGATGCTTGCATGTTGTAGAGCTTGTTCTCCTGATGATTTTGATATATTATATGACTGATTTGGAGTTCAATAAGATGTTAAAAATTGAGTTTGATTTTCGAATTTTAAAATTAGGGTTTATAACCCGTATGAATGTTCTTAATTGAAATTTAGGGCTTTTTGATTTAGGGGTTATTAGCTGTTGATTTATAGTGGGTTATGTTCCTTATGAAATTTGCAATCGTTTGGTATATAGATCGTTAACAGAGGATTAGTGAATCGAAGGGAGTTGTGTTTTTAAATTTTCGATGTTTCGCTGGAAACCGGCGATGTTCTTGGCCAATTTCCGGCCAAGTCTGGGGTTATTGGAATGATTTGATTGCATGATTGTGTTACTTGTGAAGTGTAGAGGTGATCTGGAGGTGATGGTGGTGGGAGGATGCCGGAGGCGAGTTCTCCGGCGAACCCCGATTATTTTCCGGCGAGGGCTGGAAAAATTGCAGTTTAGTACTTGTAGTTTTAAAAACGCTGAAGTTTAGTCCCCCAGGTTTCCAAAGTTTGCAAATTTTGGATTCCTATTTTAAAAATAGTCAATAATCATATTTTCTATTTATCTTTATAATAAAAATTCGTTATTAATTTCTGAAAATTCCAAAAATTATTATTTTAATTCCAAAAATTATTTTTAATTCAAAAATAAATTTGAATTAATTAGTTAATTAATTTCAGTTAATTTTTAATTGATTAATTGGTCAATTAATTCAAAAATTAATTGATTAGTTGATTTAATTAATTATTAATTGATTTTAATTAATTATTTAATTAGATTTAATTATTTAAAAATGATTTAAAAATTCTGAAAAATAGTTTCGAGCTTTAAAATATTATTTTAAATTGTTTTCAAGGCTCGATAATTATTATAAAATTGTTTTGAAGCCAGAATTGGCCAGCCGAACCCTGTTTATTACTTCGAAACTGATCTAACGACCCGTTTTAATTCCGAAAAATGTTTTAAAAATCATTTTAAATACCCGAAAGCCTTTTTATGACCCGAAACTTCTTTATAAATGATATGTCATTGATTATTTGATGTGTTATGTGTTATATGTGACTTGTTGGTTGACTGTCGGTCTATATGTTCCGTGATTACTCGTTTATAGCGTAATTTTCAACCCGTTAATCAGATTTGGGTGAAACGAAGGGTAGATAGAATTATATGTCGAATAGAATCATATGAGGTAAATATTGATAGATACTTATGATGCCTAGCAGAGTAAGCAAGGCGTAGTAAAGGGAAGCAGGTGATCAGAAAATGGAATCGACATGTAGAAAATACAGCAAGTGATCAGAAAGTAGAATCGAGGTATAGGAAAAGTAGACAAGTGATTGTTGAAGAGAGTCATTTGATGAATACAAGTGAAATTGGAATCGATTGTGATAAGGCAAGTACTTCTAAACCTTTTCGAGATATAATGCAAATATTTCTAAATTTTCTCGTAACATATTGTTAAGTATTCAAAATAGCTCTGTTTTATATTGTAAATACTTTAAATCCTTCAGCCCTGAAGCTGAGCCACATTATTTGAGCTTTGAGCCGCAAACCTTATTCTTTGTGAACTATTCCTTGTTGATTTACCAGATAATAAACCACACAAATACGATACTACCCCACAAATATATAACCATCATATACCAAACACTGGAACAAAATTGTTTAACCATACAGAAACTTTTATACTCAACCATACCTTGTGATATCAAAGTACTAAAACCTTGTAAAAACATTATCCATCTAATACCCGATTATCCTACAGGCTGGAGGCTACTTCTTTTATATACTCCGACTTACCCTTTTGATACCCTTGAATTTTCACCATGCTCTTATACAAATGTTTTATGGCTATTGTTTATGATCTGGTTTTGTTGAATTCTATTGTTTATCATAGTGAACTGCTTTAGAATTGGATAGTTTTCTTTATGTCGACCAGATTCGTGGTCAGACCATAACAATGGTCAAGTTAGGCCAATGTGTGTCTTGGATCCAGGAGTTAGAGCAATGATATGTGCTTTGCTCGGGGTTAGTGCGTGACTGATCAGCAGCCTAACCTTGGTTTTAAAAACTTAAAATGAATATCCAATTCTATTAGTTGTTTAACAAGAAACTTGATTCTTTTAAATCATCTCGTTTGATCATTGTTTAACCTCAGTTATTGGTAATATGACTTGCTGAGCTAGTTAGCTCACTCTTGCGAATCTTTTTATATATTTTACAGTTAAGAAGGATACGGTTGATAGCGGGGTTTCCCAGTTCAATGTACGAGCTAGGAGTCCAGATTGAGTTGGATCGAGCTAGCAGGAGCTTACTACGGTAGTGAGATAGTAAGATTGTAAGAATAATTTCATTACCAGTTGTAAGTTAAATTAGTTGGGATTTAGTAAGTTGTAATAAAAGTTAAGGTTGTGGCTTGTTTTCATACTTTAACTTGTTGCGATCCGTGGTTATGTAAAGCAGGGTCATTGCAAATAATATTTCATATACAGGTTTATATTTTGTGTTGTGGACCCCAAACTTCTGACCCGGGTTTGGAGGGCGCCACATCTACTGGGTATGGGAATTTGTACACGAAGATAGTGTATGATCAATAAAGGATCGACCCCTTCCAGTGTAGGAATAGAATGTTCAATGCTGATCCACTTATGTTAGTTCAGGAATCTTTGGCCAGAGTGAATGAAATTTGAAAGGAGTTTCTAATTTACATTGAATAGAACTAAGCATAATCAATGGGAAAGCAAGTGATTAAATAAGATAGGCTTGACACAAGTTCCATGCCTTGTATTTAATCGTGACATTGCAGGGTAGAATGAATTAATTCTACGGTAATTACTCACTGAATAGGTTCTTGGTATTCTAAGCAGTGAATTCGTATTATCCGGATAGTCGCGATATGCTGAGAAGTATCCCTCACGATGTAGAATAAATATGATTAATTAATTAATCATATATAATGATAAAATAGTTTTATTATTATTTATTTCTACTACCGGCTTAATATTGAACCTACAAGGTCATACCATAAAAGAGAATGATTTAATGTGGAGGAATTAATTAATAATGGCTGATAATTATTTACTTATGAAATAAATAATTAATTGGAAAATTTAATAATTGATTAAATAAGATTTAATTGATTATAAATTAATTAAGAAAAGGTTCTTAATATTATTAATTAAAAATTTAATTTTTGGAAATTAAATCAAGAGAGAGAATTATTTCTAAATTATTTAGAAAAAGGATTAATAATTAAAAGTTGTTTTAATTATTAATGAGAATAATAAAGGGTTAATAATAATAATATTTAATGGGAAAATTTTCAGCTGAAAAGTTTTCCTATAAATATATTATTATAAACCCTATTTTTGTGTCACCTAAAATTTTTACAAAACCTTAATTCTCTCCACCTCTTCCTCCTCCATTACATTGATCTCTTGGTGGATATCGGTGGAGTGCTTCACACTTGAGGACCAGCTGCTTGGCATCTCCGCTCATCGTTCTTGGATCGCTATTAAAAACCTCCATCTTTCCATTAACGTAAAGCTTCTTAAGGTAAACATACTGAACTATGAATTAAATATTATTTTTCGCATGGATCCTGCGGAGGGTTTCGGTTTTTTTAAGATTTAAATTTACATTTTCGTTGCGTTTATGTGCTAAAAACCCTCCAATGGCATCAGAGCTACTTGCAAAAAGTTTTTAATTCATTTATGTGTTTAACTGTTTTCGATATATGAGCATTTACGTGATTCACCATGATTTGATGTTGATATAATATGCTTATATATGTATGGTTTTGAATATATGATATTAATGTGAGTTGTATAATCATAAGATGATTATGTAATCTGTATATATACTGATATATGCATGATTTATGTTTGTTCTAATTATGATAATCATATTAGATACGGATTCTGAATTGGCTGCTGCAGATTTGCTGCAATCTGGGTCTGGTGTCCGATTTACGCAAACGAATATTCTATTCCATAGGTAACCGAGCGTCTGAACAAAACTGATAGCTGAAGCTATCAATAACTCGTTTCTCAGGCGTTTGACGTCGTTTACTGCCCGTAAACAGTGATTCTTGTTTTTTTTATTTGATTCTGATTTTTCTGATTTTTGTCATATTTTCTTTTTATGATTAGATCATGAATAATATGATATGTTAAGATCAGATTATGTGTTTTAACATGCTTTTATGTGTTGTATGAGCATGGTGGATCGTTATGGCATTTGCGACCTTAGTATAATGGTTTTGATTTTAAATACGACTTACATGTCGTCAATCTTTGTAATCATAAATCTCGAATGTAACTCGAGTTATTCATGTAAGTTCATTACATTAGTTTTACTTTCAATCATGTAATGTAATTGAAGACTCAAGAAGGCTATCCAATGGAGGTGATACAAAGAAGAAGACGAGGCATACAAGAAGACTAAACAAAGAAGAAGACTTATGTAATAAGTAGTTGTATTGATTTCCATCACCATATTAGATTGACCTTGATCTTTATCATGAGCTTGATAAAGATCACATAGGATGGGGCCATAACCAAACACATTTACTTTATTGCACTTTACAGTTACTTGTTTATTTAATTTTATATATGAGATATATGCCTATGTTTACCATGCGATGATAGATTTAGGTAAACTTAAATCAATATAAGGCGTGCTCTAGAAAATCTAGAATAAGAATCGTTTCTTTCCTTAACAATAAATATTATGAATACGATCATGAGATTCTTTTGTTTATGAAACACGTAATTGAATATGAATTTTCAATATTGAGAGAAAGGATGATTGTGTCAACAACAGATTTCTATCTGTAAGAAAGGGTTATTAAGTGACGCCTCTTGACAAGGCTCCACCCGATCTGGGAATCATCTGATTATCGATTATTAATTTGAAATATTTAATTTAAAAGGAAGAATCTCTTTATAATATGATTATGATTGTAACGTAATATAATCCCTCTAAAATTAAATAATATCAAGTAGTAATTGGCCAATGACATAACGGGCTTGTGTCGGTCATAGCCTTCCAACATGTTAGAAAGTGGTTCTTATTTTTAAATCATTGTCATTTGGTGCTACAGCCGAGGGCTTTGATTTTGAAATAAGAAATACTTGTCTATTACATAGAGGTGTGTACATTGAATTAGAATCTAATGGTCGGTATGTGCTACATCCATGGGCTGTTGGAGACTGATCTAGTTGTACGAAATGTTGGGTTAGACTTGACTTATAATATTGAGTTTGTCGTGCCACAGCCGTGACTCAATTATTCAAGAGGCTAAACTTATATTAGGGAATAACATAAGATGTAATTGACAAGAGTTGTCTTCCTATTGAACATCACATGATGTTTCATTCCACAATCGAGGTTGTGTGATGGAATGTAGGATCTCTATTCCCACTAGCATTATGAATGCTTAATTTTCACTTAGGGGGTTAAAAAAATTAGATAAACTAGTGGGAGACACTTATGAATAAAGACCCGATTCATATAGTGTTTTGAAATGAAATTGAATATTTGCTAAGTATTGTTATGTGTTTATCATTTACAGATTTACTATATTCGTCATGCCTTCTGCACTATCACTCCGGAGCATACTAGATGCTCACAAGTTGACTGGTCCTAATTTAGCTGTTTATTTTCACTGTAACAAGTTGGGGCACTGGAAGAGGAACTACAAGGTTTACCTTGCAGAATTGAAGAAGAAGAAGGGTAGTAAGACTACCGCTTCTGATTCAAGCATGTTCATGATCGAAGTTAATATGTCACTAGTATAATTTTCTACTTGGATATTAGATACCGCCTGTGGTTCTCATATTTGTAATTCGTTGTAAGGACTAAAGGGAAGTAGGACTCTTGAAAAAGATGAGGTGATTCTACGTATGGGCAATGGAGTAAGGCTTGCGGCCATATCTATAGGATCATTTAGTTTACATATGCCTACGGGCAAGACTATTATTTTGAATAATTGTTATTACGTTCCCTCTATTATGAGGAATATTATTTATATTCCTATGTTGGATGTGGATGGTTTTTCATTTATTATTAAGAATAATGAATGTTCTATCCTTAGCGATAATGTTCTTTTTGGACGTGAAATTTTAAATAATGGTCTGTATGTATGTGACGTAGAGCATGATTTACTTCAGATTGAACAAACTAATAAAAGAAAATGAGATGATGAAAATCTGACCTATTTATGGCACTGTAGGCTAGGCCATATTAGTGAAAATAGACTGCGGACATTGCATAAGGAAGGGTTATTTGACCCCTTTGATTTTGAATCATATCCTACATACGAGTCTTGTCTATTGGGTAAATGACCAAATCTCCATTTAGTGGACATGGAGAGAGGATTGCAGATTTTCTAGGATTTATACACACAGATGTATGTGGACCAATGTCTACGCAAGCCATGGGTGGATTTTCGTACTTCATTACTTTCATAGATGATAGATCTAGATTCGAATATGTGTATTTGATGAAACACAAGTATGAAGCCTTTGAAAAGTTTAAAGAATATAAACATGAAGTGGAGAAACAAACCAAACACAGTGTTATAACTCTTCGATCAGATTGAGGTGGTGAATACTTGAATGAAGAGTTTCTAGATTATCTCAAAAAAATGGTATAGTCTCCCAGTGGACTCCTCCATATACTCCATAGTTAAATGGGATATCTGAAAGGAGAAATCAAACTTTGTTAGACATGGTTCGGTCCATAATGAGCTATGCGAATCTTCCAGTATTCCTATGGGGTTATGCAATGGAAACCTCAGCATATTTACTGAATAAGGTGCCTTCCAAATCTATTCCTCAAACACCATATGAGATATGGAAAGAAAGGAAACCGAGTCTTAAACAGGTTAAGATTTGGGGATGTCCAGCTTATGTCAAGAAAGTTGACCCAGATAAGCTGGAATCTCGATCCGTAAAATGTAATTTTGTGGGATATCCTAAAGAGACTTTGGGGTATTACTTTTACACCGATCATCGGGTGTTTGTCTCCAAACATGCTACCTTCTTGGAAAAGGAGTTTATCCTTGAAGGAAACAGTGGGAGCAAAATTAAACTTGATGAAGTTCAAGAAGCACAAACTACTACGGATGAAGTGGAAACACCTATTCAGACTGAACAACCTTCTGTGGAATAGCCCATTCGTAGGACAGGGAGAGTGTCTCGCCAACCTGAGAGGTATTATGGCCTTGTCATTGAGAACGACAATGAGTTGTCAATCATTGATGATGACGACCGTGTGACCGATAATGAGGCTATGAGTAGTGTTGACTCAGAGAAATGGCATAGTGCCATGAAATCCGAAATGAAATCTATGTATACCAACCAAGTATGGACTCTGGTTGAGGCGCCTGAAGGTGTTAAGACTATTGGGTGCAAGTGGGTATACAAAAGAAAGATTGGAGCAGATGGCCAGGCGGAGACCTATAAGGCCAGGCTCGTGGCAAAAGGATTCAAACAAAGGCAAGGGATTGACTTTGATGAAACTTTTTCGCCTGTAGCCCTGTTAAAATCAATTCAGATTTTGCTTGCGATTGTTGCTTACTACTACTATGAGATCTGGAAAATGGACGTGAAAACGGTCTTCCTCAATGGCGAACTTGAGGAGGAAGTGTATATGACACAGCCAGAGGGTTTTCTTTCTAAGGGAAATGAATACCTAGTGTGTAAGCTGCTGTGAACCATATATGGTTTAAGGAAAGCCTCTCATAGATGTAACATCTGTTTTGATGAGACAATCAAAGAGTTTGGTTTTATCAAAAACATAGATGAACCATGTGTCTACAAGAAGGTTAGTGGGAGCGCGGTAACATTTCTTGTATTGTATGAGGATGACATACTTCTTATAGGAAATGATATACCGATGCTACAATCAGTCAAAGTATGGCTATCAAAGAACTTCACCATGAAGGACTTGGGAGAAGCATCCTACATTCTCGGTATGAAGATCTATAGAGATAGATCTAGAAGAAGGATAGGTCTTACCCAGGGTACATACATCTAGAAAGTGTTAAAAGGTTTAGCATGGAAAACTCCAAAAGAGGTCTCATACCGATGAGCCATGGATTGTCCCTTTCCGAAAAAATGTCTCCTAAGACACCTGAGGAAAGAAAGCGTATGCGTAAGATTCCTTATGCTTCAGCAATAGGATCTATCATGTACACGATGTTGTGTACAAGGCCTGACGTTGCTTATTCAATTAGTGTGATGAGTAGATATCAGTCCAATCCAGGTGAAGACCACTGGAAAGCAATGAAAAACATCCTTAAGTACTTGCGAAGGACTCAGGACATTTTTCTTGTTTTTGGTAGTGAATCTGAGTTGAAAATAGAGGGTTATACTGACTCTAGTTTTCAATCAGAAAGTGATATCAAATCCATGTCAGAGTATGTGTTTACTCTGAATGGTGGTGCGATTAGTTGGAAGAGTTCCAAACAGTCTATAACGGCTGACTCCACAGCGGAAGCAGAATATATAGCTGCAAGTGAGGCTGCAAAAGAATCCGTTTGGATGAGGAAATTTGTTTCTGAGTTGGGAGTTGTTCCTAGCATTGAAGAGTCTATTGTGTTGTATTGTGATAACAACGCGGCAATAGCACAAGCCAAGGAACCTAGGTCTCATAAAAATTCCAAACATGTCCTGCGGCGCTTTCATCTGATTAGGGAGATTATTGAAAGAGGAGATGTCAACGTCGAGAGAGTTGATATACATAATAACGTAGCAGACCCACTCACAAAGCCACTTTCTCAAAGTCACTTTGATCGTCATAAAGACAAGATGGGTATTAGATACCAGAGTGATTGGCTTTAGTACAAGTGGGAGATTGAAAGAGGTATGTCCTAAGTCCAATCATGTATGAGGATTTAAGAATAACTTTTATGTAATCTGTTTTGATTTTATTGATATTAATAAAAGACTTGTTTTGTTTTTATTACAGGCTCTATCTATTTAAATGTTTAAATAAAATATACCACAGTTTAGAGTAAAGCTTTTTATGGATTGTGATGAGATCATAATAATGAGACCTAAAAGATGAAAACTCTAAACTTAAATAGTTCCTGGTCGTAGGATTACTAACTGGTAATTAATAATCTGCAATGATCGGTACATACTACGCTTGCTTCATTATGAAGGATGTCTGTTCTCATAGACATTTGTGTGGTGACACTATAGCTAGTATGTAGGTGCTTATTATAGAATAAGTTCACTGAACATGACTCATACAGCTGAACAACTGATGGAGTTCACTCACATGTCAGCAGTTGTTCACATAGTGATAGTTGTACAAGTATCCTTCGACTTGAGGTCATCATAGTAATCTTGTGTATACTGAACAATGCTTTGGTTTAGTTTTTAGTTTCAAGGGACAATTATAAGGGCTCTACTAGGTATAGGAATTTGTACACGAAGATAGTGTATGATCAATAAAGGATCTACCTCTTCCAGTGTAGGAAGAGAATGTTCAATGTTGATCCACTTATGTTAGTTCAGGAATCTCTGGCCAGAGTGAATGAAATTAGAAAGGAGTTTCTAATTTACTTTAAATAGAACTAAGAATAGTGATTGAGAAAGCAAGTGATTAAATAAGATAGGCTTGACAAAAGTTCCATGCCTTGTCTTTAATCATGACATTGCAGGGTAGAAGGAATTAATTGTACGGTAACTACTCACTGAATAGGTTCTTGGTATTCTAAGCAGTGAATTCGTATTATCCGGATAGTCGTGATATGCTGAGAAGTATCCCTCACGATGTAGAATAAATATGATTAATTAATTAATCATATTTAATGAATTAGAAAATTTATATATATAATGATAATATAGTTTTATTATTATTTATTTCTACTACCGGCTTAATATTGAACCTACAAGGTCACACCATAAAAGAGAATGATTTAATGGTGGAGAAATTAATTAATAATGACTGATAATTACTTACTTATGAAATAAATAATTAATTGGAAAATTTAATAATTGATTAGAAATTAATTAAGAAAAGGTTCTTAATATTATTAATTAAGAATTTAATTTTTTGAAATTAAATCAAGAGAGAGAATTATTTCTAAAGTGTTTAGAAAAAGAATTAATAATCAAAAGGTGTTTTAATTATTAATGAGAATACTAAAGGGTTAATAATAATAATATTTAATGGAAAAATTCTCAGCTGAAAATTTTGCCTATAAATATACTATTATAAACCCTATTTTTGCCTCAACCTAAAATTTTTATAAAACCCTAATTCTCTCCACCTCTTCCTCCTCCATTACATTGATCTCTTGGTGGATACCGGTGGAGTGCTTCACATTGAGGAGCAGCTGCTAGGGATTTCCGCTCATCGTTCTTGGATCGCTATTAAAGACCTCCATCCACTACAAGAAAAAAGGCTAAATTCGACCGAAAAAAATCGGTCGAATTTAGCTTAATTCGACCGCGCGCGGTTGAATTAAGCTAAATTCGACCGATTTTGAATCGGTTGTAATAGAGGGAGTCGAATTTAGTAGTTCGGTCGTATTTAACTAAATTCGACCGTCTAATTACGACCGGAAAATTACAACCGTTTAAATTCGACCGGAAGAATTCGACCAAGGGCGGTCGAATTTGATTTTTGACAAAAAAATTGAATATCACGCCCAAATAGTTAAATTTTATGAAAAAATTTAAAAGTCCCGCCCAATAATTAAATTCAACCATATATGGTCGAAAATACAATCTTAAATTCGATGTCCTTCAGTCAAATTTAAAGAACACCATTTTAAAAAAAAATCACCGGAATTTGGAAAGTTTCCAAAAACCGGTGAGTGTCCAAGACTTGTACCAGTAGTTCCAAAAGATTTCTCAATCTCTTGCATCTTCTCAGAATGAAGAGTCTATAGATCTTGCAATTTAATTTGGGCATCATCAGTATGAATTTGTAGATCTTGTAATTCACTTTCAGCGTCATCAATATGACAGCCAACTGAATTAAGCTCTGGTAAGGGCCGGGAAATGTGTAACAGGTAGTGTAGACGATTAACAAGCCAACTTATACTGAATCCCAATTTCTGCAGTTCAGCAAATATGTCTCTGTACTCAGCAATCACCTTAGCATCAACCTCAGTCAAAGGTTTTTTTGTGAAGTCAATCACCCAGTTGCACAACATGTTCAGCTTCAATTTATAAAATTTCTTGTTATTGGTTGTAAGGTGTTCAAAGGTGCGTGGGTATTTACTCATAATCTGATCAAGCAGACCAATAAACTCTGCTTCAACTTCATAGCCCCGCACCCCAGAGTAAATATTTGCCCTAGAAGCGCTCACCTGATCATTACATGTCCCTTCAACCAAAGCATCAACCTGAACTTCAGAATTCTGCACCACGTGCTCTTCTTGCACCCCCAACTTCTCAATCTTGGTTGGAAGTGATGGCCTCCTCAATCTCCACATTTTGAGATTTTACAGAAGCGGCCTCTGTATGAGGAATAATTTTCTGGAAAAAAAACCGCAACATTGGTAAAAATATATCTCAGGAAATAAAAAGAAATATGTCATTGATGAGCAGCTTGGTCTTGGATAATAATTTGAGCCATAAGTTCTACAGATAATAATTTGAGCCATAAGTTCTACAGCAACAAGACCACCTGAAAAGCTCACAAGACCTGAACACTTAATGGGTTAAAAAATAGATCTGAAAAGTGAAAACTAAACAATTCATTCTCACTTACAGATCTCAGTAAAGCTACATGACATTACTTAGAAGATTTTAGGCGACCACTTTTCTCAAACATGGTGATGACGACTTCCAAAGGTGCCATTTCCATATTTATCCGTTTATTATCTACTACTCAGTACTCACTTTTCTACTTTACCTTACCTTTTGGGATTTTGATCGGACACTAGTTACACTTCGATTCAGGGCCTCTATCTTGAAGAACACCGGGAGCATGGCTTCGATTCAGAGTATATTCTCTGTTTTTTTCTGAAAAGAAGCAGGGGAGGGGTGGTACTGGTTTGTAATTTTTGGTCGTGTGTTGGTGAGGGATAAATGGTAGCTTGGCAGTAGCAAATTAGATACACTCACTCAGCCTCTCTCTCGCTCTGTAGCCGCCTCCCTCTCACTTGGCCGCCGTGGTCAATTTTATGCACTGCATCTAGTTTATGTATGTAAATAAACCCTAGTCACCTGTGTTTTTTTCTGGGTGATCAACTTGGGCTGGGTTTACTTTTTTCTAATTTCATGTATCACAAAATTACTTTGGCCCACTACTTATAAATAAACTAAAATACATTATCTCGAAAAACATAATTATTTTTTCAAGAACTAAATTTTAATATTTGGATAAATTTTATTCTCTACCATTCACATATTTTTCTTTAAAAAAAGTTCAAAATATAGTATGAAAAAATAAACTAAGTAAATATAATAATATATAAAAATATTTTGACTAGTACAACTACCTAGTGTTTAGTCCTGAATTGGTATTTCGATTTTTTTAAAAATATTTTTCATCGATCCAACCGTATGTATGTCACTAGATATATATATAAAAGATATAACCAAAGTTTCATATCAAAATAATTTTATTTGGGTTGCCATTTTAAAAGTCAAACATCAGTTTGACTAGTACAACTAGTCCTGAATTGGTGTTTCGATTTTTTTAAAAATATTTTTCATCAATCCAACTGTAAGGATGTCAATAAATGTATATATTAGTTTTATAACCAAAGTTTCAGACCAAAGTAATTGTATTTGGTTTGTCATTTTAAAAGTCAAACATCAGTTTGACTAGTAAAACTAGCTAGTGTTCAGTCCTCAATTAGTGTTTTGATTTTTTCAAAAATATTTTTCATCGATCCAATTGTATGGTTGTTAATAGATATATATATATATATTAAATATATAACCAAAGTTTCAGATCAAAATAATTTTATTTGGTTTGCCATTTTAAAAGTCAAACATCAGTTTAACAAGTACAACTAGTCCTGAATTGGTGTTTCGAGTTTTTTAAAAATATATTTTATTGATCCAATTGTATAAATGTCAATATATATATATATATATATATATTAGTAATATAACCAAAGTTTTAGTTCAAAATAAATTAATTTGAATTGCCGTTTTACCGGTCAAACATTAGGTTGACTAGTACAGATTACTAATGTTCAGTCCTAAACTGGTGTTTTGAATTTTTTAAAAATATTTTTCATCGATCCAAACATATGGATGTCAATCGATATATATATTAGTGATAAGACCAAATTTTCATATCAAAATAATTTTATTTGGTTGCCATTTTAACAGCTAGGCATCAGTTTGAGTAGTACAACTAACTAGTGTTTATTCCTGAAGTGGTGTTTCGATTTATTTAAAAATATTTTTTCATTGATCCAACCGTATGGATATTAATAGATTTATTGATTAGTGATATAACTAAAGTTTTAGATCAAGATAAGTTTATTTGGATTGCCATTTTACCAGTCAAACATCATTTTGACTAGTACATATAACTAGTGTTCGGTCCTAAATCGGTGTTTCGAATTTTTGGAAAATATTTTTCATCGATCCAACCGTATGGATGTCAATAAATATATATATTAGTGATATAATCAAAGTTTCAGATCAAAATAAATTTATTTTGATTGCCATTTTACCAGTCAAACATCATTTTAACTAGTACATATAACTAGTGTTCGGTCCTAAATTGGTATTTTGAATTTTTAAAAAATATTTTTTATCGATCCAATCATATGGATGTCAACAGATATATATATATATATATATATATATATATATATATATATATTGGTGATATAACCAAATTTTCAGATCAAAATAATTTTATTTGGTTGCCATTTTAACAGTTAGGCATCAGTTTAACTCGTACAACTAACTAGTGTTTAGTCCCGAATTGGCGTTTTGATTTATTTAAAAATATTTTTCAATGATCCAACCGTATGGATCTTAATAAATTTATAAATTAGTGATATAACCAAAGTTTTAGATCAAAATAAATTTATTTGGATTGCCATTTTACTAGTCAAACATCATTTTGACTAGTACATATAACTAGTGTTGTGTCCTAAATCAAGCATCAATTTTATTTTTTATCAAATAAAGAAATTAGAAAATTCTTTTAACGCACAATTTATTTTTTCAAGAATTACATTTTTTTATTTGGATAACGTTTATTCTCTCCCATATTCATAATTTCAAAATATTCACTAACATTTAAATAAGTTTTTTTAACAAAATAAATAAATTTTAAAAAATCCTAAATACAACCGAATTCCATTGAAATATATTTTCAAAACGGGCGAGAAATTTCCCTCACTTTTTTCGAAAATTTAAAAAGTCTGTGTAAATTTCCCGCCATTTTTAAATATAAAATTTGACTGAAATCGGTTGAATTTAGGAGGGCCAAATAAATTACTTTGTTGGAAAATTCCCTCCACTTTTTTATTAGGGCTAAATTCGACCGAAAAAAAATTCGGTCGAATTTAGGGGTTAAATTCGACCGATATAGTTTCGACCGTTTTAATTTCAACCGTTTTCGGTTAAAATTGGTTGTAAATACGACCGTTTAAATACGACCGTTCGAATTCGACCGAGGCCGGTCGAATTTAGGCGTGTCTAAGGGATTTGACCGCCAGCAGTCGAATTTAACCCCGGTCGAATTTAAATCAGTTGTATTTAACCTTGTTTTCTTGTAGTGATCTTTCCATTAACGTAAAGCTTCTTAAGGTAAACATTCTGAACTACGAATTAAATATTATTTTTCGCATGGATCCTGCAGAGGGTTTCAGTTTCTTATTGATTTAAATTTACGTTTTCGTTGCGTTTATGTGCTAAAAACCCTTTAGACGCTTGGATAATTGATTTCACAAATTCTCATTTGACATGTAGTAATAATAAACTAGTATTTTCAAATAGAAGTTTGTAACACTCCTATACCCCATTTGAATGTTGGAAAGCTATATTTTTTAGTATCATAAGTAAAACTCATTATCTTGTAGTCCACGGTCAAATTAAAATTTATAAAACTCATTACACACACATCAGCGGATTAGAATGGAATTACGGGTGTGAGATACCAGATGACATAGAGGCAACAAGGAAATTAGATGATTTTCCAAACACCTCTTCATCAAATGAAAAATCGATTGTAATTAAAGTACTTAATAGCCAT
This sequence comes from Apium graveolens, assembly GCF_009905375.1. NCBI lineage: Eukaryota > Viridiplantae > Streptophyta > Magnoliopsida > Apiales > Apiaceae > Apium > Apium graveolens. Next base: position 19,402,281 of record NC_133653.1, read on the forward strand.
ATTAACAAAATTAGCTAATTATTTTTCTACCATTGATACATATTGATATTATAAACTAAAGTATGATAAATCATCACTTAAATATTTGAATTTTGATATAGTGATGTATCACTGGTACCCCATATTATATTCACCTATGAATATAAACATAGATGACTAAAATTAATAAACACAAAAATAAAAATTATGGCAAAAAGACTTTGCAATCCGATATCCCATATGGTTAAGGATCAGATTAGCTCAAGTTTCCAAATTATTGAAACAACTCATTACATTCACAAATCCTCGATAATATAACTAACCAATAATATAAAAGAAAATTGTATCATCAATTTTCTTCAATTAATATGTATTTCGATTTCTATGAATACAACTGTTAAAAAACGAAATCTTTATCATCTAAGGATTGTTCATCAAACATCATCATCTTAAAAAAATTTATTCCAATATAATGATGTACCAGGAACATCCTCAAATTATATGGATTTGATAAACTATAACACATTTTTGTTTACAAATTTAAATATTTTTACACTATCATTATATGAGAGGTCCTCTTACTATCATTCTATACATAAATACATAAAAAAGGACACTCTTTGATTTGTAATTTGTGTATCAGGATCATAGATTGTGCAGGTATTTATAATAGAATAGGCGGATATGAAAAAATAAGTCAATAACATTACCAATGATTTCAAAGTATAACGTATGTTTACAGCTGGATAACGTCCACTAAATGCAAATTTCATAAATACTCATTTAATTTGTGATATCTATTTACAACTGGAAAAAATAAAGTACAATTTTTTACATATATTTATATATTATATAGTTGGACTTTTTTATTGGGCTATAATCTGAGTTTGTGGGCTTTGCTATTTGTTTGTCCTTTTTGGTTGGGTCCATCTGCAACACTGGAGTCCATGTGTTGGACATAGTCAATGTATTCGTGGAGTCTTTTTAGGTGTCTATCGGTGACGTTTCAATAATGAGTTGTAATAGAAAGTTAGTTGCCATGTTCTCCTAGTTTGTATGTAGCTAAGTCATTTGTTTCTAGTTAGCATACATTGTGTATTTTCCCACGTATTTCATTAAACTCTAACAAGTTTGATTGAAGTGTATTCACTTATTCACAACAATTTTTGTTATGACCATAATATGAAAGATACATTTTTTATTAAAAAATATGCAATTTTAATTGATGAGAGGTATTTATATATTTAAAAATAAATTATTTGAATATAATGCACAATGCACAATATAATTTGTTTTAATGTTATGTACAATGTAGCTTTACTACAATATAAACACAACATTTTTAAATATTATGTAATTTCTGATAGTAATAGATAGTATATCCAAAAATAAATTATTTTAGGAGTAAGGGGCATATTTTTTTGACAAAAAGGATAAGGACAAATATTAAATAAGTAGTAATATATGAATATGTATATTTATCCATAATATATTTTTAAAGTGAAACAATGATTTTTAGATTATTAAGATATATGCATACATCATGATTTGTTGGTGGTTCACCAAAAGGACACATGAGCTATTTTGAAACTGGACTATACAAGTGTCCCTAATGGAAGGGTAAATGACTAATTGTTATTTGGCACAATGAAATATTATTTTAATCTCTTTAGAAATAAATTGAATAGTCCTTTAAGTTTACAAAGTTGTTTAATTAAAACTTGAATATCTTTTAATTCTCAATAAATTAAGATTTGAATGTTACTTAATCATATATTTACTAGCCTCAAGCCACAAAATTTAGCTGCATCAAGTCACTAATGCCAAATTTTCCACATAAGTTGTAGACATATGCCTTGAATAAATGGATGGTCTCTAACATTTTGAAGGCTTAATCAATCATTGATAATATAACTATTTACCTGTCAAGCTTCTTTAGCTTATATTTTAGTAATCATTACCAATTTGCCATTATTTACATTAAAGATTACCGTGATAAGCCTTGCATTATTTCTTCTAATAGATTTTTTATACAACTTACCACATAATTAAAAATATATATATATATTACTATTAAAAAACTCAAATAAATGTATCATATATACAGGGAAATGTTGATAACTTATGTAAGATTTTATGATGGCATTGTTGTTTAATCATAGACACTTTCTTGTCATTGTGAAGAGAATAAGAAATAAAAAATAATACACTTTTAGTCTTCAAAACATGTTAGATGCATCTATCATCTAAATGAGAGAACACGATCTTTTGATGCTTGTATGTACAGGTAGAGGATGCTACTGAGTACTTATTGGATATGCCCAGGACTATGGAATGCACATGATCCTAAGGCGTGTAACGATTATTAGGAGATGTGAGGAGAGGAAAATGTGAAGTTGTTACGCTTAGAGCATTGGCTCACGAATACATCAAGAGATATGCTAATTATTATGAAAGGTGGGCTTTAAATGAAAAGTCAAGAGAAAAAGCATTAGCAAATCTAAGCCAGATATAAAATAAGAAACTTCAGAAACTTGAGAAAAAATATGGTGAGCGAGAACACCTAAGATTTTTTACGGAAGCTTGGGAGGAGATTTTTGAATAAAGGCGAGTGTTAAAATGGACTTATATTTATGGATATTTTATGCCACCAGAAGCATATACGAAAACAAAACTATTTGAGTAACCACAAGGTGAGGCTGAGGTGGCTTTAGAAAGGCTCTATGATTACGTAGAAAATAAGGTGCAAAAATACTTTAAAGATGGGACTAGCTTAGAAGAATTTAATAAAAAAATTCGTAAGGAGCTTATAAACTTAACTAAGGTAACTCGAAGATATTTTTCGAACTTTCTCAAAGGATTAGAAAATTGGCTATCTGAAGTTGATGTTACTCTAGTGAAAGAAAAGCATGGCCAATTGACAGATGCTTGACAGTGTCAATACTGTCCTACCCTAAATGATTGTGACCATAACATGTGCTAAGGGTGCTTGGTGCGTAAAGGGGATTAAAACAGAGACACCATTCAAGAATTTCGAGGTAAGAGTTTCTTTAAGGCAACGAGATAAAAAAATATCTTATTTTTTCAAGTCAGCTTAATTTAAGAGATTTAGTAATTAGTTTCTAGTGCTTTGTTTGCAAGTGAACTGGTTTTGTTTTTACCTTAAATTTTTATATTACTTAAATTTTGCTTTCCTTATGTTAGACAATTCCTATATTTTGATGTTTGTTTGATTGGAATGTGAATGTAGTAGAATTTCTATGAAGTAATTTTAAGTCTTCTGAAAGTGGAAAACTACTTATAGACTTATAGTATTATGCGATAAGCTGGGCAATAAAAAAACAAATTAAAATAGTTGGGAAAATAGGGAATTGTGAGAATTGAACTTGGAACCTCTTACTCCCTAAGCGAGAATTATAAAACTAGACCAAATGCCATCATGGGTGCAAACAAAAAAATAGTTTAGAACATCTCTATCACCCCAAATGCCATCATGGGTGCAAACGAAATTTCCTTATTATGTTATGACAATAATATGAAAGACACATTTTTTATTAAATAATATGCAATTTTAATTGATGAGAGGTATTTATATATTTAAAAATAAATTATTGGAATACAATGCACAATGCACAATATACATATTTTTTTAATATTATGTACAATGTAACTTAACAACAATATGAAACAAACATTTTTAAATATGATGTAATTTTGGATAGTAAGAGATAGTATATCCAAAATAAATTATTTTAGTAGTAAGGGGCACTTTTTTTTTTACAAAAACGATAAGGACAAATATTAAATAGGTAGTAATATATGAATATGTATATTTATCCATAATATATTTTTAAAGTGAAACAATGTTTTTTAGATTATTAAGATATATGTATACTCATGATTTGTTGGTGGTTCAACAAAAGGACATATGGTCTTTTTTTTTTGAAACTGGATGTTTGTTAGGAATATATGTATTAGTCTGATGATAAGTTAAACAAAACACTTAAATAGAAATCTAGTGTTTGTAGCCACAACGGATGAGACCACTATTCGCTATCCGTTGATGGAGTAGATTTACATAGAAATAAGTTTAGTATTGTAGCACATTTCAGTCTCTGTATTTAAGTTATAATTCTTAGAAGTTGTGGGAAATTATAAGTCATGTTGACTACTAGTGGATATGCCAATAGGAGGGCTAATTGTAAATATTTCATGCCTTGTAATTTTGTATAAATAAAGTAGTATCAATTGATAGATTAAAAGCCTTCAACGGATGAGAAACAAAGCTTCAACGGATGTCTCTAAAGCATCAACGGATAACATCCATCAACGGATGAGTGCATCAACGGATAAAGCTTCAACTGTTAAAATATCAACGGATGTCACTAAGGCATCAACGGATAAAGCCATCAATGGATGAAAGCTTCAATGGATGCTCATTTCCATAGCAGTTGATAGTGATAATTCATAAGCTGACAGAGGCACATGGGTTGACAGAGATAATTGGAGTGTGGTAGCCTCTTGGAGGAATCAAGAAAAAGCAGCATTTCCATTCTGGTGCAAATAAGGAAGTATTCAAAGATTCACAGATTATCTTAGATTGCATTGAATAGAGAAATGAAAAAGAAACATTTGAAGAACTATTTTATGATTATATTTTATCTTTGTCTTCACTTGTAAACTTGGTGACATATATAAACCAAGTTGCAGCTAGTAATTAGGTGTGAATTTTCCAGAGCTGTTTAGAAAAACATAGAGAGAAAATTATCTAGTTTGTACTAGGAAGCAGCTGTGAACAATTATTTATATCACAGATTTTCTCAAATACACATCTCTGGTGGTACAACAAATCCACCAGAAAAGTTTTTAAAGCCTTTGTGTTCTTTACATTTGTGTCTTGAATATACATCTATCTGCACCTGCTCAAAGCAATTTACACACATCTGTTCATCATACACTTAGCTTTTGAAACTGCTCAAAACTTGAAAAACTTTTGAGATTTACATTCAACCCCCCTTCTGTAAATCTCATTGTTAGTTCCTTGTGAATAAAAATTGGTATCAGAGCAAGCTCTTAACATTCAAAGAGTTTAAAGATCTATTCTACCAACATAATGAGTAAGAAGGATATTGGAGTGAAGTTTCCAATCCTGGAAAGAGATAATTATCATCACTGGAAAGTGAAGATGCATCTACATCTTCTCTCTCAAGATGAAAGCTACATAAACGACATTGAGAATGGTCCTCACATCCCTCACAAAGTGACCATAGCTGTCACTGCCACAGTTGCTCTTGGACAATCTATTCCCAAGCCAAAATCAGAATGGACTGATGAAGATATTGAAGAGGTGCACAAGGACAAGAAGACCATGAACGTTCTGTTCAATGGCCTAGACAAAGATATGTTTGATAATGTCATTAACAGCCAAACTTATCTGTGAAGCTACTGAACAAGTTTTAAAAAACAAAATGCAGCTTCTCATTCAACAATATGAATATTTTCATTCTGAAGAAGGAGAATCATTGAATTATACCTTTAATAGATTTCATAAATTATTGAATGGATTGAAGCTGTATGGCAGAGTGTACAAAGTCAAGGATTCTAACTTAAAATTTCTGAGGTCTCAACCAAAGGAATGGAAGCCTATGACTGTTTCACTAAGGAATTCTCAAGATTATAAGGACTTCACACTTGAAAGATTATATGGAATTTTGAAGACCTATGAACTTGAGATGGAGCAAGATGAGCTGTTGGTGAAAGGAAAGAGAAAAGGGGGATCAGTTGCACTTGTAGCTGAAAATGAGAGGACTGAAGCCAGGAATGAAGAAAGACAATGCCAAGTCTCAAAATTGGCACAAGTAAATCAGAATCAAGCAAGGGTAAGGAGCAAGAAGCTGAGGTTGAAGACAATTCCAGTCAAGATTATATTGATGATGTTGATGAACATCTGGCTTTTTTTTCCAAAAGGTTTGCAAAGATGAAATTTAAGAAAAACACTAGAGCCACTAAGGCAAACAAGAACATGGTGGACAAGTCTAAGTTCAAGTGTTATAACTGTGGCACAAGTGGATGTTAGTGTAGGTGCCCTAGAGGCAATACATTATTCTTTTATAAACATTATGTCAGTTGATTATTCAATAAATGTATTTATTATGACCTTAATTACTGCGTTTTATGCCTTCGGAACCCAACAATGGCATCAGAGCTACGTGTATAAGGGGCTGATTTGGTTACGTGTTTACTGTATTTTTACAAGTATGCATGTGTGATGAGTCTGCCATGATAACAGTTATGTTATATGAGTCTACCATGATAACAGTTATTTATATGAATGATATGATGAATCTGTTAATGATCTATATGATGATACTAGTATGTTTATGATCTGCCATAACTCATATGTATGCGATCTCTTAAAATATGTATACTGATACATTTTTTGGTAACTGGGATATGGATCGTGTGTATACTGATACATGCTTCTGGAATAGTATTCTAATACATGTTTTGCTAGTATTCTGATACTTGAGGTTGATCCGCGTGCTTAGGGTTTTGTTTTTAATTTGTGCTTATGACATATGCTTTACTTATTTAATATTCTTGATTGGATCATGATAAGTGATAAATAGTATGTCATCTTTATATGATCTATCATGTTCTTTAATGGTTACTTGAGCATGGTGCATAGTTATGAACTTAAGACCTTAGTTGTAATGGTTTATTCTTTTGGTTTGTAATAAATATGACTTGCATGTCGTTTTCTATTTGTAGTTGTTTTATCTCGAATGTAACTCAAGTTCTTTTGTAAGTTCATTAGTATAATTCTTAATGTAACATCTAAGAAGGACAAGGGAAAGAGAAGGCATCATATGGAGGCCAAGGAGACAATAGATACAATAGAGAAGACATATGTAATAGTTATTTTTACACAATAGACTGACCTTGATCTTTTCATTAGCCTGAAAAGATCACATATGATTGGGCCATAGCTATTGCAAGTTTACTTTACGCACTTTTCATATAATGTATAAACAGTATGTGTAGAGTAGAAAATGCATGTTTTAATTAGATTAATGATGCATGTATGTATTATATACATCATCCATGCCATGCCTTTAAACAAGATAAAATCTGTAACGACTCAAGATTTAAAATTAACAAACGATCATGAGATTCTCGTGTTTATGAAACACGGAATAAAATACGAATTTTCTTTATTTCTGACATGGGGCGATTTTGTCAACAACGGGTTCATAGAACTTGTAAGGCTATGGGTTTTAAGCGAGACCGATTTGACTCCTCTACTACCTGGAAATCAAACCATTGACGAGTATTGATTTGAAGTATTTTATTCAAGGAAAAATTGGGATTCTCTTTATGATGGGATCATGATCGTTCTAAATTAAAAATCCCTAAGTAAAAATATTAAGTTTTAATCAGATGCTTTCCAATGAATGAACACTCATTAAATCCTAGATCGATAAGGGGAAGGGCTGTCAGTGGCAGGGGACTCCTATCTATCATGGTGAAATGCGACGAATATAAACGGTTATATTCGGACGTTGTATCATTGGGTCTAACTTAACTGAGTCATCATAAGGTGAATATAAACGGTTATATTCAACTATTATGAACTTAGAAGCATAGAGTTTGGTTAAAAATCTATTAGATAGATAAGATCAATTGTTGTTCACCAAATTATCCAAGAATTATATATGATACCATTGACAACTGTTGTCTACCTAAATAATCATGTTTTAAGGATAATAGTGGTTGACTTAGAACATGTCGAAATATGGATCTTGGCTCACTAGAAAGATTTATAGGATATACTTTCTGAATTAATAGTTAGGGCTATTAATTTGATAAAAAAAATAGTGAGAGATATATTATGAATATATCATAATCATATGAACATAAAATTTTAACTCAGACAATCTAATGTTTATTTTGCGCTTTTATTATTGTAGATACTGAGTAATGGCAAACAACACAAACACACTATCCGTACGTTCAGTACTTGAGAAGGACAAGCTGACAGGAGGAAACAACTTCCTAGACTGGCAGAGGAATTTGAGGATTGTCTTCAGGCAGGAGCGCAAGCTTCATGCATTAATATTCCTCCTCCAGGCCCCCTTTCTAAGGGTGCTACTGCTGATGAACGAGCAACACGCACAAGGGATGCGAATGATGCAAATGATGTTTCATGTCTTATGTTGGCAACTGTGAGTGCTGAGCTTCAAAGACAACATGTGCATATGGATGCATATACTATCAATGAGCACTTGCAAAGCATGTTTGCAAGCCAAACTTGTCAAGAAAGGTTCAACACGAGTAAGTCACTTTTTAATTGCAAACAAGGGGCGAGTGAACTAGTTGGCCCACATGTTCTGAAGATGATTGGTTATATTGAGTACCTTGAAACTTTGGGTTTCCCGATTGGTCCGGAAACTGGTATTGACCTAATCATGAATTCTTTGAACAACAAATTCACTCAGTTTGTTGTGAACTACAATATGAATGAATTTGACAAAACACCTACTGAATTGTTGCATATGTTGAGAACATATGAGACCAACATGAAGACAGCTGAACCTGCTCCCATACTGATGGTGGGAAATAAAGGTAAGCCCAAAGGGAAGGGCAAATGGAAGGGTAAGAAGAAGATTGGATCTGATTCTACACCCAAGCCAAAGTCAGGTCCCAAACAGGCTTTAAAGCCTAGAGGGGGTGTGGCCAAGGGTGAATGTCACTACTGTAAGAAAGATGGTTACTGGAAGAGAAACTGTCCAATTTACTTGGAGGATCTGAAGAAAAAAAAAGCAGTTCAGATTTCTGGATCAGGTATTTATGTTATAGAAGTCAATTTATCTATTTCTACATCTTGGGTATTTGATATTGGATGTACTTCTCATATTTGTATAAATGTGCAGGGCCTGCAGAGAAGTAGAACTTTGGCTAAGGGAGAAGTGGACCTAAGAGTAGGCAATGGAGCAAAAGTTGTTGCTTTAGCTGTAGGGACTTATTATTTATCTATGCCCTCTGGGCTTGTTTTAGAACTAGAAGACTTTTGCGATTCGCAGAAAAATTATTTATGTTTCTTGTTTGGACAAGAAAGGTTTTTCGTTTACAATAAAGAACAACAGTTGCTCTTTTGCTTTGAATGATTTAACCTATGGTGTTGCACGTTTATTTAATGGTTTTTATGTTCTTGATTTAGATAACCCTGTCTGTATTATAGAAAACAAACGACTTAAAATGAATGACTCAAATCAAACATACCTCTGGCATTTTCGTCTAGGCCACATAAATGAGAAACGCATATCCAAATTATATAAGGATGGATACTTGGATAAGTTTGATTTTGAATCATACCAAGAATGCGAATCTTGTTTGCTTGGGCAGATGACTAAAGCTCCTTTCACTGGTAAGGGTCAAAGGGCCACTAAACGTCTGGAACTAATACATAGTGATGTTTGTGGCCCAATGCGTGTAATGGCTAGAGGAGGCTACTACTACTTCATAACATTTACTGATGATTTCAGTAAATATGGATATGTATATCTTATGAAGAACAAATCCGATTCTTTTGAAAAATTTAAAGAATACAAGGTTGAAGTAGAGAAGCGAATTGGCGGAGATGCAAGTATCAAGATCTTACGATCCGATCGTGGGGGTGAATACTTAAGCACCGAATTTAGAGAGTATTTGAAAGAGTGTGGTATTGTATTACAACTCACTCCGCCAGGAATACCTCAATGGAATGGAGTTTCAGAGAGGAGAAATCGCACCTTGTTGGACATGGTGCGATCGATGATGAGTCATGCAAATCTTCCAATTAGTTTCTGGGGTTACGCTCTAGAAACAGCGGCTTTCACACTTAATCGTGTTCCTACTAAGAAGGTTCAAAAGACTCCATATGAGATATGGAAGGAGAAACGGTCAGGCATGAACTTTATGAAAGTTTGGGGATGTAAGGCGTTTGTGAAACGTCAAGAATCTGACAAGCTTGGACCTAAATCCGAAGAGTGCATTTTTGTAGGATATCCTAATGAAACAAAGGCGTATTATTTTTATAGTCCTTCTGAGCAGAAAGTGTTTATTGCTCGAGATGCTGTCTTCATGGAAAGAGATTTTGTTTCCAAAAGAAACAGTGGGAGAACTATAGATCTCGATGAAGATCGAGAACCGTCAAATAGCATTGAACCTGAAGTGGAACAAGAGCAGAATAATGATAATGCTCAAGAAACACAGGTTGTTCATAGATCTGGTAGATTTCGCCATGAGTCAGAGAGATATGGATTTCTCATGACTCAGTGTGGTGATTTTATGCTCATAGATGAAGATGAGCCTCTCACATACCAAGATGCTATGAACAGTCCAGACTCTAAGAGACGGCTTGAAGCCATGAAATCCGAGATAGATTCTATGTACGAAAACCAAGTATGGACTTTGGTTGATCCACCTGAAAGGGTAAAATCCATAGGGTGCAAATGGATTTTTAAGAAGAAAATGGGCATGGATGGAAATCTTCAGACCTATAAAGCTAGGCTGGTTGCAAAATGTTTCAAACAAATTCATGGTAATAACTATGATGAAACTTTCTCACCAGTGGCTATGGTCAAGTCTATAAGGATTTTACTTTCCATTGCAGCATTCCATGATTATGAAATCTGGCAAATGGATGTCAAAATAGCCTTCCTTAATGGAAGCCTTGAAGAGGATGTGTACATGACACAACCTGAGGGTTTTGTCGATCCAAGGAATGCTGGCAAGGTATGTAAATTACATCGATCCATTTATGGATTGAAGCAATCCTCTAGGAGATGGAATATCCGTTTTGATGAAATAGTCACACAGTATGGCTTTGTTCAAAATGAAGATGAACCGTGTGTTTACAAAAAGATTAGTGGGAGCTATGTGGCATTCATAGTACTATATGTTGATGATATACTACTAATGGGGAATGACATACCTTTTCTAAAGGCTGTTAAGACTTGGTTAGGGAGCAATTTCTCCATTAAAGACTTAGGAGAGGCATCCTACATTCTAGGAATGAGGATCTATAGAGAAAGATCTAGAAGGATGATCGGTCTAAGTCAGAGCACATACATTTATAAGGTTTTGCATCGTTTTGGAATACAAAATGCAAAAAGGGGATATGTCCCCGTATCTCAAGGGATAACGATCTCTAAGGACCAGTGTCCGAAATCATTGGATGAGAAGGACCACATGAATAAAGTTCCATATGCTTCAGCAATTGGATCTATCATGTATGCAATGGTATGTACTCGCCCAGATGTCTCGTATACTTTGAGCATGACAAGCAGATACGAGTCTAATCCGGGTGAAGGTCACTGGACGGCAGTTAAGAATATTCTTAAGTACCTGAAAAGAACTAAAGATTCATTCTTGGTGTATAGAGGAGAAGAGAAACTCGTTGTAAAAGGTTACACCGATGCAAGTTTCTAAACAGACAGAGATGATACCGTATCACAGTTTGGTTTTGTTTTTTATCTAAATGGAGGTGCTGTAAGCTGGAAGAGTTCAAAGAAAGAAACAGTAGCTGATTCTATAATAGAGGCTGAGTACATTGCAGCTTGTGAAGCAGCTAAGGAGGCCGTTTGGATTCGAAAGTTCATTTCTGATTTGGGAGTGGTTCCATCGATCGCAGATCCCATTGATCTATGCTGCGATAATAATGGAGCCATTGCACAGGCTAAAGAACCTAGATCACACTCCCGGGCTAAACATATACTCAGGAGATTTCACCTTATTCGAGAGATTAATGAAAGGGGTGATATACACATATGTAAAGTGCACACAAATGATAGCATTGCAGACCTACTGACCAAAGGATTATCGTAGCAGAAGCATGATGGTCACACTAGTTCCATGGGTATTAGATATATGTGTGATTGGCTCTAGTGCAAGTGGGAGATTGTTAGTGTAGGTGCCCTAGAGGCAATACATTATTCTTTTATAATCTTTATGTCAGTTGATCATTCAATAAATGTATTTATTATGACCTTAATTACTGTGTTTTATGCCTTCGGAACCCAACAGTGGACACTTTCCAAGTGAGTGCAGAAAGCCAACTTCTGAAAAGAAGAAATTTGAGCAAGTGGATTACAAAAAGAAATATTTTGAATTGTTCAAACAAAAGGAAAGGGCTTTTCCGACTCAGGAAAATGACTGGGCAGCTGATGGAGCCAATGAAGATGATGATATGGAGTATGTCAACTTAGCCCTGATGGCTAATTCTGATGAAAATGAAACTAGTTCATCAAGCAACAAGGTAATCAGTACTGACCTCTCTTAGCTTTCTAAAAATGAATGCAATGAAGCTATAAATGATATCATTTACGCGTTTCCCTTAAATCACTGGCTAAAGAGAACACGAGAATTAAAGAGAATAATCTGTTTTGAAGTGATAGGAATGCTGTGTTAGAGGGTAAGGTAATTGAGCTTGAAAAGATTAAAATCAAATGCTTATCTGTTGAGAGTGAACTAGAAGAGTCTGTTAAGAAAGTAGATGTTCTTTTAAACAACTAGAACGTGAGCAAGAGGTAATCAAGGCCTGGAAAACATCTAGGGATGTTAGTGCTCAAATTGTCAAGGTTCAAGGAATTGAATCACTCTGTGAGAATGCCTAGAAGAAAAATAAAAAGGAATTGGAATTAATTGATGGACTGTCAATGGATGTGGAATCAATGGATGATGAGAATCATCCGTTGAAGGAAGAAAAGGAGCATCCGTTGAAGGCTTATCAATTGAAATAGGAAAATGATTCTAAAAGGGATAATTTGAAAAATCTCAATAAGAAGTTTGGTTCAACTTCCAAGAACTTTGTCAAAGAAGAAGCTAGCACATCCAAAGATGCCAGTAAGGTGAATATAGGACATATGACTTTAGATCAGTTGAAAAATAGGCTTAAGTTGGTTGAAGATAAGAAGGAAACAAAAAGAAAATCTAATAGAAATGGGAAGGTAGGGATTAACAAACATAACATCTACACACCTGATAAGTATGCTCCTAGAAAAAGTTGTGTGCATTGTAGTAGTGTTAATCATTTAGCTGCTAACTGAAAATCTGTTAAGAATGCTCCCATGCCTTTAACTCCTTCCATGCCTAACATGTCTATATCACCACTGCATGCTATGCCTGTTATATCTCAACATAATCCACATGTATATTTACAAACATGCCATATGTTAATAATCCTTATTTTGCTGCATTTCGTATGCCTCAAATGCTATACAACATGCCTATGTGGAATAATATATTTGCACAATCTATGCCTTATCAAATTCAACCAAATGTGCTAAATGATTCTGTGACTAACCCTACACTTCAACCAACTACATCTGAGACCAAGGTTGACTCAAAGTTACCTAAGTCAAAAGGTGCAGGAAGTATGAAGTCTAGGAAAAAGACTAACAAGGCTGTACCCAAGGAAACTTGGGTACCAAAATCAACTTGATTTGATTTTGTTATGTGCTGGGAAAAAGAAGGAATCTATGGTACTTGGACAGTGGTTGTTCAAGGCACATGAACATCTGGCTTTTTTTTCCAGAAGGTTTGCAAAGATGAAATTTAAGAAAAACACTAGAGCCACTAAGCCAAACAAGAACATGGTGGACAAGTGTAAGTTCAAGTGTTATAACTGTGGCACAAGTGGATGTTAGTGTAGGTGCCCTAGAGGCAATACATTATTCTTTTATAATCATTATGTCAGTTGATCATTCAATAAATGTATTTATTATGACCTTAATTACTGCGTTTTATACCTTCGGAACCCAACAATGGCATCAGAGATACGTGTATAAGGGGCTGATTTGGTTACGTGTTTACTGTATTTTTACAAGTATGCATGTGTGATGAGTCTGCCATGATAACAGTTATGTTATATGAGTCTACCATGATAACAGTTATTTATATGAATGATATGATGAATCTGTTAATGATCTATATGATGATACTAGTATGTTTATGATCTGCCATAACTCATATGTATGCGATCTCTTAAAATATGTATACTGATACATGTTTTTGGTAACTGGGATATGGATCGTGTGTATACTGATACATGCTTCTGGAATAGTATTCTAATACATGTTTTGCTAGTATTCTGATACTTGAGGTCGATCCGCGTGCTTAGGGTTTTGTTTTTAATTTGTGCTTATGACATATGCTTTACTTATTTATTATTCTTGATTGGATCATGATAAGTGATAAATAGTATGTCATCTTTATATGATCTATCATGTTCTTTAATGGTTACTTGAGCATGGTGCATAGTTATGGACTTAAGACCTTAGTTGTAATGGTTTATTCATTTGGTTTGTAATAAATATGACTTGCATGTCATTTTTTATTTGTAGTTGTTTTATCTCGAATGTAACTCGAGTTCCTTTGTAAGTTCATTAGTATAATTCTTAATGTAACATCCAAGAAGGACAAGAGAAAGAGGAGGCATCATATGGAGGCCAAGGAGACAATGGATGCAATAGAGAAGACATATGTAATAGTTATTTTTACACCATAGACTGACCTTGATCTTTTCATTAGCCTGAAAAGATCACATAGGATTGGGCCATAGCTATTGCACGTTTACTTTACGCACTTTTCATATAATGTATAAATAGTATGTGTAGAGTAGAAAATACATGTTTTAATTAGATTAATGATGCATGTATGTATTATATACATCATCCATGCCATGCCTTTAAACAAGATAAAATCTGTAACGACTCATGATTTAAAATTAACAAACGATCATGAGATTCTCGTGTTTATGAAACATAGAATAAAATACGAATTTTCTTTATTTCTGACATGGGGCGATTTTGTCAACAACGGGTTTATAGAACTTGTAAGGCTATGGGTTTTAAGCGAGCCGATTTGACTCCTCTACTACCTGGAAATCAAACCATTGACGAGTATTGATTTGAAGTATTTTATTCAAGGAAAAATTGGGATTCTCTTTATGATGGGATCATGATCGTTCTAAATTAAAAATCCCTAAGTAAAAATATTAAGTTTTAATCAGATGCTTTCCAATGAATGAACACTCATTAAATCCTAGATCGATAAGGGGAAGGGCTGTCAGTGGCAGGGGACTCCTATCTATCATGGTGAAATGCGACGAATATAAACGGTTATATTCGGACGTTGTATCATTGGGTCTAACTTAACTGAGTCATCATAAGGTGAATATAAACGGTTATATTCAACTATTATGAACTTAGAAGCATAGAGTTTGGTTAAAAATCTATTAGATAGATAAGATCAATTGTTGTTCACCAAATTATCCAAGAATTATATATGATATAATTGACAACTGTTGTCTACCTAAATAATCATGTTTTAAGGATAACAGTGGTTGACTTAGAACATGTCGAAATATGGATCTTGGCTCACTAGAAAGATTTATGGGATATACTTTCTGAATTAATAGTTAGGGCTATTAATTTGATAAAAAAAATAGTGGGAGATATATTATGAATATATCATAATCATATGAACATAAAATTTTAACTCAGACAATCTAATGTTTATTTTGCGCTTTTATTATTATAGATACTGAGTAATGGCAAACAACACAAACACACTATCCGTACGTTCAGTCCTTGAGAAGGACAAGCTGACAGGAGGAAACAACTTCCTAGACTGGCAGAGGAATTTGAGGATTGTCTTCAGGCAGGAGCGCAAGCTTCATGTCATTGATATTCCTCCTCCAGGCCCCCTTTCTGAGGGTGCTACTGCTGATGAACAAGCAATACGCACAAGGGACGCGAATGATGCAAATGATGTTGCATGTCTTATGTTGGCAACTATGAGTGCTGAGCTTCAAAGACAACATGTGCATATGGATGCATATACTATCAATGAGCACTTGCAAAGCATGTTTGCAAGCCAAACTTGTCAAGAAAGGTTCAACACGAGTAAGTCACTTTTTAATTGCAAACAAGGGGCGAGTGAACCAGTTGGCCCACATGTTCTGAAGATGATTGGTTATATTGAGTACCTTGAAACTTTGGGTTTCTCGATTGGTCCGAAAACTGGTATTGACCTAATCATGAATTCTTTGAACAATAAATTCACTCAGTTTGTTGTGAACTACAATATGAATGAATTTGACAAAACACCTACTGAATTGTTGCATATGTTGAGAACATATGAGACCAACATGAAGACAGCTGAACCTGCTCTCATACTGATGGTGGGAAATAAAGGTAAGGCCAAAGGGAAGGGCAAATGGAAGGGTAAGAAGAAGATTAGATCTGATTCTACACCCAAGCCAAAGTCAGGTCCCAAACAGGCTTTAAAGCCTAAAGGTGGTGTGGCCAAGGGTGAATGTCACTACTGTAAGAAAGATGGTCGCTGGAAGAGAAACTGTCCAATTTACTTGGAGGATCTGAAGAAAAAGAAAGCAGTTCAGATTTCTGGATCAGGTATTTATGTTATAGAAGTCAATTTGTCTATTTCTACATCTTGGGTATTTGATATTGGATGTGCTTCTCACATTTGTATAAATGTGCAGGGCCTGCAGAGAAGTAGAACTTTGGCTAAGGGAGAAGTGGACCTAAGAGTAGGCAATGGAGCAAAAGTTGCTGCTTTAGCTGTAGGGACTTATTATTTATCTATGCCCTCTAGGCTTGTTTTAGAACTAGAAGACTTTTGCGATTCGCAGAAAAATTATTTATGTTTCTTGTTTGGACAAGAAAGGTTTTTCGTTTACAATAAAGAACAACAGTTGCTCTTTTGCTTTGAATGATTTAACCTATGGTGTTGTGCGTTTATTTAATGGTTTTTATGTTCTTGATTTAGATAACCCTGTCTGTAATATAGAAAACAAACGACTTAAAATAAATGACTCAAATCAAACATACCTCTGGCATTTTCGTCTAGGCCACATAAATGAGAAACGCATATCCAAATTATATAAGGATGGATACTTGGATAAGTTTGATTTTGAATCATACCAAGAATGCGAATCTTGTTTGCTTGGGAAGATGACTAAAGCCCCTTTCACTGGTAAGGGTCAAAGGGCCACTAAACGTCTGGAGCTAATACATAGTGATGTTTGTGGCCCAATGCGTGTAATGGCTAGAGGAGGCTACTACTACTTCATAACATTTACTGATGATTTCAGTAAATATGGATATATATATCTTATGAAGAACAAATCCGATTCTTTTGAAAAATTTAAAGAATACAAGGTTGAAGTAGAGAAGCAAATTGGCGGAGATGCATGTATTAAGATCTTACGATCCGATCGTGGGGGTGAATACTTAAGCACCAAATTTAGAGAGTATTTGAAAGAGTGTGGTATTGTATTACAACTCACTCCGCCAGGAATACCTCAATGGAATGGAGTTTCAGAGAGAAGAAATCGCACCTTGTTGGATATGGTGCGATCGATGATGAGTCATGCAGATCTTCCAATTAGTTTCTGGGGTTACGCTCTAGAAACAGCGGCTTTCACACTTAATCGTATTCCTACTAAGAAGGTTCAAAAGACTCCATATGAGATATGGAAGGAGAAATGGTCAGGCATGAACTTTATGAAAGTTTGGGGATGTAAGGCGTTTGTGAAACGTCAAGAATCTGACAAGCTTGGACCTAAATCCGAAGAGTGCATTTTTGTAGGATATCCTAATGAAACAAAGGCGTATTATTTTTATAGTCCTTCTGAGCAGAAAGTGTTTATTGCTCGAGATGCTGTCTTCATGGAAAGAGATTTTGTTTCCAAAAGAAACAGTGGGAGAACTATAGATCTCGATGAAGATCGAGAACCGCAAAATAGCATTGAACCTGAAGTGGAACAAGAGCAGAATAATGATAATGCTCAACAAACACAGGTTGTTCGTAGATCTGGTAGATTTCGCCATGAGCCAGAGAGATATGGATTTCTCATGACTCAGTGTGGTGATTTTATGCTCATAGATGAAGATGAGCCTCTCATATACCAAGATGCTATGAACAGTCCAGACTCTAAGAGATGGCTTGAAGCCATGAAATCCGAGATAGATTCCATGTACGAAAACCAAGTATGGACTTTGGTTGATCCACCTGAAGGGGTAAAACCCATAGGGTGCAAATGGGTTTTTATGAAGAAAATGGGCATGGATGGAAATGTTCAGACCTATAAAGCTAGGCTGGTTGCAAAATGTTTCAAACAAATTCATGGTATTAACTATGATGAAACTTTCTCACCAGTGGATATGGTCAAGTCTATAAGGATTTTACTTTCTATTGCAGCATTCCATGATTATGAAATCTGGCAAATGGATGTCAAAATAGCCTTCCTTAATGGAAGCCTTGAAGAGGATGTGTACATGACACAACCTGAGGGTTTTGTCGATCCAAGGAATGCTGGCAAGGTATGTAAATTGCGTCGATCCATTTATGGATTGAAGCAATCCTCTAGGAGATGGAATATCCGTTTTGATGAAATAGTCACACAGTATGGCTTTGTTCAAAACGAAGATGAACCGTGTGTTTACAAGAAGATTAGTGGGAGCTATGTGGCATTCATAGTACTATATGTTGATGATATACTACTAATGGGGAATGACATACCTTCTCTAAAGGCTGTTAAGACTTGGTTAGGGAGCAATTTCTCCATTAAAGACTTAGGAGAGGCATCCTACATTCTAGGAATGAGGATCTATAGAGAAAGATCTAGAAGGATGATCGGTCTAAGTCAGAGCACATACATTGATAAGGTTTTGCATCATTTTGGAATACAAAATGCAAAAAGGGGATATGTCCCCATGTCTCAAGGGATAACGATCTCTAAGGACCGGTGTGTGAAATCATTGGAAGAGAAGGACCACATGAATAAAGTTCCATATGCTTCAGCAATTGGATCTATCATGTATGCAATGGTATGTACTCACCCAGATGTCTCGTATACTTTGAGCATGACGAGCAGATACCAGTCTAATCCGGGTGAAGGTCACTGGACGGCAGTTAAGAATATTCTTAAGTACCTGAAAAGAACTAAAGATTCATTCTTGGTGTATGGAGGAGAAGAGAAACTTGTTGTAAAAGGTTACACCGATGCAAGTTTCTAAACAGACAGAGATGATACTGTATCACAGTTTGGTTTTGTTTTTTGTCTAAACGGAGGTACTGTAAGCTGGAAGAGTTCAAAGAAAGAAATAGTAGCTGATTCTACAATGGAGGCTGAGTACATTGCAGCTTGTAAAGCAGCTAAGGAGGCCGTTTGGATTCGAAAGTTCATTTCTGATTTGGGAGTGGTTCCATCGATCGCAGATCCCATTGATCTATGCTGCGATAATAATGGAGCCATTGCACAGGCTAAAGAACCTAGATCACACTCCCGGGCTAAACATATACTCAGGAGATTTCACCTTATTCGAGAGATTAATGAAAGGGGTGATATACACATATGTAAAGTGCACACAAATGATAACATTGCTGACCTACTGACCAAAGGATTGTCGCAGCAGAAGCACGATGGTCACACTAGTTCCATGGGTATTAGATATATGGGTGATTGGCTCTAGTGCAAGTGGGAGATTGTTAGTGTAGGTGCCCTAGAGGCAATACATTATTCTTTTATAATCTTTATGTCAGTTGATCATTCAATAAATGTATTTATTATGACCTTAATTACTGCGTTTTATGCCTTCGGAACCCAACAGTGGACACTTTCCAAGTGAGTGCAGAAAGCCAACTTCTGAAAAGAAGAAATTTGAGCAAGTGGATTACAAAAAGAAATATTTTGAATTGTTCAAACAAAAGGAAAGGGCTTTTCCGACTCAGGAAAATGACTGGGCAGCTGATGGAGCCAATGAAGATGATGATATGGAGTATGTCAACTTAGCCCTGATGGCTAATTCTTATGAAAATGAAACTAGTTCATCAAGAAACAAGGTAATCAGTACTGACCTCTCTTTGCTTTCTAAAAATGAATGCAATGAAGCTATAAATGATATCATTTACGCGTTTCCCTTAAATCACTGGCTAAAGAGAACACGAGAATTAAAGAGAATAATCTGTTTTGAAGTGATTGGAATGCTGTGTTAGAGGGTAAGGTAATTGAGCTTGAAAAGATTAAAATCAAATGCTTATCTGTTGAGAGTGAACTAGAAGAGTCTGTTAAGAAAGTAGATGTTCTTTTTAAACAACTAGAACGTGAGCAAGAGGTAATCAAGGCCTGGATAACATCTAGGGATGTTAGTGCTCAAATTGTCAAGGTTCAAGGAATTGAATCACTCTGTGAGAATGCCTAGAAGAAAAATGAAAAGGAATTGGAATTAATTGATGGACTGTCAACGGATGTGGAATCAATGGATGATGAGAATCATCCGTTGAAGGAAGAAAAGGAGCATCCGTTGAAGGCATATCAATTGAAATAGGAAAATGATTCTAAAAGGGATAATTTGAAAAATCTCAATAAGAAGTTTGGTTCAACTTCCAAGAACTTTGTCAAAGAAGAAGCTAGCACATCCAAAGATACCAGTAAGGTGAATATAGGACACATGACTTTAGATCAGTTGAAAAATAGGCTTAAGTTGGTTGAGGATAAGAAGGAAACAAAAAGAAAATCTAATAGAAATGGGAAGGTAGGGATTAACAAACATAACATCTACACACCTGATAAGTATGCTCCTAGAAATAGTTGTGTGCATTGTAGTAGTGTTAATCATTTAGCTGCTAACTGAAAATCTGTTAAGAATGCTCCCATGCCTTTAACTCCTTCCATGCCTAACATGTCTATATCACCACTACATGCTATGCCTGTTATGTCTCAACATAATCCACATGCATATTTACAAACATGCCATATGTTAATAATCCTTATTTTGCTGCATTTCGTATGCCTCAAATGCTATACAACATGCCTATGTGGAATAATATATTTGCACAATCTATGCCTTATCAAATTCAACCAAATGTGCTAAATGATTCTGTGACTAACCCTACACTTTAACCAACTATATCTGAGACCAAGGTTGACTCAAAGTTACCTAAGTCAAAAGGTGCAGGAAGTATGAAGTCTAAGAAAAAGACTAACAAGGCTGTACCCAAGGAAACTTGGGTACCAAAATCAACTTGATTTGATTTTGTTGTGTGCTGGGAAAAAGAAGGAATCTATGGTACTTGGACAGTGGTTGTTCAAGGCACATGACAGGAGATTTCACCCTGCTCATAGAGTTCAAGGAGAGAGCTGGCCTTAGCATAACCTTTGGAGATGATAACAAAGGGTTCACTATGGGATATGGCTTGATTTCAAAGGAAAATGTCATCATTGGTGAAGTTGCATTAGTTGATGGTCTCAAACACAATCTATTGAGCATCAGTCAACTATGTGATAGAGGGAATATTGTTTCCTTCAATTCTGAAGCCTGTGTTGTTACCAGTAAGAAGGACAACAAAGTGGTTCTAACTGGAGTTAGATAAGGGAATATGTACTTGGCTGACTTCAACTCTATAGATGCAAAATCAATTACTTGTCTTTTTAGTAAAGCAAGTCAAGATGAAAGTTCGCTATGGCACAAGAAGCTGTCCCATTTGAATTTCAAGACAATGAATGATCTAGTCAAAAAGGACTTAGTTAGAAGAATGCCTCTAATGGAATTCTCAAGGGATGGACTGTGTGATGCTTGTCAGAAAGGAAAGCAAAAGCAAGCATCATTCAGTAAGAAGCTTGAATCAGCAATTGATGAACCATTACAACTGGTACACATGGATCTTTTTGGGCCAGTCAATGTATTGTCAATTTCAAGGAAAAGATATTGCCTAGTGATTGTAGATGATTTCTCAAAGTTTTCATGGACCTATTTTGTTGGATCAAAGGATGAAGCTAGTGAAATCAATATCAATCATTTCAAGCAAGTCACCAACCATCCAGATTTCAAAGTAAGGAACATTAGGAGTGACAATGGAACTGAGTTCAGGAATTCTACCATGAGGTTGTTCTGTGAAGAAAATGGGATCATGCATGAGTTCTCAGCTCCAAGGACTCCACAACAAAATGGTGTGGTGGAAAGGAAGAACAGATCACTAATTGAAGCTGCAAGAACAATGCTTGAAGAGTCAAAACTCCCAACATATTTTTGGGCTGGGGCTGTTAACTGTGCATGTTACACTCAGAATATTTCTCTAATTAATCAGGAAAAAGGCATGACTCCCTATCAATTGTTCAAGAGAAGAAAACCAACCTTAAATTTCCTTCATGTCTTTGGTTGCAAATGCTACATTCTAAGGAACTAACCTGATCACAAAGGCAAGTTTGATGTAAAGGCTGATGAAGGGATATTTGTTGGTTATTCTGCTGGAAAATCATATAGGGTCTACAATCTAAGAACCAACATTGTTATGAAATCTGTGCATGTTGTGTTTGATGATAAAAAGATTGATGGACTAACAGATGAGGGACATCATGAAGGACTCAAATTTGACAACATTGAGATATATTGTGATGATAGTGATGATGAGAATAATGAAGAAGACACTTCAAAAAGGATTCAAAATTTGGCTTTGGATAATACACAAAATGCTGCATTAGTTGAAAGTCATAACTCAGCATCCGTTGAAAGAAGTAATGCAGCATCCGTTGAAAGACAAAGTGCATCATCCGTTGAAGTACATAATGGAGCATCCGTTGATCATAGTTCATCAACGGATAATCAATTTACATCATCAGTTGATAGAACTCCCAGTTCCTTGCAAAGGACCAATAACTCAGGGGGAGTTTCAACCAATCAACACTCTATCTCACATCATGACAACACTGAGGCCACCTCATCTAGAGCTAATCTACAACCTCAAAGAAAATGGACCAAGAATCATCCCTTTGAACAAATCATTGGTGATGCAACATCTAAGGTGCAAACTAGAAGGGCTACTCAAGATGAATGTCTATACAGTAGTTTTCTATCACAGGAGGAACCTAAGAGAGTGGAAGAAGCTCTGTTGGATCCATATTAGATTTTAGCAATGCAAGAGGAGCTAAACCAATTTGAGAGGAACAAAGTATGGAAGCTGGTACCCAAACCAATGAACAAGAGTTCTATTGACACAAAGTAGGTATTCAGAAATAAGATAGATGAAAATGGTATTGTCATAAGGAATAGAGCTAGATTGGTTGCCAAGGGCTACTCTTAACAAGAGGGAATAGATTTTGATGAGACATTGCTCCTGTTGCAAGACTTGAAGCCATCAGAATTTTTCTAGCCAATGCAGCTCATGCCAATTTCAAAGTCTATCAAAATGGATCCAAAATTTCCAGACCATGTGTATTATCTGTTGAAAGTACTTTATGGACTAAAGCAAGCACCTAGAGCCTCGTATGAGACTTTGTCAAAATTTCTCCTAGATAATTACTTCACAAGAGGTACTGTTGACAAAACTCTTTTATTTAGAAATGTTAATGGATCTACAATACTTGTCAAATTTATGTAGATGATATTATATTTGGTTCTATAGATGATAAACTTTGTAAAAAGTTTGCTAAGTTAATGCAAAGTAAATATGAAATGAGCATGATGGGAGAGCTAACTTATTTTCTTGGTTTACAAGTTAAACAAGTTAGTGGTGGAATTTTCATTAGTCAAACTAAATATATTTATGATCTTTTAAAGAAGTTTGACTTAATGGAATGTTCATCTGCAAAAACTCCCATGACCACTACCACTAAGCTTGAATTAAACAAGGCTGAAAAGTCTGTGGACATTACAAACTATAGAGGCATGGTTGGTTCACTTCTATATTTAACTGCTAGTAGACCTGACATAATATTTTCTACATATCTTTGTGCTAGATTTCAAGCTGATCCTAGAGAATCTCACTTAGTTGCTATTAAAAGAATTTTCAGATATCTTAAAGGGACTCCAAATCTAGGAATTTGATACCCTAGAGAGTCTGGTTTTGATCTAATTGGCTACTCAGATGCAGATTATACAGGTTACAAAATAGTCAGGAAAAGTACAACTGGCACCTGTCAATTTCTAGGGAATAAGCTTGTTTCATGGTTTTGTAAGAAGCAAAATTATGTTTCTACATCAACAGCTGAGGCTGAGTACATTGCTGCTGGTAGTTGCTGTGCACAGATATTATGGATGAGGAATCAACTATTTGACTATGGGCTAAATGTTGACAAAATTCCAATATTCTGTGACAACACAAGTGCCATTGCCATTACTGAAAATCCAGTGCAGCATTCAAGAACCAAGCACATTGGCATCAAGTACCACTTCATAAGGGAATATGTGATCAATGGTATAATGGAACTTCATTTTGTTCCAAGTGAAAAAAAAATTACAAACATATTTACCAAGCCACTTGATGAATCAACATTCACAAGATTGGTAAGTGAGCTAGGTATGCTTAATTATTCCTAAACTCATGTCCTAATTGTAATTTGTTATATAGCCTGAAATGAATTTATTGCAAGAACAAAGTTGGCTTTAAGTAAAGTTTATTCTATCAATGGATATTCCCTATCCGTTGAAAGTCAAAATTGTTCTATCAACGGATGTCCATTATCCGTTGAAAGATAAATACATTTCTGGTAATTTTATCCTTCAACAAATAAAACTGTGTTATTCTTCAACGGATAACTATTTACCTCATCCGTTGAAGTGTCACATCAGTCATTTTGAGTGAGTCACAGCCGTTGATTCTATTTTCTTAACCGTTGATACATATATAAAGTTGTATGTATTTGTATTAATGGCAGTTTTTAGAATACATAAAGTTTTTCTTTTATTCTCAAACGGCTGTAATTCACTTAAAAATATTGTTTAATCATTCTCTTTATGTTTTAATTTGAGAAATTATAAAAGTCCCTTTGAATTCTTATTTTCACTTTATGCTTTCTTGCAATTTTCAAAAGCTTTTACTCTCTTTCTCTCCCAAAACTCTCAACTTTTCTCTGCAACTTCTAACCACAACAATGGCACCAGTAGTAAAGATAATGTCCCAATCTGGGTTTGTCTATGAGAAAATCAATTTCGTAGCTTTGGTGGAAAAGAATGAAGCCCACTCAGATTATCACAAGATGATGGACTTCATCAAAAACTACAAACTGAGCTATGCAATGCTGGAAGCCCCAATGATTTACTGTGAGGTAGTTGAGGAAATTTGGACAACTGCTGAGTTCAGCCCCACTGATATGACCATCTTTTTCTCTCTCAAAGGTAAGGATTACTGTATTAACTGTGATGATATACAGTCCTATTTTAAATTACCTGAAAACAATGCCATGACACCACACACTGATAATGATGTATCTAGCATGTTATATTCCATAGGTTATTACCTTGATTCTACTAGTTTAGGCAGTATTACGAGAAAAGGCCTTAGGAAAGAATGGAGTTTTCTCAGTGATGCCTTTATCAAGGTTTTCTCTAGGAAAATTAGTAATTTTGATGCAATAACTTCATCTCTTGTTAATATGCTCTATATGCTGGTTTCTGATAGGTACTACAATTTTAGCAACTATGTTATGCTAGAATTGGGTACTAGGTTAGGTAACAAGGCTAATAGACCTCATAACATCTACTATGCTAGATTCTTTATGTTATTGGCTAACCATGTTGCTGAAGGTTTGGTCATAAATAATGAGAGTAATAAACTCAAATGCTGGGCACAAGAGAAGAGGGTCCTTGCAGACCTTTTAAGGATTAACCTCAACAGTAAGGTGCCATTGGTATACTTACCAATCATGGATGCATCTCAAGTAAGTAAGGTAAATACTTCTTCAAATCCTACTACTTCCAACCCCATCATTTCTTTGCCTTCAAGTGTGACCATGGAATCTGTGTTAATGCCCCAACAGGTTCCTACCAAGGCCACCAAACCTAAAGTTTCAAAATCCAAGTCAAAGAAAGCCACCTCTGTTATCTCTCAAAAGACAACAGTTGTAATACCTACCATAAACCTTCAGGGGAGTGAACAAGGTGTTAGTGGTGAGGGGAGGGGTGAACATCAAGAAAACCCCCAGAATAAGGTAGGAGAGGTAAGTGGTACCCAAGCTAGCCAAGCCACAGTTTCTCAAAAGACTGTGGTGGTTGAAAAGGATTCAAACTCATCCCTAGTTGCATCCTCCCAAATGGGTGCAGCTATTGAAAATAGTCCCCAACCAGGGACACATAACAAAAGAGGGAGGGACACTGAAGCCACATACTCACCTGTAAAAGCCTTCACAAGAAGAAAGAAGGTCAAAACCTAGTTTCAGCATAGGGTGCACACACTGCATATATACAACCACCTGTATCTATGTCTTCTCAAATTCAGCTTGATGTGACTCCAACAAATATGGAGTCACAGTCCCATTCTCCCAAAATTGACACACACCAACCACCAAATTCTCTATCACCATCTCTGGATGTGGACATGATTTTCACATCAATTCCTGATTCTCCCTCTTTACAACTCAGGGAGGAGCCCCACTCAAATACTGGTGATCATCATCTCTTAGATGATTTGTTGGATCATCAGCCAATTCTTTCAGACTTAGTTGAAGAATCTGTGTTACCTAAATTAAAATCAATCCATACAGATTCAACAATTATGTCACTTTCAATTTCTACTTCTTTTTCTTCTTCAACGGATATCCCTCATCCATTGACAAGTGGTTGTTTATCAATGGATAAGCTTAACAGCAATTATCCGTTGATACCATCAGTTTCAACTTCAACGAATATTCCTTATCCGTTGATGGTCTCTACACAAACAACTGAATTAACTTCAAGTGTAGAATACATGGTTACTGTACAATCACTTCTAGGGTTGAGGGAAGGGAGTGAAAACTTGAGTGAGAGGCTGGGTTGCTCCAAGGAAAAAGGAGAGCTTGAGAGTCTAAATATGCATTCTATTTCTTCCAGCATGGCAAAAGAAAGTAAGAAGAATACCACCTTAGTAGGTGAAGGTGAGGGTGTGAGGAGTGTGAGCCAGGGGGAGCCCCTGATGCATGAAAAGAGATAAATTGAGAGAAAAGCAGGTACATGAGGTATAAGGGTGGATCCAACCATTGCTAGTGAGTCAATGATTGTTGATGATGCTGAAATGGAAAGACAATTTCAACAACATTACAAAGTTGTAATTGATAATATTTCCTTGAATTCTGATACTTTTACTCATCCTGTGTCAACCTATCAACTGTTGGCTACTCAGGGCAATGAGGAGGCAGAAAAGACTTTAAACCTAGTACATACTTCAGAATCTCTATAAAGGGATAAAGCTGTTATCAATATGATGCATTCTACAGCTGGTGAGCCATCTGAGGAATTTGGAGTAAATTCTAATGATGATGACTCTGGTTCTTTTGATGGAAGCATGAACTTAGGGGGAGATGAAGGCCTAAGTTCTATTCCAGAGTTACCTGAATGGGCATTGACAAAGGAGTCTACACCAGGGCATTTCAATGTATCCTTAGTCAACTAAGTCATGGCTATCCAAAAGGCAATTCAGGAAACTTCAAATGCTGGTACCAAGGCTATTATTCAATCCCACTTAGATTCCCTACATCTCATGAAGCTACAACAATTAAGATGGAATCTATGTGTGGATGAACTCAAGAAGGATATAGCTGACTTGAAGTCCTACAATATTGAGAAGCTGGATTCAATCATGCCCATTAGAACCATGCAAGAACTGTTACTGAGACTGAGAAGAGAATCAGATGCTGAAAAGAAGATGGCCAAATTGGAGGAAAGAGTTCAAATTATTGAAAACTCTATGGTCACAATTCTTCACAATCAAAAGTCTCAGACTAGTCTTCTAATGCAACTAGCTAAAGCACAGGGCTTGACCCTCTCCTTGATGATAATAAAAAGGGGGAGAATAAAGGGAAAGGGGAAGGGGAGCCATCTACACATATACAAATATCAAAACTGCTAGTTCCAGCCATCACTACTTCTCCAACACTTCAAATCAAAGGAAAGATTGATAAAATTGATCTAATCCAGCTAGTAGCAGCTGAGATGAAGGTGAAAGAGCAAAGGAGAAGAATTGATGAAAGGATGCAATAAGTGTTTGGCTCTACAACTACAAAATCCTTATCTATGAAACATAGAACAAACGTGGAGCCAATCATTATGGGGCACAAGCCAGTAAGGAGGAATAAGGTTGGAGGAACCTGAAGCCCATGGTACTCAAGCAAACCACTAGATTCAACAAGGACTCTACAAAGAATCCCCTAAGCTTTGCTCAACTAAAAGAAGTGGATTTTCCTCTTCCAAAGCCTGATGAAGACAAAGTTTTGGGTGGTAATATCATAAAGCAAAAAGAGACCAAGGATGTAGTGGAAAGAATGGATATGGCTATCATATATAGGGAGGGAAAGAGCATTTGTGTGATGCAAGGACATCCCAAATTCTCAATAGCCAAGAGAGAAGAGACCAAGAGGCTTAAGGAAGAAGCCAAAAACCTGAAGGCTGACAAAAGAGCACAAGCAAAGCTTGAAAAACAGCTAAAGTCGAGTCAAATTGATGAAAAGAAGAAGATTGAAGACAAGAGTGAAGGAGACAAGACTGAAAGCATAAATGTGGATATGGGGAATATGGTTGGTGATAGTGTGGAGGAAAGAAGTGAGGAAAGAAAGGAATGACAGAAAAGGAACAGAAAGAAGGCCAATGCAAAAAAGAAGAGTGGAGATGACACTGAGGAAACCCAATCAAAATCTAAACAACTACCTTTTATACCTGAACCTGTTGTGGCTGATCCCAGTATAAATATCCATGGTGAAAAAATCATCCCTAAAGAGGAACCTATTGATTGGGACAACATCAAATCGCCTACCTTCTTAACTATTTCTCCACCACCAAAGAAATTGAAAAGAAAATCCAAATCAACACCTCCTCTAACCTCAAGTAAATTCACTCAGAAACATAAACCTAAGCCTAAGCCACAAGCCTCAAAGGATGATTATGTTCACATTAGTGACATAAAAGAATATACAGATATTGAACTCTACCTGGATGAGCTGGAGGAAGTAAGGGGAATAAATACCTATGGACAGCTACCAGAAAGGTTAGTGTCCAAGTATAAAGGAAGTTTGGAAAGGACTTGGCCTCTTCAAAGAATTCTATGTGAGGGCTATTCATTACTGGCTTTACCAGGACTGCCAAAACTGAGATTCTAAACAACAATGACAGTATAAGGAAGAATTGGTGGGAGTTAAATTCCTTGCCTAGAACATTACTCATCCCTGAGCATGGAATTATAATTATAAATCACCTCATTGGTGGATGGAGTTCAGAGAAAATAAAGGAGTCAGAAGATTTTTTAGACTTGAAGACCAGCTTAAAATTGCCAGTAATGAAACTCTCAAGGACATGCAATCTAAGTTAGATATCAGTGAAGAAGATGAAGCTGAATTCTACAATTAACTCCAACTCCAAGTAGAGGAAAATGACAGGAGGCTAGGGAAGAAAATAAGGGAACAAAGGAAAAGAAAATGATTTGCTCAGACTAAAGGAGCACCCTTGGAAACACTGTAAATCTTCAATTCTATCTCAGTACATACACTTTTGCAGTACTTTTGAATTTCTACTTGGTTTCAACTCATATATTTGTTAAGTGTTTTGTTATCATCAAGTTAACCTTGAATTTATGCCTATAATTCTAGTACATATAAATAGGGGGAGATTGTTAGGAATATATGTATTAGTTTGATGATAAGTTAAACAAAACACTTAAGTAGAAATCTAGTGTTTGTAGCCTCAACGGATAAGACCACTATTGGCTATCCGTTGATGGAGTAGCTTTACTTAGAAATAAGTTTAGTATTGTAGCACATTTCAGTCTCTGTATTTAAGTTATAATTCTTAGAAGTTGTGGGAAATTATAAGTCATGTTGACTACTAATAGATATGCAAATAGGAGGGCTAATTGTAAATATTTCATGCCTTGTAATTTTGTATAAATGAAGTAGTGTCAATTGATAGATTAAAGGCATTCAACGGATGAGAAATAAAGTTTCAACGGATGTCTCTAAAGCATCAACGGATAACATCCATCAACGGATGAGTGCATCAACGGAAAAAGTTTCAAATGTTAAAGCATCAACGGATGTCACTAAGGCATCAACGGAAAAAGCCATCAATGGATGAAAGCTTCAATGGATTCTCAGTTCCATAGCAGTTGATAGTGATAATTCATAAGGTAACAGAGGCACATGGGTTGACAGAGATAATTGGAGTGTGGTAGCCTCTTGGAGGAATCAAGAAAAAGCAGCATTTCCATTCTGATGCAAACAAAGGAGTATTCAAAGATTCACAGATTATCTTAGATTGTATTGGATAGAGAAATGAAGAAGAAACATGTGAAAAATTATTTTATGATTATATTTTATCTTTGTCTTCACTTGTAAACTTGGTGTCATATGTAAACCAAGTTCGAGCTAGTAATTAGGTGTGAATTTTCCAGAGCTGTTTAGAAAAACATAGAGAGAAAATCATCTAATTTATACTAGGAAGCAGCTGTGAATAATTCTTTGTATCACAGATTTTCTGAAATACACATCTCTGGTGGAACAACAAAGCCACCAAAAAAGTTTTTAAAGCCTTTGTGTTCTTTATATTTGTGTCTTGAATATACATCTATCTGCACCTGCTCAAAGCAATTCACACGCATCTGTTCATCATACACTTAGCTTTTGAAACTGCTCAAAACTTGAAAAAGTTTTGAGATTTACATTGAGCCCCCCTTTTGTAA
The DNA here is from genome assembly GCF_009905375.1 of Apium graveolens. Lineage (NCBI taxonomy): Eukaryota > Viridiplantae > Streptophyta > Magnoliopsida > Apiales > Apiaceae > Apium > Apium graveolens. The sequence continues at coordinate 19,432,962 of NC_133653.1, forward strand.
ATCTCATTGTTAGTTCCTTGGAAATAATAATGTCCCTAATGGAAGGGTAAATGATTAATTGTTAATTGGCTCAATACAATATTATTTTAATCTCTTTAGAAATAAATTGAATAGTCCTCTAAGTTTGCAAGTTGTTTAATTAAAACTTGAATATCTTTTTTTTTACTAACAAAATGAAGAATTCATTAAAACATTGAACCCAGCCGTGACAAACCCCCGAACTGTCAACTGTAGCCTGATTGTGAAACAAAAATCGAGCTAACTAAATAGTTATTTTGTTTTCAGATTGTTTAACGCATAGAATATTCAAATTCTTTAATCTGAAAGGTAATCCAACCTACATCAATTCGAAAATTAGTAGTAACACAATTGACCTTCACATAAACATTATCTGTAGCTCAATGTTCTGAACTATCAATTATATCAATTGATATTAGAGCAACAAAAGCCCCTAAAATATGAACATTTTTTTGTTGTGAAAGGTGAGCTTTTGCGATATCCACCACCATCTCAGATCTGCCTTACGGATCTCAAAAAATATCATATAAATCCTTATCAGAGCGGCCGAAACAATAACATGATAACATAAAACACTAACATCTAAAAAAGATGGGCATGACTAACAACCTTGATAACAAGGTACTCGACAAGATCTTACCCGAAAAGAATTAGATCTTTGTTTTATTAAGAAAATGATAGATAAATAAAGAGAAGATGGGAGAGTGAAGGGGGCTTAATCGATTGATGGATGAAGGTTGAAGAATGGAGAAGTGGTGGCTAGAACTCTAGTTTCGGGGGTCGACTCTCAAAACCCTAATCTTATTTTGCATAAAAGTATTATGTGTGTAAACTTGAATATCTTTTAATTCTCAATAAATTAAGATTTGAATGTTATTTATTCATATATTTATGAGCGCGAAGCCAGAAAATTTAGCCGTATCAAGTCACCAATGCCAAATTTTTCACAGAAGTTGTAGACATATGCTTCTAATAAATGGATGCTCTATAACATTTTGAAGGCTTAATCAATAAATTATATGATAACTATTTACTTGTCACGCTTCTTTCGCTTCTTTACACGCTATATTTTAGTAATCATTGCCAATTTGCCATTATTTATTTTAAAGATTACCGTGATGAAGCCTGTCATTATTTCTTCTAATAGCTTTTTTATACAACTTAACACATAATTAATATAATATATATTTTACTAATTAGAAAATAAAATAAATATATCTGGGTATTAAAGTATGTCCAAGTCTTTTAATGGTCATATACACAGGGAAATGGTGATAACTTATGTAAGATTTTATGATGGCATTGTTGTTTAATCATAAAAACTTTCTTGTGATTGTTGAGAGAATACACAAATCAATAACAATACACCTCTAGTCTTCTAAACATGTTGGATGCATCTATCATGGAAATCAAAGAACACGATCTTTTGATGTTTGTATGTACATTAGGAGCATGCTACTGAATAATTATAAGTGTCCTTGCAAGCAAGATTTTTGTTGGATATGCCTAGGACCATGGAATGCACATGATCCTAAGGCGTGTAATGGTTATTAGGAGACTGTGTGGAGAGGAGAATGTGAAGTTGTTAGGCTTAATGCATCGGTTCACGAATACATCAAGAGATATACTCATTATTATGAAAGGTGGGCTGTAAATAAAAAGTCAAGAGAGAAAGCATTAGCAGATCTAAATGAGATATAAAATAAAAAACTTCAGAAACTCGAGAAAAAATATTGTGAGCGAGAACACCTAAGCTTTTTTATGGAAGCTTGGGAGCAGATTTTTGAATAAAGGCGAGTGTTAAAATGGACTTATATTTATGGATATTTTATGCCACCAGAAGCATATACGAAAACTAAACTATTTGAGTAACCACAAGGTGAGGCTGAGGTGGCTTTAGAAAGGTTCCATGATTACGCAGAGAATAAGCTGTAAAAATACTTTAGGGATAAGGCTAGCTCAGAAGAATTTAATAAAATAATTCCTAAGGACCTTATAAATTTAACTAAAGTAACTGAAAGATATCTTTTCAACTTTCTCAAAAGATTAGAAAACTCGGTTATCTGAAGTTGATGTTACTCTAGTGAAAGAAAAGCATGTCCAGTTGACAGATGTCTGACAATGTCAATACTGTACTGCCCTAATTGATTGTGACCATAACATGTGCTCAGGGTGCTTGGTGCGTAAAGGGGGTTAAAATAGAGACACCATTCAAAAACTTTGAGGTAAGAGTTTTTTTAAAGCATCGAGATAAAAAAAATTCTTATTTTTCAAGTCAGCTTAATTTAAGAGATTTAGTAAGTAGTTACTACTGCTTTGTTTGCAACTGAAATGGTTTTGTTTTTACCTTAAATTTTCTTATTACTTAGATTTTGCTTTACTTATGTTAGAAAATTCCTATATTTTGATGTTTGTTTGATTGGAATGTGAATGTAGTAGAATTTCTATCAAGTAATTTTAAGTCTTCTACATCTCATATGAAAGTGGAAAACTACTTATAGACTTTTAGTATTATGTGATAAGCTGGGCAATAAAAAACAAATTAAAATAGTCGGGAAAATGGGGAATTCTAAGAACTGAACTCGGAACCTCTCACTCCGTAAGCGAGAATCATACAACTAGACCAAATGCCATTATGGGTGCATACCAAAAAATAGTTTAGAACATCTCTATCACCCCCAAAAGTGGAACAATAACACAAAAAGATTTGAAGAATCTTACTGTCTAGTTTTTTTCTTTAATCGAAAGAGTTTATGTCGGAGAGCATTAATTTTGTAGCGAACAACATTAATTTGGCAGTAAACACTTTTCTAGCTGTCTTTCCATTTTAGACGATTATTGGATAAACTATTTTGAAGTATTCATTATGGCTTCTCTTATAATTCACTAGAAAAGTACTTACCTCATACCTCTTTGTTTCTGACCGTTGGCTATGGCCTGAGGGTTGAGCGTATTAGGATCTAAAATATTATTGTAAATTACAATTGAATATAGACATTAAGAAATTGATTTTTGATGAGGAGCCGAAGAGCTGCAAACGTCCATCACATCTCGAACCACAAATGGATTAAGCTACCAATCCACTTCGAACACGTTCATTTAATACAAACAGAAACATCCTCAGAGTACAGATGTCCACTTCCCTGCTCACAATTCAAATTATTATACATGTAAATGGTGACATACCATTATTACATATTTGTAAAGTCTTAAATGAAACCCATCAATTTCGTATTCTTTTTTATTACTAAATTTCATATCCAGACTTGCTAGAAAATGCAGACTTAATTCAAAGTAGAAAGGAACATAGGATAAAACAGATAGGAATATACGGGATGTGGAATATACGGGATGGTGTTAATCAAAGTGAAGAATCTATAAACATAATGTTATACAATTTATGCATTGAGGACATATATGTGCTTCTTCGATGTCTCAACCAATTTTTTTAGAGAATATTTTATACTGAACATAAGTATAAATTGATCTTGGTCGCTTCCATGGATTACACTAAAGGCCAGAGGAAGAGTGAGCCCGTGTAGTTTATGCAGACTGCTTCTCCATTAGTTCCATCACAACACTTGCAAATCAATCCCAGTTTTTCTTTGAGTTACCTCCTCTATTAATCATATCATTATTCATTTTACTAAGAGAGGACCGTCAAATGAATTTAATTAAACTGAATTTTTAAATTACAAGTCATTATATTTATGGGGTTTACTTACAAGCATATCACCATCAAGAAGTAGAAACTTCAATCCTTATTTAGTATCAGACACCCGAGTTCATTATAATATATTAGACGCGTGGATAATTGATTTGAGAAATTCACATTTGACATGTAGTCCTAATGAACTAGCATTTTCAAATAGTAGTTTGTAACACTCCTATACCACATTTGAATGTTGTCAAGTTATATTTTTTACTATCATAAGTAAAACTCATTATATGGTAGTCCACTATTACATGTTAAATGAAAATTTATAAAACCCGTTACACACACATCAACCGAATAGAATGGAATTACTGGTGTGACATATCACATAGCAAATAGGCAACAAGGAGATAAGATGATTTTCCAAAGACCTCTTCATCAAATGAAAAATTGATTATAACAAAAATACTTAATAGTTACATTAACAAAATTAGCTAATTATTTTTCTACCATTGATACATATTTATATTAGAAACTAAAGTATGATAAATCATCACTTAAATATATGAATATTGATATAGTGATGTATCACGGGTACCCCACTATTATATTCACCAATGAATATAAACATACATGATTAAAATTGATAAAAAAGAAAAATAAAAATTATGGTAAAAAAGACTTTGTAATCCTATCTCCCATATGGTTAAGGATATTAGCTTAAGTTTCCAAATTATTGAAATAACTCATTGCATTCATAAATCCTCAATAATATAACTAACCAATAATATAAAAGAAAATAGTATCACTTTTTTTCATGAATTAATATGCATTTCTATTTCTTTGAATACAATTGTTAAAAAACAAAATCTATATAATCTAGGGATTGTTCATGAATCATCATCTTATAAAAATTAATTTCAATATAATGATGTACCATGAACATCCTCAAATTATATGGATTTGATAAACTATAACATATTTTTGTTTACAAATTTAAATATTTTTACACTATCATTACATGAGAGGTCTTCATACTATCGTTCTTTACAAGAATACATAAAAAAGGACACTTTATGATATGTAATTTTTGTATCACGAACACAGATTGTATATATTTATAGTAGAATACATGGATATGAAAAAAAAAGTCAATAACATTACTATTGATTTCAAAGTATAATGTATGTTTAGAGGTGGATAACATCTAGGAAATACAAATTTCATAAATACTCATTTCATTTGTGATATATGGAAAAAATAAAGTATAATTTTTTACTTATATTTATATATAATATAGTTGGCCTTTTTTGTTATGATAATAATATGAAAGACACATTTTTTTATTAAATATTATGCAAATTTAAATGATGAGATGTATTTATATATTTAAAAATAATTAATTTGAATACAATGCACAATGCACAATATACTTATTTTATATTATGCAATTTTGGATAGTAAGAGATAGTATATCCAAAAATAAATTATTTTAGTAGTAAGGGGCCCATTTTTTTTACAAAAATGATAAGGACAAATATTAAATAAGTAGTAATATATGAATATTTATCGATAATATATTTTTAAAATGAAACAATGATTTTTAGATTATTAAGATATATGCATACTCATGATTTGTTGGTGGTTGACCAAAAGGACATATGGGCTTCTTTGAAACTGGAATATACAACTGTCCCTAATGGAAGGGTAAATGACTAATTGTTAATTGGCTCAATACAATATTATCTTGATCTCTTTAGAAATAAATTGAATAGTCCCCTATGTTTGCAAAGTTGTTTAATTAAAATTTGAATATCTTTTAATTCTCAATAAATTAAGATTTGAATGTTATTTAATCTTATATTTACGAGCCCCAAGCACAAAATTTAGAATCAAGTCACCAATGCCAAATTTTTCACAGAAGTTGTAGACTTATGCCTTGAATAAATGGATGCTCTCTAAGATTTTGAAGGCTTGATGGATCAATGATATTATAAATATTTACTTGTCAAGCTTCTTTAGCTTATTTACCAGCTATACTTTAGTAATCATTGCCAATTTGCTATTATTTACTTTAAAGATTACCCTGATGAAGCCTTTCATTATTTCTTCTAATAGCTTTTTTATACAACTTAACACATTATTAATATAATATATTTTACTAATTAGAAAATCAAATAAATATATCTGGGTGTTAAAATATGGCCAAGTCTTTTAATGGTCATATATACACGGAAATGGGGATAACTTATGTAAGATTTTATGATGGCATTGTTGTTTAATCATAGAAACTTTCTTGTGATTGTCCACAGAATACATAAATCAATAATGATACACGTGTAGTCTTCAAAACTTGTTGGATGCATCTATCATCTAAATCAGAGAACATGAACTTTCGACGTTTGTACGTACAAGAGAGTACTTGTAAGCGTCCTTGCAAGCAGGAGTTTTGTTAGATATGCATATGATCATAGAATGCACATAATCCTAAGGCTTGTGTCGGTTATTACGACACTGTGAGGAGAGGAGAATGTGAAGTTGTACGACTTAGAGCATCGGCTGAGGAATACATCAAGAGGTATGCTCAATATTATGAAAGGTGGGCTGTAACGGAAAAGTCAAGAGAGAAAGCATTAGCAGATCTAAGCGAGATAAAAAATAAGAAACTTCAGAAACTCGAAACTCGAGAAAAAACATTGTTAGCGAGAACACCTAAGTTTTTTTACGGAAGCTTGGGAGCAGAATTTTGAATAAAGAAGATTGTTAAAATGGACTTATATTTATGAATATTTTATGCCACCAGAAGCATATACGAAAACAAAGCTATATAAGTAACCACAAGGTGAGGGTGAGGTGGCTTTAGAAAGGCTCCATGATTACGCAGAGAATAAGCTTCAAAAAATCTTTAGAGATGAGGCTAGCTCAGAAGAATTTAATAAAAAATTTTGTAAGGAGATTGTAAATTTAACTAAGGTAACTCGAAGATATTTTTCAAACTTTCTCAAAGGATTAGAAAATGGGCTATCTGAAGTTGATGTTACTCCGGTGAAAGAAAAGCATGTCCGATTGACAGAAAGTGTCAATAATATACTGCCTTAAATGATTGTGACCATAACATATGACGAGGGTGCTTGGTGCGTAAAGGGGGCTAAAATAGAGACACCATTCAAGAAATTGGAGGTAAGAGCTTCTTTAAGGAAGCAAGATAAAAAAATTTCTTATGTTTCAACTCAGCTTAATTTAAGAGATTTAGTAAGTAGTTGCTACTACTTCATTTGCAAGTGAACTCGTTTTGTTTTTACCTTAAATTTTCATATTACTTAGATTTGTTTTCCTTATGTTAGACAATTCCTATATTTTGAAGTTTGTTTGATTGGAATGTGAGCGAAAATGGGGAATTTTGAGAATTGAAGTATTCATTATGGTTTCTCTTATAATTCACTAGAACTGCACTTACCTCATACCTTTTTGTTTCTAACCATTGGTTATGGCCTGGGGTCAAGCGTAATAGGATCTAAAATTTTATTGTAAATTACAATTGAATATATACATTATAAAATTAATTTTTGATGAGGAGCCGAAGAGCTGCAATCGTCCATCACATCTCGAACCTCAAATGGATTAAGCTACCAATCCACTTCCGTTCATTTAATACAAACAGACAGACTACAGATGTCGAATTCCCTACTCATAATTCAAATTATTATACATGTAAATGGCGACATACTATTATTACATATTTGTATAATCTAAAATGAAATCCATCAATTTCGTATTCTCTTTTATTATTAAATTTCATATCCAGACTCGCTAGAAAACACAGATATATTTCAAAGCATAAAGGAACATAGGCAAAAAGAGAAAGGAATATACGGAGGCTGTTAAACAAAGTGAGGAATCTATAAACATAATGTTATACAATTTATGCATTCAGCACATATATGTACTTCTTTTATGTCTCAACCAATTTTTTTAGAGAATATTTTACACGGACCATAAGTATAAATTGATCTTGGTTGCTTCCTTGGATTACACTAAAGGCTAGAGCAAAAGTGAACCCGTGTAGTTTATCCATTAGTTCCAGCACAACACTTGCAAATCAATCCCAGTTTTCCTTTGAGTTACCTCCTCTATTCATCGTATCATTATTTATTTTACTAAGAGAGGACCATCAAATGAATTTAATTAAACTGAATTTTTAAATTATAAGTCATTATATTTATCGGGTTTACTTACAAGCATATCACCATCAAGAAGAAGAAACTTCAATCCTTATTTAGTATGAGACACCCGAGTTCATTCTAATATGTTAGACGCGTGGATAATTGATTTCAGAAATTCATATTTGACATGTAGTCCTAATAAACTAGCATTTTCAAATAGTAGTTTTAACACTCGTATACCACATTTGAATTTTGTCAAGTTATATTTTTTAGTATCATAAGTAAAACTATCATTATCTGGTAGTCCACCATTACATGTTAAATGAAAATTTATAAAACCGGTTACACACACATCAGCCGAATAGAATGTAATTACTGGTGTGAGATACCACATAGCATATAGGCAACAAGGAGATTAGATGATTTTCCAAAGACCTCTCCATCAAATGAAAAATCAATTGTAACAAAAGTACTTAATAGCTACATTAACAAAATTAGCTACTTATTTTTCTACCATTGATACATATTTATATTAGAAACTAAAGTATGATAAATCATTGCTTAAATATTTGAATTTTGATATAGTGATGTATGAGGCCTACCCCACTATTATATTCACCAATGAATATAAACATACATGGTTAAAATTGATAAACAAGAAAAATAAAAATTATGGTAAAAAAGACTTTGTAATCCCATCTCCCATATGGTTAAGGATATGAGCTTAAGTTTCCAAATTATTGAAACAACTCATTGCATTCATAAATCCTCAATAATATAACTAACCAATAATATAAAAGAAAATAGTATCACTTATTTTCTTCAATTAATATGCATTTCTACTTCTTTGAATACAATTGTTGAAAAACAAAATCTATATAATCTAAGGATTATTCATGAATCATCATCTTAAAAAAATTAATTTCAATATAATGATGTACTATGAACATCCTCAAATTACATGGATTTCATAAATTATAACACATTTTTGTTTACAAATTTAAATATTTTTACACTATCATTATATGAGAGGACTTCATACTATCATTCTTGACAAGAATACATAAAAAAGGACACTTTATGATATGTAATTTGTGTATCACGAACACAAATTGTATATATTTATAATAGAATACATGGATATGAAAAAAAAGTCAATAACATTACCATTGATTTCAAAGTATAATGTATGTTTACAGCTGGATAACATCTACGAAATACAAATTTCATAAATACTCATTTAATTTGTGATATCTGAAAAAATAAATACAATTTTTCACTTATATTTATATATAATATAGTTGGACTTTTTTGTTAGGACAATAATATGAAAGACACATTTTTTATTAAGTAATATGCAATTTTAAATGATGAGTGGTATTTATATATTTAAAAATAATTTATTTGAATACAATGCACAATGCACAATATACTGATTTTTTTGAAGTTATGTACAATGTAACTTAACAACAATATAAAATAAACATTTTTAAATAATATGTTATTTTGGATAGTAAGAGATAGTGTATCCAAAACTAAATTATTTTAGTAGTGAGGGGCCCATTTTTTTTACAAAAATGATAAGGACAAATATTAAATAAGTAGTAATATATGCATATTTATCGATAATATATTTTTAAAATGAAACTACGATTTTTAGATTATTAAGATATATGCATATTCATGATTTGTTGGTGGTTCACCAAAAGTACATATGGGTTTTTTCGAAACTGGACTATACAAGTGTCCCTAATGGAAGGGTAAATGACTAATTGTTAATTGGCTCAATACAATATTATATTAATCTCTTTAGAAATAAATTGAATAGTCCTCTATGTTTGCAAAGTTGAATATCTTTTAATTCTCAATAAATTAAGTTTTAAATGTTATTTAATCTTATATTTACGAGCGTGAAGCCACAAAATTTAGTTGAATCAAGTCACCAATGCCAAATTTTTCACAGAAGTTGTAGACATATGCCTTGAATAAATGGATGCTCTCTAATATTTTGAAGGTTTGATCAATCAATGATATTATAACTATTTACTTGTCAAGCTTCTTTAGCTTCTTTACCAGCTATATTTTATTAATCATTGCCAATTTGCTATAATTTACTTTAAAGATTACCTGATGATGCCTTTCATTATTTCATCTAATAGCTTTTTGTTAGATATGCCTATGATCATGGAATGCACATAATCCTAAGGCTTGTAACCATTATTACGAAAGTGTGAGGAGAGGAGAATGTGAAGTTGTTAGACTTAGAGCATGGGCTCAGGAATACATCAAGAGATATGCTCAATGAAAATTTATAAAATCCATTACACACATCAGCCGAATAGATGGAATTACTAGTGTGAGATAACACATAGCATATAGGCAACAAGGAGATTAGATGATTTTCTAAAGACCTCTTCATCAAATGAAAAATCGATTGTAACAAAAGTACTTAATAGCTACATTAACAAAATTAGCTAATTATTTTTCTACCATTGATACATATTTATATTAGAAACTAAAGTATGATAAATCATCGCTTAAATATTTGAATTTTGATATAGTGATGTATCACCGGTACCCCACTATTATATTCACCAATGAATATAAACATACATGATTAATATTGATAAACAAGAAAAATAAAAATTATGGTAAAAAAGACTTTGTAATCCCATCTCACATATGGTTAAGGATCAGATTAGCTCAAGTTTCCAATTTATTGAAACAACTCATTGCATTCATAAATCCTCAATAATATAACTAAACAATAATATAATAGAAAATAGTATCACTTATTTTCTTCAATTAATATGCATTTTTATTTCTTTGAATAAAATTGTTATAAAACTGAATCTATATAATCTAAGGTTGTTCATGAATCATCATCTTAAAAAATTTAATTTCAATATAATGATGTACAATGGACATCCTCAAATTATCTATATTTGATAAACTATAACAAATTTTTGTTTACAAATTTAAATATTTTTACACTATCATTATATGAGAGGTCTTCTTACTATCAGGAACATAAATGTGTAAGTTGTGATTTGTAAGTTGTGTATCAGGAACATAAATGTTTACATAAAAAGGACACTTTATGATTTATAAGTTATGTATCAGGAACATAGTACTTTTTGATGTTGATGTTGTTTATATGATTGATGATTGTATCTTGTAGATAATTTTATCCTGGTCATTTTAGTATATTATATGTCAAATTTGGAGTTCAATAACATTTAGAAAAGTTGGTGTGATCTTCGAGTTTGAATGTTCTTGGTGTTCTTGAATAAATTCACCGGAAAATTCATGTTTTTGTCGGATTTTTAATCTGTTAAATCTGGGCGTGTTTGGAGACTATAGAGATGTAGATCGTCTCACCAACAATCTAACCATGCTAAAATTTTGTCTGTTGCATGTCGATTGAAGGTCGTCGGAAAATCCGACATCGCAGGCGTCGTGAACTTCCGGTCGGTTTTCCGGCCGACTGGGGTATCGTTTACGACCTAAGAAACCACGATGAGGTTCCTGCTCTCACTAGTACAAAAATGCTTTTTTGCGTCACACTTTTAGCGTCGGTTGTATAGGAAACCGTTGCCTATACTGCTTTTATACGTCGGTTATAAGTTAAACCGACGCCTCTTGTAAATTTTTCTAGATCTATAGCATCGGTTGCCTATTTAACCGATGCTATTAACCATTAAATGTGTCGGTCACTGAAAAACCGACGCCTAAAAGTGTTTTATAGCGTCGGGTTTCAAAATGCCGATGCTATAGGTTGGTTTTAAGGTGTCGGATATTAGGAACCGACGCTATAGGTTCTGTTTAAGGTGTCGGGTATTAGGAACCGACACTATAGATTCTGTTTAAGGTGTCGGGTATTAGGAACCGACACTATAGGTTCTGTTTAAGGTGTCGGGTCTAGAAATGCCGACACTAAAGGTTCTATTTATAGTGTCGCCTTCAGAAATGCCGACGCTGTAGGTTATTTTCATTTTCATGCTAGCTACCCTTTACCGTAAATTATTTATGATATATTTTAATCTTCTTTAAGAAGTACAAATTAAGAAAGTTGGTCATAAATTACAATTTAATTATTTTTATAACAATTTCTTACTTAATTAATTAATTTTACTTAAATAATTAAATATAATGAATAAAATTTTTATAATTATCCAACAAATTTCCTTACAATAATAATTTCAATCCATTTTTTTTAAAACAATTTGGTTATCAATTTTTTGTTATTAAACCAAAAGTTTGCATAAAATTCTGATTTTCACCGGATCAGAGTTTTATGTGGATCATGTTGGGCTTTTTTCCATATCAAATTTAAATTTTGGTTTTTACTGGATCATATCTGACAACATCTTCAAGAAAAAAATGTGGCCCATTTAAGTCTGTGAGCCAGGTAGACTTTTGCTAATCGAATGTTTCTAATATTTTTTGGGTCGGACGAGTTTGTCAAATTCATATTTTTTGTGTATCTTTGATCCCGCCACCTAACTTATATTATACAATTTAAGTGATTTATTGTAATTTATAAAGTATATTATTTTGTTGAAATTAATTATATATAATTTTACTAATACACATATTTTGTATTAATTTATTCTTAGAAATTGAATGATAAATTTACATTTGTAAGAAATTATTGATATTTAGATATTAGTATGTTACTATTAAAATTCTAATTTAAATATGTAAAGTTATCTAAAAATTAAAGATAAAAGTTACTACGAATCTTGCATTAAGTATTGTGTCAATTTAGAATATTATTATTATTGATTGATAAATCTTGCTTACAAATTTTAATTATTATTATTAAAAAGTTAACATATAAAAAAAATATTTAACAAGAATTTATAGAAAATAGTTTAATTTAAACATAATTAAATAATTTTCTGTATGTCATAAGGTCTTGGAAATTGTAACTATTTTTTCATAAAAAATGATAAGAATAAACATTTAGTCAATCAACACCTCTGTGATGGAATTAAAAATAAATAGTCACTTCTTAGTTATTAAAAATGATAAAATATTAGTTTTTGTTAGTCTGGATAAATATTCAAGAGTTGAAAAAAAAGAGATACCCCAAATTTATCCCGTCTAATGTCTACCCGACCGAGAAATCCCTAATTTCCAATCGACAGCTCCATCTCCATATTGCAGTTATTCCGATTAAGCCCAGTTTTGCCGATAAGAAGCTGCGGATCAATTTCATCTCCATCTCTGTTTCCTGCTTCGTCCCAGGTTTATTCCATCTCCCTCCCTCTCTCTATTCCTCCCTCTCTCTCTATTTCTTAATGTTTTATCAAGAGAGACAAAGCTAATTTGACTTACCTTCTGTTTCTTTGTCTCAGTCCTGGTAAGTGTCTCTCAATGTTTTTAACTTGTTACTAGTTTTATCTCAATATTATCCCTTTGTACATGTGCACTAGTACAGAATTATCTTTAAGCATCGCACTTTTCAAGTCTTAGCCTAAATCGCCGGTTGATATAGTTTGGCAGACTCGCGATATCCTCATCTTTGCTGATTGCTCTGCTTTTGAGGTTTACACTAGCAAACGCGAAGAAAAGGTTCATAATTTCGCTTCTTTGATGCTTTTTTGGTGGGTATTAGTTGAATTGTTGTCATTCAAGTGTTTTTGTGGTAAAGATTTGATTTTGAGGGTGTTTGTAGAATGTTAATGTGAAATTGAGTGTGTGTTGATTATCGTCTAGTTTAATTATTACTGTCATTGAGCTGTTTGTGTTGTGAAATTCCGGCTTTTTTTTATTATACTACTGTAGTATAATGAAGTGATGATATATAGAGTGGATGCGAGAACATACTAAACAAGGATTTTCCATGAACTAATAAGGTAAATAAGTTGTGCATTTGTTGCTAATACAAACAAAATATGTTAGGACAACCCTGCAGAGTAGAGGGTGAGGATATTAGGCTATAAATCAAGAAAATTCCCAACAGTTTGATGGTCTGAAGAAAGCTTAAAAGATCACGACTGTCAATGCTGATTTTAGGCATCTAGTGAATGTGTAGTTGGAATGTTAGACATAACAGAAGCAATAGACAGACTCCGAAACAAAGTTATATATGCATTCTCCTACTACCTATTGCATGTTCACTTCTGCTATCTTGGTAGGATCAGTAAGAATAATTTCAGTCTACTTCTTAACAAATTTTATAATATCCAAAGCTCTGGTCTTGCAGAGTATAAACAAAATCTGAAAAATAAAGTCCCCTGTGCTACCGATACATGTATATGTAGTTACACATCTATATGCTGTTACTTTTATTACTTGACCATATATTATAGTTGTGATGTTAATGTTGGATTTGATGAACTTGCAGAATGCAGATGTTGCAAAGTTTTCAATCTATAATACATTCCAAGCCTGGTTTTGTGTTTGACAAATCAACTACTGTTTCTGAATTCTAATAATAGAGCATTTCCTAGAAAATACCTGGTCACCTGTAGTTGAAGTCATGCTCTATATTCACTGGTTGGAGTATGTACTTCCTATGTTCCACATTAGATCTGTCTTTGTAAATTATTAAAGCAACTAGGTGCTTGTCTCCTCTGAATTGGATAAAATGAGTGTTGACGCTAAAGTCATTAACAATGATGGCAATGCAGAACTTAAGTGTGCAGTTTGACTATTTCAATTTCAGGTTCTGGAGCCAAGTTTAGCCAAGGGGAATAGAGTTGTGGTGTTCTGCAATACATTAAATTCTAGTCGTGCTGTTGATCATTTTTTAAGTGAATATCAAATCTCTACAGTTAACTACCACGGAGAAGTGCCGGCAGAACAAAGGTGAGTAGGTAGCAAGGTTCACCTGTTTCTGTTTTCTACATGTATGTACACATAATTGTTGGGAAGTGGGAACTTTAGATAAACGTACTTTAGATCAACAATTCTACTTTGTATGAATTATCCCACTGCCTGAATATTATATGTGTGGTCTGTAATTATAATACGGATGGCAAGATCCAAGTATATCATCTGGCTAGGCATTTTGATATTTCTAACTTCGATTATAACTAATCTTATATGATGGAAAAATTTACCAAGCATGAAGCGTAATTTGTACAGCTAAAGGCTTGTAGATGCTTATTATACAGTCAAATAAGATGCATGTCAATCCTTTGTACTAGAAAAAGTTTCCGGTCATAATTTGGTATTTTCCACATTTAGGGTTGAAAACTTGAAGAAGTTCAAGAGTGATGATGGAGATTGCACAACACTTGTTTGCACAGACTTGGCTACTATAGGACTGGACCCGGATGTTGACCATGTTATCATGTTTGATTTCCCACTGACATCTGTATGCTTTTCATCTGGAATTAGTCATTATTATATTATTCCATTAGCTTTCACATCAAGGGTTTCTTATTCTTTTACTTTAATAACCCATCCTCTTTCTTTAAATTCAGATCGACTATCTTCATCGAACTGGAAGAACAGCTCGAATGGGTGC
The DNA here is from genome assembly GCF_009905375.1 of Apium graveolens. Lineage (NCBI taxonomy): Eukaryota > Viridiplantae > Streptophyta > Magnoliopsida > Apiales > Apiaceae > Apium > Apium graveolens. The sequence continues at coordinate 19,448,281 of NC_133653.1, forward strand.
AAAAGGTATGTTATATGTTGATGTAGGCATGTAGCCTACTTGCCTTTTTATTAAATGATCTCGGTGCGTACTTGTTGCATTTTATGACCTTGGTCTTGGTTATAAAATTTGAATGTAATTTCTACCAGTCTCAGTTTTAGAAGTTGGATATAATTTCTGTTTAATTAACTATTAATGCAAAGTTTGAAAGCTAGTATTACCTAATATGGCCCTTCCTTCCTAATTGTTAATATTAACTATTAACATTCGTGCATGTTCATTGTTCACTAGTTTATCCCGAGATTTGATCATTCTGGACAGGTTGTGCCTAGAAACAGAATGTATTATTTATCTGATCAAGATTGAACTGTAGTTCCAGCGGCGGCAAAGATACATGGGAAGTGGTTGCGAGTCCTGTGTGATTTAAGTAAATATGAAAGTAAAATGTTAAAATACATGGAGTTGGTGTTGTGTGAACTTAACTCTTGAGATACAATATGAGAGAAGTCATTAAGCTTTGATTGTCTTTTCTGCTCTTTCGCTTTTAATGAATATATTGTAAATGAAGGTCTCTTGCTGAGACATTTATTTTGATGTAATAAATTATTGTGTAATATTTTTTTTTATTAAGATCGAATTGATGGTTCAATTTTTTTTAATGCAATTTAAGTATATTCTTGTCAAATTCTTACAAGAACATTGTCAAATGCTTAAAAGAAAACAAAAATGTTTTTTTTTCAAAAAAATCACTTTAGGCATCGGTTATTTAGATACCCGTCGCTATTGGGCAAGCCTATAGCGTCGGCGTTTCAGGCAACCGACGCTGTTGGGCAGGCCTATAGCGTCGGCATTTCAGAGAACCAACGCTATATTTGGCAGGCCTATAGCGTCGGCATTTTAAATAACCGACGCTGTTGGGCAGCCTTTAGCGTCTGCTGTTTGAATAACCGACGCTAATGTCAAGACTTTAGCGTCGCCTACTTAACCGACGCTAAAGGCCTATACCTATAGCGTCTCCCACATTTGCTACGCCACTTAACCGACGCTTTAGCGGTTATTTGACCGACGCTAAAAGTTTAGTTTGTACTAGTGTCTCCGGTGCTTTTAATCTGCATTTTTTGAGGGAATTTTGGACAAATTTTCGAGCTTGAGGTCGGTCGGCAATGGCTACCGCCGGCGACCAAGGAAGAAGGTGGCAAATTGCAGTTTGCCACTAAACTTTCTCCATTTTTGCATAAACGAAAACCTGTTTTAAAAACTTATAAAAAATTGATTTATGTTTATAAAAATTATAAAAATGATATTCTGTTTATATTTATTTTCAGAAAATTGTTTTTAATTATTTTAATTCCAAAAATTATTATTTTAATTCCAAAAATTATATTTATTTTAAAAATAAATCTGAATTAATTAAATAATTAATTTTAGTTGATAATTAATTAGTCAATTGATCAATTAATTCAAATATTAATTGATTAGTTGATATAATTAATTATTAATTAATTTTAATCGATTTTTAATTAGATTTAATTATTTATTTTGATTTAAAAATTCTGAAAAATAGTTTCGAGCTTTGAAATATTATTTTAAATTATTTTCAAGGCTCGATAATTATTATTAAATCAATTTAAAGTCAGATTCAGGTATTCGAACGCTGTTATTTAATTATAAAAAGATTCAGAGATCCGTTTTACTTCTGAAAAATGTTCAAAAATTCGTATTAAATATCTCATTTTGACCCCAAATCTTCTTTGAAAAATTATTTTAATCGAATATCTTGCGTGTTATGTGCTACGTGCTATCTGATTGATGTGTTATATGCCTATGTGGTTATTGTTTGATTGTTTTGGTCATAATTTTCAATCCGTAAATCGGATTTGGGTAAAACGAAGGGTAGATAAAAGTTTATAACGTCTAAGTGACGATTAGAATAATACGAGATTGAATATTGATGGATACTTGTGATGCCTAGTAGAGTAAGCGAGGCATATCAAAGAAAGCCAGTGATCAGTAAATAGAACTGAAGCGTAGAAAAAGAAAGCAAGTGATAGATGAATAGAAGAAAGACATAGAAAAATAAGGAAAGTGATTGATGAGTAGAACTGTTAGATGAGTACAAGTAAAGTTGGAAATCATCTGTGATAAGGCAAGTACTTCTGAACCTTTCTTGAGATAAATTACGAATATTTTTGAATGTTCTCATAACATGTTGCTAGTATTCAAAATAAGTCATGTTTTATATTGCAAGCGCTTTAAACTATTCAACCTTGAACCCTGATCATATTATTGAACTTGTGTTGTAAGCTTTATTTCTTGTAAACCACCAACGGTTGATTTTCCAGATACTACACCATACAGATATAACACTACTCCACAAATACATACACACCATAAACCAAATATTGCAACAAAATTTCTTGAGCATACAGAAACTTATATACCCTGGAATACCTTATGACATCAAAGATCTAAACCCTGTATTATCATTGAACCATTGTTCATCAGATACTTGATTTTTCATCAAGCTTGAAGCTTTTCTTCATATTTATACCTTGATATACCCTGTTGATACCTATGAAATGTTTTATGCTCTGAGATAAATGCTTTATCACTTTTATTATGATTCTGTTTTATTGAATTACAATGGTTATCATATTGAATCGTTTTAGAACTGGATGGTTTAATAAATGTGGACCAGATTCATGGTCAGACCAGATTCGTGGTCATATTAGGCCAATGCGTTCCTTGGATCCAGTATAGAGAGCAGTGATGTGTGCCTTGCTCGGGGTTAGTGCGTGACTGATCAGCAGCCTGCCCTTGGTTTTTAAAATGAAAGTAAATATCCTATTCTAATCATTGCTTATCAAGAAACTTGATTCCTATGAATTATTTCAACTGATAATTGTTTAATCTCAATTATTGTTATTATGACTTGCTGAGCTAGTTAACTCACTCTTGCAAATCTGTTTATGTTATTCTACAGTTGAAAAGGAAATGGTTGGTAACGAGGATTCCCAGTCCAGTGTGCAAGCTATGATTCCAGGTTAAGTTGGTTCGAGCTAGCAAGAGCTTTATATTGTAGATAAGTTATGTAAGATTGTAAGAATGATATCAATATCAGCTGTAAGTTGAACTTGTTGGGATTTAGTACGATGTAATAAAAGTTAAGGTTGTGGCTTGTTTTCATACTTTAACCTGTTGCGATCTGTGGTTGTGTAAAGAAGGGTCAATGCATATAATATTTTATATACAGGTTTATATATTGTGTGTTTGTTATGAACCCCAAACTTCTGACCCGGGTTTGGAGGGCATCACAGGTTTGGTATTAGAGCGACATGTTATAAGTCACTGAAACAAGCCTAGATTGTCGGGAATGGATAGAGGGTTAGGATTAGGATTAATAGATAGAACGATATGACATCGAGAGATTAAGTGTGACTGTATAATAGGTTTTAGTATGATTCGTGATGAGATTCGAGATTCTTATCTAGCAACACAATTTTCAGATAGCAGCAATGGCAGATTCCTTTATCCCGGGATCATCTGAATATTCGGAGCCTTCAGTCAAAGGACCATCACCTGATTCACGCCCTGCTCTTCCACCAGTGTTAGCCATATTACCTTATGTTGTGATAATTGTACCTTTTAAAGCTATTATGCTATCCCCTGATGTGAGACCATCTATTCGAGGATCCCCACCTGCTGATTCTGGTTCTACCAGACATTCAGCCGTAAGTGCATCTCTTCAATTTATCCTACACCTTATCCCCTACCATTCATTTGAACCTATTTTATGGAGGTAACAGCACCTATGAGGATGGATTCGAGAGCTACAACATATAGTGAGTACACGAGATATTAAGAAAGGTGAGAAGAAACCTAGAGAGGGGATTCGTGTGTTCCGGAGAATAGCTGCTACCAGGTTATATGGAGCCACTAGTACGTATGCCACCAATGATTATCATGTGGAGTGAGCTAGATGGGTTTTAAAGCAGTTGAGAAGATTGGAGATCCAGAGTTTTCTTGGAATTAGATGATGGTGTTATGACAAGCGTAATATGTATAGTAGTGATGCAATGTGATATCAGCAGACTTTGTTTTATAGAATAGATTTGTTGACTATTTGATAGACCTGGTGTACTTAGTAATAGCAAAAGTAATGATGGGATTATTACCGGGATAGAAGGCTTAAAGTGAAATTATGAATGAGATAGTATGCAATGGTAACTGAAGTTTTCATCGACTAATGAAGGAAAAATGGACCCAATAAGGGGTAGAAGATATATGGAAATGAATGAGCTCTTATCTGATAGTTACCCTAATTGAATACCTTGTGGTAGTTGAAAAGGACAAAAACCAACTCATATAGTAATAACGACCAGGTGGATTATTTTCAAAATTTTAAACAGTTTTCAAAAGAGATTTTCTTAACAAAATTTTTCTAAAAGTCCTTTGAACAAAACAAGTTTTAAAACTTGGTTGTCAAACTACCACTTGACTTTTGTTTATTATAAGATCCAAATTATCCAAAAAAATACTTGTTTTAGAATTAGTATTGTGAATTCAGAGCGTCAAGTAGACCCGCCATTACAAAGAAGTTTCGATTGTTCTCAGTAGAGGAATGCAATTTTTTTTATAATGTTAATAACAGACTCAGCGTGCGGAGAAACTATTCATCAAATCTCTGAGACTATTAGAGTTTAAAGAATACGTTGATTTAAAAGACGCCCGAGCATGATCGAAGGAGGTTGAGCAAATTCCCAAACTTTTCTAAAAGAAGAACCTTATTAATAAAAGAGTCGATATGTTGAATGATCAGTGGCAATTTTAAGTCGCAGAGAGGAAATTTGAAGTTATGAAGATAAATTTCGTGAGGACACACCTATGGTTGAATTATTAAAACATTGAACGCGAAGGCACGACGCTAAAGATACAAGACTTAATAAATAGGGGTATATTATAATAATCAATTTATGAAGGCATTTCAGAGATCTTTCTGAAGTTAATATATAACTCGGAATGGGATCTATTGATCGGACAACCGCTGAAGCTGTAAATAGATGAAATATGGATGTCGACCAATGATATCGTTCTTTTCTACAATACTATATATTCTTATGAATCTTGAATAATGTATGAACTTCTTTAATGATCTACTCTATGAGGTGATAAGAAAATTGTTGTATTCCTTTTAAAATCATTTTTCCCCTCAAGTCTTGTTTTCTGATTGAGACAAGCAGTGTTATAGTGTGACTCTTTGTCACAATAACGAAGAGTCTGGTGGGATGCTACCTAATCATGTGTTGTATGTCATATAGTATGAAAGACTGGTCATCTTGAATACAAATATGGTTGTATCACTCATATCTAAATCATCATTTATTCTTTCTTCTTCAATTATAATTTATAGTTTTACGGATCTTTTCGATTGTTTCCTTGCACTGTTATTTTTTTTAAAAAAAAGTTTTCCAATCAGAATTACATAGACAAATTCCCTTCTTGTGTAAGGTCTATTCTTTGAGTATTTTAAAAAAGTGAAATGATCCTGTATAGCTAATGTAGTTACATGTTGAGTATGGATGATTGCAAACCAAAATGATGGACATTTACGTGCAAAAAAAGAATCATTATGCCAATAACGTGGCTGTTACGAGGACATCAATTCAGAGGCAGAAATTTGTATACGTGATGTATTTCAAGTCTGAGATTTTAGCGTGAATTGGAGTAGTTAGCGAACCGTACGAGATAAATTAACTATAAAAATAAGAAAATAAAGCTGTCTATACCGGATAAGGAAAATGAATGATGGGACAGAAGAAGCGAATGAAGAAATTCTTAATAATAACCAGACAATCGATTAATGCATTGTGAAGGTGAAGCATACCTCAATCATGTGGGAGATATTTGCCACGAAGGTTCAGGATCGAAGAAATTCTAGTTACGAATAAACTTCGAGTGTATTCTTCAAGGAATGGTTGGGCTTTCCCATTTAATTAAGTGAGTTATGGTAAATTTGATGTCCATAACTGAGCCAGTGAAGGGGGTTCAATATAGAAAGACATAAGTGAAGATGAAGATATGATGATTCAACTGCGAAAATTTTAATGACGTAATGCTTTAAAACCAATTGAATCCTTTCACAATATTATGATAGTGTTGGTTGAGACCAGGTGTTGGTTATCAGAAGTTGAATGAGTTAACTAATAAGAACAAGTGTATATTGTCAAGGATAGATAAATTATTAATTAGAGAGCTTGAATTGAAACATGAAATAGAAGAATTCTAGGATAATTTGTAATTATACTCATTAGTGATATTCTATTATAATTAGAAGAAATGAGAAGAGGTATGGTATAATAAGAATTGTTCGCTATATTCTTAAGTTGAACTAAAAATAAGGGTTATACCCACTAGTATTATATGTGGTGGTAAAATGGTGAGTTTAGAAGGTGGTAGTTGATTGGCATACTTGTGGGTTGATTGTTGGTTGTTTGATTGATTGTTGATTATTTGATTGATTTTTGGTGTCGGCTTGAGTACGGCTGGTAGTCAATAATATAAAGTAGATGCTGCCCAAATTTTCGGAAAGAGGTTGTTACAGCCAATCCGACTATATATAATTGGTCTTTGATTTCATTTAGCTAGTCATCATTTGGTGCAATTGATCAATTAAGTGAGTTAATTGGTTAATTTTACCAATGAATGGTCAGTTAGATGGAAATCGATTCCAATTAAATTAAGTCAAATTATGATGTGATTTTCAAATCCGAAATGAAAGCAATGAGGGAGTTGGAAGAAGTAAGGATAATAGTAGGATTTAGAAGTTGTTGCAAGCATGTGAGGCTTTATTTGGATGAATATGTCCTTTGTAATAGACAAAAGAAATAAAAAGTTATCTGTATAGACAAGTGAGAAGAATGTTTTCAAGAACTTAAAATTCAGGATAGAGCAAAGAGAAGGAAGGAAGGAAAGGAAAAAGGGAGGTGAAATAAAGAAGAAATTAGTAACTATATCTATATGGATTTTCCTAGACGATCAAAGAGATTTTATCATCTGCAATAAGGTTTTATTAAAGGACTTAAAGGTGTACCAATATAGAACGACGATGTAATGAGAATTACTCCAAAATACGGGAAAACTCGCGAATACAAGTATCCGACGTATGGAAGAAATTAATAATGATAGTAACGTATATGAATTAAAATATTTCGATCCAGGGTTAGCCACGAGAATTATTTATTTGATAAAGAACCGAACAGTACTATTGGAAGACTCACTTATGCTACCAATCCACTTCGAACACGTTCATTTAAGACAATGAGAAACATCCTTAGACTATAGATGTCCAATTCCCTTCTCACAATTCAAATTATTAAACATGTAAATGACGACATACTATTATTACATATTTGTATAGTCTTAAATGAAATCCATCATTTTTGTATTCTTTTTTATTATTAAATTTCATATTCAGACTCTCTATAAAATGCAGACATAATTCAAAGCACAAAGGAACATAGGCAAAAATAAAAAGGAATATACGCGAGGCTGTTAAATAAATTGAAGAATTTACAAATATAATGTTATATAATTTATGCATTCAGTCATATATATGTGCTTCTTTGATGTTTCAACCAATTTTTTTAGAGAAAACTGTAGATGGACCATCAGTGTAATTTGATCTTGGTCGGTTCCATGGATTACAATGCAGACTAGAGCAAGACTGAACCTGCTTAGTTTATGGAGACTGCTTCTCCATTGGTTCCATCACAACACTTGCAAATCAATCCCAGCATTCCCTATAATTTTGAGTTACCTCCTCTATTCATCGTATAATTATTCATTTTACTAAGAGAGGACCATCAAATGAATTTAATTAAACAAAATTTCTAAATTACAAGTAATTATATTTATCCGGTTTACTTAAAGGCATATCACCGCATGATGTAGAAACTTCAATCCCCTAGAGCTCCCAATGTTATTTAGTATGAGGCACCCCAATTCATTCTTATATATTGACGCGTGGATAATTGATTTCAAAAATTCTCATTTGACATGTAGTCATAATAAACTAGCATTTTCAAATAGTAGTTTGTAATACTCCTATACCATATTTGAATGCTGTCAAGCTATATTTTTTAGTATCATAAGTAAAACTCATTTTCTGGTAGTCCACCATTAAATGTCAAATGAAAATTTATAAAACCCATTACACACATATTAGCGGATTAGAATGGAATTAGCGGTGTGAGATACCACATAGCATATAGGCAACAAGGAGATTAGATGATTTTCCAAAGACCTTTTCATCAAATGAAAAATAGATTGAACAGAACTACTTCATAGCCATATTAACAAAATTAGCTAATTATTTTTCTACCATTGATACATATTTATATTAGAAACTAAAGTATGATAAATCATCACTTAAATATTTGAATTTTGATATAGTGATATATCACGGGTACCCCACTATTATATTCACCCATGAATATAAACAAACATGATTAAAATTGATAAACAGAATAAAAAAAATTATGGCAAAAAGACTTTGCAATCCCTTCTCCCATATGGTTAAGGATCGGTTTAGCTCAAGTTTCCAAATTATTGAAACAACTCATAGCATTCACAAATCCTCGATAATATAACTAACAAAAAATATCAAAGAAAATTGTATCACTAATTTTCTTGAATTAATATGCATTTCTATTTCTATGAATACAACTATTAAAAAATGAAATCTATATAATTTAAGGAATGTTCATGAAACATCATCATCTTAAAAAAATTAATTTCAATATAATGATGTATCATGAACATCCTCAAATTATATGGATTTGATAAACTATAACACATTTTTGTTTACAAATTTAAATATTTTTACACTATCATTATATGAGAGGTCCTCTTACTATCATTCTATACAAGAATACATAAAAAAGGACACTCTTTGATTTGTAATTTGTGTATCAGGAGCATAGATTGTACACGTATTTATAGTAGAATACAGAGATATGAAAAAATAAGTCAATAACATTACCATTTATTTCAAAGTATAATGTATGTTTACACCTGGATAACATCCACTAAATACAAATTTCATAAATACTCATTTAATTTGTGATATGTGTATACAGCTGGAAAAAATAAAGTACAATTTTTTATATATATTTATATATAATATAGTTGGACTTTTTTGTTATGACCATAATATGAAAGACACATTTTTATTAAAAAATATGTAATTTTAATTGATGAGAGGTATTTATATATTTAAAAATAAATTATTTGAATACAATGCATAATGCACAATATACCTTTTTTAATGTTATGTACAATGTAACTTAACTACAATATAAAACATAACATTTTTAAATATTATGCAATTTTGGATAGTAAGAGATAGTATATCCAAAAATAAATTATTTTAGTAGTAAGGGGAACATTTTTTTTACAAAAAGGATAAGGACAGATATTAAATAAGTAGTATTATATGAATATGTATATTTATCCATAATATATTTTTAAAGTGAAAGAATGATTTTTAGATTATTAAGATATATGCATACTCATGATTTGTTGGTGGTTCACCAAAATGACATATGAGCTATTTTGAAACTGTATAAGTGGCCCTAATAGAAGGGTAAATGACTAATTGTTAATTGGCACAATACAATATTATTTTAATCTATTTAGAAACAAATTTAATAGTCCTTTAAGTTTGCAAAGTTGTTTAATTAAAACTTGAATATCTTTTAATTCTCAAAAAATTAAGATTTGAATGTTACTTAATCATATATTTATGAGCCTGAAGCCACAAAATTTAGCTGCATCAAGTTACCAGTGCTAAATTTTCCACACAAGTTGTAGACATATGTCTCGAATAAATGGATGGTCTCTCACATTTTGAAGGCTTAATCAATGAATGAAATTATAACTATCTACCTGTCAAGCTTCTTTAGCTTCTTTACAAGCTATATTTTAGTAATCATTGCCAATTTGCCATTATTTACATTAAAGATTACCCTGATGAAGCCTTGCATTATTTCTTCTAATAGCATTTTTATAAAACTTAACACATAATTAATATAATATATATTTTACTAATTAGAAAATCAAATAAATATATGGGGGTATTAAAGTATCGCCAATTCTTTTAATGGCCACATATACAAGGAAATGGTGATATATTATGTAAGATTTTCTGATGGCATTGTTGTTTAATCATAGAAACTTTGTTGTGATTGTCGAGAGAATACAGAAATCAAAAATGATACACCTCTAGTCTTCAAAACATTATAGATCCATCTATCATCTAAATCAGAGAACATGATCTTTTGATGTTTGTATGTACACCTGGAGCATGCTAGTGAGTAATTATAAGCGTCCTTGCAAGCACGAGTTTTGTTGGACATGCCTAGGACCATGGAATGCACATGATCCTAAGGCTGTTATTAGGAGACTGTGAGGAGAGGAAAATGTGAGCATCGGCTAAGGAATCACTACTACGGAATTGAACATGGATAGCATTTATTTTAATATAAAACAAACATTTTTTAAATATTATGCAATTTGGGATAGTTAGAGATAGTATATCCAAAAATAAATTATTTACTAGTAAGGGGCACATTTTTTTACAAAAAGGTTAAGGTCGAATATTAAATAAGTAGTAATATATGAATATGCATATTTATAGATAATATATTTTTAAAGTGAAATAATGATTTTTAGATTATTAAGATATATGCATACTCATAATTTGTTGGTGATTCACCAAAAGGACATATGGGCTTTTATGAAACTGGACTATACAAGTGTCCCTAATGGAAGGGTAAATGACTAATTGTTAATCGCCTCAATACAATATTATTTTAATCTCTTTAGAATCTTGAATATCATTTAATTCTCAATAAATTAAGATTTGAGTGTTATTTAATCATATATTTATGAGCGTGAAGCCACAAAATTTAGCTCATCAAGTCACTAGTGCCAAATTTTCCACTCTAGACATATGCCTCTAATAAATCGATGCTCTCTAAGAGCAATTCCAATAGTATCCTTGTGTGTTCCTTAAAAATAATATAAATTAATATGATCCTAGTTATTTAAAATATTATAAGGTAGCCCAACTCTAACAACAATCCTTATTTTGGTTCATAATAATAAATTCAAATCCTATTCATGTTTTTTTAAAGAAGAGAGAGAAAAATGAGTGTGAAAAAAGGAGGGAAATGAATATTTAATTAGCAAAAGTAAGATATGGAATGGTTAAGCATCCCTTATCTTTAAGGAAGCAAAGAAGAACTAGTAGGATGCTGTTGGAGTTCCAATTTTGATTGAATTCTTATAATTTTAGGTAAGGATCCTTTATAAGAATGCTGTTGGAGTTGCTCTAACATTTTGAAGGCCTAATCAATCAATGATATTATAACTAATTACTTGTCAAGCTTCTTTAGCTTCTTTACAAGCTATATTTTAGTAATCATTGCCAATTCACCATTATTTACTTTAAAGATTACCTTGATGAAGCCTTGCATTATTTCTTCAAATAGCTTTTTTATACAACTTAACACATAATTAATATAATATATATTTTACTAATTAGAAAATAAAATAAATATATCTCGGTATTAAAGTATGGCCAAGTCTTTTAATGGCCACATATACAAGGAAATGGTGATATATTATGTAAGATTTTCTGATGGAATTATTGTTTAATCATAGAAACTTCAATAATGATACACCTGTAGTCTTCAAAAACATGTCTGATGCATCTATCATCTAAATCAGAGAACACGATCTTTTGATGTTTGTTTGTACAGTAGGAGCATGCTACTGAGTACTTGTAAGCCTCCTTGCAAGCACGAGTTTTGTTGGATATGCGTGGGACCATGGAATGCACATGATCCAAAGGCCTATAACGGTTATTAGCAGACTGTGAGGAGAAGAGAATGTGAAGTTGTTAGGCTTAGAGCATCCGCTGAGGAATGACTACTACACAATTGAACTTGGATAGCATTTATTTTCTAACTTGCATAGCACTTATTTTCTAACTTGCATAGCACTTTTAAGTGCTATGCAAGCCAGTGCTATGCAAGTGAAGTTCACTTGTATAGGACTTCTTAAACTGATATTCAAGTACTGATCTTACATAGCACTTATAGTTTTGCTATCCAAATATGTGTCACCTAAGTCAGTCGGTACTAGCATAGCTTTTACAGAAACGCTATACAAATAAAACAACAACCCTTCCATAGCTCTCTATGAAATGCTATGGTACTTCTTCCCATTATCTCACCTAAGTGTTATGATGTACTTTGGTCCATTTAAAACTATTAAACATTGTCGCCAGGTACTTCTTCCCAGAGTTGGTCTGAAACATCATCATAACACTGTGCAGAAATTTTTTTACACCACTTTTAGCAACACATTAGTGGTCCACGTGCACTTTATATTTTAGACATGAACAATTTAAATATTAACTAACATTTCTATAAGAGCTTTCACATTCTGGAAATTTGTTGCATTGGTCATTGGAGCTGGATCCAAATAGTAGATGCTCTTTGTTGCTGTATTAATCGCGACCAAGATCCAATGTTTTGTATATATTTTTTGTTAGAATTAGAAGCGAATATATTTAAACAAAAAATGTATACATGTATATAATAGGTGTCACTTACGAAACGTTATAAGGCACAAAATCAGGTGGTCTTTGTCAACATTTCGCAACAAACTTTTTGCCAAAAATGTATTAGAGTTATCCACTAAGTGAGACACCTGATGAGGTGATACGAAAGAGAATTTTGTTGCCATGTCAAGATTTTTTGATAAAAATACCTCACACAAATACCTTAAACAAAGAAGAACCGCAATAGAATTTTGTTGTCAAGTCATTAAATTTGATTTGTAGTCATATTACCTAATATAGAAGACAAGGTTGGACGCGCTTAGCTATTAAGCATTTAGAACCTCTAAAATATTTTCTTTATTAATATGCTCGATCCACGGGTCTTTATTAATAGTGTTAAAATGGACTTATATTTATGGAAATTCTATGCCACCAGAAACATATACGAAAACAAAACTATTTGAGTAACCACAAGGTGAGGCTGTGGTGGCTTTAGAAAGGCTCTATGATTACGAAGAGAATAAGCTGCAAAAATACTTTAGGGATGATGCTAGCTCAGAAGAATTTAATAAAAAAATTCGTAAGGAGCTTATAAATTTAACAAAGGTAACTGGAATATATTTTTCGAACTTTCTCAAATGATTAGAAAATGGGCTATCTGAAGTTGATATTACTCTGGTGAAAGAAAAGCATGTCCAATTGACAGATGCCTCGCAGTGTCAATATTGTACTGCCCTAAATGATTGTGACCATAACATGTGCCAAGGGTGCTTGGTGCGTAAAGGGGGTTAAAACAGAGATACTATTAAAGAATTTCGAGGTAAGAGTTTCTTGAAGGCAGCAAGATAAAATTTTTTCTTATTTGTCAAGTCAGCTTAATTTAAGAGATTTAGTAAGTAGTTGCTACTGCTTTGTTTGCAAGTGAACCGGTTTTGTTTTTACCTTAAATTTTCATATTACTTAGATTTTGTTTTCCTTATGTTAAACAATTCCTATATTTTAATGTTTGTTTGATTGGAATGTGAATGTAGTAGAATTTTTATGAAGTAATTTTAAGTCTTCTACATCTCATATGAAAGTGGAGAACTACTTGTAGACGTACAGTATTAAGTGATAAGATGGGCAATCATAAATAAATTAAAATAGTCGGGAGAAAGGGGAATTCCGAGCATTGAACTCGGAACCTCTCGCGCCCTAAGCGAGAATCATACAACTAGACTAAATGTCATCATGGGTGCAAACCAAAAAACTGTTTAGAACATCTATATCACCCCCAAAAGAGGAACAAGTAACACAAAAAGATTTGAAGAATCCCATTGTCTGGCTTTTGTCTTTAATCCACAGAGTTTATGTCGGATAACATTGATTTTGTAGCGAACAACATTAATTTGGTAGCAAACACTTGTTTATCTGTCTTTACTTTTTAGACGATTATTGAACAAAATATTTTAAAGTATTCATTATGGTTTCTTTTGTAATTCACTGGCACTACACTTACCTCATACCTCTTTGTTTCTAATCGTTGGTTGTGGCCTGTGGGTCATGCGTATTAGGAGCTAAAATATTATTGTAAATTACAATTGAATATAGACATTAAGAAATTGATTTTTGACGAGGAGCCGAAGAGCTGCAAACGTCCATCACATCTCGAACCACAAATGGATTAAGAAACCAATTCACTTTGACCACATTCATTTAATACAAATAGAAACATCCTCAGACTACAGAAGTCCAATTCCCTGCTCACAATTCTAATTATTATACATGTAAATGGCGACATACTATTATTACATATTTGTATAGTCTTAAACGAAATCCATCAATTCGTATTCTTTTTTACTATTAAATTTCATATCTAGACTCGCTAGAAAATGCAGACATAATTCAAAGCACAAAGGAACGTAGGGAAAAATTGAAAGAAATATGCGTGAGGCTGTAAAATAAAGTGAAGAATCTATAAACATAATGTTACACAATTTATGCATTCAGTCACATATATGTGCTTCTATGATGTTTCAACCAATTTTTTTAAAGAAAATTGTACACGGACCGTAAGTATAAATTGGTCTTGGTCGCTTCTAAGGATTACACTGAAGGCTAGAACAAGACTGAACCCGCATAGTTTATGCAGACTGCTTCTCCTTTGGTTCCATCACAACACTTGCAAATCAATCCCAGCATCCCCTATAATTTTGAGTTACCTCCTCAATACATCGTATCATTATTCATTTTACTACGAATGGACCATCAAATTAATTTAATTAAAATGAATTTCTACATTACAAGTCACCATCATGAAGTAGAAACATCAATCCCCTGCAGCTCCCAGTGTTATTTAGTACCAGACACCCCAATTTATTCTAATATGTTGATGCGTGGATAGTTGATTTTAAAAATTCTCATTTGACATGTAGTCATAATAAACTACCATTTTTAAATAGTAATTTTTAACACTCCTATACCACATTTGAATGTTGTCAAGCTATATTTTTTAGTATCATAAGTAAAACTCATTATCTGTAGTCCACGACTACATGTCAAATGAAAATTTATAAAACCCGTTACACACATATCAGCGGATTAGAATGGATTTATGGGCGTTAGATACCAGATAATATATAGGCAACAAGGAGATTAGACCTATTCATGAAATGAAAAATTGATTGTAACAAAAGTAAATAGCTGCATTAACACTACGCCATAAACGGTCTTATACAACATAATTATGTGATGTTGTCAAAGATAATGTTGATGTATCATTATGATACTCTACAATATTACAACAAGTTTTAATTATCTTAGCATAGGTCCCACAAAGTGTTGTCGTTCCATTTATAAATTAAAATAATTAATTTTTTATTAAAAATATTTAAAATTATGCTGATGTGTCACATGTGGGTCCTATACAGGGGTTCCACACTATTGACTTATCGCTAGTGTGGGCCCCACTCTACTGACATGGCAGGTGTGGTCCCCCCATATAGGCCCACTCTACTGACTTGGCAGGTGGGGGGACGTGGGTCCCATTCTGCTGACGTGGCAGGAGGGGGGGGTCCCAGCATGTAGGCACCACTCTACTGACGTGGCAGGTGAGGGAGTCCCCGCATGTGGGACCCACTTTACTAACGTGGCAATTAGTATCGATTTTAGTGGTGTACGATCATTATTAGTATTTTATTTATTTATTTTTTGAGATAATATAGCAGTCAAAGCAGTCAGAATAGACTATACCCTGTATGCGCTACTGTCCCGAATGAAGTATCGATTCTTTTAAATTAAAATTTCGACGATCCGTCCGTACGGATGTTAGAAACTATTGATTTTAGGGTGTACCATCATTATTAGGATTTTATTTGTTTATTTTGTAAGATAATATAGTAGTCAAAGCAGTCAAAATAGATTATGCCCTGTATGCAATACTGTCCCGAATGAAGTAACGATTCTTTTAAATTAAAACTTCGACGATTTTTCTATACGGATGATAGAAACTATCGATGTTAGGGGTGTACCATCATTATTAGGATTTTATTTATTTATTTTGCGAGATAATATAGGAGTCAAAGCACTAAGAATAGACTATGCCCTGCATGCGATACTGTCCCGAATGAAGTATCGATTCTTTTAAATTTAAATTTTAATGATCCGTCCGTACGGATGTTAGAAACTATTGATTTTAGGGTGTACCATCATTATTAGGATTTTATTTGTTTATTTTGTAAGATAATATAGTAGTCAAAGCAGTCAAAATAGATTATGCCCTGTATGCAATACTGTCCCGAATGAAGTAACGATTCTTTTAAATTAAAACTTCGACGATTTTTCTATACGGATGATAGAAACTATCGATGTTAGGGGTGTACCATCATTATTAGGATTTTATTTATTTATTTTGCGAGATAATATAGGAGTCAAAGCACTAAGAATAGACTATGCCCTGCATGCGATACTGTCCCGAATGAAGTATCGATTCTTTTAAATTTAAATTTTAATGATCCGTCCGTATGGATTTTATAAACTATCGATTTTAGGGGTGTACCATCATTATTATGATTTTATTTATTTATTTTGTGAGATAATATAACAGTCAAAGCAGTCTGAATAGACTATGCCCTGTAGGCGCTATTGTCCCGAATGGAGTATCGATTCTTTTAAATAAAAATTTCGACGATCCGTCCGTACGGATGTTAGAAACTATCGATTTTAGGGGTGTACCATCATTATTAGGATTTTATTTATTTATTATGTGAGATAATATAGTAGTCAAAGCAGTCTGAATAGACTACGCCCTGTATGAGCTACTGTCCCGAATGAAGTATCGATTCTTTTAATTTAAACTTTCAACGATATGTCTGTACGGATGTTAGAAACTATCGATTTTAGTGGTGTACCATCATTATTAAGATTTTATTTTTTTATTTTGTGAGATAATATAATTGTCAAAGCAGTCAGAATAGACCGTGCCCTGTATGCGCTACTGTCCCGAATGAAGTATCGAATTTTTTAAATTAAAATTTCGACGATCCGTCCATACAGATGTTAGAAACTATCGATTTTAGGGGTGTCCCATCATTATTATTATTTTAGTTATTTATTTTGTGAGATAATATAGCAGTCTGAATAGACTATGCCCTGTATGCGCTACTGTCCCGAATGAAGTATCGATTCTTTTAAATTAAAATTTCGATGATCCATCCGTACGGATGTGAGAAACTATTGATTTTAGTGGTGTACCATCATTATTAGGATTTTATTTATTTATTTTGTGAGATTATATTGCAGTCAAAACAGTCAGAATAGACTATGCCCTGTATGTGCTACTGTCCTGAATGAAGTATCGATTTTTTAAAATTAAAATTTCGACGATCCGTTCGCACGGATGTTAGAAACTATCGATTTTAGGGGTGTACCATCATTATTATGATTTTATTTATTTTATTTTGTGAGAGAATGTAGCAGTCAAAGCAGTCATAATAGATTATGCCCTTTATACAATACTGTCCCGAATGAAGTTTCGATTCTTTTAAATTAAAATTTTGACGATCTACCCGTACCGATGTTAAAAACTATCGATTTTAGGGGTGTACCATCATTATTATGATTTTATTTATTTATTTTGTGAGATAATATAGCAGTAAAAACATTCAGAATAGACTATGTCTTGCATGCGCTACTCTCCCGAATGAAGTATCGATTCTTTAAATTAAAATTTCGACGATCTCTTCGTACGGATGTTAGAAACTATCGATTTTAGGGGTGTACCATCATTATTAGGATTTCATTTATTTATTTTGTGAGATAATAAAGCAGTCAAAGTAGTCAGAATAGATTATGCCCTGTATGCGCTACTGTCCCGAATAAAGTTTCGATTCTTTTAAATTAAAATTTCGATGATCCATCCTTACGGATATTAGAAACTATCAATTTTAGGGGTGTACCATCAATATTAGGATTTTATTTATTTATTTTGTGAGATAATATAGGAGTCAAAGCAGTAAGACTAGACTATGCCCAATATGCGCTACTGTCCCGAATGAAGTATCGATTCTTTTAAATAAAATTTTTGACTATCCGTCCATATGTATGTAAGAAACTATCGATTTTTGGGATGTACCATAATTATTAGGATTTTATTTATATATTTTGTGAGATAATATAGCAGTCAAAACAATCAGAATAAACTAACATCTGTACGCGCTACTGTTCCGAATGAAGTATCATTTCTTTTAAATTAAAATTTCGACGATCCTTCTGTAAGGATGTTAGAGACTATCGATTTTAGGGGTGTACCATGAATATTAGGATTTTATATATTTATTTTGTGAGATAATATAGCAGTCAAAGTAGTCAGAATAGACTAACCCCTGTATGCGCTATTGTCCCGAATGAAGTATTGATTCTTTTAAAATAAAATAAACTATTTATAATTAATATATAATTTATTCTCTAAATATTTTAAATATATATTACATTTTTTTACAGATAACGAATAAATGGGGAAAAATAAAAAAAAAATATGATTTTTTATTTTTATAATTAACTAGATAATTGTTTGAGTATATTGTAATTTTTGTGGAATTTTTAAAATTTTGTAGTTATTTTATATTGATTTTTAATTAGTATCTAATTCGATAATAAAAAATAGAAAATCATCCACTTGATTGTTATGAGGCAGAAAAGTGTTGGCTGGATAATGCATCAAGGGGATTACCAGCTTCAATATTAATCTAGACCGTCTAATCGGTTTAAAGAAAAACAATTTGAGTAAATCCTGAGGGTTGGTTCATATAAACTCATCTCCTTTACCTTTTTTTCCTCGGCTCATCTGTTACCGTCTCTAGTCCCTTATCAGTTCTTCCCCTTTTCCTATGAATCTTTCCTTATCTTTCTACTAAAATCAAGATTTCTTTGGTGAAGTTTTTGATTCGGTTTTTGTTTATTCCTAATTGTAACTGTTCAACTGGGGAACAATATTCTTTCTGATGATATTTGGATTGTAAAGAGCTAATTCAGTTAGATTAGAGAGAAGGAGATGCATACCACTGTGTTCTTAAACCTAACGGTGTTGCCCAAAACCTGAAAATGTTACCCAAAACCCCAGCAGGACAAGAATGGAGATTCACCGATCACCACACATGTCACAATTCTATTCACACCTCCTGTACAAGGTAATGATCTGTGTTATAAATACTCTTCTAAGCCATGTTTCATATGTTTCCCCGAAGCTATTATTAGAAAGAAAATGGACTTGCTATTCATTTTCTTCTGTTCTAAAATGATAGACCTTAGGGGATTAACAGTTTGGCAAAGTTTTGTGTATTGTATGTGGTGTAAGATGTATGCTATTGATATTGGCAGACTATGATCTTAATTTATGCTCTTCTCTTATTTGTGTTACAACACCTTTTGACGACCTTGTCGAGATTCTTGATCTAGAGAGAGTTTTTGGGCCTTGTTGGTAATTTTTAACATTCTTCCTAACTTTTGCTTTGAAAGGTGTTTAACCCCCCTCCCCCACACATGTTGCACCTCCTTCTTTTGTTCAACCTATGATAGGCTACTCTAAACCACTAGTCCAACAACTTTGGTTTAACAATTCTCTATAATTTTCTTATTTGTTGCGGTTCCGGTTGAAGGTAAACAGGTGAATTAGGTTACAGATTGGATAGCTATTTGTTACTGTGATTTGTATGTCACTACACCATACATTGACTATCACAACCAGATTTCTAAAAATTTATCAAAAAACGTTGCTATTGAGAGATGAGTTTACATATATTGCGCTGTTTTTTAAAAGCATTGCAATTGAAGTTAAAAAAATTGGAGGGAGTTTAAAAATGCACACTATTGTAACGAATTATATATCTGTTGCGGTACAATAGAGATTTGGGCCAAAATTTAGGCGGGCTTGCTAAACAAGTTAGGCCGGCTTGGTGAAAAGAATGAGCGGTCTTCTTATAATTATTTCCCCGGCTATCAAATGAAAAAGAAAAAACAAAAACAAAACATTTGAGATTAGAAGTCAATTGCCTCTCCAGACACAAATTCAAGAACAAAACAAATAAACTCAACAATGAACCACTCGAAGATTAAAGCTTGAGAAGATTAACAAAGCTCGGAGAAGACTAAAGGTTGGAGAAGATTACAACTTGGAGAAGATAAACAAAGTTGGAGAAAATTAAAGGCGGAAGGGTATGTAAATTTTCCCAAATCTTTTTCCCAAAATTCTTTTCCATTCATAAATCCCTTCGATAATTATAAATTAGTGTTAATTATTGCTTCAGTTATCTGGTTTCTTGCATGGATGTTTATATTTTAACTCAATTGAGTGTTAATTTTGTATTCTTTGTTAATTAGAGTTTTTGGGGATTTGTTTTCGATCCTAATTTATGTGTTAACTGAAGTTTATTTTTTTTTATTTTTTTGTGTTTATGTAATGATTTGCTAAAATATTTTGTGTTAATTTGTGTCTCCTTTATTTTTTAATAGTTTCTCTTTTGTAAATAATGTCTTGTAAATTATGAACATATTTCACATATTTGTAATCAAAAGAGCTTGTCTTTATATCAATTTATTCAATTTATTCCTCGTAAGAATAATAATTTTCATGATGAAATTCACAATTAAGCAAATGTGAAGAGCAAGTAAGCATTTACGTTTGAAAATTATGGTTTAAAATCAAATAATTAACAAATTGTATGGCATATGATGTTGTATTTGTTATACAGAGGAAAATTTAAATACAAATAGGGATACACCACATTGTGGAGTTCATATTATTATTAAAGAAAAAATAAAACCAAGCTGTTATAAAATTTAAGTACTTGTGTAGGCATGCCAACTCCCAAGGCAGGTCTTCAGAAGCTATATATTGATATGAGGTTTTATTTTTCAATATTATATCTGATTTATGGAACTTTGTACAAAAAGAAGGCCCCTATATTGTTGAGATATAAAATATAGTCTGAATTCTCAATATTCATTAATTGGTACAAACATAATACTTATAATGTATAATGTGTAATGGAAATACAGTGGAATCGACCCTTATTTAGTTCTTATTATCTCTGAATACCTTAATTGGCTGATGTAACTCTCTTATAATGCAGGAACTAGTTGATTCAATCCTCTGGAATGAAGTAAATTCGCATTGAAATGGGGTTACGCATAATGAGTTAAACTTTGAGTGGAAGACCTGGAAACAGGAGATAATGAAATCTTTTTCAGTGTCGTATCACATAGCTAGTGGTAGGGATATGGTGCACCCATCTGATGCTAGTCCTCCGGGGGTTGATCTTCAGAGTCCTTCGGAGATATGTCATATATGTTGTACATATATGACATCAGGATTGGATGAAATTTACTGATACTTACACCAATTAAATTCTTTATTTATTTTTTAAAGCAGAACAAAGTTAATAATTTAGTATGATAAATATGTGTTGTATATAACTTGATATTTTTATCTCCCAGGTGGTGGATAGCAGAATCCTTTTGATCAAGTTAATTCTGGCTGGTTTAGTGTTAGTTCCATTGGTACAAGAGGAAATGCAGAAACAGGGCCTTTATTCCATTGCATAGAGTTGGAGCGATATATTCTATTATGGTCGCAGGTTTACGAGTCTCCGTGCTAATATATGGATTTCATATGTTACTTTTTTTCTTGATTCTTCATTTTTTTTAATATGTGAGAGCTCATAAAAAAGAGGTTATCTATTTCCTAAAACTTGAAGCTACTCTCCAAATATTAATGTCATAGAATAAATTAAGTTCGATATATAAGTGTCAAGACATGACAACATGATATTTTACTGGTAATTCTATGTCGAGCTTATTTCCATATAAATGTTGTAAGATTAGTAAATCTTTGGATTCCACCCTTAAATTTTTATGGCTTGTTGTATTTAAAATTAAATGTTTAAATTATTATTTAATTAAATAATTAATATTCACTAACACCACGCCAATAATATTAAAGCAAACCCATAAGAGTTAGTGTTCATTAGCTTTATAGCATCAATTTAGCAGATAGTGAAAAAACCTAGAAAGCTTCTTTTTAGTGCAACCACATTAGTGTTATCCTTCTAATTACTCTAATTTACACACATTTATTTTCTACTACTCTTCTATTCAACAAATGTACTAATCCTTCATTATTGTTGCTTTTCTGTTTTAATTTGTTAAAAAAATTATAAAAATGGAAAGTCGGTGACGACGTGTTCAAGAAAATGGTACAATATTAGGAATCTTTCATACCTAGTTTCATAAATTTATTAAAAGTTGTGCTAATTTAATTTGTCTAATTGCTGTGAATTCTAGATTACTCTTGTTGTTGCAGTTGCATCATAAGGGCTCCATTTGGCTGTCACATTAAGGTATTATGTTTATATTTACGTCTAGATTTTGATATCAGTCATTTGCTAATGAGAGTTTTCTGCAGGACATTAATAAGGCAGCACATTCATGTGTGAGTGTTATCATGTTATTCTTAAAACTAAAAAGGCTATATGCTAGAATTTAATGTTCATAATAATTTTAACTTAAAAGAATGGAGTATACTTACATATGTTCTCTTGGATGCAGGTTGGTTATTATTCGCGTATCAATTTAAAATCAACAAACAGTTAGTGAAGATTTTCGGAAAAACTGCCCAAGAAAAATCCATCGCTAGATATCAATATAAAAGAATCGTGTGTTGCCAACTTTTCCGAGGATGGAGACCACACTAATGATGATCGAGAGCATCATGAAATTATATTTGAAGATGATTAATTAAGAATTTGATCCATGTATAATTTAGTTAGATCATGTACACTTATACTTTATTATTTTTCTTGAATTTATTTTACTTTAACTTAGTTTATGTGATGTTGGAACACTAGTAACAATATAGTGTATGTTGGATTGTGGTTTGGATATACCAATTAAATTTGGTGGCTGTTAATGAAATCTAAAGATCATGCCCATTTTTTTTTAAATTATGTGTTGCAGTAGAGGGTAAAATGGTTGCCACATACTTCAAATTTTTTAATAAATATGTTTCAATTTACTCGAAATATATTGCAATTAACTTGAAATATGTTGCGTAAGTCCATGTACTGCAACAATTATCACAAGAAAAAGTTGCAAAATAATGTTGCCATGGGGAGCCTTATGTATTGAAAGGTTATTATATTCATTGCTATAAATGTAAGAACGTTGCTATAAATCGAATTTGCAACTTCTTTACTCTATTGCAATATGGTCCCAAATTCGTTACCATAAGCCCTTATGGCAACGAGACTAAACGTTACGCCCGATTTTTCAAAATACGTTGCCATAGACCCTATTACAATGGATTTGTGCCATATAGGAACATTTTTTTAAGGTTGCTATAAGAAATCTATGGTGTAGTGTGTGTATATGTGGCACATTGATGTTTAGCTGTGTTGATAAATTGTGTATTTATTTTGGTGTTGTGATTGTGCAACGTAGAGTGAGACGTAGCTCCTTTGTGTTTGATCTTGTGTTTTGATACTTATATTTATTAAGTGTATTTGTGTTTATATATGCATTGTGCATTGCTTATGTATTTTTCCTACTGTTATATTTGCGGTAGGTCAAATTTAATTTCTTTCAAGTCTAGTAATAGCCGTGTCTGAAATGCCGTTGTATATTTTCAACTCCTACGTTTTAGTGTATACTTGATATGCTGTTTTTGGTTCGGCTTTGTTATGATTTCCCTGGAGTTTGTTTCGGTTATATTAACTGCCTTGGAGTTTGTTTTTGTTGATATTTTAGTCCGTTACTCCTTCGTGTTACATGTATTAATTTGTGAATTATAAGATTTTCTTAAATTCTTACAATAATGGTACTGTGTTTCTATCATGTGGTTAATGACTTGTTTCATTTTATTGAGTGCTTGACTTGTATTTATATTGGGTTTTTTGCAGTTTTATGCGTTGTTAGCTAGGCTAATTAGGTAGTTTGACACATCTTGTATATGTCAGTTGATTTCCTTTAGTTTTTGGCTACCTGTACATTGCTAGACTTGTATCTAGATTGGGTGATTTTGAATGATTATGCGCAGTTAGCCACGCTTGGGTAGTTGGGCATGCACTACAACATATTTTCCATCATACAACTGTTGTTTGCCGTTGTGTGAGAGGTAGAGTTTTCGTTGTCTATCCAACACTCGTGTGATCGAAGGTTGAACAACGGTTATTTATACACTTGTAATAAGCGAGATTCAAAAACGTTTTTTAATACCGGTTACAATCAAGAATTCACAACGGTTACTCTATATTAACCATTGTTAGGAAATTCTTTAAACAACAGTTTCTTTATTCTACCATTGTCTACCTAACTTAACAACAATGGTTTTGTAGAAAAACCATTGTTGTTAACTTATTCGATATTTTCATAAACAATAGTTTATAAACTTCTTTTAACTAGTTAAAACCGTTGTCATGAATGTTTTTCGTTTAATAGCCAATGATGTAAAAGATTTAAACCATTGCAAAGAATATTAAAAGACAAAAGTTTTTTTAAAAAAAATATGTGCAGTGAGACATACAACAGTTTTCATCATTTTTGTAGTGGGTTTCACACAACTGTTTACAAAATTCATTTTATTATTTAAAATAAATCAATTTTAAAATAAAATGATATTATATTAATTCAATTGTTACTTCAAAATTAAAATTAAATTTATAATACAAAGGTTCTCTACAAGAATTACAACTATAACTTCAAATGTATTTCTAAACATTCTTAATAAGGTACACTATAACTAATTTGCATACATATTCCGTTGTTTTTGCCCAAAAAGCAAGAGAATGTTCACTCCATTGGCACGCCTAGTCCTAGTACTTGTTCCTGCCCATCATGTTCTTGTTCCAAATATCATACATGTAGGTTTGTTGGATCAACAGTTACACGCATATGAGAAGAATATATAGAACTTCAAGAATAGTTAAAATGGAGGCAGAAGGAAACATAAAATAATGAGTAAAACATGTAATCTAAATGCCCATATGCAATCCACATACATTAGGAAAGAAACTTGAATCCAGGAATTAGTTACAAACACAACTCATTAAGTATTTTGGAAAGAAAAATATGAGCTAATAGATAACCTACTTTAGAACTGTGAACAGTTCTCCTGTGAACAGTTAATGTTTGCATGTTTAGTATATTTGATTATTTCAGTGCCCTGCGGATTTGGAACTGTGCTTTTAAGTGTTGCATTTTTGCACAATACCAGAGAGCCACCCCCATCTCCTTCAGGTTCTTGAAACAAGCCTAGATTGTCGGGAATGGATAGAGGGTTAGGATTAGGATTAATAGATAGAACGATATGATATCGAGAGATTAAGTGTGACTGTATAATAGGTTTTGGTATTATTCGTGATGAGATTCGAGATTCTTATCTAGCAACACAATTTTCAGATAGCAGCAATGGCAGATTCCTTTATCCCGGGATCATCTGAACATTCGGAGCCTTCAGTCAAAGGACCATCACCTGATTCACGCCCTGCTCTTCCACCGGTGTTAGCCATATTACCTCATGTTGTGACAATTGTACCTTTTAAAGCTATTATGCTATCCCCTGATGTGAGACCATCTATTCGAGGATCCCCACCTGCTGATTCTGGTTCTACCAGACATTCAGCCGTAAGTGCATCTCTTCAATTTATCCTACACCTTATCCCCTACCATTCATTTGAACCTATTTTATGGAGGTAACAGCACCTATGAGGATGGATTCGAGAGCTACAACATATAGTGAGTACACGAGATATTAAGAAAGGTGAGAAGAAACCTAGAGAGGGGATTCGTGTTTTCCGGAGAATAGCTGCTACCAGGTTATATGGAGCCACTAGTACGTATGCCACCACTGATTATCTTATGGAGTGAGCTAGATGGGTTTTAAAGCAGTTGAGAAATTGGAGATCCAGAGTTTTCTTGGAATTAGATGATGGTGTTATGACAAGCGTAATATGTATAGTAGCGATGCAATGTGATATCAGCAGACTTTGTTTTATAGAATAAATTTGTTGACTATTTGATAGACCTGGTGTACTTAGTAATAGCAAAAGTAATGATGGGATTATAACCAGGATAGAAGGCTTAAAGTGAAATTATGAATGAGATAGTATGCAATGGTAACTGAAGTTTTCATCGACTAATGAAGGAAAAATGGACCCAATAAGGGGTAGAAGATATATGGAAATGAATGAGCTCTTATCTGATAGTTACCCTAATTGAATACCTTGTGGTAGTTGAAAAGGACAAAAACCAACTCATATAGTAATGACGACCAGGTGGATTATTTTCAAAATTTTAAACAGTTTTCAAAAGAGATTTTCTTAACAAAAATTTTCTAAAAGTCCTTTGAACAAAACAAGTTTTAAAACTTGGTTGTCAAACTACCACTTGAGTTTTGTTTAGTATAAGATCCAAATTATCCAAAAAAATACTTGTTTTAGAATTAGTATTGTGAATTCAGAGCGTCAAGTAGACCCGCCATTACAAAGAAGTTTCGATTGTTCTCAGTAGAGGAATGCAATTTTTTTTATAATGTTAATAACAGACTCAGCGTGCGGAGAAACTATTCATCAAATCTCTGAGACTATTAGAGTTTAAAAAATACGTTGATTTAAAAGACGCCCGAGCATGATCGAAGGAGGTTGAGCAAATTCCCAAACTTTTCTAAAAGAAGAACCTTATTAATAAAAGAGTCGATATGTTGAATGATCAGTGGCAATTTTAAGTCGCAGAGAGGAAATTTGAAGTTATGAAGATAAATTTCTTGAGGACACACCTATGGTCGAATTATTAAAACATTGAACGCGAAGGCACGACGCTAAAGATACAAGACTTAATAAATAGGAGTCTATTATAATAATCAATTTATGAAGGCATTTCAGAGATCTTTCTGAAGTTAATATATAACTCGGAATGAGATCTATTGATCGGACAACCGCTGAAGCTGTAAATAGATGAAATGTGGATGTCGACCAATGATATCGTTATTTTCTACAATACTATATATTCTTATGAATCTTGAATAATGTATGAACTTCTTTAATGATCTACTCTATGAGGTGATAAGAAAATTGTTGTATTCCTTTTAAAATCATTTTTCCCCTCAAGTCTTATTTTCTGATTGAGACAAGCAGTGTTATAGTGTGACTCTTTGTTAGAATAACGAAGAGTCTGGTGGGACGCTACCTAATCATGTGTTGTATGTCATATAGTATGAAATACTGATCATCTTGAATATAAATATGGTTGTATCACTCATATCTAAATCATCATTTATTCTTTCTTCTTCAATTATAATTTATAGTTTTACGGATCCTTTCGATTGTTTCCTTGCACTATTATTTTTTTTTTAAAAAAAATTTCCAATCAGAATTACATAGACAAATTCCCTTCTTGTGTAAGGTTTATTCTTTGAGTATTTTAAAAAAGTGAAATGATCCTGTGTAGCTAATGTAGTTACATGTTGAGTATGGATGATTGCAAACCAAAATAATGGACATTTACGTGCAAAAAAGAATCATTATGCCAATAACGTGGCTGTTACGAGGACATCAATTCAGAGGCAGAAATTTGTATACGTGATGCATTTCAAGTCTGAGATTTTAGCGTGAATTGGAGTAGTTAGCGAACCGTACGAGATAAATTAACTATAAAAATAAGAAAATAAAGCTGTCTATACCGGATAAGAAAAATGAATGATGGGACAGAAGAAGCGAATGAAGAAATTCTTAATAATAACCAGACAATCGATTAATGCATTGTGAAGGTGAAGCATACCTCAATCATGTGGGAGATACTTGCCACGAAGGTTCAGGATCGAAGAAATTCTAGTTACGAATAAACTTCGAGTGTATTCTTCAAGGAATGGTTGGGCTTTAACATTTAATTAAGTGAGTTATGGTAAATTTGATGTCCATAACTGAGCCAGTGAAGGGGGTTCAGTATAGAAAGACATAAGTGGAGATGAAGATATGATGATTCAACTGCGAAAATTTTAATGACGTAATGCTTTAAAACCAATTGAATCCTTTCACAATATTATGATAGTGTTGGTTGAGACCAGGTGTTGGTTATCAGAAGTTGAACGAGTTAACTAATAAGAACAAGTGTATACTGTCAAGGATAGATAAATTGTTAATTAGAGAGCTTGAATTGAAAAATGAAATAGAAGAATTCTAGGATAATTTGTAATTATACTCATTAGTGATATTCTATTATAATTAGAAGAAATGAGAAGAGGTATGGTATAATAAGAATTGTTCGCTATATTCTTAAGTTGAACTAAAAATATGGGTTATACCTGCTAGTATTATATGTGGTGGTAAAATGGTGAGTTTAGAAGGTGGTAGTTGATTGGCATACTTGTGGGTTGATTGTTGGTTGTTTGATTGATTGTTGATTATTTGATTGATTTTTGGTGTCAGCTTGAGTACGAATGGTAGTCAATAATATAAAGTAGATGCTGCCCAAATTTTCGGAAAGAGGTTGTTACAGCCAATCCGACTATATATAATTGGTCTTTGATTTCATTTAGCTAGTCATCATTTGGTGCAATTGATCAATTAAGTGAGTTAATTGGTTAATTTTACCATTGAATGGTCAGTTAGATGGAAATCGATTCCAATTAAATTAAGTCAAATTATGATGTTATTTTCAAATCCGAAATGAAAGCAATGAGGGAGTTGGAAGAAGTAAGGACAATAGTAGGATTTAGAAGTTGCTGCAAGCATGTGAGGCTTTATTTGGATGAATATGTCTTTTGTAATAGACAAGATAAATAAAAAGTTATCTGTATAGACAAGTGAGAAGAATGTTTTCAAGAACTAAAGATTCAAGATAGAGCAAAGAGAAGGAAGGAAGGAAAGGAAAAAGGGAGGTGAAATAAAGAAGAAATTAGTAACTATACCAATATGAATTTTGCTAGACGATCAAAGAGATATCATCATCTGCAATAAGGTTTTATTAAAGGACTTAAAGGTGTACCAATATAGAACGACGATGTAATGAGAATTACTCCAAAATACGGGAAAACTCGCGAATACAAGTATCCGACTTATGGAAGAAATTAATAATGATAGTAACGTATATGAATTGAAATATTTCGATCCAGGGTTAGCCACGAGAATTATTTATTTGATAAAGAACCGAACAGTACTATTGGAAGACTCACTTATGCTACCAATCCACTTCGAACACGTTCATTTAAGACAATGAGAAACATCCTTAGACTATAGATGTCCAATTCCCTTGTCACAATTCAAATTATTAAACATGTAAATGACGACATACTATTATTACATATTTGTATAGTCTTAAATGAAATCCATCATTTTTGTATTCTTTTTTATTATTAAATTTCATATTCAGACATAATTCAGACATAATTCAAAGCACAAAGGAACATAGGCAAAAATAAAAAGGAATATACGCGAGGATATTAAATAAATTGAAGAATTTAGAAACATAATGTTATATAATTTATGCATTCAGTCATATATATGTGCTTCTTTGATGTTTCAACCAATTTTTTTAGAGAAAATTGTACAAGGACCATAAGTGTAATTTGGTCTTGGTCGGTTCCATGGATTACAATGCAGACTAGAGCAAGACGGAACCTGCGTAGTTTATGGAGACTGCTTCTCCATTGGTTCCATCACAACACTTGCAAATCAATCCCAGCATTCCCTATAATTTTGAGTTACCTCCTCTATTCATCGTATAATTATTCATTTTACTAAGAGAGGACCATCAAATGAATTTAATTAAACAGAATTTCTAAATTACAAGTAATTATATTTATCCGGTTTACTTAAAGGCATATCACCGCATGATGTAGAAACTTCAATCCCGTAGAGCTCCCAGTGTTATTTAGTATCAGGCACCCCAATTCATTCTTATATGTTGACGCGTGGATAATTGATTTCAAAAATTCTCATTTGACATGTAGTCATAATAAACTAGCATTTTCAAATAGTAGTTTGTAACACTCCTATACCATATTTGAATGTGGTCAAGCTATATTTTTTAGTATCATAAGTAAAACTCATTATCTGGTAGTCCACCATTAAATGTCAAATGAAAATTTATAAAATCCATTACACACACATTAGCGGATTAGAATGGAATTAGGTGTGTGAGATACCACATAGAATATAGGCAACAAGGAGATTAGATGATTTTCCAAAGACCTTTTCATCAAATGAAAAATAGATTGAAGAGAAGTACTTCATAGCCATATTAACAAAATTAGCTAATTATTTTTCTACCATTGATACATATTTATATTAGAAACTAAAGTATGATAAATCATCACTTAAATATTTGAATTTTGATATAGTGATATATCACGGGTACCCCACTATTATATTCACGGATGAATATAAACAAACATGATTAAAATTGATAAACAGAATAATAAAAATTATGGGAAAAAGACTTTGCAATCCCATCTCCCATATGGTTAAGGATCCGTTTAGCTCAAGTTTCCAAATTATTGAAACAACTCATAGCATTCACAAATCCTCGATAATATAACTAACAAAAAATATCAAAAAAATTGTATCACTAATTTTCTTGAATTAATATGCATTTCTATTTCTATGAATACAACTATTAAAAAACGAAATCTATATAATTTAAGGATTGTTCATGAAACATCATCATCTTAAAAAAATTAATTTCAATATAATGATGTACCATGAACATCCTCAAATTATATGGATTTGATAAACTATAACACATTTTTGTTTACAAATTTAAATATTTTTACACTATCATTATATGAGAGGTCCTCTTACTATCATTCTATACAAGAATACATAAAAAAGGACACTCTTTGATTTGTAATTTGTGTATCAGGAGCATAGATTGTACAGGTATTTATAGTAGAATACAAAGATATGAAAAAATAAGTCAATAACATTACCATTGATTTCAAAGTATAATGTATGTTTACACCTGGATAACATCCACTAAATACAAATTTCATAAATACTCATTTAATTTGTGATATGTGTATACAGCTGGAAAAAATAAAGTACAATTTTTTATATATATTTATATATAATATAGTTGGACTTTTTTGGTATGACCATAATATGAAAGACACATTTTTATTAAAAAATATGTAATTTTAATTGATGAGAGGTATTTATATA
The DNA here is from genome assembly GCF_009905375.1 of Apium graveolens. Lineage (NCBI taxonomy): Eukaryota > Viridiplantae > Streptophyta > Magnoliopsida > Apiales > Apiaceae > Apium > Apium graveolens. The sequence continues at coordinate 19,479,571 of NC_133653.1, forward strand.
TTTAAAATAAATTATTTGAATACAATGAACAATGCACAATATACCTTTTTTAATGTTATGTACAATGCAACTTAACTACAATATAAAACAAACATTTTTAAATATTATGCAATTTTGGATAGTAAGAGATAGTATATCCAAAAATAAATTATTTTAGTAGTAAGGGGAACATTTTTTTTACAAAAAGGATAAGGACAATATTAAATAAGTAGTATTATATGAATATGTATATTTATCCATAATATATTTTTAAAGTGAAACAATGATTTTTAGATTATTAAGATATATGCATACTCATGATTTGTTGGTGGTTCACCAAAATGACATATGAGCTATTTTGAAACTGTATAAGTGGCCCTAATAGAAGGGTAAATGACTAATTGTTAATTGGCACAATACAATATTATTTTAATCTATTTAGAAACAAATTTAATAGTCCTTTAAGTTTGCAAAGTTGTTTAATTAAAACTTGAATATCTTTTAATTCTCAATAAATTAAGATTTGAATGTTACTTAATCATATATTTATGAGCCTGAAGCCACAAAATTTAGCTGCATCAAGTTACCAATGCTAAATTTTCCACACAAGTTGTAGACATATGTCTCGAATAAATGGATGGTCTCTCACATTTTGAAGGATTAATCAATCAATGAAATTATAACTATTTACCTGTCAAGCTTCTTTAGCTTCTTTACAAGCTATATTTTAGTATTTATTGCCAATTTGCCATTATTTACATTAAAGATTACCCTGATCAAGCCTTGCATTATTTCTTCTAATAGCATTTTTATAAAACTTAACACATAATTAATATAATATATATTTTACTAATTAGAAAATCAAATAAATATATGGGGGTATTAAAGTATCGCCAATTCTTTTAATGGCCACATATACAAGGAAATGGTGATATATTATGTAAGATTTTCGGATGGCATTGTTGTTTAATCATAGAAACTTTGTTGTGATTGTCCAGAGAATACAGAAATCAATAATGATACACCTCTAGTCTTCAAAACATTATAGATCCATCTATCATCTAAATCAGAGAACATGATCTTTTGATGTTTGTATGTACAGCTGGAGCATGCTAGTGAGTAATTATAAGCGTCCTTGCAAGCATGAGTTTTGTTGGATATGCCTAGGACCATGGAATGCACATGATCCTAAGGTTGTTATTAGGAGACTGTGAGTAGAGGAAAATGTGAGCATCGGCTAAGGAATCACTACTACGGAATTGAAAATGGATAGCATTTATTTTAATATAAAACAAACATTTTTTAAATATTATGCAATTTGGGATAGTAAGAGATAGTATATCCAAAAATAAATTATTTACTAGTAAGGGGCACATTTTTTTATAAAAAGGATAAGGTCGAATATTAAATAAGTAGTAATATATGAATATGCATATTTATAGGTAATATATTTTTAAAGTGAAATAATGATTTTTAGATTATTAAGATATATGCATACTCATAATTTGTTGGTGATTCACCAAAAGGACATATGGGCTTTTATGAAACAGGACTATACAAGTGTCCCTAATGGAAGGGTAAATGACTAATTGTTAATATATTATTTTAATCTCTTTAGAATCTTGAATATCATTTAATTCTCAATAAATTAAGATTTGAGTGTTATTTAATCATATATTTATGAGGGTGAAGCCACAAAATTTAGCTGCATCAAGTCACTAGTGCCAAATTTTCCACTCTAGACATATGCCTCGAATAAATGGATGCTCTCTAAGAGCAATTCCAATAGTATCCTTGTGTGTTCCTTAAAAATAATATAAATTAATAGGATCCTAGTTATTTAGAACATTATAAGGTAGCCCAACTCTAACAACAATCCTTATTTTGGTTCATAATAATAAATTCAAATCCTATTCATGTTTTTTTAAAGAAGAGAGAGAAAAAGGAGTGTGAAAAAAGGAGGGAAATGAATATTTAATTAACAAAAGTAAGATATGGAATGGTTAAGCATCCCTTATCTTTAAGGAAGCAAAGAAGAACTACTAGGATGCTGTTGGAGTTCCAATTTTCATTGAATTCTTATAATTTTCGGTAAGGATCCTTTATAAGAATGCTTTGGAGTTGCTCTAACATTTTGAAGGCCTAATCAATCAATGATATTATAACTAATTACTTGTCAAGCTTCTTTAGCTTCTTTACAAGCTATATTTTAGTAATCATTGCCAATTCACCATTATTTACTTTAAAGATTACCCTGATGAAGCCTTGCATTATTTCTTCTAATAACTTTTTTATACAACATAACACATAATTAATATAATATATATTTTACTAATTAGAAAATAAAATAAATATATCTGGGTATTAAAGTATGGCCAAGTCTTTTAATGGCCACATATACAAGGAAATGGTGATATATTATGTAAGATTTTCTGATGGAATTGTTGTTTAATCATAGAAACTTCAATAATGATACACCAGTAGTCTTCAAAAATATGTCCGATGCATCTATCATCTAAATCAGAGAACACGATCTTTTGATGTTTGTTTGTACAGTAGGAGCATGCTACTGAGTACTTGTAAGCCTCCTTGCAAGCACGAGTTTTAGTCTAATAGTCCTAATAGTATTGAGTAGACAAGCTCATTTCCTAATAACCTATAACGGTTATTAGGAGACTGTGAGGAGAGGAGAATGTGAAGTTGTTAGGCTTAGAGCATCGGCTGAGGAATGACTACTACAGAATTGAACTTGGATAACATTTATTTTCTAACTTGCTTAGCACTTTTAAGTGCTATGCAAGCCAGTGCTATGCAAGTGAAGTTCACTTGTATAGGACTTTTTAAACTGATATTCAAGTACTGATCTTACATAGCACTTATAGTTTTGCTATCCAAATATGTGTCACCTAAGTCAGTCGGTACTAGCATAGCTTTTACAGAAACCCTATACAAGTAAAACAACAACCCTTCCATAGCTCTCTATGAAATGCTATGGAAGTAAAGACTTAAAAACCTCCTGTTCATTTAGGAAAAAGCTACTCATCATTTTTTGTTTTCTTTAAATCATAAATAATTTTTTTTCTTGCACATTTTTAACCTGTAATATTCGTGCTTCTAATAAATTCAATAAAAAAAATATTAAATTATAATAAAAAAATGCTGCATTCAAATCACAACAATAAAAGTTGGAAAACCTTAATACACTTCAATTCATATATATTTCAAGTACAGTCATAAATACATGGTAGTACATTAACAATTTTCTTCCGGTGTTATATAGCATTCCTGATATCAAAAAGCATTTCGCAATTGCTATAATTAATTGTAATTAAATGTGAAGAATTACTTGGTGAACAATTTGCCTCCGAGGTAAGGCTTATGCAAGAATCCTCCCCAATTCTTTTGGAAGCAGACCATTTTGTTAAGAGGATAAGTCTTCAGTCTAGGGGTGTAAGTAAAGTGTACATAACAAAAAAAACAAATATTGTTTTAAGATAAGATACAAAATGCACTTGTAATTTATAAAAATACTTTAATTTAAGAATTTTTTTTACTTATATTAAGACTAATTTGTGTGCGACGAGCACATAATAAATCCTCCATGAAATATCCAACAAAATATCCATAATATATTCCATCATTTAATTCCTGCTTGAGGCACTATTCATATAAAAATAAAGAGAAGATCATAAAATTAAATAATTACAAGTCTTATGTCAAAATTGTAGGCATAAATAACTAAATAACTTGATCACTATAAATCATTAGATAATAATATATCCTTAAGAAAGTTGGAATTTGAATGTTTGGACATAGAATCGAGTCCTTGTGAATGGGCAAAAGGAAGTTAACACTTGATGATGATGGCACCGATAATTACACTTAATTAGATATTATGGTTTATAACTACAACACAAAAATCTACTACTGCACATATCCAAAAGCATCAACTTGTAATTAACTATTTAAGAAGTTCCCTCTGATAAAGCTAACTTTTCTTTAGGTCCGCTTTACCAAAAGGTGCTGAAATCTAGACCAAATGTAAAAGGTACAGAGAATATCACTGTCTCGTGTGTACTACTACTTGCTACTTATAGCAGATCATACTCCCTCTCAAATAAAGTACACAAATCACTGTAATCTTAAATAAATAGAATCGACTTCTAGCAATCCAAATTAAGTAGTAATATAACCAAGTCATTTGAATTAAAAAGTAAAAAAACTTGATCACCTGTACTTTGGTCCATTTAAAACTGTTAAACATTGTCGCCAGGTACTTCTTCCCAGAGTTGGTCTGAAACATCATCATAACCTGTGCAGAAATTTTTTTACACCACTGTTAGCAACACATTAGTGGTCCACGTGCACTTTATATTTTAGACATGAACAATTTAAATATTAACTAACGTTTCTATAAGAGCTTTCACATTCTGGAAATTTGTTGCATTGGTCACTGGAGCTGGATCCAAATAGTAGATGCTCTTTGTTGCTGTATTAATGGCGACCACGATCCAATGTTTTGTATATATTTTTTGTTAGAATTAGAAGCGAATATATTTAAACAAAAAATGTATACATGTATATAATAGGTGTCACTTACGAAACGTTATAAGGCACAAAATCAGGTGGTCTTTGTCAACATTTCGCAACAAACTTTTTGCCAAAAATGTATTAGAGTTATCCACTAATTGAGACACCTGATGAGGTGATACAAAAGAGAATTTTGTTGCCATGTCCAGATTTTTTGATAAAAATACCTCAGAGAAATACCTTAAACAAAGAAGAACCGCAATAGAACTTTGTTGTCAAGTCATTAAATTTGATTTGTAGTCATATTACCTATTATAGAAGACAAGGTTGGACGCGCTTAGCTATTAAGCATTTAGAACCTCTAAAACATTTTCTTTATTAATATGCTCGATCCACGGGTCGGCATCCCAATAAGGTCCCATTTCAACCTATATATCTGTAACATGATCGAACATGATAGCAAGGCGAACAAGTATTTATTAATTTACATGACGTTTAGAAAAGTGCTATACAAGTATTTATGGATTTAAAAAATAAAATTACTTAAAATATGGTAACTTGCATAGCTTTTTCCAGAAACGCTCTTTTACTTACTTCTTGTATAGCGCTTCATTTAAAAACGCTATGTTACTTCTCTTCATTTATTTTTCTTTTTTTAATAGTTTTTTTAGAATATCTTAGATAGCGTTTTTGAGATAAACGCTATGTAACCTTTTCACTTGCATAGCACAAAATAAAAGCGCTATGTAAGTAATCTATCATAAGTTTAATTTTGTATTAGTGAATACATCAAGAGATATGCTCATTATTATGAAAGGTAGGCTATAAATGAAAAGTGAAGAGAGAAAGCATTAGCAGATCTAAGCGAGATATAAAATAAGAAACTTCAGAAACTCAGAGGAAAAATATTATCAGCAAGAACACCAGAAACATATACGAAAACAAAACTATTTGAGTAACCACAAGGTGAGGCTGAGGTGGCTTTAGAAAGGCTCTATGATTACGAAGAGAATAAGCTGCAAAAATACTTTAGGAATGACGCTAGCTCAGAAGAATTTAATAAAAAAATTCGTAAGGAGCTTATAAATTTAACAAAGGTAACTGGAATATATTTTTCAAACTTTCTCAAATGATTAGAAAATGGGCTATCTCAAGTTGATATTACTCTAGTGAAAGAAAAGCATGTCCAATTGACAGATGTCTCGCACTGTCAATATTGTACTGCCCTAAATGATTGTGACCATAACATGTGCCAAGGGTGCTTGGTGCGTAAAGGGGGTTAAAACAGAGATACTATTAAAGAATTTCGAGGTAAGAGTTTCTTCAAGGCAGCAAGATAAATTTTTTTCTTATTTGTCAAGTCAGCTTAATTTAAGAGATTTAGTTAGTAGTTGCTACTGCTTTGTTTGCAAGTGAACCGATTTTGTTTTTACCTTAAATTTTCATATTACTTAGATTTTGTTTTCCTTATGTTAAACAATTCCTATATTTTAATGTTTGTTTGATTGGAATGTGAATGTAGTAGAATTTTTATGAAGTAATTTTAAGTCTTCTACATCTCATATGAAAGTGGAGAACTACTTGTAGACGTACAGTATTAAGTGATAAGATGGGCAATCATAAATAAATTAAAATAGTCGGGAGAAAGGGGAATTCCGAGCATTGAACTCGGAACCTCTCGCGCCCTAAGCGAGAATCATACAACTAGACTAAATGCCATCATGGGTGCAAACCAAAAAACAGTTTAGAACATCTATATCACCCCCAAAAGAGGAACAAGTAACACAAAAAGATTTGAAGAATCCCATTGTCTGGCTTTTGTCTTTAATCCACAGAGTTTAGGTCGGATAACATTGATTTTGTAGCGAACAACATTAATTTGGTAGCAAACACTTGTTTATCTATCTTTACTTTTTATACGATTATTGAACAAAATATTTTAAAGTATTTATTATGGTTTCTTTTGTAATTCACTGGCACTACACTTACCTCATACCTCTTTGTTTCTAATCGTTGGTTGTGGCCTGTGGGTCATGCGTATTAGGAGCTAAAATATTATTGTAAATTATAATTGAATATAGACATTAAGAAATTGATTTTTGACGAGGAGCCGAAGAGCTGCAAACGTCCATCACATCTCGAACCACAAATGGATTAAGAAACCAATTCACTTTGACCACATTCATTTAATACAAATAGAAACATCCTCAGACTACAGAAGTCCAATTCCCTGCTCACAATTCAAATTATTATACATGTAAATGGCGACATACTATTATTACATATTTGTATAGTCTTAAACGAAATCCATCAATTCGTATTCTTTTTTACTATTAAATTTCATATCTAGACTCGCTAGAAAATGCAGACATAATTCAAAGCACAAAAGAACGTAGGGAAAAATTGAAAGTAATATGCGCGAGGCTGTAAAATAAAGTGAAGAATCTATAAACATAATGTTACACAATTTATGCATTCAGTCACATATATGTGCTTCTATGATGTTTCAACCAATTTTTTAAAAGAAAATTGTACACGGACCATAAGTATAAATTGGTCTTGGTCGCTTCCAAGGATTACACTGAAAGCTAGAGCAAGACTGAACTCGCATAGTTTATGCAGACTGCTTCTCCTTTGGTTCCATCACAACACTTGCAAATCAATCCCAGCATCCCCTATAATTTTGAGTTACCTCCTCAATACATCGTATCATTATTCATTTTACTACGAATGGACCATCAAATCAATTTAATTAAAATGAATTTCTACATTACAAGTCACCATCATGAAGTAGAAACATCAATCCCTTGTAGCTCCCAGTGTTATTTAGTACCAGACACCCCAATTTATTCTAATATGTTGATGCGTGGATAGTTGATTTCAAAAATTCTCATTTGACATGTAGTCATAATAAACTACCATTTTCAAATAGTAATTTTTAACACTCCTATACCACATTTCAATGTTGTCAAGCTATGTTTTTTAGTATCATAAGTAAAACTCATTATCTGTAGTCCACGACTACATGTCAAATGAAAATTTATAAAACCCGTTACACACACATCAGCGGATTAGAATGGATTTATGGGCGTTAGATACCAGATAACATATAGGCAACAAGGAGATTAGACCTATTCATGAAATGAAAAATTGATTGTAACAAAAGTAAATAGCCACATTAACACTACGCCATAAACGGTCTTATACAACATAATTATGTGATGTTGTCAAAGATAATGTTGATGTATCATTATGATACTCTACAATATTACAACAAGTTTTAATTATCTTAGCATAGGTCCCACAAAGTGTTGTCGTTCCATTTATAAATTAAAATAATTTATTTTTTATTAAAAAATATTTAAAATTATGCTGATGTGTCACATGTGGGTCCTATACAGGGGTTCCACACTATTGACTTATCGCTGGTGTGGTCCCTAGTGTGGGCCCCACTCTACTGACGTGGCAGGTGTGGTCCCCCCATATGGGCCCACTCTACTGACTTGGCAGGTGGGGGGACGTGGTTCCCATTCTGCTGACGTGGCAGGAGGGGGGGTCCCAACATGTAGGCACCACTCTACTGATGTGGCAGGTGAGGGAGTCTCCGCATGTGGGACCCACTTTACTAACGTGGTAATTAGTATCGATTTTAGTGGTGTACGATCATTATTAGTATTTTATTTATTTATTTTTTGAGATAATATAGCAGTCAAAGCAGTCAGAATAGACTATACCCTGTATGCGCTACTGTCCCGAATGAAGTATCGATTCTTTTAAATTAAAATTTCGACGATCCGTCCGTACGGATGTTAGAAACTATTGATTTTAGGGTGTACCATCATTATTAGGATTTTATTTGTTTATTTTGTAAGATAATATAGTAGTCAAAGTAGTCAAAATAGATTATGCCCTGTATGCAATACTGTCCCGAATGAACTAACGATTCTTTCAAATTAAAATTTCGACGATTTTTCTATACGGATATTAGAAACTATCGTTGTTAGGGGTGTACCATCATTATTAGGATTTTATTTATTTATTTTACGAGATAATATAGGAGTCAAAGCACTAAGAATAGACTATGCCCTGTATGCGATACTGTCCCGAATAAAGTATCGATTCTTTTAAAATTAAAATTTTAATGATCCGTCCGTATGGATTTTATAAACTATCGATTTTAGGGGTGTACCATCATTATTATGATTTATTTATTTATTTTGTGAGATAATATAGTAGTCAAAGCAGTCTGAATAGACTATGCCCTGTAGGCGCTATTGTCCCGAATGGAGTATCGATTCTTTTAAATTAAAATTTCGACGATCCGTCCGTACGGATGTTAGAAACTATCGATTTTAGGGGTGTACCATCATTATTAGGATTTTATTTATTTATTATGTGAGATAATATAGCAGTCAAAGCAGTCTGAATAGACTACGCCCTGTATGAGCTACTGTCCCGAATAAAGTATCGATTCTTTTAACTTAAACTTTCAACGATATGTCTGTACGGATGTTAGAAACTATCGATTTTAGTGGTGTACCATCATTATTAAGATTTTATATTTTTATTTTGTGAGATAATATAATTGTCAAAGCAGTCAGAATAGACCGTGCCCTGTATGCGCTACTGTCCCAAATGAAGTATCGAATTTTTTAAATTAAAATTTCGACGATCTGTCCATACGGATGTTAGAAACTATCGATTTTAGGGGTGTCCCATCATTATTATGATTTTAGTTATTTATTTTGTGAGATAATATAGCAGTCTGAATAGACTATGCCCTGTATGCGCTACTGTCCCGAATGAAGTATCGATTCTTTTAAATTAAAATTTCAATGATCCATCCATACGGATGTGAGAAACTATTGATTTTAGTGGTGTACCATCATTATTAGGATTTTACTTATTTATTTTGTGAGATTATATAGCAGTCAAAACAGTCAGAATAGACTATGCCCTGTATGCGCTACTGTCCTGAATTAAGTATCGATTTTTTAAAATTAAAATTTCGATGATCCGTTCGCACGGATGTTAGAAACTATCGATTTTAGGGGTGTACCATCATTATTATGATTTTATTTATTTTATTTTGTGAGAGAATGTAGCAGTCAAAGCAGTCATAATAGATTATGCCCTTTATGCAATACTGTCCCGAATGAAGTTTCGATTCTTTTAAATTAAACTTTGGACGTTCTACCCGTACGGATGTTATAAACTATCGATTTTAGGGGTGTACCATCATTATTATGATTTTATTTATTTATTTTGTGAGATAATATAGCAGTCAAAACATTCAGAATAGACTATGTCTTGCATGCGCTACTCTCCCGAATGAAGTATCGATTCTTTTAAATTAAAATTTCGACGATCACTCCGTACGGATGTTAGAAACTATCGATTTTAGGGGTGTACCATCATTATTAGGATTTTATTTATTTATTTTGTGAGATAATAAAGGAGTCAAAGCAGTCAGAATAGATTATGCCCTGTATGCGCTACTGTCCCGAATAAAGTTTCGATTCTTTTAAATTAAAATTTCGATGATCCATCATTACGGATATTATAAACTATCAATTTTAGGGGTGTACCATCATTATTAGGATTTTATTTATTTATTTTGTGAGATAATATAGGAGTCAAAGCAGTCAGACTAGACTATGCCCAATATGCGCTACTGTCCCGAATGAAGTATCGATTCTTTTAAATAAAAATTTTGACTATCCGTCCATATGTATGTAAGAAACTATCGATTTTTGGGATGTACCATAATTATTAGGATTTTATTTATTTATTTTGTGAGATAATATAGCAGTCAAAACAATCAGAATAAACTAACATCTGTACGCGCTACTGTTCCGAATGAAGTATCATTTCTTTTAAATTAAAATTTCGACGATCCGTCTGTAAGGATGTTAGAGACTATCGATTTTAGGGGTGTACCATGAATATTAGGATTTTATATATTTATTTTGTGAGATAATATAGCAGTCAAAGTAGTCAGAATAGACTAACCCCTGTATGCGCTATTGTCCCGAATGAAGTATTGATTCCTTTAAAATAAAATAAACTATTTATAATTAATATATAATTTATTCTCTAAATATTTTAAATATATATTACATTTTTTTACAGATAACGAATAAATGGGGAAAAATAAAAAAAATATGATTTTTTATTTTTATGATTAACTAGATAATTGTTTGAGTATATTGTAATTTTTGTGGAATTTTTAAAATTTTGTAGTTATTTTATATTGATTTTTAATTAGTATCTAATTCGATAATAAAAAATAGAAAATCATCCACTTAATTGTTATGAGGCAGAAAAGTGTTGGCTAGATAATGCATCAAGCGGATTACCAGCTTCAATATTAATCTAGACCGTCTAATGGGTTTAAAGAAAAACAATTGGAGTAAATCCTGAGGGTTGGTTCATATAAACTCATCTCCTTTACCTTTTTTTCCTCGGCTCATCTGTTACCGTCTCTAGTCCCTTATCAGTTCTTCCCCTTTTCCTATGAATCTTTCCTTATCTTTCTACTAAAATCAAGATTTCTTTGGTGAAGTTTTTGATTCGGTTTTTGTTTATTCCTAATTGTAACTGTTCAACTGGGGAACAATATTCTTTCTGATGATATTTGGATTGTAAAGAGCTAATTCAGTTAGATTAGAGAGAAGGAGATGCATACCACTGTGTTCTTAAACCTAACGGTGTTGCCCAAAACCTGAAAATGTTACCCAAAACCCCAGCAGGACAAGAATGGAGATTCACCGATCACCACACATGTCACAATTCTGTTGACACCTCCTGTACAAGGTAATGATCTGTGTTATAAATACTCTTCTAAGCCATGTTTCATATGTTTCCCCGAAGCTATTATTAGAAAGAAAATGGACTTGCTATTCATTTTCTTCTGTTCTAAAATGATAGACCTTAGGGGATTAACAGTTTGGCAAAGTTTTGTGTATTGTATGTGGTGTAAGATGTATGCTATTGATATTGGCAGACTATGATCTTAATTTATGCTCTTCTCTTATTTGTGTTACAACACCTTTTGACGACCTTGTCGAGATTCTTGATCTACAGAGAGCTTTTGGCCCTTGTTGGTAATTTTTAACATTCTTCCTAACTTTGGCTTTGAAAGGTGTTTAACCACCCTCCCCCACACATGTTGCACCTCCTTCTTTTGTTCAACCTATGATAGGCTACTCTAAACCACTAGTCCAACAACTTTGGTTTAACAATTCTCTATAATTTTCTTATTTGTTACGGTTCCTGTTGAAGGTAAACAGGTGAATTAGGTTACCGATTGGATAGCTATTTGTTACTGTGATTTGTATGTCACTACACCATAGATTGACTATCGCAACCAGATTTCTAAAAATTTATCAAAAAACGTTGCTATTGAGAGATGAGTTTACATATATTGCGCTGTTTTTTAAAAGCATTGCAATTGAAGTTAAAAAAATTGGAGGGAGTTTAAAAATGCACACTATTGTAACGAATTATATATCTGTTGCGGTACAATAGAGATTTGGGCCAAAATTTAGGCGGGCTTGCTAAACAAGTTAGGCGGGCTTGGTGAAAAGAATGAGCGGTTTTCTTATAATTATTTCCCCGGCTATCAAATGAAAAAGAAAAAACAAAAACAAAACATTTGAGATTAGAAGTCAATTGCCTCTCCAGACACAAATTGAAGAACAAAACAAATAAACTCAACAATGAACCACTCGAAGATTAAAGCTTGAGAAGATTAACAAAGCTCGGAGAAGACTAAAGGTCGGAGAAGAATACAACTTGGAGAAGATAAACAAAGTTGGAGAAAATTAAAGGCGGAAGGGTATGTAAATTTTCCCAAATCTTTTTCCCAAAATTCGTTTCCATTCATAAATCCCTTCGATAATTATAAATTAGTGTTAATTATTGCTTCAGTTATGTGGTTTCTTGCATGGATGTTTATATTTTAACTCAATTGAGTGTTAATTTTGTATTCTTTGTTAATTAGAGTTTTTGAGAATTTGTTTTCGATCCTAATTTATGTGTTAACTGAAGTTTATTTTTTTTTATTTTTTTGTGTTTATGTAATGATTTGCTAAAATATTTTGTGTTAATTTGTGTCTCCTTTATTTTTTAATAGTTTCTCTTTTGTAAATAATGTCTTGTAAATTATGAACATATTTCACATAGTTGTAATCAAAAGAGCTTGTCTTTATATCAATTTATTCAATTTATTCCTCGTAAGAATAATAATTTTCATGATGAAATTCACAATTAAGCAAATGTGAAGAGCAAGTAAGCATTTACGTTTGAAAATTATGGTTTAAAATCGAATAATTAACAAATTGTATGGCATATGATGTTGTATTTGTTATACAGAGGAAAATTTAAATACAAATAGGGATACACCACATTGTGGAGTTCATATTATTATTAAAGAAAAAATAAAACCAAGCTGTTATAAAATTTAAGTACTTGTGTAGGCATGCCAACTCCCAAGGCAGGTCTTCAGAAGCTATATATTGATATGAGGTTTTATTTTTCAATATTATATCTGATTTATGGAACTTTGTACAAAAAGAAGGCCCCTATATTGTTGAGATATAAAATATAGTCTGAATTCTCAATATTCATTAATTGGTACAAACATAATACTTATAATGTATAATGTGTAATGGAAATACAGTGGAATCGACCCTTATTTAGTTCTTATTATCTCTGAATACCTTAATTGGCTGATGTAACTCTCTTATAATGCAGGAACTAGTTGATTCAATTAAATTCTTTATTTATTTTTTAAAGCAGAACAAAGTTAATAATTTAGTATGATAAATATGTGTTGTATATAACTTGATATTTTTATCTCCCAGGTGGTGGATAGCAGAATCCTTTTGATCAAGTTAATTCTGGCTGGTTTAGTGTTAGTTCCATTGGTACAAGAGGAAATGCAGAAACAGAAACAGGGCCTTTATTCCATTGCATAGAGTTGGAGCGATATATTCTATTATGGTCGCAGGTTTACTAGTCTCCGTGCTAATATATGGATTTAATATGTTACTTTTTTTCTTGATTCTTCATTTTTTTTAATATGTGAAAGCTCATAAAAAAGAGGTTATCTATTTCCTAAAACTTGAAGCTACTCTCCAAATCTTAATGTCATAGAATAAATTAAGTTCGATATATAAGTGTCAAGACATGACAACATGATATTTTACTGGTAATTCTATGTGGAGCTTATTTCCATATAAATGTTGTAAGATTAGTAAATCTTTGGATTCCACCCTTAAATTTTTATGGCTTGTTGTATTTCAAATTAAATGTTTAAATTATTATTTAATTAAATAATTAATATTCACTAACACCAGGCCAATAATATTAAAGCAAACCCATAAGAGTTAGTGTTCATTAGCTTTATAGCATCAATTTAGCAGATAGTGAAAAAACCTAGAAAGCTACTTTTTAGTGCAACCACATTAGTGTTATCCTTCTAATTACTCTGATTTACACACATTTATTTTCTACTACTCTTCTATTCAACAAATGTACTAATCCTTCATTATTGTTGCTTTTCTGTTTTAATTTGTTAAAAAAATGATAATTTTACTTACATTCTTGTAAACTGTAAGGATGAAAAATTATAAAAATTGAAAGTCGGTGACGACGTGTTCAAGAAAATGGTACAATATTAGGAATCTTTCAAACCTAGTTTCATAAATTTATTAAAAGTTGTGCTAATTTAATTTGTCTAATTGCTGTGAATTCTAGATTACTCTTGTTGTTGCAGTTGCATCATAAGGGCTCCATTTGGCTGTCACATTAAGGTATTATGTTTATATTTACGTCTAGATTTTGATATCAGCCATTTGCTAATGAGAGTTTTCTGCAGGACATTAATAAGGCAGCACATTCATGTGTGAGTGTTATCATGTTATTCTTAAAACTAAAAAGGCTATATGCTAGAATTTAATGTTCATAATAATTTTAACTTAAAAGAATGGAGTATACTTACATATGTTCTCTTGGATGCAGGTTGGTTATTATTCGCGTATCAATTTAAAATCAACAAACAGTTAGTGAAGATTTTCGGAAAAACTGCCCAAGAAAAATCCATCGCTAGATATCAATATAAAAGAATCGTGTGTTGCCAACTTTTCCGAGGATGGAGACCACACTGATGGTGATCGAGAGCATCATGAAATTATATTTGAAGATGATTAATTAAGAATTTGATCCATGTATAATTTAATTAGATCATGTGCACTTATACTTTGTTATTTTTCTTGAATTTATTTTACTTTAACTTAGTTTATGTGATGTTGGAACACTGGTAACAATATAGTGTATGTTGGATTGTGGTGTGGATATACCAATTAAATTTTGTGGCTGTTAATGAAATCTAAAGGTCATGCCCATTTTTTTTAAAATCATGTGTTGCAGTAGAGGGTAAAATGGTTGCCATATACTTCAATTTTTTTAATAAATATGTTTCAATTTACTCGAAATATGTTGAAATTAACTTGAAATATGTTGCGTAAGTCCATGTACTGCAACAATTATCACAAGAAAAGGTTGCAAAATAATGTTGCCATGGGGAGCCTTATGTATTGAAAGGTTATTATATTCTTTGCTATAAATGTAAGAACGTTGCTATAAATCGAATTTGCAACTTCTTTACTCTGTTGCAATATGGTCCCAAATTCGTTACCATAAGCCCTTATGGCAACGAGACAAAACGTTACGCCCGATTTTTCAAAATACGTTGCCATAGACCCTATTACAATGGATTTGTGCCATATAGCAACATTTTTTTAAGGTTGCTATAGGAAATCTATGGTGTAGTGTGTGTATATGTGGCACATTGATGTTTAGCTGTGTTGATAAATTGTGTATTTATTTTGGTGTTGTGATTGTGCAACGTAGAGTGAGACGTAGGTCCTTTGTGTTTGATCTTGTGTTTTGATACTTATATTTATTAAGTGTACTTGTGTTTATATATGCATTGTGCATTGCTTATGTATTTTTCCTACTGTTATATTTGCGGTAGGTCAAATTTAATTTCTTTCAAGTCTAGTAATAGCCGTGTCTCAAATGCTGTTGTATATTTTCAACTCCTACGTTTTAGTGTATACTTGATATGCTGTTTTTGGTTCGGCTTTGTTATGATTTCCCTGGATTTTGTTTCGGTTATATTAACTGCCTTGGAGTTTGTTTCTGTTGATATTTTAGTCCGTTACTCCTTCGTGTTACATGTATTAATTTGCGAATTATAAGATTTTCTTAAATTCTTACAATAATGGTACTGTGTTTCTATCATGTGGTTAATGACTTGTTTCATTTTATTGAGTGCTTGACTTGTATTTATATTGGGTTTTTTACAGTTCTATGCGTTGTTAGCTAGGCTAATTAGGTAGTTTGACACATCTTGTATATGTCAGTTGATTTCCTTTAGTTTTTGGCTACCTGTACATTGCTACACTTGTATCTAGATTGGGTGATTTTGAATGATTATGCGCAGTTAGCCACGCTTGGGTAGTTGGGCATGCACTACAACAGATTTGCAATCATACAACTGTTGTTTTCCGTTGTGTGACAGGTAGAATTTTCGTTGTCTATCCAACACTCGTGTGATCGAAGGTTGAACAACGGTTATTTATACACTTGTAATAAGCGAGATTCAACAACGTTTTTTAATACCGGTTACAATCAAGAATTCACAACGGTTACTCTATATTAAACATTGTTAGGAAATTCTTTAAACAACAGTTTCTTTATTCTACCATTGTCTACCTAACTTAACAACAATGGTTTTGTAGAAAAACCATTATTGTTAACTTATTCGATATTTTCATAAACAATAGTTTATAAACTTCTTTTAACTAGTTAAAACCGTTGTCATGAATGTTTTTCGTTTAATAGGCAATGATGTAAAAGATTTAAACCATTGCAAAAAATATCAAAAGACAAAAGTTTTTTTAAAAAAAATATGTGCAGTGAGACATACAACAGTTTTCATCATTTTTGAAGTGGGTTTCACAAAACTGTTTAGAAAATTCATCTTATTATTTAAAAAAAATCAATTTTAAAATAAAATGATATTATATTAATTCAATTGTTACTTCAAAATTAAAATTAAATTTATAATACAAAGGTTCTCTACAAGAATTACAACTATAACTTCAAATGTATTTCTAAACATTCTTAATAAGGTACACTATAACTAATTTGCATACATATTCCGTTGTTTTTGCCCAAAAAGCAAGAGAATGTTCACTCCATTGGCACGCCTAGTCCTAGTACTTCTTCCTGCCCATCATGTTCTTGTTCCAAATATCATACATGTAGGTTTGTTGCATCAACAGTTACACGCATATGAGAAGAATATATAGAACTTCAAGAATAGTTAAATGGAGGCAGAAGGAAACAGAAAATAATGAGTAAAACATGTAATCTAAATGCCCATATGCAATCCACATACATAAAGAAAGAAACTTGAGTCCAGGAATTAGTTACAAACACAACTCATTAAGTATTTTGGAAAGAAAATTATGAGCTAATAGATAACCTACTTTAGAACTGTGAACAGTTCTCCTGTGAACAGTTAATGTTTGCATGTTTAGTATATTTGATTATTTCAGTGCCCTGCGGATTTGGAAGTGTGCTTTTAGGTGTTGCATTTTTGCACAATACCAGAGAGCCACCCCCATCTCCTTCAGGTTCTTGATACTACTAAGAATGCGCAAATAGTCTCATTACTCCCTAACTTACTAAATATGTGCAATTAGTTTGATTACTCCCTAACCTACTTTGATATATTTTTGTTATTAATCAGATTTATCTCGATGATAGATATTTATAAGAAAAGGTGGTGAAGCAGAGAAAAATGATTAAGGGCTTTGAACTTCTTAGCATCTTCCCTCCCATCAAGCTTTGATTAGTATTTGTTTTTTTAATTGACTTGCTAGGGTTTTGTATTCATTTAGGTAATTAAAATTTTACCTTTGTTTTTGTTTATTTTTTTGGTGGAGTTGGCTAATTGAGTTGAGTTGTATACTAATTGTTAAGGGGTTTTCACCGATTGGGTGTTTGAATTGGGTTCGAATGTGCCCTATTTGGAATATCTTTTGCAGGTCAGAGTTGTTTAAGTACTTTCATATTGAAGCTATTGGTTATGAGGGCGTTCATCAGCTATCCAGGAGGTTTGTTTCTTCTGTATTTTCATTTTTTTGTTCTATCTGTGCGTGCGTGTTTGTTTATGGCTCTATGTTATTTGATTGGACTTGATTTTAATACAATATTACTACAATATCTGAGACACTCTAATGTTTTTGACTAGAATATCATAATATATCGACTCTGAACTTTGGAGTTTCTCTTAGTTTCTTTTGTTTAGAACACTTTAGGAGAAAACTTCCATGTCTCCGTCAATTATAAATTTTGTAGCTATATTCATTTGGAAGCATAATTTTTTTCCTTCAGCCATACTTTTATCCGAGGCAAACCACAAGCTATTACTCATATGAGTTTATTTAAGGTTTCAAAGTTGAATTTCAAACTTATTTAGTCTACTCGGTAGTATATGAGATTTCTCCTAACAGTTATCTTTTATTCTATTTTCATTATGAAGGGAAATAGAAAAACAATGCCTCTATCAAGAGTTTCCTTACAATCCCCTACTGGGGCTGCTCGGGGTCAGGTTTGACTATGTCTTACCTACTCAGAATTAGATAAAATATGTTTATACAATCCGTACCATTTTAGTTTAATTATATGGAGTAAAGGATGTGTAATATATATTAATAATTAACAGGCTGATGACATTCACAATAAAGAGCTATCTCAGAAGACACGTCAGCCTGAGGAGAAGGTAGAGCTGATATTTTGCTGAATTGTATTCATGTGACTTGTTTATAAACTTAACATACCTCTGATTCTTGGAAACAAAAATAATATTAGAGCATATAAAGAAGCCTATATACACTAATTCAAATCTATGTTAACGCATAATATGAGCCACCTAGACACTTCATTTTGTATAAAGTTGTAACTAATATCTTTATAATATTTATATTACACATTACACAATTATGTTGCACAAACTTTATCTAGCAACTATTGTGCAACTAAAGTGAATTTGATAGATTGTTATGGATGATAGAACCTTATTATATAATTTGCAATATGTAAATAAGATTGCTGCATTGCTCCTTTATTCGTGCTAGTCTCACTGTGTTGGTAAGTAATATATTAACTACAGTTGTATAATATCATGGATATTTCCACCGGTTGTCTGTACATCTAATTCTTATTAAAATAGGAAAAGAAGAAAATCTATTTATGCTATGCTTAATTCGATTTTAACTTTCAAGCATATATCTTGGAAATGTAAAACTGATCTGGTCTCAATGCTTATGAGTCATGAATAAGTTCTTTAGCGTGGAATTATTATTTTTTTGTCAGTTTTAGCCTCAAATTGTTGCTTACTTTATTTTAGCATCTTTTTATTTTTTATTTTTTAATAATGTTTTTTCTGGTCGTTAATTTTATCTTGACTTAGTTTTTATACCAATTTCTCAGGTTTATAATATGATGGTACAATGGTATCCAAAAATATTCCCTCTACGTATCAAAATGATAAAACAGCTAGAGACGGAGTTGAAATTTCCAAGGCTGCTGACAGTTCTAACAATAGGAAAATAGTTATCTCAATTTATTTCTTTTTTGTTCTTTGAACTGAGGTAACTGTGTACCATGTCTTATTGGCTATGCTTTATTGGTTCTCTATTTGGATGGATAACTACAACTCCTTGACACCAGTAACTATTAAGTCCACTCAGTTTGGTGTACATTTGGTCATTATAGATTTAATTGCAATCTTTTAATGATGGACTTGTTCCCAAATCTTAATGCATTTCCTGTCTAAGGATCTGATGAAAGCTAGCTGTACTGGATTTACCCTTGGTTATAAGATATAGCTTTATTTGATATTGTAGCTAGAGACTTGAAAATGTGCCAAGTAGTCCAATTAAGTTCACATTTCTTTGTTTTTGGTTATTTGTTTTCATCTTATTTGATTACTTTTGGTATTATATTTATTATACTGGTATAGGTACGACCCTTATCTCAAAATTGACTAAAGAAAAATCTGCTGCACTTCAGCACGGTAATAAACTTCGTCAGGAATTGGTGAGAATAACAACTCAACTAAGCTTTCTAACCTTTAATGTATCTTTTCTCTAGGCTATCTTTATGCTATACCTTTATGTAATCGCAGAAGTGGCAATCTCAAATTATAGGAGATTACTTAAAGATGATGGTAGAGGTGTTGCAGAGGCACTAAATGAGACACTTTGTTTTTTCTGACAAGTGCGCTGGGTTAACTGTAAGTCACTTTCTGGTTGATGTTTTCTTTCTAATTTTTTGATGACCGGGCAATACATTTTCTCAGCCATGTATGTCGGGTTTTCTACTTATATCATTTGGTTTGCTATAAGTAGTCTTCTAATATATATGATTTTCTTTTAATTTGGTTGTAAATGATTTCATTTACAATATTTTTTATAAGTTCACATCCATAATTGCACATACAAGGTAAGTATTATCTTAGAACTGATTCCCTTGGTGAGGGAGCTAAGTGGCGTCGAACTTATGGGCAGGAGATATATTCTCCATTTTTATTAGTTTTCACTGATACATATAAATATATCATGTTCTCCTTTTGGCAAATATCTATGCAATTAATTGATGATTCACATGTATGCAGGATGGAGATACAGATCTCGTGTGAACCGTTAATGTTTGCATGATTAGTATATTTGCGTTTGGATGACTGTTTCTTTTTCTTTTGGTTTTTGCTGGATAAGGCATCTTCTTTCTGTGATCTTCTCTTATTTATTTGGACTATATGATCTGGTTAGGCCATAAAGGAGTTAGTAATGCTGTTTTTAATTGGTTGTGCTCTAATGATTTTATTTCGAGTGATTTTTGTTGTTCTTGGTTGGTGCATATTTTCCTCGAGCTCTGCATTTTGTCTTGGGAGTCGGGGTTGCTGAGGTCCTGTGTGTTGTTCGTGTGCACGGCTGGAAAATCTTTTGGTTTTAGTGGAAAGCAGATGGGCTTTGGTTTTTTTAGTGTCTATTTTTATTTTAGTGTTTAGGACAGTGAATTTTCTGGGGTTTCTTTTAGTTTTGATTGGTCTTTTGGTTCTTTCTCTAGACTCTTATGTTTTTGTTAGAAGGTTCGGTTGGTTATGTATTTTGGTTTTTATTTTCTCCTTTTGTTTCCTTATTTTTTTTCTCTTGAAGATTTGTTTCAAGAGCTAAATTTCTAAAGACCCCTGTGTATATTCTTTTCTTCTTAATATATTTTATGAGGCGTTGACCTCATTTACCCAAAAAAAATGTTGCAAAAACTGTGTTGTTATCGTTAATAAAGTGTTGACATTTGTTTAAGTGTTACAAAATAAAAGGGGACCCATGTCAGTGGGACCCACGTGTTAGTGGACCAACCTGTCAGTGGGCCCCAGATCTCAGTGGGACCCACATGAATGGGACCCATATTTCAGTGGGATACCCCGTCAGCGGGACCTACCTCTCCATGTGTAAGAGCCATGTGTCACGCCACATGTCCAGCTATGTGGCAAACCACGACAATTCACATGTCATGTGGGCCCTTTTTTTTGCAAAATCATAGTTGTTGGCAACATAATTTTTGGTGTTGCCCTAAATGAGGAAATGTTGCATTTGAATCCTAAGGCAACATTAAAAATTCTAACATCACAAAAGTTGGCAGACTATGATTGGGCTTCTGACAACTTATTTGGAATGTTGCAGAAAGCCATTATTGGCGTAGTGTAACAAAATTAGCTAATTATTTTTCTACCATTGATACATATTTATATTAGAAACTAAAGTATGAAAAATCATCCCTTAAATATTTGAATTTTAAAATAGTGATGTATCACCGGTACCCGGCTATTATATTCACCCATGAATATAAACATACATAATTAAAATTGATAAACAGAAAAATAAAAATTATGGAGAAAGGACTTTGCAATCCAATCTCCCATATGGTTAAGGATCAGATTAGCTCAAGTTTACAAATTATTGAAACAACTCATTGCATTCACAAATCCTCTATAATATAACTAACCAATAATATAAAAGAAATGTGTATCACTAATTTTCTTCAATTAATATGCATTTTTATTTCTATGAATACAACTATTAAAAAATGAAATATGTATAATCTAAGGATTGTTCATGAAACATCATCTTAAAAAAAATTAATTTCAATATAATGATGTACCATGAACATCCTCAAATTATATGGATTTGATAAACTATGACACATTTTTATTTACAAATTTAATTATTTTTACACTATCATTATATGAGAGGTCTTCTTATTATCATTTTCGTGGTATTAAAGTATGGCCAAGTCTATTAATTGCCTTCTTACTAGATATCTAGTTCGCGTCAGTATATCAAGGACCATATATGGTCGGTTTTAGCTCTGTCACATCATCAGAACTGCGTCGTTTATCCCCTTACATAACCGACCAACCTGGTGGTCGGTTATATAGAAGGCAAATCGTTGTCGGTCGGTTATGTGTGGTCGTTTTGTCCTGTTTTCCTGTAGTGATACATATACGAATGTTGCAATTATCGGTAGCATATTACTTTTCTAGGTCAAATATGATTCTTTTGTTTTCATAGACTTGAACCTGAAGTTCCTATTTTTTTATGTGTATACATATAGAAGACCTAAACGCAGTTGAAGCATTAAAGAATGAAATATTCAGGGTAATATTTTTGGCCTTGTCATCAGAAGAGAATAGCGTAAGGCTGTAGTGATTAAACAGTCCCTTCCTTGTCAAGGATTAATATTTTAAACTCACTAATACAGCCAGAAAATGGAGTATAAAATAACAGACGCAGACAGCGTGGTCACAGTTGATGCTGAGCTCATGAAGATAAGGTATATAGGTTCTGAGGGTGCTGCTGCTGTAACGGTTAAAAACGCTGAAGCTGCTATTGTAGACGCTGAACATGCCACCGAAAAAGCAAAATTCATCACCTTAAATTTATAAAGGAAACTAGTGTAAAGAGGGCTAGATTTGGTATAATGTCATTTATTCTATTGCTTCTTCTCTAAATTTATTAAGTCGTTCTCCTTTGTTTATTAAAAAAGTCGGTCTCCGTTAAAATGATTTTATTAGATTTTATAGTCTTTTTTACTTCTAGTTGAGGGTTATAAATCAAAATGTCCTTTAGATCTGCATGGCTCCCAAGTTGTTGACAAAAAGTAAATATAACCTTGTTGATGCAACCTAATTTAGCTTAGTTCTTATATGTGCACATTTCTCTGTTAACATAGTACATCATCCATTTTATCTTGGATATCGATTCTGCGTTTCTAAAATTTATTATTTTCTAGAAATACGCAGCACCTAAAAGAGGAAAACGTGGCGGGGGTGAGTGCTAGAGTAGTAAGTCATTATGTTACTGTTGTCTTTTGTCAGCCTAATCATCAACCCTGGTTTGCATAACATCAGTAATTTGCCTAACTAAGCAAACCTGGATATTTCAATGTCCCCGTAACTCTCATAAAAGTAAATATGATTTTAGCCAGGCTATTCCATCATTTATTCAATCATCTAAATTTCATTGTGTTTTTTCTCTATTATAATAATAGAGTACTTTCAAATTCATTTATTTAATAATGGACCTTAATTTCTCAACTCACTTGATGAATCACATTCAAAATTCCTTATTTATTGATGACTCAAAAGTGAGGGAACTGTATTCCATGCAAACCCTTCAACTACACTAGTGTGAATCAGAAGTGTAAAGAAAATCTCGGATGGAAGTCGCGTGTGCTTAAACAAATGGATAACATAGGCGTGTTTGCGTAATAAGGTACGACTTAATATATGATTTTGAAGATATGGTGGCATATGCACTACATGTAATAAGTTACATGTAATGAGTCTACAAAATGGTTTTTTCAATGGGAGACGAAATTAAGTCACTTCGGAAGAATAAGACTTGGGAATTGGTCACGCGACCTCGAGATGTAAATATTGTCACTTGTACATGGGTCTACAAGAAGAAGGAAGGAGAAATATTTGATGAGGGTATCAAGTATAAAACTCAGTTAGTAACTCGAGGATTCATTCAAAAAAAGGGAGTAGCTCTACAATGAGATATTTTTGCCAATGGTCAAACACACTTCCATCAGGGTGCTTAATAGTTGCACATCAGAATCTGGAGTTTGAACAACTCGACGTGAAGATAATTTTTCTACATGAAGAGCTGAAAAAAGAGATATACATGACTCAGCCTGATGGTTTTCAAGTTCCTGGTAAAGAAGACAATGCTTGCAAGTTTTTGAAGTCCTTGTATGGACTAAAGCATTCTCTGAGGGAGTGGTAAAAGTAATTTGACAGCTATATGATAGGTATTGGCTACACCAGGAGTCCGTATGATTATTGTGTTTATTATAGTAAGACAACAAATGGTTCTTTGATTTATTTGAACCTGTATGTGGATGATATATTGATAACTGCAGAGAACAAGTCTGAAGTTTGGAAGTTGAAGTGTCTTCTTAGTACTGAGTTTGAGATGAAAGATTTGGGTGTGGCTTAGAAAATTCTGGGAATGGAGATTTATATGGAAAGAAATAAAAGAAAACTCTTCTTAGCCCATCATGAGCGGACGAAGTACATAGATATAAGATATCATTTTCTGAGAAATGAAAAGAGAATCATGATGAACGAAATGGGTACTGCTAACGACCAAACTGATATGCTCACCAAGTTGGTTATACATAGCAAGTTTCAACATTTTTTGAACTTACTAAATGTTCGAATTTGTTGATTACCCTTTTTGGGCAAAATCTGAGGCATAAGAGTTTTTTCTAGTATATTTGGAATTATTATGGTGCATCTGATATATCTTGTTTTTGTGAGAGAATTCAAGTCAAGGTGTGTTGTGCAAGACATGCCTGTACTTTAACAAGACTAAGTCAACTTGATAACCCTAAGTAAGTTGTATTGTAATCTTAGTCTGCATTTGTACTTGTAACATTTAAAGTCTTTAAAAATGTCAAAGGAGCAGACTGAAGTTTTTTTCTATAAACAGTGTCAAGCCTAAGAATTCTATCTGGAAAAAGATCAAGAAGATCATGCTTCAGAAGAATTATGAAGAAGCTTGGAGTTGAATAAATCTGTTTTAGGAAAAATATTCTAAGTCAAGATCTCTACAAGTCACAGATTTAGTGTTATAGAGAAGTCAATCGAGAACTCGAGAATGACTTATAGAGAACTCAGAAAAGCTTATAGAGAACTCAGAGATATCGACAATTCAAATTGAAGACATGAAGATTGGAGATTTTGATAAGTCATTTCTTCACTAGAGAACTCAGAGTTATCGACAAGTCAACATTCACTAGAGAACTCTGAGTTATCGATAAGTCAAATTCCACTAGAGAACTGAGAGATGTCGATAAGTCAAAATTCACTAGAGACTCTCTGAGATATCGACAAGTCAAATTTGACTAGAGAAATCTGAGATATCTACAAGTCAAGAAGCCACTAGAGAACTCAGAGATATCGATAAGTCAAGTGAAGATATGAAGATTAAAGATCTCGACAAGCCAAATTCTCTAATAGAGAACTGGAGACCCTACAAGCCAAATTAGCTATAGACTACTAGAGATCTCGATAAGACAATATACTTATCGAGATGTCAAGTTCTCTATAGTTGGTGAGATTGGGCCACAGAGATCGCCATGCACCAACTCAAGACGTCTCATTGCGATGACCTTCAATTAGCTAGGAAAAGATTTTCTGCATTGCTTTGACATGAGACAACCCATGCACACCTCTTTCGGTTGTTTGATGATAGGCATTCCCAACACCATATTATCAGTGGAAATGAGTTTCATGGCCTTGAAATTAACATGACCGAGACGAGAATGCCAGAACAAGCTCTCATTTTTACATCGTGACATCAAACATTGTAAATCCCTACTATAGATTATAATTTTGTACAATTTATTTGTTGAACGTTTAACTTTCATAAGCAAATTTCCTTCTTGTTCTCTAACCCACAAATAATCTCCTCTAATAGTGACACTGTATCCCTCTTCTGCAAGTTGCCCAAGCCTAATAATGTTACTATGTAAGGAGGGAATAAAATATACCTTGTTCAACTTCCTAATTTCTCCATTCTTGTACTTCAAAAAGATGCAACCCTTTCCTTCAATTTGCACAACTGATCCATCCCCAAATTTAACTTGTCCCGCTACACTTTTGTCCAATTTGTCGAACTTGGATAGTTGTCCTGTCATGTGGTTACTAGCTCCATTATCTAAGTACCACATATTGGATTCCATTTGGCTTCCAACATCACCTTGACTCAACTTTGGCTTTACATGTTCTTCATTGATCAAAATTACCTTCTTTTCATTTTCCTTGAGTTCCGCCAAGAGGAGTGCAAGTTCCTCGTCAGGGATCTGTGCCATGTGAGCCTTTTCTTTTACATCCTTGTCACGTTTTGGGTTTCTACACTCGTTGGCATAATGTCCATAGGCAAGGGAATTGAAACAACGCACCTTGCTTTTATCGCGACTGCTTCGTACTCCTTTTTTCCCTCGAGTTCTCTTTGTATTAGAAGGAGTTGATTAACTCCTGTGTCTGTCGATTCCTTCAGACGCTCTTCGTGAGCCTTCAACGATCTCACTGTCTCTCCCAATGTCATAGTGTCCAGGTTGCCAAATTGCCCTATGGTAGAGGCAATTTGCAAAAACTTGGTGAGCACTGCCCGTAACAGCTTCTTTACCACATAACGTTCAGCAATTTCCTCTCCCAAAGCTCGTATGTTTGTAACTAATCCATCCAATTTCATGCTGAAATCATCGATGGTATCTGTTTCTTTCATAACCAACGATTCGAATTTAGTTTTCAATGTCTGCACCTTTGCAGTCTTGACGCGTTCAGCTCCTTAACATATCACTTTGATAGCCTCACATGCCTCCTTCGCTGTCTCTTTATCAACTAGAGATGTCAATATGTCCTCGGGTATAGCCTGGTATATCCCAGCCAGGGCTAACTTATCCTCTTTCTCTTCAACCACGGTTGTTTTCGGATCTTACGGTGATATTGTATCCCAAACTCCATGGGCCTGCAGATTAACCTTCATTTTCATGGCCCATGCTGTATAATTCGCTCGTGACAGCAAGGGATAGCTCAAGCTGATCATTCCGTTCTTATTTTTCCCTGCCTCCATCATTTGTGCGTTTGGCTTACACTTGGTCATCCACTATGATGCCTAGCTCTGATACAAGAATATTGACACTGCAATTTAAACACAAGCAATATTCAGAATGTATGATTGTAAAACAGAGAATGTAAGCATTGAATAGCTTAAAGATTTTATTGATACTCACTCCTATACTTAAACAAAATCCAGCTAGAAAGTGTTCTACAAAATAGGGACTATATAACAAACCTACCTAGACTAAATCAACTACTAACGTTAAACAAAGGCTTATTCAAAAACTACTCCTACAAATTCTCCAGGCCAGGCCATGACCCATACATGATATAGCAGCACGAATCAGAAAAATAAATAGACAAAGCAGATAACTTCAAGTTTGAATTAACACCCCAACAACACACACATCAGCGAATTAGAATGGAATTACGGGTGTGAGATAACAGATAGCATATATGCAACAAGGAGATTAGATGATTTTCCAAAGACCTCTTCATCAAATGAAAAATCATTTGTAACAAAAGTACTTAATAGCTATATTAACAAAATTAGATAATTATTTTTCTACCATTGATACATATTTATATTAGAAACTAAAGTATGATAAATCATCACTTAAATATTTGAATTTTGATATAGTGATGTATCACCGGTACCCCACTATTATATTCACCAATGAATATAAACATACATGATTAAAATTGATAAAGAAATAAAAATAATGGCAAAAAGACTTTGCAATCCCATCTCCCATGTGGTTAAGGATCAGATTAGCTCAAGTTTCCAAATTATTGAAACAACTCATTGCATTCACAAATGCTCAATAATATAACTAACCAATAATATAAAAGAAATTTGTATCACTAATTTTCTTCAATTAATATGTAGAGAGCATTAATTTTGTAGCAAACAACATTAATTTAACAGCAAACATTTTTCTAGCGGTCTTTCCTTTTTAGACGATTATTGGACAAACTATTTTGAAGTATTCATTATGGTTTCTCTTGTAATTCACTACAACTACCCTTACCTCATACCTCTTTGTTTCTAACCGTTGGCTATGGCCCGAAGGACAAGAATGTTATGCAGACTGCTTCTCTATTAGTTCCATCACAACACTTGCAAATTAATCCAAGTTTTCCTTTGAGTTACCTCCTCTATTCATCGTATCATTATTCATTTTACTAAGAGAGGACCATCAAATGAATTTAATTAAACTGAATTTCTAAATTACAAGTCATTATATTTATACTTACCAAGTGTTATTTAGTATGAGACACCGGAGTTCATTCTAATATGTTAGACACGTGGATAATTGATTTGAGAAATTCTCATTTGACATGTAGTCATAATAAACTAGCATTTTCAGATAGTAGTTTGTAACACTCCTATACCATATTTGAATGTTGTCAAGTTATATTTTTTAGTATCATAAGTAAAACTCATTACCTCTAGTCCACGATTACATGTCAAATGAAAATTTATAAAACCCCTTACACACACATCAGCGGATTAGAATGAAATTAGGGGTGTGAGATACCACATAACATATAGGCAACAATGAGATTAGATGATTTTCCAAAGACCTCTTCATCAAATGAAAAATCGATTCTAACAAAAGTACTTAATAGCTATGTTATTAGCTAATTATTTTTCTACCATTAACAAAATTAGCTAATTATTTTTCTACCATTGATACATATTTATATTAGAAACTAAAGTATGATGAATCATCACTTAAATATTTGAATTTTGATATAGTGATGTATCACCCATACCCCACTATTATATTCACCAATGAATATAAACATACATGATTAAAATTGATAAAGAGAAAAATGAAAATTATGTTAAAAAGACTTTGAAATCCCATCTCCCATATGGTTAAGGATCACATTAGCTCAAGTTTCCAAATTATTGAAACAACACATTGCATTCACAAATCCTCAATAAAATAACTAACCAATAATATAAAAGAAAATTGTATCACTAATTTTTAAAAATATTTCTACACCAATTCTATATTCCAGAGTCGATGAAATTTTTATCACTTTGCAATTGATTACCAATCCAACTTCGAGCAATGGTTTCCATCTACAAATAATATAACATGCATTTCATAAAAAATAAAAAAAACATTCAATTGATACCAATATACATTACACAAACACAAACATAAACACACACACACACATTGATTACAATAAATGAGAATAACATATTTAATACATACAATAAACACAAACACACACACACACATTAATTAAAATAAATGAGAAAAACTCACAATTTCTCTATTACTCCTCCACTCTAATTCTCTTCAATTCTCCCTCTTAGTTGTTTTTTATATTTTACCCCAATTTCAAGAAATGAAAGATATAACACACAAAAAAATAGCTTTAAACCGACCGACGATGGTCGGTTATAAAAAATGCAGTAAAACGATATCGTTCCGTATAACGGGTATCTTTTTTTGTACTTTATATTAATTTTATATTTTTACCTATAACCGAGCGACGGGCTGGTCGGTTTTCATGGCCTCCAAATAGGATTTTACCAGACCACATCAACGTGGTCGGTTTTCCTTGTGCCACGTCAGCAAAACTACGTCATATTTAGCCGTTATAACCGACCACCAGCATGTGTTCAGTTTTGGCTCGGCCACATCATCAAAACTGCGTCGTTTATCCCCTTACATAACCGACCAACCTTGTGGTCGGTTATATAGAAGCCAAATCGTTGTCGGTCGGTTTTGTCCTGTTTTCCTTTAGTGATACATATGCGAATGTTGTAATTATCGGTAGCATATTACTTTTCTAGGTCAAATATGTTTCTTTTGTCTTCATCGACTTGAACCTGAAGTTTCTATTTCTTTTTTATGTGTATACATATAGAAGACCTAAACACAGTTGAAGCATTAAAGCATGAAATATTCAGGGTAATATTTTTAGCCTTGTCATCAGAAGAGAATAATATAAGGCTGTTGTGATTAAAGAGTCCCTTCCTTGTCAAAGATTAATATTTCAAACTCACTGATGCAGCGAGCAAATGGAGTATAAAATAACAGACGCAGACAGCGTGGTCACAGTTGATGTTGAGCTCATGAGGATAAGGTATATGGGTTCTGAGGGTGTTGCTGCTGCAACGGTTAAAAATGCTGAAGCTGCTATTGCAGACGCTGAACATGCTGCAGAAGAAGCAAAATTCATCACCCTAAATTTATAAAGGAAACTAGAGTAAAGAGGGCTAGATCTGGTACAATGTCATTTATTCTATTATTTCATCTCTAAATCTATTAAGTCATTCTCCGTTGTTTGCCAAAACAGTCGGTCTCCGTTTAAATGATTTTATTAGATTTCATATTCTTTTTTACTTCTAGTTGAGGGTTATAAATTAAAATGTCCTTTAGATCTGCATGGCTCCCAAGTTGTTGACAAAAAGTAAACATGACCTTGTTGATGCAACCTAATTTAGCTTAGTTCTTATATGTGCGCATTTCTCAGTTAACACAGTACATCATCCGTTTTATCTTGGATATCAATTCTGCGTTTCTAAAATTTATTATTTTCTAGAAATACGCAACACCTAAAAGAGGAAAATGTGTGCGGGGTGAGTGCTAGAGTAGTCAGTCATTATGTTACTACTGTCTTTTGTCGGCCTAATCATCAACCCTGGTTTGCATAACATCAGTAATTTGCCTAATTAAGGAATATTTCAATGTCCGCGTAGCTCTGATAAAAAAAATATGATTTTAGCCCGGCTATTACATCATTTATTCAATCATCTAAATTTCATTGTTTTTTTCTCTATTATAATAATAGAGTACTTTCTAAATTCATTTATTTAATAATAGACCATGATTTCTCAACTCACATGATGCATCATATTCAAAATTCCCTATTTATTGATGACTCAAAAGTGAGGGAACTGTATTCCATTGAAATCCTTCAACTACACTAGTGTGAATCAGAAGTGTAAAGCAAACTCTCGGATGGAAATCGCGTGTGCTTAAACAAGTGGATAACATAGGCGTGTTTGCGTAATAAGGTATGGCTTAATATATGGTTTTGAAGATATGGCCGCATATGCACTACATGTAATAAGTTACATGTAGTGAGTCTACAAAATGATTTTTGCAATGGGAGACGAAAATAAGTCACTTCGGAAGAATAAGACTTGGGAATTGGTCACGCTACCTCGAGACGTAAAGATTGTCACTTGTACATGGGTCTACAAGAAGAAGGAAAGAGAAACATTTGAGGAGGGTATAAGTAAAAACCTCGGTTAGTAACTTGAGGGTTCATTCAAAATGAGGGAGTAGCTCTACAATGAGATATTTTCGCCAATGGTGAGACACACTTCCATCAGGGTGCTTAATATTTGCACATCAGAATCTGTAGTTTGAACAACTCGACGTGAAGATAACTTTTCTACATAAAGAGTTGAAAGAGGAGATATACATGACTCAGCCAGATGGTTTTCAGGTTCCTGGTAAAGAAGACAATGTTTGCAACTTCAAGTTTGAATTAACACCCCAACAACACACACATCAGTGGATTAGAATGGAATTACCGGTGTGAGATACCAGATGGCATATAGGCAACAAGGAGATTAGATGATTTTCCAAAGACCTCTTCATCAAATGAAAAATCAATTGTAACAAAAGTACTTAATAGCTACATTAACGAAATTAGATAATTATTTTTCTACCATTGATACATATTTATATTAGAAACTAAAGTATGATAAATTATCACTTAAATATTTAAATTTTGATATAGTGATGTATCACCGGTATCCCACTATTATATTCACCAATGAATATAAACATACATGATTAAAATTGATAAAGAAAAATAAAAATAATGGCAAAAAGACTTTGCAATCCCATCTCTCATGTGGTTAAAGATCAGATTAGCTCAAGTTTCCAAATTATTGAAACAACTCATTGCATTCACAAATGCTCAATAATATAACTAACCAATAATATAAAAGAAATTTGTATCATTAATTTGCTTCAATTAATATGCATTTTTATTTCTATGAATACAACTGTTAAAAATCTATATAATCTAAGGATTGTTCATGAAACATCATCATCTTAAAAAATTAATTTTAATATAATGATGTACCATGAACATCCTCAAATTATATGGATTTGATAAACTATAACACATTTTTGTTTATAAATTTAAATATTTTTACACTATCATTATATGACACGTCTTCTTACTAACATTCTATACAAGAATACATAAAAAAGGATACTCTACAATTTGTAATTTGTGTATGAGGAACATAGATTGTGTATATTTATAGTAGAATACAGGGATATGAAAAAATTAAGTCAATAACATTACCATCGATTTCAAAGTATAATCGAGGAAATACAAAGTACAATTTTTTACTTATATTTATATATAATATAGTTGGACTTTTTTGTTATGACAATAATATAAAAGACACGTTTTTTATTAAATAATATGCAATTTTAATTGATGAGAGGTATTTTTATATTTAAAAATAAATTATTTGAATACAATGCACACTGTATAATATATATTTTTTTAATGTTATGTACAATGTAACTTAACAACAATATAAAACAAATATTTTTAAATATTATGTAATTTTGGATAGTAAGAGATAGTATATTCAAAAATAAATTATTTTAGTAGTAAGGGGCACATTTTTTTTACAAAAACGATATGGACAAATATTAAGTAAGTAGTAATATATGAATATGTATATTTATAGATAATATATTTTTTAAAGTGAAACAATGATTTTTAGATTATTAAGATATATGCATACTCATGATTTGTGGGTGGTTCACGAAAAGGACATATGGGGTTTTGAAATTGGATTTGTGTAATGGAAGGCTAAATGACTAATTGTTAATTAGCTCAATACAATATTATTTTAATCTCTTTAGAAATAAATTGAATAGTCGTCTAAGTTTGTAAAGTTGTTTAATTGAAACTTGAATATCTTTTTTTTACGAACAAAATGAAAGGTGAGCTTTTGCGAAAGGTGAGCTTTTGTGAAATCCACCGTCGTCTTAGATCTGATACAAGCTATACGGTTCTCAAAAAATATCAGATAAATCATTTTCAGAGCTGCCAAAACCAGAAATAAAAGACAAAATAATATCATAACATAAAATACTAACATCCCAAAAAGATGGGCACGACTAACAACCTTGATAACAAGGTACTCGACAAGATCTCACCCGAAAAGAATTAGATCTTTGTTTTATTGAGAAAATGATAGATAAATAAAGAAGAGATGGAAGAGCGAAGGGGGCTTGATCGATTGATGGATGAATATTAAAGAATGGAGAAGTGGTGGCTAGAACTCTAGTTTCGGGGATCAACTCTCAAAACCCTAATCTTATTTTGCGTAAAAGTATTATGTGTGTAAACTTAAATATCTTTTAATTCTCATAAATTAAGATTTAAATGTTATTTAATCATATATTTATGAGCGTGAAGCCACAAAATTTTGCCGCATCAAGTCACTAATGCCAAATTTTTCACAGAAGTTGTAGACATATGCCTCGAATAAATGGATGCTCTCTAACATTTTGAAGGCTTAATCAATCAATTATATTATAACTATTTAGTTGTCAAGCTTCTTTAGCTTCTTTACATGCTATATTTTAGTAATCATTGCCAATTTTCCATTATTTACTTTAAAGATTCCCTGATGAAGCCTTTCATTATTTCTTCTAATAGCTTTTTTATACAACTTAACACATAATTAATATAATATATATTTTACTAACTAGAAAATAAAACAAATATATCTGGGTATTA
Organism: Apium graveolens; assembly: GCF_009905375.1. Classification (NCBI taxonomy): domain Eukaryota; kingdom Viridiplantae; phylum Streptophyta; class Magnoliopsida; order Apiales; family Apiaceae; genus Apium; species Apium graveolens. Next base: position 19,513,175 of record NC_133653.1, read on the forward strand.
TTGTATGGCCAAGTCTTTTAATGGTCATATATACAGGGAAATGGTGATAACTTATGTAAGATTTTATGATGGCATTGTTGTTTAATCATAGAAACTTTCTTGTGATCGTGGAGAGAATACACAAATCAATAATGATACACCTCTAGTCTTCAAAACATGGTGGATTCATCTAGCATCGAAATCAAAGAACACGATCTTTTGATGTTTGTATGTACAGTTGGAGCATGCTACTGAGTACTTATAAGCGGCCTTGCAAACACGGGTTTTGTTGGATGTGCCTAGGACCATGGAATGCACATGATACTAAGGCATGTAATGGTTATTAGGAGACTGTGATGAGAGGAGAATGTGAAGTTGTTAGGCTTAGAGCATCGGCTCACGAATACGTCAAGAGATATGCTCATTATTATGAAAGGTCGGCTGTAAATGAAAAGTCAAGAGAGAAAGCATTAGCAGATCTAAGCGAGATATAAAATAAGAAACTTCAGAAACTCGAGAAAAAATATTATCAGCGAGAACACCTAAGCTTTTTTATGGAAGCTTGGGAGCATATTTTTGAATAAAGGCGAGTGTTAAAATGGACTTATATTTATGGATATTCTATGCCACCAGAAATATATACGAAAACAAAACTATTTAAGTAACCACAAGGTGAGGTTGAGGTGACTTTAGAAAGGCTCCATGATTACGTAGAGAATAAGCAGCAAAAATACTTAAGGGATGAGGCTAGCTCAGAAGAATTTAATAAAAAAAATCGTAAGGAGCTTATAAATTTAACATAGGTAACTGGAAGATATTTTTCAAACTTTCTCAAAAGATTAGAAAATGGGCTATCAGAAGTTGGTGTTACTCTAGTTAAAAAAAAGCATGTCCAATTGACAGATGCCTGGCAATGTCAATATTGTACTACCCTAAATCATTGTGACCATAACATGTGCTAAGGGTGCTTGGTGCGTAAAGGGGATTAAAACAGGGACACCATTCAAAAACTTTGAGGTAAGAGTTTCTTTAAGGCAGCGAGATAAAAAAAATTCTTATTTTTCAAGTTAACTTAATTTATGTGATTTAGTAATTAGTTGCTACTTCTTTGCTTGCAAGTGAACTAGTTTTGTTTTTACCTTAAATTTTCAGATTACTTAGATTTTGCTTTACTTATGTTAGACAATTGCAATATTCTGATGTTTGTTTGATTGGAATATGAACCTATTAGAATTTTTATGAAGTAATTTAAAGTCTTCTACATCTCATATGAAAGTGGAAAACTACTTATAGACTTATAGTTTTATGTGATAAGCTGGGCAATAAAAAACAAATTAAAATAGTCAGGAAAATGGGGAATTATGAGAATTGAACTCGGAACCTCTCACTCCCTAAGCGAGAATCATAAAACTAGACCAAATGCCATCATGGGTGCAAACCAAAAAATAGTTTAGAACATCTCAACCACCCCCAAAAGCGGAACAATTAACAAAAAAATATTTGAAGAATCCCATTGTCTGGTTTTTGTCGTTAATCGAAAGAGTTTATGTAGAGAGCATTAATTTTATAGCAAACAACATTAATTTGGCAGCAAACACTTTTCTAGTTGTCTTTCCTTTTTAGACGATTATTGGACAAACTATTTTGAAGTATTCATTATGGTTTCTCTTGTAATTCACTAGAACTGCACTTACCTCATACCTCTTTGTTTCTAACCATTGGCGGTGGCCTGAAGGACAAGAATATTATGCAGACTGCTTCTCCATTAGTTCTATCACAACACTTGCAAATCAATCCCAATTTTCCTGTGAGTTACGTCCTCTATTCATTCTATCATTATTCATTTTACTAAGAGAGGACCATCAAATGAATTTAATTAAACTGAATTTCTAAATTACAGGTCATTATATTTATCGGGTTTACTTAGAGGCATATCACCATCATGAAGTAGAAACTTCAATCCCCTGCAGCTCCCAGTGTTATTCAGTATCAGACACCCGAGTTGATTCTAATATGTTAGACACATGGTTAATTGATTTGAGAAATTCTCATTTGACATGTAGTCATAATAAGCTAGTATTTTCAAATAGTAGTTTGTAACACTTCTATACCACATTTGAATGTTGTCAAGTTATATTTTTTAGTATCATAAGTAGAACTCATTACCTGTAGTCAACGATTACATGTCAAATGAAAATTTATAAAACCCCTTACATACACATCAGCGAATTAGAATGAAATTATGGGTGTGAGATACCCCATAGCATATAGGAAACAATGAGATTAGATTATTTTCCAAACACCTCTTCATCAGATGAAATATCGATTGTAACAAAAGTACTTAATAGCTACATTAACAAAATTAGCTAATTATTTTTCTACCATTGATACATCATCACTTAAATATTTGAATTTTGATATAGTGATGTATCACCCGTACCCCACTATTATATTCACCAATGAATATAAACATACATGATTAAAATTGATAAATTGATAAAGAGAAAAATAAAAATTATGGTAAAAAGACTTTGCAATCCCATCTCCCATATGGTTAAGGATCATATTAGCTCAAGTTTCCAAATTATTGAAACAACTGATGAAACACACCCAGGCGTACACCTCTGATCACTCTGCAATATTATATATAGTATATGTGTATGATGTAAAATGAGAGAAAACAAGTATGTAAAGTAGTAAACTTATTACTTTGCATACATGAAATAACTTAAGTACAAGAGAACTAGGAAACCAACTAGGCCTATAAACTAGGAAATAGAAAGCAACAGAGAGTCCTGAAAATGATCCACTACTACTTCTCAGGCCTGACTTATTCAAACTACGTCCATAAACTATCAAAATATTATAGACACCTCACACTGCATCACTGGACTCCACATCTCAGACACCATAAATTATTAACAAAGTTTAGATTAATCCAACAAGCACCCCCTTAATCTAAACTTCTTTATTAAGACTCTTCACCCCAAGAAGCTGTCTCATAAGTTCGAATTTGACAATTGACAATGCCTTAGTCAGTACATCATCACGTTGTTCCTCTGTTCGTACGTGCTTCACAACAATCTCACCCCGTTCCACACACTCCCTTATAAAATGAAAAAGGATATCAATATGTTTTGACCTTCCGTAAAAAACATGGTTCTTTGCCAAGCCTATGGCGGACTTATTATCACTGTATAATACCACAGGGCCAATGTGATTTCCTGTCACTTCCTTCAGCAAGTTTTTTAGCCAAATCCCTTGACACGCTGCAGCCGTAGCAACCATGAATTCCGCCTCACATGAAGACAATGCAACGCACTTTTGTTTTTGGGAAACCCATGTTATCACACTCTCATTCAAGTAAAAAACCACCCCACTAGTGCTCTTCCTGTCTTCTATATTACCGCCCAAATCACTGTCGGAGAAACCAGTTATCGCATTATTTGCAATATCCTTCGAGTAGATTAAACCGTAGTTCAAAGTACCTTTAATGTACCTCATTATCCGCTTTGCTGCATTTAGATGAGTCAATGTGGGTCTTTCCATATACCGAATTATGACTCCCATGGCATATGATATATCAGGCTGTGTATGAACAAGGTAACGCAGACCCCCCACAATGCTCTTGAACTCAGTAGCATTGACAGCAGTTCCTTCTTCGTCCTTGGGGAGTACAATATTGGACTCCATTGGATACCTTGTCGAATTATAATCTTTCATCCCAGCCCTTTTGAGAACCTTTTTAGCATAAGCTTCCTGCTTCAATTCCACATAATCTGTCTTCAGATTTACTTCTAAACCTAGATAGTACGAAAGCTTACCCAAGTCGCTCATTTTAAAGTGTTTTGCCATCTGCTTCTTGAAATTCTGTATGGCCGCTTTACTTATTCCGGAACTAGAAGATCATCAATATACACTGCTACTACTAGAACTTCACCTGCTTCTCTTTTCGTATATACCGCATGTTCAAAAGGACAACGCATTAAACCCATACCTTCCAAGCATTTGCTCAACTTCGAGTACCAAGCGCTTGGGGCCTGGCGGAGGCCATACAGAGCTTTCGATAGCTTGTATACCATGTGTTCTTGTCCCTGTTTGTCGAACCCCTCGGGTTGAAAGACATACACTTCTTCCCTCAAATCTCCATTTAAAAATACTGATTTAACATCCAGGTGGTGCACACTCCAGCCTTTTTTTGCCGATAATGCCAAAAGCAATCTGATTGTCTCCAAACGTGTCACAGGAGCAAATAATTCTTCAAAATCTACTCCTTGTTGTTGGACATACCCTTTAGCGACAATTCGAGCCTTGTACTTGACAATCTCTCCTTTGGTGTCTTTCTTTAACTTAAATACCCATTTCAGACCTATTGCCTTCTTTCCCGGTGGTAACTCTGTCAAATGCCATGTCTCATTTTTCTCAATTGCGTTTATTTCTTGCTCTATCGCCGTTTTCCACTCTTGCTTTTGTGATGCATGAGCGTAATTTATTAGTTCGTCCACCCCCATAAGCATCAACTCATCAGGGGTCTCTACTTCTTCAGCATCTTCATACACTTTACTTAACCGTCTAAACTTTTGTGGTTCACTTTCCTCGCTAGAGCCAATAGTACCCCGACTGGTTGAACTTTGTATTGATTCAGGTGAGTGCGTCTCCATCTGTTAGCTCTGAACTGGAGTGGTAAACGCTGTTCTGCTTCCAATTTCTGGATCTCCTTCAGTGCCAGTGCTACCCTGTGATAACTCTTGACTACTGACATTACACTTGCACCAACTGCATAGTCCTGTTCAAAACCAATCACAGTGAACTGATTGCCTTGCTCATCCCTCTATGCATTGTGTTCAGCCCAATCCCATGCCTTCTTTTCTTCAAAAACAACGTCATGACTTTCACATATCCTCTTAGTCATAGGGTCATACAGCCTATACCCTTTCGTTCCTGGCTCCTTCCCGAGATTTATCACAACCCTACTATGATCATCCAATTTAGTAGTCTTGACACTCGGAATCTTCATATGTGACACACACCCGAAAACCTTAAAATATTCCAAGTTTGGCTTTGTTCCTGTCCATGCTTCATAAGGCATTTTTCTTATCAAAGCACGCATGGGCAACCGATTTAGCACATACACAGAGTGTCTCATCGATTCTGCCCAAAAGTACGATGGTAGATTCATTGTCTTAAGGAAACTCCTGGTTATAGCCACGATCGTACGATTTCGTCTCTCCATAACACCATTCTGCTGCGGTGTATATGGAGTTGTGTATTGATGGTATATACCTGTCTGCTCACAATATTCATCAAACTATCGCGAATAAAACTCTTCCCCTCTATCTGTGCCAAAGGATTTCAGCTTTGCTTCTGATCCCTTCTCGACCTGAGACCTAAACCTTTTAAAAGCCTCAAACGCTTCATCCTTAGACTTTAACATAAACACCCACATGGCTCTACTGAAGTCGTCCACAAGGAGGAAAAAATACTTACTTCCCCTCAGTGTTTCAGGCATGATTGGACCACAAATGTCTCCATGCACCAGTTCTAAAACCTTTTTTGCTCAAAAACTTGACTGTGCAGGGAAACTTTTCTTACTCTGCTTCGCCATTAGACACCCCGTACACACTTCCCTGGGCTGTATAATCTTTGGTACACCGTCAACCATCTTGTTCCTTGTCATTAGATTCAAAGCTTGGAAGTTAACGTGGCCAAGGCGTGAGTTCCAGAGCCACGCTTCTTCCTCCTCCTTTGACACCAAACAACTCGAATCAACAGTTTTTGCCACAACCCTGTATGGTTTGTTTCCTGATCTTTTAACCTTCATTAGTAGTCGTTCAATCTTATCATAGACCCACAAAAAATCACCGTGTATTACAACTCGATTGCCCTCTTCAGATAATTGCCCTAAGCTCAGTATGTTATTACACAAACTGGGTATAAAGTAAACATCTTTAAACATTCTCTCCTCACCATCTTTGCATTTAAAAAATATCGAACCTTTACCTCGTATGTCGACTGTCGATCCATCACCAAAGCGTACCTGACCAATCACCTTTTCATCCAATTCTCTGAATTTTGATTTCTCCCCGGTCATATGATTACTCGCTCCGTTGTCCAAGTACCATACATCAGATCCTCCTTGCTTATCCTCGACTTCTGTCCTCAACTTTGGCTTAACCCTGCTCTCATTTAGCAGCACCTTGTCACCTCGATATTCCACCATCAACAACGCTGGTTCGTCATCTAGAGCCTGAGCCAAATTAGCCTCCAGACGTTGCTCTTTTTCCCTTTTTGGTTTATGACACTCAGCCGCATAATGGCCATATGCCAAGCAGTTGAAGCACCGGATTCAACTCTTATCCCTTATACCTCGATTTTCTTCTTTGGTCTTAAAATCGCTGCCATTTCCTTTGCTTTTCAAGCTCGATCTCCTGAGCCATTCTTCTCTGGTAAACAACAGTTGTCCTTCTTCCTTTTCCTTTTTCAACCATCCTTCCTCAGTAAGTAATAGTTGTTGTCCTCTACTATGTTCACCTTGACCCTTTAAGCGTTCTTCATGGGCCTTCAAGGACCCAACCGCTTCTTCGACTGACATCGTATCCAAGTCCCCAAATTGCTCGATTGTGGAGGCTATTTGTAGAAATTTCTTTGGCACTGCCCTGGGAAGTTTCTTTACCACATATCCTTCGTCAATAGACTCCCCTAGTGCCCGTATATTCGCTACCAATCTATTCAGTTTGATACAAAACTCATCAAGTTGTTCTGTATCTTTCATCTTTAGGGATTCAAATTTAGCTTTTAAGGTTTGAACATTTGCCTTCTTCACGCGGTCGGTGCCCAGACACATAGTTTTTATAGCTTCCCATGCCTCTCTCGTCGTGGTCTTTTCTGCAATAGACAAGAGTAAGTCTTCAGGTATTCCCTGGTACACAGCAGCAAAAGCAATCTTGTCCTTTCTCTCCTCCACCGTAGCCTTTAGATCCTTAGGCTCAATAGCATCCCATACTCCATGGGCCTGCATGAAAACTCTCATTTTAATTGCCCATGTCGTATAGTTCCCTCGCGTCAGAATGGGATAACTGAGACCCACTACCTCCTTTGTCTTGCTCATCTCTATCTTACTCGCTTCCATTGTATCCTTCTTGGGCATCCACTTTGGCATATACTATGTATGTATATATCTCTGATACCAGATTGATGAAACACGCCCAGGCGTACACCTCTGATCACTCTGCAATATTATATATAGTATATGTGTATGATGTAAAACGAGAGAAAATAAGAATGTAAGGTAGTGATCTTATTACTTCGCATACAGGAAACAACTTAAGTACAAGAGAACTAGGAAACCAACTAGGCCTATAAACTAGGAAACAGAAAGCAACGGAGAGTCCTGAAAATGCTCCACTACTACTTCTCAGGCCTGACTTATTCAAACTACGTCCATAAACTATCAAAATATTACAGACACCTCACACTACATCACTGGACTCCACATCTAAGACACCATAAATTATTAACAAAGTTTAGATTAATCCAACAACAAGACATTGCATTCACAAATCCTCAATAATATAAAAGAAAATTGTATCACTAATTTTCTTCAATTAATATGCATTTCTATTTCTCCGAATACAACGGTTAAAAAACAAAATCTATATAATCTAAGGATTGTACTTGAGACATCATCATCTTAAAAAAATTAATTTCAATATAATGATGTACCATGAATATCCTCAAATTATATCGATTTGATAAACTATAACACATTTTTGTGAACAAACTTAAATATTTTTACACTATCATTATATGAGAGGTTTTTTACTATAATTCTATAGAAGAATACATAAAAAGGACACTCTATGATTTGTAATTTGTGTATCAGGAACATAGATTGTGTACGTATTTAGAATAGAGGGATATGATAAAAAATAAGTCAATAACATTACCATTGATTTCAAAGTATAAGGTATGTTTAGAACTGGATAACATCCAAGAAATACAAATTTCATAAATACTGATTTAATTTGTGAAATCTGTATACAGTAGAAAAAATAAAGTATAATTTTTTACATATATTTATATATAATATAGTTGGACTTTTTTGTTATGACCGTAATATGAAAGACACATTTTTTATTAAATAATATGAAATTTTAATTGATGAGAAGTATTTATATATTTAAAAATAAAATATTTGAATACAATGCACAATGCACAATATACTTAATTTTTTGATGTTATGTACAATGTAACTTAACAGTAATATAAAACAAATATTTTTAAATATTATGCAATTTTGGATAGTAAGAGATAGTATATCCAAAAATAAATTATTTTAGTAGTAAAGGGCACATTTTTTTTAAAAAAATGATAAGGACAAATATTAAATAAGTAGTAATATATAAATATGTTATTTATCGATAATATATTTTTAAAACAAAACGATGATTTTTAGATTATTAAGATATATGCATACTCATGATTTGTTGGTGGTTCACCAAAATGACATATGGGCTTTTTTGAAATTGTGTCGGTATTGGAAGGGTAAATGACTAGTTGCTAATTGGCTCAATACAATATTATTTTAATCTCTTTAGAAATAAATTGAATGGTCCTCTAAGCCTGCAAAGTTATTTAATTAAAACTTGAATATCTTTTAATTCTCAATAAATTAAGATTTGAATGTTATTCACTATGGTTTCTCTTGTAATTCACTAAAACTGCACTTACCTCATACTTTTTTGTTTTTAACCGTTGGCTGTGGCCAGGGGTCAAGCGTATTAGGATCTAAAATATTATTGTAAATTACAATTGAATATAGACATTAAGAAATTGATTTTTGATGAGGAGCCGAAGAGCTGCAAATGTCCATCACATCTCGAACCACAAATCGATTAAGCTACCAATCCACTTCGAATACGTTCATTTAATACAAACAGAAACATCCTCAGACTACAGATGTCCGATTCCCTTCCCACAATTCAAATTATTATACATGTAAATGGCAACATACTATGATTACATATTTGTATAATCTTAAATGAAATCCATCAATTTCGTATTCTTTTTTATTACTAAATTTCATATCCAGACTCGCTAAAAAATGCAGACATAATTCAAAGAAGAAAGGAACATAGGCAAAAGGAGAAAGGAATATACGGGAGGCTGTTAAACAAAGAGAAGAATCTATAAACATAATGTTATACAATTTATGCATTCAGTCATATATATTTTCTTCTTTGATGTTTCAACCAATTTTTTAGAGAATATTGTACAAGGACCATAAGTATAAATTGGTCTTGGTCTCTTCCATGGATTATATTTAAGACTAGAGCAAGACTGAACCCGTGTAGTTTATGCAGATTGCTTCTCCATTGGTTCCATCACAACACTGGCAAATCAATCCTAGCATTGCCAATAATTTTGATTCACCTCATCTATTGTAATATCCGGAACATAACGTGTAACTATTTCTATCAATAAATAATTATTATGTTATTATTATGTGATCATTATATGATTTTTGGTGAATTATCTGATGATTGGTGTTGTTATGGGGATGTTTAAATCTGGTAGAGTATAGGCATATTAATTTTATATTGTCCAGAATAAAATATAGATAATTATGGTATTTTTCTACTAATTTTTGGACAGTTATATGATTTTATAATGATTTATGAATTTATTAATTATTTTCTGAATAATTACAAAAATATTTTATAAAGCCCGGAATCGTCCAACTTCAACCGTTTTTGCATTTTTACAACCCGAAACTCTTCAAAAAACTCCTTCCTAACCTAATCTAATAATTCTGGACATTTTTCGATTCGGATTACGGTTTGACCCATGCGCATCCCGGCGCAAAATTTTTGACACGATAACCATTTCGATAACATTATCTTCATATAAAGTGTTTTAAAAGAAGTCCGGTCTTGATAATTATGCAAAAGTTTTAATAGTTATCCAAAAGTTTTGATAATTATCCAAAACAGGTTGATAGTTATCCAAAACATTATCCAATTAGATCATTTTTGCAGTTACTTAGCGACAAAGTAACTTATTTTTCGATCCAATAAGATCAAACGCGTATTAATATTCCATAAATATAAATAGCAGATTTATTATTTCATTTTATTCATATAATCATAATCGATCAGTAAAAACATAGAAAATACAGAGAAAACCCCGTAAAATAGTCGCGTTCTTGAGAATCAAACTCAAATTCGAAAGCGTTATCAAACTCGGAATCAAGCATGCCATATACCGAATCGAAGCTCTCGAAAAGTTCTTTCATAATCAATCATCCATTTTAATGCAGAAATCAAGGTGATTTTCTTATTTAATTATTTTAATTTAAATTAATTAATGATTAAAATATGAATTTTTGATGTTGATGTTGTTTATATGATTGATGGTTGTATCTTGTAGATAATTTTATCCTTGTCATTTTGGTATATTATATGTCTAATTTGGAGTTCAATAACATGTAGAAAAGTTGGTTTGATCTTCGAGTTTGAATGTTCTTGGTGGTCTTGAATAAATTCACCGGAAAATTCATGTTTTGGCCGGATTTTTAATCCGTTAAATCTGGGCGTGTTTGGAGACTGTAGAGATGTAGATCGTCTCACCAACAATCAAACCATGCTAAAATTTTGTCTGTTGGATGTCGATTGAAGTTTGTCGAAAAATCTGACATCGCCGGCGACGTGAACTTTTAGTCGGTTTTCCGGCCGACTGCGGTATCGTTTATGACCTAAGAAACCACGATGAGGTTCATGCTCTCCAGTGCTTTTAATCTGAATCTTTTGAGGCAATTCTTGACAGATTTTCGAGCTTGAGGTCGGCCGGTAATGGTTGCCGCCGACGACCGAGGAAGAAGGTGGTAAATTGCAACTTTGCCACCGAACTTTCTCCATTTTTGCATAAACGAAACCTTGTTTTAAAAACTTATAAAAAATAGATTTCTGTTTATAAAAATTATAAAAATGATATTTTGTTTATATTTGTTTCAAGAAATTTGTTTTTAATTATTTAAAAATTCCAAAAATCATTATTTTAATCCCGAAAATTAATTTTAATTCAAAACTAAATCTGAATTAATTAAATAATTAATTTTAGTGGATAATTAATTATTGAATTGATCAATTAATTTAAATATTAATTAATTAATTGATTTAAATAATTATTAATTAATTTTAGTTTATTTTTAATTAGATTTAATTATTGATTATGATTTAAAAATTTTGAAAAATAGTTTCGAGCTTTATAATATTATTTTAAAATACTTTTAAGGCTCGATAATTATTATTAAATCATTTTAAAGTCAGATTCGGGTATTCGAATGATGTTATTTAATTATAAAATGATTAAGCTACCAATCCACTTCGAATACGTTCATTTAATACAAACAGAAACATCCTCGGACCACTTATGTCCAAATCCCTGCTCACAATTCAAATTATTATACATGTAAATGACGACATACCATTATTACATATTTGTAAAGTCTTAAATGAAACCCATCAATTTTTTTATTCATTTTTAATATTAAATTTCATATCCATACTCGCAAGAAAATGCAAACATAGTTCAAAGTAGAAAGGAACATAAGAAAAAATAGAAAGGAATATACGGGATGCTATTAAACAAAGCGAAGAATCTATAAACAAAATGTTATACAATTTATGCGTTCAGTCACATATATGTGCTATTTTGATTTTTTAACCATTTTTTTAGAGAATATTGTACACTGACCATAAGTATAAATTGATCTTGGTAGCTTCCATGGATTACACTAAAGGCTAGAGCAAGAGTGAACCCGTGTAGGTTATGCAGACTGCTTCTCCATTAGTTCCATCACAACACTTGCAAATCAATCCCAGTCTTCCTTTGAGTTACCTCCTTTATTCATCGTATCATTATTCATTTTACTAAGAGAGGACCATCAAAAGAATTGAATTAAACTGAATTTTTAAATTACAAGGGATTATATTTATGGGGTTTACTTACAGGCATATCACCATCATGAAGTAGAAACTTCAATCCCCTGCAACTCCCAGTATTATTTGGTATGAGACACCCGAGTTCATTCTAATATGTTGGCGCTTGGATAATTGATTTGAGAATTTCTCATTTGACATGTAGTCATAATAAACTAGCATTTTCAAATAGTAGTTTTTAACACTCTTATACCACATTTGAATGTTGTCAAGCTATATTTTTTAGTATCATAAGTAAAGCTCACTATGTGGTAGTCCACGATTACATGTCAAATGAAAATTTATAAAACTTGTTACACACAAATGAGCAGATTAGAATGGAATTACGGGTGTGAGAGATGTTTTTCCAAAGACCTCTTCATCAAATGAAAAATCGATTGTAATCAAAGTACTTAATAGCCACATTAACAAAATTAGCTAGTTATTTTTCTACCATTGATACATATATATGAGAAACTAAAGTATGATAAATCATCACTTAAATATTTGAATTTTGATATTGTGATGTATCTGCAATACCCCACTATTATATTCACCTATGAATATAAACATACATGATTAAAATTGATAAACAGAAAAATAAAAACTATGGCAAAAAGACTTTGAAATCCGATATCCCATATGGTTACCGATCAGATTAGCTCAAGTTTCCAAATTATTGAAACAACTCATTGCATTCACAAATCCTCAATAATATAACTAACCAATAATATAAAAGAAAATTGTATCATTAATTTTCTTGAATTAATATGCATTTCTATTTCTATGAATACAACTGTTAAAAAATAAAATCTATATAATCTAAGGATTGTTCATGAAACATCATCACCTTAAAAAAATTAATTTCAATATAATGATGTACCATGAACATCCTAAAATTATATGGATTTGATAAACTATAACACATTTTTGTTTACAAATTTAAGTATTTTTACACTATCACTATATGAGAGGTCCTCTTACTATCATTCTATACAAGAATACATAAAAAAGGACACTCTTTGATGTGTAATTTGTGTATCAAGAACATAGATTATGCAGGTATTTATAGTAGAATAGAGGGGTATGAAAAAATAAGTCAATAACCATAATATTAAAGTCACATTTTTTATTAAATAATATGCAATTTTAATTGATGAGATATATTTATATATTTAAAAATAAATCATTTGAATACAATGCACAATGCACAATATACTTTTTTTAATCTTGTGTACAATGTAACTTAACTACAATATAAAATAAATATTTTTAAATATTATGCAATTTTGGATATGAAGAGATAGTATATCAAAAAATAAATTATTTTAGTAGTAAGGGGCACATTTTTTTTGGAAATATGATAAAGTCAAATATTAGATAAATAGTAATATATGAATATGTTTATTTATAGATAATATATTTTTAAAGTGAAACAATGATTTTTAGATTATTAAGATATATGCATACTCATGATTTGTTGGTGGTTCACCAAAAGGACATATGGGCTTTTTTAAAAGTGGACTATACAAGTGTCCATGATGGAAGGGTAAATGACTAATTGTTAATTGGCTCAATACAATATTATTTTAATCTCTTTAGAAATAAATTGAATAGTCCTCTAAGTTTGTAAAGTTGTTTAATTAAACCTTGAATATCTTTTAATTCTCAATAAATTAAGATTTGAATGTTATTGAATCATATATTTATGAGCCTGAAGCCACAAAATTTAACTGCATCAAGTCACTAATGTCAAATTTTCCACATAAGTTGTAGACATATGCCTCGAATAAATGGATGGTATCAAACATTTTGAACTTAATCAATCTGTGATATTACAACTATTTACCTGTCAAGCTTCTTTAGCTTCTTTACAAGCTATATTTTAGTAATCATTGCCAATTCTCCATTATTTACTTTAAAGTTTACTCTGATGAAGACTTGCATTATTTCTTCTAATAATTTTTTTATACAACTGAACACATAATTAATATACTATATATTTTACTAATTAGAAAATCAAATAAATATATGTGGGTATTAAAGTATGGCCAAGTCTTTTAATGGTCATATATACAGGGAAATGGTGATAACGTATGTAAGATTTTATGATGGCATTGTTGTTTAATCATATAAACTTTCTTCTAATTGTCTAGAGAATACAGAAATCAATAATGATACATGTTGTTTCGATAATCTAAACTAGTGTGGTTTTATTTCTATTTTAATAAGTCAACTACGTGTTTATAGCTGTAGAAGTAGTCGTTCACAGAGTTAGAGAAATAATAGGGAGGTGGTGATATTTTGTAGCAAACCACATCTTCCAGTTTAGATAAAAAACTAGGTCTTGCATTTTCTGTTAGGTAACTAAGTCTGTATGTGTGTATTTATCTTCTTGCAGTAATACAAAATCGAGTTTACGCTCAATCAGTTTGATTCTTTCATACATTAAGCTTTATATTTCCAACATTGTGGTATCAGAGCCACAACTCAACACTCATTAGACACTGCTGCACTTGTCGTGAATGGAGATGGGGAAAAGCAAGGAGGGTTTAATTGGTCTCAGTTACCCTATGCTCACGAAAACGAACTACACCACATGGGCCATGAAAATAAAAGTCTTTATGCAGGCTCATAGGGTGTGGGAAGCAATTGAGCCCAAGGAGCCTAAGGATCCTAAGGCTGCAATCGACACGAAAATTGACAAATGAGCGATGGCTGTGATCTATCAGGGCATCCAGGAGGATTTGATGTTGACTCTTGCCGAGAAGAAAACCGTGAAGGAAACCTGGGAGGCTATCAGAACAGTATATCAAGGCGCAGGCAAGGTCAAAAGGCCAAGGCTCGGACACTGAAAGGGGAATTTGAAGCTTTAAATATGAAGGAGACAGAGCAGATCGATGAATTTTACATGAAATTGAACGGATTGGTTACAAATATCCGGGCTTTGGGAGAGAAGATTTAGGAGACTTATGTTGTGAAAAAACTACTGCGAGCAGTCCCATTCAAATTTTTATAAATCACTTCGGCCATTACACAATTTGGAAATTTGGAGGAACTCACAGTGGAAGAAGTGATCGGGTCTTTGAAGGCCCATTAGGAAAGAATCCGTGGACAAGTTGATGTCAACGAGGGAAAGCTGTTGCTAACAGAGGATGAATGGAGAAAATGGGAGCAAACTGAAGGCCAGCTTTTGTTCACTAGGGAGGAATGGCTTAAACGCCAGAGAGATGGGGCTCGAAGCAGTGGTGAAATGTGAGGAAGAGAGTGGGTGCGAGATAACTGTGACCGAAGTAAGATACGGTGCTTCAACTATGGGGTGTATGGCCATTACGCGGCTAAATTTCGAAAGCCCAAAAGAGACAGGGATAATAAACCTGAGGTGAACCTGACACAGGTCGATGATGAGCCCACTTTGTTGTTAGTTAAGGTTGGAGAGGTCAAGGAGGATACGATAATACTCAATGAAGACAATGTGTTCCCAGACACTAAAGGTATTGGAGCTGCTAGTTAGACAAAAAGTGGAGAAGACTCCGACGTCTGGTATGTAGATAGCGGGGCAATAACCCATATGACGGGGCAAAGATCAAAGTTTAAGGAGCTAAACGAAATTGTAACTGGACGTGTGAAATTTGGTGATGGATCCACCGTGACAATTGAAGGAAAAGGGAGTGTGGCGTTCCAGTGCAGAAATGGCGAAAAGAAAATACTGAATGAGGTATACTTTATCCCCACTTTACGTAATAATATAATTAGTTTGGGAAGGCTGTCTGAAACAAGGATGAAGATAATTTTGGATGGAGAATTTCTGTGAGTGTACGAGAATGATGGAAAGCTATTAATGAAGGTCACAAGGTCTCTCAATCGTCTGTATTAAATTAGTATCAAGGAAGCCAGTGGCATGTGTGTGTTGAGGAAAAGGGAGGAGCCTTCGTGGATGTGGCATGCTCGACTTGGGCATGTTAATTTCCAGGCGATTCAATTCATGTGCAGGAACAAAATGGTACTTCGTTTTCCGCCACTGATTCAACCCAAGAAGGTGTTCAACGGCTGTCTTCTGTCTAAGCAAACACGATAACAGTTTCCTACACAATCAAATTTTGCTGTTAAAGAAGCTCTGCAACTCATTCATGGAGATTTATGCGGGCCAATTACACGGCCAACACCGAGTGAAAACAGATTCTTTTTTTGCTTGTAGATGACCACACACGGATGATGTAGGTGTTTGCTTTAAAATCGAAGGACGAAGTATTTGGGGTCTTCAAGAGATTCAAAATAATGGTGGAAAAGAACAGAATACAGAGAATTCAAGTGCTATGCACGGATAGGGGGAGAGTTTAACTCTCATGAGTTCACTTCATTCTGTAAACACAATGGAATCATGCGACATCTCACAGCACCTTACTCGCCACAGCAAAACGGCGTTGTTGAACGCTGAAATAGAACTGCTGTGGCCATGACTCGAAGCCTATTGAAGGAAAGAAGTCTCCCATCTTACTTTTGGGGAGAGGCACTCAGACACACAATTTATGTCCTGAATAGGGTACCAACTCGGGCACTCTCAAAAGAAACACCTTATGAAGCGTGGCATGGGAGAAAGCCTCATCTTGAACATTTGAGAATTTTCGGGTGTTTGGCTCATATGAAGGTACCCGCAGTTCATCTCAAAAAGCTCAATGATAGATGTAAAGTTGTGGTTTACTTAGGCAAGGAACCAGGAACCAAAGCCTGTCGCTTGTTTGATCCCATCTCTGGTGTAGTTCACGTTTGTCGTGACATGGTATTTGAAGAGGAGAAGGCTTGGCCGTGGCAGCAAGGTGGAGCTGATAGTGCACATACAAATGTCACTTCCTCCGTAATTAACTTTGATATACCTGTAGAGCCTGTAAACCATGGTAAAACTGAAAGTGAAGTGGACAGTACAAGTAGTAATGCCGAATATGGCAGTGATGGTAGGTCACCACACAAACACCTCAGTCATCGAGAATAGAGTATGACAGTAATTCTCAGGAACAAAGGAACACTAATTCGAGCACCAGCATCACTGATGGTGGACCACAGAGATTTCGCCTCCTGAGTGACATCTACGACGTGACTGAGCAAGTAGAAATTGAGGAGGAACTGTTGCTCGTTGGGGTGGATGAACCAATAACTTACCAGGAGGCTGTGAAAGAAAAAGCATGGCGTTCAGCGATGAAAGAGGAGATTGACGCAATAGACGGAAACGACACTTGGGCTTTGACTAATTTTCCCGAAGGACAGAAACCCATCGACTTGAAGTGGGTATACACACTCAAGAAGGACAAGGACGGGAAAGTTAGCAAGCACAAAGCCTGTCTAGTAGGGAAAGGGTACGTTCAACGTCTTGGAGTTGATTATGAGGAGGTGTTCGCTCCTGTAACGAGAATGGAAATAGTCAGACTTCTTCTAGCATTGGCTGCAAAGAATGGCTGGCAGATTCATCATCTTGACGTGAAGTCCGCTTTTCTGAATATAGAGCTTTAAGAAGTTGTTTATGTGACACACCCAAAAGGGTTTGAAAAGGAAGGTGAAGAACATAAAGTATATCGACTTTACAAAGCCCTGTATGGCCTACGTCAAGCACCAAGGGCTTGGTATACACGACTAAGTAAGTGTCTCACTGAACTGGGTTTCACGAAATGCCCATTTGAGCATGCAGTATACATTAAACATGAAAGAGGTGAGTCACTGATTGTTAGCATTTATGTTGATGATTTGTTAGTTACGGGTACTAGTGTCTCAAATATAGTAAAATATAAAGAACAAATAAGCAGGGAATTCGACATGAGTGACTTGGGTAAACTTTTATGTTATACTGGTATTAAAGTTTATCAAGGGTAGGGTTTTGTGGAACTGAAGCAGACAGCCTATGCCAAGAAGTTGCTCGAGAAACATGGCATGGGGGAGTGTAACCCAGTTAAGTATCCTATGGAATCAAAGATATAGATGCACAAGGATGAAGGTGGAAAGCTGGTAAACTCAACTGAATTCAAAAGTTTGATTGGGGGGCTGCATTACTTGGTACACACAAGACCCGATATTAAATATTCTGTTGGTGCGGTTAGTCGTTTTATGGAGAAACTTACCACTCTCCACCTTAATTCTGCAAAACGTATACTTCGACACGTCCGTGGGACACTAGAATATGGCTTGGTGTACAACGAAGGGAAATGTGACTATCTGTTGTCTGGTTTTTCTGACAGTGACCTTGCAGGAAATTTTGAGGACAGGAAGAGCACAGAGGGCATGGCATTTTATTTAAACGAGACCTTGATTACGTGGGTGTTAAAAAAGCAAAGATGTGTGGCGTTGTCATCTTGCGAGGCCAAATTCATGGCAGCCACAGCAGCTGCATGTCAAGGAATCTGGTTGCATAAGGTTCTTAGTCGGGTAGCAGGTATTCAACCAGGTCCAGTTATTCTATACATTGATAATCGATCTACAATTGACCTAACGAAAAAACCGCTATTCCACGGTCGTAGTAAGCACATTGATGTGCATATCCATTTCATCAGAAACTGTGTAGAACAGGGTTCAATTATTATTAAGCATGTTAAAACTGATGAACAGAGGGTTGATTGTCTTACAAAGGCGCTGCACGCAGTCAAGTTTGAGAAAATGAGATTGCTGTTGGGTGTGAAGAATTTGCAGACATAGTTTAGATTATGGGGGAGTGTTGTTTGGATAATCTAAACTAGTATGGTTTTATTTCTTTTTGAATAAGTCAGCTACGTGTTTATAGCTGTAGAATTAGTCATTCAGAGAGTTAGAGAAATAATAGGGAGGTGGTGCTATTTTATAGCAAACCACATCTTGCATTTTCTGTTAGGTAACTAAGTCTGTATGTGTGTATCTATCTTCTTGCAGTAATACAAAATCGAGTTTATGCTCAATCATTTTGATTCTTTCATACATTAAGCTTTATATTTCCAACAATACACCTCTATTCTTCAAAACATGTTGGATGCATCTATCATCTAAATAAGAGAACATGATCTTTTGATGTTTATATGTGCAGTTGGAGCGTGCTACTGAGTAATTCTGAGCGTCCTTGCAAGCACAAGTTTTGTTGGATATGCCCAGGACCATGGAATGTAGATGATCCTAAGGCGTGTAATGGTTATTAGGAGACTGTGAAGAGAGGAGAATATGAAGTTATTAGGCTTAGAGCATCCACTCATGGATATATTAAGATATATGCTCATTATTATGAAAGGTAGGCTTCAAATGAAAAGTCAAGAGATAAAGCATTAGCAGATCTAAGCGAGGCATAAAATAAGAAACTTCATAAACTCGAGAAAAAATATTGTCGACGAGAACACCTAAGCTTCATTATGGAAGCTTGGGAGCAGATTTTTGAATAAAGGCAAGTGTTAAAATGGACTTATATTTATGGATATTCTATGCCACCAGTAGCATGTACGAAAACAAAACTATTTGAGTAACCACGAGGTGAGGTTGAGGTGGCTTTAGAAAGACTCCACGATTATGCAGAGAATAAGCTGCAAAAATACTTTAGGGATAAGGCTAGCTCAGAAGAATTTAATAAAAAAATTCGTATGGAGCTTATAAATTTAATTAAGGTAATTGGAAGATATTTTTCGAACTTTCTCAAAGGATTAGAAAATAGGTTATCTAAAGTTGATGTTACTCTAGTGAAAGAAAAGTATGTCCAATTGACAGATGCCTGACAGTGTCAATACTTTTCTACCGTAAATGATTGTGACCATAACATGTACAAAGGGTGCTTGGTGCATAAAGCGGGCTAAAATGGAGACACCATTTAAAAATTTCGAGGTAAGAGTTTCTTTAAGGGAGAGAGACAAAAAAATTTCTTATTTGTTAAGTCAGCTTAATTTAACTGATTTAGTAACTAGTTGCTACTCCTTTGTTTGCAAGTGAACTGGCTTTGATTTTACCTTAAATTTTCATATTACGTAGATTTTGCTTTCTTTATGTTAGAAAATTCCTATATTTTGATGTTTGTTTGATTGGAATGTGAATGTAGTAGAATTTCTATAAAGTAATTTTAAGTCTTCAACATCTCATATGAAAGTGGAAAACTACTTATACACTTACAGTATCATGTGATAAGCTGGGCAATGAAAAAAAAATTAAAATAGTCAGGAAAATGGGGAATTCCGAGAATTGAACTCGGAACCTATCGCGCCCTAAGCGAGAATCATACAACTAGACTAAATGCCATCATGGGCGCAAATCAAAAAATAGTTTAGAACATCTCTATCACCCCCAAAAGAGGAACAAGTAACACAAAAAGATTTGAAGAATCCCATTGTCTGATTTTTGTCTTTAATCAAAAGAGTTTATGTTGGAGAGCATTGATTTTGCAGCAAACAACATTAATTTGGTATTAAACACTTGTCTATCTGTCTTTCCTTTTTAGATGATTATTGCACAAACTATTTTAAAGAATTAATTATGGTTTCTTTTTAATTCACTAGCACTGCACTTACCTCAGACATCTTTGTTTCTAAACGTTGGTTATGGCCTGGGGGTCAAGAGTATTAGGAGCTAAAATATTATTGTAAATTATAATTAAATATAGGGATAAGGAGTCAAAGAGCTGCAAACGTCCATCACATCTCGAACCACAAATGAATTAATCTACCAACCCACTTTGAACACGTTCATTTAATACAAACAGAAACATCCTCATACGATAGATGTTCAATTCCCTACTCACAATTCAAATTATTATACAATTAAATGGTGACATCCTATTATTACATATTTGTATAGTGATAAATGAAATCCATCAATTTCGTATTCTTTTTTATTATTAAATTTCGTATCCAGACTCTTTTGAAAATACAGACATATTTCAAAGAACAAATGAACATAGGCAAAATTAGAAAGGAATATACGCGAGGCTCTTAAATAAAGTGAAGAATTTATAAACATAATGTTATACAATTTATGCATTCAGTCACATATATGTACTTCTTTGATGTTTCAACCAATTTTTTTAGAGAAAATTATACACGGACCATAAGTATAAATTGGTCTTGGTCGCTTCCACGGATTATTATGCAGACTAGAGCAAGACTGAACTCGAGTAGTTTATGCAGACTGCTTCTCCATTGGTTCCATCACCACACTTGCAAATCAATCCCAACATTCCCTATAATTTTGAGTTACCTCCTCTATTCATCGTACCATTATTCATTTTACTGAGAGAGGACCATCAAATGAATTTAATTAAACAGAATTTGCAAATTACAAGTCATTATATTTATCTGGTTTACTTATAGGCATATCAATATCATGAAGTAGAAACTTCAATCCCTGCACCTCCCAGTGTTATTTAGTATTAGACACCCAATTGATTCTTATATGTTGACATGTGGATAATTGATTTCAAAAATTCTCATTTGACATGTAGTCATAATAAACTAGCATTTTCAAATACTAGTTTGTAACACTCCTATACCACATTTGAATGTTGTCAAGCTATATATTTTAGTATCATAAGTAAAACTCATTATGTGGTAGTCCACGATTACATGTCAAATGAAAATTTGTAAAACCCATTACACACACATCAGCGGATTAGAATGCAATTATGGGTGTGACATACCAGATAGCATATAGGCAACAAGGAGACAAGATGATTTTCCAAAGACCTTTTCATCAAATGAATAGTTGATTGTAACAAAAGTACTTAATAGCCACATTAACAAAATTAGCTAATTATTTTTCTACCATTGATACATATTTATATTTGAATATTTAAATATTTGAATTTTGATATAGTGATGTATCACGGGTATCCCACTATTATATTCACCTATGAATATAAACATACATGATTAAAATTGATAAATAGAAAAATAAAAATTATGACAAAAAGACTTTGCAATCCCATCTCCCATTTGGTTAAGGATGGGATTTCCTCAAGTTTCCAATTTATTGAAACAACTCATTGCATTCACAAATCCTCGATAATATAACTAACCAATAATATAAAAGAAAATTGTACACCAATTTTCTTGAATTAATATGCATTTCTATTTCTATGAATACAACTATTAAAAAATGAAATCTATATAATCAAAGGATTGGTCATGAAACATCAGCATCTTAAAAAAATTAATTACAATATAATGATGTACCATGAACATCCTCAAATTATATGGATTTGATAAACTATAACACTTTATTTTTTACAAATTTAAATATTTTTACAATATCATTATATCAGAGGTCCTCTTACTATCATTCTATACAAGAATACATAAAAAATGACACTCTTTGATTTGTAATTTGTGTATCAAGAACATAGATTGTGCAGGCATTTATAGTAGAAAACAAAGATTTGAAAAAATAAGTCAATAACATTACCATTGATTTTAATGTATTGCGTATGTTTACAGCTGGATAACACCCATGAAATACAAATTTAATAAATACTCATTTAATTTGTGATATATGTATACAGCTGGAAAAAATAAAGTACAATTTTTTACATATATTTATATATAATATAGTTGGACTTTTTTATTGGGCTTTAATCTGAGTTTATGGGCTTTGCTGTTTGTTTATCCTTGTTGGTTAGGTCGATCTGCAACTCTGGAGTCCATGTGTTGGACGTAGTCAATGTATTCATGGAGTCTTTTTAGGTGTCTATCAATTATGTTTGAATAATGAGTTGTAATACGAAGTTAGTTTCCATGTTCTCCTTGTTTGTAGCTAAGTCATTTGTTTCTGTTTATGTTTTTCATATATATGTACGTAGCAGCAATATAATAAAAGTTAACACTTAGCATACACTGTGTATTTTCCCAGTTATTTCATTAAACTCTAATAAGTTTGATTGAACTGTATTCACTTATTCACAATAATCTGGTATCAGAGCTTTGGTAACCTCGTCTATGCCCAAGTTTATGCCAAGCATGTCGTCGACAGATTCAGGAAAACACAAGGATGGTATGATAAGTTTGAGTTAACCCATGCTGACCCGTGAGAACTACATAGTGTGGGCTATGAAGATGAGAGTGAACATGCAAGCCCATGGTGTTTGGGTGGCTATTGATCCAGAGGGGTCAAAAGGAACAGTTGCAGATAAGACGGATAAGACAACAATGGAAGCTATTTATCAGAGTGTCCCTGAGGACATCTTGTTGACACTAGCATAAAAGAAGACCGCCAAGGAGGCTTGGGAAGCCGTGAAAATGTTGTGCCAAGGAGCCGAGCGTGTAAAGCAGGCAATGATTCAAACTCTTAAAGTCGAGTTTGAATAAGAGTTTGAATCAATGAACAAGAAAGACACTGATTCTCTTCATGCTCTTGGGCAAAATGTTGTTGATGCTTATGTTGTCAAAAAATTATTACGGGCTATGCTTGGAAAATTCCTTTAGATCGCTTCAACTATAGAACAGTTTGGGAATGTTGAAACCATGACAGTTGAGGAAACTGTTGGCTCTTTAAAGGCCCATGAGGAACGTTTGCGAGGACAAAATGAAAGTGGTGGACAATAGCTACTTCTTACTGAAGAAGAGTAGAACAAGAGAGAGAAGGAGAATCGCAAGTTGCTACTAACCACGGAGGAGTGGCTGAAAACGTCGAGTAGAATCGAAGGACAACAATCTCGAGGAAGAGACACGAATTTGGTTAAGGACAAGAGCAAAGTAAGATGCTTTAATTGCAGTGCATATGACCATTTTGTTTTTGAGTGCAAGAAGCCCAGGAAAGATAGAGAAACAAAGGAGGAAGCACTTATTGCACAAGTGCCAGATGAAGAACCTGCATTGCTAATGATGAAGTGTAATGAGGGAAAAGTGATGCTCATCAATGAAGAGGGGATAACGGCCACACTTAATTCAGAGAAGCATGGAAAATCAGAAGTATCCAATCTTTGGTACCTCGATAATGGTGTTAGTAGTTATATGTCGGGACAATGAGGGAAATTCGATACATTGGATGAGAATATGACAAGGAAAGTAAAATTTGGAGACAACTCGGTGGTTCAAATACAGGGGAAGGGATCAATCACACTTCAATGTAACAACGGTGAAAGCAGAGTACTAAAGGATGTGTACTACATCCATGCACAAAGAAGTAATATAATAAGCTTGGGCAGCTTGTAGAGGATGGACACAAAGTCATGCTAAATGGAGACAGCCTTTGGGTTCGTGACAACAAAGATGAATTATTGATGAGGGTGAAACGATCAAGGAATAGGCTGTACAAAATCAACCTACAATCTAGAAAACTGAATTATTTATTGACAAGATGTGAGGACAAAAACTGGTTATGGCACGTAAACTTTAAGGTCTCACGATGATGTCTGATACAAAAATGGCGTATGGGTTACCAAAAACTGTCTCTCCCAAGGAAGTTTGTAATGGGTGTTTGATGTCAAAACGAACGAATAAGGGCTTCCCACAACAAACTGAGCATCATACATCCAAAAAATTGGAATTGATTCACCGAGAACTCTGTGGCCCAATAACTCTCTCTTCCTCTGGAGAAAACAGGAATATCTTTCTTATTGTTGATGATTTCACTCGAGTCATATGGGCATATCTATTGAAAAACAAAAGTGATGCATTTGACGTTTTTAAAAAGATTCAAGCTTTGGTTGAAAGTAATCCAGGAAAGAAAATTGGTAATTTCAGAATAGACAGAGGTGGAGAATTTGGTTCGAAAGAATTCATTCACTATTGTGAGGAAATAGGAATAAAACGTCAGTTTACGGCTCCTTATTCACCACAACCAAATGGTGTGGTTGAACGGAGGAACTGTCCGATGATTGAGATGATTCATAGCCTGTTGAAAGAGAAGGAACTGCCACTTTATTTCTGGGGAGAGGCCATTCGACATGCCATATATTTGTTGAATAGATTGCCTACTATTGGATTTTAAACGCAGCGGGGCATGGCAAAACACTTTTACACATACAAAATCCAAATCAAAATATATAAATCGTGAATAAAAATTCGAGGGATCGAATCTAACATTTTAAAATAATTCGGAGACAACGATCAGAGATCCTTAGCAGTTGCTCCTCAAGTGTGAAGCACTCCACCGGTATCCACCAAGAAAACGAATTTTAGGAGGAGGAGGAGGTGGAGAGAATTTGGTTTTCTGAAACTTTTGGGTTTCTGGGGTAAGAATAAAATAGGGTCTATAATAGTGTATTTATAGGCAAAAGTTTCAGCTGAAATTTTCCCATAAATAATATTATTATTATCCCATTTATTATTCTCATTAATAATTAAAACACCTTTTAATTATTAATCCTTTTTCTAAACACTTTAGAAATAATTCTCTCTCTTGATTTAATTTCGAAAAATTAAATCCTTAATTAATAATATTAAGAATTTTTCTTAATTAATTTATAATCAATTAAATCTCATTTAATCAATTATTAAATTTTCCAATTAATTATTTATTTCACAAATAAATAATTATTAGCCATTATTAATTAATTCCTCCACCATAAAATCATTCTCTTTTTATGGTGTGACCCTGTAGGTTCAATATTAAGCCGGTAGTAGAAATAAATTATAATAAAACTATTTTATCATTATTTATATAAATTCTCTAATTTATTAAATATGATTAATTAATTAATCACATTTATTTTATATCGTGAGTGATGCTTTTCAACATATCGCGACAATCCGGATAATATGAATTCACTGCTTAGAATACCAAGAACCTGTCAGTGAATAGTTACCGTACAATAAACTCCTTCTACCCTACAATGTCCCGATTAAATACAAGGCATGGATCTCGTGTCAAGCCTATCTAATTCAATCACTTTGCTTACCATTTACTATGCGTAGTTCTATGCAAATTAGAAACTCCTTTCTAATTTCATTTACTCTGGCCAGAGATTCCTGAACTAGCATAAGTGGATCAGCCTTGAACATTCGCTTCCTTCACTGGAAGGGGTAGATCCTTTATTGATTATACACTATCTTCGTGTACAAATTCCTATATCCAGAAGAGCCCTAATAATTGTCCCTGGAGACTAAGAACTAAACCAAAGCATAGTTCAATGTACACAAGATGACTATGATGACCTCAAGTCTAAGGATACTTGTACAACTATCACTAGGTGAACAACTGCTGACACGTGAGTGAACTCCATCAGTCGTTCAGCTGTGCGAGTCATGTTCAGTGAACTTATTCTATAATAAGCACCTACATACTAGCTATAGTGTCACCACACAAATGTCTATGAGAACAGACATCCTTCATAATGAAGCAAGCATAGTATGTACCGATCTTTGCGGATTATTAATTACCAATTAGTAATCCTATGACCAGGAATTACTTAAGTTTAGAGTTATCATCTTTTTTAGGTCTCACTATTATGATCTCATCATAATCCATAAAAAGCTTTACTCTAAACTATGGTATATCTTATTTAAACACTTAAATAGATAAAGCCCGTAATAAAAAC
Organism: Apium graveolens; assembly: GCF_009905375.1. NCBI lineage: Eukaryota > Viridiplantae > Streptophyta > Magnoliopsida > Apiales > Apiaceae > Apium > Apium graveolens. The sequence goes on from NC_133653.1 coordinate 19,539,587, forward strand.
AAAACAAGTCTTTATTAATATCAATGAAATCAAAACAGATTACATAAAAGTTATTCCTAAATCATAATACATGATTGGACTTAGGACATATTCCTTTCAATCTCCCACTTGTACTAAAGCCAATCACTCTGGTATCTAATACCCATCTCATCTTTATGACGATCAAAGTGACTTTCAAAAAGTAGCTTTGTGAGTGGGTCTGCTATGTTGTTGTGTGTGTCAACTCTAATTCAATACAATATAAGAAATGTTACTGCGCTCCCACTAACCCTTTTGTAGACGCATGGTTCATCTACGTTTTTGATAAAATCAAACTCTTTGATTATTTCATCAAAACGAATGTTCCATCTTTCGAGAAGCTTGCTTTAAACCATATTAATCGCAAGTAAAATCCGAACTGATTTTAACAGGGCTACATGTAAAAAGTTTCATCAAAGTCAATCCATTGCCTTTGTTTGAATCCTTTTCCCAAAAGCCTGGCCTTATAGGTCTCCACCTGGCCATCTGCTATAATCTATCTTTTGTATACCGTATACATAGATTCCATTCTGGATTTCATGGCACTATGCCATTTCTCTGAGTCAACACTACTCATAGCCTCATTATAGGTTACAGGGTCGTCATCATCAATGATCGACAACTCATTGTCATTCTCAATGACAAGGCCATATTACCTCTCAGGTTGGCGAGACACTCTCCCTGATCTATGAATGGGCTGTTCCACAAAAGGTTGTTCAGTCAGAACAGGTATTTCCACTTGATCCGTAGTAGTTTGTGCTTCTTGAACTTCATCAAGTTCAATTTTGCTCCCACTGTTTCCTTCAAGGATAAACTCCTTTATCAAGAAGGTAGCATGTCTGGAGACAAACACCCGATGATCGGTACAAAAGTAATACCCTAAAGTCTCTTTAGGATATCCCACAAAACTACATTTTCCGGATCGATATTCCAGCTTATTTGGGTCAACTTTCTTGACATAAGCTGGACATCCCCAAATCTTAACGTGTTTAAGACTCGGTTTCCTTTCTTTTCATATCTCATACAAAGTTTGAGGAACAGATTTTGGAAATCACCTTATTCAGTAAATATGCTGAGGTTTCCAATGCATCACCCCATAGGAATACTGGAAGATTTGCATAGCTCATCAAGGACCGAACTATGTCTAACAAAGTTCGATTTCTCCTTTCTGATACCAATCTGGAGGAGTCCACTGGGAGATTATACCATTTACTTTGAGATAATCTAGAAACTCTCCGTTCATGTATTCACCACCTCGATCTAATCGAAGAGTTATAATACTATGTTTGGTTGTTTCTCCACTTCATACTTATATTCTTTGAACTTTTCAAAGGCCTTAGACTTGTGTTTCATCAAACACATATCCGAATCCAGATCTATCATCTATGAAAGAAATGAAGTATGAAAATCCACCCATGGCTTGCTTAGACATTGGTCCACATACATCTGTGTGTACCATTCCTAGCAAATTTGCAGCCCTCTCTCCATGTCCACTAAATGGAGACTGCAGTGCCACTATAAAGTGAGATTTTCATCATCCCTTTTCTTTTATTAGTTTGTTCAATCTGAAGTAAATTATGTCACATATATTCAGACTATTATTTAAAGTACCACGTCCATAAAGAATATTATCTCTAAGAATAGAACATTCATTATTCTCAATAATAAATGAAAATCCACCCAAGTCTAATATGGGAATAATATTCCTCACAATCGAGGGAACAAAATAACAATTATTTCAAACAATAGTCTTGCCCGTAGGCATATGTAAATGAAATGATTCTACATCTTCAGCAGTAACTCTTGCTCCATTTCCCATCAGTAGAATCACCTCCTCTTCCTCAAGAGTCCTACTTCTCCTTGGTCCCTGCAACAAATTGCAGATATGAGAACCACAGGCGGTATCTAATACCCAAGTAGAAATGACATATTCACTTCTATCATGAACATACCTGAATCAGAAGCGGTAGTCTCACTACCCTTCTTCTTCAATTCAGCAAGGTAAACCTTGCAGTTCCTCTTCCAGTGCCCCACCTTGTTACAGTGAAAGCAAACAACTTTGCTCTTGGGGTCTTCAGCTTTTGGTGGAACCGGCATTTTCTCACCTACTTTCTTCTTCTTGGAAGAGTTCCTCTTCCTTTTCTTAGGATTGGAACCTTCACCAATTAGAAGAACAGAACTCTTCTTAGGGGAAAAATTCGATTCCGTAGTCTTCAACATGTTGTGGAGTTCAGGCAGGCTGACATCCAACTTATTCATGTGAAAGTTCACAACAAACTGCGAGAACGAACTCGGAAGCGATTGCAAGACCAAGTCTTGGCTCAGCTCCCCATCCATGGCAAAACAAGTTGTCCAAGACGTTCAATCAAATTGATCATCTTAAGTACATGGTCATTCACAGATGATCCCTCAGACATCCTACAACTGAACAACTCCTTCGATATCTCATATCGAGCTGTCCTCCCTGCCACATCATACAACTCTTGTAGATGCATGAGGATAGTGTGAGCATCCATATGCTCATGTTGCTTCTGTAGCTCAATGTTCATGGAAGCTAGCATGATGCATTGAGCAACGTTTGCATCATCTATCCACTTACGATACACAACATGTTCATCATTATGCGCATCGCTAGCAGGTTCAGTAGGCTTAGGTTAGTCAATCACGTATTCCAGCTTCTCAATCCTGAGAACTATTCTCAAGTTTCGAAGCCAGTCAGCATAATTAGGACCAGTCAATTTATGAGCATCTAGTATGCTCCTGAGTGATAGTGCAGAAGACATAATGTACAAAGTAAATCTGTAAATGATAAACACATAACAACACTTAGCAAATATTCGATTTCATTTCAAAACACTATATGAATCGGGTCTTTATTCATAAGTGGCTCCCACTAGTTTTCCTAATTTATTCAACCCCCTACATGAAAAATTAGGCATTCATAATGCTAGTGGGAATAGGGATCCTACATTCAATTACACAACCCCGGCTGTGGCACGAAACACCCTGTAATGTTCAATAGGCAGACAACTCTTGTCAATTACATCTAATGTTATTCCCTAATCAAACTTTAGCCTCTTGAATAATTGAGTCACGGCTGTGGGACGACAAACTCAATATTCTAAGTCAAGTCTAACCCAATATTCCGTACAATTGAATCAGTCCCCAAAGGCCCACGGCTGTGGCACGTAACGACCTTTAGATTCTTATTCAATGTACACATCTCTATGTAATAGACAAGTATTTCTTATTTCGAAATCAAAGCCCTCGGCTGTGGCACGAAACGATAATGATTCAAAAATAAGAACTACTTTCTACCATGTTGGAAGGCTATGACCGACACAAGCCCGTTGTATCATTGGCCAATTACTACTTGATATTATTTAATTTTAGAGGGATTATATTACGTTACAATCATAATCATATTATAAAGAAATTTTTCCTTTTAAATTAAATATTTCAAATCAATAATCAATAATCAGATGATTCCCAGATCGGGTGGAGCATTGTCAAGAGGCGTCACTTAATAACCCTTTCTTACAGATAGAAATCTGTTGTTGACAGAATCATCCTTTTTCTCATATCGGAAATTCATATTCAATTACATGTTTCATAAACACAAGAATCTCATGATTGTATTCATAATATTATTCTTAAGGTTATGAAACAATTTCACTATACTAGGTTGTCTAACAAACGCCTTATGTTCATTCAAGTTCACCTAAATCTATCATCGCATGATAAACTAAGCATATATCACATATATCAACATGAATAAACATCAAGGTAGGCATGTTATATCATCTAGCACATAGAACTAAGCATTATACATCTCTATGTATCACATGAAGTATTTAAAAGCAATTAAAAACAGTTAAAAAGAGCTTTAAAACACTTCATGGAAATATAAACAGTTCAAAACTTTTATATAAACTAAAATTGATTACTACATTAGATCCGTCTCGGAAAAACGAATCCAACGGTATATTGCATGCCTAAAACGGAGTTACGAAACTCCCAGAAAATCAATTTTAAAATCAACAGAAGGGCTGTAACGCATTCCGGTGATGCGTTACACCCCTTTTCAGCCATTAAAGGGTGTAACGCATTCCGTGAATGCGCCACAGGTGTGTAACGCATTCCCGAAATGCGTTACACCCCTATATTTTATTTTATTTTTTGTTTTCAGCAGCCGCCGTTTTCTTTCTTTCTCGAACTCCGTGCAGCAGCCGTACCTGACTGTTTCTGTGCTTCTCCGTACAGCAGAAGTAGTACAGCAACTTACAGATGTACAGCAGATGAATATACAAACATATATATATACTATATATACATATTTTTACTTATTTAATTACGAATTTAATTGCAAAAACTTCAAAAATTCATAATAAAAAATCTATACATCATAAAATTATGAAAAAAATACCCAGACGATCTACAACACTTGTAGAACCCAGATCAACATTCAAAATTATTATGAGAAACGATTTCTCATCAGACAAAATTAATCCATGATATAACTTGTAAAAATCATAATTAATTCATACAAGCACATAAAATTCTGAAATTTTTACCACAGATCTATATGCATACAACCTATGTTCTGATACCATTGTTGGATTTTAAACGCAGCGGGGCATGGCAAAACACTTTTACACATACAAAATCCAAATAAAATCATATAAATCGTGAATAAAAATTCGAGGGATCGAATCTAAGCTTTTAAAATAATTCGGAGACAACGATCAGAGATCCTTAGCAGTTGCTCCTCAAGTGTGAAGCACTCCACCGGTATCCACCAAGAAAACGACTTTTAGGAGGAGGAGGAGGTGGAGAGAATTTGGTTTTCTGAAACTTTTGGGTTTCTGGGGTAAGAATAAAATAGGGTCTATAATAGTGTATTTATAGGCAAAATTTTCAGCTGAAATTTTCCCATAAATAATATTATTATTATCCCATTTATTATTCTCATTAATAATTAAAACACCTTTTAATTATTAATCCTTTTTCTAAACACTTTAGAAATAATTCCCTCTCTTGATTTAATTTCCAAAAATTAAATCCTTAATTAATAATATTAAGAATTTTTCTTAATTAATTTATAATCAATTAAATCTCATTTAATCAATTATTAAATTTTCCAATTAATTATTTATTTCACAAATAAATAATTATTAGCCATTATTAATTAGTTCCTCCACCGTAAAATCATTCTCTTTTTATGGTGTGACCCTGTAGGTTCAATATTAAGCCGGTAGTAGAAATAAAAAATAATAAAACTATTTTATAATTATTTATATAAATTCTCTAATTTATAAAATATGATTAATTAATTAATCACATTTATTCTACATCGTGAGTGATGTTTTTCAACATATCGCGACCATCCGGATAATATGAATTCACTGCTTAGAATACCAAGAACCTGTCAGTGAATAGTTACCGTACAATAAACTCCTTCTACCCTACAATGTCCCGATTAAATACAAGGCATGGATCTCGTGTCAAGCCTATCTAATTCAATCACTTTGCTTACCATTTACTATGCGTAGTTCTATGCAAATTAGAAACTCCTTTCTAATTTCATTTACTCTGGCCAGAGATTCCTGAACTAGCATAAGTGGATCAGCCTTGAACATTCGCTTCCTTCACTGGAAGGGGTAGATCCTTTATTGATCATACACTATCTTCGTGGACAAATTCCTATACCCAGAAGAGCCCTAATAATTGTCCCTGGAGACTAAGAACTAAACCAAAGCATAGTTCAGTGTACACAAGATGACTATGATGACCTCAAGTCTAAGGATACTTGTACAACTATCACTAGGTGAACAACTGCTGACAAGTGAGTGAACTCCATCAGTTGTTCAGCTATGCGAGTCATGTTCAGTGAACTTATTCTATAATAAGCACCTACATACTAGCTATAGTGTCACCACACAAATGTCTATGAGAACAGACATCCTTCATAATGAAGCAAGCATAGTATGTACCAATCTTTGTGGATTATTAATTACCAATTAGTAATCCTATGACCAGGAACTATTTAAGTTTAGAGTTATCATCTTTTTAGGTCTCACTATTATGATCTCATCATAATCCATAAAAAGCTTTACTCTAAACTATGGTATATCTTATTTAAACACTTAAATAGATAAAGCCCGTAATAAAAACAAAACAAGTCTTTATTAATATCAATAAAATCAAAACAGATTACATAAAAGTTATTCCTAAATCCTAATACATGATTGGACTTAGGACATATTCCTTTCACCTACTCATGTTGTCGCGGGATTCACTCTGTATGAAGCATGGTCTGGAGCCAAACCACAGTTGGATCACTTGCGTATCTTTGGGTGTTTGACGCATATGAGAGTGCCAAATGTGAACTTGTGAAAGTTGGATTCTAGGGGTAAAGAAGTCATTTATCTTGGAAAGGAACCAAATACAAAAGCTCATTGAGTTTATGATCCAATGAGCAAGTTAGTAAATGTTGCTCATGACCTGGTATTTGAAGAAGATAAGTCGTGGGATTGGAGCAAAGAGAAGATTGCACAGGAGACTCAGACGAACAACTTCATTGTGGTTGGTTCTAATGTGGCATCTGGAGACGAAGTAATAGAATGTAATGAAGGTTTTAGTACACCACATACCAACAACAGAAGTGATAGTGATACTAAAAGTACAAATGAATCAATGGCAAGTTCGAACTCTGGAGCTAATACTGACTCTGAAAGTCACCCAAGACAATACAGGTTATTAAATGACATCTATGCTGAGACATAACCCATCGAATTAGCAGAGGAGGAGTTGATGATTTTGGGAGTTGATGAACATGTTACTTATTCACAGGCTACACAAGATGGGAAGTGGAGAAAAGCCTTGAAACTCAAGATAGATTTTGTTGAGAAGAACAACACATGGAGGTTGACAGAGTTGCCACCTAAGAGAAAAGCGATTGATCTTAAGTGGGTTTATAAAACCAAGAGGGATGCTAATGGGGAGATTATCAAACATAAAGATAGAATCGTGGCCAAAGGATACGTTCAGAAACAAGGAGTAGACTTTGAGGAGGTATTTGCACCTGTCACACGCCTTGAAACCATACAGTTGCTCCTTGCCCTAGCTGCAAAAAGCTCATAGGAAATTCATCACTTAGACATTGAAACGGCGTTTCTAAATGGTGAAATCATGGAGGAAGTTTATGTTACATACCCGGAGGGATTTTTTAAAAGAGGTAAAGAGCACATGGTATACAAGATTTTGAAGGCCCTATATGGTCTTAGGTAAGCGCCAAGGGCGTGTTATTCTAAGCTAAACAAAAGTCCGGAGGAACTTGGGTTCAACAGATGCCCATATGAGTAAGCATTATACACGATGGTGACTGGAAATGATATACTCACAGTGGCTGTTTACGTTGATGATCTCCTAGTTACGGGATCAAATCTAAGTCCCATGAAATAATTCAAGACACGGATGGGGAATAAATTTGATATGAGCGACGTGGGTAAGCTATCTTCTTATTTGGGAATTGAGGTGCAACAAGGAGAACAATATGTTCGTCTTAAGCAGGTTGGTTATGGCAAGAAACTCCTCGAGAAAGAAGGTATGCTCGATTGTAACTCTACTAAATACCCAATGGACCCAAAGGAAGTAATAAACAAAGATGAATATGGAGTTTTGGTGGACGTGACTGAGTACAAGAGTTTGATAGGTGGTCTGCGGTATCTCGTTCATACCAGGCCTGATCTGGCTTACTCAATTAGTGTGATTAGCAGGTTTATGGAGTGACCCACACTTCTACATCAAAATGCTTCAAAGAGGATTCTCAGATATGTAAAAGGTACGGTTGATTTTGGGCTAACCTACACAAGAGACAGTCGAAACAATGTACTCTCAGGATACTCGGACAACGATCTAGCTGGTAACGTGAAAGACAGAAAGAGTACGGGGGTTATGGTGTTCTATTTAAATGAGAGCCTCGTAACTTGGGTGTCACAAAAACAAAGATGTGTTGCTCTTTCATATTGCGAGGCTGAATTCATGGCAGCCACTGCGGCTGCTTGTCAAGCCATATGGTTGAAAAAGATACTTGATCAGATAATGGGAAAAGAAACATGTCCTGTAACTATCTTTATTGACAATAAATCTGTGATTGACTTGGCAAAAAACCCTGTATTTCATGGGAGGAGTAAGCATATCAATATACGGTACCATTTTATAAGGGAATGCATTGAGAAAGGAGAGATCATTGTTAAGCATGTCCGCTCAGATGAACAAAGAACTAACACTCTCACGAAAACCCTTACCACTGTTAATTTTGAAAGGATGAGGAAGTTGTTGGGAGTAGACGCGGGAACTCAGATTAAGGGAGAGCTTGTTGGGCTTTAATCTGAGTTTGTGGGCTTTGCTGTTTGTTTGTCCTTGTTGGTTGGGTTGATCTGTAACTCTCGAGTCCATGTGTTGGACGTAGTCAATGTATTAGTTGAGTCTTTTTAGGTGTCTATGAGTTAAGTTTGAATAATGAGTTATAATAGAAATTAAGTTGCCATGTTCTCCTAGTTTGTAGCTAAGTCATTTGTTTGTGTTTATGCTTTTCATATATATGTAGGTAGCAGTAAAATATAATAAAAGTTAACACTTAGCATACATTGTGTGTATTTTCCTAGTTATTTCATTAGACTGTATTCACTTATTCACAACATTTTTTGTTATGACCATAAAATGAAAGACACATTTTTTATTAAATAATATGCAATTTTAATTGATGAGAGGTATTTATATATTTAAAAATAAAGTATTTGAATACAATGCACAATGCACAATATAATTTTTTTTAATGTTATGTACAATGTAACTTAACTACAATATAAACCAAATATTTTTAAATATTATGTAATTTTGGATAGTAAGAGATGGTATATTTTTAAAAATAAATTATTTTAGTAGTAAGGGGCACATTTTTTTTACAAAAAGGATAAGAATAAATATTAAATAAGTAGTAATATATGAATATGTATATTTATCAATAATATATTTTTAAAGTGAAACAATTATTTTTAGATTATTAAGATATATGCATACTCATGATTTGTTGGTGGTTAACCAAAAGGACACATGAGCTATTCTCAAACTGGACTATACAAGTGTGCTTAATGGAAGGGTAAATGATTAATTGTTAATTGACACAATACAATATTATTTTAATCTCTTTAGAAATAAATTGAATACTCCTTTAAATTTGTAAAGTTGTTTAATTAAAACTTGAATATCTTTTAATTCTCAATAAATTAACATTTGAATGTTACTTAATCATATATTTATAAGCCAGAAGCCACAAAATTTAGGTGCATCAAGTCACCAATGCTAAATTTTCCACAGAAGTTGTAGATATATGTCTCGAATAAATGGATGGTCTCTAACATTTTGAACGCTTAATTAATCAGTGATATTACAACTATTTACCTCTCAAGCTTTTTTAGCTTCTTTACAAGCTATATTTTAGTAATCATTACCAATTTGCCTTTATTTACTTTAAAGTTTACCCTGATGAAGACTTGCATTATTTCTTCTAATAATTTTTTTATACAACTGAACACATAATTAATATAATATATATTTTACTCATTAGAAAATCAAATAAATATATGTGGGTATTAAAGTATGGCCAAGTCTTTTAATGGTCATATGTAGAGGGAAATGGTGATAACTTATGTAAGATTTTGTGATGGCATTGTTGTTTAATCATAGAAACTTTCTTGTGATTATCCAAGAGAATACAGAAATCAATAATGATACACCTCTAGTCTTCAAAACATGTCACATGCATCTATCATCTAAATTAGAGAACAGATCTTTTGGTGTTTGTATGTATAGTTGGAGCATGCTACTGCGTACTTCTAAGCGTCCTTGCAATCACGAGTTTTGTTGGATATGCCGAAGACCATGGAATGTAAATGATCCTAAGGTGTGTAACGGTTATTAGGTGCCTGTGAGGAGAGGAGAATGTGAAGTTGTTAGGCTTAGAGCATCGGCTCACGAATACATCAAGAGATATGATCATTATTATGAAAGGTGGGCTTTAAATTAAAAGTCAAGAGAGAAAACATTAGCAAATCTAAGCGAGATATAAAATAAGAAACTTCAGAAACTCAAGAAAAAATATTGTCAGCGAGAAAACCTAAGTTTTTTACGGAAGCTTGGGAGCAGATTTTTGAATAAAGGTGAGTGTTAAAATGGACTTATATTTATGGATATTCTATACCACCAGAAGCACGTATGAAAACAAAACTATTTGAGTAACTACAAGGTGAGGCTGAGGTGGTTTTAGAAAGGCTCCATGATTACGCAGAGAATAAGCTGCCAAAATACTTTAGGGATGAGGCTAGCTCAGAAGAATTTAATAAAAAAATTTGTAAGGAGCTAATAAATTTAACTAAGGTAATTGGAAGATATTTTTCGAACTTTCTCGAAGGATTAGAAAATGGGCTATTCGAAGTTGATGTTACTTTAGTGAAAGAAAAGCATGTCCAATTGACAGAGGCCTGACAGTTTCAATATATTACTACAATAAATTATTGTGACTATAACATGTCCTAAGGGTGATTGGTGCGTAAAAGGGGCTAAAACAGAGACACCATTCAAGAATTTCGAGGTGAGAGTTTCTTTAAGGCAGCGAGATAAAAAAATTTCTTATTTGTTAAGTCAGCTTAATTTAAGATATTTAGTAACTAGTTGCTACTGCTTTGTTTGCAAGTGAATTGGCTTTGATTTTACCTTAGATTTTGCTTTCATTATGTTAGACAATTCCTATATTTTGATGTTTGTTTGATTAGAATATCAATGTAGTAGAATTTTATGAAGTAATTTTTGTTGGTTTTAATTTAAATTTGGTTTTTATATTTTGAAGTTTGTTTTTAAATAAATAAGCTGTTAAGCCGAGTCTGCAGCTAAGGCCTACTCAGGTGTTTGTTTCCTGTTTTACAGAATCGTGGAGTAGTAGATCAGGAGTAGGAATGTAGTTGCTATTTTGTAGGAACCAGTAACTCTTGTTTCTGTTTAAGTACATCTTGTTATCTTTAGTTCTCAATAACAAAAGTGGAGTATCATATTGAGCTCTTCAGCTATATCCATTTTGTGTGTTAAAGAGTTTAAATATATAGTCCTGATTCTTCAGTTGGTATCAGAGCTCATATATTCAAAGTATTCACGAGACATGACTGCAAGATGGAAAATGGGAAAAACAAAGGTGGATCGTTTGGGCTAACTTACCTAATGTTGGCCAAGGGAAATTATGGCGTAGGCTTTGAAAATAAGGGTATTTATGCAGGCCCAGGGAGTATGGGCTGTGATAAAAGCGACTGGCCCCAAAGCAGCGGTTTATGGTAAAAGTGACAAGATTACCTTGGCCATGATTTACCAGGGCATACCTGAAGACATGTTATTATCCATCGCCGAAAAGAAAACAGCCAAAGAGGGGTGGGAAGCCATTAAAGTCATGCGCCAGGGAGCTGATCGTGTAAAGAAGGCCAGAGTGCAAATAGTTAAGGCGGAGTTCGAGACTCTATGGATGGATGATGTTGAGCAACTTGATGACTTTTATATGAAGCTTAATGGTCTGATGTCTACCATTCGAGCTTTAGGAGAAAAAATGCATGACTCATATATTGTTAAGAAGCTGCTTCGAGCTGTTCCGTCCAGATTTCTCCAAATAGCTTTAACAATCGAGCAGTTTGGAGATTTAGAGAAAATGACAGTTGAAGAGACCGTTGGTTCACTTCAAGGTCATGAGGAAAGATTGAAAGGGCAGAATGAGACAACAGGGAGTAAGTTGCTGTTGATAGATGAGGAGTGGTCCAGGCGTGAGAAAAATGACACTAAACTTTTACTCACACATGAGGCCTGGCTGAAGCGTACAAGCAACACTTATGGGTCTGGCAATTGGCGAGGTGGTCGTGGTTTCAAAGGCACGAGTCGAGCCCAAAGCACTGTGAGGTGTTTCAACTGTAATATATTGGGGCATTATGCTGCAGATTGCAAGAGGCCTCGTCGAGAAAGAAATCAAAAGTCTGAAGCAAATCTGGTGGAAATCAAAGATGACGAGCCTGCATTATTGCTGTCTGAGCTAGATGAAAGTAAGACAACAATGGTGTTGCTGAACAAGGAGAAAGTAATCCCGTGATTGGAGACAGACCCCACAACGAAGAGAATGTCATAAGTATGGTACTTGGACAATGGAGCTAGTAACCATATGACCAGAGATAAAAGAAAATTCTAGACGCTGGATGAAGGAATAATAGGTGAGGTAAAGTTTGGAGACGGGTCAACCGTGAATATCAAAGGGAAAGGGTCAATCACTTTCAAGTGTAAAAACCAAGCAGAAAAAATATTTTCTAATGTGTTCTACATTCTATGCCTCTGGAATAACATTATAAGTCTTGGACAGATGTCGGAAGAAGGAAACAAGGTGGTAATGCTTGGTGAACTACTGTGGGTTTATGAGAAAGATGGGAGGGCATTGATGAAAGTCAAGAGGTCACTGAATCGTTTGTATAAAATTGTGCTGGAAGAGTCACTAGGTTCCTGCTTACTTACAAAGAATACAAAGATGGAAGAAGACTCATGGCTTTGGCACTGTCGCCTAGGCCACGTCAATTTTAACGCAATGTCCACCATGAAGAAAAATTATATGGTTGTGGGTCTACCCAGATTACTTTAACCTACTGAAGCATGCAAGGGATGTCTCATGGAGAAGCAAACACAGACTCTGTTTCCCTCTCAGTCGAACTATGCATCTAGCAAAGGGTTAGAGCTAGTCCACGGTGAATTATACGGACCAATCTCTCCACCGACCCCATCTGGAAAGAGGTATTTCTTACTTTTAATCGATGTTTTCATTCATATGATGCGGGTTTTCTTTCTATCGACAAAAGATGAAGCTTTTGAAGGTTTTAAAAAATTTAAAGCACTGGTTGAAAATAAGTCAGACAAGGAAATTAAAACTCTCCGTATTGATAGAGGTTGTGAGTTCTGTTCCCTGAAATTTAAAAAATTCTGTGAAGATGCTGGAATTTTTAGGCAATATACTGCTCCTTATTCTCCACAACAAAATGGTGTGGTGTAATGAAGAAATAGAACAGTATAAGCCATGTCACGAAGTTTTTTTAAAGGAGAAGGGCGTACCGTCAGAATTCTAGGGGGAAGCAGTAAAGCACTCAGTATACGTGCTAAACAGATTGCGTACACGAGCCTTGTCAAGCTATACACCCTATGAAGCTTTGACAGGGAGTAAACCTGATATCTCTCATCTCAGAGTGTTTGGTTGTTGTGCATATATGAAGGTACCATCGGTGCATACTCAAAAATTGGATGATCGCAGTTAATATGTTGTGTACTTTTGACGGGAGCCCGGCACAAAAACCCATCAACTATATGACCCAGACAAAAAGAAGGTATATGTCAGCAGATATGTAAAATTCGTGGAATCAAACTCGTGGGTTTGGAACATTGTAGGCAAAACAAATGAAGCCCATACTCAGTTCTTTACTATCAACACGGCTAATGAACAGAGTTCTAGTGAAGCTGTTACAGAGGAGGTTGAAGAACGTGCAACACCAGTTACCCAGACTATATCAGGCCAGTCGAGTGAGACACTCCCATCCAGTGGATCAATATCAACAGATAACAGCAGTTCTCAGACATCAGGTGCAAGCAGCATACCAAAACGTTTCAGAACATTGTCTTCAATCTATGGCACTACAGAAGAAATAGAGGCGGAGGATGAGCACTTGTTATTCTTGGGGGTCGAGGAGCCAGTTACATATACTCAGGCCACCAAAGAACAGGCTTGGAATAATGTTATGCGAATCGAAATAGAAGCTATTGAAAGAAACAGTACATGGTGGTTAGTTGAGCTTCCCATTAGCCAGAAACCAATAAGTTTAAAATGGGTCTACAAATTAAAGAAAAATGCTGAAGGAGACATGGTGAAGCAAAAATCGAGGCTTGTCGCAAAAGGATATGTGCAGAAATAGGGAGTCGATTTTGAGGAGGTGTTTGTGCTAGTAACCCGTCGTAAAACTATGTGTTTATTGTTGGCGTTAACATGAAAAAACTGCTGGGAAGTCCATTATCTTGATGTTAAATCAGCATTTTTGAATGGCGATTTACAAGAAGACATTGATGTTATGCAGCCAGAGGGTTTTGTGCAAAAAGGCAAGAAACATATGGTGTACAAGTTACTAAAAGTGTTGTATGGACTTCGACAGGCTCCACGGGCCTGGTATGTTAAGTTAAATAAGTGCTTGGAAATTCTGGGCTTCACTAAATTCCCATATGGGCATGCAGTATATACGAAGCGGGTAGGCAATGAAACATTGAAAATTGGAGTATATGTAGATGACTTGTTGGTTATAGGAACCAGTATATCACTCATAAACTCGTTCAAGGAACAGATGAGTCAGATATTTGATATGAGCGATCTTGGCAGATTGTCTTATTAATTCGGAATAGAAGTGAGCCAAGGAAAGGAGTTCATCGAGCTGAAGCAGACTTCATATGCAAAGAAACTGCTAGAGAGGTGTGGTATGGATGAATGTAAGCCTACAAAATATCCAATGGAGCCAACTTTACAGCTACACAAGGATGTAAATAGAAAGCCAGTAGACTCAACTAAGTTTAAAAGTGTTGTGGGAGGTCTGATATATCTGGTTCATACGCGACCAGATATCTCATATGCTATTGGAATTGTAAGCCGCTACATGGAGTGACCCACGGTCATGCACTGGTATGCTGTGAAGAGAATTCTCCGTTATTTGAAAGGTACGCTTGGTTTTGGTCTGATCTATTTAGAGGGAAGTGGAAATAACATTTATCGGGGTACTCTGATAATGATCTAGCGGGGTAAACAGATGACAGGAAATCTACTGGGGGAATGGCTTTATATTTAAATGAGAGTTTGATTACATGGGTGTCTCAGAAACAGCGCTGCGTAGCTCTATCATCATCATGTGAAGTAGAATTTATGGCAGCTACGGTGGCTGCTTGTCAAGGTATATGGCTACGAAATTTGTTGGGAAATATTACAGATAACAAGAATCCTGTGTTCTACTGGATAAGTAAACACATTGATGTACAATACCATTTTATTCGTGAATGTGTTGAGCGAGGTGAAATAAAGGTTGAGCATATTGGAACTGGAGATCAGCATGCAGATGTCTTGACTAAAGCAATGGCCACTGTAAAGTTGGAGAGACTACGGCCACTGCTTGGCATGAAGAACTTGCATAAACCAAAATTAGATTTAGGGGTATTTATTGGTTTTAATTTAAATTTGGTTTTTATATTATAAAGTTTGTTTTTAAATAAATCAGTTGTTAAGCTGAGTCTACAACTAAGGCCTAGTCTGGTGTTTGTTTCCTGTTTTATAGGATCGTGGAGTAGTAGATCGGGAGTAAGAATGTAGTTGCTATTTTTTAGGAACCAGTAACTCTTGTTTCTGTTTAAGTACTTCTTGTAATCTTTAGTTCTAAATAACAAAAGCGGAGTATCACATTGAGCTCTTCAGCTATATCTATTTTGTGTGTTAAAGAGTTTAAATATATAGTTCTGATTCTTCAATTTTAAGTCTTCTACATCTTATATGAAAGTGGAAAACTACTTATAGACTTATAGTATTATGCGATAAGCTGGGCAATGAAAAAAAATTAAAATAGTCAGGAAAATGGGGAATTCCGAGAATTGAACTCGGAACCTATCGCGCCCTAAGCGAGAATCATACAACTAGACTAAATTCCATCATGGGTGCAAACCAAAAAACAGTTTAGAACATCTCTATCACCCCCAAAAGAGGAACAAGTAACACAAAAAGATTTGAAGCATCCCACTGTCTGATTTTTATCTTTAATCCATAGAGTTTATGTTGGAGAGCATTGATTTTGTAGCAAACAACTTTATTTTGGTAACAAACATTTATCTATCCGTCTTTCCTTTTTAGATGATTATTGAACAAACTATTTTAAAGTATTCATTATGGTTTCTTTTGTAATTCACTGGCACTGCACTTACCTCACACCTCTTTTGTTGTGGCTTGAGGGTCAAGCGTATTAGGAGCTAAAAATTATGGTAAATTATAATTGAATATAGACATTAAGAAATTGATTTTTGATAAGGAGCCGAAGAGCTGCAAATGTCCATCATATCTCGAACCACAAATGGATTAAGCTACCAATCCACTTCGAACACGTTCATTTAATACAAACAGAAACATCCTCATACGATAGATGTCGAATTCCATGCTCACAATTCAAATTATTATACACGTAAATAACGACATACTATTATTACATATTTGTATAGTCATAAATGAAATCCATCAATTTCGTATTCTTTTTTATTATTCAATTTCATATCCAGACTCTCTTGAGAATACAGACATAATTCAAAGCACAAATGAATATAGGCAAAAATAGAAAGGAATATACGCGAGGCTGTTAAATAAAGTGAAGAATCTACAAACATAATGTTATACAATTTATGCATTCAATCACATATATGTGTTTCCTTGATGTTTCAACCAATTTTTTTAGAGAAAATTATACACGGACCATAAGTATAAATTGGTGTTGGTCGCTTCCATGGATTACAATGCGGACTAGAGCAAAACTGAACCCGCGTAGTTTATGCAGATTGCTTCTCCATTGGTTCCATCACAACACTTGCAAATCAATCCTAATATTCCCTATAATTTTGAGTTACCTCATCTATTCATCGTATCATTATTCATTTTACTAAGAGAGGACCATCAAATGAATTTAATTAAACTGAATTTCTAAATTACAAGTCATTATATTTATCCGGTTTACTTACAGGCATATCACCATCATGAAGTAGAAACTTCAATCTCGTGCAGCTCCCAGGGTTCATTCTAATATGTTAGACGCGTGGATAATTGATTTCACAAATTCTCATTTGACATGTAGTCATAATAAACTTGTTGGATAAACTTAACTCTTTGTGTTCTAAGGAATGTTCTAGAAGGCTGCACTATATTCATAGAACCTGATAATGTATTTATTTTAGATACATGTATGTTGGTTGATATTCTCCTCATAATTCATGGAGAAATATGTATTTAAAGAGTATTGTATTAATCAGAAATAAGATAAGTAATACAAGAGATATAGTTCTATATTGTGTTCTGCACTCTACATACTAAAATCATACTGTAATCATACATAAAAACACCAACATATTGGTATCAGAGCCTACACCATGAATAACTTTTTTGCTGTTCCAAAACTTACCAAAGAAAATTATGGACACTGGAGTATACGCATGAAAGCACTGTTGGGGTCGCAGGAGGCATGGGACATTGTTGACAAAGGATACGAGGAACCTGGGAATGAAGGAGCTATGAATTAGGCTCTGAAAAATGCTCTAGAAAAGGCACGGAAACAAGATCAACAAGCTTTATCAATTATACACATGGGCTTAGATGCAGACATGTTTGAAAAGCTGGCATTAGTAACAAAATCAAAGGAAGCCTGGGATATTTTGCAGAACAATTTCAAAGGGGTTGACAAAGTTAAAAAGGTATGATTACAAACCCTACGTGGTGAGTTTAAACCATTACATATGAAAGAAACAAAATCGGTTCCAGATTATTTTACAAGAGTCTCTTCTACCGTAAATCAAATGAAGAATTATGGAGAAAAGTTTGAAGATGCTCGTGTCAATGAAAAGATATTAAGATCTTTGAATACAAAATTGCAAATTGGTGGCATATCCATTGAAGAATCAAATGATACGGAAACCATAACCACTGATCAACTCATGGGATCATTACAAGCATATTCAGAAAGATTATTGAAGAAGGAAGAAGTGGATTCTCTGGTGTTAAAAACTAATGCTTCTGTTGAAGATAAAGACAAGCTGCTGTACTCACAACATACTAGAGGAAGAGGTCATGGACGTGCAAATCAAAGTTTTAATCGAGGCAGAGGATGAGGATATATAAGCAATAGATTTGAAGGAAGAGAGCA
This sequence comes from Apium graveolens, assembly GCF_009905375.1. Classification (NCBI taxonomy): domain Eukaryota; kingdom Viridiplantae; phylum Streptophyta; class Magnoliopsida; order Apiales; family Apiaceae; genus Apium; species Apium graveolens. The sequence continues at coordinate 19,557,646 of NC_133653.1, forward strand.
AGCAAATTAACAAAACTGGCATGGAGAAGTTAGTAGCCGTGGTAGAGGCGGCAGAATGACTCCAGGAAGAGGTTCAGGCAGAGGTTCCAGATCAAATGAATTTTATAATTGTGGAAAACTTGGACATTTTGCAAATGATTGCTGGTTTAACAAAATGGTTGAAGAGAAGGCAAACATAGCTGAAATAGGAGAACAAGAAGATGGAGTTTTGTTAATGGCCAACAAAGAGATGATTCAAGAAGAAGATGGAATTTGGTACCTTGACAGTGGTGCCAGCAACCACATGAGTGGGCTCAAACATATCTTTACTGATTTAAGAGAAATAAATTCAGGATTTGTGTCTTTTGGTGATGCATCAAAGGCTGAAGTCAAAGGAAGAGGTGAAATTTGTTTTTCCAGAAAGGAAGGAAGACAAGGAAAAATTAAAGATGTTTATTATGTTTCGGAGATGAAAAATAATATTCTTAGCCTCGGACAACTACTGGAAAAAGGATACTCAATTTTCTTGGAGGATAAAGTTATGTTTTTGAAGGACAAAAATGGAAGAGTAATTGCTCATATGGAAATGACACAAAATTGGATGTTCAAATTAAATTTAAGAAATATACAGGAAACTTATATGCAAGTGAAGATGGAGGACAAAGCAACTTTGTGGCACAGGAGACTCTGACACCTACACTAATGTGGTCTAAAAGAGAGGTCAAACAAAGGAATAGTTCATGGGATTCCAAGCATGGATTTTTCAGGAAATTTTTGTGAAGAATGTTTATTGGGGAAGCAAACAAGAAACTCCTTCCAGAAGAAGGCAATATATCGTGCTACAGAGCCTCTCGAATTGGTGCATACGGACATTTGTGGTCCCGTCACACCTAAATCATTCAGCTCCAAGAGGTATTTTCTTACATTTGTTGATGACTACTCTCGAAGAACATGGGTTTATTTTTTAAATGAGAAATCTGAGGCATTAAAAGCATTCAAGAAATATAAATTTTTGGTTGAAAAGAAGACGGGAATGCATATCAAAGAATTGCATTCGGATAGAGGCGGAGAATATACATCAAATGAATTCACTGAATATTGTGAAGAATAGGGCATTAAAAGGTTCTTGACAGCCCCATATTCACCAAAACAGAACGGCATGGCCAAAAGGAAAAATTGAACAATCTTAGACATGGTAAGATCAATGTTGAAGAGCAAAGAACTGCCAAAGGAACTCTGGGTTGAAGCTGTTCAGTGTGTAGTTTATATTCAAAATCGGTGTGTACACTCAAATTTGGGAGATAAAATACCTCAGGAATTGTGGAGTGAAAAGAAACCTATTGTATCACATTTAAAAGTCTTTGGAAGTGTTGCATATTCTCATATACCAGATCAGAAAAGAACAAAGCTGGAAGACAAGAGCAGAAAATATATTTCTATTGGATATGATGAGAAAACTAAAGCTTATAGGCTTCTTGATCCAGCTGCTATGAAGGTGTTTGTTAGTAGAGATGTGAAGATACAAGAGGATGATGCATATGACTGGAATAAAACACCAGAAGAAGCAGCACCAATTTCAAAAATGTTACCAACAAGCTTTGATACACCTGAAGAAGTAGAATCAGACGAGGATGAGCCCAGGAATCCTAGAACACGAGGCTTACATGACATATATGAACATGGTGAGGTGCACTTAGTATGTTTGGTGGCTGATACAGAAAGCATAGATTTTGGAGAAGCTGTGCAAAATAGGAAGTCGCATGCTGCAATGGATGAAGAAATTAAAGCTATTGAAAAGAACAAAACTTGGGAACTTGTTGAACCCCCAGAAAATTGTAAGCCAATTGATGTTAAATGGGTTTATAAGAAGAAAATGAATGTACATGGAGAAATAGAAAGATACAAGGCACGGTTAGTTGCTAAGGGTTGCCGTCAAAAAGTCAGAATCGACTATGATGAAGTCTTCGCACCCGTGGAAAAAATGGAAATAATACGACTTCTGATCTCACAAGCAGCTCAATATAAGTGGCATATTTATCAAATGGACGTAAAGTCAGCTTTTTTAAATGGAACGCTCGAAGAGGTAGTGTACGTGAGCCAGCTGTGGCGCCTTCCAAACCCGGGTCAGAAGTTTGGGGTCCACACACACACCTTAATTATAACCTACTTATAACAATAATAAAGATAATAATAATATATGCAATGACCCTACTTACCAATCACCACGGACCGCAACAGGTTAAAGTATGCACACAAGCCAAACACACTAATATATTACAAACTGTTCAAATCCCAACTATTTCAAATTTAAACTGAGTATTAAACATTATTACAACTTTTACAAACTTAAATTATTCCAAAAGAAGCCTACTAGCTCAGCTTTCTCAACCTGAACCCCTAGCTCTCGCGCTGGACTGGGGATTCTCTTTACCAACTGGTTCATTTTTAACTGGAAAGAATATAAACAACATCGCACGAATGAGCTAACTAGCTCAGCAAGTCACAATGACAAAACTTAGAATAATGATCATCAGGTGAATATGTTTATGATATCAAGTGAACAATGGATTATGATTTAGAATTGGATATTATACTTTTAATTTAAAAACCAAGGTTAGGGTGCTGATCAGTCACGCACTAACCCCGAGCAAGGCACACAACATTGCTCTAACTACTGGATCCAAGGGACACATTGGCCTAACTTGACCATTATATGGTCTGACCACGAATCTGGTCCACAATTTTATAAAAACAATCCAATTCTAACATAATAACAGAATATGCAATAATAAACAATAACCAAAATCATTAACAACAATAAATGTTTAACAATGAAAGGGTTTCAATCCTTGTAAGGATCAATAAGGCAATTTAAAAACTTGGATGCTGGGTAATGAAAGAATTGGATAACAAAGGAATCAATGTTTCAAGGTTTCAAGGATTCGGTCTTTCAAAGTATAAGATACCATGGGTTGAGTATATAATAGTTCATTTCAGTGTTTGATATTTAGTTTGTATGTATATGTAGAGTAGTATCGTAGATTTGTGGTTCTTGTTTGGGTATACAATAATCAATGGATTAGAAAGAATATGATTCATGGCTCAAGGACAATAACTGAAATCAGGATTTAGGTTTCTGTGCTTCAAAGCACTTGCAATATCACGGGATTATCAAGTACTACAATATCACAAGAAAGTTCAGAACACTTGCCTGGTATTAGCTTACTACACTGCACTCGGTTCCAATCACAACTGTTTTACTCCTCAACTACCTGTTTCCCTTTCCTACGTCTTGCCTCTTCTGCTCACATATCATAAGCATCTATCAATAATTTACTCATGGAATTCTATTCAACATATACTTCTATCTACCCTTCGTTTTACCCAAATCCGATTGACGGATTGAAAGTTATTCAATAATCAAGTAAACACTGAATATATAGACCGATAGTCAATTAACAAGTCACATGTAGCACATAATACATCACGTAATCAATGATATATTATTTATAAAGAAGTCTCGGGTCATAAATAGGCTTTCTGGTATTTAAAATGATTTTTAAAACATTTTTCGGAATTAAAACGGGTCGTTGGATCAATTTTGGGTTAATAAATAGGGTTCGGTTGGCCCATTCTGGCTCCGAAATAATTTTAGAATAATTATCGAGCCTTGGAAATAATTTAGAATAATATTTTAAAGCTCGAAACTAATTTTCAGAATTTTTAAATCATTTTTAAATAATTAAATCTAATTAAATAACTAATTAAAATCATTTAATAATTAATTAAATCAATTAATCAATTAATTTTCGAATTAATTGACCAATTAATCAATTATAAATTAACTGAAATTAATTAACTAATTAATTTAGATTTATTTGTGAATTAAAAATAATTTTCAGAATTAAAATAATAATTTTTAGAATTTTCAGAAATAAAAATGAATTTTTATAATAAAAATAAATAGGAAATATGATTTTTAAACATTTTATAAACAGGAATCCTAAATTTGCAAAGTCTGGAAACTTCAGGGACCTAACTATATCGTCCCCAAAAGTCCAGGGACCAAACTGCAATTTTACACCCCGTCGCCGGAAAACAGTCGGGTTCGCCGGAGAACACGATTCCGACCTCCTCACCTTACCACAAGCTCCAGATCACATCTACAAATTACCAGGAATACAATCATGCAATCAAAACGACCTAACAATCCCTGAGTTGGCCGGAATTTGGCCGTGAACATCGGAAAACTTCAAAACACAACTCCCTTCTCTACAGACCTCATTGGTTCATGAAACTTATACGACTAGATTGCAAATTTCACAGAGAACACAACCCACTATAACACAACATCAATCTATCACAGAATAAGAAACCCCCAAATTTCAATTAAGAACATTCATACGGGTTATAAACCCTAATTTTGAAATTCGAAAATTAAACCCACTTTTGAGCATGTTATTGAACTCCAAATCAGACGTATGACATATGAAAATCATCAGGAAAACAAGCTCTACAACATGCAATCACCAAATCATACAAACAATCATCCGAACAAAAATTCATATTTTTAATAAAATAAATTCGAAAATAAATAATTTTTTAGAAAAATAACCTTGATTTCTGCAGTGAAACAAAGCTCAGAATCTGATAGAACACCTCAAATCCTTCATTTTGGTTACTCAAGCTTTGAAAACAGAGATCGGTAACGCCTTCGTTTTGCTGTTTGATTCTTAGAACAGTTTATGTAATTAGGGCTTTTCTCTGAAAATTATATAATTATCTGTCTGCAAATGATTTTGATGCGAAATAAAATACGGTAAAAGGCTATTTATAATTACGGAAAATTAGTATCCCGTTGGATCATTCCCGATATAAAACGGTACGTTTATTTGTAAAAACTGATCCAAACGGTATCGGTTTTCGGGATAATTATCCAAATCAGTACAATTTGTACTGCGGTCTTGGTCTCAGCGCCTGGTTACACGTATTACGAAGTGATAATTGGGATAGTTTAATAAAAAGCTCCTGTTTATCGAAAATACGGGTTTTATGGATTTACCGAAATGAATATTGTATCGAAAATGTTGCGCCGGGACCCGCGCAGGACAAACCGTAAGCCGGATCGAAAAAGTCGAAACATGGAATATGCTCGAAATATTACAATTAGGTTAGGAAGGAGTTCTCGAAAGAGTTTCGGGTTCCAAAAACGTAACAACGGTTGACGTCGGTTGGTTCCCGTTTTTATAAAATATATTTTAATTACCCGGAAAAAGATTTTAGAAATTTCATATGATTCTTATAAATCCATAAACCAACATAAAAATAATTAGGAAGATATGACAATAATCTATATTTTATTTTGGACATGTAAAATTTAAAATACTCAATTAATATTATTTTTGAATATTCAAGTACAGATAACACTTAACAATTAGCTCACAGAATAGATACTGAACACACATAATAATTATATAATAGCAAAAATAATTACACGATATATCCCGGATATTACACCAGCCACCTGGATATGTAAAGGCAGGAAACGAAGGAAAGGTGTTGAGATTATATAAAGTGCTTTACGGTTTAAAACTGGCACCGTGAGCATGGAACACTCGTAGTGATTCCTATTTCAAGAAGAATGGATTTGTGCAGTGTCCGTATGAAGCTGCTTTGTACGTCAAAGAAAGGCAAGGTAATTTGCTACTCGTTGCACTCTATGTGGATGATTTAATTTTTATGGGAAACAATGAAAGTATGATCAAAGAGTTTAAACAAGAGATGACACAAGAATTCGAGATGACAGATTTGGGTTTGCTGAGATTTTTTCTCGAAATTGAAGTAAAGCAAGATAAGTCTGGTATTTTTATATCACAGGAGGCTTATGCTAATAGTATTTTGAAGAAATTCAAGATGGAACATTGTAATCGAGTTGGAACACCCATGGAATCGGGCACAAAACTTTCTAAATTTGAGGGAGGAAAGTCAGTAGAAGCAAATTTATATCATAGGTTGGTTGAAAGCTTGAGGTATTTTACCTGCACTAGGCCTGACATTGCATATAGTGTTGGTATTGTAAGCAGATTTATGGAAGATCCAAACCAGTCACATTGGAAAGCAATTAAAGGATTCTGAGATATATTAAAGGAACAAAGTCACTCGGATTATTTTATTCAAGTACTGCAGACTACAAGCTACTAGGATACTTGGATAGTGATTGGTGTGGAGATGTGGATGATCGTAAAATTACTACTGGATATATGTTTTTTATGGGAGAAACAACGTTTACATGGTAGTCTAAGAAGCAGCCTATAGTTTCGTTATCAACGTGCGAGGCAGAGTATGTGGCGGCTTATTGTTGTGTTTGTCATGTTATTTGGCTAAGAAGGCTTGTGAGTGAATTGACTCTTCTGCAGCAAAAGTCTACTGAAGTTCGAATTGATAATAAGTCAGCAATAGAGCTTGCAAAAAACCCAGTACATCATGAAAGGAGTAAACACATTGATGTTAAATTTCAATTTATCCATGAGCATGTGAAGGAGAAGAATGTGCATTTACGTCATGTTGTTAGTAGTGATTAGATCGCGGATGTGCTTACTAAACCATTGTCCAGAAATTTGTTTGATACATACAAGAGGTTGATAGGAATGAAAGATCGAAAGGAGTTAGTTTAAGGAAGGAATATGTTGGATAAACTTAACTCTTTGTGTTCTAAGGAATGTACTGGAAGGCTGGACTATACCACATTTGAATGTTGTCAAGTTATATTTTTTAGTATCATAAGTAAAACTCATTATCTGGTAGTCAACGATTACATGTCAAATGAAAATTTATAAAACCCCTTACACACACATCAACTGATTATAATGGAATTAGGGGTGTGAGATACCACATAGCATATAGCCAACAAGGAGATTAGATGATTTTCCAAAGACCTCTTCATCAAATGAAAAATCTATGGTAACAAAAGTACTTAATAGCTACATTAACAAAATTAGCTAATTATTTGTCTACCATTGATACATATTTATATTAGAAACTAAAGTATGATAAATCATCACTTAAATATTTGAATTTTGATATAGTGATGTATCACGGGTACCCCACTATTATATTCACCAATGAATATAAACATACATAATTAAAATTGCTAAACAGAAAAATAAAAATTATGGGAAAATGACTTTCCAATCCCATCTCCCATATGTTTAAGGATTAGATTAGCTAAAGCTTCCAAATTATTGAAACAACTTGCATTCACAAATCCTCATAATATAACTAACCAATAATATAAAAGAAAATTGTATCACTAATTTTCTTGAATTAATATGCATTTTTATTTTTATGAATACAACTATTAAAAAACGAAATCTATATAATCTAAGGATTGTTCATGAAACATCATCACTTAAAAAAATTAATTTCAATGTAATGTTGTACCATGAACATCCTCAAATTATCTGGATTTGATAAACTATAACACATCTTTGTTTACCAATTTAAATATTTTTACACTATCATTATATGAGAGTTCCTCTTACTATCATTCTATACAAGAATACATAAAAAAAGACACTCTTTGATTTGTAATTTGTATATAGGAACATAGATTGTGCAGGTATTTATTGTAGAATACAGGCATATGAAAAAATAAGTCAATAACATTACTATTGAATTCAAAGTGTAAGGTATGTTTACAGCTGGATAACATCCACTAAATACAAATTTGATAAATACTTATTTAATTTGTGATATCTGTATACAACTCGAAAAAATAAAGGGGTTAAACATCAAATAAGTCAGCTACTGCATCCAAATGTATCAACTGATTCACTGATTACAAAACTGACTCAGATGAGTCACTCATTTAATAATTTATATCAAAAATATCACTATGTCATTAGTCGAAATTCTTAAAAGTATTATACATTGAGTTTCGCACATTTTTTATCAATGATATTACATACAAATGAAAGGTTACAAGTTCTACTATTTTAGATAATATTGTTAGATTTTTAAAATTTTATCAACTATTTATTTTTAATTTTTTGATTGTTTTATTTGATTTAAATAAAAATAAATAGTAGATAAATTTTTAAAAATTTAATAATATTATCTAAAATAAGAGAACTCAGAATCTTTTATTTGGATGTAATATCATTTATAAAAATGTTCGAAACTCAATACATAATACTTTTAAAAATTTCGACGATAGAGTTATATTTTTGATATAAATTTTCAAATGAGTGACTCATCTCAGTTAGTTTTGTAATGAGTGACTCAGTTGATACATTTGGACCAGTAGGTGACCTACTTGATATTTAACCGAAAAATAAAGTACAATTCTTTACATATATTTATATATAATATAGTTTGACATTTTTGTTATGACCCTAATATGAAAGACACATTTTTTATTAAATAATATGCAATTTTAATTGATGAGAGGTATTCATATATTTAAAAATAAATTATCTGAATATAATGCACAATGCACAATATACTTTTTTTTATGTAATGTACAATGTAACTTAACTACAATATAAAACAAATATTTTTAAATATTATGCAATTTTGTATAGTAAGAGATAATATATCAAAAAATAAATTATTTTAGTAGTAAGGGGCACATCTTTTTTACAAAAAGGATAAGAACAAATATTAAATAAGTAGTAATATATGAATATGTATATTTATCCATAATATATTTTTAAAGTGAAACAATGATTTTTAGATTATTAAGATATATGCATACTCATGATTTGTTGGTGGTTCACCAAAAGGACATATGAGCTATTTTGAAACTGGACTATACAAGTGTCCCTAATGGAATGGTAAATGACTAATTGTTAATTGGCACAATACAATATTATTTTAATTCACTTTAGAAATAAACTGAATAGTCCTTTAAGTTTGCAAAGTTGTTTAATTTAAACTTGAATATCTTTTAATTCTCAATAAATTAATATTTGAATGTTACTTAATCATATATTTAAGAGCCTGAAGCCACAAAATGCATCAAGTTACCAATGCCAAATTTTTCACAGAAGTTGTAGACATATGCCTCTAATAAATGGATGGTCTCTAACATTTTGAAGGTTTAATCAATCACCTTAATTTAAAAGATTTCTTATTTTTCAAGTCAGCTTAATTTAAGAGATTTAGTAAGTAGTAGCTAGTGCTTTGTTGGCAAGTGAACTGGTTTTGTTTTTACCTTAAATTTTCATATTACTTAGATTTTGCTTCCCTTATGTTAGACAATTCCTATATTTTGATGGTTATTTGATTGGAATGTGAATGTAGTAGAATTTCTATGTAGTAATTTTAAGTCTTGTACATCTCATATGAAAGTGGAAAACTACTTATAGACTTATAGTATTATGTGATAAGCTGGGCAATGTAAAACAAATTAAAATAGTCGGGAAAATAGGGAATTCTGAGAATTAAACTCGGAACCTCTCACTCCCTAACAGAGAATCATACAACTAGACCAAATGCCATCATGGGTGCAAACCAAGTTTTTGTCTTTCATCCAAAGAGTTTATGTCAGAGAGCATTAATTTTGTAGCAAACAACATTAATTTGGCAGCAAACACTTCTGTAGCTGTCTTTCCTTTTTAGACGATTATTGGACAAACTATTTTGAAGTATTCATTATGGTTTCTCTTGTAATTCACTAGAAGTGCACTTACCTCATACCTGTTTATTTCTAACCGTTGGTTGTGGCCTGAACGTCAAGAATATTAGGATCTAAAATATTATTGTAAATTACAATTGAATATAGACATTAAGAAATTGATTTTTGATGAGGAGCCGAAGAGCTGCAAACGTCCATCACATCTCGAACCACAAATGGATTAAACTACTAATCCACTTCAAACACGTTCATTTAATACAAATAGAAACATCCTCAGACCACATATGTCCAATTCCCTACTCACTGTTCAAATTATTATACATGTAAATGGGGACATACTATTATTACATATTTGAATAGTCTTAAATGAAACCCATCAATTTCGTATTCTTTTTTATTATTAAATTTTATAATCAGACTCGGTAAAAAATTCAGACATAATTCAAAGCAGAAAGGAACGTAGGCAAAAATAGTACGGAATATAGGGGATGATGTTAATCACGGTGAAGAATCTATAAAAATAATGTTATACAATTTATGCAACCAATTTTTTTAGAGAATATTGTACACGGACCATAAGTATAAATTGATCTTGGTCGCTTCCATGCATTACACTAAAGGCTAGAGCAAGAGTGAACCCGTGTATTTTATCTCCATTGGTTCCATCACAACACTTGCAAATCAATCTCAGCTTTCCATTGTGTTACCTCCTCTATTCATCATATCATTATTCATTTTAATAAGAGAGGACCATCAAATGAATTTAATTAAACTGAATTTCTAAATTACAAGTGATTATATTTATCGGGTTTACTTACAGGCATATCACCATCACGAAGTAGAAACTATAATCCCCTGCAGCTCCCAGTGTTATTTAGTATCAGACACCCCAAATTTATTCTAATATGTTGACGGGTGGATAATTGATTTCAAAAATTCTCAGTTGTCAAATAGTCATAAGAAAATAGCATTTTCAAATAGTAGTTTGTTACACTCCTATAACATATTTGAAAGTTGTCAAGTTATATTTTTTAGTATCATAAGTAAAACTCATTATATGGTAGTCCATAATTACATGATAAATGAAAATTTATAAAACCTGTATGATTGTAAAATAGAGAATGTAAGCGTTGAACAACTTAAAGATTTTATTGATACTCACTCCAATACTTAAACAAAACACAGCTAGAAAGTATCCTACAAAATAGGGACTACGTAACAAACCTACCTAGACTAAATCAACTACTAACGTTAAACTAAGACTTTTTCAAAAAATACTCCTACAAACTCTCCGGGCCAGGCCATGACCCAGACATGTTAGAAAAATAAATAGACAAAGCAGATAACTTCAAGTTTGAATTAACACCCCAACAGACTTCCCCTAATTCAAACTTTTCTGAACACAGTTTCTTACTCCAAGTATACTCCTCATCTTCTCAAAATTCACCACGCTTAATGCCTTCGTGAGAGAGTTAGCCCGTTGTTCCTCTGAACACAAATGTTTCAGAATGATGTCTCCATTTTCAATGCACTCTCTAATAAAATGAAATCTAACGTCAATTTACTTGCTCCTACCATAAAATACAGGGTTCTTCGCTAAGTCAATGGCTGACTTGCTATCGATAAACAGCATCACAGGTTGAATGTATTGCCCAGTAACTTGTGTCAACAATTTTCTCAATCATATCCCTTGACATGAGGCAGCTGTTGCTGCCATAAACTCAGCCTCCCATGAGGAGAGTGCAACACACTTCTGTTTCTACGAATTTCTTGTTATCAAGCTTTTATTTAGATAGAAGACCATACCGCCAGTGCTCTTTCTATCTTCTACATCTCCTGCCAGATAGCTGTCTGAGTACCCAATTACAACATTATTCTCTTCATCACTAGTATAAATTAAGCCAAAATCCATCGTTCTTTTCACATATCGTAAGACACGTTTTGCATCATTCAAATGCATCAGTGTAGGTTTTTCCGTAAACCTACTTATAACACCAACAAAATAGGCCAAGTTAGGCCTAGTGTAAATCAAGTATCTCAGCCCTCCAATTATGCTTTTAAAATTTATTGAATCCACCAGTTTGCCTCCTTCATCCTTGATGCTGATCTCTTTAGGATGCATCAGAATTCTAGTGGGATTACACTCAAACATTTCCGCCTTGTGAAATATCTTCTTTGCATATCCTGCTTGTTTCAGACATATGTATCCATCTCCTTGCACCACCTCAATACCCAAGTAATACGTGAGCTTGCCCAAATCGATCATGTCAAAACTCTTTGTCATTTAAGTTTTGAATTCCACAATAGCCTCAACACTTGTACCAGTGACTACAAGATCATCCACATAAACTCCAACGATTAAAATTTCACACCTTGTAAATCCCAGCCCTTCTAGACACTTATTAAGCTTAGAATACCAGGCTCTTGGAGCCTTTCTTAGTCCGTATAAATCCTTCAATAGCCTATACACGAGATGCTCTTTTCCACATTTCACGAATCCTTCAGGTTGCTTCACAAATACTTCCTCCTTCATCTCTCCATTAAGGAATGCTATTTTGACGTCGAGATGGTGCACCTGCCAATTACCTTTAGCTACAAGTTCCAGCAATAGTCGTATTGTCTCGATACGAGTAACATATGCAAAAAGCTCATCAAAATCCACACCCTTCCTTTGCGCATAGCCCTTCGTAACAATTCTGGCCTTATGCTTTGTGATGTTACCTTCTGCATCTCGTTTGATTTTATATACCCACTTCAGGTCAATTGCCTTTTGCCCCTTTGGTAATTCTGTTAACTCCCATGTTCCATTTCTTTCAATAGCCTCAATTTTAGCTTACATTGCCTTCCTCCATTCACCCTCTTTAGCAGCTTGTGAGTAATTGACTGGTTCATCTATGCCCATAAGATATAGTTCATCCTCCTTGAGTTCTATTAGTTCAGTGGCAGCATAAATTTCATTAAGTGCTTTGAACTTTACAGGTGGTTCATCAGTCTTAGACCCATACTCTGATATGCTCGAACTTTGACCTATAGTGTCTTCATCTTCAGGGTTGTCACTTGCTTCATGGACACCACTTCAACATCTGTGTGCTGAGTTTGAAAAGTCGACATCACAAGAAAATTACCAGTATTAATCTTGCTTGCATCTTCAATTTTACACCAATTCTACGCCTTTTTCTCCTTAAAGATCACATCTCGACTCACGTGTATCTTTCAAGTTTCAGGATCTAGCAGCCTATAGGCCTTTGTACCCGGTTCCTTGCCAAGATTCACTACTGGTCTGCTTCTATTGTAAAGCTTTTTCAGATTCACATTCTGTTCTTTCATATATGCCATACATCCAAAGACTCACAAATGATCTATACTTGGCTTTTCGTTGGATCATGCCTCGTATGGAGTAACACCAGTTACAGCACGGGTTGGAAGTGGATTCAACAAATATGTTGAGTGTCGAATAGCTTCCCCCAACAGATAGTTTGACATCTTCATCTCCATAAGTAAACTTCGCGACATCTCAATTAGGGTCCTGTACGCCTTTCGACCATGCCATTCAGTTGTGGCGAGTATGGAGCAGAAAAATGGTGAGTGATCCCAACTTCTTCATAATATCGAGCAAAATCCTTTGAGGTAAATTCCTTACCATTGTTTTTTCTAAATTTACAAATCTTTTTCCCTGAACTATTTTCGACTAACACACGAAACTTCTTGAAGGAGTCAAAAGCATCATTTTTATTTTTCAGAAGATAAGTCCACATTAATCGACTATAATTATCAATTAGAACAAATATATATTTATTACCTGCAGGCGTGGTTGGTGAGATTGGGCCAAAGAGATTGCCATGCACCAACTCAGGAGGTCTCGTTGCGATGGACTTCAATTGGCTAGGAAAATATTTTCTGCATTTCTTTGACATGAGATAACCAGTGCACACCTCTTTCGGTTGTTTGATGACAGGCATTCCCAATACCATATTATCCATGAACATGAGTTTTATGGCCTTGAAATTAACATGACCGAGAAGAAAATGCCACAACCAGCTCTCATCTTCACATCGTGACATCAAACATTGTAAATCCCTGCTATAGATTATAATTTTGTAAAATCTATTTGTTGAACATTTAACTTTTATAAGCAAATTTCCTTCTTGTTCTTTAAACCATAAATAATCTCCTCTAATAGTGATATTGTATCCCTCTTCTGCAAGTTGCCCAAGGCTAATAATGTTACTACATAAGGAGGGAATAAAATGTACCACGTTCAATGTTCTGATTTTTCCATTCTTGCACTTCAAAGAGATGCAGCCCTTTCCTTCAATTTGCACAACTGATCCATCCCCAAATTCAACTTGTCCCACTACACTTTTGTCCAATTTGTCAAAATTGGATAGTTGTCCTATCATGTGTTTACTAGCTCCATTATCTAAGTACCACCTATTGGATTCCATTTGGCTTCCAACATCACCTTGACTAAACTTTAGCTTTACCTGTTCTTTATTGATCAAAAATACCTTCTTTTAATTTTCCCTGAGTTCTGCCAAGAGGAGTGCAGGTTCCTCGTCAGGGATCTGTGCCATATGAGCCTCTTCCTTTACATCCTTGTCACGTTTTGGCTTTCTACACTCGATGGCATAAAGTCCATATGCAAGGAAATTGAAACAATGCACCTTGCTTTTATCACGACTGCTTCGTAGACCTTCTTTCGCTCGAGTTCTCTCTGTATTAATTTCACCACTACCCCTGTTACTTCGCTTAAGCAACTCTTCTCTTGTCAACAGTAACTTGGACTCATCTTTCTCCTTTTCAATCCATTGTTCCCTAGTTAGAAGTTGTTGATTACCTCCTGTGTTTGTCAATCACTTCAGACGCTCTTCGTGAGCCTTCAACGACCCCACCGTCTCTTCCAAAATCATAGTAACTAGGTTGCCAAATTGCTCTATGGTAGAGGCAATGTTCAAAAACTTGGTGGGCACTGCCCGTAATAGCTTCTTCACCACATAACTTTTAGTAATTCCTCTCCAAAAGCTCATATGTTTGTAACTAATCCAGCCAATTTCATGCCGAAATCATTGATGGTATCTGTTTCCTTCATAACCAATCACTCGAATTCAGTTTTCAATGTATGCACCTTTGCAGTTTTGACACGTTATCAGCTTCTTGATACGTCACTTTGATGGCCTCCAATGCCTCCTTTGTTATCTCTGTATCAGCTAGAGTTAGCAATATGTCCTCGGGTATAGCTGGTATATCGTAGCCAATGTTAACTTATCCTCTTTCTCTTCAACCACGGTTGTTTTCGGATCCTTTGGTGATATTGCATCCCAGACTCTATGGGCCTGCATATTAACCTTCATTTTCATGGCCCATGCTATGTAATTCAGTCGTGACACCATAGGATAGCTCAAGCTGATCATTCTGTTCTTAATTTTCCCTGCCTCCATCGTTTGTGCCTTTGGCATACACTTGGTCATCCACTATGTTGCCTAGCTCTGATACCTGAATATTGACACTAAACACAAGCAATATTCAGAATATATGATTGTAAAACAGAGAATGTAAGTGTTGAATAGCTTAATGATTTTATTGATACTCACTCTCATACTTAAACAAAACATAGCTAGAAAGTGTCCTACAAAATAGGGACTACATAACAAACTTACCTAGACTAAATCAGCTACAAACGTTAAACAAAGACTTATTCAAAAACTACTCCTATAAACTCTCCAGGCCACGCCATGACCTAGACATGATATAGCAGCAGGACTCAGAAAAATAAATAGACACAACAGATAACTTCAAGTCATCAGCGGATTAGAATGGAACTACGCGTGTGAGATACCAGATAGCATATAGGCAAGAAGGAGATTAGATGATTTTCCAAAGACCTCTTCATCAAATGAAAAATCAATTTTAACAAAAGTTCTTAATAGCTACATTAATAAAATTAGATAAATATTTTTCTACCATTGATACATATTTATATTAGAAACTAAAGTATGATAATTTATCACTTAAATATTTGAATTTTGATATACTCATGTACCGCGGGTACCCCACTCTTATATTCACCAATGAATTTAAACATACATGATTAAAATTGATAAAGAAAAATAAAAATAATGGAAAAAAGACTTTGCAATGGGATCTGCCATGTGGCTAAGGATGAGATTAGCTCAAGTTTCCAAATTATTGAAACAACTCATTGCATTCACAAATGCTCAATAATATAACTAACCAATAATATAAAAGAAAATTATATCACTAATTTTCTTCAATTAATATGCATTTCTATTTCTATGAATACAACTTTTAAAAATCTATATAATCTAAGGATTGTTCATGAAACATCATTATCTTAAAAAAACTAATTTTAATATAATGATGTACCATGAACATCCTCAAATTATATGGAATTGATAAACTATAACATATTTTTGTTTATAAATTTAAATATTTTTACACTATCATTATATGAGAGGTCTTCTTACTATCATTCTATATAAGAATAATAAAAAAGGACACTCTATGATTTGTAATTTGTGTAATTTGTGTATCACGAACATAAATTATGTACGTATTTATAGTAGAATACACGGATATGAAAAAAAAGAGTCAATAACATTACCATTGATTTCAAAGTACAGCTGGATAACATCTAGGAAATATAAATTTCATAAATACTCATTTAATTTGTGATATCTGTATAGAGCTGGAAAAAATAAAGTACATTTTTTCCTTATATTTATATATAATATAGTTGGACTTTTTTTTATGACAATAATATGAAAGACACATATTTTATTAAATAATATGCAATTTTAATTGATGTCAGGTATTTATATATTTAAAAATAAATTATTTGAATACAATGCACAATGCAGAATATACTTATTTTTTTGATGTTATGTACAATGTAACTTAACAACAATATAAAACAAATATTTTTAAATATTATGCAATTTTGGATAGTAAGAGATAGTATATCCAAAAATAAATTATTTTAGTAGTAAGGGGCACATTTTTTTTACAAAAGGATAAGTAAAAAATATTAAATAAGTAGTAATATATGAATATGTATATTTATCGATAATATATTTTTAAAGTGAAACAATGATTTTTAGATTATTAAGATATATGCATACTCATGATTTGTTGGTGGTTCACCAAAAGGATATATGGGATTTTTTGAAACTCAATGTGCTTAGTGGAAGGGTAAATGACTAATTGTTAATTGGCTCAATACAATATTATTTTAATCTCTTTAGAAATAAATTGAATAGTCCTCTAAGTTTGCAAAGTTGTTTAATTAAAACTTGAATATCTGTCATCATATTTGTAGTCTTGTCATTTGACATGTATGGTTCTGTGAAGTCTTAGTACTTCAGTTGTTCGGTTTAATATTCAGTCTGTTTTCGTTATTTCAAATCATTTGTCTCTCATGGATAAGGGTAAGCTACCAGTACAAGAAATGGAGGAGGCTTCTGCTAGAATCCAAATCAAAGGGGAAGATCAAGGGCTTTGTTATGAGAATGATGCAGAGGACCTAAGCGACATTGATACACGCTGGTGTCTTGTGGGCCGATTCCTCACGGACTCACCAATAGATTTCCAAGCTATGCAACACAAAATGGCATCATTATGGAGACCTGGGAGGGGATTATATGTGAAGCCATTGGAGGGGAATCAATTTATATTTCAATTTTATCATGAAATTGATATTCAGAGAGTTATTGAAGGAAGCCCATGGACTTTTGAGCGTTTTCACTTGGTGTTAGAACGACTCAAGGATGGTGATAATCCCAGAACCGTGGAGATAAAGAGGATTGATTTGTGGGTCTAACTGCATGGCATGCATTCTGGTTTCATGTCTCAACGTGTTGCTACGGACATCGGTAATTACATTGGCAAGTATGTCGACGGAGATCCAAATAACTTCATTGGAGTATGGAGGGAGTTTCTACGTATAAGAGTGTCATTGCCTCTTGACTCAACTATCAAACGCAGGATGAAGTTGAAGAAGTCAGACAAGGACTGGTGTTGGGTTACATTCAAATATGAAGCCATACCTACCTTTTGCTTTATTTGTGGTATGATTGGACATGGTGAACGATATTGTGACCGGATATTTGATACACCAGGGGTGATTATTGAGAAGCCGTATGGTGCATGGCTTCGTGCAGAGCCAAGACGGAAGACACACATGATGGGTGATAAGTGGCTGAAATCCGGTGGTGTTTCTCAGGCGAAAAATTCCAGTATGGGAAACATGGAAAGCAAGGATAAGGCAGGCCCCGTGAAAGTTGCACAGGACCAACAAATTGCCACAATATCAGGGATTGGGGTGACAGTGGGTGCAGGAGATAAGGGCGGTAATGTCGGGATAAATGCTAATAATATGGAGTTAGTAAATTTGAACGCGTCAAATCAATTCACTCTTAAAAATTCAAATACAGAACGGGCTGAAAATGAAGATGGGCTGGATACAAGTGAATTAATAGTGGTGGAGTCAAAACGAAGGAGAGTGGGCCTGGACCAACTTACAGATAGCTCTCTCATCAAAGAACCTAATATCGTTTTGAGACAGGAGCAAGATACAGACATGGATACGTATGTGGGACAGGAGACGGAGTCAAAAAACGAGTTTTTGGCGGGTGCTGCAACGCAGACCCGCCACTCATCATGAATGTTTTAGCTTGGAACTGCCAGGGGTTGGGTTCTGCTGGGAAGATTCAGTTCCTAAAAGATATAACCCGTAGTGAACGTCCGGCTTTTATTTTTCTTAGCGAAACAATTAGTAGTTACTCGAGAATGGAGGAGCTTTGTGGGAAGCTGGGTTTTGAAGGTTTTGTTGCAGTTCAGCCTCAAGGTAGAAGTGGTGGTATCGCGATATTTTGGAAAAATGCTAATAATATCAACCTTGTGAGTTTCTCTAGATCTCATATTGATATTACGGTGTAGTGTTCTGGTAGTGTTATTTGGAGGTTAACTGGTGTGTATGGGGAACCAGACAGGAGTAAGCGTTATAAAACATGGGAGTTATTGAGGAATCTAGCTCGTGATGCGAATCTCCCTTGGTGTATGGTGGGTGATTTCAACAATGTTACATCTCAGTTGGATAAGAGGGGTGGTCCGGAGTATCCTACAGCTTTGGTTGAAGGGTTTAATGACTGTTTGCATGACACGAACTTGCATGATCTCGACATTATTGGTCATCAATTCACGTGGGAGAGAGGACGGAACACAGATCATTGGACAGAGATAAGGCTGGATAGAGTTTTGGCAAATGATGGATGGCTTGAGTTATTCCCGACGGCTAAAGTGTATAACTTAGAAGGCTCCCCTTTCGATCATAGTCCTTTGTATTTAATTCCAGAAATACCGAGGAGTGGTAAAAGAAGACGCAAATTTTGATTTGAGAACGCTTGGCTAACCGAACCAATGTGTTTTCAGATAGTTAAAAGTTGCTGGGATGGGGAGGTAGATGGTAATGTGATGCAAAGAGTTCAACGATGCGCTGAAAGTTTGGATATTTGGGGTAGAGAAATTATAGAATGCTTTAGTAGGCGTATTAAAGATTGTAAGAACAGATTGCGTGTTCTGCGGGATAAAAAAGATGATCAATCTCTGGTTGACTACGAGGAAACTCGAAAGTAGTTGTTTTTAGTGTTAGATCAGAAGGAAATTTTTTGGATGCAACGCTCTAAATAGTTATGGCTTCAAGCAGGGGAAAAAAACACTAAATACTTTCATGATTCTTGTAATAGAAGAAAACGAAACAATCATATTCAAAGACTGAAGAATGCAGCAGGTGAATGGGTGGATTGGAGTAATGGGTTGGAGGATATGATCAAGGGATATTTTCAGAACATATTTACTTCAGATTATAGTCGGTGTGAGGAGATTTTGAACTATGTTCCAAGCACTATTTCTGATCAACAAAATCTTTTACTGCTGGCAACTATTTTTGAGGAGGAGGTTAAGGAGGCAGTGTTCCACATGCATTCTGACAAAGCCCCGGGGCCTGATGGCATGACCCCGGCGTTTTTCCAGAAAAATTGGAGTATTGTTGGATGTGAGGTGAGTAGAATGATCAGAAGTTTTATGGTGACTGGTGAACTACTGGGGGGAATAAATAGCACACACATCGTTCTTATTCCGAAGAGAAAGAACCCTTGTAATTTGACGGAGTTAAGACCGATTGCTCTTTGCAACGTAGTGATGAAGATTGTAACAAAAGTGTTAGCGAATCGGCTTAAAAAAGTATTGGAAACAGTTATCTCGAAACTCAAAGTGCATTTTTGCCGGGTAGACTGATTTCTGATAATGTTATGGTTTCCTTCGAAATTTTGCACTATTTGAAATGAAAGAAGTTTGGAAAAGAAGGTCATATGGCCCTTAAGCTAGACATGTCTAAAGCTTATGATCGGATTGAATGGAGTTTTTTGAAGGAGATCTTAATAAAAATGGGATTTAGTAGTTGGTGGACTCATTTCATTCTGCAATGTGTCACTACTGTTGAGTACAATATTGTGCATGGGGAGGTCGATATTGGTCCAATAATTCCATCACGGGGGCTGAGACAAGGGGATCCCTTGTCCCCTTATCTTTTTATCATCTATGCAGAGGGGTTGACGGCTTTAATTAAAGAATATGAGAGGGAAAACTGGCTGCAAGGCGTAAGAATATGCAAGAAAGCTCCAGTTGTAAGTCACATGTTGTTTGCCGATGATGTGTATTTATACTGCAAAGCTGAGTCGGGGGAAGCAAGGAATGTGGTGGAGTTGTTGTCTAAATACGAGAAGGCGTCTGGGCAGAAAATTAATCGAGGTAAATCAACTGTGTTCTTTAGCTCCAATGTCATTGATTATAACAAGGAGATGGTGTGCCAGGAGTTACAAGTAAAAGAAGCTGATGATTCCTCTAAGTATTTGGGTCTTCCTAACGTGTTGGGTCGCAACAAATTAGTGGTGTTTGGGTATCTAAAGGAGAAGGTGAGAAACAGCATTAGAAATTGGAGTGAGAAGCATATTTCTAAACCTTCAAAGGAAATTCTCATTAAGATGGTAGCTCACTCTTTACCATCGTATGCTATGAATGTGTTTCTCCTGCCTTTAATAGTGACTCAAGAAATGGAGAAAGACATGACTAAGTTTTTCTGGAACACTTCAAGGAACTCTAGTACTAGTATTCATTGGATGGCTTGGGATAGAATGTCTCGGCATAAGAGTGCAGGGGGTCTGGGATTTAACTGTCTGCGTGATTTTAATTTGGCGATGCTAGGCAAACAATGTTGGAGATTGATAACCAATCCTGATAGTCTGGTGGGTCGAATTTATAAAGTAAAATATTTCGCGGATACAAGTTTCATGGAAGCTAAGTTGGGGGGTAATCCGAGTTTCATTTGGCGTAGCATAGTAGAAGCCAAAAGATTCATTGCAGCTGGATCGATGTGGAGGATTGGCAACGGGAAAAATGTTCAAATTCTCGATCAGCCGTGGTTAAATAATGAAGCTGATCCTTTTGTTGAAACGAGATCCCTAGCATTGATCAATCAGAATGTACATGCTTTATTTAGGATGGATAGAAAAGAATGGGATTTGGAAGTGATTGATGATATTTTTAGTGAAAGGGATAAGCAACTCATATTACAAACGGTGATTGAATAAGAGTTGGAGTCTGATGTGATTTCTTGGAAGTTAGAAGCCTCTGGTAATTACACGGTGAAAAGCGCGTATAGGCTGATTCAACAACAAAAAGGAGCATGGTCTGGGCTGACTAATGACGGCTTATTCAAAATGTTGTGGAATGTTCAAGCACTTCCTAAAGCTTTACATATGGTATGGCGTGCAGCTACTTCATGCTTGCCAACTAAAGTGCAGCTGCAAAGGAGACAGGTGAATGTTGACAATTTGTGTCCAGTGTGTAATGAGGCTGTGGAGTCCAATATTCATATTTTTGTTAGTTGCAGGGTAGCAACAACTTGCTGGCAGATTTTTAATTCAAATCTCAGTGCGGGTACTTTCACGAAATTCACATAATGGCTTCATCATAATCTTTCAAATCAATCGCAGACAGGCAGAGCAAAGATTATTACGTTATGCTGGGCCATTTGGCGAGCTAGAAATGATTTAGTGTGGAATGGTAAACGATGGAAGGCTATGAAAATTGTGGCTAAAAGTTGGGAGTATCTTTCACAGTGGAAGTTTGCTCAGTCTAGGGTTGGTGGAGCATCTCTTTATCCTTCAAGTCAAGGAGATGGTGTTGTTATCTGGGCAAAGCCATGCCATAATGAAGTAAAGATCACGATAGATGCGGCAATTTTCGAAGAGCAAAGACGGTCTGGTATTGGATTGGTAGCTCGGGAATTCACTGGTAATCTTATTCTGGCAAAAACAAGCTGCTATAGTGAGGTTATGAATCCGGTTCTAGCAGAAGCGATAGCAGTGAAGGAAGCCTTGAGCTGGGCAGAGGACATGAAGTGGAGTAACATTATCTTGGAATCTGATTGTCTCGTTGTTGTGCAGATGATCAGAAGCAAAACTCCATTGCGTTCTCGAGTTGGTAAGATAGTTAATGAGTGTAGGGAGATGATTGTTAGGGGAAACAACGTGAAGTTGTATTTCATTAAGCGGTCTGCGAATATGTCGGCTCATAAGCTTGCGCGTGTGTCACATATGTATCCTGATCGGAGTTTTGATTGGAGTTCTGTTCCAATCAAGGTTAGAGATTGTATTCTGAATGATCTTATTGAGTAATAAAATTGCATTTTCGTCAAAAAAAAAACTTGAATATCTTTTTTTTCACCAACAAAATGAAGAATTCATTAAAACATTGAACCCAACCCTGACACACCCCCAAACTGTCAACTACAGCCTGATTGTGAAACAAAAAAACATGCGAACCAAATAGGTGGTTTGTTTTCAGATTGTTTAACGCATTGAATATTCAAATTCTTTAAATTAAAATGTATTATAATGACATCTCGAGTAATCCAACCTACATCAATTCTGAAATTAGTTTTAACACAGTTGACCTTCACATAAGTATTATCCGTAGCCCAATGTTCTGAACTAATAATTGATATCAGAGCAACAAAAGCCCCTAAAATATGAACATTTTTTTGTTGTGAAAGGTGAGCTTTTGCGATATCCACCACCGTCTCAGATCTGATACAAACCTTACGGATCTCAAAAAATATCATCTAAATCCTTTTCAGACCGAAACCACCAACAAAAGATAAAATAACATCATAATATAAAACACTAACATCCCAAAAAGATGGGCACAACTAACAACCTTGATAACAAGATACTCGACAAGATCTCACCCGAAAATAATTAGATCTTTGTTTTATTGAGAAAATGATAGATAAATAAAGAGGAGATGGGAAAGCGAAGGGGGGCTTGATCGATTGATAGATGAAGGTTGAAGAATGGAGAAGTGGTGGCTAGAACTCTAATTTCGGGGGTCGACTCTCAAAACCCTAATCTTAATTTTCATAAAAGTATTATGTGTGTAAACTTGAATATCTTTTCATTCTCAATAAATTAATATTATTTAATCATATATTTATTAGCGTGAAGCCACAAAATTTAGTCGCATCAAGTCACTAATGCCAAATTTTTCACAGAAGTTGTAGACATATGCCTCGAATAAATGGATGCTCTCTAACATTTTGAAGGCTTAATCAATCAATTATGTTATAACTATTTACTTGTCATGCTTCTTTAGCTTCTTTACAAGCTATATTTTAGAAATCATTGCCAATTTTCCATTATTTACTTTAATGATTACCCTGATGAAGCCTTTCATTATTTCTTCTAATAGCTTTTTTATACAACTTAACACATAATTGATATATTATATATTTTACTAATTAGAAAATAAAAAAAAATTACATGTGTATTATTGTATGGCCAAGTCTTTTAATGGTCATATATACAGGGAAATGGTGATAACTTATGTAAGATTTTATGATGGCATTGTTGTTTAATCATAGAAACCTTTTTGTGATTGTCCAAAGAATACACAAATCAATAATGATACACCTCTAGTCTTCAAAACATGTTGGATGCATCTATCATCGAAATCAAAGAACACGATCTTTTGATGTTTGTATGTACGGTTGGAGCAAGCTACTGAGTACTTATAAGCGTCCTTGCAAGCACGAGTTTTGTTTGATGTGACTAGGACCACGGAATGCACATGATCCTAAGGCGTGTAATGGTCATTAATGGTCATTAGGAGACTGTGAGGAGAGGATAATGTAAAGTTGTTAGGCTTAGAGCATTGGCTCACGAATACAACAAGAGATATGCTCATTATTATGAAAGGTCGGCTGTAAATGAAATGTCAAGAGAGAAAGCATTAGCAGATCTAAGCGAGATATAAAATAAGAAACTTCGGAAACTCGAGAAAAAATATTGTCAACGAGAACACCTAAGCTTCTTTACAGAATCTTGGGAGCAAATTTTTGAATAAAGGTAAGTGTTAAAATTGACTTACATTTATGGATATTTTATGCCACCAAAAGCAAATATGAAAACAAAACTATTTGAGTAACCACAAGGTGAGGCTAAGGTGGCTTTAGAAAGGCTCCATGATTACACAGAGAATAAGCTGCAAAGAATACTTTAGGGATGAGGCTAGCTTAGAAGAATTTAATAAAAAAAATCGTAAGGAGCTTATAAATTGAACTAAGGTAACTCGAAGATATTTTTCAAACTTTCTCAAAAGATTAGAAAATGGGCAATCTGAAGATGATGTTACTCTAGTGAAAGAAAAGCATGTCCAATTGACAAATGCCTGACAATGTCAATACTGTACTGCCATATATGATTGTGACCATAACATGTGCTAAGGGTGCTTGGTGCGTAAAGGGGGTTAAAATAGAGACACCATTCAAAAACTTTGAGGCAAATGTTTCTTTAAGGCTCCGAGATAAAAAAAAATTTATTTTTCAAGTCAGCTTAATTTAAGTGATTTAGTAAGTAGTTGCTACAGCTTTTTTTGCAAGTGAACTGGTTTTGTTTTTACCTTAAATTTTCATATTACTTAGATTTTGCTTTACTTATGTTAGACAATTTCTATATTTTGATGTTTGTTTGATTGGAATATGAATGTAGTAGAATTTCTATGAAGTAATTTTAAGTCTTCTACATCTCATATGAAAGTGGAAAACTATTTATAGACTTATAATATTATGTGATAAGCTAGGCAATAAAAAACAAATTAAAATAGTCAGGAAAATGGGGATTTCTGAGAACTGAACTCGGAACCTCTCACCCCTTAAGCGTGAATCATACAACTAGACCAAATGCCATCATGGGTGCAAACCAAAAAATAGTTTAGAACATATCTATCACCCCCAAAAGCGGAACAAGTAACACAAAAAGATTTAAAGAATCCTGTTTTCTGGTTTTTGCCTTTAATCGAAAGAGTTTATGTCGGAGAGCATTAATTTTGTAGCAAACAACATTAATTTGGCAACAAACACTTTTCTAGTTGTCTTTCCTTTTTAGACGATTATTGGACAAACTATTTTGAAGTATTCATTATACTTTCTCTTGTAATTCACTAGAATTGTACTTACCCCACACCTCTTTGTTTCTAACCGTTGGCTGTGGCCTGGGGTCAAGCGTATTGGGATCTAAAATATTATTGTAAATTACAATTGAATATAGACATTAAAAAATTGTTTTTTGATGATGAGGCGAAGAGCTGCAAACGTCCATCACATCTCGAACCATAAATGCATTAAGCTACCAATCCACTTCGAACACGTTCATTTAGTCCAAACAGGAACATCCTCAGACTATAGATGTCCAATTCCCTCCTCACAATTCAAATTATTGTACATGTAAATGGTGACATACCATTATTACATATTTGAAAAGTCTTAAATGAAACCCATCAATTTCGTATTCTATTTTATTATTAAATTTCATATCGAGACTCGTTAGAAAATGTAGACATAATTTAAAGCAGAAAGGAATATAGGAAAAAACAGAAAGGAATATACAAGATGCTGTTAAACAAAGTGAAGAATCTATAAACATAATATTATACAATTTATGTATTCAGTCACATATATGTGCTTCTTTGATGTTTCAACCCATTTTTTTAGAAAATATTGTACACGGACCATAAGTATAAATTGATCTTGTTGCTTCCATGGATTACATTAAAGGCTAGAACAAGAGTGAACCCGTGTAGTTTATGCAGACTGCTTGTCCATTAGCTCCATCACAACACTTGGAAATCGGGTTTACTTACTAGCATATCACCATCATGGAGTAGAAACTTCAATCCCCTGCACCTCCCAGTATTTTTAGTATCAGACACCCGAGTTCATTCTAATATGTTAGAGGCATGGATAATTGATTTGAGAAATTCTCATTTGACATGTAATCATAATAAACTAGCATTTTCAAATAGTAGCTTGTAAAACTCATATACCACATTTGAATGTTGTTCATAAGTAAAACTCATTACCTGTAGTCCACCATTACATGTCAAATGAAAATTTATAAAACCTCTTACACCGACATTAGCGGATTAGAATGGAATTATTGATGTGAGATACCACATAGCATATAGGCAACAAGGAGATTAGATGATTTTCCAAAGACCTCTTCATCAAATAAAAAATCGATTGTAACAAAAGTACTTAATAGATACATTAACAAAATTAAATAATTATTTTTCTACCATTGATACACATTTATATTAGAAACTAAAGTATGATAAATCATCACTTAAATATTTGAATTTTGATATAGTGATGTATCAGGTGTACCCCACTATTATATTCACCAATGAATATAAACATACACGATTAAATTTGATAACAGAAAAATAAAAATTATGGTAAAAAGACTTTGCAATCCCATCTCCCATATGGTTAAGGATCAGATTAGCTCAAGTTTCCAAATTACTGAAACAACTGATTACATTCACAAATCATCAATAATATAACTAACCAATAATATAAAAGAAAATTGTATCACTATTTTTCTTCAATTAATATGCATTTCTATTTCTCTAAAAAACAAAATCTATATAATCTAAGGATTGTTCATGAAACATCATCATCTTAGAAAAATTAATTTCAATATAATGATGTACCATGAACATCCTCAAATAATATGGATTTGATAAACTATAACACATTTTTGATAACAAATTTAAACATTTTTACACTATCATTGTATGAGAGGTCTTCTTACTATCATTATATACAAGAATACATAAAAAAAGGACACTCTATGATTTATAATTTGTGTATGAGGAACATAGATTGTGCACGTATTTATAGAAGAATAAAGGGATATGAAAAAAATAAGTCAATAACATTACCATTGATTTCAAAGTATAACGTCTGGATAACATCCAGGAGATACAAATTTCATAAATACTCATTTAACTTGGGAAATCTGTATACAGCTAGAAAAATAAAGTACAATTTTTTACATATATTTATATATAATATAGTTGGACTTTTTTGTTATGAAAATAATATGAATGACACATTTTTTATTAAATAATATGCATTTTTAAATGATGAGAGGTATTTATATATTTAAAAATAAATTCTTTGAATACAATGCACAATGCACATTTTTTGATGTTAATTACAATGTAACTTAACAACAATATAAAATAAATATTTTTAAATATTATGCAATTTTGGATACTAAGAGATAGTGTATCCAAAAATAAATTATTTTATTAGTAAGGGGCACATTTTTTTTAGAAATAGCATAAGGTGAAATATTAGATAAGTAGTAATATATGAATATGTATATTTATCGATAATATATTTTTAAAATGAAACGATGATTTTTAGATTATTAAGATATATGCATAGTCATGATTTGATGGTGATTTACTAAAAGGACATATGGGCTTTTTTGAAACTGGACTACAAGTGTCCCTAATGGAAGGGTAAATGACTAATTGTTAATTGGCTCAATACAATATTATTTGGTCTCTTTAGAAATAAATTAAATAGTCCTCTAAGTTTGCAATGTTGTTTAATTAAAACTTGAATATCTTTTAATTCTCAATAAATTAAGATTTAAATGTTATTTAATCTTATATTTAAGAGCGTGAAGCCACAAAATTTAGTTGCATCAAGTTACCAATGCCAAATTTTTTACACAAGGTGTAGACACAAGCCTTGAATAAATGGATGCTCTGTAACATTTTGAAGGCTGATCAATCAATGATATTATAACTATTTAATTGTCAAGCTTCTTTAGCTTCTTTACGAGCTATATTAAGGTTTGATCAATCAATGATATTATAACTATTTACTTGTCAAGCTGCTTTAACTTCTTTACGAGCTATATTTTTGTAATCATTTCCAACTTGCTATTATTTACTTTAAAGATTACCCTGATAAAGCCTTTCATTATTTCTTCTAATAGCTTTTTTATACAACTTAACACATAATTAATATAATATATATTTTACTAATTAAAAAATCAAATAAATATATCTAAGTATTAAAGTATGGCCATGTTTTTTAATGGTCATATATACAGGGAAATGGTGATAACATATGTAAGATTTTATGATGGCATTGTTGTTTAATCATAGAAATTTTCTTGTGATTGTCCAAAGAATATAGAAATCAATAATGATACACGTGTAGTATTCAAAACATGTTGGATGCATCTATCACAAACTTTCGATGTTTGTACTAGGAGCATGCTACTGAGTACTTGTAAACGTCCTTGCAAGCATGAGTTTCGTTGGATATGCCTAGGATCATGGAATGCACATGATCCTAAGGCGTTTAAAGATTGTAAAGGTTATTAGGGGACTGTGAGGAGATAAGTTGTTAGACTTAGAGCATCGCTTCAGGAATACATCAACAGATATGCTCCATATTATGAAAGGTGGGCTGTAAATGAAAAGTCAAGAGAGAAAGTATTAGCAGATCTAAGCGAGATAAAAAATAAGAAACTTCAGACACTCAAAACTCGAGAAAAAACATTGTTAGCGAGAACACCAAAGCTTTTTTACGGAAGCTTTGTGGTAGATTTTTGAATAAAGACGAGTATTAAAATGGACTTATATTTATGGATATTCTATGCCACGAGAAACATATACGAAAACAAAGGTATTTGAGTAACCACAAGGTGAGGGTGAGGTGGCTTTAGAAAGGCTCCATGATTACCAAGAGAATAGGTGCAAAAATACTTTAGGGATGAGGCTAGCTCGGAAGAATTTAATAAAAAAAATCGTAAGGAGATTATAAATTTAACTAAGGTAACTGGAAGATATTTTTCAGACTTTCCCAAAGGATTAGAAAATGGGCCATAACATGTGCTAAAGGTGGTTGGTGCGTAAAGGTGGCTAAGAATTTCGAGGTAAGAGCTTCTTTAAGGCAGCGAAATAAAAAAAATTTATATTTCTCAACTCAACTTAATTTAAGAGATTTAGTAAGTAGTTGCTACTGCTTTGTTTGCAAGTAATTTGGTTTTGTTTTTACCTTAAATTTTCATATTACTTAGATTTTGTTTTTCTTATGTTAGACAATTCCTATATTTTAATGTTTGTTTGATTGGAATGTGAGGGAAAATGGGAAATTCTGAGAATTAAAGTATTCATTATGGTTTCTCTTGTAATTCACTAGAACTACACTTACCTCAAACCTTTTGGTTTCTAACCGTTGGCCTTGGCCTGGTGTCAAACGTATTAGGATCTAAAATATTACTGTAAATTATAATTGAATATAGACATTAAGAAATTGATTTTCGATGAGGAGCCGAAGAGCTACAAACGTCCATCACATCTCGAACCACAAATGGATTAAGCTACCAATCCACTTCGAACACGTTCATATAATACAAACAGAAACATCCTCAGACTACACATGTCATCACAATTCAAATTATTATACATGTAAATGGCGACATACCATTATTACATATTTGTAAAGTCTTAAATGAAACCCATCAATTTCGTATTTTTTTATTATTAAATTTCATATCCAGACTCGTTAGAAAATGCAGACATAATTCAAAGCAAAAAGAAACATAGGAAAAAATAGAAAGGAATATACGAGATGCTGTTAAACAAAGTGAAGAATCTAAAAACATACCGTTATACAATTTATGCATCCGGTCACATATATGTGCTTCTTTGTTGTTTCAACCAATTTTTTTAAAGAATATTTTACACGGACCATAAATATAAATTAATCTTGGTCGCTTCGATGGATTACACTAGAGGCTAGAGCAAGAGTGAACTGGTGTAGTTTATGCAGACTGCTTCATCATTAGTTCCATCATAACACTTATAAATCAATCCCACTTTTCTTTTGAGTTACCTGGTATATTCATCATATCATTATTCATTTTACTAAGAGAGGACCATCAAATGAATTTAATTAAACTGAATTTCTAAATTACAAGTCATTATATTTATCGAGTTTACTTACAAGCATATCACCATCATGAAGTAGAAACTTGAATCCGCATATTTAGTATCAGACACCCGAGTTCATTCTAATATGTTAGACGAGTGGATATTTGATTTGAGAATTTCTCATTTGACATGTAGTCATATTAAACTAGCATGTTCAAATAGTAGTTTGTAACACTCCTATACCACATTTAAATATTGTCAAGTTATATTTTTTAGTATCAAAAGTAAAACTCATTACGTGTAGTCCATGATTACATGTCAAATAAAAATTTATAAAACCCCTTATCGGTGTGAGATACCACATAGCATATAGGCAACAAGGACATTAGATGATTTTGCAAAGACCTCTTCATCAAATGAAAAATCGATTATAACAAAAGTACTTAATAGCTACATTAACAAAATTAGGTAATTAATTTTCTACCATTGATACACATTTATATTAGAAACTAAAGTATGATAAATCATCACTTAAATATTTAAATTTTGATATAGTGATGTATCACCTGTACCCCACTATTATATTCACCAATGAATATAAACATTCACGATTAAAATTTATAAGCAGAAAAATAAAAATTATGGTAAAAGACTTTGCAATCCCATCTCCCTTATGGTTAAGCATAAGATTAGCTCAAGTTTCCAAATTATTGAAACAACTCATTGCATTCACAAATTCTCAATAATATAACTAACCAATAATATAAAAGAAAATTATATCACTAATTTTCTTCAATTAATATGCATTTCTATTTCTCTAAAACACAAAATCTATATAATCTAAGGATTGTTCATGAAACATCATCATCTTAAAAAAATTAATTTCAATTTAATGATGTACCATGAACATCCTCAAATTATATGGATTTGATAAACTATAACACATTTTTGTTAACAAATTTAAATATTTTTACACTATCATTATATGAGAGGTCTTCTTACTAACATTCTATACAAGAATACATAAAAAAGGACACACTCTATGATTTGTAATTTGTATATCAGGAACATAGATTGTGTACGTATTTATAGTAGAATAGAGGGATATGAAAAAAATAAGTCAATAACATTACCATTGATTTCAAAGTATAACCTATGTTTACAAAACATCCAGGAAATACAAATTTCATAAATACTCATTTAATTTGTGAAATAAAGTACTATTTTTTACATATATTTATATATAATATAGTTGGACTTTTTTGTTATGACAATAATCTGAAAGACACATTTTCTATTAAATAATATGCAATTTTAATTGATGAGAGGTATTTATATATTTAAAAATAAATTATTTGAATATAATGCACAATATTCTTATTTTTTTGATGTTACTTACAATGTAACTTAACAACAATATAAAACAAAATAAGGTTTGATCAATCAATGATATTATAACTATTTACTTGTCAAGCTGCTTTAGCTTCTTTACCAGCTAGATTTTAGTAATCATTGCCAATTTGCTATTATTTACTTTAAAGATTACCCTGATGAAGCCTTTCATTATTTCTTCTAATAGCTTTTTTATACAAAATAACACATAATTAATATAATATATATTTTACTAATTAGAAAATCAAATAAATATATGTGGGTATTAAAGTATGGCCATGTCTTTTAATGGTCATATGTACAGGGAAATGGTGATA
Organism: Apium graveolens; assembly: GCF_009905375.1. Lineage (NCBI taxonomy): Eukaryota > Viridiplantae > Streptophyta > Magnoliopsida > Apiales > Apiaceae > Apium > Apium graveolens. The sequence goes on from NC_133653.1 coordinate 19,589,347, forward strand.
ACTTATGTAAGATTTTATGATGGTATTATTGTTTAATCATAGAAACTTTCTTGTGATTGTCCACAGAATATAAAAATCAATAATGGGACACGTGTAGTCTTCAAAACATATTAGATGCATCTATCATCTAAATCAGAGAACACAAACTTTCCATGTTTGTATGTACAGTTGAAGCATGCTACTGAGTACTTGTAAGCGTCCTTGCAAGCATGAGTTTTGTTGGATATGCCTAAGATCATGGAATGCACATGATCCTAAGTCGTGTAACCGTTATTAGGAGACTCTGAGGAGAGCATAATGTGAATTTGTTAGACTTAGAGCATGGGCTCAGAAATACATCAAGAGATATGCTCAATATTATGAAAGGTGGGCTGTAAATGAAAAGTCAAGAGAGAAAGCATTATCAGATCTAAGCCAGATAAAAAATAAGAAACTTCAGAAACTCGAAACTGGAGAAAAAACATTGTTAGATGGAACACCTAAGCTTTTTTACGGAAGCTTGTAGCAGATTTTTTAATAAAGACGAGTATTAAAATGGACTTATATTTAAGGATATTCTATGCCATGAGAAGCATATACGAAAACAAAGGTATTTGAGTAACCACAAGGTGAGGCTGAGGTGGCTTTAGAAAGGCTCCATGATTCCGCAGAGAATAAGCTGCAAAAATACTTTAGGGATGAGGCTAGCTCAGAAAAATTTAATAAAAAAAATTCTTAAGGAGATTATAAATTTAACTAAGGTAATTGGAAGATATTTTTCGAACTTTCTCAAAGGATTAGAAAATGGGCTATATGAAGTTGATGTTACCCCAGTGAAAGAAAAGCATGTCCAATTGACAGAAGCCTGGAAGTGTCAATATTGTACTGCCCTAAATGATTGTGACCATAACATGTGCTAAAGGTGCTTCGTGTGTAAAGGGTGCTAAAACACAGAGACCATTCAAGAATTTCGAGGTAAGAGCCTCTTTAAGGCAACGAGATAAAAAAATTTCATATTTTTCAGCTTAGCTTAATTTAAGTGATTTAGTAAGTAGTAGCTACTGCTTTGTTTACAAGTGAACTGGTTTTGTATTTACCTTAAATTTTAATATTACTTAGATTTTGTTTTCCTTTTTGTTTCTAACGGTTTGTTGTGGCCTGGGGGTCAAGCGTATTAGGATCTAAAATATTATTGTAAATTACAACAAAATATATACATTAAGAAATTGATTTTTGATGAGGAGCCGAAGAGCTACAAACGTCCATCACATCTCGAACCACAAATCAATTAAGCTACCAATCCACTTCGAACACGTTCATTTAATACAAACAGAAACATCCTCAGACTACACATGTCCAATTCCCTGTTCACAATTCAAATTATTATACATGTAAATGGTGACATACTATTATTACTTATTATTAAAGTCTTAAATGAAACCCATCAATTTCGTATTCTTTTTTATATCTAAATTTCACATCCAGACTCGCTAGAAAATGCAGACATAATTCAAAGCAGAAAGGAACATAGACAAAAATAGAAAGGAATATACGAGAGGCTGTTAAACAAAGTGAAAAATCTATAAACATAATGTTATACAATTTATGCATTCAGTCACATATATTTGCTTCTTTGATGTTTCAACCAATATTTTTAGAGAATATTGTACAGGGACCATAAATATTGTACACATAAGACTAGAGCAAGACTGAACCCGTGTAGTTTATGCAGACTGCTTCTCCATTGGTTTCACAACACTGGCAAATCAATCCCAACATTCCCTATAATTTCGAGTTACCTCCTCTATTATAATATCCGGGACATAACGTGTAATTGTTTCTATCAATAAATAAATATTATGTGATTATTATGTGATTTTTGGTGAATTATCTGATGATTGGTGTGGTTATGTGGATGTTTATATGTGGTAGAGTATTGGAATTTTAATTTTATTATGTTCAGAATAAAATATAGATCATTATGGTATTTTTCAGGTAATTTTTGGACTATTATATGATTTTATAATGATTTATGAATTTAATAATTATTTTCAGAATAATTACAAAACTATTTTATAAAGCCCGGAATTGTCCAACTTCAACCATTTTTGCGTTTTTACATTCTTAAGCTCTTCAAAAAACTCCTTCCTAACCCAATCTGATAATTTCGGACATTTTTCGTGATTTGACTTTTTCGTTCGGATTACGGTTTGACCCGTGCGCATCCCGGCGCAAAATTTTCGATACGATAACCATTTTGCTAACATTATCTTCATATAAAGTGTTATATAAGAAGCCCCATTTTGATAATTATCCAAAAGTTTTGATAATTATCCAAAACAGGTTGATAGTTATCCAAAACATTGTCCAATCGGATTGTTTTTGCAGTTACTTAGCGGCAAGTAACTTATATTTTTATCCAATACGATCCAACGCGTATTAATATTTCATAAATATAAATAGCCTATTTATTATTTCATTTTATTTCTATAATCATAATCAATCAGTAAAAACATAGAATATACAGAGCAAACCCTGTAAAATCGTAAAGTTCTTGAGAATCAAAGTCAAATCCGAAAGCGTTATCGAACTCGCAATCAAGCGTGCCATATACCGAATCGAAGCTCTCGAAAAGTTCTTTCATAATCAATCATCCATTTCAGTGCAGAGATCAAGGTGATTTTCTTATTTAATTATTTTAATTCGAATTAATTAATGATTAAAATAGGAATTTTTGATATTTATGTTGTTTATATAATTGATGATTTTATCTTGTAGATAATTTTATCCTTTTCATTTTGGTATATTATATTTCAAATTTGGAGTTCAATAACATGTAGAAAAGTTGGTTTGATTTTCGAGTTTGAATGTTCTCGGTGTTCTTGAATAAATTAATCGGAAAATTCATGTTTTGGCCAGATTTTTAATCCCTTTAAATCTGGGCATGTTTGGAGACTGTAGAGATGTAGATCGTCTCACTAGCAATCAAACCATGCTAAAATTTTTATTGTTGGATGTCGATGAAAGGTCATCGGAAAATCTGACATCGCCGGCGACGTGAACTTCCAGTCGGTTTTCCGGCCGACTGGGGTATTATTTCCGACCTAAGAAACCATGATGAGGTTCCTCCTCTCCGGTGCTTTTAATTTGCATCTTTTGAGGGAATTCTGGACAGATTTTCAAGCTTGAGGTCGGCCGGCAATGGCTGCTGCCGGCGACCGAGGAAGAAGGTGGCAAATTGCAGCTTTGACACCGAACTTTCTCCATTTTTGCATAAACGAAACCCTGTTTTAAAAACTTATAAAAAATAGATTTCTATTTATAAAAATTATAAAAATTATATTATGTTTATATTTATTTTCAGAAAATTGTTTTTAATAATTTAAAAATTCCAAAAATCATTATTTTAATTCCGAAAATAATTTTTAATTTAAAACCAAATCTGAATTAATTAATAATTAATTTTAGTGGATAATTAATTAGATAATTGATTAATTAATTCAAAAATTAATTGATTAATTGATTTAATTAACTATTAATTAATTTTAATTAATTTTTAATTAGATTTATTTATTTATTTTGATTTAATAATTTTGAAAAATAGTTTCGAGTTTTAAAATATTATTTTAAATTATTTTCAAGGCTCGATAACTATTATGAAATCATTTTAAAGTCAGATTGGGGTATTCGAACGCTGTTATTTAATTATAAAATGACTAAGCTACCAATCCACTTCGAACATGTTCTTTTGATACAAATAGAAACATCCACACACTACTGATGTCCAATTCCGTGCTCACAATTCAAATTATTATACATAAAATGGCGACATACCATTATTACATATTTGTAAAGTCTTAAATGAAACCCATCAATTTCTTATTCTTTATTATTATTAAATTTCATATCGAGACTCGCTAGAAAATATAGACATAATTCAAAGCAGAAAGAAATATAGGAAAAAACAGAAAGGAATATACAGGATGCTGTTAAACAAAGTGAAGAATCTATAAACATAATGTTGTACAATTTATGCAGTCGGTCACATATATGTGCTTTTTTGATGTTACAACTATTTTTTAGAGAATATTGTACACGGACCATAAGTATAAATTGATATTGGTCGCTTCCATGAATTACACTAAAGGCTAGAGCAAGAGTGAACCCGTGTAGTTTATGCAGACTGTTTCTCCATTGGTTCCATCACAACACTTGCAAATCAATCCCAGCTTTCCTTTGTGTTACCTCCTCTATTCATCATATCATTATTCATTTTACTAAGAGATGACCATCAAATGTATTTAGTTAAACTGAATTTCTAAATTACAACTAATTATATTTATCGGGTTTACTTACAGGTATATCACAATTATGAAGTAGAAACTTCAATCCCCTGCAGCTCCCAGTGTTATTTAGTATCAGACACCCCAATTCATTCTAATATGTTGACGGGTGGATAATTAATTTCAAAAATTCTCATTTGACATGTAGTCATAATAAACTAGCATTTTCAAATAGTAGTTTGTAACACTCCTATGCCACATTTGAATGTTGTCAAGTTATATTTTTTAGTATCATAAGTAAAACTCATTATCTGGTAGTCCATGATTAAATATTAAATGGAAATTTATAAAACTCGTTACACATATTGACACAAAAATTTAAACATAATAAATATTCAGAATGTATGATTGCAAAACATAGAATGTAAGCGTAGAACAACTTAAAGATTTTATTGATACTCACTCCAATACTTAAACAAAACACAGCTAGAAAGTGTCCTACAAAATAGGGACTACGTAACAAACCTACCTAGACTAAATCAACTACTAACGTTAAACAAAGACTTTTTCAAAAACTACTCATACAAACTCTCCAGGCCAGGCCATGACCCAGACATGATATAGCAGCACGACTTAGACAAATAAATAGACAAAGCAGATAACTTCAAGTTTGAATTAACACCCCAACAGACTTCCCCTTAATTCAAACTTTTTTGAACACAGTTTCTTACTCGAAGTGTACTCGTCATCTTCTCAAAATTCACCACGCTTAATGCCTTCATGAGAGAGTCAGCCCGTTGTTCCTCTGAACGCACATGTTTCACAATGATGTCTCCATTTTCAATGCACTCTCTAATAAAATGAAATCTAATGTCAATGTACTTGCTCCTACCATGAAATATAGGGTTCTTCGCTAAGTCAATGGCCAACTTGTTATCGATAAACAACATCACAGGTTGAATGTATTGCCCAGTAACTTGTGTCAACAATTTTCTCAACCATATCGCTTGACATGAGGCAGCCGTTGCTTCCATAAACTCAGCCTCACATGAGGAGAGTGAAACACACTTCTATTTCTACGAATTCCATGTTATCAAGCTTTTATTTAGATAGAAGACCATACCGCTAATGCTCTTCCTATCTTCTACATCTCCTGCTAGATTGCTGTCTGAGTACCCAATTACAACATTATTCTCTTCATCACTAGTATAAATCAAGCCAAAATCCATCATTCCTTTCACATATCGTAAGACACGTTTTGCAGCATTCAAATGCCTCACCGTAGGTTTTTCCATAAACCTACTTATAACACCAACAAAATAGGCCAAGTTAGGCCCAGTGTAAATCAAGTATCTCAGCCCTCCAATTATGCTTTTAAAATTTGTTTAATCCACCAGTTTGCCGCCTTCATCCTGGTTGATGATCTCTTTAGGATGCATCGGAATTCTAGAGGGATTACACTCAAACATTCCAGCCTTGTGAAGTATCTTCTTTGCATATCCTTCTTGTTTCAGACATATATATCCATCTCCTTGCACCACCTCAATACCCAAGTAATACGTGAGCTTGTCCAAATGGATCATGTCAAAACTCTTTGTCATTTGAGTTTTGAATTCCACAATAGCCTCAACACTTGTACCAGTGACTAGAAGATCATCCACATAAACTCCAACGATTAAAATTTCACTTCCCACATACCTGGTATACACTGCTTGTTCATATGCACATCTTGTAAATCCCAGCCCCTCTAGACACTTATTAAGCTTAGAATACCAGGCTCTTGGAGCCTGTCTTAGTCCATATAAATCATTCAATAGCCTATACACGAGATGCTTTTTTCCACATTTCATGAATCCTTCAGGTTGCTTCACAAATACTTCCTCCTTGATCTCTCCATTAAGGAATGCTGTTTTGACGTCGAGATGGTGCACCTGCCAATTACCTTTAGCTGCAAGTGCCAGCAACAGTCGTATTGTCTCGATACAAGTAACAGGTGCAAAAAGCTCATCAAAATCCACACCCTTCCTTTGCGCATAGACCTTCGCAATAATTCTGGCCTTATGCTTTATGATGTTACCTTCTGCATCTCATTTGATTTTATATATCCACCTCAGATCAATTGCCTTTCGCCCCTTTGGTAATTATGTTAACTCCCAGGTTCCATTTCTTTCAACAACCTCAATTTCAGCTTGCATTGCCTTCCTCCATTCACCCTCTTTAGCAGCTTGCGAGTAATTGACTGGTTCATCTATGCCCATAAGATATAGTTCATCCTCCTCCAGTTCTATTGGTTCAGTGGCAGCATAAATTTCATTAAGTGCTTTGAACTTTACAGGTGGTTCATCAGTCTCAGTCCCGTACTCTGATATGCTCAAACTTTGACCTATAATGTCTTCATCTTCAGGGTTGTCACTTGCTTCATGGGCTCCTTGCATTGTCACTTCAATATCTGTGTGCTGAGTTTGTAAAGTCGACATCAAAACAAAATTACCAGTATTAATCTTACCTGCACCTTCAGTTTCACACCAATTCTACGCCTATTTCTCCTCAAAGTTCATGTCTCGACTCATGTGTATCTTTCAAGTTTCAGGATCTAGCAGTCTATAGGCCTTTGTACCCGGTTCCTTTCCAAGATTCACTACTAGTCTGCTTCTATTGTAAAGCTTTTTCAGATTCACATTCCGCTCCTTCATATGTGGCATACATCCAAAGATTCGCAAATGATCTATACTTGGCTTTTCGTTGGATCATGCCTCGTATGGAGTAACATCAGTTACAGCACGGGTTGGAAGTCGATTCAACAAATATGTTGTGTGTCGAACAGCTTCCCTCCCACAAATAGTTTGACATCTTCATCTCCTTTAGTAAACTTCGCGACATCTCAATTAGGGTCCTGTTATGCCATTCAACCACGCCATTCAGCTGTGGCGAGTATGGAGCAGAAAAATGGCAAGTGATCCCAACTTCTTCATAATATCGAACAAAATCCTTTGAGGTAAATTCCCCACCATTGTTTGTTCTAAATGTACCAATCTTTTTCCCTGAACTATTTTCGACTAACACACGAAACTTCTAGAAGGCATCAAGAGCATCATTTTTATTTTTCAGAAGATAAGTCCACATTAGTCGACTATAATCATCAATTAGAACAAAGATATATTTATCACCTGCAGTCGTTGTTGGTGATATTGGGCCACAGAGATCGCCATGCACCAACTCAAGAGGTCTCGTTGCGATGGAATTCGATTGGCTAGGAAACTATTTTCAGCATTACTTTGACATGAGACAATCAGTGCACACCACTTTTGGTTGTTTGATGACAGGCATTCCCAACACCATATTATCCGTGGACATGAGTTTTATGGCCTTGAAATTAACATGACCGAGACGAGAATGCCACAACCAGCTCTCATCTTCACATCGTGACATCAAACATTGTAAATCCCTGCTATAAATTATAATTTTGTACAATCTATTTGTTGAACATTTAACTTTCATAAGAAAATTTCCTTCTTGTTCTCTAGCTAACCCATAAATAATCTCCTCTAATAGTGATATTGTATCCCTCTTCTGCAAGTTGCCCAAGGATAATAATGTTACTACGTAAGGAGGGAATAAAATATACCTCGTACAATGTTCTAATTTTTCCATTCTTGAACTTCAAAGAGATGCAACCCTTTCCTTCAATTTGCACAACTGATTCATCCCCAAATTTAACTTGTCCTACTACACTTTTTTCCAATTTATCGAACTTGGATAGTTGTCCTATCATGTGGTTACTAGCTCCATTATCTAAGTACCACATATTGGATTCCATTTGGCTTCCAACATCACCTTGACTCAACTTAGGCTTTACTTGTTCTTCATTGATCAAGAATACTTTCTTTTCATTTTCCTTAAGTTCCGCCAAGAGGAGTGCAGGTTCCTCGTCAGGGATCTGTGCCATGTGTGCCTCTTTCTTTACATCCCTGTCATGTTTTGGCTTTCTACACTCGATGGCATAATGTCCATATGTAAGGCAATTGAAACAACGCACCTTGCTTTTGTCACGACTGCTTCGTACACCTTCTTTCCCTCGAGTTCTCTGTGTATTAGTTTCACCACTACCCCTGTTACTTCACTTAAGCCACTCTTCTCTTGTCAACAGTAACTTGAACTCATCTTTCTCCCTTTCAATCCATTGTTCCCTGGTTAGAAGGAGTTGATTACCTCCTGTGTCTGTCAATCCCTTCAGACGCACTTCGTGAGCCTTCAACGACCCCACCGTCTCTTCCAATGTTATAGTATCTCGGTTTCCAAATTGCTCTATGGTAGAGGCAATTTGCAAAAACTTGGTGGGCACGGCCCGTAACAGCTTCTTTACCACATAACTTTCAACAATTCCTCACCAAAAGCTCGTATGTTTGTAACTAATCCAACCAACTTCATGCTGAAATCATCGATGGTATCTATTTCCTTCATAACCAATGACTCGAATTCAGTTTTTAATGTCCGCACCTTTGCAGTCTTGACACGTTCAGCTCCTTGACATGTCACTTTGATGGCCTCCCAAGCCTCCTTCGCTGTCTCTTTATCAGTTAGAGTTAGCAATATGTCCTCGGGTATAGCCTGGTATATCGCAGCCAAGGCTAACTTATCCTCTTTCTCTTCAACCACGGTTGTTTTCGGATCCTTCGGTGATATTGCATCCCAGACTCCATGGGCCTGCAGATTAACCTTCATTTTCATGGCCCATGCTATGTAATTCGCTCGTGACAGCATTGGATAGCTCAAGTTGATCATTCTGTTCTTAATTTTCCCTACCTCCATCATTTGTGCCTTTGGCATACACTTGGTCATCCACTATGTTTCCTAGCTTGGATACCAGAATATTGACACTACAATTTAAACACAAATAATATTCAGAATGTATGATTGTAAAACAGAGAATGTAAGCGTTGAATAGCTTAAAGATTTTATTTATACTCACTCTCATACTTAAACAAAACACAGGTAGAAAGTGTCCTACAAAATAGGGACTACATAACAAACTTACCTAGACTAAATCAACTACAAACGTTAAACAAGGACTTATTCAAAAACTATTCCTATAAACTCTCCAGGCCAGGCCATGGCACAAACATGATATAGCAGCACGACTCAGAAAAATAAATAGACAAAGCAGATAACTTCAAGTTTGAATTAACACCCCAACAACACACACATCAGCGGATTAGAATATAACTACGGGTGTGAGATACCAGATAGCATATAGGCAACAAGGAGATTAGATGATTTTTCAAAGACCTCTTCATCAAATGAAAAATCAATTATAACAAAAGTACTTGATACACTACAACAAATTTGGCCATTTTTGACGGTTTTTTGAACTGAAATCGTCGTAATTGAGCCATTTACGACGGAAACAAATCGTCATTTTTGGTCAAGTAGTAAGTTCGTTTTTTCGTCACAAGATAAAATTACGTCGGAAGTTAGGATGCAGGGGCCACGTCTCAATAAAATAATAAATCTACTTACGACGGAATTTATTCCGTTGTATGTTATGAAGTTACGCCGGAAAATATTATCGTAAGTTAGTTACTTACGAAGGAGGAAACGTCAAATATTTTATTGTGGGACCCATCTTTGATAAAATAAAACATAAATTTATGACGCAATTAACGTCGTAAATTATTAACTTACGACAGAAAAAAGTATCGTATTTTAGGAATTGGGACCTACTTACGACGGAATATGCGATGAACAGCCGTCGTAAGTTTGTATTTCCAGAAGAGTCAAATACTGATTTTTCAGTTTCCAGCCATTTTCGGCTTCCAATTTAAATTCTAAACTTGCCAAAGTCAAATACAATCAACGTCTAATTTAATTTCCGGCTTCCAATCACAAACTCAACAAAATATAAAACTAATGCTACAAGACAAAATACCATAATTTACATTAGTTATACCATATATCCGTACCAATTCACATTCAAAAGTAGAAAGCAAATTAGGTGGATATACAAACACCCACTAAACGAAATTCAATTTCAAAACACCCCAAAAATAAATTCAGTTTACAAACACAACTTGGTTAACTTACAAACATTCATTATCAAATACATAAAGCTAAATTTCAATCCCTAATAACGAGCGACATGATCATAATAAGAATCGCTCATATCACGATCTACATCAGACTCGTTACTCTCGTCATTGCTGTCTCCATCATTAGAATCATCTTCGGTAGATAGCTAGGGTTTCCCCCTACAATATACACTTAAATAAATTAGAAATTTGTAATCAAAATTAGGCAGAATATTTTGTGTACACGGAAGTTAGAGAAGTCCATGCAAGATACATGCCTCACTAGATGTTTCTTTGTTCACACGAAAGATTAAAAAAAGATTAAAATTTTATTTTATGGAAGAGGGAAATGCTGGAAACTAATTGTATAAGACCAAATAGTCAACTTTAATTTAATTGATCAGTAAAAAAATTTGTTACCATATTCCACAATATATAAAGTAATGAACAAAGGTTACATAGCGCAAGATGAACGGCTTAGGATGAACATATGATCAATGCAGAGGTTAAAAGGAGCAAAGGTTAGGGACTAAATCAAGCCACAATTGTAGGAGGAGTTTGTTTCCTTTGGTAATCCAATAAGGTACCTACTGTATATAAACTAAATTTCATGTTCAAATATGCATATGTCTATTTGATCTATCCAACATAATACGTATGTATTAAATGAGGAAGCTGAAATATACATATACTGATATTCCCTCCAAATTAAATTAAATAACTAACACTAAGACTAGTGTATAATTATTTTTATCTCAATATAGTATAATATATATATATAATTAGGTAAATTTTCTTATATGTTAATTAATCCCTCTAATTTTTTTCGGAATTTAATCCTTCTATTTTGTTTGATTTTTTGGGCACGCTGTTAATTAGAAGTTTTGATTGTATTGTTAGGATTATATATTTAAAATTTTCCTTATTGAATAAAAACATTAAATCAACAGTGTTATTCCCGAAATAACTTAAAATGTAGGATAATTATACCTGAATATGGTTGTAACTAATTAATACTTAATCACGTTTCCTGATTAACACAATAGATATAACTAATAATTATAAATATATTTACTTTTGATGCTCCTGACAGTCATATACTAATATCATGATATCTAATACTTCTAGTAATATAAAATCCTCACAAGTAATATGAATATAATCCTACCAAGCGCTAAATTTGATGATATCTAGTACTTTGAGTAATTAGTGTTCTTATCAGCTGGCTTTATGCAATGCAATACTTCCTTTCTAGGTTTCAGTTGCGCCCTTAATATGTACAATATATAGATTTCATAGTAATATATATATATACATATATATATATAACATATGTATAGCCACCTAAAATGGCACTCTTAATACAAATATTAATTTAGAAGCTGGGGGATTAACTTCTATATGTGGAAGCTAAAGTTTGGTATATGTAGAATATATAAAATGCTCCACGAACCTTAAGGAGTACCATTTTTTATGAAAACGAGCATTACCTGCAGAGCAATGTAAATGTGCGGCATCTACATTTTCCTATCTTCTTCTATAAATGTAAGCAAGCTTAATTGATTGGGATTATTTCCTTTACAAAGCTTAAATCAAATTCTCAACCTCTGTTGATGAATAAGCTAGAGAGGAAACAAAATAGAATTAAGAAAAACAGATGGCATACTGGACCAAACAAAATCAGCATTACTGTAAAGAAATGGTCAATGTCTGGAAACTCCATTTTTAGGCCATATCACGATTAATCAGGCCAGACTAGGTTAAAAATACATTCTAAGTGATGTTGTATGTCTAGATACAAATTGGAAAATCAAAAATGGCTCAAGGATATTAATAGAGAAATCCTCGAAAGCAGGCCATCAAAAGAAAATAAGGTTTGCCTATATAAGGCTGGTATTTCAGTAACAAAATTATAGAATAAAGTTAAAAGAAGGTTTAATTTGCACCGCTAGGTTAGACTCTTACAACAGTATTCAAAACTGTCTACCTTTCCAACAAAAGCTACGGATTTGAAATGTTTGTACGTGGCCCTGCAGGACAACCCATGATGGTATATACCACCTACAAGTGCACGATTACAGAAATAATCAAATAATAATAAAGAATCCAATTGCACTTTAATAAGCTAATCTCACTAGTTAACAACTAAGAAGTAATGCATATCCAATTGGTAGGCATAATGCTGCATATGCCACAAGGCTTGGTGCCAAATTTTTCTATGTGACAGACACATTTTTACACTGTTATTTTATCCTTTTTCTGTTTACTAATTAGGGAACTTTCCTTCATCATTAGCAGTTCACATTTAAATCACGAAACAGTAAACAAATAGATGCTCAAGTCACCTCCATATATACATACCCACGTGGTGTAGGCATTCCGAAATTGCGCATAATGTTCTCCTTTGTGTTTCTACCCTTCTGTTGACCAATGAACATGTAGCTTCTTCCATTTATTGATCCAAGACCCGTGATAATTGCAGGATCATCATACCCTCCTCGATAACCATCTAGCTCTACAAACTGGAAAGATATGAAATAAAATACTAACAGATCTTTTAGAATATCATTGTTAGTCTAACTAAAGAAAAATAGAAGCATGAGAATTTAAAAAAACCTTTACTAACTTCTCAGTAATATTAAATATGTGGTCAAGACACGTTGGCCTATTAGGATGACCTGCAATATTTACACACTGAATTGGAGTCAAATGTGTGTAGAGATCTTTGAGAGCCTGCAATTTATGTTTCAAAGTGAGAAGAGTTGATAGAGAAATGTAGGCCGAAACAAAGTATTGCATTCGAAGTTGAACACCAAATTCCCACTCAGTAATATCGACATCTAAAACAGCAAATCTTGCAAAACTTATAAGCAACATTTTATTTAAGCTATTTACAAAGGAAGGGTCAAATTAATAAACTCAAATGCATCAGGACAGAGTTTCAGTAGCTTGATACCAATCTTTTAAGTTCAGAGACAGCAACAAGTCTGTCTAACTACTACTTAACGTTAACAAAGTACCAAAGGTAAAATCAGTTGACACACAATCTCCAATTTGCCATTTCTATCATGAATCTTTTGGTTTGTGCTACTTTATGTACCCATGTCTCACATCCATTCAAAAACAAAAATAATCTACCATTTTCTTCGTTGCTATTATCTTTTCTGCTACGAGTGGACAACATATAGTTTAATTAAATAAGCAATACAAGAAGTATTGCAAAAAAAAGGTTACATAAACCCAATTTCAATTTTTACAATCGTGCAAATGCTATAGTAAGAGTCAAGTTTGGAACTCTTAAACTTCACATTCAAGTACTTCATAATCCTTACCCATCCTAAGTCTTCCCAAATCACCCATTTTTATTATCTTTAACTTCTTTGAAACATGAAAAAAAAGAATTAGAGGCAAATAATCCAAACAATAGTCAACAAACATACGAACATAAAAAAGAAATAACACAACCAAATATACCAGTTTGAAAATGTTCTATTTAACCATCAGCAGAATGTAGGGGCAAGTTGACATCATAAAATGTTTTATTTAACCACTCTATTAATACTGCTCTCTGCATTTCTACACAACCAGTTTAAAAAAGCTATCCAACTTAAAAACAGAAAATTAGAGAACAGTATAAGAAAAATCACAATATTTTTTTAAAATAGTCAAAAGTTTCAGGAAACCTTATTCTGCTAGCCTACTTGGACGAGAGAGAGAGAACCAATTTAGGGACAACACATGTTTTAAAAAATCAAACAAATACCAAAGCATGCATATAGAAATCAAGACCTAAATCGAGACATTTACATACAATTTAAAGCACATATACATACAATCTGAGATAAGAGAGAATTGAAGGATACCTAAATTGACCCGTTAATTGAGAAATAAAATACATACAATGAAGATATAAGACCTCAATCTAATTTGAAAATAGAAGCTACCAAATGGAACACTGAACCCCGTTAATTGAACCTGTAGTCGAAACCCTAATTTATGGCCGCACTTCTTTTCTTTTGGGAGGAGATATGTTAGGCTTTGTAATTGACAAAATTTGGGCTTTGGAAGCTGTGTTTATAATTTTTGTTTACTTAGATTGTATAAGTGTCTAAATCATTAATATTTGCAGCCAATCTTTTTATTAAAAAAATTATTAATTTTTTAAGAAATTATCCTATATATAATTCAATTAATTTTGTGGGATAGTTTCATGAAATTATTGAATATTTACTCGTTCAAATAATATTTTATTATAAAAAATAACAGTCTAGCATCAGTTTTACTTATACAACTAACTAGTGTTTAATCCTGAATTGGTATTTCGATTATTTTAAAAATAATTTTTCACCGATCCAACCGTATGGATTTCAATAAATATATATATTAGTGATATAACCAAAGTTTAATATCAAAATAAGTTTATTTGGTTTGTCATTTCAAGAGTGAAAGATCAATTTGACTAATACAACTAACTATTGTTGAATCCTGAATTGGTGTTTCGAATACTTTAAAAATATTTTTCAATGATTCATCCGTATGGATGTCAAAAGATATATATATTAGTGATATAACCAAAATTTCATATCAAAATAATTTTATTTGGTTTGATATTTTAAGAGTCAAACATCAGTTTGACTAGTACAACTAAAAAGTGTTGAATCTTGAATTAATGTTTCGATTATTTTAAAAATATTTTTCAATGATCCTACTGTATGGATGTCAATAGATATATATATTAGTGATATAACCAAAATTTCATATCAAAATAATTTTATTTGGTTTGACATTTTAAAAGTCAAGTATCAGTTTGGCTAGTACAACTAAAAAGTGTTCAATCTTGAATTAGTGTTTCGATTATTTTAAAAATATTTTTCAATAATCCAACCATATGGATGTCAATAGATAAATATATTAGTGATATAACCAAAATTTCATATCATAATAATTTTATGTGGTTTGACATTTTAACAGTCAAGCATCAGTTTGACTAGTACAACTAAAAAGTGTTGAATCTTGAATTAGTGTTTCGATTATTTTAAAAATATTTTTCAACGTTCCAACTGTATGGATGTCAATAGATATATATATTATTGATATAACCAAAATTTAATATTAAAATAATTTTATTTGGTTTGCCATTTTAACATTCAAAGATCAGTTTGACTAGTACAACTAACTAGTGATTAATCCTGAATTGGTGTTTCGATTATTTTAAAAACTATTTTTCAACAATCCAACCGTATAGATGTCAATAGATATATATATATTAGTGATATAACCAAAATTTCATTTAAAAATAATTTTATTTGGTTTGCCATTTTAATAGTCAAGCATCAGTTTGACTTGTACAGTTAACTAGTGTTTAATCCTGAATTGGTGTTTCGATTATTTTAAAAATATTTTTCAATGATCCAACCATATGGATTTCAATAATTATATATATTAGTGATATAACCAAAATTTCATATCAAAATAATTTAATTGGATTTATCATTTTAACAGTCAAGTATCAGTTTGACTTGTACAGCTAACTAGTGTTTAATCCTGAATTGGTGTTTCGATTATTTTAAAAATATTTTTCAACGATCCAACCATATGGATTTCAATAAATATATATATTTGTGATATAAACAAAGTTTAATATCAAAATAAGTTTATTTGGTTCTCGTTTTAAAAGTCAAAGATCAATTTGACTAGTACAACTAACTAGTGTTTAATCCTGAATTGGTGTTTCGATTATTTTAAAAACTATTTTTCAACAATCCAAGCGTATAGATGTCAATAGATATATATTAGTGATATAACCAAATTTCATATCAAAATAATTTTATTTGGTTTGCCATTTTAACAGTCAAGCATCAGTTCGACTAGTACAAATAACTGATAATTAGTTTTGAATTTGTGTTTCGATTATTTAAAAAAATAATCGATCCAACCGCTTGGATGATATTATATATATATATATATATATATTAGTGATAATCAATATTTTATATTAAATTATTTTATCAAAATATTTAATTTTTTTTTGAAATTCTTGAAATGTCACCAAAATAAATAAATAATGACATTAATATGGTTGGATCATGAAATAATATTTTTTAAAAATTGAAATTATCAAAAATCATGTGCTAGTTTACGCTGGAGTCCTTCATAAATTATTATGTACAAAAAATTGAGTAAGTCAAATTTACCCCCAAAATTTTGGGGAAAAAGTTAAATTTACCTATTTGATAACTTACGATGAATTTTAATTTCCGTCGTAAATTAGATGTTCAAATATTTTCTGTCACAAATATTTCATCGTAAATTTGAATAAAATATATATATTTTTTAATTTCAAATAAAAATATTTATCTTACGACGAAATGTTCAAATCGTCGCAATTTCAAATGATTTTTATTTTCCCGCCAAAAATTTGGTGAAAAGGTTAAATTTTCGTCTTTGATAACTTACGACGAATTTTAATTTCCGTCGTAAATTTTACTAAAAGTAATTAGCTTATGATGAATTATTTAAATCATCGTAACTTTAAATATTTTCATTTTTATTTAATCGTATCGTGTATAATTTTATTAATAAAATACTAAACTTACGACGATTTTGGGTTCGGTCATAGATAATTACGATATTTTACTTTTTTCCGTCGTAAGTTGGGCGCGCATGTTATTCGGTCGTAAGTTGACCGTCGTAATTGGCCTATTTTGTTGTACATTAACAAAATTAGATAATTATTATTCTACCATTGATACATATTTATATTAGAAACTAAAGTATGATAAATCATCACTTAAATATTTGAATTTTGATATAGCGATGTATCACGGGTACCGCACTCTTATATTCACCAATGAATATAAACATACATGATTAAAATTGATAAAGAAAAATAAAAATAATGGCAAAAAGACTTTGGAATCCCATCTCCCAGTGGTTAAGGATGAGATTAGCTCAAGTTTCCAAATTATTGAAACAATTCATTGCATTCAGAAATGATCAATAATATAACTAACCAATAATATAAAGAAAATTGTATCACTAATTTTCTTCAATTAATATGCATTTCTATTTCTATGAATACAATGGTTAAAAATCTATATAATCTAAGGATTGTTCATGAAACATCATTATCTTATAAAATTAATTTTAATATAATGATGTACCATGAACATCCTCAAATTATATGGATTTGATAAACTATAACATATTTTTGTGTACAAATTTAAATATTTTTACACTATCATTATATGAGAGGTCTTCTTACTATCATTCTATACAAGAATACATAAAAAGGACACTCTATGATTTGTAATTTGTGTAATTTGTGTATCAGGAACATAAATTGTGTACGTATTTATCGTAGAATAAAGGGATATAAAAAAATAAGTTAATAACATTACCATTGATTTCAAAGTACAGCTGGATAACATCGAGGAGATACAAATTTCATAAATACTCATTTAATTTGTGATATATGTATAGAGCTCGAAAAAATAAAGTACATTTTTTTCTTATATTTATATATAATATTGTTGGACCTTTTTGTTATGACAATAATATGAAAGACACATTTTTTATTAAATAATATGCAATTTTATTTGATGAGAGGTATTTATATATTTAAAAATAAATTATTTGAATACAATGCACAATACACAATATACTTATTTTTTTGATGTTATGTACTATGTAACTTAACAACAATATAAAACAAACATTTTTAAATATTATGCAATTTTAGATAATAAGAGATAGTATATCCAAAAATAAATTATTTTAGTAGTAAAGGGCACATTTTTTTTACAAAAACGATAAGAAAAAAATATTAAATAAGTAGTAATATAGGAATATGTATATTTATCGATAATATATTTTTAAAGTGAAACAATGAATTTTAGATTATTAAGATATATGCATACTCATGATTTGTTGGTGGAATATATGGGCTTTTTTGAAACTCGGTAATGGAACGGTAAATGACTAATTGTTAATTAGCTCAATACAATATTATTTTAATCTCTTTAGAAATAAATTGAATAGTTCTCTAAGTTTACAAAGTTGTTTAACTAAAACTTGAATATCTTTTTTTCACAAACAAAATGATGAATTCATTAAAACATTGAACCCCAGCCGTGACAAACCCCCGAACTGTCAACTACAGCCTGATTGTGAAATAAAAAATGAGCTAACCAAATAGCTATTTTGTTTTCAGATTATTTAACGCATAGAATATTCAAATTCTTTAATCTAAAAAGTATTACAATGACATCTCGAGTAATCCAACGTACATCAATTCTGAAATTAGTAGTAAGAGTTGACCTTCACATAAGCATTATATGTAGACCAATATTCTGAACTATCAGTTGATATTAGCGCAACAAAAGCCCCTAAAATACGAACACTTTTTTGTTGTGAAAGGTGAGCTTTTGCGATATCCACCACCGTCTCAGATCTGATACAAGCCTTACGGGTCTCAAAAAGTATGATATAAATCCTTTTAGAGCGGCCGAAACCAACAACAAAAGACAAAATAACATCATAACATAAAACACCAACATCCCTAAAAGATGGGCACGACTAACAATCTTGATAACAAGGTACTCGACAAGATCTTACCGGAAAAGAATTAGATCGTTGTTTTATTGAGAAAAGGATAGATAAATAAAGAGGAGATGGGTGAGCGAAGGGGGGCTTGATCGATTGATGGATGAAGGTTGAAGAATGGAGAAGTAGTGGCTAGGACTCTAGTTTCGGTGGTCGACTTTCAAAACCCTAATCTTATTTTGCGTAAAAGTATTATGTGTGTAAACTTGAATATCTTTTCATTCTCAATAAATTAAGATTTGAATGTTATTTAATCATATATTTACGAGGGTGAAGCCACAAAATTTAGCCGGATCAAGTCACTAATGCAAAATTCTTCACAGAAGTTGTAGACATATGCCTCAAATAAATGATTGCTCTCTAACATTTCGAAGGCTTAATCAATCAATTATATTATAACTATTTACTTGTCAAGCTTCTTCAGCTTATTTACAAGCTATATTTTAGTAATCATTGCCAATTTGTCATTATTTACTTTAAAGATTACCCTGATGAAGCCTTTCATTATTTCATCTAATAGAATTTTTATATAACTTAACACATAATTAATATAATATATATTTTACTAATTAAAAAATAAAATAAATATATCTGGGTATTATTGAATGGCGAAGTCGTCTAATGGTCATATATACAGGGAAATGGTGATAATATATGTAAGATTTTATGATGGCATTGTTGTTTAATCATAGAAAATTTCTTCTGATTGTCCAGAGAATACACAAATCAATAATGATACACCTCTAGTCTTCAAAACATGTTGGATACATCTATCATCGAAATCAAAGAACATGATCTTTTGATGTTTATATGTACAGTTGTAGCATGCTAATGAGTACTTATAAATGTCCTTGCAAGCACGAGTTTTGTTGGATGTGCCTAGGACCATGGAATGCACATCATCCTAAGGAGAGGAGAATGTGAAGTTGTTTGGCTTAGAGCATCCGCTCATGAATACATCAAGATATATGCTCATTATTATGAAAGGTCGGCTGTAAATGAAAAGTCAAGAGAGAAAGCACTAGCAGATCTAAGCGAGATACAAAATAAGAAACTTCAAAAATACGAGAAAAAATATTGTCAGCGAGAACACCTAAGCTTCTTTATTGAAGCTTGGGAGGAAATTTTTGAATAAAGGCGAGTGTTAAAAAGGACTTATATTTATGGATACTCTATGCCACCAGAAGCATATACGAAAACAAAACTATTTGAGTAACCACAAGGTGAGTCTGAGGTGGCTTTAGAAAGGCTCCATGATTACGAGAGAATAAGCTGCAAAAATACTTTAGGGATCAGGCTAGCTCAGAAGAATTTAATAAAAAAAATCGTAAGGAGCTTATAAATTTAACTATGGTAACTCGAAGATATTTTTCAAACTTTCTCAAAAGATTAGAAAATGGGCTATGTGAAGTTCATGTTACTCTAGTGAAATGTCAATAGTGTACTACCCTAAATGATTGTGACCATAACTGTGCTAAGGCTGATAAACACAAAATCAATATAATTTAAGGATTGTTCATGAAACATCAACATCTTAAAAAAATTAATTTCAATATAATGATGTACCATGAACATCCTCAAATTATATGGATTTGATAAATTATAACACACTAGCTTTATACCCTTGCAATGCACGGGAAATTTTTAATAATATTTTTAATGTGTTTGTTACATATTTATTTTATTATTATATTTTGTTTTGAATTTTTATTTAAAACTTTATATAAATTTTCGTTACACAAATATTTTTTTGTCATAAATGGTGTTATGTATTGCTTATATAAATTATCTTCACTTGTATTTACTATATATTTTATTGAATATACGGTATTCACTTGTATTTAATATAAATAGTGTTATTATTTCTTTTCGTTAATTGATTACAGGCACACGGTGGCTTGCACTCCTATCACCGCACCAACACCTTGTTGGCTTACTCTTATTATTATTTCAATTTTTTAAATTGTTTTCAACTTTTATACAAATTTCTAGTTACATTTCTATTTACATGAAATTTAATAATGTGCTATTTGTTTTACTTGCATTATTATCCCAATTTTCATACACATATAAAAATAAAGTCCTATAATTTATATTGCTGTAACTTTTGTGTATTCAATATTTAATATAAATAGTATTATTATTTCAATTTTTAAAATTGTTTGCCAACTTTTATATAAATTTCTAGTTGCATTTCTATTTACATGAAATTTGATTATGTGCTATTTCTTTAACTTGTATCATAATCCCAATTTGCATACACATATAAAAAGATAGTCATATAATTTATATTGTTGTAACTTTCATGTATTTCAAGTGGTGCCCTTTTTTTCATTTTTTTTAAATTTAATAAAATATTCTTTCTTTATTTTTATTTATACAAAATATATCTTCCTATTTTTTTCCTTTATAACCAAATATTAAAAAACACCCTTGACCAAATTCTAACTTTTATCTAAGTTGTTATATAATAATTTTCCGTATAAGTTAATAACATACATTAAACATATTAGGGAATTAGTTTTATTTTTTCAAAAGAGTTTTAACAAACTTATAAAAATCTTAATATAAATGTTAGATAAGTTTAGTTTTTTAGTTAATTTGGGACTGTCACGACCAAACCATCACATATCATCCCATACCGTACCATATGATCTCCTTTACTCTAATTATATATAAGGATATAATTTTTGTTAACAAATTTAAATATTTTTACACTATCATTATATGAGAGGTCTTCTTACTATCATTCTGTACAAGAATACATAAAAAAGGACACTCTATGATTTGTAATTTCTGTATCAGGAACAAAGATTGTGTACGTATTTATAGTAGAATAGAGGGATATGAAAAAAAATAAGTCAATAATATTACCATTGATTATAACGTATGTTTACAGCTGGAAATACAAATTTCATAAATACTCATTTAATTTTTGAAATCTGTATACAGCTGGAAAAATAAAGTACAATTTTTTACATATATTTATATATAATATAGTTGGACTTTTTTGTTATGACAATAATAAGAAAGACACATTTTCTATTAAATAATATGCAATTTTAATTGATGAGAGGTATTTATATATTTAAAAATAAATTATTTGAATACAATGCACAATATACTTATTTTTTTGATGTTAGGTACAATGTAACTTAACAACAATATAAAACAAACATTTTTAAATTTTATGCAATTTTCGATAGTAAGAGATAGTATATCCAAAAATAAATTATTTTAGTAGTAAGGGGCACATTTTTTTTACAAAAATGATAAGGACAAATATTAAATAAGTAGTAATATATGAATATTTATCGATAATATATTTTTAAAATGAAACGATTATTTTTAGATTATTAAGATATATGCATACTCATGATTTGTTGGTGGTTCACCAAAAGGACATATGGGCTGTTTTTGAATATACAAGTGTCCCTAATGGAAGCGTAAATAACTAATTGTTAATTGGCTCAATTCAATATTATTTTGATCTCTTTAGAAATAAATTGAATAGTCCTCTAAGTTTGCAAAGTTGTTTAATTAAAACTTGAATATATTTAATTCTAATTAAATTAAGATTTGAATGTTATTTAATCTAATATTTATGAACGTGAAGCCATAAAATTTAGCTGCATCAAGTCACCAATGCCAAATTTTTCACTAAATGGATGCTCTATAACATTTAGAAGGTAGATCAATCAATGATATTATAACTATTTACTTGTCAAGCTTCTTTAGCTTCTTTACCAGCTATATTAAGGTTTGATCAATCAATGATATTATAACTATTTACTTGTCAAGCTTCTTTAGCTTCTTTACGAGCTAGATTTTAGTAATCATTTCCAATTTGCTATTATTTAATTTAAAGATTATCGTGATGAAGCCTTTCATTATTTCTTCTAATAGCTTTTATATACAAAATAACACATAATTAATATAATATATATTTTACTAATTAGAAAATCATATATAAGATTTTATGATGGCCAAGTCTTTTAAAGGTCATATATACAGGGAAATGGTGATAACTTATGTAAGATTTTATGATGGTATTGTTGTTTAATCATAAAAACTTTCTTGTGATTGTTTAGATACACGTGTAGTCTTCAAAACATATTGGATGCATCTATCATCTAAATTAGAGAACACGAACTTTCGATGTTTGTACGTACAGTTGGAGCATGCTACTGAGTACTTGTAAGCGTCCTTCTAAGCACGAGTTTTGTTGGATATGCCTAATATCATGGAATGCACATGATCCTAAGGCGTGTAACGGTTATTAGGAGACTCTGAGGAGAGCATAATGTGAAGTTGTTAGACTTAGAGCATCGGCTCAGGAATACATCAAGAGATATGCTCAATATTATGAAAGGTGGGCCGTAAATGAAAAGTCAAGAGAGAAAGTATTATCAGATCTAAGCGAGATAAAAAATAAGAAACTTCAGAAACTCGAAACTGGAGAAAAAATATTGTTAGCGAGAACACCTAAGATTTTTTACGGAAGCTTATTAGCAGATTTTTTAATAAAGTCGAGTATTAAAATGGACTTATATTTAGGGATATTCTATGCCACGAGAAGCATATACGAAAACAAAGGTATTTGAGTAACCACAAGGTGAGGCTGATGTGGCTTTAGAAAGGCTCCATGATTACACAGATAATAAGCTGCAAAAATACTTTAGGGATGAGACTAGCTCAGAAGAATTTAATAAAAAAAAATCGTAAGGAGATTATAAATTTAACTAAGGTAGTTGGAAGATATTTTTCAAACTTTCTCAAAGGATTAGAAAATGGGCTATCTGAAGTTGATGTTACTCCAGTGAATGAAAAACATGTCCAATTGACAGATGCCTGGAAGTGTCAATATTGTACTACCCTAAATGATTGTGACCATAACATGTGCTAAAGGTGCTTGGTGCGTAAAGGGGGCTAAAACAGAGACAACATTCAAGAATTTCGAGGTAAAAGCCTCTTTAAGGCATCAAGATAAAAAAATTTCATATTTTTCAACTCAGCTTAATTTAAGAGATTTAGTAAGTAGTTGCTACTGCTTTGTTTGCAAGTGAACTGGTTTTGTGTTTACCTTAAATTTTCATATTACTTAGATTTTGTTTTCCTTATGTTAGACAATTCCTATATTTTAGTGTTTGTTTGATTGGAATGTGAGGGAAAATGGGGAATTCTGAGAATTGAAATATTCATTATGGTTTCTCTTGTAATTCACTAGAACTGAACTTACCTCATACCTTTTTGTTTCTAACCGTTTGTTGTGGCCAGGGGGTCAAGCGTATTAGGATCTAAAATATTATTATAAATTACAACTGAATATAGACCTTAAGAAATTGATTTTTGATGAGGAGCCGAAGATCTACAAACGTCCATCACATCTCGAACCAAAAATCGATTAAGCTACCAATCTACTTCGAACACGTTCATTTAATACAAACAGAAACATCCTCAGACTACATATGTCCAATTCCCTATTCACAATTCAAATTATTATACATGTAAATAGCGACATACTATTATTACATATTATTAAAATCTTAAATGAAACCCATCAATTTCGTGTTCTTTTTTATATCTAAATTTCACATCCAGACTCGCTAGAAAATGCAGACATAATTCAAAGCAGAAAGGAACATAGGCAAACACAGAAAGGAATATACGGGAGGCTGTCAAACAAATTGAAGAATCTATAAATATAATGTTATACAATTTATATATTCAGTCACATATATTTGCTTCTTTGATGTTTCAACCAATTTTTTTAGAGAATATTGTACACGGACCATAAGTATAAATTGGTTTTGGTCTCTTCCATGGATTACACTTAAGACTAGAGCAAGACTGAACCCGTGTAGTTTATGCAGACTGCTTCTCCATTAGTTCCATCACAACACTGGCAAATCAATCCCAACATTCCCTATAATTTCGAGTGACCTCCTCTATTGTAATATCCGGGACATAACGTGTAACTGTGTCTATCAATAAATAAATATTATGTGATTATTATGTAATTTTTGGTGAATTATCTGATGATTGGTGTTGTTATGTGGATGTTTATATGTGGTAGAGTATAGGCATGTTAATTTTATTATGTCCAGAATTAAATATATATAATTATGGTATTTTTCTGGTAATTTTTGGAATGTTATATGATTTTATAATAAATTTATTAATTATTTTCTGAATAATTACAAAACTATTTTATGAAGCCCAGAATCGTCCAACTTCAATCGTTTTTGCGTTTTTACAACCAGAAACTCTTCGAAAAACTCCTTCCTAACCCAATCTGATAATTCCGGACATTTTCCGTGATTTCACTTTTTCGTTCGGATTACGGTTTGACCCGTGCGCGTCCCGGCGCAAAATTTTTGATACGATAACCATTTCGATAACATTATCTTCATATAAAGTGTTTTATAAGAAGCCCGGTCTTGATAATTATCCAAAAGTTTTGATAATTATCCAAACCAGGTTGATAGTTATCCAAAACATTGTCCAATCGGATCATTTTTGCAGTTACTTATCGGTAAAGTAACTTATTTTTTTATCCAATACGATTCAACGCGTATTAATATTCCATAAATATAAATAGTCTATTTATTATTTCATTTTATTCATATAATCATAATCGATCAGTAAAAACATAGAAAATACAGAGAAAACCCTGTAAAATCGTCAAGTTCTTGAGAATCAAACTCAAATCCGAAAGCGTTATCGAACTCGGAATCAAGCGTGCTATATACCGAATGGAAGCTCTCGAAAAGTTCTTTCATAATCAATCATCTATTTCAGTGCAGATATCAAGGTGATTTTCTTATTTAATTATTTTAATTCGAATTAATTAATGATTAAAATAGGAATTTTTGATATTGATGTTGTTTCTATAATTGATGATTTTATCTTGTAGATAATTTTATCCTTTTCATTTTGGTATATTATATGTCAAATTTGGAGTTCAATAACATGTAGAAAAGTTGGTTTGATTTTTGAGTTTGAATGTTCTTGTTGTTCTTGAATAAATTTATCGGAAAATTCATGTTTTGGCCGGATTTTTAATCCCGTTAAATCTGGGCATGTTTGGAGACTGTAGAGATGTAGATCGTCTCACCAGCAATCAAACCATGCTAAAATTTTGTCTGTTGAATGTCGATTAAAGGTCGTTGGAAAATCTGACATCGCCTGCGACGTGAACTTCGAGTCGGTTTTCCGGCCGACTGGGGTATCGTTTACGACCTAAGAAACCACAATGAGGTTCCTGCTCTCTGGTGCTTTTAATCTGCATCTTTTGAGGGAATTCTGGACAAATTTTCGAGCTTGAGGTCGGTCGGCAATGGCTGTTGCCGGAACCGAGGAAGAAGGTGGCAAATTGCAGCTTTGACACCGAACTTTCTCCATTTTTGCGTAAATGAAACCCTATTTTAAAAACTTATAAAAAATGGATTTCTGTTTATAAAAATTATAAAAATGATATTCTGTTTATATTTATTTTCAGAAAATTGTTTTTAATAATTTAAAAATTCCTAAAATCATTATTTTAATTCCGAAAATTATTTTTAATTCAAAACCAAATCTGAATTAATTAAATAATTAATTTCAGTGGATAATTAATTAGTTAATTGATCAATTAATTCAAAAATTAATTGATTAATTGATTTAATTAATTATTTATTAATTTTAAATGATTTTTAATTAGATTTATTTATTAATTTTGATTTAAAAATTTTAAAAAATAGTTTCGAGTTTTAAAATATTATTTTAAATTATTTTCAAGGCTCGATAACTATTATTAAATCATTTTAAAGTCAGATTCGGGTATTCGAACGTTGTTATTTAATTATAAAATGACTAAGCTACCAATCCACTTCGAACACGTTCATTTGATATAAATAGAAACATCCACACACAACAGATGTCTAATTCCCTGCTCACAATTCAAATTATTATACATGTAAATAGCGACATGCCATTATTACATATTTGTAAAATCTTTAATAAAACCCATCAATTTCTTATTCTTTTTATTATTAAATTTCATATACAGGCTCGCTAGAAAATGCAGACATAATTCAAAGCAGAAAGGAACATAGGAAAAAACAGAAAGGAATATACAGGATGCTGTTAAACAAAGTGAAGAATCTATAAACATAATGTTGTACAATTTATGCAGTCGGTCATATATATGTGCTTTTTTGATGTTACAACCATTTTTAGAGAATATTGTACACGGACCATAAGTATAAATTGATCTTGGTCGCTTCGATGAATTACACTAAAGGCTAGAGCAAGAGTGAACCCGCATAGTTTATGCAGAGTGCTTCTCTATTGGTTCTATCACAACACTTGCAAATCAGTCCCAGATTTCCTTTGTGTTACCTCCTCTATTCATCATATCATTATTCATTTTACTAAGAGAGGACCATCAAATAAATTTAGTTAAACTGAATTTCTAAATTACATGTGATTATATTTATAGGGTTTACTTACAGGCATATCACAATTATGAAGTAGAAACTTCAATCCCCTGCAGCTCCCAATGTTATTTAGTATCAGACACCCCAATTCATTCTAATATGTTGATGGGTGGATAATTGATTTCAAAAATTCTCATTTGACATGTAGTCATAATAAACTAGCATTTTCAAATGGTAGTTTGAAACACTCCTATGCCACATTTGAATGTTGTCAAGTTAAATTTTTTAGTATCATAAGTAAAACTCATTATCTGGTAGTCCATAATTACATGTCAAATGAAAATTTATAAAACCCGCTACACATATCGACACAACAATTTAAATACAAGAAATATTCAGAATGTATGATTGTAAAACAGAGAATGTAAGCGTAGAACAATTTAAAGATTTTATTGATAGGCACTCCAATACTTAAACAAAACACAGCTAGAAAGTGTCCTACAAAATAGGGACTACATAACAAACCTACCTAGACTAAATCAATGACTAACGTTAAACAAAGACTTTTTCAAAAACTACTCCTACAAACTCTCCAGGCCAGGCCATGACACAGACATTGAATAGCAGCACGACTTAGACAAATAAATAGACAAAACAGATAACTTCAAGTTTGAATTAACACCCCAACAGACTTCCCATTAATTCAAACTTTTCTGAACACAGTTTCTTACTCCAAGTATACTCCTCATCTTCTTAACATTTACCATGCTTAATGCCTTCGTGAGAAAGTCAGCCCGTTGTTCCTCTGAACATACATGTTTCACAATGATGTCTCCATTTCCAATGCACTCTCTAATAAAATGAAATCTAATGTCAATGTACTTGCTCCTACCATGAAATATAGGGTTCTTTGCTAAGTCAATGGCCAACTTGCTATCGATAAACAAAATCACTGGTTGAATGTATTGCCCAGTAACTTGTGTCAACAATTTTCTCAACCATATCGCTTGACATGAGGCAGCTGTTGCTGCCATAAACTCAGCCTCACATGAGGAGAGTGCAACACACTTCTATTTCTACGAATTCCATGTTATCAAGCTTTTATTTAGATAGATGACCATACCGCCAGTGCTCTTCCTAGCTTCTACATCTCCTGCCATATTGCTGTCTGAGTACCCAATTACAACATTATTCTCTTCTTCGCTAGTATAAAGCAAGCCAAAATCCATCGTTCCTTTCACATATCGTAAGACACGTTTTGTAGCATTAAAATGCATCACTGTAGGTTTTTCCATAAACCTACTTATAACACCAACAAAATAGGCCAAGTCAGGCCTAGTGTAAATCAAGTATCTCAGCCCTCCAATTATGCTTTTAAAATTTGTTGAATCCATCAGTTTGCCTCCTTCATCCTGGTTGATGATCTCTTTAGGATGCATCAGAATTCTAGTGGGATTACACTCAGACATTCCAGCCTTGTGAAGTATCTTCTTTACATATCCTTCTTGTTTCAGACATATATATCCATCTCTTGCACCACCTCAATACCCAAGTAGTACGTGAGCTTGCCCAAATCGATCATGTCAAAACTCTTTGTCATTTAAGTTTTGAATTCCACAGTAGCCTCAACACCTGTACCAGTGACTAGAAGATCATCCACTTAAACTCCAACGATTAAAATTTCAATTCCCACATGCCTGGTATACACCTCTTGTTCATATGCACACCTTGTAAATCCCAGCCCTTCTAGACACTTATTAAGCTTAGAATACCAGGCTCTTGGAGCCTGTCTTAGTCCATATAAATCCTTCAATAGCCTATACACGAGATGCTCTTTTCCACGTTTCACGAATCCTTCAGGTTGCTTCATAAATACTTCCTCCTTGATCTCTCCATTAAGGAATGTTGTTTTGACGTCGAGATGGTGCACCTGTCAATTACCTTTAGCTGCAAGTGCCAACAACAATCATATTGTCTCGATACAAGTAACAGGTGCAAAAAGCTCATCAAAATCCACACACTTCCTTTGCGCATAGCCTTTTGGAATAATTCTGGCCTTATGCTTTGTGATGTTACCTTCTGCATCTTATTTGATTTTATATACCCACCTCGGATCAATTGCCTTTCCCCCCTTTGGTAATTCTGTTAACTCCCAGGTTCCATTTCTTTCAACAGCCTCAATTTCAGCTTGCATTACCTTCCTCCATTCACCCTCTTTAGCAGCTTCCGAGTAATTGACTGGTTCATCTGTGCTCATAAGATATAGTTCATCCTCCTCCAATTCTATTGGTTCAGTGGCAGCATAAATTTCATTATGTGCTTTGAACTTTACAGGTGGTTCATCAGTCTCAAACCCATACTCTGATATGCTCGAACTTTGACCTATACTGTCTTCATCTGCAGGGTTGTCACTTGCTTCATGGGCTCCTTGCATTGTCACTTCAACATCTGTGTGCTGAGTTTGTAAAGTCGACATCACAATAAAATTACCAGTATTAATCTTACCTGCATCTTCAGTTTCACACCAATTATACGCCTTTTTCTCCTCAAAGATCACGTCTCAACTCACGTGTATCTTTCATGTTTCAGGATCTAGCAGCCTATAGGCCTTTGTACCCGGTTCCTTGCCAAGATTCACTACTGGTCTGCTTCTATTGTAATGCTTTTTCAGATTCGCATTATGCTCCTTCATATGTACCATACATCCAAAGATTCGCAAATGATCCATGCTTGGCTTTTCGTTGGATCATGCTTCGTATGGAGTAACACTAGTTACAACACGGGTTGGAAGTCCATTCAACAAATATGTTGAGTATCAAACAGCTTCCCCCCACAGATAGTTTGACATCTTCATCTCCTTTAGTAAACTTCGGGACATCTCAATTAGGGTCCTGTTACGCCTTTCGACCATGCCATTCAGCTGTGACGAGTATGGAGCAGAAAAATGGCGAGTTATCCTAGCTTCTTCAAAATATCGAGCAAAATCCTTTGAGGTAAATTCCCCACCATTGTTTGTTCTAAATGTACCAATCTTTTTTCCTGGACTATTTTCAACTAACACACAAAACTTCTTGAAGGCATCAAGAGCATCATTTTTATTTTTCAGAAGATAAGTCCACATTACTCGACTATAATCATCAATTAGAACAAAGATATATTTATTACCTACAGGCATGGTTGGTGAGATTGGGCCACAGCTATCGCCATGCATCAACTCAAGAGGTCTCGTTGCGATGGACTTCGATTGGCTAGGAAAATATTTTCTGCATTGCTTTGACATGAGACAATCAGTGCACACCTCTTTCAGTTGTTTGATGACATGCATTCCCAACACCATATTATCCATGGCCATGAGTTTTATGGCCTTGAAATTAACATGACCGAGACGAGAATGCCACAACCAGCTCTCATCTTCACATCGTGACATCAAACATTGTAAATCCCTGCTATAGATTTTAATTTTGTACAATCTATTTGTTGAACATTTAACTTTCATATGAAAATTTCCTTCTTGTTCTCTAACCCACAAATAATCTCCTCTAATAGTGATATTGTATCCCTCTTCTGCAAAATGCCCAAGGCTAATAATGTTACTACGTAAGGAGGGAATAAAATATACCTCATCCAATATTCTGATTTTTCCATTCTTGAACTTCAAAGAGATGCAGCCCTTTCCTTCAATTTGCACAACTGATCCATCCCCAAATTTAACGTGTCCCACTACACTTTTGTCCAATTTGTCGAACTTGGATAGTTGTCCTATCATGTGGTTACTAGCTCCATTATCTAAGTACCACATATTTGATTCCATTTGGCTTCCAACATCACCTTGACTCAACTTTAGCTTTACCTGTTCTTCATTGATCACGAATACCTTCTTTCCATTTTGCTTGAGTTCCGCCAAGAGGAGTGCAGGTTCCTCGTCAGGGTTCTGTGCCATGTGAGCCTCTTCCTTTACATCCTTGTCATGATTTGGCTTTCTACACTCGATGGCATAATGTCCATATACAAGGCAATTGAAACAACGCACCTTGCTTTTATCACGACTGCATCGTACACCTTCTTTCCCTCGAGTTCTCTGTGTATTAGTTTGACCACTACCCCTGTTACTTCGCTTAAGCCACTATTCTCTTGTCAATAGTAACTTGGACTCATCTTTCTCCCTTTAATCCATTGTTCCCTGGTTAGAAGGAGTTGATTACCTCCTGTGTCTGTCAATCCCTTTAGACGCTCTTCGTGAGCCTTCAACGACCCCACCGTCTCTTCCAATGTCATAGTATCTAGGTTGCCAAATTGCTCTATGGTAGAGGCAATTCGCAAAATCCTGGTGGGCACTGCCCGTAACAGCTTCTTTACCACATAACTTTCAGCAATTCCTCTCCAAAAGCTCGTATGTTTGTAACTAATCCATCCAATTTCATGCTGAAATCATCGATGGTATCCGTTTCCTTCATAACCAGTGACTCGAATTCAGTTTTCAATGTCTGCACCTTTATAGTCTTGACGCGTTCAGCTCCTTAACACGTCACTTTGATGGCCTCCCATGCCTCCTTCGCTGTCTCTTTATCAGCTAGAGTTAGCAATATGTCCTCGGGTATAGCCTGGTATATCACAGCCAAGGCTAACTTATCCTCTTTCTCTTCAACCACAGTTATTTTTGGATCCTTCGGTGATATTGCATCTCAGACTCCATGGGCCTACAGATTAACCTTCATTTTTATGGCCCATGTTATGTAATTCGCTCGTGACAGCATTGGATAGCTCAAGTTGATCATTCTGTTCTTAATTTTCCCTGCCTCCATCATTTGTGCCTTTGTCATCCACTATGTTGCCTAGCTCTGATACCAGAATATTGACACTACAATTTAAACACAAGCAATATTCAGAATGTATGAGCATAAAACAGAGAATGTAAGCGTTGAATAGCTTAAAGATTTTATTGCTACTCACTCCCATACTTAAACAAAACACAGCTACAAACGTTAAACAAAGACTTACTAAAAAACTATTCCTATAAACTCTCGAGGCCCCGCCATGACCCAGACATAATATAGAAGCACAACTCAGAAAAATAAATAGACAAAGCACATAACTTCAAGTTTGAATTAAAACCCCAACAACACACACATCAATGGATTAAAATGGAACTACGGGTGTGAGATACCAGATAGCATATAGGCAACAAGGAGATTAGATGATGTTCCAAAGACCTCTTCATCAAATGAAAAATCAATTATAACAAAAGTACTTAATAGCTACATTAACAAAATTAGATAATTATTTTTCTACCATTGATACATATTTATATTAGAAACTAAAGTATGATAAATCATCACTTAAATATTTGAATTTTGATATAGTGATGTATCAGGGGTACCCCACTCTTATATTCACCAATGAATATAAACATACATGATTAAAATTGATAAAGAAAAATAAAAATAATGGCAAAAAGACTTTGCAATCCCATCTCCCATGTGTTTAAGGATGAGATTAGCTCATTGCATTCACAAATGCTCAATAATATAACTAACCAATAATATAAAAGAAAATTGGATCACTAATTTTCTTCAATTAATATGCATTTCTATTTCTATGAATACAAATGTTAAAAATCTATATAATCTAAGAATTGTTCATGAAACATCATTATCTTAAAAAAATTAATTTTAATATAATGATGTATCATGAACATCCTCAAATTATATGGATTTGATAAACTATAACATATTTTTGTTTACAAATTTAAATATTTTTACAATATCATTATATGAGAGGTGTTCTTACTATCATTCTATAGAGGAATACATAAAAAAATGACACTCTATGATTTGTAATTTGTGTAATTTGTGTATCAGGAACATAAATTGTGTACCTAATTATAGTAGAATACAGGGAAATGAAATAAATAAGTTAATAACATTACCACTGATTTCAAAGTAGAGCTCGATAACATCTAGGAAATAAAAATTTCATAAATACTCATTTAATTTGTGATATATGTATAGAGCTGGAAAAAATAAAATACATTTTTTCCTTATATTTATATATAATATAGTTGGACTTTTTCGTTATGACAATAATATGAAAGACATATTTTTTATTAAATAATATGCAATTTTAATTGATGAGAGGTATTTATATATTTAAAAATAAATTATTTGAATTCAATGCACAATGCACAATATACTTATTTTTTTATGTTATGTCCAATGTAACTTAACAACAATATAAAACAAACATTTTTAAATATTATGCAATTTTGGATAGTAAGAGATAGTATATCCAAAAATAAATTATTTTAGTAGTAAGGGGCACATTTTTTTTACAAAAACGATAAGGAAAAAATATTAACTAAGTAGTAATATATGAATATGTATATTTATCGATAATATATTTTTAATGTGAAATAATGATTTTTAGATTATTAAGATATATGCATACTCATGATTTGTTGGTGGTTCACCAAAAGGATATATGGGCTTTTTTGAAACTGGATGTCCGTAATGAAAGGGTAAATGACTAATTGTTAATTGGCTTAATATAATATTATTTTAATCTCTTTAGAAATAAATTGAATAGTGCTCTAAGTTTGCAAAGTTGTTTAATTAAAACTTGAATATCTTTTTTTCACGAACAAAATGAAGAATTCATTATAACATTAAACCTCAGCCGTAACAAACCGCCCGAACTGTCAACTATAGCCTGATTGTGAAACAAAATACGAGCTAACTAAATAGCTGTTTTGTTTTCAGATTATTTAACGCATAGAATATTCAAATTCTTTAAATTAAAAAGTATTATAATGGCATCTTGAGTAATCCAACCTACATCAATTCTGAAATTAGTAGTAACACAGTTGACCTTCACATAAGTTTTATCCGTAGCCCAATGTTCTGAACTATCAATTGATATTAGAGCAACAAAAGCCCCTAAAATATGAACAATTTTTTGTTGTGAAAGGTGAGCTTTTGCGATATCCACCACCGTCTCAGATCTGATACAAACCTTACGGATCTCAAAAAATATCATATAAATCCTTTTCAGAGGGGCCGAAACCAGCAACAAAAGATAAAATAACATCATAACATAAAACACTAACATCCAAAAAAGATGGGCACGACTAACAACCTTGATAACAAGGTACTCGAGAAGATCTCGGCCGAAAATAATTAGATCTTTGTTTTATTGAGAAAATGATAGATAAATAAAGAGGAGATAGGAGAGCGAAGGGGGGCTTGATCGATTGATGGACGAAGGTTGAAGAATGGAGAAGTGGTGGGTAGAACTCTAGTTTCGGGGGTCGACTCTCAAAACCCTAATCTAATTTTGCGTAAAAGTGTTATGTGTGTAAACTTGAATATCTTTTCATTCTCAATAAATTAAGATTTGAATGTTATTTAATCATATATTTATGAGTGTGAAGCCATAAAATTTAGCCGTATCAAGTCACTAATGCCAAATTTTTTACAGAAGTTGTAGACATATGCCTAGAATAAATGGATGCTCTCTAACATTTTGAAGGCTTAATCAATCAATTATATTATAACTATTTACTTGTCAAGCTGCTTTAGCTTCTTTACAAGCTATATTTTAGAAATAATTGCCAATTTACCATTATTTACTTTAAAGATTACCCTAACGAAGCTTTTCATTATTTCTTCTAATAGCTTTTTTATACAACTTAACACATAATTAATATATTATATATTTTACTAATTAGAAAATAAAATAAATATATCTGTGTATTATTGTATGGCCAAGTCTTTTAATGGTCATATATACACGGAAATGGTGATAACTTATGTAAGATTTTATGATGGCATTGTTGTTTAATCATAGAAACCTTCTTGTGATTGTCCACAGAATACACAAATGAATAATGATACACCTCCAGTATCCAAAACATGTTGGATGCATCTATCATTGAAATCAGAGAACATGATCTTTTGATGTTTGTATGTACAGTTGGAGCATGCTACTAAGTACTAATAAGCGTCCTTGCAAGCACGAGTTTTGTTAGACGTGCCTAGGACCATGGAATACACATGATCCTAAGGCGTGTAATGGTCATTAGGAGACTGTGAGGAGAGGATAATACTCATTATTATGAAAGGTCGGCTGTAAATGAAAATTCAAGAGAGAAAGCATTAGCAGATCTAAGCGAGATATAAAATAAGAAACTTCAGAAACTAAAGAAAAAATATTGTCAGCGAGAACACCTAAGCTTCTTTATGGAAGCTTGGGAGCAAATTTTTGAATAAAGGCGAGTGTTAAAATGGACTTATATTTATGGATATTCTATGCCCCCTAAAGTATATACGAAAACAAAACTATTTGAATAACCACAAGGTGAGGCTGAGGTGGTTTTAGAAAGGCTCCATGATTAAGCAGAGAATAAGCTGTAAAAATACTTTAGGGATGAGGCTAGCTCAGAAGAACTTAATAAAAAAAATCGTAAGGAGCTTATAAATTTAACTAAGGTAACTGGAAGATAATTTTCAAACTTTCTCAAAAGATTAGAAAATGGGCTATCTGAAGTTGATGTTATTCTTGTGAAAAAAAGCATGTCCAATTGACAAATACCTGACAATGTCAATACCGTACTGCCCTAAATGATTGTGACCATAACATGTGCTAAGGGTGCTTAGTGCGTAAAGGGGGTTAAAACAGAGACACCATTCAAAAACTTTGAGATAAGAGTTTCTTTAAGGCAGCGAGATAAAAAAAATTCTTATTTTTCAAGTCAGCTTAATTTAAGTGATTTAGTAAGTAGTTGCTACTGCTTTGTTTGCAAGTGAACTGGTTTTGTTTTTACCTTAAATTTGCATATTACTTAGATTTTGCTTTACTTATGTTAGATAATTCCTATATTATGATATTTGTTTGATTGGAATATGAATGTAGTACAATTTCTATTAAGTAATTTTAAGTCTTCTACATCTCATATGAAAGTGGAAAACTACTTATAGACTTATAATATTATGTGATAAGCTGGGAAATAAAACACAAAATAAAATAGTCAGGAAAATGGGGAATTCTGAGAATTGAACACGGAACCTCTCACTCCCTAAGCGAGAATCATACAACTAAACCAAATGCCATCATGGGTGCAAACCAAAAAATAGTTTAGAACATCTCTATCACCCCCAAAAGCGGAACAAGTAACACAAAAAGATTTGAAGAATCCTATTTTCTGGTTTTTTCTTTAATCGAAAGAGTTTATGTCGGAGAGCATTAATTTTATAGCAAACAAAATTAATTTGGCAGCAAACACTTTTCTAGTTGTCTTTCCTTTTTAGACGATTATTGGACAAACTATTTTGAAATATTCATTATGGTTTCTCTTGTAATTCACTAGAACTGTACTTACCTCATACCTCTTTATTTCTAACCGTTGGTTGTGGCCTGGGGTCAAGCGTATTAGGATCTAAAATATTATTGTAAATTACAATTGAATATAGACATTAAAAAATTGATTTTTGATGAGGAGGTGAAGAGCTGCAAACGTCCATCACATCTCAAACCACAAATGCATTAAGCTACCCATCCACTTCGAACACGTTCATTTAGTACAAACATGAACATCCTCAGACTATAGATGTCCAATTCCCTGCTCATAATTCAAATTATTATACATGTAAATGGTGACATACCATTATTACATATTTGTAAAGTCTTAAATGAAAACCCTTAATTTCGTATTCTTTTTTATTATTAAATTTCATATCCAGACTCGTTAGAAAATGCAGACATAATTCAAAGCAGAAAGGAACATACGAAAAAACAGAATGGAATATACGGGATGCTGTTAAATAAAGTGAAGAATCTATAAACATAATGTTATACAATTTATGCATTCAGTCACATATATGTGCTTTTTTGATATTTCATCCAATTTTTTTAGAGAATATTGTACACGTACCATAAGTATAAATTGATCTTGTAGCTTCCATGGATTAAACTAAACGCTAGGGCAAGAGTGAACCGGTGTAGTTTATGCAGACTGGTTGTCCATTAGTTCCATCACAACACTTGCAAATCAATCCCAGTTTTCCTTTGAGTTACCTCCTCTATTCATCGTATCATTATTCATTTTACTAAGAGAGGACTATCAAATGAATTTAGTTAAACTGAATTTCTAAATTACAAGTCATTATATTTATGGGGTTTACTTATAGGCATATCACCATCATGAAGTAGAAACTTCAATCCCCTGCTTAGTATCAGACACCCGAGTTCATTCTAATAAGAGGCGTGGATAATTGATTTGAGAAATTCTCATTTGACATGTAGTCATAATAAACTAGAATTTTCAAATAGTAGTTTGTAAAACTCCTATACCACATTTGAATGCTCTCAAGTTATATTTTTTAGTATCATAAGTAAAACTCATTACATGTAGTCCACCATTACATGTCAAATGAAAATTTATAAAACCCCTTACACACACATTAGCCGATTAGAATGGAATTAGTGGTGTGAGATACCACATAGCATATAGGCAACAAGGAGATTAGATGATTTTCCAAAGACCTCTTCATCAAATGAAAAATCCATTGTAACAAAAGTACTTAATAGCTACATTAACAAAATTAGCTAATTATTCTTCTACCATTGATACACATTTATATTAGAAACTAAAGTTTGATAAATCATCACTTAAATATTTGAATTTTGATATAGTGATGTATCACCTATACCCCACTATTATATTCACCAATGAATATAAACATACACCATTAAATTTGATAAACAGAAAAATAAAAATAATGGTAAAAAGACTTTTCAATCCCATCTCCCATATGGTTAATGATCAGATTAGTTCAAGTTTCCAAATTATTGAAACAACTCATTACATTCAAAAATCCTCAATAATATAACTAACGAATAATATAAAAGAAAATTGTATCACTAATTTTCTTCAATTAATATGCATATCTATTTCTCAGAAAACAACGGTTAAAAAACAAAATCTATATAATCTAAGGATTGTTCATGAAACATCATCATCTTAAGAAAATTAATTTCAATATAATGATGTACCATGAACATCCTCAAATTATATGGATTTGATAAACTATAACATATTTTTGTTAAGAAATTTAAATATTTTTACACTATCACTATATGAGAGGTCTTCTTACTATCATTCTATACAAGAATACATAAAAAAAGGACACTCTATGATTTGTAATTTGTGTATCAGGAACATAGATTGTGTACGTATTTATAGTAGAATAGAGGGATATAAAAAAAATAAGTCAATAACATTACCATTGATTTCAAAGTATAACGTATGTTTACAGCTGGATAACATCCAGGAAATACAATTTTCATAAATACTCATTTAATTTGTGAAATCTGTATACAGCTGGAAAAATAAAGTACAATTTTTTACATATATTTATATATAATATAGTTGGACTTTTTTGTTATGACAATAATATGAAAGACACATTTTTTATTAAATAATATGCAATTTTAATTGATGAGAGGTATTTATATATTTAAAAATAAATTATTTGAATACAAAGCCCAATATACTTATTTTTTTGATTTTAGGTACAATGTAACTTAACAACAATATAAAACAAACATTTTTAAATATTATGCAATTTTAGATAGTAAGAGATAGTATATCCAAAAATAAATTATTTTAGTAGTAAGGGGCACATTTTTTTACAAAAACGATTAGGACAAAATATTAAATAAGTAGTAATATAAGAATATGTATATTTATCCATAACATATTTTTAAAGTGAAATAATAATTTTTAGATTATTAAGATATATGCATACTCATGATTTGTTGGTGGTTCACCAAAACGACATATTGTTGGAAATAATTTAAATTTGGTTTATGTTTTGTATTTGAATAAAGAAGCTGTCAACCCATGTAAACACCTAGGAATTAGTCGTACTGTTATCCGTCAGATATTTTAGGATGGTGGAGTTAGTCGAGCAAATGTAGGAAGTAGTTGCAGTTGTTTTAAGATAGGAGTCCTCAAATCTCTGGTTACTATTTATATTGTAAGTGCAGAGCAGAACTTTTAGGCCTTAGAAAAATAAACTTTGTTTTTCCAGTTTTATACGTGTTACTCTCTGTGTGTGCATGTGTTGATATATCCATCCAGTTTCATCAAAAATAAACTTTGTTTTTCCAGTTTTATACGTGTTACTCTCTGTGTGTGCATGTGTTAATATAACCATCCAGTTTCATCATCTGGTATCAGAGCGATTATTATAAGATGGATACAGGGAAAGGCAAGGTCGGGTCAGTGGGGCTAACTTACCCAATGTTGGCTAAAGGAAACTATACGGCGTGGGCATTGAAGATGAAGGTTTTTATGCAGGCCCAAGAAGTCTGGACTGTTGTATAACCCAGTGATGAAAAGACACCGATTGAGGATAAAAGTGATAAGGTTGCCTTGGCTATGATCTATCAAGGCATACCGGAGGAGATTTTATTGTCAATCGCAGGAAAGAACACGACAAAAGAGGGCTGGAACGCCATCAAAGTTATGTGTCTGGGAGCTGAACGTGTAAAGAAAGCCAAGGTTTAGACACTCAAGGCGGAATTCGAGTCGCTGCACATGGAGGACAGTGACCAGCTTGAGGAGTTCTACATGAAGCTCAATGGACTGGTATCTACCATTCGAGCTTTAGGAGAAGAGATGCAGGAGTCATATGTGGTCAAGAAACTGCTACGAGCTGTTCCGTCTAGATTCCTGCAAATAGCTTTAACAATAGAGCAATTTGGAGATTTGGAAAACATGACTGTTATGAAGGCAATTGGATCTCTCCAAGCTCATGAAGAGAGACTGAAGGGTCAAAATTTAACCACCAGAAGGAGCCAAAGATTGTTTTTGGGAATAAGTTACTATTAACAGAGGAGGACTGGTCTAAACGCGAGAAGAACGAAAACAAACTCCTGCTCACACGTGAGGAATGGATAAAACGATCAAATAGGGAGAATTCAGATGGGAAATCAAGCTTTAAAGGATGAGGTGGACGTGGTTTTCAGGGTGCTGGTCGTGATAAAGATGGCGTGAGGTGTTATAACTGCAATTTACTGGGTCACGATGCTGCAGAATGCAGGCGACCACGTAGAGAAAGAAACCAAAAAATGGAGGCAAACCTTGTTCAAATCAAGGATGATGAGCCTGCATTGTTGCTCTCCGAATTAGACGAGATAAAGATCACACTAGTGTTGTTGAATGAGGAAAGTGTTGTTCCAAAATTGGAGATGACCGGAAGGGAGAAAAAGATATCTCAAGTCTGGTATCTAGACAATGGCGCAAGTAATCACATGACTTGAGACATATCAAAAATTTTCACTTTGGATGAACGTGTGACAGGAGAAGTAAAGTTTGGAGAGGGATCAACGGTATGCATTAAGGGGAACGGTTCAATCATATTTAACTGCAAAAACAGGGAAACAAGAGTGTTTAAGTATATGTTTTACATTCCAAATCTTTGTAATAAAATTCTTAGTCTTGTGCAAATGTCAAAAGAAGGAAATAAGGTGGTATTGCAAGATGATTTTCTGTGGATCTATGACAAAGGTGGGAATCTGTTGATGAAGGTGCAAAGGATAGCCAACCGTTTATACAAGATTATGCTCGAAGAAAATTGAGAAGTCTGCCTGCTCACAAAAGCTGAAACAGATTCATGGCTTTGGCACGCTTGTCTGGGCCACGTAAACTTTGATGCAATAAGTCTCATGAACAGAAAAGAGATGGTAAAGGGTTTGCCAAAGCTGGTATATCCAAGAACTGTGTGTAGAGGCTGCTTGATGGAAAAACAAACTAGGGCTCCGTTTCCGACTCAATCGAGTTACAAGTCAGGAAGATGCTGGAGCTAATCCATGGGGACATTTGCGGACCAATCACTCCATGTACACCAGCTGGAAAGAGGTATTTTTTGCTTTTGGTTGATGATTTTAGTCGTAAAATGTGGGTCTTTTTTCTGTCCACTAAGGATGAAGCAATCGATGAGTTCAAGAAATTTAAGAAGCTTGCGGAAAATGAATCTGGTGAAAATATTAAGACACTACTTACAGATCGAGGGGGGGAGTTATGTTCTCAACCATTTGCAAAATTTTGTGAGGATAATGGGATTGTGCGATAATACATAGCTCCTTACACTCCGCAGCAAAACGGAGTTGTAGAGCGACGAAATAGAATAGTGGTATCCATGGCTAGAAGTTATCTCAAAGAAAAGCAAGTCCCATCAGAATTATTGGGTGAAGCCGTACGACACTCCGTGTACGTGCTCAATAGATTACCCACACGAGGTCTCTCTTCCAATACTCCATATGAAGCGTGGTCAGGTAAAAAGCCTGATGTTGGTCATATCAGGACTTTTGGTTATTGTGCCTATATGAAAAAACCTGGAGTTTATACCAAAAAGTTAGATGATCGCTCAAGGATGGTGATGTACCTCGGGAGAGAGCCAGGGACGAAAGCCCACATGTTATACAATCCATAGAAGAACAGAGTTCACATTAGTAGAGATGTGGTCTTTGATGAGGGAAAATCGTGGGTCTGGATTGATATTGATGGTGCAGTCACCAAGAGTCAAGCTCAATTCACCATTACTGGGCATCCGTTTTCAATAGAAACAGATGAAGAAGCTGTTTCTGAACCTGACACTCCTGTACAGATGTGACAATTAAGTGACAGTGAACCAGAGACTCACACGCAATTATTCGAGTCAAGTTAAGGTGGTACCGAAAATTCAGACAATAGCAGCACACCTTAGCAGTACAGGCTTTTAAATGATATATATGCTAACACGGAGGAAATTGAACTCGAGGAGGATGAGTTGTTATTTGTGGGTACTGAAGAACCAGACACGTACAAACAAGCTATCCAAGAAAAACCATGGGAGGAAGCCATGAAGAGTGAGATCGAGGTAATAGAAAGAAATAATACTTGGAAACTTGTGGCACTACCACCTGGGCTTAAACCGATCAGTTTAAAATGGGTATGCAAGCTGAAGAAGACTATTGATGGTGAGGTTGTGAAATATAAGGCGAGGCTTGTCGCAAAGGATGCGTATAAAAACAAGGGGTGGATTTTGAGGAAGTATTTGCACCTGTTACTCGTTTGGAAATTGTGAGATTACTCTTGGCATTGGCTGTGAAAAACAGACGAGAAGTACATCATCTTGATGTTAAGTTAGCCTTTTTGAATGGAGATTTATAAGAGGATGTGTACGTACAGCAACCTCAAGGTTTTGTGAAAAAAGGCAAGATACACTTGGTTTATAAGCTGGTGAAGGCTCTCTATGGACTTAGACAAGCGCCACGGGCTTGGTATGCAAAGTTAAATAAGTGTTTAGAGAGTTTGGGTTTCATAAAATGCCCCTATGAACATGCTGTATACACTAAACAGGAGAAGGGTGAGACATTGATTATTGGAGTGTATGTTGATGATTAATTGATAACAGGGACAAGTGTTTCCATGATTCAGTGGTTTAAGGAACAAATGAGTGAGAAGTTTGACATGAGTGATCTGGGGAATTTATCTTATTACCTGGGGATAGAGGTGGTGCAAACTAAGGAGTATATAGAGCTCAAGCAGACATCTTATGCTAGAAAGGTCACTAGTACAGAAGACACTTTAGGAGTCGCACCAATATTGTCGGTTGAATAGAGAACCGACACTCTTTACTGCCTAATGCGTCGGTTAAATAGAGAACCTACGTATTTTTCTATTTTTCAAAGCTAAAGGCGTCGGTCGTTTCAATTAACCGATGCTGCAGAGATAGAATAGTGTCGGTCAAGTTGAATGTCATCGCTAGTTTGGTCTTCTGTGTCGGTTGGTCAAATGACCGACGTTGTTGGTGTTGCTATTGTGTCAGTTTTTTTTAGCCGACACTATTGAGAATAATATACAGTGTCGGTTTTCTTTTTGACCGACGTAAGAAGAAATAATTTAAAAAAAAGATTAAAAAGAAACGTGGGTTAACATACGCGGGTGACTAAAATTTTCATCTCCTGCTACTATTCCACTTTAAACCTTTCATCTCCTGCTACTAAAATTTTTCTTCAATTTCTAGGGTTCGATTGTTGGCTCTGAGAAAGGGGAATCGATTGGATTTCGATTGTGGGGTTTTGGCTGCTGCTGCTTAAACAATCGAAGAGGGTGCTGCTTAAGCATCTTCACAAAGGTAATCCACCAACTTGCTTTCACAGTTTCTGTTTGCTATATATATACATACATATATATACACACACGGGTATATGAATTTGTAAATTTCAGAATCTACTTTGTTTC
This sequence comes from Apium graveolens, assembly GCF_009905375.1. Taxonomy (NCBI): domain Eukaryota; kingdom Viridiplantae; phylum Streptophyta; class Magnoliopsida; order Apiales; family Apiaceae; genus Apium; species Apium graveolens. The sequence goes on from NC_133653.1 coordinate 19,632,983, forward strand.
GATTGAATTTATCCAGCATACATCATTTACTTTATGTTACTGTTCTTGAGTTTCAATTTATTATAATTTGATTGATTGTATCAGTTGATTTTAGATTTAGATAAGTTGTATTTACAAAGTGACTCTGATCATTTCGTGTTTTTTCCGAAGATGTGTGCGTTGACTTCATTGTAATTGAAACATAAAGAATTGACTTGATATTATAGAAATTCAGTTTACTTGTGTAGAATGTGAAAATCGAGCTATGTGCGCAATCGTTAATTACCTGCTTTGTTTGTTTGTTCTCAATAACGTAATGTAAATATTTGTGCTCATCCTTCAATTAATGTTTGAACACTTGAAATTCATTGTAGTTGCTGAGTCTAACGGCTTCTGCTATTGCTGCTTCACTATTTCCTCTGTGTCATTTCGATTTACAGGTCGAATGTAAGAGTTTTCTCTAATTTATAGATTACATCATGATCAGGTCAAACATACTCATCAAGAAAAAAGTTGAGAAACTTCTACTGTGCAATTTGGAAACGTAAAAGATTTTAGCATCTTTATTTGTCACTTACTTTCCCGATCTAAATCTCTAACTGCTAATTTACAAAGGAAATGAGAACAGTTAAAATAAACACTACGTTGCTGATATACAATAGCTGTTTATAGCTTTGTGACCAATAATTTGTCCATATTGGTTTCAGCATATTCGTCATTCAAGCTTGTTTGCGATTATCTCTTTAAAATTGAGTCGTGTTGCCAATTAACCACAACCAGTCCAGAGCAGCACCTGCAAATATACCGCCCAGAAGGAATAGAACTAGAAGATTTCCCAATGCATTTTGCTCCGGACCCTGAAAATGAACACTTTGTTACTAATACGTAAAATTAAAAAACTCAAGTTCGTTACACTTTAAGCAATTGTCTGGTTGGCTTACCTTGTATCCTTTAGGAGCTACATTCATGACACACACAGTTAGGTAACCGTTGGTTAATCCGAAGAAATAAACAAGTAATATCATCCACCCCTGATCACCATATTTCGCAGTGAAATAAAATACATGTATAAGCAAGAAATGGGATAATATCGCAATCATGAGGCCTTTTCAAGATTGCACCTTGATTAATTCTATCAGAGGAACATATCTACCAACTAGATCCAGCACGTTGTACATTGCTATCAGAACAAATGGATACCTGAAAAGCAGTAATGAGAAATTAGGAAGTTTTGACAAAATTTTAAGCAATTTATCTTATCCAAGGAATCCAGTTATTAATGATAAGCTTCACTGATTAACCGATAAATAAACCTCTGAACAGTGTAAGATAAACATTATCATGGGTTGTGAACAAAAACTGAATCAGATTAATATGATTATGCTTCAAAGTAAAGATATGTGACTTCTTTTATGCAATATAATTTGACATAATAACTAGCCATATAAAGTATTACACTTTGTAATTGACATGCACACTCTTTCTGAATTGCTATGTAGATTTTCTGACAGTGATAATCATAGAAAAAACCTAGTACAGTATATCGTTGGATTTGGAATAGAAAGTAATCTAATAGCTGTATAAGATTAATGGATCAAGATGAAGATAGGAGGGAGCAAAACAGAGAGGAAGACAGAGAGCAAGACAGGGAGCAAAGTTCTGAAGAATTAGTCAAGAAAAGAAGCAGAGGTCCAATGTTGTGCAAAAACTTGAAAAGATGGATCGCAAAATAGAATTTGGATTGTAGCATTTCTTTCAATGAATATGATGAGCCAATTGCGGATATGCTTAAATATTTTAGGACTTATATAGGATCAGTGGTTTGATTCCAAGTTGAAATAAATATCGAGAGTTGGGACCTTGTAAATCAAGGCTTGAAAGATGCAATATGGGAAGATATTAAGGTACAATAAGACAATAAGGCATTTGACTTCAACTGTATTTAACATTCTTTGGCTGCTTGCTAATATTTCACTATTAGTAATTTATAACTTACTCATTATGTTCAGACCCGATGGAAATTGGATGATTCACGGAAAAAGAACGTGTTAGAAAGAGCAGGAAAGTAGTGGAGAGATTTCAAGGGAAAGCTGACTAAGAATTATTTTCGAGAAGGCAAGTATCCGTGTGAAAAATACAGCTTCATTACCGAGGACACGTGGAAAATATTCAAACAGAGACGTGAGACTGCAGAGTTTAAGGTAGTTCAATGTCAATTCCTAAAAGTAGGCTTGTCTAATAAATTGTAAATTATAAAGAAGTATAAAACCTCTAGATTCTGCAAACCAGAATTTTTTTTTTGATAAATTATAAGACTATACTCAGACTTTTCGAATGGAATCCATCTCGGTACAATAAAGAACTTACACAAGTGATCGGGTAGGTTCTGAGATAGATGTGCATACCGAATTTCCAGTATAACGAAGTGTATGGCAATCTGTAATCATTATTCGACAAACATAATTGATTATAGTGGGCAGAAAGGCTTACTGATAATGAGAATCAGTTGAACTGTTAAGCAACTCACAGAAGTTCTCATCCAACAAATCTTGTCTATACCCACCTGAAAAATCCTAATAATTACCCAGTCTTGTAAAGATGCAGTTTACTAGTTCACATTGCCAATAAAAAATAATGAAATTAAATAAGGGATTACAAAATTACAGTTTCGGAAAGTAGAATTTGCTGCACTGAGACAAGTCTGACATATAAAACTGAACTGGATGTCGTATCATCTGTTGTTTCTTCCCCTTTCGTACTCAAACTGGATTCATAAGATTGAAATGTTGGTGGTTCAATGATGGCTCCTCCTGATTTACTATCTTGACGAATCTGAAGGACAGTGGGGTGGTTTCAGTGGCACCTGAGATGGCCCCTCCTGACTATACCATCTTCTCAGATTATAAGGAAAATGAGGTGGTTTCAGTGACACCTAAGCCATGTGAACTTGTCAATATTCCCGATGTTCATGGTTCTGAGCGAAAATAGACTGAAAATGTACAATCTTTTCAAGCTAGATGTGGTGGCAGCTGCAGCGCGAAGAACCTGCAATAACTAAAAATGCTATTGACATTACAAATATTTTACAAGCTTCTGTGCGGAGTGAGAAGTACGAAGTGGTACCTACTAATCTAGAAAATGTAATTGCTACAAAGCCTGTTGTAGATATAAACACAACATCATAAAAAGCTGACACTTAGCTAACATAATATAATGTCCAAGTTTCTATTGTAAATTAAATTCATCACTGTAGCTAATTCTTCACCAGCATCACATTCTTCTTCATCATTGTCATCTTTTTTATATTCATCTGAATTAACTAATTTTGACTAACATGAAACTTTTTTATCTTTATTAAATAGGAAATAAGCGAAAAGGCAAAAGAAAGTCAGAAACATAATGAACATGTTCATTACCTGGGGCCTAGTGGATATGCTTCAAAAAGAACAAAATGGTCTATTGATGACCCCATCGCTTCTCTCAAAGATCCTGATTACAGCAATCTGTCAATGCTATCAACTGAGCGTACTGGACGCGGTTTTGATTGGCTTAGAGCACGTGCAAGAGCTGATGGACAGGGTGGTCATTACTTTCCAAATAAGAAGACAAAGGATGTGTGCCTGACCATGGTAATTCATCATACTTTTTAAAATCAGCAGGGGTATCCTTGTGCAATGAAGTGTTTCTAATGAATGTTTATTTTAAAGAATGAGTTGCACAATCAAGCATCAGAAGGTTCATGGACTCCACAAGGCCATGATGACTTATTAGCACGTGCACTTGGTAATAAAGAGCATGGGGGACGTGTTAGAGGCGTTGGTGGAGGCGTGAAAATAAAAGACGTATTTAAGTCAGGGCCAAGGAGACATAGTGGTCTTGTATTGACAGATGAATTGGCCACCATTACGGAAGAAATCAGAAAGAAAGTTCAAAAAGAGTGCGAGGAAGTGATGAATTCAAAATTGGAAGGCATCTTCAATCAGTTGAAGCAGATGGGTGTGTCACTCAAGGCTGATCAATTTGTAAATGATGATGGTGCCCGAAAAGTTAATAATGCTCGAAGTAGTTGTCACTCGGTGGATCCAGAAGATTATTTCTCAACTATCAAGGTACTGTCAGCATAATTTTGTACTATTAAATCTCTTGATTAGTTGGGTTGAACCCGTCAAAAAAATTTGTTCCTTCTTAAGATTGTGGACTTGTGATTCTTCTTTCATATTAATTCAACACCGATTCAAATCGAAATCCCGACTCAACTGGAAAATTAGTGAAATTTCTACCGTATAGATTCACAGGGGCAAGTGAATCAAACATATAGTACTTACTATACGACTGAATTATTTTGTGCTCTCAAAAGACATGACTTGAACCTGATATAAAAATCTCTTTCTAATAAAAATTTCTTTTGAATATTGCAGGTTCCAACACTTTGTCGGCTATGTGTAATACATGTAGAAAGAGGAAAAGTTGTTGCAGCTAGAGGGACTCTTTTCCCAACCAAACAGGGAGAGATGATCCATAATAACCCGATTGCCCCTCAGAATGTTAGAGTATCAGTTGATGATGTTATAACTGAATACCAACTTACTCCACTTCATGTTCCATATTACAAAAACGAGACAATAGGAAATGCAGCTGGTAGCTTTGTTCAATGGCCGAAGGACCTTGTGATGTTGGGACAGGTATATCTTGTTTGGTTTAATTATGAAAAGTTTCCATTAAATATAACCCAATAAATATGTCTTTGATTAGGATCCTATATTGGAAAAGAAAAAACTCCATGAGATGACACCAATTCAAAAGTCATCAAAGGTTGAAAGTAAAGGGTCGGTGACTCCCCTGAAGCAAAGCCCTCAAGTAGTTGGTGATGACATAAATTCGAGTGATCACTGTGCAGGTTTAAGTTTCTTACTCAAAAAGAGGCCCCCTTCTAAAAAATCTGATGCATTCATTTTTGAGGAAAATGGAGATGGTCCAATATATATCACACTCGAAGATGTCAATCAGTTTTTGAGAGTGAGTTGGTTAAACATACCCATTGTGGAACTGTTTGTAAAGTAAGACTCAGTCTTTTTCCTAATTCACTTTAGAATCTATTAGCACACACATATATTGTGATAAATAATATTTGTAGGTATGTTAGCAAGTTGTGCAATACCACATAATCATGAGCAGCAAAAACGCAAGGACGAAGCAACTGACTACATGACAAGTCTTTTGGTTGCTTATAAGAATAAACGTTATATCCTAGCCCCTTACATCCAAGAGCAAGAATAAAATCATAGTAATTGTCATGCTATATATATTATATAATTATATTCCGGTTAATATATTATATATGTTTTTATTGTAGATATCATTGGATGTTGCTACTTTTTTGTCTCAATGAAAGTGCTATATACGTGTTTGATTCGTTGAAAAAAGAAAGGAAGATATGGTTGACCACACCTGCATGAATGTATGTTAAAATTTCAAATTTCATGTTGTATAATTAATACATAGAACCTAGTCCTATAAGTGATGTGATGAAAGTATACGTATTTTACAGGGCATTTAAATTATATGTACCTCAAGGTGGATTGAAGAATAACAGAAAAGAGTTTATTTGGCATCACACCAAGGTTCAGGTATAACTTACTTTGGTTTGTTTATTTCACTTATATTATATGCTCCTCACTTTTTAGTTATTATTTATGAATCTTGTTTGTTTATGTGTAGTGTCCCCAACAAAAAGGAGGCACATAATGCGGTTTTTTCGTGATGAGGTAAATGTATGACATTGTCATGCTTTCTCAAAAAAATGCCAACATGAATTGGAAAGTGGTAAGGAAACTAAAATATCATAAATATTGGTTTACAATTTTTAAAATCAAGTACTAATATTTGAAGTATGTTAAATTTTTGGCAGGGTCTTGGTTCTAGAAGCTATGGTAGAAAGGAAATTAGCGAGATACGAGAGATTTGGGCTCAATTTTTTACTCTTGAATGTCTATAGTCATGTAATTTTTTTCAGTACATGTCATTAATTCATGTTCACAATAAATATTGTCATTAATTCATGTTTTGTTGAATAATTTATTCCATATATGATTTTATGTACTAATATAAACTTCTTTTTTGAGGGCATGGTACTTGGAGATACAAGAACAGAGTGCAGAACAATTACAAGGAGTCTAGATATCATCAAGATTCGAGTTAGTCTGAGGGATTTGTCATGAAAACATTAGTTTTGGATGAATTTTTGTAAATATTGGGTTATAAACTAAAATTATGAACAATTCCAAATTTATTTCAATATAATTTGTGAAGCTTTTTTAATTTTTGGGTGTACCTCTATTTTTAATATGTGTAGTAAATAGGTCAAAAATGATCAGGAAAAAACAATTGATCAGGCAAAAAAATGCAATTATAGACCTAAGGCGTCGGCATTTTAGGACCCGACACATTTGCTCTACAACTTTTAGCGTCGGCATTTTAGTGAGACCGACAAAATTGATAAGCACAATAGTGTCGGCATTTTAAGAAGACCGACACAACAGGTCTAAGATTTAGCGTCGGTTGTTTAATTGACCGACACTGTTTGTAAAACTATAACGTCGGTTGTTTAATTGACTGACACTGTTTGTAAAACTATAGCGTCGGTTTTCTTGCCTTCTGCGTGTGTTATGTAACCGACGCTAAATAGTTTTTTGCGTCGACCATTTAACCGATGCTGTAGGCATTTACCTACAGCGTCCCCTGCATTTACTACGCTAAAAAACCGACGCCTTAGGCCTTTTTTAACCGACGCCTTAGGTCTTTTCTGTACTAGTGGGTGTTGGAAAAGAGTGGTATGTCAGAGTGTACACCCACTAAATACCCTATGGAACCCGCGAGTCAACTCCATAAAGATGAAACTAGAACATCCGTGGATCCAACTATGTTCAAGAGCATCATAGGTGGCTTGAGATATCTGGTTCACACTAGACCAGATATCGCTTTTGGTGTTGGTATAGTAAACCGTTACATGGAACGGCCCACCGAGATGCATCTCCAAGCTATGGAACGAATTCTAAGGTACTTGAAAGCCGTTATGGATTGGTGTATTCAAGCGGGAGCAGCAACAACATGTTGACGGGGTATTGTGATAGTAATCTGGCTGGGCAACTTGATGATCGGAAAAGTACGGGAGGGATGGCGTTTTATCTCAACGATAGTCTAATAACGTGGGTATCTCAAAAACAGCGTTGTTTGGCGCTATCCTCCTGTGAAGCCGAGTTTATGGCAGCTACTGCAGCTGCTTGCCAAGGTATATGGCTGAGAAATTTACTTGGGAGACTTACTGATGCTAACATTGGTCCAGTGATACTCTACATATATAACAAGTCTGCAATAGACCTCGCTAAAAATCCAGTGTTTCAGGGACGCAGTAAACATATTGATATTCGATATCATTTCATCCGTGAGTGTGTTGACAGAGGTGAGATCATAATCAAACACATTGGAACAGGTAGTCAACGAGCTGATGTGCAGACAAAAGCTATGGCCACTGTGAAATTTGAAAGGATGCGTTCGCTGCTTGGTATCAGGAATTGAGAAACCCAAATTTGAATTAAGGGGGTGCTTGTTGGAAATAATTTAAATTTGATTTATGTTTTGTATTTGAATAAAGAAGCTGTCAACCCATGTAAATAGCTAGGAATTAGTTGTAGTGTTATCCCTCAGATATTTTAGGATCATGGAGTTAGTCGAGCAAATGTAGGAAGTAGTTGCAGTTGTTTTAAGATAGGAGTCCTCAAATCTTTGTTTTTTTATGTTAGGTAAAATGTAACTTAACAACAATATAAAACAAACATTTTTAAATATTATGTAATTTTGGATAGTAAGAGATAGTATATCCAAAAATAAATTATTTTAGTAGTAAGGGGCACATTTTTTTTACAAAAATGATAAGGACAAATATTAAATAAGTAGTAATATATGAATATTTATCGATAATATATTTTTAAAATGAAACGATGATTTTTAGATTATTAAGATATATGCATACTCATGATTTGTTGGTGGTTCACCAAAAGGACATATAGGCTTTTTTAAAACTGGACTATATAAGTGTCCCTAATGGAAGGGTAAATGACTAATTGTTAATTGGCTCAATACAATATTATTTTGATCTCTTTAGAAATAAATTGAATAGTCCTCTAAGTTTGTAAAGTTCTTTAATTAAAACTTGAATATCTTTTAATTCTAAATAAATTAAGATTTGAATGTTATTTAATCTTATATTTATGAGCCTGAAGCCACAAAATTTAGCTGCATCCAGTCACCAATGCCAATTTTTTTACAGAAGTTGTAGACATATGCCTTGAATAAATGGATGCTCTATAACATTTAGAAGGCTGATCAATCAATGATATTATAACTATTTACTTGTCAAGCTTCTTTAGCTTCTTTACAAGTTATATTAAGGTTTGATCAATCAATGATATTATAACTATTTACTTGTCAAGCTTCTTTAGATTCTTTACTAGCTAGATTTTAGTAATCATTGCTAATTTGCTATTATTTACTTTAAAGATTACCTTGATGAAGCCTTTCATATTTCTTCTAATAGCTTTTTTATATAACTTAACACATTATTAATATAATATATATTTTACTAATTAGAAAATCAAATAAATATATCTGGGTATTAAAGTATGGCCATGTCTTTTAATGGTCATATATACGGGGAAATGGTGATAACTTATGTAAGATTTTATGATGGTATTGTTGTTTAATCATAGAAACTTTCTTGTGATTGTCGACAGAATACAAAAATCAATAATGATACACGTGTAGTCTTCAAAACATGTTGGACGCATCTATCATCTAAATCAAAGAACACGAACATTCGATGTTTGTACGTAGAGTTAGAGCATGCTACTGAGTACTTGTAGGCGTCCTTACAGGAACAAGTTTTTTTGGATATGCCTAGGATCATGGAATGCACATGATCCTAAGGCGCGTAACGGTTATTAGGAGACTGTGAGGAGGGCATAATGTGAAGTTGTTAGACTTAGAGCATCGACTCAGGAATACATCAAGAGATATGCTCAATATTATGAAAGGTGGGCTATAAATGAAAAGTCAAGAGAGAAAGCATTATCAGATCTAAGCGAGATAAAAAATAAGAAACTTCAGAAACTCGAAACTTGAGAAAAAACATTGTTAGCGAGAACACCTAAGTTTTTTTACGGAAGCTTGGTAGCAGATTTTTTTAATAAACACGAGTATAAGCTGTAAAAATACTTTAGGGATGAGGCTAGCTCAGAAGAATTTAATAAAAAAAATTCGTAAGGAGATTATAAATTTAACTAAGGTAACTGGAAGATATTTTTTGAACTTTCTCAAAGGATTAGAAAATGGCCCATCTGAAGTTGATGTTACTCCAGTGAAAGAAAAGCATGTCCAATTGACAGATGCCTAGAAGTGTCAATACTGTACTGCCCTAAATGATTGTGACCATAACATGTGCTAAAGGTGCTTGGTGCGTAAAAGGGGCTAAACCAGAGACACCATTCAAGAATTTTGAGGTAAGAGCCTCTTTAAGGCAGCGAGAAATTTTTTTTCATATTTTTCAACTCAGCTTAATTTAAGAGATTTAGTAAGTAGTTGAAACTGCTTTGTTTGCAAGTGAACTGGTTTTGTATTTACCTTAAATTTTCATATTACTTAGAGTTTGTTTTCCTTATGTTAGACAATTCCTATATTTTAATGTTTGTTTGATTGGAATGTGAGGGAAAATGGGGAATTTTGTGAATTAAAGTATTCATTATGGTTTCTCTTGTAATTCACTAGAACTGCACTTACCTCATACCTTTTATTTCTATCCATTTGTTGTGGCCTGGGGGTCAAGCATATTAGGATCTAAAATATTATTGTAAATTACAACTGAATATTAATATTAAGAAATTGATTTTTGATGAGGAGCCAAAGAGCTACAAATGTCCATCACATCTCGAACCATAAATCGATTAAGCTACCAATCCACTTCGAACACGTTCATTTAATACAAACAAAAACATCTTCATACTACACATGTCCAATTCCATGTTCACAATTGAAATTATTATACATGTAAATGGCGACATACTATTATTACATATTTGTAAAGTCTTAAATGAAACTCATCAATTTCGTATTCTTTTTTATATCTAAATTTCACATACAGACTCTCTAGAAAATGCAGACAGAATTCAAAGCAGAAAGGAACATAGGAAAAAACAAAAAGGAATATACGGGAGGCTGTTAAATAAAGTGAAGAATCTATCAACATAATGTTATACAATTTATGCATTCAGTCATATATATTTGCTTCTTTAATGTTTTAACCAATTTTTTTAGAGAATATTGTACACGGACCATATGTATAAATTAGTCTTGGTCTCTTCCATGAATATTGTACAACACTGGCAAATCAATCCCAACATTCCCTAAAATTTCGAGTTACCTCCTCTATTGTAATATCCGGGACATAACGTGTAACTGTCTCTATCAATAAATAATTATTATGTGATTATTATATGATTATTATGTGATTTTTGGTGAATTATCTGATGATTGGTGTTGTTATGTGGATGTTTATATGTGGTAGAGTATAGGCATATTAATTATATTATGTCCAGAATAAAATATAGATAATTATGGTATTTTTTTGGTAATTTTTGGACTGTTATATGATTTTATAATAATTTATGGATTTATTAATTATTTTCTGAATAATTACAAAACTATTTTATAAAGCCCGGAATCGTCCAACTTCAACCGTTTTTGCGTTTTTACAACCCAAAACTCTTCGAAAAACTCCTTCCTAACCCAATCTGATAATTCCGGACATTTTCCATGATTTGACTTTTTCGTTCGAATTACGGTTTGACCCGTGCGCGTCCCATTGCAAAATTTTTGATACGATAACCATTTTGATAATATTATCTTCATATAAATTATTTTATAAGAAGCCCGGTCTTGATAATTATCCAAAAGTTTTAATAGTTATCTAAAAGTTTTGATAATTTTCCAAAACATGTTGATAGTTATCCAAAACAGTGTCCAATCGGTCGTTTTTGCAGTTACTTAGCGGCAAAGTAACTTATTTTTTGATCTATGATCTAATGTGTATTAATATTCCATAAATATAAATAGCCTATTTATGATTTCATTTTATTCATATAATCATAATCGATCAGTAAAAACATAGAAAATACAGCGAAAACCCTGTAAAATCGTCGCATTCTTGAGAATCAAACTCAAATCCGAAAGCGTTATCGAACTCGGAATCAAGCGTGCCATATACTGAATCGAAGCTTTCTAAAAGTTCTTTCATAATCAATCATCCATTTCAGTGCAGAAATCAAGGTGATTTTCTTATTTAAATGTTTTAATTCAAATTAATTAATGATTAAAATAGGAATTTTTGATGTTGATGTTGTTTATATAACTGATGATTGTATCTTGTAGATAATTTTATCCTTTTCATTTTGTTATATTATATGTCAAATTTGGAGTTCAATAACATGTAGACAAGTTGGTTTGATCTTCGAGTTTGAATGTTCTTGGTGTTCTTGAATAAATTAATCGGAAAATTCATATTTTGGCCAGATTTTTAATACCGTTAAATCTGGGCATGTTTGAAGACTTTAGAGATGTAGATCGTCTCACCAACAATCAAACCATGCTCAAATTTTATCTGTTGGATGTCGATTGAAGGTCGTCGGAAAATCTGACATCGCCGGCGACGTGAACTTCCAGTCGGTTTTTCGGCCGACTGGGGTATCGTTTACGACCTAAGAAACCACGATGTGGTTCCTGCTCTCCAGTGCTTTTAATCGGCATCTTTTGAGGGAATTCTGGATAGATTTTCGAGCTTGAGGTCGGCCGACAATGGCTGCCGCCGGCGACCGAGGAAGAAGGTAGCAAATTACAGCTTTGACACCGAACTTTCTCCATTTTTGCATAAACGAAACCCTGTTTTAAAAACTTATAAAAAATGGATTTCTGTTTATAAAAATTATAAAAATGATATTATGTTTATATTTATTTTCAGAATTTTTTTTAATAATTTAAAAACTCCAAAAATCATTATTTTGATTCCGAAAATTATTTTTAATTCAAAAACATATCTGAATTAAATAAATAATTAATTTTAGTGGGTAATTAATTAGTTAATTGATCAATTAATTCAAAAATTAATTGATTAATTTATTTAATTAATTATTAATTAATTTTAATTGATTTTTAATTAGATTTATTTATTAATTTTGATTTAAAAATTTTGAAAAATAGTTTTAAGTTTTAAAATATTATTTTAAATTATTTTCAGGGCTTGATAACTATTATTAAATCATTTTAAAGTCAGATACGGGTATTCGAACACTGTTATTTAATTATAAAATGACTAAGCTACCAATCCACTTCGAACACGTTCATTTAATACAAATAGAAACATCCACACACTATTGATGTCCAATTCCCTGCTCACAATTCAAATTATTATACATGTAAATCGCGACATACCATTATTACATATTTGTAAAGTCTTAAATGAAACCCATCAATTTCTTATTCCTTTTTATTATTAAATTTCATATCCAGACTCGCGAGAAAATGCAGACATAATTCAAAGCAGAAAGGAATATAGGAAAAAACAGAAAGGAATATACAGAATGCTGTTAAACAAAGTGAAGAATCTATAAACATAATGTTATACAATTTATGCAGTCGGTTACATATATGTGCTTTTTTGATGTTACAACCATTTTTTTTGAGAATATTGTACACGGACCATAAGTATAAATTGATCTTGGTCACTTCCATGGATTACACTAATGGCTAGAGTGAACCCGTGTAGTTTATGTAGACTGTTTCTCCAGTAGTTCCATCACAACACTTGCAAATTAATCCCAGTTTTTCTTTGAGTTACCTCCTATATTCATCATATCATTATTCATTTTACTAAGAGAGGACCATCAAAAGAATTGAATTAAACTGAATTTCTAAATTATAAGGGATTATATTTATCGGCTTTACTTAGAGGCATATCACCATCATGAAGTAGAAACTTCAATCCCCTGCAGCTGCCAGTGTTATTTAGTATGAGACACCCGAGTTTATTCTAATATGTTGACGCTTGGATAATTGATTTCAGAAATTCTCATTTGACATGTAGTCATCATAAACTAGCATTTTCAAATAGTAGTTTGTAACACTCCTATATACCGCATTTGAATGTTGTCAAGCTATATTTTTTAGTATCATAAGTAAAACTCATTATGTGGTAGTCCACCATTACATGTAAAATGAAAATTTATAAAACTCATTACACACACATCAGCCGATTAGAATGGAATTACGCGTGTGACATACCAGATGACATAGAGGCAACAAGGAGATTAGATCATTTTCCAAAGACCTCTTCATCAAATGAAAAATCGATTGTGACCAAAGTACTTAATAGCCACATAAACAAAGTTAGCTAATTATTTTTGTACCATTGATACATATTGATATTCGAAACTAAAGTATGATAAATCATCACTTAAATATTTGAATTTTGATATAGTGATGTATCACCAACATATATGATTAAAATTGATAAACAGAAAAATAAAAATTATGGCAAAAAGACTTTGCAATCCCATCTCCCATATGGTTAAGGATCAGATTAGCTCAAGTTTCCAAATTATTGAAACAACTCATTTCATTCACAAATCCTCGATAATGTAACTAACCAGTAATACAAAAGAAAATTGTATCACTAATTTTCTTCAATTAATATTCATTTCTATTTCTATGAATACAACTGTTAAAAAACGAAATCTATATAATCTAGGGATTGTTCATGAAACATCATCATCTTAAAAAAATTAATTTCAATATAATGATGTACTATGAACATCCTCAAATTATATGGATTTTATAAACTATAACACATTTTTGTTTACAAATTTAAATATTTTTACAATATCATTATATGAGAGGTCCTCTTACTATCATTCTATACAAGAATGCATAAAAAAGGACATTGTTTGATTTGTAATTTGTGTATCAGGAACATAGATTATGCAGGTATTTATAGTAGATTACACAGATATGAAAAAATAAGTCAATAACATTACCATTGATTTCAAAGTATAACATATGTTTATAGCTGGATAACATCCACTAAATACAAATTTCATAAATACTCATTTAATTTGTATACAACTGGAAAAAATAAAGTACAATTTTTTACATATATTTATATATAATATAGTTGGACTTTTTTGTTGGGCTTTAATCTGAGTTTGTGGGCTTTGCTATTTGTTTGTCCTTGTTGGTTGGGTCGATCTGCAACTCGGAGTCCATGTGTTGGACATAGTCAATGTTTGTGGAGTCTTTTTAAGTGTCTATCAGTTAGGTTTGAATAATAAGTTGTAATAGGAAGTTAGGTACCATGTTCTCCTAGTTTGTATGTAGCCAAGTCATTTGTTTCTGATTATGCTTTTCATATATATGTACCTAGAACTCATATAATAAAAGTTAACACTTAGCATATATTGTGTATTTTTCGAGTTATTTCATTAAACTCTAACAAGTTTGATTGAATTGTATTCACTTTTCACGACAATTTTTGTTATGACCATAATATGCAAGACACATTTTTATTAAAAAATATGTAATTTTAATTGATGAGAGGTATTTATATATTTAAAAATAAATTATTTGAATACAATGCACAATGCACAATATAATTTTTTTTAATGTTATGTACAATGTAGCTTAAGTGCAATATAAACCAAACATTTTTAAATATTATGTAATTTTGGATAGTAAGAGATAGTATATCCAAAAATAAATTATTTTAGGAGTAAGGGGCACATTTTTTTTACAAAAAGGATAAGAACAAATATTAAATAAGTAGTAATATATGAATATGTATATTTATCCATAATATATTTTTAAAGTTAATCAACGATTTTTAGATTATTAAGATATATGTATACTCATGATTTGTTGGTGGTTCACCAAAATGACACATGAGCTATTTTGAAACTGGACTATACAAGTGTCCCTAATGGAAGGGTAAATGACTAATTATTAATTGGCATAATAAAATATTAGTTTAATCTCTTTAGAAATAAATTGAATAGTCCTTTAAGTTTGTAAAGTTGTTTAATTAAAACTTGAATATCTTTTAATTCTCAATAAATTAAGATTAAGATTTGAATGTTACTTAATCATATATTTATGAGCCTCAAGCCACAAAATTTAGCTTCATCAAGTCACCAATGCCAAATTTTCCACAGAAGTTGTAGACATATGCCTTGAATAAATGGATGGTCTCTAACATTTTGAAGGCTTAATCAATCAGTAATAAGCTTCTTTTAGTAATCATTGCCAATTTGCCATTATTTAGGTTAAAGATTACCCTCATGAAGCCTTGCATTATTTCTTCTAATAGCTTTTTAATACAACTTAACACATAATTAAAAATATATATATATATATATATATTACTATTAAAAAATCAAATAAATGTATCGGGGTATTAAAGTATGACCAAGTCTTTTAATGGTCATATATACAGGGAAATGGTGATAACTTATATAAGATTTTATGATGGCATTATTGTTTAATCATAGAAACTTTCTTGTGATTGTCGAGAGAATACAGAAATAAAAAATGATACACCTTTAGTCTTTAAAACATGTTAGATGCATCTATCATCTAAATCAGAGAACACGATCTTTTGATGTTTGTATGTACAGCTGGAGGATGCTACTGAGTACTTATAAGCGACAAGCACGAGTTTTTTTTAATATGCCTAGGACTATGGAATGCACATGATCCTAAGGCGTGTAACGGTTATTAGGAGACTCTGAGGAGAGGAAAATGTGAAGTTGTTAGGCTTAGAGCATCGGCTCACTAATACATCAAGAGATATGCTCATTATTATGAAAGGTGGGCTTTAAATGAAAAGTCAAGAGAGAAAGTATTAGCAGATCTAAGCGAGATATAAAATAAGAAACTTGAGAAACTCTAGAAAAAATATTGTTAGCGAGAACACCAAGTTTTTTTACGAAAGCTTGGGAGCAGATTTTTGAATAAAGGCGAGTTTTAAAATGGACTTATATTTATGGATATTCTATGCCACCAGAAGCAAATACGAAAACAAAGGTATTTCAGTAACCACAAGGTGAGGCTGAGGTGGCTTTAGAAAGGCTCCATGATTACGGAGAAAATAAGCTGCAAAAATACTTTAAAGATGAGGCTAGCTCAGAAGAATTTAATAAAAAAAATTCATAAGGAGCTTATAAACTTAACTAAAGTAACTCGAAGACATTTTTTGAACTTTGTCAAAGGATTAAAAAATGGGCTATCTGAAGTTGATGTTACTCTAGTAAAAGAAAAGCATGTCCAATTGACAGATGCCTGACAGTGTCAATACTGTACTGCCCTAAATGATTGTGACAATAACATGTGCTAAGGGTGCTTGATGCGTAAAGGAGGTTAAAACAGAGACACCATTCAAGAATTTCGAGGTAAGAGTTTCTTTAAGGCAACGAGATAATTTTTTATTTTATTTTTCAAGTCAGCTTAAAATAAGAGATTTAGTAAGTAGTTTCTAGTGCTTTGTTTGCAAGTGAACTGGTTTTGTTTTTACCTTAAATTTTCATATTACTTAGATTTTGCTTTCCTTATGTTGGACAATTCCTATATTTTGATGTTTGTCTGATTGCACTATGAATGTAGTAGAATTTCTATGAAGTAATTTTAAGTCTTCTACATCTCACATGAAAGTGGAAAACTACTTATAGACTTATAGTATTATGTGATAAGCAAGGAAATAAAAAACAAATTAAAATAGTCTGGAAAATGGGGAATTCTGAGAATTGAACTCGGAGCCTCTCACTCCCTAAGCGAGAATCATACAACTAGACCAAATGCCATCATGGGTGCAAACCAAAAAATAGTTTAGAACATCTCAATCACCCCCAAAAGCGGAACAAGTAACACAAAAAGATTTGAAGAATCCCATTTTCTGGTTTTTGTCTTTAATCGAAAGAGTTTATGTCGGAGAGCATTAATTTTGTAGCAAACAACATTAATTTGGCAGCAAACACTTTTCTAGTTATCTTTCCTTTTTAGACGATTATTGGACAAACTATTTTGAAGTATTCATTATGGTTTCTCTTGTAATTCACTAGAACTGTACTTACCTCATACCTCTTTGTTTCTAACCGTTGGCTGTGGCCTGGGGTCAAGCGTATTGGGATGTAAAATATTATTGTAAATTCCAATTAAATATAGACATTAAGAAATTCATTTTTGATGAGGAGGCGAAGAGGTGCAAACGTCCATCACATCTCGAACCACAAATGCATTAAGCTACCAGTCCACTTCGAACATGTTCATTTAGTACAAACAGGAACATCCTCAGACTATAGATGTCCAATTCCCTGCTCACAGTTTAAATTATTATACATGTAAATTGTGACATATCCAGACTCGTATTCTTTTTTATTATTAAATTTCATATCCAGACTCGTTAGAAAATGCAGAAATCATTCAAAGCAGAAAGGAACATAGGTAAAAACAGTAAGGAATATAGGGGATGATGTTAAACAAAGTGAAGAATCTATAAATATAATGTTATACAATTTATGCATTCAATCACATATATGTGCTTCTTCGATATTTCAACCAACTTTTTTACAGAATATTGTACACGGACCAGAAGTATAAATTGATCTTGGCGGCTTCCATGGATTACACTAAAGGCTAGAGCAAGAGTGAACCCATGTAGTTTATCTCCATTGGTTCCATCACAACACTTGCAAATTAATCCCAGCTTTCCTTTGTGTTACCTCCTCTATTCATCTTATCATTATTCATTTTACTAAGAGGGGACAACTAAATGAATTTAGTTAAACATAATTTCTAAATTACAAGTGATTATATTTATCGGGTTTACTTACAGGCATATCACAATTATGAAGTAAAAACTTCAATCCCCTGCAGCTCCCAGTGTTATTTAGTATCAGACACCCCAATTCATTCTAATATGTAGACAGGTGGATAACTGATTTCAAAAATTCTCATTTGACATGTAGTCATAATAAACTAGCATTTTCGAATAGTAGTTTGTAACACTCCTATGCCACATTTGAATGTTGTTAACTTATATTTTTTAGTATCATAAGTAAAACTCATTATCTGGTAGTCCATGATCACATGTTAAATGAAAATTTTTAAAACTTGTTACACATATTGACACAACAATTTAAACACAAGAAATATTCATAATGTATGATTGTAAAATAGAGAATGTAAGCGTTGAACAACTTAAAGAGTTGATACTCACTCCAATACTTAAATAAAACACAGCTAGAAAGTGTCCTACAAAATAGGGACTTTGTAACAAACCTACCTAGACTAAATCAACTACTAACGTTAAACAAATACTTTTTCAAAAACTACTCCTACAAACTCTCCAGGCCAGGCCATGACCCAAACATGATATAACAGCATGACTTAGACAAATAAATAGACAAAACATATAACTTCAAGTTTGAATACACACCCCAACAGACTTCCCCTTAATTCAAACTTTTTTGAACACAGTTTCTTACTCCAAGTATAGTCTTCATCTTCTCAAAATTCACCATGCTTAATGCCTTCGTGAGAGAGTCATCCCGTTGTTCCTCTCAACGCACATGTTTCACAATGATGTCTCCATTTTCAATGAACTCTCTAATAAAATGAAATGTAATGTCAATGTACTTGCTCCTACCATGAAATATATGGTTCTTCGCTAAGTCAATGGCCGACTTGCTATTGATAAACAACATCACAGGTTGAATGTATTGCCCAGTAACTTGTGTCAACAATTTTCTCAACCATATCGCTTGACATGAGGCAGCTGTTGCTTCCATAAACTCAGCCTCACATGAGGAGGGTGCAACACACTTCTATTTATACGAATTCCATGTTATCAAGCTTTTATTTAGATAGAAGACCATACCGCTAGTGCTCTTCCTATCTTCTACATTACCTACCAGATTGCTGTCTGAGTACCCAATTACAACATTATTCTCTTCATCACTAGTATAAATCAAGCCAAAATCCATCGTTCGTTTCACATATCGTAAGACACGTTTTACAACATTCAAATGCATCACCGTAGGTTTTTCCATAAACCTACTTATAACACCAACAAAATAGGCCAAGTCAGGCCTAGGGTAAATCAAGTATCTCAGCCCTCCAATTATGCTTTTAAAATTTGTTGAATCCACCAGTTTGCCTCCTTCATCCTTATTGATGATCTCTTTAGGATGCATCGGAATTCTCGTGGGATTACACTCAAACAATCCAGCCTTGTGAAGTATCTTATTTGCATATCTTGCTTGTTTTAGACATATATATCCATCTCCTTGCACCACCTCAATATCCAAGTAATACGTGAGCTTGCCCAAATTGATCATGTCAAAACTCTTTGTCATTTGACTTTTGAATTCCACAATAGCCTCCTGTTAGTCCCTTAATAATATAGCAAGAATTACAGAAGGGGGGTTGAATGGAATTCTTGAACCTTTTTCTTAAAATAAAAATGTTCAACTCGATTATGGATATATTTGTTTTGATTAGGACAATGCGGAATGTAAACTTGAATGAATCAAAACATAAGTAATTAAAAAAAAGAGTCTTTAAAAACTTTCTGGTGGATTTAAACAGTTCCACCAGAGTTATATTTAATATATCGAGAGGACTCTGTGTGCAGAAATGCCCACAGCTGCTTACACAAATAGAACTACTAAGAACACAGGAAATGCTAAAGATAGTGATTACAAAGATTTCTCTGTTGTTGTTTCTTAGCTCTCTCAGTTATTTTTCTATTTGCTACTCTCTTTGTTTATATAATACCAAGATTACAAAGTCAAAAGAACTGAACAAATATAAAATCTAACAGTCTTGATCTTTGCTGCTTTTCGTCCTCTATTACCTAGTTAATGAGCTTCCACAGTGTACTTGTATCCAACTCAACGGCTGTGTGTCACCTTTCACTGTTCAACTGATGTTTGAATCTTGATCATCTATCGACTTTCAGATCATTCGTCGATGACTTAATTGATCATCCGTCGACTACTATGTTAAACATCCGTTGATAGCTATTTTGGTCATCCGTTGAAGCTTTGTTAATCATCCATTGGTAGCTATTTTGGCACTTGACTTCATTTCACTTATACAGAATTACAAGACATTGCTTATGTACAGTTAATCAACCTATTCTGCATATCTAGTTAAAGTCAACATGACTTATATGCCACTACACATTCTATACAAAGGTGCATACAACACTGTGCTACAAACTTATTATATAAGCTACTCACTCGATGGATAATAAGTTAATCATCCGTCGGGACTATAATGAGTTATCCATCGAGACTATAATTCTTCTAGCCGAGTGCTACATTATTTCACTAAGTAAAATCTACTTAGATGTTTTGTTTAGGTAATCATCAAGTACTCAACATATTCACAACAATCTCCCCCAATTATGTCTACTGGAATTGTAGCCATAAATTAAGAGATACTTGATGATAACAAAACATCCTAAACATATATCTTTAAAGATAAGTAGATAAAACTGAAAGTGCTTCAATTTAAACAAAAATGTAGAAGGTTTGGCTCACAGTCAGTTCAAGATGCTCCTCTAGTGTGAGCAGATTTTTCTAGTTTCTTGAAGGTCTGGATCTTCTTCCAAGCATTCTGTTGTTTTCTTCAATTTGATTCTGGAGCTGTCTGTGGAATTCTAATTCATCAGATTCTGAGAGATCTAACATTTCTTGCATTTCCAAGAGAGTCTCATTGCAAGAGATACTCAATTGGTCTTCTAATCTGAAGAATCTTCTCACACCCTTGTCATCCATGAATTCCATCAGCAAGTAGGGCCTTAGATGCACTCTTCTCCCTGTGTATGGGATGATAAGAGTTTTGGGTAGTGCATCTTTGGCTCTAACACTCCTTAGCTCTTCAATCTTCTTCAATACTAATCTTCTTGCAGTTACATTGAACCCAAAGTTTTTCTTGAAGGATGAATAGATTTTGATCAACACAGCTTGGCTTTCTTGAAGTATCCTGTGAAGAGGCCACTGAATCTCCATTCCCCCATTGTACTTGAACACCAACCTTTCAGGTAGGTTTCTGTATGCATCAATTGCCCTTACCTTATCCAGCTCCTCCAGATAAAGGTTTAGATCTGAGAATTCTTTGATGTCACACAAGTACAGGTAGTCTCCCCTGTTGACCTTGGGTTGAGCTTTGACTATTGACTTGGATTTGAGAGGTGACAGCTTCACTCTCTTCACTGCCCTTGATTTTGTCCTTCTTGGCTTAGTAAGAATTGGCAAGTTGAAGTCAGTAATTGGTAATTTATCCCACTCTATTGGCTCATCCTTTGGCACAATAGGCTCTCCATGTATGTTCCTGTAGGGGTCCACCACCCTTATGTCTTCAAACACCATAGAGGGCTTTGATGCTTGAGTTTGAGCTTGAGTGGATTCCTTTGGAAATTGATCTTCCAATTCCTTGTCAACAACATCCAACTTTCTTTTTGTTCGTTTAGCTAGTTCTTTATTTCTTGAGGATTTCTTCTGTTCTTCAATCTTCTTCTCTGATTTAGTAGCTTGAGATGGTTGAGAGGGAATTTGTTGAGAAGAATTCACAGCCTGTAGCTTGGCCAAGATAGCAAACTGTTCTTTCTTTTGTTTAGACTTCTTTACATCTAGAGCAGCTTGCCTCTTTTCCTACTTCAATCTGGCTTTTTCTTCTTCCTTTGTATGAGCAAATTGTGGATGTCCAGCTACCACACAAATTTCCTTCCCATTTCTGAATATCTTTGCAATTCTCTTTCTTAAGGCTGAATCAGCTGGATCTTTGTAGAGGAGAATAGATCTTGACAGAAGCTTCTTTTCATCAGGCTTGGGTGTCTCATACACAGAATCCATAGGGTTCTTCAAAGATAACTTTGGATAGTTTGCCCTTAGTTTAAGAATTATCTCAGCCTTTGTAGTCTTGATGCAGGAAGATTGTCCTTTCTCCAGATAGTTCATGCTCATCTCATTCATATTGATTGGCTTGACATGAGAGTGATGGATGGCTGACTGATCTGGTTCCTTGACTAATTGAAACTTTTGCTGTATTTCCTCATCAATCTTTTTTCAGTTGATCAGAGTCAACTCTCCTTTATCAGCATCTTTCAAATTTGCTACTGCTGCATTTATAAGATCTATACCATCTGCAACTGGTGGATTGGAGATAGTAATTGAAGGTACAATTACTTTGTTGATTTGAACTAGAAGTTTCTCCCCTTCAGTTGGTCCTTTCTCCCCCTTACTTGATTCTCTCTCCCCCTTTTTGTTATCATCAAGTGGAGGAGTTAGGCCTTGTGCTTTAGCCAGTTGCATAAGAAGATTTGTCTGAGTCTGTTGATTTTGAAGAAGTAGAGCCACTGAATTCTCAATAACCTGAACTCTGTTCTCCAGCTTGGCTATCTTCTTGTCAGAATCTGATTCTCTCCTTAATCTTAGTAATAGATCATGCATGGTACCATAAGGCATTATTGAATCCAGCTTCTCAGAGTTATATGTCTTTAAGTCAGCTATCTCCTTTTTCAATTCATCCACACTGAGATTCTGTCTTGAGTGTTGGATCTTCAATAAATGTAAAGAGTGTAGGTGAGCTTGAAGAACAACCTTGGTACCAGCATTAGAAGCTTCCTGAAGGGCCTGCTGAATAGCTATCAATTGCTTTACCAAAGACACCTCAAATTGCCCTGGTGTAAATTCCTTTGCCCATGCCCATTCAGGTAAACCTAACGCAGAACTTGGGCCTTCAGCTCCCCCTAAGTTCATGCTTCCATCCAAAGAACCAGAGTCATCATCATCAGAATTTACTCCAAATTCTTCAGATGGCTCTCCAGCTTGAGAAGGCATTCTGTTCACAGCAGCTTTATCTCTTTGAAGAGATTCTGTGGTGTGCACTAGATTCAAAGTCTTCTCTGCCTCCACATTGCCCTGAGCAGCCAACAGTTGATAGGCTGAAACAGGGTAGGTAAAAGTGTCAACATCCAAGGAAATATTATCAATTACAGCTTTATAATGTTGCTGAAATTGTATTTCCTTTTCAGCATCATCCACAATCATTGACTCACTAGCAATGGCTGGTTCCATCCTTATTTCTCCTGTACCTGACTTTCTCTCATATTCTCTCTTTTGTTGCATCAGGGTCTCACCCCGGCTCCCCACCCTCACACCCTCACCTTCACCTACTAAGGTGGGACTCCTCTCACTCACTTTTGCCAATCCTGAATGAATGGATTGCTGAGATTCACTATTTTCCTCTCCTTTTGCCTGGGAGCAACCCAGCCTCTCACTCAATGCACTCTCCTCTCTCAGTCCTAAGAGTGATTATATTACCACCAAATCTTCTACACTTGAAATTATTGAATTTTGAAGTTGTGTAGAGACACTCGACGGATAAGTGATATCCGTCGGGTGAGTGGTAAAGCTATCTGACGGATAACTGCTGTTAAGCTTATCCGTCGGGATACAATCACTACTCGACGGATGAGCAATATCCATCGAGAGAGTAGAAATGAGTGAGGTGGGAAGAGAAACTATTGTTGACTCTGTGTTGATTGAAGTTATTTGAGGCACAGATGTCACATTTGAATCAAAAAGAGTTGGCAAGTGAGCCAACAAATCATCTAAAAGATGATGCTCACTTCCACTAGATTTTGGCTTCCCCAACAGAGTTAAAGAAGGGGAATCAGGAATTGAAGTGTTTATCATGTCCACTTCCAGTGAGTTAGTTGGTGAGTATTGTGTTTCCGTGGCTTCTATTATGAGAGATTTTTGCTGTGACTCCACATTTATTGGAGCCACATCAATCTGAATTTGAGAAGGTGCAGAGACTGTGTCTTTAGCACCAGTTTGCACTAAGTGTGTGTCCTGTGCATCCCCAGTTGTTTTGGATTTCTTCTTTCTAGTGTAGGTTTGGTGTGAGCTTGTGTCCCTAACCCTCTTGGCATGTGCTATTGGATGAGAGCTTTGTTCAATAGCCACATCCTTTTGGGAGGATGCAGCTAGAAGTGAGCTTTTGTCCTTTTTAAGCACTACAGTTTGTTGGGAAACTGCAGTGTGGCTAGGCTGGGATTCACTCAACTCTCCAACCTTATCCTTGGGGTTTCTTTGATGTTCACCCCTTCCCTCACCTATCTTACCCTCCTTCACACTCCCCTCTTTGGCTTTGGTAGTTTTTTGAACTGGTACCTTTTGAGAGATACCAGAGGGGGTTTTCTTTGATTTGGATTTAAAAATTGCAGTTGTTTTGGCAGCTTTGGTAGGCAACTATTTGGTCATTGTCACAGTTGCCATAGCTATGCCTGAAGTCAAAGAAATAGAAGAGATTAGAATAGTTGAGGGTCTGGATGAACTTACCTCACTTACCTGAGGTGTCAGCATTACAGGAAAATAGAACATTGGCACATCCTTGTGATGGTTGGCTCTGTTCAAGTCTGCAATGATTCTCCTCTCTTGAACCCAACAAGCTAATTTGTTGTTTGGGTTCTCAAGTTCAATCTCTTGACAAAGATGGTTAGCCAAAAGCATAAAAAATCTAGCATAGTAAATATTCTTTCCTCTTTTGGCTAAGTCACCTAGTTTAAAACCTAACTCATACACAACAAGGTCACTGAAATTGTAATATTTGTCTGTAACTAGCATGTATAGCATGTTAAGCATGGAAATGTTCACAGAATCAAAATTACTGACTTTTCCAGAAAAGACTTTAGTTACTACATCACACAAGTAACTCCATTCCTTCCTAAGACCTAGTCTTCTAATTTCACTTAGTTTTGCAGTAGGAAGTGCATAGTGAATGGAATTGAGCATATTGACAATATCAGTGTCAGTGTGTGGTGCAGTTACATTATCATCAGGAATCTTGAAATATGCTTTTATTACATCACTATTGATACAGAAATCATTACCTTTGATGGTTAGAGTGATGGTTTTGTCAGTAGAGTTGTAGATTGTTGTTGTCCACATCTCCTCAACAACTTCACAATAAATTGTGGGTGATTCCAGCATGGCAAAACTTAACTTACAGTTGTGCACGAAGTCCATCATCTTATGATAGTGTTCAGATTGTTGAATCCCCTTATTGACCAAGACAGTGAAGTTGTTCTTCTCATAGATGAAACCAGTCTGTGACATGATCTTAACTATGGGTGCCATTATTAGAGAAGAAAAGCTTGAAGAGAAAGAGGATTTTCGCTTGAGAGAGAATGAAGTAACACAGTTGAATTTGAGAATGATAAAAGAAAATGATTAGAATGAATAAAGCTTTTATACTTTTCTCAAAATCACTTGATAAAGATAATAAAGAGAAGTAAATTACCCAATAGAAATTGTCTAAAATAGCCATTTTAAAATAAACTGTAAAAATTCTACCCATTATCCGTCGCGTAATGCTTACAAACTTTAAGTATACTCGATGGATAATGTTCAGGGAATTAACGATTAAGATTTAGACACTTCGACGGATGAGGATAAGTTGATATCCGTCGAGCTTTAAAATACTCCAGAAAAGTAATTGATTTTTATTTACAATTTGTATATCGACAGATGACTCAACTCGATGGATAATGGTCATCCGTCGAGATGCAAATTTTGACTTAGCCAAAATTTTCATCCAAGACTAAAAATTAGTTAAATTTCTTGCTACCTTTCAACTTGCAAAATAATTCAGATAATTTCAAGAGTAATTAAGCATACCTAACTCACTTACCAACCTAGAAAAGGTGGATTCATCCAGTGGTTTGGTAAAAATATCTGCAAGTTGCTTCTCACTTGGAACAAAATGTAACTCTACAGTACCATTCATTACATGTTCCCTTATGAAATGGTACTTGATGTCTATATGCTTTATCCTTGAATGTTGCACTGGATTTTCAGTGATGGCAATTGCACTTGTGTTGACACAGAAAATAGGAATCCTTTCAACTTGCAAACCATAGTCTAGCAATTGATTTTTCATCCATAAAATTTGTGCACAGCAACTGCCAGCAGCAATATATTCGGCTTCAGCTGTAGAAGTAGAAACTGAATTTTGCTTTTTACTGAACCAGGACACAAGCTTGTCTCCTAAAAATTGACAGGTTCCTGTTGTGCTTTTTCTATCAATTCTGCAACCTGCATAATCTGCATCTGAATAACCAGTTAGATCAAAATTAGAATCTCTAGGATACCAAATGCCAAGGTTTGGTGTTCCTTTTAGATTTCTGAAAATTCTCTTAATAGCTATCAAATGAGACTCTCTAGGATCAGCCTGAAATCTAGCACACAAATATGTAGCAAACATTATATCTGGCCTACTAGCTGTTAAGTACAGAAGTGATCCAACCATGCCTCTATAACTTGAAATATCCACAGACTTTTCAGTAGTGTTTAGTTCAAGCTTAGTTGCAGTATCCATGGGAGTTTTTGCAGATGTGCAATCCATTAGATCAAACTTCTTTAAAAGATAAAAAATATATTTAGTTTGACTAATGAATATTCCATCACTAACTTGCTTAACTTGTAAACCAAGAAAGTAAGTTAGTTCTCCCATCATACTCATTTCATACTTGCTTTGCATCAGTTTGGCAAACTTTTTACAAAGTTTCTCTTCTGTAGAGCCAAAAATAATATCATCTACATAAATTTGAACAAGTATGCTAGAGCCATTCACATTTCTGAAAAATAAAGTTTTATCTACAGTACCTCTTGTGAAGTGATTTTCCAAAAGGAACTTTGATAAAGTGTCATACCAGGCTCTAGGTGCTTGCTTCAGTCCATAAAGTGCTTTCAGTAGATAATAGACATACTCTGGGAAATTTGGATCTTCAAAGCCAGGAGGTTGACTTACATACACTTCTTCCTCCAAATCTCCATTCAGAAAGGCACTTTTGACATCCATTTGATAGACCTTGAAATTGGCATGGGCTGCATAGGCTAATAAGATTCTGATGGCTTCAAGTCTTGCGACAGGAGCAAATATTTCATCAAAATATATTCCTTCTTGCTGACAATAGCCTTTAGCAACCAATCTTGCTTTGTTCCTTACTACTATGCCATTTTTATCCATCTTGTTTCTGAATACCCATTTGGTGTCTATTGGATTCTTTTCTGTAGGCTTGGGTATCAGCTTCCATACTTTATTCCTTTCAAATTGGTTTAGCTCCTCTGCATAGCTACAATCCAATCAGGATCTAACAAGGCTTCTTCTACCTTCTTTGGTTCTTCCTTAGACAGGAAGCTGCTGTATAGACATTCTTCTTGAGTTGCTCTCCTGGTTTGAACTCTGGAAGAAACATCACCAATAATCAATTCAAAGGGATGATCTTTTGTCCATTTTCTTGGTTGAGGTAGATTAGCCCTAGATGAAAAGACCTCAATGTTGTCTTGATATGTGATTGAGTTTTAATTGCTAGAAACTCCCCCTGAGTTTGTGGATCTTTGATTTGAGATTGGGGTGCTTTCTATGGGTGGTCTGCCTTGACTTCCTGCTCCTTTTGATAACCCGACGGATGGTGAATTTTGAGTACCGACGGATGAGGCAGGTTGTCTTCCGACGGATAATACAGATTGCCTTCCTACGGAGGAAGCGTTATGTAACTCGACGGATGTTGAGTTTTATGCTTCATTTGTGGTAGATTTGTCTGTATTATCATTAGAAACTGTTTCTTGATCACTCTCATCATCACTTTCATCTCTGACCATCTCAATATTGTCGAATTTGAGGCTCTCATGGTAATCTCCATCTTTTAGTCCTTCAATCTTTTTATCATCAAACACAACATGTATAGATTCAACAACAATGTTGGTTCTTAGATTGTAGACTCATATGCTTTACCAATAGCATATCCAACAAAAATTCCTTCATCTGCTTTAGCATCAAACTTCCTATTTTGATCAGTTTGATTTCTCAGAATATAGCATTTACAGCCAAATACATAAAGAAAGTTCAGAGTTGGCTTCTTATTCTTGAACAATTGATAAGGTGTCATGCATCTTCCTTGATTAACCAGAGAGATGTTTTGAGTGTAGCATGCAGTGTTTACAACTTCAGCCCAGAAGTATGTTGGTAGTTTTGATTCTTCAAGCATTGTCCTTGCAGCTTCAATAAGAGATCTATTCTTTCTTTCCACTACTCCATTCTGTTGTGGAGTCCTTGCTGCTGAAAACTTATGCAAGATTCCATTTTCCTCACAAAATGCTCTCATGACAAAGTTCTTGAACTCAGTTCCATTATCACTCCTGATTCTTCTAACTTTGAAATCAGGATGATTGTTAACTTGCCTTATGTGACTGATGATAATTTCACTAGCCTCATCCTTGGACTTTAGGAAATAGGTCCAAGAGAACTTTGAGAAATCATCTACAATTACTAGGCAAAATCTTTTCTTTGAGATTGACAATATATTGGCTGGTCGAAACAAATCCATGTGAAGCAGTTGTAGAGGCTCTTCAATTGCTGAATCAAGTTTCTTCCTGAATGATGCTTTAATCTGCTTCCCTTTTTGGCAGGCATCACACAGTCCATCCTTTGTAAACTCCACCATAGGAATTCCTCTAACTAGCTCTTTCTTTACCAGCTCATTCATGGTCTTGAAGTTCAAATGAGATAGTTTCTTGTGCCATAGCCAACTTTCATCTTGACTTGCTTTACTGAGAAGACAAGTTACAGATTCTGCTTTAGTTGAGTTGAAGTCAGCAAGATACACATTTCCTCTTCTCACACCAGTGAGAACCACTTTGTTGTTTAGATTACTAATCACAATACAGGTTTCTTCGTTGAAGGTTACTGAGTTGCCTTTATCACAAAGCTGGCTGATACTCAACAGATTGTGTTTGAGACCATCCACTAAGGCAACCTCTTCAATGATGACATTGTCCTTTGAAATCAAGCCATATCCCACAGTATAACCTTTGTTGTCATCTCCAAAAGTGATACTTGGGCCAACTCTCTCTTCAAACTCTGTGAGCAGGGTAGAATCACCAGTCATGTGTCTTGAACAACCACTATCCAAGTACCAAAGATTCCTTCTATTTCCCTGCACACATCAAAATCAAATCAAGTTGATTTTGGTACCCAAGTTTCCTTGGGTCCTGCCTTGTTAGCTTTCTTCTTCTATTTCTTAGGTCTTAACTCATTTGACTTAGGAATTTCAGATTCTTCCTTAGTCATTTGGGTTGGGCCTTTGAAACCACTAGATGCAATAGAATTATCATGCATGTTATGGCTAACAGGAAATGGCATGCTTGGTGCAAACATGTTATTCCAGTAAGGCATGCTAAATGGCATTTGAGGCATATTGTATGCAGCATAATATGGATTAGGTGCAAATGGCATATTAGCAAAATGTGCATTCATGTTCTGTGTAGGCATAACATTAACAGGCATGAGAGGCATGGCATTCATGTTAGAAAATTGAGGTTGAACAGACATGGGAGTAGGCATGGCAGATTTGCAATTAACAGACAAATGATTTACACTACCACATTTGACACAGATTTTTCTAGGAGCATATTTGTCAGATGTGTAGTTATTATGTTTGTTAATCCCTACTTTACCATTCCTATTATTTTTCCTTTTAGTCTATGTTTTTACCTCTATCTTCTCAAGTTTGTCACTTAACTATTTGACAGTCATGAGACCAACATTAGCCTTCTTCCCTTTCTTGGCTTGACTTCACTCTCCTGAAACAAAGTTTTTGAAAATAGACCCATACTTTTCATTTAGCTTGGTTAATTTGGCTTTGCTAATGGGTTTGCTCACAGCCAACGGATGAGGATTTTTATCATTCGACAGATAACACTTTTTGTTATCCGACGGATAGATCTCATCATCCATTGAGTCTACATCTGTCAGCAATCCATCTACCAAAATAGGTTATAGTTTCTCCTTATTCTTTTTCCAGGCTTCATCACAAAAAGACTCAATTCCTTGAACCTTGGTGATTTGAGCATGAACATCTCTGGATGTTTTCCATGCTTTAATCACCTCCTGTTCACGATCGAGCTGCTTCTTTAAAATTTCTTCCTTTTTCAAGGACTCCGTTAATTCCTCCTTGGCAATTCTACACTCAATTTTTAGTTTCTCAAACTCAACAAACTGAGACTCAAGCACATTATTCCTCTCACTCAAAAACAAGTTGTTTTCTTTGATTTTAGCATTTTCTTTAGTGAGGGACTTAAGTGTAACACACAAATGATACAATTTTGTAGACATGTCATTTATTGCATCATTACACTCAACTTTAGATAAATGTGCAAGGTTTGTAGTGTTTACCTGATTACTTGAGGAACTTGTCTCTGTTTCATCAGACTTGGCCATAAGGGCTAGATTGACATAGCTGACATCCTCATCTTCATCCAAACCATCAGCCGCCCAGTATTTCTCTTGTGTAATAAAAGCCCTTTTCTTCTGTTTGAGTAGATCAAAGTATTTTTGCTTATAATCCACAGACTCAAATCTTTTCTTACTGGAATCTGACTTTCTACACTCATTTGCAAAATGCCCTGCCAAACCATATTTGAAACACTTGAATTTTGATTTATCCACCATGTTTCTATTTGGCTTGGCAGCTCCAAAGTTCTTCTTGAACTTGAGTTTGGCAAATCTTCTTGAAAGGAATGCTAGGTGCTCATCAATGTTCTCCATGTCATCTTGGCTCAATGAATCTTCACTTTCTGTAGCTAGCCCTTTACCCTTGCTTTCACAGGCCTTTGAAGTTGATTCCACAGCTTCCATCTTCACTTCCTTCTCCTTTTCCAGTTCAGCCACTAGTGCAATGAATCCTCATTTCTTCTTTCCTCTCTCCATTCTTTCATCATGCTCTATCTCAAGCTCATAGGTCTTCAGAATGTCATACAGTCTCTCCAAAGTAAACTCCTTATAATCTTGTGAGTTTCTCAATGAGACTGTCATTGGTTTCCATTCCTTTGGAAGAGATTTGGGAAATTTCAGATTGGAGTCTTTAGTCTGATAGATCTTCCATGCAATTTAAGAGCATTTAGTAGCTTTTGGAATCTACTAAAAATGTCAGTGAGTGACTCACTTTCTTCATTGTGAAAATGCTCATATTGCTGAATCAGGAGCTGCATTTTATTTTCTCTTACTTGCTCAGTACCATCACAGATTATCTGTATTGTGTCCCAAACTTCCTTGGCAATCTTGCAGTTGATGATGTTATCAAACATGTCTGCATCAACACCATTGAATAGAATGTTCATGGCCTTTTTATCTTTCCTGACTTGTTCAATATCAGGATCAGACCAATCATCCCTTGGCTTTGGAACATATGGTTCATTTCCTGTTGCAGCTCTGATTGGAACATGAGGGCCTCTTTCTATGCAGTCCATATAGGCCTCATCTTGAGAAAGCATATGGAGATGCATCTTTACCTTCCAATGATGGTAATTGTTTTTATCAAGAAAAGGAATCTTGACTCCAACATCTTTCTTGTTCATCTTGCTGAATTGTTTTGATCTTTAAACTCTTTGTTGATTAAGAGCCTGCTCTGATACCAATTGTTAGTCCCTTATTAATATAGCAAGAATTACAGAAGGGGGGTTGAATGGAATTCTTGAACCTTTTTCTTAAAATAAAAATGTTCAACTCGATTATGGATATATTTATTTTGATTAGCACAATGCGGAATGTAAACTTGAATGAATCAAAACATAAGTAATTAAAAACAAGAGTCTTTAAAAACTTTCTGGTGGATTTAAACAATTCCACCAGAGATATATTTAATATATCGAGAGGACTCTGTGTGCAGAAATGCCCACAGCTGCTTACACAAATAGAACTACTAAGAACACAGGAAATACTAAAGATAGTGATTACAAAGATTTCTATGTTGTTGTTTCTTAGCTCTCTCAGTTATTTTTCTATTTGCTACTCTCTTGGTTTATATAATACCAATATTACAAAGTCAAAAGAACTGAACAAATATAAAATCTAACAGTCTTGATCTTTGCTGCTTTTCATCCTCTATTACCCAGTTAATGAGCTTCCACAGTGTACTTGTATCCAACTCAACGGCTATGTGTCAGCTTTCACTGTTCAACTGATGTTTGAATCTTGATCATCTGTCGATTTTCAGATCATCCGTCGATGACTTAATTGATCATCCGTCGACTGCTATGTTAAACATCCGTTGATAGCTATTTTGGTCATCCGTCGAAGCTTTGTTAATCATCCGTTGGTAGCTATTTTGGCACTTGACTTCATTTCACTTATACAGAATTACAAGACATTGCTTATATACAGTTAATCAACCTATTCTGCATATCTAGTTAAAGTCAACATGACTTATATGCCACTACAGATTCTATACAAAGGTACATACAACACTGTGCTACAAACTTATTACATAAGCTACTCACTCGATGGATAATAAGTTAATCATCCGTCGGGACTATAATGAGTTATCCGTCGGGACTATAATTCTTATCCGTCGAGTGCTACATTATTTCACTAAGTAAAATCTACTTAGATGTTTTGTTTAGGTAATCATCAAGTACTCAACATATTCACAACACCTCCACACTTGTAACAGTGACTAGAAGATCATCCACATAAACTCCAACGATTAAAATTTCACTTCCCATATGCCTGGTATACACCGCTTGTTCATATGCACACCTTGTAAATCCCAGCCCTTCTAGACACTTATTAAGCTTAGAATAGCAGGCTCTTGGAGCCTGTCTTAGTCCATAGAAATTCCTCAATAGCCTATACACGAGATGCTCTTTTCCACGTTTCACGAATCCTTCAGGTTGCTTCACAAATACTTCCTCCTTGATCTCTATATTAAGGAATGTTGTTTTGACGTCGAGATGGTGCACCTGCCAATTACCTTTAGCTGCAAGTGCCAACAATAGTCGTATTGTCTCGATACAAGTAACAGGTGCAAAAAGCTCATAAAAATCCACACCCTTCCTTTGCGCGTAGCCCTTCGCAACAATTCTGGCCTTATGCTTTGTGATATTACCTTCTGCATCTCGTTTGATTTTATATAACCACCTCAGATCAATTGCCTTTTGCCCCTTTGGTAATTCTGTTAACTCTCAGGTTCCATTTCTTTCAACAGCCTCAATTTCAGCTTGCATTCCCTTCCTCCATTCACCTTCTTTAGCAGCTTGCGTGTAATTGACTGGTTCATCTATGCCCATAAGATATAGTTCATCCTCCTCTCGTTCTATTGGTTCAGTGGTAGCATAAATTTCATTAAGTGCTTTAAACTTTACAGGTGGTTCATCAGTCTCAGACCCATACTCTGATATGCTCGAACTTTGACCTATACTCTTTATCTTCAGGGTTGTCACTGTCTTTATGGGCTCCCTGCATTGTCACTTCAACATCTGTGTGCTGAGTTTGTAAAGTCAACATCATAATAAAATTACCAGTATTAATCTTACCTACATCTTCAGTTTCACAGCAATTCTACGCCTTTTTCTCCTCAAAGATCACGTCTTGACTCACGTATATCTTTCAAGTTTCAGGATCTAGCATCCTATAGGCCTTTGTACCCGGTTCCTTGCCAAGATTCACTACTGGTCTGCTTCTATTATAAAGCTTTTTTAGATTAACATTCTGCTCCTTCATATGTGCCATACATCCAAAGAATCGCAAATGATCTATACTTGGCTTTTCGTTGGATCATACCTCATATGGGGTAACACTAGTTACAACATGGGTTGGAAGTCGATTCAACAAATATGTTGAGTGTCGAACAGCTTCCCCCCCACAGATAGTTTGACATCTTCATCTCCTTTAGTAAACTTCGCGACATCTCAATTAGGGTCCTATTACGCCTTTTGACCATGCCATTCAGCCGTGGCGAGTATGGAGCAGAAAAATGGTGAGTGATCCCAGCTTCTTCATAATATCGAGAAAAATCCTTTAAGGTAAATTCCCCACCATTGTTTGTTCTAAATGTACCAATCTTTTTTCCTGGACTATTTTCGACTAACACACAAAACTTCTTGAAGGCATCAAGAGCATCATTTTTATTTTTCAGAAGATAAGTCCACATTACTCGACTATAATCATCAATTAGAACAAAGATATATTTATTACCTGTAGGCATGGTTGGTGAGATTGGGCCACGGAGATCGCCATGCACCAACTCAAGAGGTCTCATTGCGATGGACTTTGATTGGCGAGGAAAATATTTTCTGCATTGCTTTGACATGAGACACCCAGTGCACACCTCTTTCGGTTGTTTGATGACAGGCATTCCCAACACCATATTATCCATGGACATGAGTTTTATGGCCTTGAAATTAACATGACCGAGACGAGAATGCCATAACCAGCTCTCATCTTCACATCGTGACATCAAACATTGTAAATCCTTGCTATAGATTATAATTTTGTACAATCTATTTGTTGAACATTTAACTTTCATAAAAAAAAATCTTTCTTATTCTCTAACCCACAAATAATCTCCTCTAATAGTGATATTGTATCCCTCTTCTGCAAGTTGCCCAAAGCTAATAATGTTACTACGTAAGGAGGGAATAAAATATACCTCGTTCAATGTTCTGATTTTTCCATTCTTGCACTTCAAAGAGATGCAACCCTTTCCTTCAATTTGCACAACTGATTCATCCCTAAATTTAACTTGTCCCACTACACTTTTGTCCAATTTGTCGAACTTGGATAGTTGTCCTATCATGTGTTTACTAGCTCCATTATCTAAGTACCACATATTGGATTCCATTTGGCTTCCAACATCACCTTGACTCAACTTTGTCTTTACCTGTTCTTCATTGATCACAAATACCTTCTTTTCGTTTTCCTTGAGTTCTGCCAAGAGGAGTGCTGGTTCCTCATCAGGGATCTGTGCCATGTTAGCCTCTTCCTTTACATCCTTGTCATGTTTTGGCTTTCTACACTCGATGGCATAATGTCCATATGCAAGGCAATTGAAACAACGCACCTTGCATTTATCACGACTGTTTCGTACACCTTCTTTCCCTCGAGTTCTCTGTGTCTTAGTTTCACCACTACCCCTGATACTTCGCTTAAGCCACTCTTCTCTTGTCAACAGTAAATTGGACTCATTTTCTCCGTTTCAATCCATTGTTCCCTGGTCTGTCAATCCCTTCAAACGCTCTTCGTTATACAATTTCGTATTATGACCATATTATACATATTTGTATAGTCTTAAATGAAACCCATCAATTTCGTATTCTTTTTTATTATTAAATTTCATATCCAGACTCGCTAGAAAATGCAGGCATAATTCAAAGCAGAAAGGAATATAGGCAAAAATAGTAAGGAGTATAGGGGATGATGCTAAATAAAGTGAAGAATCTATAAACATAATGTTATACAATTTATGCATTCAGTCACATATATGTGCTTGTTTGATGTTTCAACCAACTTTTTTATAGAATATCGTACACGAACCAGAAGTATAAATTGATCTTGGAAGCTTCCATGGATTACACTAAAGCATAGAGCAAGAGTGAACCCATGTAGTTTATGCAGACTGCTTGTCCATTAGTTCCATCATAACACTTGCAAATCAATCCCAGTTTTCCTTTGAGTTACCTCCTCTATTCATCGTATCATTATTCATTTTACTATGAGAGGACCATCAAATAAATTTAATTAAACTGAATTTCTAAATTACAAGTCATTATATTTATCGGGTTTACTTACATGCATATCACCATTATGAAGTAGAAACTACAATCCCTGCTTAGTATGAGACACCGAAGTTCATTCTAATATGTTAGAGGCGTGGATAATTGATTTGAGAAATTCTCATTTGACATGTAGTCATAATAAACTAACATTTTCAAATAGTAGTTTGTAAAACTCCTATACCACATTTGAATGTTTTCAAGTTATATTTTTTAGTATCATAAGTAAAATGCATTACTTGTAGTCCACCATTACATGTCAAATGAAAATTTATAAACCCGTTACACACACATTAGCGGATTAGAATGGAATTATTGGTGTGAGATACCACATAGCATATAGGCAACAAGGAGATTAGATGATTTTCCAAAGACCTCTTCATCAAATGAAAAATCAATTGTAACAAAAGTACTTAATAGCTACATTAACAAAATTAGCTATTTATTTTTCTACCATTGATACACATTTATATTAGAAACTAAAGTATGATAAATCATCACTTAAATATTTGAATTTTGATATAGTGATGTATCACCTGTACCCCACTATTATATTCACCAATGAATATAAACGTGCACCATTAAATTTGATAAATCGAAAAATAAAAATTATGGTAAAATGACTTTGCAATCCCATCTCCCATATGGTTAAGGATCAGATTAGCTCAGTTTTCCAAATTATTGAAACAACTCATTACATTCACAAATCCTCAATAATATAACTAACTAATAATATGAAAGAAAATTGTATCACTAATTTTCTTCAATTAATATGCATTTCTATTTCTCTAAAAAATAAAATCTATATAATCTAAGGATTGTTAATGAAACATCATCATCTTAATAAAATTAATTTCAATATAATGATGTACCATGAATATCCTCAAATTCTATGGATTTGATAAACTATACCACATTTTTTATAACAAATTTAAATATTTTTAGACTATCATTATATGAGAGGTCTTCTTACTATCATTCTATACAAGAATACATGAAAAAAGACACTCTATGATTTGTAATTTGTGTATGAAAACATAGATTGTGTACATATTTATAGTAGAATAGAGGGATATAAAAAAAATAAGTCAATAACATTACCATTGATTTGAAAGTATAAAGTATGTTTACAGCTCCACAACATCCAGGAAATACAAATTTCATAAATACTCATTTAATTTGTGAAATCTGTATACAGCTCGAAAAATAAAGTACAATTTTTTACATATATTTATATTTTATATAGTTGGACTTTTTTGTTTTGACAATAATATGAATGACATATTTTTTATTAAATAATATGCAATTTTAATTGATGAGAGGTATTTATATATTTAAAAATAAATTATTTGAATACAATGCACAATGTAACTTAACAACAATATAAAACAAATATTTTTAAATATTATGCAATTTTGGATAGTAAGAGATAGTATATCCAAAAATAAATTATTTTAGTAGTAAGGGGCACATTTGTTTTACAAAAACGATAAGGAAAAAATATTATATAAGTAGTAATATATGTATATGTATATTTATCGATAACATATTTTTAAAGTGAAACAATGATTTTTAGATTATTAAGATATATGCATACTAGTGTTTTGTGGGTGGTTCACCAAAAGGACATATGGGCTTTTTTGAAACTGGGTAATGGAAGGGTAAATGACTAATTGTTAATTGGCTTAATACAATATTATCTTAATCTCTTTAGAAATAAATTAAATAGTCCTCTAAGTTTGCAAAGTTGTTTAATTAAAATTTGAATATCTTTTTTTTTTACAAAAAAATGAAGAATTCATTAAAACATTGAACTCGAGCCCAAACTGTCAACTACAGCTGATTGTGAAATAAAAAATGACCTAACCAAATAGCTGTTTTGTTTTCAGATTGTTTAACACATAGAATATTCAAATTCTTTAACCTAAAAAGTATTACAATGACATCTCGACTAATCAACCTACATTAATTCTGAAATTAGTAGTAACAGCATTATCTGTAGCCCAATATTCTGAACTTTCAAATTATATTAGAACAACAAAAGCCCCTAAAATATAAACACTTTTTTGTTGTAAAAGGTGAGTTTTTACGATATCCACCACCGTCATACAAGCCTTACCCATCTCAAAAAGTATCATATAAATCCTTTTTAGAGCGGCGGAAACCACCAACAAAAGATAAACTAACATCATAACATAAAACACTACCATCCCAAAAAGATGGGCATGACTAACAACCTTGATAACAATGTACTCGACAAGATCTCACCCGAAAAGAATTAGATCTTTATTTTATTCAGAAAATGATAGATAAATAAAAAGGAGATGGGCGAGTGAAGGGGAGCTTGATCGATTGATGAATGATGGTTGAAGAATGGAGAAATGGTGGCTAGAACTCTAGTTTTGGGGGTCCACTCTCAAAACCCTAATCTTATTTTGCGTAAAAGTATTATGTGTGTAAACTTGAATATCTTTTCATTCTCACTAAATTAAGATTTGAAGTCACTAATGCCAATTTTTTCACAGAAGTTGTAGACATATGCCTCGAATAAATGGATGCTCTCTAGCATTTTGAAGGCTTAATCAATCAATTACATTATAACTATTTAGTTGTCAAGCTTCTTTAGCTTCTTTACAAGCTATATTTTAGTATTCATTGCCAATTTGTCATTATTTACTTTAAAGATTACCCAAATGAAGCCTTTCATTATTTCTTCTAATAGCTTTTTTATACTTAACACATAATTAATATAATATATATTTTACTAATTAGAAAATAAAATAAATATATCTGGGTATTATTATATGGCCAAGTCTTCTAATGGTCATATATACAGGAAAATGGTGATAACTTATGTAAGATTTTATGATGGCATTCTTCTTTAATCATAGAAACTTTCTTGTGATTCTCTAGAGAATACACAAATCAATAATGATGCACCTCTAGTCTTCAAATCATTTCAGATGCATCTATCATCCAAAATCAAAAAACATGATCTTTTGATGTTTATATGTACAGTTGGAACATGCTAATGAGTACTTATAAGGGTCCTTGCAAGCACGAGTTTTTTTGGATGTGCCTAGGACCATGGAATGCACATGATCCTAAGGTGTGTAATGGTTATTATGAGACTGTGAGGAGAGGAGAATGTGAAGTTGTTAGGCTTAGAGCATCGGCTCATGAATATATCAAGAGATATACTCATTATTATGAAAGGTGGGCTGTAAATGGAAAGTCAAGAGAGAAAGCATTAGCAGATCTAAGTGAGATAAAAAATAAGAAACTTCAGAAACTCAAGAAAAAATATTGTCAGCGAGAACACCTAAGCTTCTTTATGGCGGCTTGGGAGCAGATTTTTGAATAAAGGCGAGTGTTAAAATGGACTTATATTTATGGATATTCTATGCCACCAGAAGCATATACGAAAACAAAACTATTTGAGTTACCACAAGGTGAGGCTGATGTGGCTTTAGAAAGGCTCGATGATTACGCAGAGAATAAGCTCCAAAAATACTTTAGGGATGAGGCTAGCTCAGAAAAATTTATTTAAAAAGAATGTATGGAGCTTATAAATTTAACTAAGGTAACTGGAATATATTTTTCAAACTTTCTCAAAAGATTAGAAAATGGGCTATCTGAAGTTGATGTTACTCTAGTGAAAGAAAAGCATGTCCAATTGACAGATGTCTGGCAAGTTAATACTGTACTAAACTAAATTATTGTGACCATAACATGTGCTAAGGGTGCTTGGTGCGTAAAGGGGGTTAAAATAGAGACACCATTCAAAAACTTTGAGGTAAGAGTTTCTTTGAGGCAACCAGATAAAAAAAATTCTTATTTTTCAAGTCAGCTTAATTTAAGTGATTTAGTAAGTAGTTGCTACTGCTTTGTTTCCAAGTGAAGTGGTTTTGTTTTTACCTTAAAGTTTCATATTACTTAGATTTTGCTTTACTTATGTTAGACAATTCCTATATTTTAATGTTTATTTGATTGGAATATGAATGTAGTAGAATTTCTATGGAGTAATTTTAAGTCTTCTATATCTCATTTGAAAGTGAAAAACTACTTATAGACTTATAGTATTATGTGATAAGCTCGGCAATAAAAAACAAATTAAAATAGTCATGAAAATGGGGAATTCTGAGAATTGAACTCGGAACCTTTCACTCCCTAAGCGAGAATCATACAATTAGACCAAATGCCATCATGGGTGCAAACCAAAAAATAATTTAGAACATCTGTATCACCCCCAAAAGCGTAACAAGTAACACAAAAAGATTTGAAGCATCCCTGGTTTTTATCTTTAATGGAAAGAGTTTATGTCAGAGAGCATTAATTTTGTAGCAAACAACATTACTTTGGGAGCAAATATTTTTCTAGTTGTCTTTCCTTTTTAGACGATTATTGGACAAACTATTTTGAAGTATTCATTATGGTTTCTCTTGTAATTAAATAGAACTGTACTTACATCATACCACTTTGTTTCTAACCATTGGCCATGGCCAGGGGGTCAAGTGTATTAAGATCTAAAATATTATTGTAAATTACAATTGAATATAGACATTAAGAAATTGATTTTCGATGAGGAGCTGAAGAGCTGCAAATGTCCATCACATCTCGAATCACAAATGGATTAAGCTACCAATCCACTTCGAACACGTTCAATTAATACAAACACAAACATCCTCAGTACAGGTGTCCAATTCCCTGCTCACAATTCAAAATATTATACATGTAAATGACGACATACCATTATTACATATTTGTAAAGTCTTAAATGAAACCCATCAATTTCGTATTTTTTTTTTATTATTAAATTTCATATCTAGACTCGTTAGAAAATGCAGACATAATTCAAAGCAGAAAGGAACATAGGAAAAACAGAAAGGAATATACGGGATGCTCTTAAACAAAGTAAAAAATCTATAAACATAATGTTATACAATTTATGCATTTAGTCACATATATGTGCTTCTTTGATGTTTCAACCAATTTTTTAAGAGAATATTGTACACAGACCATAAGTATAAATTGATCTTGGTCACTTCCATGGATTACACTAAAGGTTAGAGCAAGAGTGAAGTGGTGTAGTTTATGCCGACCACTTCTCCATTAGTTCCATCACAACACTTGAAAATCAATCCGAGTTTTCCTTTGAGTTACCTCCTCTATTCATCGTATCATTATTCATTTTACTAAGAGAGGACCATCAAATCAATTTAATTAAACTGAATTTCTAAATTACAAGTCATTATATTTATGGAGTTTACTTATATGCATATCACCATAATGAAATACAAACTTCAATCCCCTGCAGCTCCCACTGTTATTTAGTATTAGACACCCGAGATCATTCTAATATGTTAGACCAGTGGATAATTGATTTGAGAAATTCTCATTTGACATGTAGTCAAAATAAACTAGCATTTTCAAATAGTAATTTGTAACACTCCTATGCCACATTTGAATGTTGTCAAGTTATATTTTTTAGTATCATAAGTAAAACTCATTACCAGTAGTCCACCATTACATATCAAATGAAAATTTATAAAACCCCTCACACACATTAGCGAATTAGAATGGAATTACGGTGTGAGATACCACATAGCATATAGGCAACACGGAGATTAGATGATTTTCCAAAGACCTCTTCATCAAATAAAAAATATATTATAACAAAAGTACTTAATAGCTACATTAACAAAATTAGGTAATTATTTTTGTACCATTGATACACATTTATATTAAAAACTAAAGTATGATAAATCATCACTTAAATATTTGAATTTTGATATAGTGATGTATCACCTGTACCCCACTATTATATTCACCAATGAATATAAACATACACAATTAAAATTGATAAAGAGAAAAATAAAAATTATGGTAAAAAGAATTTGCAATCCCATCTCCCAAATGGTTAAGGATCAGATTAGCTCAAGTTTCCAAATTATTGAAATAACTCATTTCTATTTCTCTAAAAAGAATATGCATTTCTATTTCTCTAAAAAACAAAATTTATATAATCTAATAAGGATTGTTCATGAAACATCATCATCTTAAAAAAATAATTTCAATATAATGATGTACCATGAACATCCTCAAATTATATGGATTTGATAAACTATAACACATTTTTGTTAACAAATTTAAATATTTTTACACTATCATTATATGAGAGGTCTTCTTACTATCATTCTATACAAGAATACATAAAAAAAGGACACTCTATGATTTGTAATTTGTGTATCAGGAACATAGATTGTGTACGTATTTATAGTAGAATAGAGGGATATGAAAAAAATAAGTCAATAACATTACCATTGATTTCAAAGTATAACTTATGTTTACTGCGGATAACATCCAGGAAATACAAATTTCATAAATACTCATTTAATTTGTGAAATCTGTATACAGCTGGAAAAATAAAGTACAATCTTTTATATATATTTATATATAATATAGTTGGACTTTTTTGTTATGACAATACTATGAAAGACACATTTTCTATTAAATAATATGCAATTTTAATTGATGTGAGGTATATATATTTAACAATAAATTATTTGAATAGAATGTACAATGCATAATATACTTATTTTCTTGATGTTAGGTA
This sequence comes from Apium graveolens, assembly GCF_009905375.1. NCBI lineage: Eukaryota > Viridiplantae > Streptophyta > Magnoliopsida > Apiales > Apiaceae > Apium > Apium graveolens. The sequence goes on from NC_133653.1 coordinate 19,675,349, forward strand.
CTATGTAACTTAACAACAATATAAAACAAATATTTTTAAATATTATGCAATTTTGGATAGTAAGAGATAGTATATCCAAAAATAAATTATTTTAGTAGTAAGGGGCACATTTTTTTTACAAAAATGATAAGGACAAATATTAAATAAGTAGTAATATATGAATATTTTTCGATAATATATTTTTAAAATGAAACGATGATTTTTAGATTATTAAGATATATGCATACTCATGATTTGTTGGTGGTTCACCAAAAGGACGTATGGGCTTTTTTGAAACTAGACTATACAAGTGTCCCTAATGGAAGGGTAAATGACTAATTGTTAATTGGCTCAATACAATATTATTTTGATCTCTTTAGAAATAAATTGAATAGTCCTCCAAGTTTGCAAAGTTGTTTAAGTAAACTTGAATATCTTTTAATTCTAAATAAATTAAGATTTGAATTCTAAATAAATTCAAGCCACAAAATTTAGCTGCATCAGGTCACAAATGCCAAATTTTTCACAGAAGATGTAGACATATGCCTTGAATAAATGAATGCTTTATAACATTTACAAGGCTGATCAATCAAATATTTACTTGTCAAGCTTCTTTAGCTCTATATTAAGGTTTAATCAATCAATGATATTATAACTATTTACTTGTGAAGCTTCTTTAGCTTCTTTACTAGCTAAATTTTAGTAATCATTGCCAATTTGCTATTATTTACTTTAAAGATTACCCTGGGGAAGCCTTTCATTATTTCTTCTAATAGCTTTTTTATACAACTTAACACATTATTAATATAATATATATTTTACTAATTAGAAAATCAAATAAATATATGTGGGTATTAAACTATGGCCATGTCTTTTAATGGTCATATATACACTGGAAATGGTGATAACTTATGTAAGATTTTATGATGGTATTGTTGTTTAATCATAGAAATTTCTTGTGATTATCCACATAATACAAAAATCAAGAATGATACACGTGTAGTCTTCAAAACATGTTGGATGCATCTGACATCTAAATCAGAGAACACGAACTTTCGATATTTGTACGTACAGTTGGAGCATGCTAGTGAGTACTTGTAAGCTTCCTTGCAAGCACGAGTTTTGTTGAATATGCCTACGATCATGGAATGCACATGATCCTAAGGCGTGTAACGGTTATTAGGAGACTGTGTGGAGAGCATAATTTGAAGTTGTTAGACTTAGAGCATCGGCTCAGGAATACATCAAAAGATATGCTCAATATTATGGAAGGTGGGTTGTAAATGAAAATTCAAGAGAGAAAGCATTATTAGATCTAAGCGAGATAAAAACTAAGAAACTTCAGAAACTCAAAACTGGAGAAAAAACATTGTTAGCGAGAACACCTAAGTTTTTTTACGGAAGCTTGTTAGCAGATTTTTTAATAAAGACCAGTATTAAAATGGACTTATATTTATGGATATTCTATGCCACAAGAAGCATATACGAAAACAAAGCTATTTTAGTAACCACAAGGTGAGGCTGAAGTGGCTTTAGAAAGGCTCCATGAATACGCAGAAAATAAGCTGCAAAAATACTTTAGGGATGAGGCTAGCTCAGAAGAATTTAATAAAAAAAATTCATAAGGAGATTATAAATTTAACTAAGGCTAACTGGAAGATATTTTTCGAACTTTCTCAAAGGATTACAAAATGGGCTATCTGAAGTTGATGTTACTCCAGTGAAAGAAAAGCATGTCCAATTGACAGATGCGTGGAAGTGTCAGTACTGTACTACCCTAAATGGTTGTGACCATAACATGTGCTAAAGGTGTTTGGTGCGTAAAGGGTGCTAAAACAAAGACACCATTTAAGAATTTCGAGGTAAGAGCCTCTTTAAGGCAGCGAGATAATTTTTTTTAATATTTTTCAACTTAGCTTAATTTAAGAGATTTAGTAAGTAGTTGCTACTGCTTTGTTCGCAAGTGAACTGGTTTTGTATTTACCTTAAATTTTCATATTACTTAGATTTTGTTTTCCTTATGTTAGACAATTCCTATATTTTAATGTTTGTTTGATTGGAATGTGAGGGAAAATGGGGAATTCTGAGAATTGAAGTATTCATTATGGTTTCTCTTATAATTCACTGGAACTGCAGTTACCTCATACCTTTTTGTTTCTAACCGTTTGTTGTGGCCTGGGGGTCAAGCGTATTAGGATCTAAAATATTATTGTAAATTACAACTGAATAAAGACATTAAGAAATTGATTTTTGATGAGGAGCCGTAGAGCTACAAACGTCCATCACATCTCGAACCACAAATCGATTAACCTACCAATCCACTTCGAACACGTTCATTTAATACAAACAGAAACATCCTTAGACTACACATGTCCAATTCCCTGTTCACAATTCAAATTATTATACATGTAAATGGTGATATACTATATTATTACATATTTTTAAAGTCTTAAATGAAACCCATCAATTTTGTATTCTTTTTTATATCTAAGTTTTACATCCAGACTCGCTAGAAAATACAGACATTATTCAAAGCAGAAAAGAACATAGGCAAAAATAGAAAGGAATATACGGGAGGCTGTTAAACAAAGTGAAGAATCTATAAACATAATGTTATATAATTTATGCATTCAGTCACATATATTTGCTTCTTTGGTGTTTCAACCAATTTTTTAGAGAATATTGTACACGGACCATAAGTATAAATTGGTCTCGGTCTCTTCCATGGATTACACTTAAGAGTAGAGCAAGACTGAACCCGTGTAGTTTATGCAGACTGCTTCTTCATTGGTTCCATCACAACACTGGCAAATCAATCCCAACATTCCCTATAATTTCGAGTTACCTCCTCTATTGTAATATCCGGGACATAACGTGTAACTGTTTCTATCAATCAATAATTATTATGTGATTATTATATGATTTTTGGTGAATTATCTGATAATTGGTGTTGTTATATGGATGTTTATATGTGGTAGGATATAGGCGTGCTAATTTTATTATGTCCAGAATAAAATATAGATAATTATGGTATTTTTCTGGTAATTTTTGGACTGTTATATAATTTTATAATGATTTATGAATTTATTAATTATTTTCTGAATAATTATAAAACTATTTTATAAAGCCCAAAATCGTCCAACTTCAACCGTTTTTGGGTTTTTACAACCCGAAACTCTTCCAAAAACTCCTTCCTAACCCAATCTGATAATTCTGGACATTTTCCGTGATTTGACTTTTTCGGTCAGATTACGGTTTGACCCGTGTGCTCCCGGCGCAAAATTTTCGATACGATAACCATTTCGATATCATTATCTTCATATAAAGTATTTTATAAGAAGCCCGGTCTTGATAATTATCCAAAACAGGTTGATAGTTATCCAAAACATTGTCGAATCAGATCGTTTTTGCAGTTACTTAGCGGCAAAGTAACTTACTTTTTGATCCAATACGATCCAACGCATATTAATATTCCATAAATATAAATAGCCTATTTATTATTTCATTTTATTCATATAATCATAATCGATCAGTAAAAACATAGAAAATACAGAGAAAACCCTGCAAAATCGTCAAGTTCTTGAGAATCAAACTCAAATCCGAAAGCGTTATCGAACTCGGAATCAAGCGTGCCATATACCGAATCGAAGCCCTCAAAAAGTTCTTTCATAATCAATCATCCATTTCAGTGTAGAAATCAAGGTGATTTTCTTATTTAATTATTTTAATTCAAATTAATTAATGATTAAAATAGGAATTTTTGATGTTGATGTTGTTTATATGACTGATGATTGTATCTTGTAGATAATTTTATCCTTTTCATTTTGGTATATTATATGTCAAATTTGGAGTTCAATAACATGTAGAAAAGTTGGTTTGATGTTCGAGTTTGAATGTTCTTGGTGTTCTTGAATAAATTAATCGAAAAATTCATGTTTTGGCCGGATTTTTAATCCCGTTAAATCTGGGCATGTTTGGAGACCGTAGAAATGTAGATCATCTCACCAGCAATCAAACAATGCTAAAATTTTGTCTGTTGGATGTCGATTGAAGGTCCTCAAAAAATCTGACATTGCCGGCGACGTGAACTTCCAATCGGTTTTTCGGCCGACTTGGGTATCGTTTACGACCTAAGAAACCACGATGAGGTTCCTGCTCTCCGGTTCTTTTAATCTTCATCTTTTGAGGATATCCTGGACATATTTTCGAGCTTGAGGTCGGCCGGCAATGGTTGCCGCCGGCGACCGAGGAAGAAGGTGGCAAATTGCAGCTTTGACACCAAACTTTCTCCATTTTTGCATAAACGAAACCCTGTTTTAAAATCTTATAAAAATGGATTTCTATTTATAAAAATTATAAAAATTATATTCCATTTATATTTATTTTGAGAAAATTGTTTTTAATAATTTAAAAATTCTATAAATCATTATTTTAATGCCGAAAATTATTTTTAATTCAAAAACAAATCTGAATTAATTAAATAATTAATTTTAGTGGATAATTAATTAGTTAATTGATCAATTAATTAAAAAATAAATTGATTAATTGTTTGAATTAATTTTTAATTAATTTTAATTGATTTTTAATTAGATTTAATTATTTATTTAGATTTAAAAATTTTAAAAAATAGTTTCGAGTTCTAAAATATTATTTTATATCATTTTCAAGGCTCGATAACTATTATTAAATCATTTTAAAGTCAGATTCGGGTATTCGAATGCTGTTATTTAATTATAAAATGCTTAAGCTACCAATCCACTTCGAACGCGTTCATTTAATACAAATAGAAACATCCACACACTATAGATGTCCAATTCTCTCACAATTCAAATTATTATACATGTAAATGGCGACATACTATTATTACATATTTGTAAAGTCTTAAATGAAACCCATCAATTTCTTATTATTTTTATTATTAAATTTCATATCCAGACTCGCTAGAAAATGCAGACATAATTCAAAGCAGAAAGGAACATAGGAAAAAACAGAAAGGAATATACAGGATGTTGTTAAACAAAGTGAAGAATCTATAAACATAATGTTATACAATTTATGCAGTCGGTCACATATATTTGCTTTTTTGATGTTACAACCATTTTTTAGAGAATATTATACACGGACCATAAGTATAAAATGATCTTGGTCGCTTCCATCGATTACACTAAAGGCTAGAGCAAGAGTGAACCCGTGTAGTTTATGTAGACTGCTTCTCCAAAAGTTTCATCACAACACTTGCAAATCAATCCCAATTTTCCTTTGATTTACCTCATCTATTCATCGTCTCATTATTCATTTTACTAAGAGAGGGCCATCAAAAGAATTGAATTAAACTGAATTTCTAAATAATAAGGGATTATATTTATCGGGTTTATTTACAGGCATATCACCATCATGAAGTAGAAACTTCTATCCCTTGCAGCTGCCAGTGTTATTTAGTATCAGACACCCGAGTTCATTCTAATATGTTGACGCTTGGAAAATTGATTTCAGAAATTCTCATTTGAACACTCCTATACCCCATTTGAATGTTGTCAAGCTATATTTTTTAGTATCATAAGTAAAACTCATTATCTGGTAGTCCACAATTATATGTCAAATGAAAATTTATAAAACTCATTACACACACATCAGCAGATTAGAATGGAATTACGGGTGTGAGATACCAGATGACATAGAGGCAACAAGGAGATTAGATGATTTTCTAAAGACCTCTTCATCAAATGAAAAATCGATTGTAACCAAAGTACTTAATAGCCATATTAACAAAATTAGCTAAACTATTCACCTATGAATACTTAAGTATTCACCTTGATATTAGAAACTAAAGTATGATAAATCATCACTTAAACATACATGATTAAAATTAATAAACAGAAAAATAAAAATTATGGCAAAAAGACTTTGCAATCCGATCTCCCATATGGTTAAGGATCAGATTACCTCAAGTTTCCAAATTATTGAAACTGTTGTGCAATACATGCCTGTATCATAACAAGACAAAGTCATATTGACAACCCTACGATTAGTTGTATTGTAACCTTAATCTGTAATTTATACTTGTAACACTTAATGTTTGTAAAATTTAAATGGAGCAGACTGGAGCATTTTTCCCTAAACAGTGTCAAGCCTAAGAATTCTATCTGGAAGAAGATCAAGAAGGTCATGCCTCAGAAGAATTATGAAGAAGCTTGGAGTTGAATAATTTTGTTTCGTGAAAAACATTTTAAGTCAAGATCTTTACAAGTCACAGAATTAGTGTTATAGAGAAGTCATTCGAGAACTCAGAAAGACCTATCGAGAAATCTTGAATTGTCTATCGAGAACTCAGGAAATGCTATTGGAGATTTCGATAAGTCATATACCCATTCGAGAACTCAGAGATATCGATAAGTATACATTCATTAGAGAACTCTGAGTTATCGATAAGCCAAAGTCCATTAGAGAACTCTGAGTTATCGATACACCAAAATTCACTAGAGAACTCAGAGTTGTCGATAATTCAAGTCAACAATGAAGTTTCAGAGATATCGACAAGCCAACATGCCTATCGAGATGTCGAGTTCTCTACAACTTAATTGGAGATCTCGAAGTGAAGAAATTTCTCTAAGTACATAATTGCAGAACAGTTCAATATCCAAGGTTGCAAATCAACAAACAATTCACAGAGCTGGATTGATAAGTCTACAAAAAGTAGCTTGAGAGATGTGCAAGATTAATGGTGAGGATTAACTGACAAAGGAGGATCAACCAATACACAGTGGATGAAGATATGCTAATCTAGATATGGAAATCTCACTTTTACTTTAAATAGAAGTGATTAGTGACAGGTTAGAAATGTGATTAGCACTTCTTATTGTTCAGTGTATAAACCAAAGTTAACTATAATATAAAGTTAACTGAGGTCCTTTGTTTAAGATAGGACTGAATATATTAGAAATTGTATTCTCTCGCAAGAAAGAAGCTAAGTTCTAAACCAAGAACTTAGAGATTTTGTATCAAAATATTGCTTGATTTTTAATATAAAATTAAGTGAGTTTTGAAGATCTTTGTTTTACATATTTGCATTGTTATTTATTTTTAACATCTATTCTATAAAATCATTGATAACAACCAACTGCTAAACCCAAAGTCGATCAAAAAGTAAACATTTAAGCCAAAACACATTCACCCCCTGTGTTGTATTCATATCTAACATGTGGTATCAGAGCAAAATCTGAAAGTAAACAGATTAGATCTTGGAAAAATGAATACACAGAAAATCAGTAGTATCAAGATTCCTCCCTTTAATAAGGCCAACTACACTTTATGGAAAAAGAAAATGTTGCTGTTTATAAGAAAGACCAATCACCTTTACATTTAGATCCTCAAGAATGGGCCCTTCACTCCTATGGTTAGAGTTTAGGAAACCACAGATGGAGACATGGTTATTCCAGCTCATTATGCTCCCAAGGATGCCTCTAAGTATACTGAAACTAAAATAGGGAAAGTTTACCTAGATAGTGCTTTGCAACTGATACTAATTGAGTCACTTGACAATGTAATGTATAATAACATTGTCAACTGTGATACTGCTAAGCAAATATGGGAAAAGATTGAGATACTTTGTGAAGGAACTGAGGAGGTTAGGACAAATCAAAGAAGGATATTGATTTCTCAGTATGAGGGTTTTATGGCTAAACCAAAGGAAGGTATTACTGATGTGTTTGAAAGGTTTAATAAGCTGATAAATGACTTGCAACTTCTTGATAAATTTTATGATGTTGAAGAAGTGAATTTGAAGTTCTTGCTTACTCTCCCTGATCATTTGGAACAAAAGATCTCTACAATGAGATAAGGAAGGGATTTGAGTAGAATCACAATGAAAGTGCTCTATGGGGTTCTGAAAACTTATGAACTTGAAATGATTCAAAAGAAATCATTAAGGGCTGGTCAAGGATATGTAATGGACGGCTCAAGTGCACTGATTGTGAATGATGGACATACCTCTAATGACGAGCACAGATCCCAAACTCCTTAAATTTTTAAAAGTGAGAAAAGAGTCAATGACACTAAAGAGCAAGTCATACTGGAATTGGATGAAGAAGATGAGTTCTACACTCTTGATGAGCTTGATGAGCTAGACAAATCAATGGCTTAGTTGGCTAGAAAATTCTCTAACATTAGAGTGAAGAAACCAAGATTTTTTAAGAGCAAAGGACAGTTCTTCAACAAAGACAACAGCTGGAAAAGAAAAGGGAAGTACACTCCTGATAGCAAAACTGGCTACAAAACTGGATCTGTTGAGAGATCAAACATAAGGTGCTTTAATTGTGATGAGTTGGGCCATTTTTCTACAGAATGTAGGAAACCCAAGAAGGCAAAGAAAGGCAAAGTCTATCTTAAATTGGAAGTAAAGTATGATGCTCTTCTAAAGAAGCAACAAGGGAAAGCTTATATTGCTGAGGGTAAAAGCTGGGATGATTCAGATAATGATGAAGATGAAAAAGTTAGAAACTATGCATTCATGGCCTTGGAGCAAGGAGATTCTTCATTATCTAAATCACAGGTACCAACTCTTACCACAATTGATTTAAATGTGAGTCAATATAAAGAAACTGTTGAAAAGATGAGCACAAAAATGTTCCACATTCAAACAAGCATGGTTGCTATAAATGAGGAAGTTAGTAGATTGAAAAAGATCAATGAAAAACTTGAGAGTGAAAAACAAGAGACTGATTTATTGTTGGTTGAGTTTGATGCTGCTAAGCAAGAAAATGCATACTTAAAGAACAAATTAAAGTGTGCAAGTGAAATTGAAGCAGTATTGAGAGAAAGGCTGGAGAAGAATGAAGTGAAGCTGAAATCCTTCAAAAATGCTTCTGAGTTGATTGACCAATATCATGAAAAGAACAAGCCATGTGCAAACATTGCCATTGGTCTTGATTATGAGGGTTTGAACAACAAAAAGAAGTCTGTTAGTGATAAAGAAAAATCAACTGAAACTGAGAATGTCCCAATTATTTTGAAGAAATTTGAATCACCTTTGTTCAAGGCATGTGAGGAGAACTTCAGTGAAGAAGAGTTGATCATCAAACAGGAGATAGCTGATGAGGACAAGGAAAAGAAAAATGATCAGAAAACTCAGTCTTCCATCTCTGTTGAAACATTAAAAGCCAATCAAGAAACTAAGGAGCCTGTGAAGGAGATTAAAGATGAAGAGGTAAAAAAGAAATAGAAGAATAGAAATGGAATGATTGGGATAAACAAAAGCAATAATTTTACTTATGTTGCAGATGCTCCTAGAAAGAGGTATGAGAATTGTGGATCAATGAATCACCTAACTCACCTTTGTAAAAAGTTTGTTAGCAATCCACCTGAAGGAGTCTGCAAGTACAATGAAGCTAAGGCTAATGATCCCTATTCATTATGTGACAAGTTTGACTATATTCCCTGCAACATGAAAGTGATAAAGAGTTGCCACAAATTGAGAATTGATCTCATAGAATCAAAATTTGGTTCTATATATCTGAAAGAAAAAATACTCAACAGTCTATGAATTCCATTTTATCTAAAATTTCTCATTCTACTTCTGCAAAATCAGTTAACAAGAAGAAAGTACCCAACACAGCTTGGGTAGCTAAACATACTTAATCCTCATTGTGTATAGGGTAAAGGAAAGAAGGTCATATGGATCATTAATAGTGGATGCTCTAGGCATATGACAGGTGATAAGGCCCTGCTGTCAGAATTTGAGGAGATGGCTGGCCCTTTGGTGAACTTTGGAGACAACAGCAAATGATTCACAGTGGGATATGGCTAGATTGTTTCTGGAAATGTTGTCATTGAAGATGTAGCACTAGTTGCTGGATTAGAAGTAAATCTTCTAAGTGTTAGTCAATTTGCAGACAGACGTTTTCAAGTTGTTTTCAACAAAGAAGATTGTGCTTTTATTAGCAAAAAGACTGGTGAAATTGCTCTTAAAGGAGTAAGAAAGGGAAGCTTGTTTGTTGTAGACTTAGACTCAACAAATAAGGATGTAGTGTGTTGTTTCTACACCAAGGCATCAGAGGAGCAAAGCAAATTGTGGCATAAGAAGGTATCTCACTTGAATTTCAAAGCAATCAACACCTTAGTCAAGAAGGAGCTTGTGAGAGACATGCCCAGTCTGGAATTTGCTCAACTGGAAGTTTGTGAAGCTTGTCAGAATGGAAAAATAAAAAGATCAAGTCACAAGTCAAAATCTGTGAATTCTATAAGTGCACCTCTGCAACTTCTTCACATGGACTTGTTTGGGCCAGTAAATTTCTTGTCCATTTTAAGGAATAAATATGCCCTTGTCATGGTTGATGATTTTTCAAGATATAGTTGGGTTGAGTTCATGTACTCTAAAGATGAAACTTCAAACATTATAATGGAGCACATCAACAAAATTGAGAAGCAAGCTGAAGGAAAAGTTAGTGTGAAAAGATTGAGGAGTGATAATGGAGCAAAATTCAGAATCTTAACATTAAGTAAATTCTGTAAAAGCAAAGGCATTATTCAAGAATTTTCAGCAGCTAGAACACCTCAACAGAATGGAGTAGTTGAGAGGAAAAATAGACATTGGTTGAAGCTGCTAGAACCTTGCTACAAGATGCTCAGTTACTAACTAGTTTTTGGGAAGAGGCTGTTAATACTGCATGTTACACTCAAAACATATATCTCATCAACAAAGCTCATGGCAAATCACCTTACTCAATCATGTCTAACAGAAAGCCTACAGTGAAGCATCTACATGTGTTTGGAAGCAAGTGTTATATTCTAAAAGACAACTCTGAATATGTGGGAAAATTTGACTCTAAAGTTTTTGAAGCAATTTTTCTGGGATATTCATTAGAAAGAACAGCCTACAAAGTTTATGTGATTGATCAAAAGAAAATTATGGAAAGCACATATATGACTTTTGATGATGACAAGTGTCTAGGCTTGGAATGCCTTGATGTAAATGATGTTGAAGCCCTTGCATTTGAGAATCTAACCATTGATAATGAATCTGATGAGGAAGATGAAGTTGTGGCATAATAAATGACAAATGAAGAGACCTCTGAACAAAATCATGGGAATGAAAGCTCTCTTCAGACACCTGAATTTGGTGGCACAAACTCAGGGGGAGAAGGAGAGAATGGAAATGATAGTCATGGTAATACTGAAGAAAATGATGAAGGCACTAGTCAACAGACACACACTTGAATGTGGGATAGAAGTCATATAGTTGAAGCTATTATTGGTGTTCCCTCAGCTAGTGTGAGAACTAGAAGTGCAACTGCTAATGAATGCCTACATGCATATTTTCTATCTCAAGTAGAGCCCAAGAAAACTGAAGAAGCCCTAGTGGATCCTAATTGGATATGTGTTATGCAGGAGGAGCTGAATCAGTTTGAGAGGAACAAAGTTTGGAAATTAGTCCCTGCACCAAAGAACAGAAGCATAATTGGAACTAAATTGGTGTACAGGAACAAAATGGATGAAAATGGAATTGTTACTAGAAACAAAGCAAAGCTGGTTGCTAAAGGCTACTCACAAGAAGAGGGAATTGACTATGATTTGAGTTTTGCTCCTGTTACATGACTAGAAGCAATAAGAATTTTTCTGGCATTTGCTGCACACTCAAATTTCAAGGTGTATCAAATGGATGTCAAGAGTGCTTTTCTTAATGGTGAACTAGAAGAAGAAGTTTATGTGCAACAGCCACCTGGCTTTGAAGATCCAGAATTTCCTAACTTTGTTTACAAATTACTCAAGGCTCTATATGGATTGAAATAGGCACCTAGAGTCTGGCATGACACACTGTTAGAATTTCTATTCAAACATGGTTTTACCAGAGGTACTATTGATAAGACTCTCTTTTACAAGAAGTATCGTGAAGATATGATCCTAGTTCAAATTTATGTGGATGATATCATCTTTGGATCTACAAATGAAAAGTTTTGTCAAAGATTCTCTAGGCTAATGCAGAGTGAGTATGAAATGAGCATGATGGGAGAATTAAGTTACTTCCTTGGCCTTCAGGTTAGTCAAAAAGTGATGTTATTTTCATCAGCCAAACCAAATATGTGAATGACTTATTGAAGAAATTTGGTATAATGGATAGCTCACCTGCATCTACACCAATGTCTACTGCAACCAAGTTGGATGAAGACAAGAAAGGCAAGAGTGTGGATATTTCAAGCTACAGAGGGATGATTGGATCATTGTTTTATTTGACTGCTAGTAGACCAGACATCATGTTTGCCACTTATCTATGTGCTAGATTTCAAGCCAATCCAAAGGAATCACATTTGATGGCTGTAAAAAGGATTTTCAGATACTTAAAGGGAACTCCAAACTTGGGATTATGGTATCCTAATGGAACTGGTTTTGAAGCTGTTGGATATATAGATGCAGATTTTGTTGGATGCAGGGTTGATAGGAAAAGTACTAGTGGAAGCTGTCAATTTCATGGTCAAAGACTTGTATCCTGGTATAGTAAGAAATAACAATCTGTGTCAACTTCCACAGCTGAGGCTGAATATATAGCTGCTAGAAGCTGTTGTGCTCAGGTGCTTTGGATTAGAAATCAACTAATGTACTATGGTCTAGTGTTACACAAAATTCCTATTATGTGTGACAATACTAGTTCCATATCTATAGTAGCTAATCCAGCTAATCATTCTAGAACAAAACACATTGATGTAAGGTACCATTTTATCAGGGAACATGCTGCAAATGGTACCATTGAGCTCATTTTTGTTCCAATAGAGAAATAATTAGTTGACATTTTTACTAAACCTTTGGATGAAGCAACCTTCACTAGATTTGTGAGTGAAATTGGAATGCTCAATTCTTCATCCTAAAGCAAAAACTCAGCTAATGTGTTGCAGCAGATTAATTTCTAATAAATCAACCTAGTTTAATTTAATTGGAAATTAACTGAAATATGAATTATAAATATTTCAGAATCTCTGTATATTTATTTTTTTTAAAGACAAAAAATAACTTAGAATATTTCAAATTCTAAGTAAACTGCTTAGTTGTTAATTTACATCTTAAATGTGTAAAATTAACACAAGGCAGAATAACAGTACTCCAAGGTATAGAGAACTGAGTTCTCGATAAGTCAAAATGACTTATCGACAAGTCATTCTAGAGTTCTCGAATGAGTTCTCGATAAGTCTATTTACAGACTTCTCGAATGACTTCTCGATAAGCTATATTATGAATTATCGATAAGACCGTGTAGAGTTCTCTAATAGTGTTAATTCACAGAGTTCTCGACAAGGATATTTTGAGACTTATCAATAACTCGGAACTAAAATAATTTAATTCAATGAATTAATTTAGACAAATATTTTTGGAAAATTTATTCTGATTTCAACTTGATTCAATTCAAATAAATTATAATCATTTTTAGTCCATTTTCGAACAAACTGGGCATTTATCAGAGTTCTCGATAAATCATTTCTTAGTTCTCGAAAAGTATTAAGAAAATAACTTATCGAATGTACCTTTTTCAAATTCAAAATTACTTCTCGATAAGTTTAATATCAAACATTTATTTGACTTCTCGATAAGTCTTTTACTTTTTCTATAAATACCCAGACTTCTCGATACATACACTGTTCTTACACTTTTTCGAGATCTCAAGTGACCTAGCTTTCAGACAAAAGGCGATTTCTCTCTCGTTTTTGCTCCTTTCTCAAAACTTTTTCTTACCCACTACTTTCATACACTAAAATGGCATAAAACATTATTAGAGCTATCATTCCAGAGAAGGGAACCAACTTTATTACTTTTCTTAATGCTAACCAAGCCCCTGATAGTTTCAAGGGGTTTGTGAAGTTTCTTTCTGAATCCTATATTGCAGGTGCTTTAACTGCAAGTCCTGTGCTGTATTTGGACGTTCTTCATGAATTTTTGACATCAGCTATAACTAGAACAGTTGTTCTAGAGAATGTCACTTTTATGGTGGTCACTTGCACAATTGGAGGCCGAGAAATTGAGTTTTCATCTGCTGATGACAGGCATCTGAATGTTGGGGCTCTAATTCTAGAGGAGCTGGCTACCAGGATTACTATGGCTTTGAAGAATAGAGGTAAAGAAATCTTTTTGCCAAGGTTTATTATGTCTACTTTAGCTCATAAAGTAAATGACATACATGTGTTAGCTGGTATTGATAGTAGTAGAATTGGTAATTGTAAGCAAGTTTCCAAAATAATAGTTGGCTCACTTACTATAAAGAATAAGGTAAGTGAAAGTCTTAGAATCACCCCATTTATGTTAGAGAGAATCAGGACTTATCCTTACCCTATGCCAGACATGAGGGCTCCTGAATTTGCTCGTTCAGCTATGGTTCGTGAGCCTGTGGAAGTACAAACACAGGCACACCAACAGGGACCTTCCAAAGCTGCATCCCCTTCTTCTAAACCACTAGATATTAGCAAACCAACCACTTTAGTCTCTCAAAAGACTGAAGTGAGTAAAAAGAAGAGAAAGAAACCAACCCTTACTATTGCAAATGAGAGTGAAACAGTTCAAACTGCACCAGAGTTACCCTCGGTCAAGAGACCAAAGAAGAGTAAGATACCTGAGTTGACCACTCAAAACACCTCCGTGTCCTCCCAAAAGGCACAGTTGAACAAATGGGGAGTAAACAGTTACTAGATGCATCCTCTCAATAGGGTGTATCTATTCAAAATAACATTTACCCCAATGCATCCTGTACTGAGTCGGCACAACCTGCACCTGGAGTGTATGGTAGAAGAAATAAGGATGGCACATACATTGAGGGCACATCATTTGAAGCTCCCTCATCCATTCAGGTGGGCTGCCAACACTCACAACTAAGCAAACTTCTCTAATCTCTCAAATTTCTTCATCATATAGAGCACTTGAATCTGACTCTCAAGTGCACCAACACTCAAGTGACATGGTTCATGAAACTGTGATCACCACCCAGAACCAACATCTAGATGGTGAGAGGCTACTAGCTGGGGTAGATCTTGATAACTTCATAAAAACATGGGGGTTTCATCAGTTTTTAATGAAGACCCCATGGTCACTCTTGCACCTTCATGTGCATAATCATCTTCACAGATGAATAGGTTCGAGGGTAGTACTCTTGAGGGAGAGCTATCTAAATGCTCTGTAATTCAATTAGAGGTTCCTCTAGAAGGAACAACTCCCATAAAAACCCTAGCTAAAATTGCCTTAGGAGTTGAAGCTAGATGTACAATTGCCAATGACCCTGTTATGGGAGATGCAAGTTCGTCACATTTATATGACAGTCCTCTGCAAGGTGTACAGAGGTTTTAGGCTGGTGTACATGACAGTAACCCAGTCAAATCCTCTCGAATTCCAATGGAGGTTCCCATTACATGTGGTGAACAAGAAACTGTTAAAACCATAGATTTATCTGTGAGTCAAACTGTGACTTCAGTCACAGGGGGTAATCTAGACATTTTTCAATAGCCATCCACATTTCAATCCAGCCAACCACATGTCATGGCTCAATGACTACAAGATATATAAGCTCAGCCTTCTACAGTTGATGACATGTTGGTAGATCAAATCTCAGGCTTGGCCAATCTCTATCAGCAATTGCTCACTTCAGACATGGGGAACCAGGACTATCAAGCTATACTGCTATGCTTCAATGAAGAGGTTGAACAACAGAAGGAGAAGATAGTAGATGAGGCTGAAGAGGATGGAAATGTAGATGCCTGGTTTTCGGATGACCATGTGGTATAAATGGATGAAATTTTTGCTAGATTCAGGAGGGAGTACATAACTATCATGGGAAGCAATGCTAAATCTCTCACTCCTCCTGAAGTCTATGATGCCATCATGGATGTGCACAATGCTCAACTCAAGGCTTTCCATCTCTTTGGAAAGGCCTTTGAAGTAAAATTGACTGGACATGAAGATAAAATCAGGAAGCTGATGATATTGTGCCTTCTCAAAATGACATCAAGGATAAATTCCAGTTTTTCACTGAGCAAATGTCAAGGATGAATCTGTCCTCCATGGAGAAGGAAGTGTCAAATATGAAGAGTTCTTTCAAGGCCCTGTTTGATCAAGTTCAAGCTCATATCACAAATTCAAATGATACCAGGGTCAAGCTAAATCAAATGCATACTGCTAGGTATGAGCCTTCATTTTTTCTCATGGAGGGTGTCAGAAAAGCTGTTGATGAACACTTTGGGTCCTGCTCAGCTACAACAGTCTCCACTACCTCTACTCCTCAAATAAAAGAACTTCAAGATCAAAATTTTTCACTACAAGCTTCCAACTCAGATTTATCTTCACAAGTCAGAGCTCTAACCACATTGGTTGAGAGTCAACAACATAATATTCAGGCCCTAGTGGAGTCCCATAAGCATTTACAAATGCAGAATACAGTTGCTTTGGGAGTCATTATGGGAAAACTCAACATACCACTACCAGCATCGCCTGAAGCTGTAAGACCTGAGATTCCTACTCCCCTACTCATGCTTGTCACCAAGACTAAGGGGGAGATAGATGCAAGGCTAGCACAATCAAAACTCAAAAGTCAAATACAAGGTCTAGAACAAGAGAGGCTCCTTATGGCTGCCCACGGTCCAGGAATGACACAAGAGTTTGACAATTTGCTCACTGTACTAAGGAACTCTCTCAACAACAACTTCTTCACTTACAAAAATACCTTGGAAAAGACTATCAATTACATCAGGGTGCTGCAGATCCCAGTCAAGGACCAGTTTTTGGAGAAAAAGATAGTGATCAATCTAAATGATTCTGGTGTAGACAGATGTATGCAAGTCAATATCAATTATCTAATTTCTAGAAGAGCATCTGAGGTGGATATTTTGATTAACAAGGTCAGGATAATCACCAATGAAGAGAAAATGCTACTAGTAGAGTTGAAGAAGGCTCAAAAAGATGCATTCCCAGAAGCCTATCTACATCCGAGCAAAGGGGTGCACTATATCTGCTCTACAACCAAGCAACTGAAAACATTTCCAAGTATCTAAAAACTGTGTCATGGCCAACAGAAGACTGATAATGGTGCTTGAGTCTGGGCTGAAAAGTAAGAAATTGAAGACTAGTGAAGATGAAGCTATGATCAAGATTCTGAGGAGATACATTGATAACCCTGAAGCCAATTTGCCTAAAACTTAAATAAAAAAAGATGACTTGGGTGATAATGAGCATAAGAAAGATGGTCAAAACCCTTCTGGCTCAAACTCAAGTCAATCTAGCAAGGCAATTGGTGGAAAAATGATAGTCAGAAAGAAAAGGAGAAGAAAAGTGGATCTGAGATTCAAAGGAAGGGTGGAAGGAGACAAAGACAAAAGAATGATACCTCACAACCCCTCCAAACCCTAAATATCCAAATACCAATTGCTAAACCTTCATATTCCACCTCATCAAAAATTGCTCAACCATAAACCTTTAAGTCTAAATATTTCTACAAGCTCACCGTAAACTCTCTCCTTAAAACTCAAATCACTCATAGCCATACTTCTCTGAAAAGACTCAAAACTGTACCTTCAATCAAGCCACCCCATAAAACACACTTCAAAATAGTTGGAATAGGTCCAAAAGAAGCCAAGGTCAAGAGAAGATTCAGAAGATAAAGAAGACAAAGAAGAAGACAACTGATAGCTGAATTTCTTAATGATCATGGATTTGGTAAAAAGGCCATCTGGAATAGATATGATCAAGATGATTTCGAACCTCTAAATGTTGTTGATTCAGATGAAGACTACTTCCAACAGCTAACTGAAAAAATGGTCAAAGTTTGGGTTGTTAACATCAAAGAAGTTGGAATCTACTACAGTGATGGGTCCGTTGAACAGCATGGAAATAGACTAATGGATTCTCTCTCAATTGTTGAACCGAAAAGGGTGATAAGCTTGATGAATAGTAAAGATTCAACCACTAAGGCATGGAGAACAGTATTGGCAGTGTTTGTGGTTAACAGAGAGGAGATGAGAGATGAGCATAGAGCTTTGCTAGCTAAAAAGAGGACAAAGTATGAGCATGACATTGATGAGTATATTAGGAGATCGGAAGAGTTGAAGGCAGCAGGCAAGAGTAGAATATCAAAGGATGGAAGATTTCTGAATGTAAAAGCTGGCTCTTTGTCAAGATACAGGATAGGGATGTTAGCTAGTTATCCTAAACCATATTTGTTGAAACTAATGGAGGCTTTAACTGGCACCCCCGTCCTAGAAGAATTAGAAATACTTGTACAGATTAAGAACATAATTGAGAAAGGATCAGAAAGCTCAGTCTTTACTTAATTATTGTAAACTGTCAAATGTTCAATGTACAAGTATTGTATCAGCTTTTGTATTATTTTATTTTCATTCATTAACTTGGGGTTAGTCTTATTAACAGGCATGAATTTGTGATAAGCAATCTTCTCATAAATTGGCGGAGATTGTTGTGCAAGACATGCCTGTATCGAAACAAGACTAAGTCATATTGACAACCCTAAGATTAGTTGTATTGTAACCTTAATCTATAATTTATACTTGTAACACATAATGTTTGTAAAATGTAAATGGAGCAGACTGGAGCATTTTTCCCTAAACAGTGTCAAGCCTAAGAATTCTATCTGGAAGAAGATCAAGAAGGTCATGCCTTAGAAGAATTATGAAGAAGCTTGGGGTTGAATAATTCTCTTTGGTGAAAAACATTCTAAGTCAAGATCTCTACAAGTCACATAATTAGTGTTATAGAGAAGTCATTCGAGAACTCAGAAAGACCTATCGAGAACTGAGGAATTGTCTATCGAGAACTCAGGAAATGCTATTGGAGATATCGATAAGTCAGATACCCATTCGAGAACTTAGAGATATCGACAAGTATATATTCATTAGAGAATTCTGAGTTATCGATAAGCCAAATTCCATTAGAGAACTCTGATTTATCGATAAACCAAAATTCACTAGAGAACTCAGAGTTATCGATAAGTCAAGTCAACAATGCAGTTTCAGAGATATCGACAAGCCAACATGCCTATCGAGGTGTCAAGTTCTCTACAACTTTATTGGAGATCTTGAAGTGAAGTAATTTCTCTAAGTACAGAATTACAGAACAGTTCAATATCCAAGGTTGCAAATCAACAAACATTCACACAACTGGATTGACAAGTCTACAAAACACTACAAGAAAAATGCCATCAGACAAAACCCATCAGACAACGCTTGACCAAAAAAGTGTTGCCCAGAAATTTTACACAATAGTTTTTTAAAAACCAGAAAACAGGTGTTGTGTGAATCCCTTTACTACAATAGGTTTAAAACTATTGTCTAGCATATCGTATCAGACAACCGTTTTATGAGATAAGGTGTTGTTTAAATAAAAAGATTTCATCATTCCTACAATGCTTTAAAAACTATTGTCTAGGTAATCGACACAGACAAGCCTTTCTAAAGATATATTGTGCAAATGAGGTAGTTTGTACAATAGTTTAATTTTGCATTGTCTGAAAGTAATGGAGACAACGTTGGGAAACACCGTTGTTGGAATGAGACAAGTGTTTTCTCAATGGATTAGTTAAGCTGGAATCAAACAACGTACTTCCATTGTGTTATCTAAATATCATTTGACATACAAGTGTTTTTATTCTGTTGTATGTCACGACATCACACAAACATTTTTCTCATAAAACCATTGTCACTTATATTGGTGAGCTGGTATAAAGAGAGACGTTCATTAAGAGGAGATGAGGTGGCACCATGTGATTGGTGAAAAAACATTCACTTGGATCGCTGAGTTGGTGTAATAAGAGCAGTTGATTGAAAGTATATTTAATATCAGCCATTAGATTAAAAAATGCTGCTACGCTTACACAACAGCTTTTATTCAAATAAATGTTGTCAATGTTCATCTAAGACAACCTTTTTTCATAGAAAACCGTTGTCTGTAAGTCTGATTCTTGAAATTTCTGAAGCATTGCTTTTGATGAGGTGGCACCATGTGATTGGTGAAAAAACATTCACTTGGATTGTTGAGTTGGTGTAATTAGAGCCGTTGATTAAAAGTAGATTTAATATCAGCCGTAGGATTTAAAAAAGTTGATCATCTAAAACAACGGTTTTTTTTTCAAAAAAACTGTTGTCACTATTTATTTCAGATAAGACTTTTTCATAGAAAACCGTTGGATGTTGCCTCGTACTAGATTTTTTTCCATACCCGATAAAAGAGATAATTTTTTAAAATTATTTTTTAGATGATCCAACCGTACGGATGTTAAGAAATACTTATTTTAGTCACATGAAAAAAGTATTAAAAAATTTCAAATTCATCTCGAATGTCAAGATTAGAAAAATCTGGTAAAAGTACTACTTCCCAACACGGGATTCGTTCCCGATGAACAAGATAAATTTTTTAAATGATTTTTTTGACGATTCAACCGTACGGATGTGAAGATATACTTATTTTAGTCACATGAAAAAAGTATTAAAAAATTTCAAATTCTTCTCGAATGTCAGGTTTAGAAAAATCTGGTAAAAACCCTACTTCCCAACATGAAATTCTTTCCTAATGAACAAGATAATTTTTTTAAATGATTTTTTCAACGATCCAACCGTACGGATGTTAAGATATACTTATTTTAGTCACATGAAAAAAGTATTAAAAAATTTCAAATTCATCTCGAATGTCAGGATTAGAAAAATCTGGTAAAAGCACTTCTTCCCAACACGGGATTCATTCCCGATGAACAAGATAAATTTTTTAAAAGATTTTTTCACACTTGTTTGTGATGAGGTTGCACCATGTGATTGGGGAAAAACATTCACTTGGATTGCTGAATTGGTGTAATAAGAGCAGTTGATTGAATGTATATTTAATATCAGCCATTAGATTAAAAAATGCTGCTACGCTTATACAACAACTTTTGTTCAAATAAATGTTGTCAATGTTCATCTAAGACAACCTTTTTTCATAAAAAACCGTTATCTGTAAGTCTGATTCTTGAAATTTCTGAAGTGTTGCTTGTGATGAGGTGGCACCATGTGATTGGGGAAAAAACATTCACTTGGATTGTTGAGTTGGTGTAATTAGAGCCGTTGATTAAAAGTAGATTTAATATCAGCCGTAAGATTTAAAAAAGTTGATCATCTAAGACAACGATTTTTATCAAAAACCCTGTTGTCACAATTTATTTCAAACAAGACTTTTTCATAAAAAACCGTTGGGTGTTGCCTCCTACTAGATTTTTTTCATACCTGATGAAAAATATAAATTTTTTTAATGATTTTTTAGAGGATCCAACCGTACGGATGTTAAGAAATATTCATTTTAGTCACATGAAAAAAGTATTAAAAATTTTGAAATTCATCTCGAATGTCAGGATTAGAAAAATATGGTAAAAGTACCCCTCCCGACAACGAGACTCGTTCCCGATTTACAGGATTAATTTTTTAAAATGATTTTTCGACGATCCAACTATACGGATGTTAAGATATATCGATTTTAGTCATAAGAACAAATTATTAAAAAATTTGAAATTCATTTTACATGCCAGGATTAGAAAAATCTCGTAAAAGTACCCATCCCGACAACGAGACTCGTTCCCGATTTACAGGATTAATTTTTTAAAATGATTTTTCGACGATCCAACCGTACGGATGTTAGGATATATCGATTTTAGTCATACAAAAAAATTATTAAAAAATTTGAAATTCATTTTGCATGCCAGGATTAGAAAAATCTGGTAAACTACCCCTCCCGACAACAAGACTCATTCCCGATTTACAGCATTAATTTTTTAAAATGATTTTTCGATGATCCAACCGTATAGGATATATCGATTTTAGTCATAAGAAAAAATTATTAAAAAATTTGAAATTCATTTTGCATGCCGGATTAGAAAAATCTGGTAAAAGTACCCCTCCCGACAACGAGACTCTTCCTGATTTACAAGATTAATTTTTTAAAATGATTTTTCAAAGATCCAACCGTACGGATGTTAGGATATATCGATTTTAGTCATAAGAAAAAATTATTAAAAAATTTGAAATTCATTTTGCATGTCAGGATTAAAAAAATCTGGTAAAAGTACCCCTCTTGACAACGAGACTCATTCCCGATTTACAGGATTAATTTTTTAAAATGATTTTTCGATGATCCAACCGTACGGATGTTAGGATATATCGATTTTAGTCATACAAAAAAATTATTAAAAAATTTGAAATTCATTTTGCATGCCAGGATTAGAAAAATCTGGTAAAAGTACCCCTCCCGACAACGAGACTCGTTCCCGATTTATAGGATTAATTTTTTAAAATGATTTTTCGACGATCCAACCGTACGGATGTTAGGATATATCGATTTTAGTCATACGAAAAAATTATTAAAAAATTTGAAATTCATTTTGTATGCCAGGATTAGAAAAATCTGGTAAAAGTACCCTCCCGAAAACGAGACTCGTTCCCGATTTACAGGATTAATTTTTTAAAATGATTTTTCGATGATCCAACTGTACGGATGTTAGGATATATCGATTTTAGTCAGAAGAAAAAATTATTAAAACATTTGAAATTCATTTTGCATGTCAGGATTAGAAAAATCTGGTAAAAGTACCCCTCCCGACAACGAGACTCGTTCCCGATTTACAAGATTAATTTTTTAAAATGATTTTTCGACGATCCAACCGTACGGATGTTAGGATATATCGATTTTAGTCATATGAAAAAATTATTAAAAAATTTGAAATTCATTGTGCATGCCAGGATTAGAAAAATCTGGTAAAAGTACCCCTCCCGACAACGAGACTCGTTCCCGATTTATAGGATTAATTTTTTAAAATGATTTTTCGACGATCCAACCGTACGGATGTTAGGATATATCGATTTTAGTCATACGAAAAAATTATTAAAAAATTTGAAATTCATTTTGCATGCCAGGATTAGAAAAATCTGGTAAAAGTACCCTCCCGAAAACGAGACTCGTTCCCGATTTACAGGATTAATTTTTTAAAATGATTTTTCGATGATCCAACTGTACGGATGTTAGGATATATCGATTTTAGTCAGAAGAAAAAATTATTAAAACATTTGAAATTCATTTTGCATGTCAGGATTAGAAAAATCTGGTAAAAGTACCCCTCCCGACAACGAGACTCGTTCCCGATTTATAGGATTATTTTTTTAAAATGATTTTTCGACGATCCAACCATACGGATGTTAGGATATATCGATTTTAGTCATATGAAAAAATTATTAAAAAATTTGAAATTCATTTTGCATGACAGGATTAGAAAAATCTGGTAAAAGTACCCCTCCCAACAACGAGACTCGTTCCCGATTTACAGGATTAATTTTTTAAAATGATTTTTCGACGATCCAACCGTACGGATGTTAGGATATATCGATTTTAGTCATAAGAAAAAATTATTAAAAAATTGGAAATTCATTTTACATGCCAGGATTAGAAAAATCTGGTAAAAGTACCCCTCCCGACAACGAGACTCGTTCCCGATTTACAAGATTAATTTTTTAAAATGATTTTTCGACGATCCAACCGTACGGATGTTAGGATATATCGATTTTAGTCATAATAAAAAATTATTAAAAAATTTGAAATTCATTTTACATGCCAGGATTAGAAAAATCTGGTAAAAGTACCCCTCCCGACAACGAGACTCGTTCCCGATTTACAAGATTAATTTTTTAAAATGATTTTTCGACGATCCAACCGTACGGATGTTAGGATATATCGATTTTAGTCATAAGAAAAAATTATTAAAAAATTGGAAATTCATTTTACATGCCAGGATTAGAAAAATCTGGTAAAAGTACCCCTCCCGACAACGAGACTCGTTCCCGATTTACAAGATTAATTTTTTAAAATGATTTTTCGACGATCCAACCGTACGGATGTTAGGATATATCGATTTTAGTCATAATAAAAAATTATTAAAAAATTTGAAATTCATTTTGCATGTTAGGATTAGAAAAATCTGGTAAAAGTACCCCTCCCGACAACGAGACTCGTTCCTGATTTACAATATTAATTTTTTAAAATGATTTTTCGACGATCCAGCCGTACGGATGTTAGGATATATCGATTTTAGTCATACGAAAAAATTATTAAAAAATTTGAAATTCATTTTGCATGCCAGGATTAGAAAAATCTGTAAAAGTACCCCTCCCGACAATGAGACTCGTTCCCGATTTACATGATTAATTTTTTAAAATGATTTTTCGATGATCCAATCGTACGGATGTTAGGATATATCGATTTTAGTCATACGAAAAAATTATTAAAAAAATTGAAATTCATTTTGCATGCCAGGATTAGAAAAATCTGGTAAAAGTACCCCTCCCGACAACGAGACTCGTTCCCGATTTACAGGATTAATTTTTTAAAATGATTTTTCGACGATCCAACCGTACGGATGTTAGGATATATCGATTTTAGTCATAAGAAAAAATTATTAAAAAATTTGAAATTCATTTTGCATGTCAAGATTAGAAAAATCTGGTAAAAGTACTCCTCCCGACAACGAGACTCGTTCCCGATTTACAGGATTAATTTTTTAAAATGATTTTTCGACGATCCAACCGTACGGATGTTAGGATATATCGATTTTAGTCATAAGAAAAAATTATTAAAAAATTTGAAATTCATTTTGCATGTCAAGATTAGAAAAATCTGGTAAAAGTACCCCTCCCGACAACGAGACTCGTTCCCGATTTACAGGATTAATTTTTTAAAATGATTTTTCGACGATCCAACCGTACGGATGTTAAGAAATACTCATTTTAGTCACATGAAAAAAGTATTAAAAAATTTGAAATTCATCTCGAATGTCAGGATTAGAAAAATCTGTTAAAAGTACCCCTCCCGACAACGAGACTCGTTCCCGATTTACAGGATTAATTTTTTAAAATGATTTTTCGACGATCCAACCGTACGGATGTCAGGATATATCGATTTTAGTCATACGAAAATACTATTAAAAAATTTGAAATTCATTTTGCATGCTAGGATTAGAAAAATCTCATAAAAGTACCCCTCCCGACAACGAGACTCGTTCCCGATTTACAGGATTAATTTTTTAAAATCATTTTTCGATGATCCAACCGTACGGATGTTAGGATATATCGATTTTAGTCATACGAAAAAATTATTAAAAAATTTGAAATTCATTTTGCATGCCAGGATTAGAAAAATCTGGTAAAAGTACCCCTCCCGACAACGAGACTCATTCCTGATTTACAGGATTAATTTTTTAAAAGTACCCCGCCTTAACAAATAGTGCAGTCTAATTGCTTCACAGATCTGAATGTCTCTCTCTCATCTCTCTCTTGCTTTCTCTCTCCCCCGCTCTTCTCCCTGTCTACTCTCCTGGTTATGCAAAATTTATACATACATAAATGTTTATTTTGATTTTAGCCTTTTTTGATTGATTTGTATGTTCATTTTCCCCTAATCTTCCCAATTCTAGGGCTCAAACTCAAAATTTTCTCCATTAAAATCAATGGCATCTTCACTCTCAAGAACTCTATTTTGTTCTCTTTTCTCAATATCTCGTACAAAACTATCTCATATTACTACCACAAATCTCTCCTCTCTCTCGTATTGCACTAACTCATCGAGAAACATGTCCGATTTAGAAATGGAAAATGTACCTGACTCGCCACTTGACTCAGTAGTTGACTCAGTAACTGACAGTTCCCAAGGTGGAAGGCTCTCAGAGACCTGCTTCTGTTGAGTACTCGATCGAAAAGGGCCTCGATTACGACATTTATAAGATCTAAATTCTTCTATTTAGGGGGCAATTGATCTTCTATTGGCCGTATACAAGAGGAAATTTAAGTTTTTAGGGGGTTATTTGACCTATGGATATAAGGTATGCATGCTGTCTTGAGCTGAATTCATTGTGTTCTTAACATTGTCTTGAACTGAATTCATTCTTTTCATTAACTGAAATGGCTTCTTATCTTTTTGTTGATAAAAATTATGCGAGACTTATTTTTAATTACCTAGCAGGACTTCTCACCTTAGACCTGTCAGTAGATTACTAGAGAGTAGGATGAATTTTAACTTGGTTAATAAAACTGATAATTACATTTCAGTATACGCTTGTATTAGAAGAATCTCATTCCCATTGAACGGGTTTAAATCTCATGATTCGATTGCAAGCTAAATGAAAGGTTTGTATGACTAGTTCTTGGCCCTTAGACAAATTGGATATGCTCTTGTGCCGATGATTGTCAGATGAGTGATGCTGGGTGTTGACCAACTTGTAATCCTCCACATGCTCGATATTCCACCAGCTGCCGAGGCATTGAATGGAGTGAAGATATAGTTGGTGGATGATGTGTTTCCTCTTTTGAAGAGTTAGTTCTTACACTCTTTGGTTATAAGTTGTAACTTATAAATGAAAAAGAAATAATTAGAACATCGGTATAACTTTTTATTTAATACCTTTTTGTATTATAAGTTGTAACAGGTGTTGTTGCAACAACTGATGTTGTCGAGGCATGCACTGGAGTTAACTGTGCAGTAATGGTTGGTGGATTCCCTATAGGGTCTTTGCAGAGTAAATCAAAATCTTTTGTCGGGCACCCGCTCAAATCAACATGTGAGTTTCCATTCAAATCGAATTGAGTACTCTCCTCAATTCATTATATATGAGCTTGCTTAATTATGTCTGTTTAAATAAGTAAATGTTTTGACATTCACTGGCTTGAATTTTGTAATTTTTCATGTACATATTAAATTTTAAAAATTGATTATGTGTACTGGTGTTAATTTGGAAGCTCATGTTTAATTTTTAAAATAGGCTATATATTGGTGTGGTGTGGTCAGAGTCTTATTTCAATGTTGTCTTATGGTGGTCTAGGGAGAGGACTACAGTTGTGGACCATTATCCTTATTTGTAATATTCATATATTCATTTAAAATTTTACATCAACTTTTTGTGTGCCTTGTAGTGATGATTTTGTTTAGTGAGATATGAATATAGTGAATTCTAAATTATTATACTTTTGCAAGTGTTGAAATTCACAACTCATGATTCGTTGAGTTATACGATAAGATCCATGTATGATAACAATATATTTATTGTTCCTATATTGGAAAAGATGCTGAAACTAAGGTGTTCTGCTTAGTAATCTTTTAGTTTGATTCATACATCATTAAACATGCTGAAACTAAGGTGTTCTGCTTACTAATCGTTTAGTTTGCATATTTGCGAAATTTAATACTTGATATCACTTTTTAACGTATTGCCTTGATATCATCACTATCTTTTTTACCCAAAATTAAGGGCTGTTATTTCGAATAATATTATTCTGCTGGATATACAATCATTTCAAATGCCCATTCTGTAAAACTTTTGTCTTAGAATGATAACCCAAACTTATACCTAATAAAAATGACTACTTTTTGCAATACTATTTTCAATTACTTATAATTGATAACTTTGTGATTTGTCATGTGCCTACATTTTTGCATCTTTAGATCAATGATGACTATTATTATGTTGATTATTAGCTAATATTGTGTGACGCCAAAAACATGTATTTTATGTTGTCAGCAAGTGAGGTGGAGGAATGGTTTTAGAACCATGCATCTTTTCATCAGGAGCAGGATTTTGTTCTCTAGTTAGAGAAAATGAGGCCATGTGCCTAAGCACTATACATTGTTTTGTTTGAAACTCATAGCCACGTAAGCGACAATATATATCATGTCATGTACTTGACAGTTTTATACCCTTTTAGTTAAAAAGTTTTTCATATAATATATTTATCATCTATGTTCAGCTTCTATGGGTCATGTTATGATTTCTATTCTACAAGAAGCTATAGGTAGCTGCCCTTATTCTGTATTTGAAATCACCCTGGGTTTCCTTCTCAAAGATACTGCTTACGACATTGTTGCGTACTAATACATGTTCTTTTTGTTCCTTAATCATTTTTACGTGTTTTCAATGATTGTTTGGTTAGAGCCAGTTGTGCTGACATTTGAATTTTTATCACAGTGAATAATCAATGTTATGCCGAGAAACAAGCTATCGACAAAGTGAGTTTTGACCTTCTGGACTTCCAAGTGAATCAAGTTTGGGAAGTTAGTGCACACCAGAAACACCAGCAGTTGCATAAGAAAATTTAAAGTCGTTACAAATGGTAAAACTTGAAATGGACTTAACATCATCTATGCTACAAGTTTGTGATACCATGAAAGGCAAGGAGGAAAGGAGAGGCCCAATTGGGAATAAGGGGCAGGTTGATGGATTGTTATTTTTTGAAATTTTTGTAGCATGTTCATTCTATAGTGTAGCTTATTTTTATTTGGATATGGAAAATTATTCTTTTGGCTACATGTAGAACTTTTGTTTGGATATGTAAAGCCAATGAGGGCATTCATCAAAATACTTGTTATATTTTTTATGAGACAATACTTTCAATATCCAAGTTTCATAAAAAGCATTGTATTTTTTAGAACTAAAACAATATTTCTAATAACAAAAATCAGTGTCTAAAAAAAATTAAAAACATTGTATGCAAGGTACTCGAACCACACGTTGGGAAAGGATAACCGTTGTATGTAGTAGTTCAAGCCATACATTTAGAAAAAAAAACTGTTGTCTGTAGACCATGGTTACAAGAGTTTTCTTAGCTCATTTTTGTTGTGTGTTTGGGTACACAACAACGTTTATATGACACAAAATGTTGTATTTCTTATTTTAATGTCATACTATTAGTGATAATATATACTAGTGTTTCCTGACTTTGGGAAAACACTTGAGTAATGTTACTTGTTGCAACGAAAACTACGCAAAAATGTTATCTTTTCTGGATATAATACAACGGGCTTAATGACATGGTCGTTGTCTATGTAGACTCACACAACAGTTTTTTCCCGTTGTCTGATCCATGTAAGAGACGGCGGCTCAATAGTCAACGGTTTTTCAGGATATCAGATAACGGGCAAAAACCGTTGTGTGAGCCGGTTTTCCTTGTAGTGAAAAGCAGCTTGATAGATGTGCAAGATTAATGGTGAAGATTAACTGACAAAGGAGGATCAACCAATACACAGTGGATGAAGATATGTTAATCTAGATATGGAACTGTCACTTTTCCTTTAAATAGAAGTGATTAGTGACAGGTTAGAAAAGTGATTAGCACTTCTTATTGTTCACTGTGTAAACCAAAGTTAACTATCATATAAATTTAACTGAGGTCCTTTGTTTAAGATAGGACTGAATAGATTAGAAATTGTATTCTCTCTCAAGAAAGAAGCTAAGTTCTAAACCAAGAACTTAGAGATTTTGTAGCAAAACACTGCTTGATTTTTAATATAAAATTAAGTGATTTTTGAAGATCTTTGTTTTACAGATTTGCATTATTATTTATGTTTAACATATATTCTACAAAATCATTGATAACAACCAACTGCTAAACCCAAAGTCGATCAAAAAGTAAATATTTAAGCCAAAACACATTTACCCCCCTCTGTGTAGTATTCATATATAACACAAACAACTCATTGCATTCACAAATCCTCGATAATATAACTAACCAATTATATAAAAAAAATTGTATCACTAATTTTCTTCAATTAATATGTATTTCTATTTCGCTAAAAATGAAATCTATATAATCTAATGATTGCTCATGAAACATCATCATCTTAAAAAAATTAATTTCAATATAATGATGTACCATGAACATCCTCAAATTATATGGATTTGATAAACTATAACACATTTTTATTTACAAATTTAAATATTTTTACACTATCATTATATCAGAGGTCCGCTTACTATCATTCTATACAAGAATGCATAAAAAAGGACACTCTTTGATTTGTAATTTGTGTATGAGGAACATAGATTATCCACGTATTTATAGTAGAACATTACCATTGATTTCAAAGTATAACGTATGTTTACAATTGGATAACATCCACGAAATACAAATTTCATAAATACTCATTTAATTTTTGATATATGTATACAGCTGGAAAAAATAAAGTACAATTTTTTACATATATTTATATATAATATAATTGGACTTTTTTGTTGGGCTTTAATCCGAGTTTGTGGGCTTTGCTATTTGTTTGTCCTTGGGTGGATCTGCGACTTTGGAGTCCATGTGTTAGATATAGACAATGTATTGGTGGAGTCTTTTTAGGTGTCTATCACTTAAGTTTGAATAATGAGTTGTAATAGGAAGTTAGTTGCCATGTTCTCCTAGTTTTTATGTAGCTAAGTCATTTGTTTCTCTTTATGCTTTTCATATATATGTACGTAGCAGTCATATAATAAAAGTTAACACTTAGCATACATTGTGTATTTTTCCAGTTATTTCATTAAACTCTACCAAGTTTGATTCAACTGTATTCACTTATCCACAACAATTTTTGTTATGACCATAATATGAAAGACACATTTTTTATTAAAAAATATGCAATTTTAATTGATGATAGGTATTTATATATTTAAAAATAAATTATTTGAATACAATGCACAATGCACAATATAATTTTTTTTTAATGTTATGTACAATGTAGCTTAACTACAATATAAACCAAATATTTTTAAATATTATGTAATTTTGGAGTAAGGGGCACATTTTTTTAGGAGTAAGGGGCACATTTTTTTTACAAAAGGGATAAGGATAAATATTAAATAAGTAGTAATATATGAATATGTATATTTGTCCATAATATATTTTTAAAGTGAAACAATGATTTTTAGATTATTAAGATATATGCATACTCATTTTGTTGGTGGTTCACCAAAAGGACACATGAGCTATTTTGAAACTGGACTATAAAGTGTGCGTAATGGAAGGGTAAATGACTAATTGTTAATTGGCACAATAAAATATTATTTTAATCTCTTTAGAAACAAATTGAATAGTCCTTTAAGTTTGAAAAGTTATTTAATTAAAACTTGAATATCTTTTAATTCTCAATAAATTAAGATTTGAATGTTACTTAATCATATATTTATGAGCCTCAAGCCACAAAATTTAGCTGCATCAAGTCACCAATGCCAAATTTTCCACAAGAAGTTATAGACATATGCCTTGAATAAATGGATGGTCGCTAACATTTTGAAGGCTTAATCAATCAGTGATAATATAACTATTTACCTGTCAAGCTTCTTTAGCTTATATTTTAGTAATCATTGCCAATTTGCCATTATTTACATTAAAGATTACCCTGATGAAGCCTTGCATTATTTCTTCTAATAGCTTTTTTATACAACTTAACACATAATTAAAAATATATACATATTACTATTAAAAAATCAAATAAATGTATCGGGGTATTAAAGTATGGCCAAGCCTTTTAATGGTCATATATACGGGGAAATGGTGATAACTTATGTAAGATTTTATGATGGCATTGTTGTTTAATCATAGAAACTTTCTTGTGATTGTCGAGAGAATACAGAAATAAAAAATGATACACCTTTAGTCTTCAAAACATGTTAGATGCATCTGTCATCTAAATCAGAGAACACGATCTTTTGATGTTTGTATGTACAGCTGGAGGATGCTACTGAGTACATATAAGCGTCCTAGCAAGCATGAGTTTTTTTGGATATGCCTAGGACTATGGAATGCACATGATCCTAAGGCGTGTAATGGTTATTAGGAGACTGTGAGGAGAGGAAAATGTAAAGTTGTTAGGCTTAGAGCATCGGCTCACGAATACATCAAGAGATATGTCTTGTTTTCTAATCTGCAATAATATATATATATATATATATATATTTATATCGTGTTTGATTTGGAACTAAGAACAGTGACACAACACAGCTGTAGATGCTCATCAAAAGACTTGCATTTTCATTAAGATGCTGCAAACATAAATAACTACTACAGAATGAAACAATGCGAGAAAGTAGGAACAGAAAGAAACTCTCATAGAGCACTACTACCACTATACTCGATCCTAAAAGATAGCAACTGCTAGTATGACTCAGTCACACACGACTAAATCAACTGCCCATGCTTCAGACAAAATAAATACCCAACTTTATTGTAAACCAAATTCAGATTAAATACTAACATTCTCCCCCTTAATCTGAAATTTGTTTGTCTAATTTCTTGACTCCCACCAAGCCACACATCCTCTCGAACTTTACTGTTAGCAAAGCTTTAGTCAGAATGTCTGCTTTCTGAAACTCGTTACTAATGTGCTTAATTATGATCTCCCCTTTCTCCACACACTACCTGATGAAATGATATCGGATATCTATGTGCTTGCTGCGCCCTTGAAATACCGGATTCTTAGCTAGATCTATAGCTGACTTGTTGTCAATATAGATTATTACAGGACCAATTTTCTCACCCGTTATCTGACCCAAAACATTGCGAAGCCATATACCTTGACATGATGTCGCCGTGGCCGCCATAAATTCAGCTTCACATGAGGAGAGTGCCATGCACCTTTGTTTCTGAGATACCCAGGTGATCATGCTTTCATTGAGATAAAAAACCATTCCCCCGTTGCTCTTCCTGTCATCCACTTGTCCCGCCAGATCACTATCAGAAAACCCTGATAACAAATGATTGCCACTGCCCTTTGAGTATACTAAACCGAAGTGAATTGTGCCCCTAATGTACCTCAGTATGTGCTTGACAGCTTCCAAATATAACAAAGTAGGGTGTTCCATGTACCTGCTCACAATTCCAACAGCATAAGAGATGTCTGGTCTCGTATGCACTAGATACCTTAAGCAGCCAACGAGACTCTTATAATCTGTAGCATTAACCAATTCTCCTCCTACATCTTTGTTGATCTGCAAGTTTGGATCCATCGGATATTTAGATGCATTACAGTTTGCCATCCCAGCCTTTTCAAGTACTTTCTTTGCGTAACCAGCTTGCTTTAGCTCAATGAAATCATCACCTTGATGCACTTCGATACCCAGATAGTAGCTTAATTCTCCCAAGTTTGTCATTTCAAAGATTTCACTCATCTGTTTTTTGAATGTTTCAATCACTGTTGTACTCGAACCAGTGATCAAGATATCATCTACATACACACCAAATATCACGCTATCTTCACCTGCTCTCCTTGTATAAACAACATGTTCATACGGGCATCTAATAAAACCAAGGCCCTCCAGGCACTTATTCAATTTTACGTACCAAACACGTGGTGCTTGTCTTAGACCATATAATGATTTAGCCAATTTGTACACAAGGTGTTCTTTACCTTTTCTTTCATAACCTTCCGGCTGGCTTACATAAACTTCTTCAAGAATTTGACC
The DNA here is from genome assembly GCF_009905375.1 of Apium graveolens. Taxonomy (NCBI): domain Eukaryota; kingdom Viridiplantae; phylum Streptophyta; class Magnoliopsida; order Apiales; family Apiaceae; genus Apium; species Apium graveolens. Next base: position 19,708,569 of record NC_133653.1, read on the forward strand.
GTTTAAAAATGTTGTCTTCACATCTAAGTGGTTTACCTTCCAACCATTTCTAGCAGCTAATGCCAGTAAGAGTCGAACATTTTCAATACGAGTTACCGGAGCAAAAATCTTGTCAAAGTCGATACCTTGCTCTTGAACGTACCCCTTAGCGATAAGCCTTGCTTTGTGTTTGACTATCTTCCCACCAGCATCCCTTTTTATCTTGTAAATCCATTTCAATCCGATAGCCTTGTGCCCTTTGGGAAGTTCAGTTAGATGCCATGTGTTGTTTTTCTCTATCGACTCCATTTCTTTTGACATCGCCTGTCTCCACTCGCTTGATTTTGTGGCCTGCTTGTAACATGTAGGCTCATCAACCCCCATTAGAAGCAATTCCTCATCCAACTCAATGGGCTCTGTGTTATTATAAATGTCAGCCAATGCTTAAAATCTTCTAGGTGGCTGACTATCATCATAATTATCATTGTCTACCTGTGAAGAAGATATCTTTTCGTACGGAGATTATAAATTTAACTAAGGTAACTGGAAGATATCTTTTCAACTTTCTTAAAAGATTAGAAAACTGGGCTATCTGAAGTTGATGTTACACTGGTGAAAGAAAAGCATGTCCAGTTGACAGATGTCTGAAAGTGTCAATACTATATTGCCATAAATGATTATGACCATAACATGTGCTGAGGGTGCTTGGTGCGTAAAGGGGGCTAAAACAGAGACATCATTCAAGAAATTTGAGGTAAGAGCTTCTTTAAGGCAACAAGATAAAAAAATTTCTTGTTTTTTAACTCATCTTAATTTAAGAGATTTAGTAAGTAGTTGCTACTACTTCATTTGCAAGTGAACTGGTTTTGTTTTTACCTTAAAATTTCATATTACTTAGATTTGTTTTCCTTATGTTAGACAATTCCTATATTTTAAAGTTTGTTTGATTGGAATGTGAGGGAAAATGGGGAATTTTGAGAATTGAAGTATTCATTATGGTTTCTCTTGTAATTCACTAGAACTGCACTTACCTCATACCTTTTTGTTTCTAACCGTTGGTTATGGCCTGGGGGTCAAGCGTAATAGGATCTAAAAATTTATTGTAAATTACAATTGAATATAGACATTAAGAAATTAATTTTTGATGAGGAGCGGAAGAGCTGCAAATGTCCATCACATCTCGAACCTCAAATGGATTAAGCTACCAATCCACTTCGAACACTTTCATTTAATACAAACAGAAACATCCTCAGACTACAGATGTCCAATTACCTGCTCACAATTCAAATTATTATACATGTAAATGGCGACATACTATTATTACATATTTCTATAATCTAAAATGAAATCCATCAATCTCATATTCTTTTTTATTATTAAATTTCATATCCGGACTCGCTAGAAAATGCAGACATAATTCAAAGCAGAAAGGAACATAGGCAAAAACAGAAAGGAATATACGAAAGGCTGTTAAACAAAGTGAATAATCTATAAACATAATGTTATACAATTTATGCATTTTGTCACATATATTTGCTTCTTTGATGTTTCAACCAATGTTTTTAGAGAATATTGTACACGAACCATATGTATAAATTGGTCTTGGTCTTTTCCATGGATTACACTTAAGACTAGATCAAGACTGAACCCGTGTAGTGTATGCAGATTGCTTTTCCATTGGTTCCATCACAACACTGGAAAATCAGTCCTAGCATTCCTAATAATTTCGAGTTACCTCATCTATTATAATATCTGGGACATAACGTGTAACTGTTTCTATCAATAAATAATTATTATGTGTTTATTATGTGATTTTTGGTGAATTATCTGATGATTAGTGTTGTTATGTGGAAGTTTATATCTGGAAGAGGATAGGCATGTTAATTTTATTATGCCCAGAATAAAATATAGATAATTATGGTATTTTTCTGCTAATTTTTGGACTGTTATATGATTTTATAATGATTTATGAATTTATTAATTATTTTCTGAATAATTACAAAACTATTTTATAAAGCCTGGAATCGTCCAACTTCAACCGTTTTTGCGTTTTTACAACCCTAAACTCTTCGAAAAACTCCTTCCTAACCTAATCTGATAATTCCAAATATTTTCTGTGATTTGACTTTTTCGATCCGGATTACGGTTTGACCCGTGCGCGTCCCGACGTAAAATTTTCAATACGACAACCATTTCGATAACATTATCTTTATATAAAGTGTTTTATAAGAAGACCAGTCTTGATAATTATCCAAAAGTTTTAATAGTTATCCAAAAGTTTTGATAATTATCCAAAATAGGTTGATAGTTATCCAAAACATTATCCAATCAGATCGTTTTTGCAGTTACTTAGCGGCAAAGTAACTTATTTTTCGATACAATACGATCCAATGCGTATTAATATTCCATAAATATAAATAGCCTATTCTTATTTCATTTTACTCATATAACTATAATCGATCAGTAAAAACATAGAAAATATAGAAAAAACCCCGTAAAATCGTCACATTCTTGAGAATCAAACTTAAATCTGAAAGCGTTATCGAACTCGGAATCAGGCGTGCCATATACCGAATCAAAGCTCTCGAAAAGTTCTTTCATAATCAATCATCCATTTCAGTGCAGAAAACAAGGTGATTTCCTTATTTAATTGTTTTAATTCGAATTAATTAATGATTAAAATAAGAATTTTTGATGTTGTTTATATGATTGATGATTGTATCTTGTAGATAATTTTATCCTGGTCATTTTAGTATATTATATGTCAAATTTGGAGTTCAATAATATGTAGAAAAGTTGGTTTGACCTTCGAGTTTAAATGTTGTTGGTGTTCTTGAATAAATTCACCGGAAAATTCATGTTTTTGCCGGAATTTTAATCCGTTAAATCTGGGCGTGTTTGGAAACTATAGAGATGTAGATCGTCTCACCACCAATCAAACCATGTTAAAATTTTGTCTGTTGCATGTCGATTGAAGGTCGTCGGAAAATCCGACATCGCCGGCGTTGTGAACTTCCAGTCGGTTTTCCGGTCGACGGGGTATCATTTACGACCTAAGAAACCACGATGAGGTTCATGCTCTCCGGTGCTTTTAATCTGCATCTTTTGAGGGAATTCTGGACAGATTTTCGAGCTTGAGGTCGGCCGAGAATGGCTACCGCCGTCGACTGAGGAAGAAGGTGGCAAATTGCAGTTTTGCCACTAAACTTTCTCCATTTTTGCATAAACGAAACCCTGTTTTAAAAACTTATAAAAAAATTGATTTCTGTTTATAAAAATTATAAAAATGATATTCGGTTTATATTTATTTTCAGAAAATTGTTTTTAATTATTTATAAATTCCAAAAATCATTATTTTAATTCCAAAAATTATATTTATTTTAAAAATAAATCTGAATTAATTAAATAATTAATTTTAGTTGATATTTAATTAGTTAATTGGTCAATTAATTCAAATATTAATTGATTAATTGATTTAATTAATTATTAATTAATTTTAATTGATTTTTAATTAGATTTAATTATTTATTTTGATTAAAAAATTCTGAAAAATAGTTTTGAGCTTTGAAATATTATTTTAAATTATTTTTAAGGCTTGATAATTATTATTAAATCATTTTAAAGTAAGATTTAGGTATTCGAACGTTGTTATTTAATTATAAAAAGATTCAGAGATCCGTTTTACTTCTGAAAAATGTTCAAAAATTCGTATTAAATATCTAGAAAATTATTTTGACCTCAAATCTTCTTTGAAAAATTATTTTAATCGAATATCTTGCGTGCTATGTGCTACGTGCTATCTGATTCATGTGTTATATGCCTATATGGTTATTGTTTGATTGTTTTGGTCATAACTTTCAATCCGTAAATCGGATTTGGGTAAAACGAAGGGTAGATAAAAGCTTATAACGTCTAAGTGACGATTAGAACAATACGATATTGAATATTGATGGATACTTATGCTGCCTAGCAGAGTAAGCAAGTCATAGTAAAGAAAGCCAGTGATTAGTAAATAGAAATGAAGCGTAGAAAAAGAAAGCAAGTGATCGATGAATAGAAGAAAGACATAGAAAAATAAGGAAAATGATTGATGAGTAGAACTGTTAGATGAGTACAAGTAAAGTTGGAAATCATTTGTGATAAGGCAAGTACTTCTGAACCTTTCTTGAGATAAATTACGAATATTTTTGAACGTTCTCATAACATGTTGCTAGTATTCAAAATAAGTCATGTTTTAAATTGCAAGCGTTTTAAACTATTCAACCTTGAACCCTGATCATATTTTATTGAACTTATGATGTAAGCTTTATTTCTTGTAAACCACCAACGGTTGATTTTCTAGATACTAAACCATACAAATACAACACTACTCCATAAATACATACACAACATAAACCAAGTATTGCAACAGAATTTCTTGAGCATACGGAAATTTATATACCCTGGAATACCCTATGACATCAAAGATCTATACCCTGTATTATCATTGAACCATTGTTCATCAGATACTTGATTCTTCATCAGGCTTGAAGCTTTTCTTCATATTTACACCTTGATATACCCTTGTGATACCTATGAAATGTTTTATGCTCTGAGATAAATGCTTTATCACTTTTATTATGATTCTGTTTTATTGAATTACAATGGTTATCATATTGAATCATTTTAGAAATGGATGGTTTTATAAATGTGGACCAGATTCGTGGTCAGACCAGATTCGTGGTCATATTAGGCCAATGCGTTCCTTGGATCCAGTATAGAGAGCAGTGCTGTGTGCCTTGCTCGGGGTTAGTGCGTGACTGATCAGCAGCCTGACCTTGGTTTTTAAAATAAAAGTAAATATCCAATTCTAATCATTGCTTATCAAGAAACTTGATTCCTATGAATCATTTCAACTGATAATTGTTTAACCTCATTTATTGCTATTATGACTTGCTGAGCTAGTTAGCTCACTCTTGCAAATCTGTTTATGTTATTCTACAGTTGAAAAGGAAATTATTGATAATGAGGATTCCCAGACCAGTGTGTAAGCTAGGATTCCAGGTTAAGTTGGATCGTGCTAGCAAGAGCCTTATATTGTAGATGAGTTATGTAAGATTGTAAGAATGATATCATTCTCAGCTGTAAGTTGAACTAGTTGGGATTTGGTACGATGTAATAAAAGTTAAGGTTATGGTTTATTTTCATACTTTAACCTGTTGCGATCTGTGATTATGTAAAGAAGGGTCAATGCATATAATATTTTATATAAAGGTTTATATATTGTGTGTTTGTTATGAATCCCAAAATTCTGACCCGAGTTTGGAGGGCGTCACAGGTTTGGTATTAGAGCGATATGTTATAAGTCACTGAAATAAGCCTAGATTGTCGGGAATGGATAGAGGGTTAGGATTAGGATTAATAGATAGAAAGATATGACATTGAGAGGTTGAGTGCGGTTGTATAATAGGTTTTGGTATGATTCGTGATGAGATTCGAGATTCTTATCTAGCAACACAATTTTCAGATAGAAGCAATGGCGGATTCTTTTATCCCGGGATTGTCTGAACATTCAGAGCCTTCAGTCGAAGGACATCACTTGATTCACGCCCTATTCTTCCACCGGTGTTAGCCATATTACCTCCTGTTGTGACGGTTGTACCTTTTCAAGCTATTATTCTATCCCCTGATTTGAGACCATCTATTCGAGGATCCCCACCTGCTGATTCTGGTTCTACCGGACATTCAGCCGTAAGTACATCTCTTCAATTTATCCCACAGCCGTAAGTGCCCCGTAAGTACATCTCTTCAATTTATGTAATCTGTGCAAACTTAACATGTACAACATAACATGCATAATTTATTATACATTTAATACTTTAGTCTTCAAGATATGCTGCTTACAAACTGAACTTGCTCTTTTTCAGATTTATTAATGGAAGAAAGTATAGCTTCTAGTTTGAATCAATCGAAAAAAAGAACACGTGGTCCATCTATATGCAAGAAGTTGAAAGAACAAAATGCCAACAAGAATGTTTAGAAGACCGTTGAGTTGAATGATTATGGTAAGCCAAAACCTGGAAAGTGGCAGAAACAATTCATGACTTATATAGGGCAATTGGTCGAATAAAGGTGGATAGCAATACAGAGAGATGGAAAGTTATGAATGAAGGACTGAAGGATACAATATGGGAGGATATCAAGGTATATATTTATAAAATATGTCTTTTGTTTTCTAGTTTACATTTTTATTAATTTCAAATATACTCTTGTCACAGGGGAAGAATATAAATTAAGCTCACCCGTGCACTTAATATATTACTATCACAGGGAACGCAATACTTTTAATTACTTGGCCAAAAAAATATATTATTTAGTTTCCAATAAGTATATTACCTAGAGCCTGGACTAGATGTTTCATATTATGATCATAGTCCCATTAAAGAAACATAATTATAGTTATGAGATGCTTTATTTTTTTGTCCTGAATCATGAAAAAGGTGTTCAAGAATAGAAAGAAAGTAGTAGGTTTATTACCAATTTGCTTTTCCCTGAACTGTCAGAATTATTAAATGACAGAAGTCATTTCCAATCATCATCTACGACAAAATTTGCCTTTTCAGATTGTTCTCCCCAGAATTTCAAAATTATCTTTTAATGGTCCTTTAGAAACCCGTGTATTCTATAAAATTATGGATATCTAGGTTGCAGAGTACTACAAACTTGTAACCTACCTAGATTAAAACTCTGTTAAAAATAAATGGTGTACGCCTGAGACATTTTTAGAGGGAATAATAGTGATTATGTTTGTTTGGCGTTCATTTGCAGAGGGAATAATACCTCTTGCTTGCATAAGTTCTGGTTTTATCAACTATTGTGGTTTCATTCTGTATAATTTATTTTGTTCTTTTCGGTGGTTTTACTTCATATTTGCATTTTATTCTTTTCTATGGTTTTACGTTTTATATAATTTATTTATTTTAACAAATGCATGTCTAAATACAATATATGACAGGGAGAGTGGAATATAAAGGACGATGAACATAAACAGCGAATAATGAAGAGGATTGGGAAATTGTGGAAGGATTTTAAGTCACGGATGGTTATTAAGGTGTTTGAAGGCGAAGATATATGTGAGAAGTACAATTATATCACAAAAGAACAATGGGAAAAGTTTAAGAAGCAAAAGACACTCCTAAATTTAAGGTGAAATATTTATACAATATGATTTTTGCAAATTTTTAAGTAATCAAGGTAAAAACAACAATATTAGTTGTTCTCTAATTAAAGTAACTAGTAATTGGTTGTTTTGGAACAGGCAATTCGTGAGAAAGAAAACGAACGTCAAAAAAATAAGACACATCCACATTATCTAGGAAAGGGTGGTTATGATGAAAAAAGGATTGAATGTCAAAAGAGGACCCTATTGCTCATTTGTCTCAGTGTGAATGCATTGATTCGTCCATATTATCTAATGATTGTATTGGTCGTGGTTTTGATTGGATTAGAGCACGACCTAAAAGAAGGAGGGAGAAGGTTATTTTTTCCCTAAAGCTTCCACCAAGGAATTGTTTGAAAAAATGGTAAATTGCTTCATTTATATGTTAGAATACATACATCTTATAGACTTCATAGTATCGTACTTTGGCATGTCTAGATAATTTAAATTCCAGCAAACATTAAAAATTATTATGTAGTACTATGGAGTGTCCTGGAACAGGTAGCCTGGAAGGATAAAATATCTGAAGGGTCATGGAGTCTACACGGTCATGACGAAATTTTGACACGTGCACTTGAAAAAAAGGAGCATGGTGGACACGTTAGAGGGGTTGGAGGAGGGGCTTGCATTCTAGATGTGATTGGATTAGGAAAAAACATTCAAAATAGCAGGATTGTCTCTGTAGATGACTTGGCTTCTATTACCAGGAGAGTGAGGGAGGAGTGCAACGAAGAAATGAGTGAGATTCATGGGAAGTATAATAAATAAATCAATGAGATGCATGCAAAGTATAGTAGTGAGGTTAAAGAAATGCATAAGAAGCTTGGGGGCATCTTAGATCATTTTAGGCAAATTGGTATACCGCTTCATAAAAAATTTGGAATTGAGCTTTGTAACCCGCCAAATGAGGTAATTCTTAGTAGCTGCCATTCCGTGGACCCAAACACTCCAGATCCTTTACTAGATATTCAGGTATGCAAGTGGCAGGAGTGTCAATTTGCAAAAAGAAAGCAGAAAATTCAAATTTGACACTTAATGGGAGTTTTGTATGTTATATATATGCCTACAGATGCACCTTTACACAATCTCCAGTCAGTTAAAGCCTTTTATTATTAGTTTCCTATTTGTGATGCAGAATCCCACCTCATGTCTTCTTTATGTGATGAAATATAAATCAGAAAAATAGATTGTGGTAAAGGGGACAATTTTTCCATCAATTTTACCAGGGGCTGGCATGGTTCATGGTGTATAAATAGCGCTAGAAAATATTAAAATATGTGTTGATGATGTCTTTGGTGAATATAAAAGAACCCCTCTTCGAGTGCCATGCAGTGAGCACATTATGGTTGGTGATGCAATGGGCAGCTTTGTCTAATGGCCAAAAAATATAATTCTATTAGGACATATGAGAATTTGAATCTAAATTTGTGATTTTGATTACACATTTGCATTACAAATAATGGTTTTAAATTTTTACTTATTATTTTAAAGTATAAACTTCTTGGTACCCTTTCAATTATGATCCTGTTGTACCTGAGAAGACTAAAGTCCATCAAAAACTGAAAAGGATCCCTAGCAAAGGGTCTACAACCCATACTCAATAGCATGAAGGGCCTTTTAATCATGATGAGGAATTATAAAATTTGAGTGAAAATTATAAATATTTGAATGATGTGATGATGTTGCCTGCTAAATCTAAAATTACCAATGTTATCAGGGATAGTGAAGTTTTTTATGTGCAATCTTGTTGAAGGACAACCCATATCAGTCTCACGCGATGATATAGGTGATTTTTTGAGGATGAGTTGCTTGAATATACCTATTTTGTAGATTTTCATGATGTGAGTCTATACTTCCATTTTTCAATGATGGTTAATTTCATAAATATGAATACGCACTAGTACAAAAAGTGCCATACGCGTCTGTCCAAAAGGGTGATATGCGTCTGTTCACAACATACGCGTATGGAGGAGACGTATCAGTTATGAGGTATATGCGTCAATTAATAAACAGACGTATAAAATATATTGCATCTATGGAAATATATTGAAAAATAGAAGTATAGACTCATATCACGGGAATCTACAAAATGGGTATATTCAAGTAACTCATCCTAAAAAATTCAGCTATATCATCACATAAGACTGATATGGGTTGCCCTTCAACAAGATTGCACTTAAAAACTTCACTATCCTTGACAACATTGGTAATTTTAGATTTAGCAGGCAACATCATCACATTATGCAAATATTTATAATTTTCACTTAGATTTTGTAATTCCTCATCACAATTAAAAGGCCCTTCATTCTTTTGATAATGGGTTACAGACCCTTTTCTAGGGATCTTTATCAGTTTTTGATGGACTTTAGTCTTCTCACGTACAATAGGATCATAATTGAAAGGGTACCAAGAAGTTTATAATTTGAAATAATAAGTAAAAAGTTTTAACCATTATTTCTAATGCAAACGTGTAATCAAAATCACAAATTTAATTTCAAATTCTCACATGTCCTAATAGAATTAGTTTTTTTGGCCTTTGGACAAAGATAGCGCTTGCATCACCAACCATAATGTGCTCACTGCATGGCAGTGGAAGAGCGGTTGTTTTATATTCACCAAAGACATCATCAACACTTACTTTAATATTTTATGGCGCTATTTGTACACCATGACCCATGCCAGCCCTTGGTAAAATTGATGAAAAAACTGTTCCCTTTCCCACAATCTGTTTTTCCGATTTAGATTTCATCACACAAAGGCAACATGGGGTGGGATTCTGCATTACAAATAGGAAACTATTAGTAAAACACTTTAATAGACTGGAGATTGTGTAAAGGTGCATCTGTAGGCATATATATAACATAAAAAACTTCCATTATGTGTCAAATTTAAATTTCCTCCTTTTTTTTGCAAATTAACACTCCTGACACTTGTGTACCTGAATATCTAGTAAAGGATCGGGAGTGTTTGGGTCCACTGATTGGCATCTTTTATGAATTACCTCATTTGGCGGGGTACAAAGCTCAATTCCAAAATTTTTAGGAAGCGGCATACCAATTTGCTTAAAATGATCTAAGATGCCCTCAAGCTTCTTATGCATTTCATTAACCTCACTATTATAATTTACATGCATCTCACTGATTTCTTTATTATACTTCCCATGAATCTCACTCATTTCTTCTTTGCACTTCTCCCTCACTCTCCTGGTAATAGTAGCCAAGTCATCTACAGAGATAGTCATGCTATTTTGCATGTTTTTTCCTGATCAAAACACATCTCGAATGCAAGCCCGTCCTCCAACCCCTCTAACGTGTCCACCAAGCTCCTTTTTTTCAAGTGCACATGTCAAAATATCGTCATGACCCTTCAGATATTTTATCCTGCGAGGCTACTTGTTCCAATACGAGGACACTCCATAGTACTACATAATAATTTTTAATGTTTATTGGAATTTAAATTATCTAGACGTGCCACAGTACGGTACTATGTAGTCTATAAGATAAATGTATTCTAACATATAGATGAAGCAATTTACCATTTTTTCAAACACTTCCTTGGTGGAAGCTTTAGAGAAAAAATAACCTTCTCCCTCTTTCTTAAGTCGTGCTCTAATCCAATCAAAACCATGACCAGTATAATCATTAGATAATATGGACGGATCAATGCATTGAGACTGAGACAAATGAGCAATAGGGTCCTCTTTTGCCATTCAATCCTTTTTTAATCATATCCAGCCTTTCCTAGATAATGTGAATGTGTGTTATTTTTTTGATGTTCCTGTGCTTTCTCACGAATTGCATGTTCCAAACCAACCAATTACTAGTTACTTTAATTAGAGAACAACTAATATTGTTTCTGTTACCTTAATTACTAGTTGCAAAAATGATATTGTATAAATATGTCACCTTAAACTCATGAGTGTCATTTTCCTTCTTAAACTTTTCCCATTGTTCTTTTATGATATAATCATACTTCACAAATATATCTTCTCCTTCAACCACCTTAACAACCATCCTTGACTTAAAATCCTTCCAAAATTTCCCAATCCTCTTCATTATTTTCTGTTTATTTTCATCGTCATTTATATTCCACTCTCTCTGTCATATATTGTATTTATACATGCATTTGTTAAAATATATAAATTATACAATACTTAAAACCATAGAACATAATAAAATGCAAATATAAAGTAAAACCACTGAAAAGAACAATATAAATTATACACAACGAAACCACAACAGTTCATAAAACCATAACTTATGCAAGCAAGAGGTATTATTCCTTCAGCAAATTAACCCCAAACAAACATAATCAATATTATTCCCTCTGCAAATGTCTCAGGCGTACACTATTTATTTTTGACAGAGTTTTAATCTAGGTAGGTTACATGTTTGTAGTACTCTGCAACCTAAATACCCATAATTTTATAGAATGCACGGGTTCCTAAAGGACCATTGAAAGATAATTTTTAAATTCTGGGGAAACCAATCTGAAAAAGCAAATTCCGTCGTAGATGATGATTGCAAATGAGTTTTCTCACCTAACAATTCTGTCAGGGAAAAGTAAATTTATTTTTTTGATAAAGTGAGTAAAATCTGAAAAAAATGTATAACTGTGTCGCGTAAAGGAAGATCGCACTATGGAATGTGAGAAGATCAATGGAAGAATAAAGTAGACTACAATATATGGTAGTAGTGTAGACACAGAAGTGCTGAACCAAATCCCCTGACCATCTCTGCTTGCTAGTCGGTAGAGAATGTTTGATCTAGTTTATATCATTTTCTTGGGCTTTAGAACAGTCTTATTTTTTCTGTCCTGATGTTCTAAGTGTAACTTTTACTAGATATGGAGGGGATTTTGATAGGGTATAATAGATTTTAATGTAGTAGCCCGTGTATTGTAAGGTTATCCAGACTAATTATTTTTGTTAAAAAAATGAAAAAAAAGGAAAAAGAAAAGTAGTTTAGGGTATGGTTGCCTTGCGTTACTAGGAATTATGTTTGTAGTTGCTCTTGTACAAGTTCTCTATTTCTCCTGCTCTTTAATAACAAATGTTTATATATTTTGTTTGGCATCGTTTGATAAATATATCTTTGCAGGTGTATATACTAAAACAAGAGAAAAGAAAAAGCTGAAAGTAAAACTGCTAGCCGTCTTATTATTCAAAGCATTGCAATACAAATGTATATAGAAAAAACAGAACACTCACATCAGCTAGAAGCACGCACATATCAACTACCAGTTTCCTAAAACTACTCCACTATCTTATTACTAGTTCAACACTCCTCAAAGCTCTCTGAGACTACAAAGACTAAATCAAATAAACTTAAACAATTAAAACCTACAATAATCAACTAATAATAAATATGTTTATATTAAAAAATATCCAACATGCTCCCCCTTAATCTGAACATATTCACTTCAAGTTCTTTACTCCCAGCAGCTCCCTCATCTTCTCAAACCTTGCAGTCGACAGAGCCTTGGTTAGTATATCAACCCTTTGCTCTCCTATTCCAATATACTTGACGATGATCTTCCCGGTCTCCACACACTCTCTAATGAAATGAAAACGCAAATCGATATGCTTGCATCGCCCATGGAATACTGAGTTTTTTGCTAAGTCCATCGCTGAACGATTGTCGATGTAAATCACCACTGGTCCAATGTTAACATCCATGATCATGTTGAGTAAATTCTTGAGCCAAACACCTTGACATGCTGCAGCCGTTGCAGCCATTAATTCTGATTCACAGGAGGACAATGCAATATATCATTGCTTCTGAGACACCCACGTGATCAGGCTTTCACTCAAGTAAAAGGCGATACCACTTGTACTTTTGCGATCATCCACGTTCCCTCCCAAATCACTGTCTGTATAACTAGACATCAAGTGATTTCCAGAATTTTCTGAATAGGACAAACCGAACTCCAAAGTACCTGCAACATAACGTAAAATTTGCTTGACTGCACTTAAGTGTTGCTCAGTCGGTCTCTCCATGAAACGGCTCACCATACCCACAGCGTATGATATGTCCGGCCTTGTATGCACAAGGTACCTGAGTCCTCCAACCAGAATTTTATAGACGGTAGAATCAACTGCTTTTCCAGTAACATCTTTGCTCAACTGAATTTTAGTTTCCATGGGGTATTTTGTTAGTTTACACCCCAACATTCCTGCCTTTTCAAGTAGCTTCTTCTCATAGCCTGTCTGCCTTAATTCAATACTTCCTCGTCGTTGTTCTACGTCAATGCCAAGATAGTAGGATAGTTTTCCCAGATCACTCATATCGAATTCACTTCTCATTTGATCCTTAAATTTCTGCACATTTCCATTGCTTGATCCTGTTATCAAAAGGTCATCTACGTAGACACCAACAATTAAAAATTCATTTCCTTCTCGCCTAGTGTAGACAGCATGTTTATAGGGACATTTTTTGTAATAACCCCAATTTTTAGGAATTTTTTTTTGAAACCCTTATGAATAGTGTTTTTGCTGATTGAGAAAATTTTTCATGCCACACTATGTAGGTGTTCTGATATGGATATTCTGAGGTTTTATTAGTACTCTATATGGTATATAAGTGTATGCAAAGATCGTCAGAATCCAATTCCGAACACTTTGATTTTTCCCGGAAATACACTAGATACGGAGAGAATTGAGTATAAGGTAACAGGATAAAAAGGATTTAAATTAAAGGATTATAATAGAGGATCATAAAAAGGAATATAATGTATTGAGAAAGGTTAAGGGAACCTAAGTAATAAGATCCTGGGTATGATCCCTCAAACGATAAACGAAAGTTAAGCGAACCGTGTAACAGATCAGCGGTCATTAGGCAAACAATTAGAAGCTAATCAAAGAGATTAGAAGGGATGATGACATAGCAATGTGACATAAGCATGACATAAGGGGAAGGAGATGTGGTTGATTTAAAACCACACAAAGTCAAGGCTAGAAAAGTAATTAACCAAAAACAAGACAAAAAGCAACCAACCAAGCCAAAACATTTCATTTTCATCAAAAAACACAAAACCCCCATTTTCTTCTTCAAGCTCTCGGCCTCTTTTCTTAAAAAATGAAAGTCCAAGCTCCTCCACTTACTATTTAGCAAGGTAATTATCCTAGCTTCTCCTAGTTAAGTTACATACTTCCTATAAGTTTAAGCTTCTAATTCCAAGCCAATCTTTTTCTATAAATCAAGAAAGAAGATGGTGAATAGTACTTTCTTGAAATTAATTTTTGTGTTCTTGATTTCTTTGAAAGAACAAGCTTGTAGGAGGTTAGATTAAGGCTTTCATGGGCATTCCAAGGATCTTTCATGGATTAAAAGCTTCAAGGAAGGTATAACTCTTCATGATCTTAGCTTTAAGTTTTGTTGTTTAGATTTCCTAATGTTTAGATGAAGGGTTAGGGTAATGGGTGTGTAATCATGTTAAAGCTTGTTATGAGTATTTTAGTTGGTGAGAGGCATGATTATTGTGTGTTTAGAGATTGGTTGATTTTGTGATATTTTTGGAGTTGGAAATCTTGGTTAATTAGTCAATGAACTTAAGTAAAACTCTTAGTTCATAATTGAGAAATAAGTATGAATTGGTAACATTGATTTGATGGGGTTGTTGGAGTTTGTTTTGGATGGATGTTGGTTGTATGATTGATTTGGGGTTGAATTGTGGTTGGTTTTGAATGGTTTAAATTTGGGAAATCACGTAAACATAGCTGTCGTAACGTCCGATTTTCTTTAGACTGTTTTTGTGCATAACATTAGCACCCGAGAACCCCCTGCTAGATTATTATCATTGCTACGTCTAGAAATCTCGTGATACGAGCTTCGTTTTGATATGTGGTTCGTTCGATTCCGATGCACGGTTTAGGAGAAACGACCGTTTTAAGTAACGGCATTTCGCGAACGAAACATTTCCCCTCGCCTTACTTTGAAACATAGGTTAAAGGCCAAAAAGGATTAATTAATGTATGAAACATTTATGGTAAGTGTGTTAGGCAGTTTGTAAGACACTCGCGAAGGAATCGCCTTAAAACTCGTAAAGGTTAAATTATTAAAAAATGGTGGAGCCGAGGGTACTCGAGTGACTTAAGAGAATCAGTAAGCACAAAACGAGCGTTAGAGTCTGAGTTGGTTAGAGTATAGATTTACAAGTGACTTTGGTTTAATTCCAACTTACTTGTTGTTTATAGGTTACCAGACTCGTCCCGAGCCTTTTTCACCCCAAGTTGCTCAGGCAAGTTTTCTACCCGTTATACTGTTGTTGTGATGTATATATGTACTTGCATTATCTTGCGATAGATGCATGTTGGTTAATTAGCAAATGTTGCAATATATTGAAGCATGCTGCTATGATATATATATATATGCATGCCGCTTATTACTGCAATATATTCTTTTTTTATTAAAGAATAAGGTGTCAATAATCAAACTTATTTTCGATTATTCAAATAAAGATAGTACTTTCGTATAAGTATATCTTTGGTTATTTAATACTCGTTTCAAGTATAAGTTTTAATACTTCTACTTCAATTATTTTTATAAAGATTATTCTTTATGGGAATATTATTTAAATAATAATATTCAGACATTTTTCTAAATATACTGGGGACTGATTTACTTCATTAAATCAGCTTTACTCCAAACACTCTTTAAAGTGTTTTCGAGTCTTCAAAATGATTTTTAAAAGTTAGAGCGGATCCCAAAACTCATTTTTATATTTAAGATCTTCCTTTTTAAGGGGATTTAAATACTCGCTCAAAACCTGAGGGATCCGGCTCTGTGGTGTATTTTATATTCGCAACAAGGTCGCAGTTTTGGTAAATGAATTGATTACTTACCCTACGTTCGGGAAGTAAGTCCATCTATTGAGTCGGCATAAGCAACATGGGCTCAGTGGGCATCCATGATAGTGTAAGTGGCTCAGTGGGAGTCCATCAAATGCATAAGTGGCTGAGTGACAGTCCAGCATAAGGTCCTATTGAGACCAGGGTGATGACCAGTGGGGAATTCGTCCATCTACTAGTAGAAAAGGTTACTTATGGGTATCTTTGCCTGATCAGCAAGATATCTGGTTTATGCCAAATTCTTTTCCTTTCCAAATTTATTAGATATTGCAATTCTGTTCATACTTTACATGACAGAGGTTTTCAGGAAATGTATAAAGAAGATGTATATGTGGATATATATATATATATATATATCAGAACTAAATGAAGTATATCATAACTTCATTTCCTTTAATAATATTTCAAAGGTTGAATCTATTCAAATCTTGTCTTATAGTCTCATCTATGTGATGAACTTTTGAAACTGATTATAACTTGAACGGTGGTAGTTCAAGTAGTATTTGGGAAAGATATAAGTATATTGGGGTGTCTTGTAACTTCATCTTTTAAACTTATATCTAATTAATAATTGTCTTATGAATGACAAAGATTTTCAGAAAACGTTGAGTCAAGGTTAGATATATGAGATCACCTTACAACGATATTTTTTTATACAGTTATACACTGGGACTTTGTGTATATTATGCATGGAAGAGGACTTCCAATATTTTGAAAAGTATATATGTATATATATATATTGAATATTTTGCGACTTCATCTTATTAAGATATCAACTTGGTTCATTTCTTTTGACCAAGACTTTCATGAGTATTATGAGTAGGCTCATATATTGTTAATCATTATACATATTATTTTGGTGGGCTTGCTGCTCACCCTTGCTTCCTTCTTTCATCACACAACATCAGATAGATAAGATGAACATGACCAAGCTCCCAATTCGCAAGCGGATAGGAAACGTTCCGTAGCTTTCTGGAAGCGTTGACGCCGCTGTAGCTGAGGTAAACCATATGCCATCTTTTCTTGGCTGCTTCAAGTCTGGTAAACCATATGCCATCTTTTCTTTCGACATATGAGTGAGTGCCCGGAAGTTGACATGACCAAGCCTTGCATGCCATGTCCATGTATTCTCTTCAGCTTTTACTAGTAAGCACAAAGGTGCACTCTCTTCTAGACTAATTTTGTATAGTCTGTTCACTGATTTTCTTACTTTCATCAGCAATCTCCCTTTCTCATCGTGAATCCAAAGTAAGTCTCTATCAAGAACCACCATGTTACCCTCTTCAGCCATTTTTCCGAGACTTATTATGTTGTGACGCAGCTTTGGGATGAAGTATACATCTCGTAACGATTATTCTTCTCCATTTTTACATTTAAAAGATACAGTCCCCTTCCCTTTTATATCAACAGAGGAACCATCTCCAAATCGAACCACGCCTTTTACATTTTCATCTAGATCCTTGAATTTTCCCTTTTGACCAGTCATATGATTGTTGGCCCCATTGTCGAGGAACCACACTTGTGAATCTCTTCCTTCATTTGATGCCTTTAATTCGGGGACCATTCTTTCCTCATTTAACATGATCATACCAGTTTCACCATCCCTGCACTCGGTGAACAAAAGTGCAGGCTCTTCTTCCTCTGTCTTGGACAGGATGACCTCTTTCTGTAAGTCTCTCACATCTCTTCGTGGCTTACGACACTCGTAAGCAAAGTGCCCATAAGTTTGACAATTAAAACATCTCAGCTTGCTCCTATCTCGAGTGCCTCGATTTCCATCTCTTCCCCGAGGATCTGCACTCCCTTTTGTTCGTTTCAACCACTCCTCTCGGGTCATCAACAATTGTCCCTCAGCACATTCTTTCTTTCTCCAATCTTCTGCTGTCAATAGGAGCTATCCTTACATCGATTCAGTTGGTCCAAGAAGCCGTTCTTCATGCGCCTTGAGCGATCCAATGACTTCTTCTAATGACATCTCCTCTAAATTCCCGAATTGTTCTATAGCCGAAGCAATTTGTAAGAAGTTTAAGGGAACGGCTCTGAGCAGTTTCTTCACCACATAAACTTCTTCCATTATCTCTCCCAATGTCCTAATATTGGTTACCAGGTTGTTTAGCTTCATGTAAAAGTCATCCAATTATTCTGTTTCTTTCATCTTCAAATACTCAAATTCACCTTTTAAAGTCTGTGCACGAGCTGCTTTGACCTTATCTGCACCCAAATTCACCGTCTTAATGGTGTTCCAAGCATCCTTTGCAGTACATTTTTCCGCAATTGATAGTAATAGTTCTTCAGGAATTCCTTGGTAAATCACTGCCAGTGCTCGTTTGTCCACTCTGTTCTCTACAGTGCTTTTCCCATCTTTACTTTCTTTGGGTTCTATGGCATCCCATACTCCATGAGCTTGCATAAAGACTTTCATCTTTAATGCCCATGCAGTGTAATTCATTTTTGTCAGCAAGGGATAGCTTAACCCGAAAGAGCTTTCCTTTTGTTTGCTTATCTCCATTGTCTCTAGGTCTTCAAGCTCTGATACCAGGTGATAAATATATCTTTGCAGGTGTATATACTAAAACAAGAGAAAAGAATAAGCTGAAAGAAAAACTCCTATCCGTCTTATTATTCAAAACATTGCACTACAAGAAAAACGCAATCAGACAACACCGATCAGACAACACTCGATCAAAAAAGTATTGTTCGAATTTTTCATACAACGGTTTTTCTGCAACAAAAAAACTGGTGTTGTCTGACGTTGATTACTACAAACAATTAAAAAATGTTGTCTAGTAAAACAAATCAGACAAGTGTTTTCGAAATCAAGGTGTTGTGCGAATGGGAAGGCTTTAGCATTAATACAACGCTTTAAAATCCATTGTCTAGTTGATGGAGACAGACAATCCTTTCTAAAGTGATGTTGTGCAAATGAGAAAGTTTGCACAACGAGTTTTAGAATGCATTGTCTGAAAATGATCGAGATAACGTCTAGTTTAACAGTTATGGAAATGAGACAAGTGTTTTTTCTATTGGTTATTTAAGCTTGAATCGCACAATGTACAAATTAGTTGTTGTCTAAATGATACCTCATAGACAAGTGTTTTACCTATATTGTATACCACCTATAGCAGACAATGGTCAAATTCTTAAAACAATTATCTTTCTTACCAAATTTAAAAACATGTGGCATAACAAAATGTTCAAATAAACCGTAGTCTGATTTATTACAGTAGAAATAGTAAACAATTTAAAAAACAATTCCAACCAATTAATTTTAAATTTTTTTAAAACTACAAATTCTAATTAAATCCACTTTCATCCAGATTAAATATTTAAATTTTATATTTCAAAATAGTTTAATTATCTACTTTATAATTAACAAAAAAAATAATCACAAGTACTTCAAATTTATATTGTTAATTGTTCAATTCAAACAAGTGTTTTTCGACAAAACACGTTGTATTAATCTACCTTATACAAGTTTTTTTAAAATAAAACACTTGTAACAGTCAGACAACCGTTATCGATATTTATAATCTGTTGTAAAATTTATAATACTGCAACAATCTTAAAGAAAAAATCGTTGTAAAATTCCAACAACGGTATTTCCCAAAAAACGCTTATGTAAAGTAACTTACCATAACAAGATTTTAGGAAAAACCGTTGTCTATACTTTTACTAGTTTTTATTTTTTTTCGGAATAATTATATGCCACCGTTTATTAATTTATACGAGTAACCAATAACTTACACCAAATTAATTTGTGTTTATTAAGATTTGAAATCACCTTTTTCATAGAATTTTGAATTCTTTTACCTATTAGTATTAGACGTTAGACGAATATTAATAGCATCAACAGATAATCACATTGATGAGGACATAACGTGTAGATTAAGTAAAAAATGTAACTCATAATATCTATTTGTTGGTTTTGTGGACTTCGTACGGACGTTCATAGCGTTAACTTACGAATATTACTCATAATAACATAAAGCAGCACATAATCTATATACTAACTTACAGATATAAGTCATAATAACGATATTAGGATTTAGTTGACATTATCTACGAATGTTAATAGTGCTACTTTTCAGATATAACTCGTTATAATATTATTCGGCCTATCATATGTGTGCTAACCTACAAATATACCTAATAATTACACTTCAAATTTACATTGTTAATTGTTCAATTCACACAAGTGTTTTTCGAAAAAGCACGTTGTATTAATCTACCTTATACAAGTATTTTTAAAATAAAACACTTGTAACATTCATACAACCGTTATCGAGATTTATAATCTGTTGTAAAATTTATAATAGTAAAACAATCTTAAAGAAAAAACCATTGTAGAATTCCAACAACGGTATTTCCGAAAAAACACTTATGTAAAGTAACTTACCACAACATGATTTTAGAAAAAACCGTTGTCTATACTTTTACTAGTTTTTTAAAAAAATTTGGAATAATTATATGCCACCGTTTATTAATTTATACGAGTAACCGATAACTTACACCAAATTAATTTGTGTTTATTAAGATTTGAAATCATCTTTTTCATAGATTTTTTGAATTCTTTTACCTATTCGGATTAGACGTTACACGAATATTAATAGCGTCAACTAGATTATCACATTGATGAGGACATAACATGTAGATTAAGTTAAAAATATAACTCGTAATATCTATTTGTTGGTTTTGTAGACTTCATACAGACGTTAATGGCGTTAACTTACGAATATTACTCATAACAACATAAAGCAGCACATAATCTATATACTAACTTACAGATATAAGTCATAGTAACGATATCCGAATTTAGTTAACATTATATACGAATGTTAATAGTGCTACTTTTCAGATATAACTCGTTATAATATTATTCGGCGTATCATATGTGTGCTAACCTACAAATATACCTAATAATTACACTTCAAATTTACATTGTTAATTGTTCAATTCAAACAAGTGTTTTTCGAAAAAGCACGTTGTATTAATCAACCTTATACAAGTATTTTTAAAATAAAACACTTGTAACATTCAGACAACCGTTATCGATATTTATAATCTGTTGTAAAAATTATAATACTACAACAATCTTAAAGAAAAAAGCGTTGTAGAATTCCAACAACAGTATTTCCTAAAATACACTTATGTAAAGTAACTTACCACAACATGATTTTAGAAAAGCCCGTTGTCTATACTTTTACTAGTTTTTAAAAAAAATTCGGAATAATTATATGCCACCGTTTATTAATTTATACGAGTAACCGATAACTTACACCAAATTAATTTGTGTTTATTAAGATTTGAAATCATCTTTTTCATAGATTTTTAAATTCTTTTACCTATTTGGATTAGACGTTACACGAATATTAATAGCGTCAACTAGATTATCACATTGATGAGGACATAACATGTAGATTAAGTTAATAATATAACTCGTAATATCTATTTGTTGGTTTTGTAGACTTCATACAGACGTTAATGGAGTTAACTTACTAATATTACTCATAATAACATATAACAAAAAATAGTTTCATACATATTAAATTGTTGTACGGATAATGATATATATTGATTTTATTCATGTAAAAAATCAATTTAAATTTTTTAAATATATCTTGCATGAAATTATAACAAAAATCTAGTAGAAGGCGTACTTTCTCAAACAAGGTTCCTTCACGATATATCGATTTACAGGATTATTTTTTTAAAATGATTTTTCGATGATCCAACCGTACGGATGTTAAGATATATCAATTTTAGTCATAAGAAAAAATTATTAAAAAATTTGAAATTCATTTTGCATGTCAGGATTAGAAAAATCTGGTAAAAGTACCCCTCCCCGACAACGAGACTCGTTCCCGATTTACAGGATTAATTTTTTAAAATGATTTTTCAACGATCCATCCGTACGGATGTTAAGATATATCGATTTTAGTCATAAGAACAAATTATTAAAAAAATTTGAAAATCATTTTGCATGTCAGGATTAGAAAAATCTGGTAAAAGTACCCCTCCCGACAACGAGACTCGTTCCCGATTTACAGGATTAATTTTT
Organism: Apium graveolens; assembly: GCF_009905375.1. Classification (NCBI taxonomy): domain Eukaryota; kingdom Viridiplantae; phylum Streptophyta; class Magnoliopsida; order Apiales; family Apiaceae; genus Apium; species Apium graveolens. The sequence continues at coordinate 19,730,652 of NC_133653.1, forward strand.
TAAAATGATTTTTTGACGAGCCAACCATACGGATGTTAAGATATATCGATTTTAGTCATAAGAAAAAATTATTAAAAAATTTGAAATTCATTTTGCATGTCAGGATTAGAAAAATCTGGTAAAAGTACCCCTCCCGACAACGAGACTCGTTCCCGATTTACAGGATTAATTTTTTAAAATAATTTTTCGACGATCCAACCGTATGAATGTTAAGATATATCTATTTTAGTCATAAGAACAAATTATTAAAAAATTTGAAATTCATTTTGCATGTCAGGATTAGAAAAATCTGGTAAAAGTACTCCTCCCGACAACGAGACTCGTTCCCGATTTACAGGATTAATTTTTTAAAATGATTTTTCAACGATCCAACCGTAGGGATATTAAGATATATTGATTTTAGTAGTAAGAACAAATTATTAAAAAATTTGAAATTCATTTAGCATGTCAGGATTAGAAAAATCTGGTAAAAGTACCCCTCCCGGCAACGAGACTCGTTCCCGATTTACAGGATTAATTTTTTAAAATGATATTTGGACAATCCAACCGCACGGATGTTAAGATATATCGATTTTAGTCATAAGAAAAAATTATTAAAAAATTTGAAATTCATTTTGCATGTCAGGATTAGAAAAATCTGGTAAAAGTACCCCTCCCGACAACGAGACTCGTTCTCGATTTACATGATTAATTTTTAAAATGATTTTTCAACGATCCAACCGTACAGATGTTAAAAATATATCAATTTTAGTCATATGAAAAATCCATTTTGCATGTCAGGATTAAAAAAATCCGGTAAAAGTACCCTTCTCGACAACGAATATAAAAATATATTAGCTTTTGTCATATTAAAATATTAAAAACATTCAAATTTATTTTATATTATTTTATAAAAATAATTTCTTAAATCTATTTATAAAAAAATTTTAAATATACAATATTTATTTATCTAGTTTTCTTGTTATAATTGTTTACCTCCTTCAACTTTTCATTTTCCCCTTCTTTTCTTTTCAATACCCGCTTCCCCCTCCCCCTCCCATGCCCCATTTCATCTCCTTCTCTGTAAACATAAAACACCAAAGTGCACAAATTTAAATCTCTCTCTGTCTCCCTCCTAACACTCTCAATCCACCTCTATTTCAAACACTAATTACGCTCTGAATTAACTTCATAGTCGTCCGCTGTTTGTGCTTCCATTTCCGATCTGAAGGATCTCAGCTGCTTGAATTGAGTTAGGTTTCATGATTTTTCGTGTTTTCACTTTTTTGAATTTTGGGTTTTAGATGTGTTTGTAAAATCTTTCTGTTATTTTGGGGATTTTTATGTCTGGTGTGAATTTTGTGGTCCTATTGAGTTTTGATTTAGGTTGTGGTCTCTCCCCTTCCCTCTCTCCCTCTCTTTCTCCCCCTGTACTCTCCTTGTTATGAAAAATCTATACATACATAAATATTTGCTTTGATTTGAGCCTCCTTTGATTGATTTGTATGTTTCTTTAATGGAGTATGGTTCCGTTTTGGGTTTCAATTCGACTTCAATTTGGGGTTTTAGTTCGTGTTCAAAACTAAGGCTTTAGGGCTTATTTGTGGATTCAATGGAAGGTGCTTGTCTTTAATTTTGTGGATACAAGTAAGTAAAGGGGATGTGGAGGGGAAAATTGAGTGTTTTGATGATTTGTGTAGGTTTGTTCTGTGTGATTTAAGATGTAAGTGGTTTTTTTTCTCCTAGTAGCAGTTATGTGGGTGTTTCTGTTATGACTTGCTTGAATGCTATATGATAGTTTCCGTAACATCTCTGTATAAGGTATTATCCATCTGGACTGTGTAATGATTTTAGGATTCCCACCATTCTACATGAAATGCAAATATGTGATCAGCTAAGAACTGACACAGTTACACAGCTAAGAGTTGTACAAACACATCGAATCCTAGTGTCATGCTTGGAGCTGGTCTTGTTGCAAAGAAGGCCAGTGAGCTAGGATTGGAGGTATGTTATACCTGTGAATTACAGTAACCTCTTTAAAATAATAGGTTCGGGACCAAGGAAATGAATTTCTTTATTGGGCGTAAAAATACAATATTTCCATTATGTTGGTTTCCGGAGAAAATTATTATTTTTTAGGGAGTTTATTATTTTATTGATTAATACTTGATCAAGGTTCATCTGTACTCACTTGTATTGGGTAAACAGAGAGTTTTTAGTTATGTCCTCAATACATTGTTCAGTGTTTTTGGAGTGGTAGGAGTCTGCCTTGTAATATTCATATAAATTGTATCTACAAACAGGTTAAGCCATGGGTGAAAACAAGTCTTGCACCAGGGTCTGGAGTTGTTACCAAGTGCTTGCTTCAAAGGTATTACAACTATTCTGTAAAAGAGTGTATTTTTGACTAATAATAAATTCCGAGCTTTGAATTGTTTACCTTTCCGTGTTTTAGTGGCCTGCAAGAGTACTTGAACCAGCACGGCTTCAACATTGTTGGGTATGGTTGTACGACATGTATAGGAAACTCTGGGGACCTTCATGAATCAGTTACTGCTGCAATTACAGACAATGGTATTGTCTTCTTTTTTCTGATATTTCATTCAATGCCTCCACTAAAATTAAGAAATGTCAGGGTGCTTTCCATCAATATTTTGCCTCCCACTACTCTGTTCCACTGGTATATTGGTCTTAAGATTTTGATTATTAAAACAATTTTCATATCACCCCATGGTGAAATCATCACTTGTATTGTATCTTATATTGTGGTCAAGAGGCTATATTTGTGAAAACATACGGAATTTAAGATTTTATCATCTTTTTACAAGGGAGTATCATTTTTTATTTCACATCAAGATTGATTATGTTACTATGGATGAATTAGAAGATAATACAACCTGTATTTTAAAAATAAGTTACCCTTTTAAACGGAGAAAAAGTATTATACATTGTCCTGAATGAAGGCAACAATTGTGTGTTGTTAGCTGTCTTGATTTACCTTCTTTTCTTCCATTTTTCTGTACCAGACAATAATCGTTGTACACCTATACTTTGTATATGTATGCTTTCCAGACATTGTAGCAGCAGCTGTTCTTTCCGGAAATAGAAACTTCGAAGGACGTGTTCACGCACTAACAAGAGCCAATTATTTTGCTTCGCCTCCATTAGTTGTGGCTTATGCACTAGCCGTCACAGTATGCTTCCTTACTTTTTACTTTAATATTATTTGTTTTTCTCCATTTAAAATCTGATTAATAATGTGCATGGGAGGGTTCTGCTAAGCTTTTTGTGTTAAAAGATGAAGAGCTTTCAAGCTACCATGTTATGTCATTTTTTCAAATAGCCATATTATTGTCTTTTTCTTTATCCGGGGTTTTTGGAGCTGGGGGATTATGTATTATATTTAGTCAGGGCTTTCCTTTTCGTTGTCTGAACTTCTGATTCCTGCTCAATGCGATGAGCTTACTGTTGACATTGTCCAGCTGACACATACCTTCTGTACATTCTTCTTGTTTGTAATATTAAGCTAGGCCATTTTGTATAGCTATCTGATATTGAATATAAAAATTTAATGTTATGATCAAGAAATTCTTATCATTATATACAATTGCTAAAGTAGTATCAAATTTAATGTTATGTTTCCTTGCCTAGATGGCAGGCTTTGCTCTATACAGAAGATACATATCCCAGTTCAAGAAGATGCTCAATATCATTTCCCGAAAGTTTGTCAGTGCACTTGAACAATGACCAGATCTAGCCAATGTAGTCATGAACACTTCTTCCTGTATGCCTGCCTTCCTTCTGTCCACACAAAATTGCAAATATGAGTTCAATTTTTAGCACAAATATTATGTTTTCACTTGAGAAACTGTCCTTAACATGCTAAACTAGGTATGTTTCCAAGCTTACACTAGATAAAATTTGTTCTAGTTAACTAGGTTGAATATCTTTTATTAAAAAGTGTGTTGATAGTTATATAATGCAGGTGAGAGGGGAAAGGGATAAATTCAGCAGGTGATCTGTTGATAGTTCTGACCAGCAGAGTTGCTACCATCCACATGTACAGAAAAAACCAACTGCCAAGTTCTATTTTTCTTAAAACTTATAGATTTTAAATCTCTCTCAAATTACTCTTTCTTATTTAAAAAAATCTAGTGTACATCCATTTATGATATCTAACAGTATCTAGTGTACATTTAGGTCAATCACATCCAAAAGTTTGTGACAAGGATAAATGATTTTCTATGTAATTATATTGTATGTAATTATGTTGTAATTATGTAATTATATAATTATGTTGTCGATTTATTTTGAAGATTGTTTTCTCCAAATTGGGAAATTGCCTATCACATGCTGTAATGATATTGCAAGGACAACATAGCTCTTGCGGAAGACGTGAAGAGAAGCTGAAAATCCTTGTAGACTCTATATTTTCTTTAATTTGTAGTAGAAATCTTAGACTCATGAAGGCAGTGATATCAATATGCTTTTACCTTTTGTATAACTATGTTGCTGTGATTTTCGATCATGGATTAACTTTAGAACTTTTGTTTAGATTTGCAAAGTTAATTTCATTTGATTACTTGTTATATTTTGCGTAAGACAACGCTTTTAACAACCAAGATTCATTAAAATATCATGTCTTTAATACTAAAACAATGCTTTCGAACACAAAACTTTGGTGCAAAATTAACTCTCACAACACTAGTAAACCATTGTCTATATAATATTAAGATATTGTATCAAAGGTATTCATGCAATACGTTTGGACAAATAAACAATTGTATGTATCTAATCATGCTATACATTAAAATCCAAAATTGTTATGTGTAGAAATTTATTACAAGAGTTCTACGAGCTCAATTTCATTTTTGTTGTCTATCTGAATACACAACAACGTTTATACAATAATAAGTGTTGTAGGATTGGTTTTAATGTTATACCTTACACAACGGTTTTCTGACTTTGTGAGAACCCTTGAGTAATGTCGCTTGTTACGACGAAAACAAGTAAAAACGTTGTCTTTTCTGGATGTAATACAACGGGCTTAATCCATAATCATTGTCTGTATAATCTCAGACAATGTTTTTTAGCCGTTATCTGATCCAACTAACAGACGGAGGCTCAATAGTCAACGGAAAAATAGGGTATCAGACAACGGACATAAACCGTTGTTAAATCTTGTTTTCCTTGTAGTGTTGCAATACAAGAGTATATAGAAAAAACAGAACACCCACATTAGCTAGAAGCACACACATATCAACTACCAGTTTCCTAAAACTACTCCACTACCTTATTACTAGTTCAACACTCCTGAAAGCTCTCTCAGACTACAAAGAATAAATCAAATAAACTTAAACAATTAAAACCTACAATAATCAGCTAATAATAAATATGTTTAGATTAAAAAATATCGAACATCGTTATACTAGAAAAACTGAATAGCTTCATAGTTATATTGCTATACATACTTATTTTCTATAAAACCGTAGAATGCAGTGTATATTTAGGTAAGCAAAACTCTAACACAACCACACAATGTAAAAAAATTATTTACTGCAATAACACAACCACAAAATGTATGAAAAAAAATTATTTAAATGTGTTCCTACTGATTTTATTAATGTAGCATCAGCTCACTTCTTCATTCTATTAAATGAAGTCCTCTATGGACAAGAAGTTATAACTCAATGATCTGCAAATATGCACGTATATAGTTGAGGTTCACTGTTTCATCATACAGATCTGGCCTCATTCATATAACAAATTTAATTACAAAAAACATTCAAATTGAGAACTTATGCAGAGAGATTTTATTTTAACAGTAATAATTTGATTCTAATGCAAATTGGTAATAAACCTACACCTTTCTTTCTATTCTTGAACACCTTTTTCATGATTGAGGACAAAAATAATAAAGCATTTCATAACTATAATTATGTTTCTTTAATAGGACTACGATCACAATATGAAACGTCTAGTCCAGGCTCGAGGTAATATACTTATTGGAAACTAAATAATATATTTTTTTGGCCAAGTAATTAAAAGTATTGTGTGTTCCCTGTTATAACAATATATTAAGTGCAGAGGTGAGCTTAATTTATATTCTTCCCTGGTGACAAGAGTATATTTGAAAATAATAAAAATGTAAACTAGAAAACAAAAGACATATTTTTATAAATATATACCTTGATATCCTCCCAGATTGTATCCTTCAGTCCTTCATTCACAACTTTCCAACTCTCTGTATTGATATCCACCTTTATTGGACCAATTATCCCTATATAAGTTGTGAATTATTTATGCCACTTTCCAGGTTTTTGCTTACCATAAACATCCAACACAACCGTCTTCTAAACATTGTTGTTAGCGGTTTGTTCTTTCAGCTTATTGCATATAAATGGACCACATGTTCTTTTCTTGGATTGATTCAAACTAGAATCTGTATTTCTTCCATTAATAAATCTGAAAAAAGAGCAAGTTCAGTTTGTAAGCAGCATATCATGAAGACTAAAGTATTAAATGTATAACAAATTATGCATGTTATGTTTTACATGTTAAGTTTGCACACATTAGATAAACAATCTCCCATAACTCCAATAACCTAGACTAATAAAAGATAAAGTAACGAAATAATCTATTAAACCTACAACAAGCTAGAAAAATAAAAACTAATAAACATACGCAATAAGCAAGACCAAGAAAAAAAAGAAACAAACTAACATGACAGGTTAAGGATCTTACATATTTTATTTAGTCAATCCACATTCCTCCACCGTGGTCATTACGAATGTAATGTGTATTAAAATTCTCGTCCTCGTATGAGGTTGGCAGCCCGGTAGAGAAAGGGGGATTCTCATCAAATTGGTTGTATTCATCTTCATCTACAACATCATCAATATCGAGAATTTGTCTCTTGCCTTGAACAACAATAGAGTATTTGGAGTCAACAGGGTCTTCAATATAAAAAACTTGTTTCACTTGTGTGGCTAGTATGAATGGGTCATCTTCATGACCAAAGCGACTAAAGTCCACCAAAGTGAATCCTAACTCATCCACTCGAACACCACGCCGAATACCAAACCACTTAAATTTAAATAAAGTGATTTTAAATTCTTTATGATCAATCTCCCAGATAAGTTTGTTAACCCCATAATATGAAGTTTTCACATCTTGTGATTGATTGTTAGCATTTCTATCAATTTTTGTTGACAACGCTTCTATACATACTCAGCTATTCTGCATAGCGCTTTTTCCATCTTGATGTTTGTTATAGAATGTGTATCCATTAACATCATAACTTTCATATGATCTCACATGAACTCTAGGTCCATAGGATAACCATTGTATCATATTAGAAACTGAACTAGGTGTTTGTAATATGAGAGACATTACTCGATCTTTAAATCATTCACCAAAAGAGCTATTGTGTTCATTTAACACCCACTTGCGACTCTTAGAAGGATGCATTTGGAAAATTTGGGTTACATGTTCCTCCAAGTAGGCATTTACTTCTGTCATGTGTTGTAGTAAAAATAGATGAGCTATATCGAGTATTTCAGCACCCGGAGAGATCCTTTTTAGGCCCAATGTACCATGACCTTGTAGTCTGCCCTCATGTCGAGATCTTGGAATCCCAATGGGATCCACACTTGCTAAATAATCCGTGCAAAATTCAATTGCCTCCTCCACAAAATATGTTTCAACTATACTACCTTCAGGTTGATATCGACTCTTCACATATCCTTTCAACGTGCATAAAAATCTCTCAAAAGGATACATGTGGCGCAAATATAGAGGCCCACATAATTTGACCTCCCTCACTAAGTGGGAAACCAAGTGCACCAAGTTGTCAAAAAATAAAAGTGTGAAATACTGGTCAAATTGGCAAAGTGTAACAATAATGTCAGCTGGTATTTTATGTAATGAATCAGGATCAATCATTTTACTCCATATAGTGTTAAAGAACAAACAAAGCTTCGTAATTACAAATTTGACATGCTTCGGTAGTATTCCTTGAATTGTAATTTGTAGTAATTGTTGCATTATATGTGACAATCATTTGACTTCAAACCCACAAGTTTCAAATCTTTTATCGATACCATCTTTTTAATATTTGAAGAATATCCACGCGGAGCTTTCACACTAGATAAAAATTTACAAAACCTAATTTTCTCTTTCCTAGATAAAGTATAACACGCTGGAGGTAGATATGATCGCTTTGTAGACACTTGTGGTTCTAACTCTTTTCAAATTCCCATTTCTTGCATGTCTAGTCTAGCCTTGTTCCCATCTTTTGTTTTTTCAGGTATATTCAACAATGTTCCGATAATGTTTTCACAAACATTTTTTTCAATATGCATAAGATCGAGGCTATGTCTAACATGCAAGTGTTTCCATTATGGAAACTCCCAAAATATAGAACTCTTTTTCCAAATATTATCATGAGGCTTTTTATAGAGCTTTCCATGTTCAACATTAAGATCTTTGACCCTCTCCAAGGTCTCCAGTCCACTTAAAGGCATACGAGTTGCACGAGTCTCGACATGTCCATAAAAAGACTTATTGTCCTTATGATACGGGTGGTTGCGAGGAAGAAATCTTCGATGATTCATTTATACATTTTTTTGGTGTGTTTTAAGCGGTAGGTATTTGTAACATCTTCACATATTGGGCATACTTTTGCTCCTTTAATGGGGTATCCCGAAAGGTTACCATAACCCGGAAAATCACTTTTGGTGCAAAATATCATGGCACGTAAATTAAAATATGACTGACTGTAGGAATCATACACTGTCACACCTTCGTCCTATAATAATTTCAAATCTTCAATAAACATCTGAAGATAAACATCTATGTTATTTTCGGGCTCTTTTGGTCCAGATATTAGCAAAGATAACATTATATATTTGCGCTTCATGCACAACCAAGGAGGAAAATTATAAATCATAAGAAAAACCGACCAAGTGCTATGATTACAACTTAAAGTATGATAAGGATTCATGCCATATACACAAAGACCAAGTCGTAAATTTTTAACCTCAGCACCAAATTCTGGAAATATTCCATCAATGCTCCTCCATTATGGAGAGTCACTTGGATTTCTAAGCATCCCATCAGACTTTCTCCCTTCTGCATGCCATCTTAAATGTTTAGCATCTTTTACATTTGAAAAAAGGCGTTTGAAACATTCCACATTAGGTAGATACCAAACCACTTTAGCAGGAGGCCTTTTCTTTTTCTCTTCCGAAGAATTATTACCATCTGGCTTATACGGAGATTCTCCACACTTAGGACATACGTGGAAATCTTCATGTTCATTTCGAAACAAAACACAGTCATTTCGACTTGCATGTATCTTTTTCACATCCATTCCCATTGGACATAGTATCTTCTTAGCCTCGTACGTAGAATTTGGGACCTCATTATTTGGAGGAAGTATGCCTCTCATAAGTTTTAATAGGTCTTTAAAACTCTTATGAGTCCCCCCATATTTTACTTTCATTCTACACAACTTCATTGATTTTCAGCATCAGGAACTGTGACAGAGGTGCCAACATTAGGATTTATATGCACTTGTGTAGGAGTACGTCTATTTCTTAACAGAAATTGTATGACCTCTCTAGGAAGAAAGGGAGGTCCTGAAAATATATTCTTTTCATCCCTTTTAATATGATCAGTGATTGCTTTTTCAGAAATTTGAAAAACAGGGAGTAATTCATCATAATCAAAAATAGCATTAGAGCATAGAAAATTGAAAATCAGTTATAGATTCTAGTATACCCTTTTACTCCGGAAACATCTGCTCTCCTAAAAATTATGAACTGTAATGTTGTAGAGCTTGTTTTCCTGATGATTGTGATATGTTATATGACTGATTTGGAGTTCAATAACATGTTCAAAATTGAGTTTGATTTTTGAATTTAGAAATTAGGGTTTATAACCGTATGAATGTTCTTAATTGAGATTTAGGGCTTTTTGTTCCAGGGGTTATTAGATGTTCTAGATGGGTGGGTTTTGTACCTCTTGAAATTTTTAATCGATTGGTGTATAACTCATTAAGAAACGATCCTTGGTTTTAAGAGAGTTGTCTTTTGAAGTTTTGTCGAGTTCACCGGAAACCGGTGAACTTCCCAGCCATTTTCCGGCCAACTCAGGGATTATTAGAATGAATTGATGGCATGGTTGGGTTCCTGGTATTGTGTAGATGTGATCTGGAGGTGGTGGTGGCCTGAGCATTCCTGGATCGTCTTCTCCGGCGAGACAGGGGTGTTTTCCGGCGAACCCTGTGAAAATTACAGTTTAGTACCCATACTTTTAAGAACGATGCAGTTTGGTCCCTGTATTTTGTAAATTTTGCAAATAAGGGATTCCTGTTTATAAATTATTTAAAAATTATATTTCTTATTTATTTTAATTATAAAAATTCGTTTTTAATTACTGAAAATTCCAAAAATTATTTTTAATTCAAAAATAAATCTGAATTAATTAGTTAATTAATTTTAGTTAATAATTAATTAGTTAATTGGTCAATTAATTCAAAAATTATTTGATTATTTGATTTTAATTAATTATTAATTGATTTTAATTAATTATTAATTAATTTTAATTAATTATTTATTAATGATTTAAAAATTCTGAAAAATAGTTTTGAGCTTTAAAATATTATTTTAAATTATTTTCAAGGCTCGATAATTATTATAAAATTATTTTGAAGCCAGATTTGCACAACCGAACCGTGTCTATTGCTTTAAAATTGACCCAACGACCCGTTTTGACCCAACGAAAATTATTTTAAAAATCATATTAAATACCCGAAAGACTGTTCAAGATCCAAGATTTCCTTATAAATGAAATTTCATTGATTGTTTGACATGCTATGTGCTATATGTGACTTGCTTGTTTGAGTGTCAATTTATATGTTCAGTGTTTACTTATTTTTAGCATGACTTTCAATCCGTTAGTAAGATTTGGGTAAAATGAAGGGCAGATAGAAGTGTATACTGAATAGAATCATATGAGTTAAGTATTGATAGATACTTATGGTATGTGAGCAGAAGAGGCAAGGCGTAGGAAAGGGAAATAGATAGTTGAGGATTAAGAGAATTGTGATTTACAAATTGGTGAAGTATAGCAAGCTAGTACCAGGAAAGTGTTCTGAACTTTCTCGAGATATATTGTAGATTATTGATAGTCCTATATTATAAGTGCTTTGAAGCACTGAACCCTAAACCTTAATTCCAGGTATTGATCGTTGAGCCGTAAATCTTATTCTTTCTGAATCATTGATTGTTAAATCCCTGAATACGAACCACAGATATACGATACCACTCCACAAATACATGTAAACTAAATACCAAACACTGAATCAAATTGCTTACATATTCAAACCATGGTACCTTACGCTCTGAAAGACCAAATCCTTATAACCTTGAAACTTTGATTCTTTTGTTATCCATTTCTTTCACCATTTGATAGCCATAGTTCATTTGTGAAGATTGAAACCATCTTATTATTGGACATCCAATGTTGCTTATGATTTTTTTTATTGCCTTGCATTGTTTATTCTGTTAGTATGTAAGAATTGGATTGTTTTATAAAATTGTGGACCAGATTCATGGTCAGGCCAAATTGGTGGTCAAGTTAGGCTAGTGTGTGCATTGGATCCAGTAATTAGAGCAGAGTTGTGTGCCTTGCTCGGGGTTAGTGCGTGACTGATCAGCAGCCTAACCTTGGTTTTTAAAATAAAAATATAATATCCAATTCTAAATCATTAATCATTGTTCACTTGATACCTTAACTCTTTTCACTTGATGATCATTATTCTCAGTCTAGTCAATGTGACTTACTGAGCTAGTTAGCTCATTTGTGCAATGTTGTTTATGTTCTTTTCCAGTTAAGAAGGAACATGTTGGTAGCGAGGATCCCCAATGCAGTGCGAGAGCTATGGGTCCAGGTTGATCGAGTTAAGCTAGCTGATAGCTTTTGGAATAGGTTAAGTTTATGAAGTTTGTAATAATGTTTAGTATTCAGTTGTAAGTTTGAATAGTTGGGATTTGGGCATTTGCAATATAAGTCTGTGTGTGTGCCTTGTATGCATAATTTAACCTGTTGCGGTCCGTGGTAGTTGGTAAGTAGGGTCACTACATATTATTATTATCTTTATTATTGTTATAAGCAGGTTATAATAAGGTGTGTATGTGTGGACCCCAAACTTCTGACCCGGGTTTAGAGGGTGCCACAGCTTTGGTATCAGAGCTACAGGTTAAAAGTCACTAACAAAAGCCTAGGTGGACGGGAATGGGTAGAGGGTTAGGATTAGAAGTAAGAAGTAGAAAAAAAATAATAGAACGTCGAGAGGTTGAGTGCGATTGTATAACAGGTATTAGTATAATTCGCGTTATGGTTAGAGATTCTTATATTGTGATATGATTTTCGATAGCAGCGATGGCCAACTCTTTCATCTCTGTATTAGCTGATCACTCAGAGCCCTCAGTTGGAGGACCATCTTCAGATCCACATCCTGTTGCTCCACCAATGTTGGCTATTTTACCTCCACCTGTGTTGCAGCCCGTACCACTGCGGGCTATTCCACCCCCAGGCGTGAGGCCACCTATCAGAGGACCCCCACCTGCTGATTCAAGCTTTACTGGTCACTCAGTTATAGGTGTACCTTTCCAGTTCTCTTCCTATCCTGTCCCATATCATCAGTTCGAGGCTTGCCTTATGGAGCAGCATTTCCTAAAGGGTCAGATTCTGGAGTTATTACATATCATGTGTACCAGAAAGGTTTGGAGTGGTGAAAGGCGAGTCAAAAAGTTGCTCCAAGTTTTTCGGAGAGCAGCTGCTGTGAGAATTGCTGAGGCTCCTCATGAGGATATCACCCCTGATTTTCTTGTGGAGTGGGCTAAGTGGGTTCTAGAGGAGCTTGAGGATATTGGAGGTCCAAACTTGTCATGAGCAAGAGGCATAACATTGGAGATGCTGATCAGTGCTGTTGTGATTATTTAGTATGTACAGTAGTGTGTAGTATGTATCAGTAGACTTTTGGGTTGTATTTATAGACTAAATCTGCTGACTAGTGAGTAAGTTTGTTGTACCCATTTGCTTTTACTTCCAAAGCGTTTTAACACTTGTACTACCTAAAACTTTTGATCTATATATCTCAGTACCTTTTTCCTTTCCAGCATTGTCATTTACATTACTGCACCTGTTCTACTTTACTTTATTTATTGCACCAGTTATACCCCTATGATACCATATACTCTGTCCCCTTAACTATTTCTGTAAGGACACATGCAATTTACTTAGTTCAATTGTTACAACTGTTTTCAAAAGGAGATATTTCTGTTTTACAAAACTTTTCTTTTATGCAAAGGATTTGATTTAAAGGCTAAATAATTTGTTTGATTCTTTATAGAAAATGCCTCCCATAAGAAATACCTGCACCAACACCCAGAATGAAGAAACCAAGATGATACCAACCAGAGTGCAAACCCAGGACCCATAGACCGAGCAATAGCCCAGATTCTTCAAATCATGGCTCAACAAACAGTTCACCTGACACAATAGCAACAAAGACAAACCAATCCCCATGTAACTTTCAAAACTTTTCAGGCGGTAAACCCACTAGAATTCAAGGGTTCCTTAGATCCGATTGAAGCAAATGTTTGGTTAAAGGAAATAGAGAAGTAATTTGTTGTAGTTAAAGTGAAGGAAGAACATAAGGTGGAGTTTGCAAGTTATTATATGAAGAATAAGGCCACCTATTGGTGGGAGACTGTGGAGACATTGGAAGGTACAAATGTTATTACTTGGGAGAGGTGCAAAAAATTGTTTTTAAAAAAGTATTTTCCCCAGTTTGTTTAGGATCAAATGGAGCTGAAGTTTTTAGAGCTAAAGCAAGGAAATATGTCGGTAGCTGATTATGAAAGTAAGTTTGAAGAATTGTCAAGGTATGTGCCATCATATGTAGATACTAACAAGAAGAAGGCCAAGAGATTCCAGCAAGGTCTGAAGCCATGGATCAGAGGGAAGGTAGCAATATTTGAATTGGATTCCTACGCAGGAGTTGTACAGAAGGCCATGATTGTAGAAACTGAGAGTGAGATGTCATAGAAAGAAAAGGAAGTTTGAAGGAAATGAAGGACAGTCACAAACAGGGAAGTTTCCAAATTTTAAGAAGGGCAAGTTTCATCGAGGGAGAAATTTTAATTTCAAAAAGTAAAATGCAGGTGACGGAGGCCAGGGAAACCGTATAGTCAATGTGAATCAGCCAAATCAGTTGAGGGTAACTTTTCCCGATTGTCAGGTATGTGGGAAGAAGCACGGAAGAGTTTGTAATAAGGTCACTATAAGAAATTTGCAATCAGACAATGGTTGACAAACAACGGTTTAAAAAAACCTTCATCCTAGAAACTCATACATCGGTGAATTGATTTTGCAGAAAAAACAGTTGTGTGAGCTCCAGAATAAACAACGGATATTCATATTTTTTAAACTGTTGTACAAGTTGTATCCTCTCATCGAGTCAGACAATCATTTTTTAAATATAGTGTTGTTGTAGATCTTTAACACACCGATTACAAACCGTTGTTACTATGTTAATGTATAGGGACATAAGACAACGGTTTTGACATTACATTGTGTAATTGAGACAACGGTTTTTTAGAAAGGTTGTCCTCTAAACCATCAAACAACAGAATGAAACCGTTTTCTGAGGAATTTTAATGGGTACCATGTATTGAGGTGGTAGCACGTGATATGTGGTAAATCATTAACAAGGATTGCTGAGGTGGCAAAATGGCAGCCCTTCATTGATATGAGATTTGATATCGGCCATTAGATCGAAAAATAGTCGGATTCTTATACAACGGTTTTATGTTAAAACAAAAGTGTTGTTTTAGTTGGTCTCATACAAGCTTTTAGATATTACGTTGTGTAATTCACACAACAGTTTTTAGAAGGGTTGTCTTAGAAACCTTCATACAACGGAATAAAATAGTTGTCTGAAATAGTTATTTTATAATTTCAATGGGCACCACCTGATGAGGTGGCACCCCATGATAGGTTGTAAACATTTTACTCGGATTGTTGAAGTGTCTAATTGATAGCCCTTGATTGAAATGAGATTAAATATTAGCAGTTAGATTGAAAAAAGCTGATATGCTTACACAACGGGTTTATAATAAAAAAAGCGTTGTCTTATTTTATCTTTACACAATGGTGTTTCAAGGAAAACATTGTAAAAGTATTACTCTACAAGATTAATTTCTAAAATGATTTTTTCGACGATCCAACCGTACGGATGTTAAGATATATCAATTTTAGTCATATGAAAAATTTATTAAAAAATTTTAAATTCATCTTGCCCGTCAAGATTAGAAAAATTCAGTAAAAGTACCCCTCCGAACAACGAGACTCGTTCCCGATTTACTAGACTAATTTTTAAAATGATATTTTCGACGATCAGACCATACAAATGTTAAGATATATCAATTTTAGTGATATGAAAAAATTATTAACAAATTTAAAATTCATCTTGCATGTCAGGATTAGGAAAATCCGGTAAAAGTACACCTCCTAACAACGAAACATGTTCCCGATTTACAAGATTAATTTTTAAAATGATTTTTTCGACAATCTAACCGTACGGATGTTAAGATATATCAATTTTACTCATATGAAAAAAATATTAAAAAATTTGAAATTCATCTTCCATGTCTAGGATTAGAAAAATCCAGTAAAAGTACCCCTCCTGACAACGAGACCCGTTCCCGATTTACAAGATTAATTTTTAAAATGATTTTTTCGATAATCCAACCATACGGATGTTAAGATATATCAATTTTATTCATAAGAAAAAATTATTAAAAATTTTGAAATTCATCTTGCATGTCAGGATTAGAAAAATCCAGCAAAAGTACCCCTCCCGACAACGAGACTCGTTCCCTATTTACAAGATTGATTTTTAAAAAGAATTTTTTGACGGTCCAACCGTACGGATGTTAAGATATATCAATTTTAGTCATTTTAAAAAATTATTAATAAATTTGAAATTCATCTTGTATGTCAGGTGTAGAAAAATCCGGTAAAAGTATCCCTCCCGACAACGAGACTCATTCCCCATTTACAAGATTAATTTTTAAAATGATGTTTTCGAGGATTCAACCGTACGGATGTTACTCTATGTGAATTTTAGTCATATGAAAAAATTATTAACAAATTTGAAATCCATCTTGCATGTCAGGATTAGAAAAATCCAGTAAAAGTACCCCTCCTTACAACGAGACTCGTTCCCGATTTACAAGATTAATTTTTAAAATGATTTTTTTGACGATCCAACCGTACGTATGATAAGATATATTAATTTTAGTCATGAAAAAATTATTAAAAAATTAAAATTCATCTTGCATGTCAAGATTAGAAAAATCCGGTGGAAGTACTCATCCCGACGACGAGACTCATTCCCAATTTATAAGATTAATTTTTAAAATGATTTTTTCGACAATCCAACTGTTCCGATGTTAAGATATATCAATTTCAGTCATATAAAAAAATAATTGAAAAATATGAAATTAATCTTGCATGTGAGGATTAGAAAAATCCGGTAAAAGTACCCCTCCCGACAACGAGACTCGTTCCCGATTTACAAGATTAATTTTTTCAATAATTTTTTAGATGATCCAACCGTACGGATGTTAAGATATATCATTTTTATTCATATGAAAAAATTATTAACAAATTTGAAATCCATCTTGCATGTCAGGATTAGAAAAATCCGGTAACAGTACCCCTCCCCACAACGAGACTCGTTCCCGATTTACAAGATTAATTTTTAAAATAATTTTTTCGACGATCCAACCATACGGATGTTAAGATATATCAATTTTAGCCAAATGAAAAAATTATTAAAAAATTTGAAATTCATCTTGCATGTCAGGTGTAGAAAAATCCGGTAAAAGTATCCCTCCGGACAACGAGACTCATTCCCCATTTACAAGATTAATTTTTAAAATGATGTTTTTGAGGATCCAACCGTACGGATGTTACTCTATTTGAATTTTAGTCATATGAAAAAATTATTAACAAATTTGAAATCCATCTTGCATGTCAGGATTAGAAAAATCCAGTAAATATACCCCTCCCTACAACGAGACTCATTCCCGATTTACAGGATTAATTTTTAAAATGATTTTTTTGACGATCCAACCGTACGGATGTTAATATATATAAATTTTATTTATATGAAAAAATTATTAAAAAATTGAAATTCATCTTGCATGTCAGGATTAGAAAAATCCTGTAAAAGTACCCCTCCCGATAACGAGACTCATTCCCGATTTACAAGATTAATTTTTAAAATGAGTTTTTTGACGATCCAACTATACCGATGTTAAGATATATCAATTTTAGTCATATGAAAAAATTATTAAAAAATTTGAAATTCATCATGCATGTGAGGATTGGAAAAATCCGGTAAAAGTACCCCTCCCGACAACGAGACTCGTTCCCGATTTACAAGATTAATTTTTACAATAATTTATTTAACGATCCAACCCTACGGATGTTAAGATATATCAATTTTAGTCATATGAAAAAATTATTAACAAATTTGAAATCCATCTTGCATGTCAGGATTAGAAAAATCCGGTAAAAGTACCCCTCCCCCTAACTAGACTTGTTCCCGATTTACAAGATTAATTTTTAAAATAATTTTTTCAACGATCCAACCGTACGGATGTTAAGATATATAAATTTTATTCAAATGAAAAAATTATTAAAAAATTTGAAATTCATCTTGCATGTCACGTGTAGAAAAATCCGGTAAAAGTATCCCTCCCGACAACGAGACTCATTCCCCATTTACAATATTAGTTTTTCAAATGATGTTTTCGAGTTTCCAACCGTACGGATGTTACTCTATGTGAATTTTAGTCATCTGAAAAAATTATTAACAAATTTGAAATCCATCTTGCATGTCAAGATTAGAAAAATCCGGTAGAAGTAACCCTCCCGACGACGAGACTCATTCCCGATTTACAAGATTAATTTTTAAAATGATTTTTTCGATGATCCAACTATACCGATGTTAAGATATATCAATTTCAGTCAGATAAAAAAATAATTAAAAAATTTGAAATTAATCTTGCATGTGAGGATTAGAAAAATCCGGTAAAAGTACCCCTCCCGACAACGAGACTCGTTCCCGATTTACAAGATTAATTTTTATAATAATTTTTTGGACGATCCAACCGTACAGATTTTAAGATATATCATTTCTATTCATATATTAAAACTTATTAAAAAATTTGAAATCCATCTTGCATGTCAGGATTAGAAAAATCCGGTAAAAGTACCCCTCCCCACAACGAGACTCGTTCCCGATTTACAAGATTAATTTTTAAAATAATTTTTTCGATGATCCAACTATACGGATGTTAAGATATATCAATTTTAGTCATATAAAAAAATTATTAAAAAAATTGAAATTCATCTTGCATGTCAGGATTAGAAAAATCAGGTAAAGGTACCCCTCCCGACAACGAGACTCTTTCCCGATTTACAAGATTAATGTTTAAATTGATTTTTTCGATGATCCAACCGTAAGGATGTTAATCCATGTCAATTTTAGTTACATGAAAAAATTATTAACAAATTTGAAATCCATCTTGCATTAGTAAAAGTAACACTACTAACAACGAGACTTTTTCCCGATTTAGAAGATTAATTTTAAAATGATTTTTCTACGATTTAACCGTACGAATGATAAGATATATCAAGTTTAGTCATATGAAAAAATTATTGGATTTTTTTTAATTAATCTTGCATGTCATGAATAGAAAAATCTAGTAAAGGTACGACTTCCAATAACAACATTCTTCTGTGATTTACAAGGTAATTTTATAATATTAATAAAAATTCGTGTATAAAAATAATTGTAATTTTTAAATAAGAAAATTTTAAATAATTCTTTTACACTTATATATAATACGATAAATATAATAATATAATAACATTTATAAATTAATGAATTTATCAACCAATTTTCGCATTTTCACCCTATTTTCCATTTCCCTCTCATTAAATTTTCCTTTCCCCCTTTTTCCAAATTTCATTTCCCCCCTTATCTCCCCCTGCTTTTTTCCCAATCAGACTATTTCCTTTCTTATCTGATCTCTGAGTCCCTTCCTCTCCCTCGTTGTTTCTCCGCCGCTCTTCATCTCCAAGTTCTTACTTGGATTTGTTCAAAATTAGGTTACCTTTCATGTTTTTTACCTGTTATCTTTACAACTAGAAAAGGCATTTGGGTCGGTTCGCTCAAACATATTCGTTTAATATTTGGCCCTGAACTTCTCTTCTCGGGAGCTCAAGAATAGATACAAACCAGATACAGGTTAGTTTTTGTATCTATAGATACAATTACAATCATCTATTTACATACTTTACTTTGAGTTCACATTTCTTTACTCTTATGTGATTGTTGGTAATGTCTAATTTAATTTTTTAAGATAATTTTGATGTTTTTTATGTAGCTCACCAATGGTTTGATAAAATGCGTCAAAGTAAATATCACTAGTTTCCTTTTATTTGATGCTCTTTCAAGACTAAAATGTGTCTTTCAATTCAGTTGGCTAAGAAGGGGCTGTTATTTCGGCTAGCGACATTTCTCAAAGATGCTGTGTATGAAAATATTCACCAAACTTGAGTGAGTCATCTACTGGTTTTGTGCTCGTATATATAAATTTAATTTTTAATTGTGTATTGTTATAATAATGGTATTAATCAAAAGAATTATTTATTGGTCTTTGGTCACATTATCTGCTATAAAATAATTGTGTTACATGCTCTCAGATGGCCGGCCAGGACAATAAATTTCAATCAAACACGAGAATATATTGCTTTGGCGAGTGAAGACTTGTTCATTGACATAGTATGTATTGGTTCCTTGTTCACCTCGGAATTATCTAAAAGTTTTAGTAATTTTTTCTTTTAGAGCTTAGTTATACTTCTGGAATATTACATGTGTCAAAGACATCTATAAAGTATTCTTTTCTGCAATAGTTAGTTGTTAGTACTGGACGATCAGTTCACCCGATTCCATGTCGAGCTGCAATGAACAGCGTGAAGGAGTGGAATGATGTTAAATTAGGGTTCGTTACATTCTCCATTAATAGACGTCTCAAGGTATTTATATATTCACAATTTGCAATTTGTATTTTTTTAATTTGCTCTGTTAATGTCTTTTGTGTTTGTTAGGCAATTGTAATTTTTTTAGCTGCATTGAGTTTAATTTGTTACAAATGTTAGGTGTGGAGGACTGGAGGTGCTGGTGCTTCCTGAATAGAGCTAATTATTCATTTTTATACATTCGTTTATACAAAATCTGGTACCCTATTTATGGAAACTTATATTATGCATATAGACTTAATATTTATTATTTTTGGTTAGTTAAATGCAACCATTAATAGGGGTTGTCAAATGGAAGTAAGCTTAAATATGTTTTCCTGACATTACTAAATATGTTTTCTGGCTTGTACGTCAGTGCAATGGGGGAAGCATTGTTGGGCAAAACCCTTTCTTATTTAAACTTCTTGAATGCAACTTACTTCCAGCAAGAGAAGAACACTCAAAACATCATTTTTTTCTTCCCTCAGTATGAAAAATATAATGTGTTACAGATTTAATATTGCTCTCTGTAGAATACTAATGTTTAATCCCATTGTACAGAGATAGCTTATAGTACGAGGGTGTCTTTACTCCATATAATGTCATTCACAAAAAAATTGCTAATAAATTTTACCTTTTAGCAAGCTGAAGTTAAGAGAGAGATATGTGTTATGATTGAGTTATCTGCTTTATTTTGCATATTAATGTATCTTGTCTTTGTGTGTTGCACCTCGTGGAGATTGCGCAGGTCGTGATGAACATGTAAGATTATACAATCAGCTCATGGTGTGGACAGCTACATGCCCTTTAAATTTTTAATTTATAAGTGTTTTTTTGTTGTGTTGCATTTTTTATCTACCATGTTCGGTTATAACATTTTTCGTATTCTCATGTATTTATTGGTTCCGTGTAAATAGCAATATATAAAGTTAACAATCTTATGTGCTTGCTGCTATTAACTTTTTCAAGGTTATAAAATAAGCATATTAATGTGTGTGCATGGAATTCTTGTTGAAGAGGATCCTGAGTATTGTGACGTGCTGATGGGCTGCACTAGCTGTTGGCTAGGTAGATATTGCAGTACGAGTTACAGGCAAGGTATTTACTTTTGTAGCTGATCTTTCTATTGGACTATAAAATTGACATTGTATTAAATCTGTATACACCCTTCAACCCTATGACATAAGAAATCATGAAACATGCTTTGAATGTTAGGTGTGAAATTCTTGATGCAAGAAAACTTACATGTATGATACTTGGAACAAGAACTTGGTGGGAAAAAATAAGAACTAGGACTGGGCGTGCCAATTGGAGTGAAGAAGATGTTTATTAGGCAAACATGAATAAATATGTATGCAAATTAGTTATTGTGTACCTTGCTGAGGATGTTTATAAATAGATTTTAAGTTATACTTGTAATTCTTGTAGAGATCCTTTGTATTGTAAATTTAATTTCAATTGTGAAATAACAATTGAATTATTAAAATATAATTTTATTTTAAAATTTGTTTATTTTAAATAATGAGATTAATTATGTAAACAGTTGTGTGAAAGTCACTTAAAAATGATGAAAATCGTTGTCTGTCTCACAGCACATTTTTTAAAAAAACTGTTGTCTTTTGATATTCTTTGCAACAGTTTAAATCTTTACACCATTGTCTTTTAAAAAAAGCATTCATAAAAAAATTTAAAAACATTTGTTTCTGACAATATCGAATAAGTTAACAATAATGGTTTTTCTACAAAACCATTGTTGTTAAGTTAGTTAGACAAGAGTTGAATAAAGAAACAGTTGTTTTAAGAAAGTTCCAACAATGGTTAATATAGAATACCTGTTGTGCATTCTTGATTGTAATCAGTACTAAAAAAGGTTGTGTAATCTCTCTTATTACAAGGGTTTAAACAACTGTCGTGTGATATTTTATCACACGAGTGTTGGATAGACTACGGAAAATATACAAGTTGCACAACAGTGAAAAACTGTTGTATGATCGCTTATTTCTTGTAGTGGTTGAACGTGGTTTGTTTCAAGTGTAATCAGAAATGGCACTATTCGAGGGAGTGCCGCAATCAACCAACGAGAGAACCAGTAAACAAGGATCAGCCTACCCGTAATCCAGCAATTAAGGTTCTAGCTATTGCATTTACATGCTTTAAATATGGGAAGCCTGGACATATAGCCAGGGATTGCAAGACACCAGCCCCAGTCAGTAATGCATTGAGAATTATGGGATCTACTCCAGTAATAAATGAGATTCCAAGGGCTAGAGTTTTTGATATGTCTGTGAAGGACACTATCCAGGATACTGATGTCGTGGCAGGTACGCTTAATGTGAATTCTTTATGTGCCAAAGTGTTAATATATTCGGGGGCAACTCGATCGTTTATTTCACAAGATTTTATTAATAACTTAAATAGTCCAGTTGAGTATTTAAATAAAATAATGAATGTGGAATTAGCAAATCAAGAACGTATATATGTTAATCAAGTTTGTGGGAATTGTGAGATTGAGATTTCTGGTAATAAGTTTTGTGTGGATTTGATACCATTTAAGTTAGGAGAGTTTGACGTTATATTAGGAATAGATTGGTTATCTAAGCACGATGCCCAGATAGATTGTCGAAATAAAAAGATAATGGTGAAGACGCCAGACGAGAGGATAGTAACGTTTAAGGGCCAGAACCAAGCAAAGAAGTTCTTAACGATGGTTCAAGCTAAAAAGTTACTACGACAAGGATGCGAGCATTTCGTTGCTTATGTGATTGATAGAAGTCAGGAGCCAGCAAACCTTGAAGATATTCCAGTAGTTAATGAATTCCCAGACGTGTTTCCTGATGAGTTACCAGGACTTCCTCCAGACAGAGAAACTGAGTTTGCGATCGACCTATCACCTAGAACAGAACAAGTATCTAAGGCCCCTTATAGAATGGTGCCCGTTGAGATGAAGGAACTAGCAAAGCAATTGCAAGAGTTGTTAGAGAAAGGGGTAATCAGAACAAGTGTATCCCCGTGGGGTACACCGGTGTTATTTGTCAAAAAGAAGGATGGAAGCATGAGACTGTGCATCGATTATCGGGAGCTCAACAAGCTTACAATCAAGAGCAAGTATCTGTTAACCAGAATTGATGATTTTTTTGATTAGTTGAAAGGAGCCAAGTACTTCTCCAAGATCGGTTTGAGATCGGGATATCACCAACTAAAGATTAAGTAAGAGGATATACCAAAGATAGCTTTCAGGACAAGGTATGGACATTATGAATTTTTAGTGATGTCTTTTGGATTAACCAATGCCCTGACAGCATTTATGGACCTGATGAACAGAATTTTCAAGGAATACCTGGACAAGTTTGTTATTGCGTTTATATATGATATTTTGATTTATTCAAAGACAGGAGATGATCATGCTGAACATTTGAGAACAGCTTTAGAGATTTTAAGGAAAAAGAAGTTATATGCCAAATTCTCGAAGTGTGAGTTTTGGTTACAGGAAGTCCAGTTCTTAGGACACATAGTCAATAATGAAGGGATCAAAGTGGACCCAGCAAAGATTGAAGCATTTACAAATTGGGAAAGACCGAGAACACCAACAAAGGTAAGAAGTTTCATGGGATTAGGGGGATATTATCGTCGATTTGTTTAAAATTTCTCAAGGATTGCAACACCATTGACAAAGCTTACACGGAAGAATAAAAAGTTTATATGGAACGATAAATATGAAGAAAATTTTCAGGAATTGAAGCAAAGATTAATCACGACACCAGTTTTGTCACTTCCAGACGATCAAGGAAATTTCGTAATCTATAGCGATGCTTCTCATAAAGGACTTAGATGTGTTCTGATGTAGCACGATAAGGTTATTGCGTATGTGTTAAGGCAATTGAAACCACACGAACAAAAATATCCTACTCACGATAAGATATAGTATTCGCTTTGAAGATTTGGAGACATTATCTATATGGAGAAAAATGTGAGATTTATACGGATCATAAAAGCTTGAAGTATATATTCACACGGAAGGAGCTTAATATGAGACAAAAAAGATGGTTAGAGTTGATTAAGGATTACGACTGCACGATTAACTATCATCCTGGTAAAGCAAACGTTTTGGCGGACGCGTTAAGTCGGAAAGAAAAGTTGAATGTGTTATCAGTACCCGAATAGATATACAAGGAATTTCAGAAACTGGAATTGGAGATTAGAATTTGCAAGCCTTATGAAGCAAAAGTGTATAGTATGACTTTCCAGCCGAAGTTATTAGAGAAGATAAGGAAGTGTCAAGAAAAGGTAATGGATCAGGACATTAACCGTTTGGTAGGTGAGGAATTATGCATGCAAAAGGACAATCAAGGTATTCTTAGGTTTTCTTCTAGAATTTGGATTCCACCAGTAATAGAGTTGAAGAATGAAATTTTACAAGAAGCTCATAATTCAAGGTATTCAATCCATCCAGGAAGTACCAAGATGTACAGAGATTTAAAGGAAAATTATTGGTAGCCCGATATGAAGCGGGAAATTGCAGAATGGGTTAGCAGATGTTATATATGTCAGTGAGTTAAAGTAGAGCATCAGAGACCAAGTGGATTATTGCAGCCATTAGAGATTCTAGAGTGGAAGTGGGAGCATATTGCCATGGATTTCATAGTCGGATTACCAAGAACAAAATCCAATCATGATTCCATTTGGGTTATAGTGGACAGACTTACCAAGTCAGCTCATTTTCTGCCTATAAATGAAAGATTTTCACCAGACAAGTTAGTCCATATGTACCTGAAAGAAATCATAGTTCGTCATGGAGTTCCTGTGTCTATTGTATCCGATCGAGATCCGAGATTTAATTCAAGATTTTGGAAGAGTTTTCAAGAATGTTTGGGAACGAGATTAAGCATGAGTACGGCTTACCATCCGCAGACGGATGACCAGAGTGAAAGAACAATCCAGACAATCGAAGACATGTTACGTGTTTGTGCTATTGATTTCAAAGGAAGTTGGGACGAGCATTTACCCTTGGTAGAATTTGCTTATAACAACAGTTATCATGCCAGCATTGGGATGCCACCCTATGAAGCTCATTATGGATGCAAATGTCGATCTCCTGTATATTGGGATGAAGTAGGGGAACGCAAAATACTTGGACCTGAATTAGTACAATAGACGAAGGAAGTTGTTGAAGCTTTCCAGAAGAGATTGATAGCAGCACAAGACCGTCAAAGGAAGTATGCAGATCAATCAAGGGAAGATATGGGATTCAAAGAAGGAAATCTAGTATTACTGAAAGTATCGTCGTGGAAACGATTGACAAGATTCGGGAAGAAAGGAAAACTGAGCCCTAGATATGTTGGACCTTTTGAGATTCTAAAGCATGTTGGCAAAGTAGCTTACGAGATGGTGTTACCTCCACACATGGAGCACATTCATAATATTTTTCACGTATCGATGCTTAAGAAGTATAATTCAGACTCCGGGCATGTAATCGAATACGAGCCATTAGAGCTTCAAGCAGATTTGTCGTATGTAGAGAGTCCAATAGAGATTCTAGAATAAAGAGAGAAAGTGTTAAGAAATAAAAAGTTAGTCAGAGTACTATAGAGAAACCCAAAGGTTGAAGAGTCAACCTGGGAGTTCGAAAGTTATATGAGAGAAAAGTACCCTCATTTGTTTTCTTAGGAGATTCTGAGGACATAATCCTTTTAAGGGGGAAGGATGTAATATCTGGGATATAACGTGTAATTATTTTTGCAAATAAATAAATATTATGCATGTTCAGTATTTATTCTGTGAATTATTTGTTAAGTGGTATATGTGTTTGGATGTTTAAAAATAATATAAATTGAGATAATTGTCATATCTTCCTATTTATTTTTATGTTGATTTATGATTTTATAGGAAATTTATGGATTTTATAAATTCTTTTTTCGAGTATTTATAAACTATTTAATTTAATCGGGAACCGGCCGACTTCACCCGTTTTTACGTTTTTATAACCTGAAACTCTTCCGAAATCATCTTCCTAACCCAATTACAATATTTCGAGAATTTTTCATGCATGTTTCGACTTTTTCGATCCGGCGTACGGTTTGTCCTGTGCGGGTCCCGGCACAATATTTTCGATACAAAATTTGTTTCGGTAAATCACTAAAACTCGTATTTTCGATAAACGGGTTCTTTTTATTAAACTATTATAATTATCACCTCGTAATACGTGTAACCAGGCGGTGAGACCAAGACCGCAGTACAAATTGTACTGATTTGGATAATTATCCGGAAAACCGGTACCGTTTGGATCTGTTTTTATAAATAAATGTACTATTTTATATCCGTAATGATCCAACGGAATACTAATTTTCCGTAATTATAAATAGCCTTTACCGTATTTTATTTCGTACTGAAAATCATTTGCAAACAGTAATTATATAATTTTACAGAGAAAATTCATATATTCATAAAATCTTCTGAAAATTAAACCACCTCTTCAAGGTGTTATCGATCTTTGTTTGGAAAGCTCGAGTAACCAAATCGAAGGGTTTGAGGAGTACTATCAGATTCCAGAACTCGTTTTACAGCAGAATCAAAGGTTGATTTTCTATATTTTTATTTATTTTCGAATTATTTTGATTAAAAATATGTATTTTTTTATGGATGATTGTTTGAATGATTTGATGCTTTCATGTTACAGAGATTGTTTTCCTGATGATTTTGATATGTTATATGTCTGATTTGGAGTTCAATAACATGTTCAAAATTGAGTTTGATTTTTGAATTTAGAAATTAGGGTTTATAACTGTATGAATGTTCTTAATTGAGATTTAGGGATTTTTGTTCCAGGGGTTATTAGATGTTCTAGATGGGTAGGTTTTGTTCCTCTTGAAATTTGCAATCGATTGGTGTATAGCTCGTTAACAAACGATCCTTGGTTTGAAGGGAGTTGTCTTTTGAAGTCTTGTCGAGTTCACCGGAAACCGGTGAACTTCCCGACCATTTTCCGGCTTACTCAGGGATTATTAGAATGAATTGATGGCATGGTTGTGTTCCTGGTATTGTGTAGATGTGATCTGGAGGTGGTGGTGGCCTGAGCATCTTTGGCGAGACATGGGAGTTTTTTGGCGAATTCTGTGAAAATTAAAGTTTAGTACCCATACTTTTAAGAATGATGCAGTTTGGTCCCTATGGTTTGTAAATTTTGCAAATAAGGGATTCATGCTTATAAATTATTTAAAAATTATATTTCTTATTTATTTTAATTATAAAAATTCATTTTTAATTACTAAAAATTCCAAAAATTATTATTTTAATTCAAAAAATTATTTTTCATTCAAAAATAAATCTGAATTAATTAGTTAATTAATTTTAGTTAATAATTAATTAGTTAATTGGTCAATTAATTCAAAAATTAATTGATTAATTTATTTTAATTATTTGTTAATTGATTTTAATTAATTATTTAATTAGATTTAATTATTTATTAATGATTTAAAAATTCCAAAAAATAGTTTTGAGCTTTAAAATATTATTTTAAATTATTTTCAAGGCTCGATAATTATTATAAAATAATTATAATAATTATAATTATTGGTCAACCGAACACTGTCTATTGCTTTAAAATTGACCC
The DNA here is from genome assembly GCF_009905375.1 of Apium graveolens. Lineage (NCBI taxonomy): Eukaryota > Viridiplantae > Streptophyta > Magnoliopsida > Apiales > Apiaceae > Apium > Apium graveolens. The sequence goes on from NC_133653.1 coordinate 19,758,406, forward strand.
AACGACCCGTTTTGACACCGAAAAATGTTTTAAAAATCATATTAAATACCCGAAAGATTGTTCAAGACCCGAGATTTCCTTGTAAATAAATTTTCATTGATTGTTTGACGTGCTATATGCTATATGTGACTTGCTTGTTTGACTGCCGGTCTATATGATCAGTGTTTACTTGGTTTTAGCATGACTTTCAATCCGTTAGTCAAATTTTGGTAAAACAAAGGGTAGATAGAAGTGTATACATAATATAATCATATGAGTTGAGTATTGATAGATACTTATGGTATGTGAGCAGAAGAGGCAAGGCGTAGGAAAGGGAAACCGATAGTCGAGGAGTAGAAGAATTATGATTTGGAAATTGGTGAAGTATAGCAAGCTAGTACCAGGCAAGTGTTCTGAAATTTCTTGAGATATATTGTAGATTATTGATAGTCCTATATTGCAAGTGCTTTAAAGCGCTCAACCCTAAACCTTGATTCCATCTATTGATCTTTGATTTGTAAACCTTATTTTTCTAAACCATTAATTGTTAAATCTCTTAATACGAACCACACATATATGATACTACTCCACAAATATATGCAAACTAAATACCAAACACTGAATCAGATTGCATACATATTCAAATCATGGTACCTTACACTCTGAAAGACCAAATCCTTATTACCTTGAAACTTTGATTCTTTTGTTATCCATTTCTTTCACTATTTGATAGCCATATTTCATTGGTGAAGATTGAAACTATCTTATTATTGGACATCCAATATTGCTTATGATTTTGTTTATTGCCTTGCATTGTTTATTCTATTATTATGTTAGAATTAGATTGTTTTATAAAATTATCGACCAGATTCGTGGTCAGACGAGATTGGTGGTCAAGTTAGGCCAATGTGTGCCTTGGATCCAGTAATTAGAGCAGAGCTGTGTGCCTTGCTAGGGGTTAGTGTGTGACTGATCAGTAGCCTAACCTTGGTTTTTAAAATAAAAATAGAATATCCAATTCTAAATCATTAATCATTGTTCACTTGATACCTTTAACTTTTTTCACTTGATGATCATTATTCTCAGTCTTATCAATATGACTTGCTGAGCTAGTAAGCTCATTTGTACGATGTTGTTTATGTTCTTTTCCAGTTAAGAAGGAACCTGTTGGTAGCGAGGATCCCCAATGCAGTGCGAGAGCTAGGGGTCCAGGTTGATCGAGTTAAGCTAGTTGACAGCTTTTGGAATAGTTTAAGTTTGTGAAGTTTGTAATAATGTTTAGTATTTAGTTGTAAGTTTGAATAGTTGGGATTTGGGCATTTATAATATAAGTGTGTATGTGTGGCTTGTGTGCATACTTTAACCGGTATGGTATGTGGTAGTTGGTAAGTAGGGTCACTACATATTATTATTATCTTTATTATTATTATAAGCAAGTTATAAATAAGGTGTGTATGTGTGGACCCCAAACTTCTGACCCGGGTTTGGAGGGTGCCACAATATCTGTGACATGAATAAAATGATAAAGTATTAGTCATGGATAGCAGAACACGTCCTAATAACAAGACGCGTCAAAAGCATAATATAAAGACATGTAAAAGCATGAACATATGCCAAGGAAAATGTATGCAAATATATGAGGAACACATGTATATATGTCACATGAAGCAAAGACGACGCGTCCTAAACCTACGACCCGTCCTACCTAAGGACACATTGACTGTAACATGGATTATGGAAAAAATATAAGTAACAGGAAAATAACATAAGTTCCAAATGTTAGAATAAGATGCGTCCTAGGACTAAGGCACGTCCAAACCCAGAAATAAGGGTGTGGGAAACGTCTACGAATCATATGTATGGCAAAGACATATGACGCATGCTCCAAATTTTTGGTGAATTGGTACTTTTAGAAATGAGAAGCTAAATTTGTAGCTTTGGGTGCGTCCAAAGATGCATGACACGTCCTCTCTCATATGTACTTACCTCATTCTAAATCAAATTGCTTACCCGTATCAATCTCAATCACTTCTGCGACACTAAGGTCCCTAGCCTTTTCTGAGGCTGTAAGTACATATTTTCCGTTATGAAATTCGCGGAACTTGCAGACAGAACCAACCCGGGCGGACAACGCGCCTACTAGTTTGAGGTTGTCTTCTATGATCATATCCTTGAGATTGAAATACTCCTCAGCATATTTTAAGACTTTCTCCGCTCTTTTCTTCTTTTTACCTTTTAGTTCTTTTTGGGTTCTTTTGTCTAGAAGAAAAGAGAGGAAAAGTAAGTAATACAATGATATGTGGAAAAGAAAGAAGACGCGTCATAACTACAGGACGCGTCCAATGATTGAAACTTACTGGGCTCAAGATTAAAATGGACACGGGCTCACTTTAAATCAAAGATGTAGAAGAAATGCTCCTTCCAGTCTCTTTCATGGCTGATTTTGCCCTCATTGAAACCTTTATTATTCAGCCACTTGTTGACTACAAGGAAATGATAACCTGGGATGGATTTTCTGATACTGTAGAAGAAGCTGAATTTCTTCATTGAGGGCGCATCCAGACCAAGGTTGTGATATATCATATACAAAGCCCAAGTTAGTTTGTAAGAGTTAGGGGATGGTTGCACAGGGGCTACATCGGACCGTCTCAGGATCTTTTTGATAAACGGGTGTAAGGGCGCACCCACGCCTAGAGAGATCAGTTTTGGTATGAGCACCATTCTGGGGATCCTTTGATTCCCAATGTTGATAATGTGTAGCCTCATTGTACGAAGAGGGCGCGCCGAGATGCCCTCCATGTCGTAGTATTTCATGTGCCACTGGATCTCCAAGTCAGTTGCAGTGGAGTCAAGGGCTACACAAGCTAGCTTGATTTCTTTTTTCCTCCGAGCATTTTTCTCTAGTTATGTTAGAGCACCAAGCTTTGTCCAATCATAATCCACTTCAACATCTGAGGGTTCCCAATGTTCTAGGGGAGGATCGGATTTCTGAGGGGACCCAGGATATACATCAGGGTCGGGAACCCTCTTTTCCAATTCACTTATGCTAAGAGGGGACGCGTCCTGAGAAGCAGACGCGTCCTGTGAAGGAGATGTGTCCTCATCTGAATTAATCATGCTTAGGGGCTATTAGATGGTTGTTGGTACAATCTCATCATCAAACCAATCTTTTATGGTTGCCCTAGTATTGAGGATTGGGGTTCTTTTTCGTTTCTTTCCAAGTCTTGCGCTAAGGGGAACATGATCCATCGATTCGGACTCTGAGCTTTCCATGAGTGAGGTTTTTGATTTTAGATATTCGAAAACATGAGTTTCTGCTTCAAGAAAAGAGTTCGTCCTGTAAAATTCAGTGAGTTCTGGTTTGAAAGAGATCGAATGTGGGGAGTAAATCCCAAGGAGTTTATTTAGAACCTTGAATGGATGGAAAGGTGACGAAGAAGATGCGTCCTCCAACTGCAAAAGAAGGAAGAAAAACTTGATGACGCGTCCATGTAAAAAAAGATGAAAAGAAAATAGAAAAAAATGGAAGATATTGGAAACGTATGAGGACGTGTCTTAGGAATCTATCATAGGAGACATGTTACGGTGACACGTCCTAGTAGGGCAATGCCTCTATATGACCTTTGGTTGAAATAACTTAAAAACATGTCTTAAACGAAGAAATATGAGACGCGCCCTTTGAGGATGACGCGTCATAAACTAGCAAAATATGTGGGACATCTAATCGACTATGAGAAATTTGGGGAAAATACAATAAAACCCTAGAAACATATAATTAGAATCAAAGAAGCTAAATATGGTATATTTACAGACACATACACATATACATATAAGAAAACAAAGAACAGTTCATAGAAGCATGAGGTATATGAACACTTTTTTGCTCATTAAATTCGATTTGCTCGGTGAAATTAAGAGATAATGGAAGATTTACATACCTCATAAGTCGGGGGTTGGATTAAGCTAGAGAAATCTAGTAATGGGTGGCTGAATCGTCAGAGCTTTGAACCTATAGCTTAGAAGTGGCGGCGATGGCGGTTTCTTGAGAGAGAAAAGAGCAAAGTGACAATGATGTGATATGATTAGGGTATTTATAGAAAAATAGGTAGATGGCGTGTGCACCAGCTGTCACGCAACGGTCAGTTGTGAATGAAAACCTTGGGCGCGTCTAGATGTTAGGATGCATCCTGATGTTTTGCAGTGGGGTGATCTAAATTTTGCTTATGATTTTATATAAAATTTCAATTTTGTTTACAACTTCAAATGGAATTTGGGGGGTAGTTGTTATACCCAAAATTTGGAATTAGATTGACTCGGGTCAAATGCGGATTAAGTATGGTCAAACCGTTATTGCATTGTAGAAGGTGAGGACGCGTCCAAGCACAGAGGACGCGCCCAATCTAGAGGATATGTTTTATGGGGGATGGTCTGATAATAAGAAAGCTTGGGAGCACATGATTAGGGTAGAACGTGCCCAAACATTGTGGACGCGTCCACCATGGTGAAAGTATTTGGCGAATGTGGTCTTTTGACAATGGAAGCTGCAGGACGCACTCGTCCTACTTGGGACACGTCCTGTCATTGTGGCATGCTGTAAGAAGTGGTTGTTGAGGAAACAATACATGTTTTATGGAAGTTAGGGTGCTCCTAATATCGTAGGATGCATCCTGTGTTTGGTACTTTTTGAAGAATTCCCTCCTTGAGACGGTCAAGGAGGGGGATGTTCGTGAAAAGCTTGAAGGCCTCCAGGGGTGTGCCTGATGATTAAAGGCCTCCTCCTGTATTCAACGAGTGTCCTCGTTAGGGATGCGGGGTTAATATTAGTGTGTGCTTTGGGAACTCTGTTCTTGTATTCAACGGGTGTCCTCGTTGGAGAACTTTGGAGTCATCCTGCACTTTGCACCCAAGAGCTTGGGATCACTTATCCTGTTATCTGGTGGGTTATCCATATTCGGGGGACAGTGATGCGTCCGACACTTGGTGTGAACCGTGGCTACACCTACGTCCGTTAATCAAGGGAGATAGTTATAGCGGAGTGTTATCCTTGCGCAGGGAAATACACTATCCGTGAAGTCCTACGATTACGGATGAGCCTTGGGCCTTCGCGATTGGGCCTCATAGTTAGACATTCCTAAAGCTAGCAGAAGACCGACTATGGATGGGCTTCTACCGGGCCTAGGAATAAGAAGTCTAAGCCCATTAGATTTGTTGTTCCACAAGAACTACGTCAGGCTTGATACCTATATAAAGGGTACGTAGGCACATATAAAGGTTACGTAGGAAAAATATAAAGGGTACGTAGGCACATTGAGAGGGGTAAGATTTTGAGAGCTGATAAGGGAGCCACCACCTACTCTGATCAATCTCAGCCTAAAACAACTACAAACCACCACACACCGCTTGATTTTCCGGTGAAGAACCACCGTCATAGATCTAAATTCCGGCGAGAAACCTCAATATTTGTTGTTACCATATTCCTCCGTCAACATTTTCTTCTTTTCTTTTCTATCCTAGATTCGGGAACACAGCATAAAAGCATCTCCAACATTGTTCAACGTATTCATATGTTAGGTAAAATGTCATATACATATTAGATAAAAATTATGTCAATCCAACCATGAGACCTATTAGCAATAATTATTATACATATCATCTATCGTATCTTCTATATTTTTTGATCATGTAGTCATTAGTTAAAATATTTGTGTCATGTACACATGCATACATACTTATATTATATTTTATTTAATACATATGGAATAATTTTTTTATATTATATTTAATATTTTAAGTATAAAAATATTATATTCTTATTAACCAAATTTATTATTATTTTGCATTTATAAAAAAATAGTCATTAAATCCAATATCATAAAATACAATATAACTATATATTTTATAATATATATAACAAATTTATCAATTAATTTTTTTCATATTTAGATGTTTTATATACTTTGAGCTTTAATACTTATTAAATTGCAATTATATTCAACATATTTTCATTAAATTTATATTTTATTAACACTTTTATTACATTAAAATATTTAATAAATTTATTTATAATTTAAAATATTTATATGAGAACCTGATAAATATTAAAAAAAACCATTTTTAAATATAGTCGATCCCACCTTACCCTATTCAACAAAATTTTAGATATGCTAAAGCTAATGTGTTTGGAGATGCTCCCACCTTACCCTTATACTCTGCGGCTATGGAATGTTATTAATTATTTCTTTAAATTTTTGTAATCTAAATATTAGTTATTCAAAAAATTATTAGAGATTTTAATTCTCACTGTTTAATCCACCATGACAAATAATTTTTTAAATAATTTTTATCCCTTCACTATAATTGCATGTGAAACCCATATAAAATTAGAAAATTTAAAGAATATTAGTCCCGTCACATTGGTATTCCTGAAAATAACTATTAGATAAAATCTTAAAATGAATATAGTCATGTGATGTTTAACTTAACCCATATAATAATAAAACTTAACCAATATATTAATAATGATGTGATTACTTTCCTAAATTACAATTTTGGTATTAAATCCTCTAAAACAAACATTTTTAACATACTTTAATCATGCACTCAAATGCACGTAATATGTGTATGAGAGTAAAATTTGACTATTGATTTTTTATGTGATATTTTGTTTATTTGCTATTTCTATTATTATAACTATATGATAACAATTTTTATCATATTTTTCTTTTCATATTTAATGATTCAGTTACTTAAATATTTAAGAATAATTTCAATTACCTTTAAACTGAGGATAGTTACAATAAAACAAATCTGAACACTTGTAGAATTATTAGGGATTTTAACAGCATCTCCAAGGGTAATATCTAAAATTGTTAGTTAAAACATGTTTGACTAAAATTTTATTCAACCTTTAAGCATTTTTACTCGAGTGACATTAGCTATAATCATTAGCTAATTCATAGTATTATTCTTTTAATTAATTTTAAATATATAAATAAAAAATTTTTTTTTTTTTGAAAGGAGTTTAATTAATTATATTTTAAATTACTGGAAATAAAATAATATATTTAATAAAAAGATATTTATTATAATATTATAATATTTTTATATTTATATCAATATTTTAAAGTAAATATTATAAAATAAAAATGAGTAATTATTATGAACATTACTTACATATAAAATAAAATATATGACTAAAATATATATTAATATATTAGAATTTTTCTAAATTTAGTTAACAATAAAATATTTATCACACTTAATATTACATAACATTTTTTTTATTTATAAAAATACAAGGAGTACATCTATACATTTATAAATATAATAATTATGAATATATATACATCATTTTCATATTATAATATTATATATTTAAATCTTAAACATGTTATAAAAAATTATCAATTATAAAATTTAGAATAAAATTTAGGCTAGATTATGGCTGAACAATCAACAAATGTGGGGTGTTTATTTTTGGTTATCTAAATTTATACCTAACAGTCTTACCAAATTACACCTAGAGGGGGGTGAATAGGTGATTATGGCTAACTAGGATTACTTTTAAATTTTACCCGATAATAGCTTACTGAGATTTTACCAACTGAAGCTCAGATGACTAAATGCAATGCAGAAAATAATGTGCAGGAAAGTAAATAGAACACACAAGAATTTTAGCCAGGTTCCACCCCTAAGCCCCTATGGTCTACGTCCTGGTCCGTTACCAACTTGGTAAGAGAATATATTATTGATCAATGAAGGTTACAACTACAAGATATAATAATATATATCCCTTTATCCGAGCTGCTCTAAGTACTATACTACCCCGTAGTACAAACTCCTCTAGCAAGTACCACTAAACCCTTGTTTCCCTAGCCAACTTATCCAGCAACTAATCAATATAATTGAACAATACAAATCAGTGATAAAGTTTACAACTCAAACTATAAACTCTCTTCAATAAAATACGCGTATATATTTAGAGCTCGAGAGTATTTTAGAAACAATAAAGATCAGGAGTTGTATGTGTTCTTGCTTGCAAAATTCCTCAGTCATAAAACTGCAAGAAACCACATATATAACCACACATTAACGTTTGAAACATTCTCAACAACTTACAACGGCTAGAATCCAATTCTACCGTTTAAGATCGTTGGGATGGTTTCCAACGTTCATGTGTATGTTAGATAGAAGAGAAAGAAAGATGTTCAACGTACAGAAAATATCTCTTCTATTTTGTAGAGTATAAAATGTTTTAATGAAGATAGGAGAAAGAGTTTGAAAGAGAAACAAACTCCTATTCTTTAGGAAATCAATTTGAATGATTAAAAATGTTTTATAAATGAGCTCTCTATATATCATGCACGTTTATTATATTAGAGAAGTCCTTACAACTGATATATATATAAAGATCCTATAAAATCTCCATGAAATTCGACTTCCTTGTTGAATCTGGACTGTGCATCTTGGCTTGCTGTTATTCTGACAATCGTGATCATAGCTTGCTGAAATAGATTACTGTCTTATGATAGCTTGCTGTCATGATACTTAAACAGCACTGATATCAAGCTGTTATATCCTGCAAACATTCTCAAATAACAACATGATGGCTTGCTGTGTTGTGATCATCAAAACTAAGGAGTTACAATCTCCCCCTTTTTGATGATTACACACATTTAGGAGAATTATAAAAACTCCCCCTAAATCTATGCATATCTCAAAAACTTATAACATGTTACTGCAATTAATATAAATGACACATATGCATATCCAAATATCCAATCATAACTAACAACCAGCATAAATCATTACATCAAGTCTTAAAAACCAAAAGTCAATTTAAACCAAGTAGCATCATAAACCAAGTAGCAAACCACAGATTAAACATAAGCCAACTAGTCAACAGAAATTCTTAACCATAAGTCAACAGAAGATTGTCTTAATAACCAAACAGAAATAAACATAAGCATCATAAAATAAGTCTCCTAAATTTCTCCCCCTTAAAGCATCAAAAAGATTCAGGTTGAGGGCTGATCAGAATTATAAGATAAAGCATCAAAACACACAAACAAGTAACGACAATAAACAGATAATGACATATCATAATTAAAAAATTACATTAAACACAAAATTGCCATTTTAAATAACCAATCATAGTAAGCTAATATGAAAAATGATAGTAAGCCAACATTACCGAATTTCCAAAGATAGCTTGCCATTATACACTGCACATGCCAAGTTCCCTTCGAATGGTTGAAAATCTTGCTTCGCCAAGGGGTTTTGTAAGGATATCTGCCAATTGATATTCAGTATGTACAAAAACTAATTCAATCTTACCTTTGGCAGCATTATCTCTCAAGAAATGATGACGAACATCAATATGCTTTGTTCTTGAGTGATTAACCGGATTCTTTGATATGTTGATGGTGCTAGTGTTGTCACAATAGATTGGAACTTTGCCACACTTGATTCCAAAATCTCGTAGAGTCTGAATCATCCACAAAATTTGAGAGCAACAACTACCAGCTGCCAAATACTCACCTTCTGCTGTGGATAATGCAACTGAAGTTTGTTTCTTACTTTGCCAAGATACGAGACTTTGTCCTAAATATGTACAAACACCACTTGTGCTCTTTCTATCAGTTTGACAACCTGCATAGTCAGCATCACTATACCCCACAAGATCAAATGTGCTTGTAGTAGGATAAAATAACCCAAGATTAATAGTCCCACTTAAATATCGAAATATTCTTTTAACTGCATTTAAGTGTGATTCCTTAGGTTTAGCTTGAAAACGAGCACAAACACATACACTATACATAATATCTGGCCGAGAAGCAGTAAGATATAAGAGACTACCAATCATACCTCTATACTTCTTGATATCAACATCTTTACCTTTTTCATCCGATGTCAGCTTGCTATTTTGATTCATTGGAGTAGATTTCGGCTTGACATTGTCAAAACCAAATCTGGTCAGCAAATTCTTGACATATTTTGATTGATGCACATAAATTCCATCTTTAGATTGTTTAATTTGGAGCCCCAAGAAATAATTGAGCTCACCCATCATGCTCATGTCAAATTCACTGCTCATACACTTAGAAAACCACTCACACATAGAATCATTAGTGGATCCAAAGATTATATCATCTACATATATCTGGACAATCAAAATATCATTACCATTTTGCTTAGTAAATAAAGTAGGATCAATTTTACCTCGAATGAAGCCATTTTTGATCAAAAACTTACTAAGCCTCTTGTACCAAGCCCTTGGTGCTTGCTTTAAGCCATATAATGCCTTCTTGAGCTTGTAAACATAGTCTGGATGATGTTCATGTTCAAAACCAGGGGGTTGCTTAACATAAACTTCCTCTTCCAGAAATCCATTAAGAAAAGCACTTTTGACGTCCATTTGATGTAGCTTGATCTTCTTGAAGCATGCATAAGCAAGAAGCATCCTAATTGATTCCAATCTAGCTACTGGAGCATAAGTTTGATCAAAGTCAATGCCTTCTTGTTGGTTGTACCCTTGTGCTACGAGCCTTGCTTTATTTCGAGTAACAGTACCAAATTCATCCACTTTATTCTTGAAAATCCATTTTGTACCAATGATTGAAGCATCCTTTGGTGGCTTGACCAGTTCCCAAACATCACATCGTTCGAATTGATTGAGTTCTTCTTGCATAGCCGTGATCTAATTTTCATCTTCAAGTGCTTCTTTGACATTCTTGGGTTCCTCTTAAGCTAAAAATGCAGCATAAGCACAAAAATTTGCAGTGCCTTTTCTTGTCTTGAGACCATCAGAAATATCACCAATAACCAGTTCTGGAGGGTGATTCTTCACTGTCCATGTAGCTTTTGGCAATGAATGCTTTGCAATATCTTCATGTGAAGTCTTCCTTATTTTAGATGGAGGAGCTAAGTCTTCACCATCATAGATTGGCATTTTATCCTTTGCTCTATTTCCTCTAGGACCATCAAGAGTCATCTTTGCCATCTTTACAATTGCATCATCAACTGGAGTAGAAGGTTCTGCTTGCTAATTTCCTGAGGCAGTTTCAATTTCAGCTTGCTGTTTTCCAGAATCAGTCTCTGTTTCAGCTTGCTGTTTTGGAGTAGCCTTCTCTATTTCAGCTTGCTGTTGTCCAGCTTCACCTGCATCATCTTCCTCGTCTCTTGGAAGATCATTGTTAGGTTCTTGAAAAGTAACATCTATAGATTCCTCAATAATATGCTTAGACAAATTATAAACTCTATAGGTTTTACTAATAGAATAACCAAGAAAAATAGCTTCATAAGATTTAGCATCAAATTTACCATCATTACCAATTGTCTTGAGCACAAAACACTTTGAGCCAAAGATTCTGAAGTAACTGATGTTGGGCCTCTTTTTTTTGAGCAATTCATATGGAGTCTTGTCCAAAATAGGTCTTATCAATACTCTATTCAGAACATAGCATGCTGTGTTGACTGCTTCTGCCCAAAAACTTCTAGGTAACTTGCTTTCTTGCAACAAAGTCCTTGCTGTCTCTTGCAGTGACCTATTCTTGCATTCCACCACACCATTTTGTTGTGGAGTCCTTGGAGCCGAGAACTCATGTGATATTCCTCTTTCTTCACAATAAGTAACAAAGTCTTTTTGGAATTCACCACCTCGATCACTCCTTATTCCTACAAGCTTTGTATTGAGCTTATTCTCAAGTAATTTAATTAGTTTCTCAAACTCATTAAAAGCAGCATCTTTAGTTCTAAGAAACAATACCCATGTAAAACGAGAATAATCATCAACAATTACAAAACCATATTGCTTACCTCCTATACTTTTATAAGCTTCTGGACCAAATAAGTCTAAATGTAAAAGTTCTAAGGGTTTAGAAGTAGATACCATTTTCTTTACTTTGTGAGTACTTCTAATTTGCTTGCCTAATTGGCATGCCGAACACACCTCAGTCTTGACATACTTGATTTTGGGTAAACCTCTGACTAGCTTCTTCTTTGAAAGCTTGTTAAGTAAGTCCATGTGAGCATGACCCAATCTTCTATGCCAAACATAAGGATCAATGTCTATTGCAGCAAGACAGCAAGCTGTTTTCTGCAACTCAAAGTCCAAAATATATATATTTCCTTCCCTTCTAGCAACTAAGGGGACTTTGTTAGTACCAATAGTAATAATACACTTATCAATACCAAAGTTAACAGTATGACCATCATCATATAACTGACTTATGCTAAGCAGATTATATTTAAGGCCTTTAACATATTGAACTTTATCAATTGAAATGTGTTTATTACCTATTTTACCTTTTCCAAGAATTTGAAGAGTTTTTCTATCACCAATAGTCACTCTTCCACCCTTTTTCATCTGAAGACTCAAGAATTGTGCTTTGTCTCCACTCATATATCTAGTACATCCGCTATCTAAAATCCATTGAGTTGATTTGACTCAAGCGGCAAGACACATCTACAAAACAAATAAAACAACTCAACCTTTTGGTACCCAAAGTTTGTTGGGTCCGACATGGTTAGCAGATAAAATATATAAAACATGTAAATTAGATTTCTTTATCCATTTTTGGATAAATCTAGGTGATTTAACTTTGCTAGCCTGATGATGGTAAGCTGTCTTTGTTCTGCCATTATGATCATAGTAAGTTGTTTTCTGTTTGTTTCCTCCATGGTATGATTTTTGTCCATTCTGAACTTTGCAATGCTTTTCAAGATGCCCTTTTTTTCCACATCTGTTGCATATCTTCCAAGGCATAGCATAATCATAAGGTATGCCATGTTTTCCTTCATATCTTAGAGCTTTGTCCTTCTTGTTTGCATTCATTCCAATTCCTTCTCTGACCAATGGAATATTTGTGTTGTTCATCATAGATTTCAGACTTTCTTCTCCTTGAACAAACGATCCCATGCCCTTTTTCAGATCCTCAACTTCCTTTGTGAGCAGATCAATCTTTTCAGCTTGCTGACTTATGATTTCAGCTTGCTGAGATGGTTCTTCTGCTTGATTTGAAGGTGTTGCATCTATTGATTCTCTGATTTTGAACAGCTCCAAACATTCATCCCTTGCTTCAATCTCCTTCTTTAACTCTGTGATCTCCATTAACTGAGTCTTGTTTTTTTAGGAGAATTTTGTTGAAGTTTTCCACATGACTAAATTTAGCTTGAAGATCCTTGATTTCAGCCTCTTTGTCAGCTTGTGTAGGTACCTTCTTGTCAATCCAAGTATCTACTTTGCTCATCAAATCTTGAACCATAGTCTTGAGATAATTATTCTTCTCTTTTAGCTTGCTATTTTCAGCTTTAAGAGAATAATATTCACCCATAGATACATTCTTACATTCCTGTATGGTTAGTGGTTCCAAAACAATATTTTCAGAAGATAAATTATATTTACAAGAGTTTACCTCACTCTGATCTTCTTCTGAATCACTTTCTAGGTATCCACTTTCTGAATTTCCTCGAAAGAATCATCATCAAGTCCAACTAGGGCAAGATTGACCATGTCTCCACTTGAATCATCACTGGAAACTGAGTCATCATCACTCCAAGTCATTAGAGCTTTAGCTTTCTTTTTATCCTTGAAGACAGTTTGCTGTTTTGACTTCAATTTATAGCAGTCCCGCTTATAATGGCCTGGCTTTCCACATTCAAAGCATGTCTGATCTTTAGAATCCTTGTTGGGCTTCTTGTTGTTGGAAAATCTGCTTTTATCTCTTTTCAGCTTGTTCTTCTTCTCGATCATCTTTCTGATCTTCCTGGATATTAAAGCTAGTTCTTCGTCTGACTCATCTTCAGATTCAAGTAAGCTATCATTAGTGTGAAGAGCTAATTGCTTCATTTGAGCAACTGGAGCTTGCATAGAACTTGATTGGCTTTCCTTGATTTTGCTTTCAAATTGTTCCAATTCTGCAAAAACAGCCAATTGATCCATAGTATCTATAGTTGGAGAGGATTCTAGAGCTGTTACCTTTGGTTCATAGATAAATGGCACAGCACTAAGTATCTTCATGTTGATTTCCTCTTGTGGGATATTTTGCCAAGCTGCTTTAAGGCATTCAGATTTATCTGGAATCTAGCTTGACTTTCTCCAATAGTTTCTCCATCTTGAAGCTTGAAATTTCCAAACTCATTCATTAGTTTACTCAATTTCACCTTTCTTAAACTCTTGGATCCTTCGTGATACAATTCCAGAGTATCCCATATCTCTTTAGCTGATTTGCATGAAGAGACTTTATCACATTCACTAGGACATAACCCATTCATGAGAGAATTCCTAGCCTTTCCATTGAAGCTGTATTTGATTAGTTCAGCCTCTGTGAGATCATCAACGTCTTTCACTTTGCCTTCTTTGTCCTTGAACTCAAAAGGACCCTTCTGAACAACTCTCAAAGATAGTGGCTCCCTGGATAGATACACTTCCATGCGACCTTTCCACCAGTTATAGTTTTCTGTACCAAGCAAGAGAGGTGCTCGGTAATCTGAGGTTCCTTCGGGATATTTGTCAGCCATTTTGATCGAATACTATTCCTGTTACAGAAAGATTAGTATACCAAAGCTCTGATATCAACTGAAATTACACCTAAAGGGGGGGTGAATAGGTGATTATGGCTAACTAGGATTACTTTTAAATTTTACCCGATAATAGCTTACTGAGATTTTACCAACTGAACTATAATCTGACAATGATAGTAAGCTGGGATGACTAAATGCAATGCAGAAAATAATGTGCAAGAAAGTAAATAGAACACACAAGAATTTTAGCGAGGTTCGACCCCTAAGCCCCTATGGTCTACGTCCTGGTCCCTTACCAACTTGGTAAGAGAATATATTATTGATCAATGAAGGTTACAACTACAAGATACAACAATATATCTCCCTTTATCCCAGCTGCTGATAATGGCTTGCTGAAACCCTGTTTAAGAACCTGCTCTCTAAGTACTATACTACCCCATAGTACAAACTCCTCTAGCAAGTATCACTAAACCCTTGTTTCCCTAGCCAACTTATCCAGCAACTAATCAATACAATTGAACAATACAAATCAGTGATAAAGTTTACAACTCAAACTATAAACTCTCTTCAATAAAATACGCGTATATATTTAGAGCTCGAGAGTATTTTAGAAACAATAAAGATCAGGAGTTGTATGTGTTCTTGCTTGCAAAATTCCTCAGTCATAAAACTGCAAGAAACCACATATATAACCACACATTAACGTTTGAAACATTCTCAACAACTTACAACAGCTAGAATCCAATTCTACCGTTTAAGATCGTTGGGATGGTTTCCAACGTTCATGTGTACGTTAGATAGAAGAGAAAGAAAGATGTTCAACGTACAGAAAATATCTCTTCTATTTTGTAGAGTATAAAACGTTTTAATGAAGATAGGAGAAAGAGTTTGAAAGAGAAACAAACTCCGATTCTTTAGGAAATCAATTCGAATGATTAAAAATGTTTTATAAATGAGCTCTCTATATATCATGCACGTTTATTATATTAGAGAAGTCCTTACAACTGATATATATAAAGATCCTATAAAATCTCCATGAAATTCGACTTCCTTGTTGAATCTGGACTGTGCATCTTGGCTTGCTATTATTCTGACAATCGTGATCATAGCTTGCTGAAATAGATTACTGCCTTATGATAGCTTGCTGTAATGATACTTAAACAGCACTGATATCAAGCTGTTATATCCTGCAAACATTCTCAAATAACAACATGATGACTTGCTGTGTTGTGATCATCAAAACTAAGGAGTTACATATTATACCTAACAGCTGAAACATTGGAGATGCTCTAATCCCTTCTGTTTAATCCACCATGACAAATCATTTTTTAAATAATTTTTATCCCTTCACTATAATGGCATTAGAAAAGGATATAAAATTTAAAAAATATTAGTCAATTCACATGGGTATTCCTGAAAATAACTATTAGATAAAATCTTAAAATGAATATCGTCATGTGATGTTTAACCTAACCCATATTTTAATAAAACTTAACCCATATATTAATAATGATGTGATTACTTTCCTCAATTATAATTTTGGTATTAAATCTTCTAAAACAAACATTTTCTATGTATTTTAATCATGCACTTAAATGCACTTAATATGTGCATATGAGAGTAAAATTTGACATATTCATTTTTTTATGTGATATTGAATTTATTTGCTATTTCTATTATTATAACTTATATGATAACATTTTTATCATATTTTTCTTTTCATATATAATGATTGAGTTACTTAAATATTTATGAATAATTTCAATTACATTTAAACTAAGGATAGTTACAATAAAACAAATCTGAACACTTACTAGAATTTTTTAGTTATCCACAATATCCAAACAAATAATTTTTTAATAACTCATGGCCTATCTAAAGAACATTCGGACTTTCATGTAGCTAGGGGATTCGATTGCAGAAATGATATTGTTGTTGTGTCCAACAGTGCCCATCCTCCATACTTTTCGTGACTTCCAACTTAAATCAATTATTTCTGGTAATTTGATTTCCGGGATATCAGTGGATGAGAAACGGATCCTGTAACTATGCATACAAACTTTATTTGAGTAAATAATTATGGCTTTAACAATTAAAAGGAGAACATTTATTGTGACTGAGTCATATCCTTAAACGGTGACAACACTTACCAGTAGTTTTTGAATGCTTAGTTGAAACTGGATTTATATTAGGCAAGAAAGGACAAGATCTCTTTGCTTTTCTGCTCCCTTGAGCTCTAAAGAACTCTTGTCCTGTGAACGTCAAGATGATATTTAATTATAGACCGTTCAAGTTAACAATGTATAATTAGCAAACAATATTAATATATGATCATTTACTTGGACCTCAGAATGGGTATAATTACCATTGCTTGAAGAAGGCCTTTCCCCTGTTTGTTGCAGAGTTTGAGTTGCTATACCTTTTCTAGCACATACCTTATTCTCCACCCATATCAATTCTTTGATTAGACGGGTTTTTTTGTTTTCTCTTTCATCATCACTGTCAATGACATCAGTGAACACATTCAAAGCTTTATCACCCTCTTCTACAACAGCATGAGTTTCAAAACCTGGCATAATTGTTGGAGTCACTACTTCAATGCCACCTCAGCATGAAGTAGTGCCTCTTCTTCAGTCATCAATGACAGCTTCTCAGCCATCCATTTTTGCCAGCTAGCAACATGTAGTATAGATTTAGTAGATGCTAGTTAGTTATTTTTTCTTAATATAAAATCAATAGCAGTGTATTCATTTTTGTGGTGTGTGTAATTCTACAATATGAAAGTCAGTTAAATAAAAAAACTAGGTTCTTCTCTCTGTTACTAAGGCTTAATCTCCATTAATCAAAAAGCTTCAAGTTCAATATGGTATCAGAGCAGATTTTACAGCGATTACGTATTTGATTTACATTTTTCTGTTTGAAGACGTTGATTTCTGGAATCTCTCTACAATCTCTCTGAATCTCAAAGCAATTCTCGATCTCAAATCATAAAATACGAAAGGTGTTATCTCTTCAACTATGAGCTTCATTTCTTGTGCGTTTTCTGCGATTAGATCTGTTAACAGTTTTAGGTCAAATTGATCTTTGATATTGTTTATCGAGTTGCAATTCTGGATAATTGATTGTTTTTTTTGCGATTGAACTACTTGTATTTCTCTTCGATTCATCATGACTGAGAATAATCGTGTTAAGAGTCCTAATCAAGATCCTTCTAGTGTTTATTTCATTCATCCATCAGACTCGAACTCATCTCAACTTGTTTCGGTAAAATTTAATGGAAATGGATTTAATAATTGGAAGAGATCCGTGTTACTGTCGTTATCAGCAAAGAATAAGCTTACGTTTGTTGATGGATCTATTGATAAACCTGAAGTTACATCTATTGAATTCAAAGCTTGGGAACGCTGTAATGATTTAGTCTGTTCATGGCTCATATTCAATCTCGATGATAACATAGCTAAAAGCGTGTTATTTCTTAAGATTGCTCACGAAATCTGGAATGATCTCAATGAGAGATTTGGCTATACTTCAATGACTCAAGTATATGCTTTAGAACAACAATTAAATGAGTTAACTCAAGGAGCTGATAAGATTTCTGAGTTTTTTACTAAAATGAAGTCTATGTGGGATGCTATGAGTGATGCAAATCCTTTGCCTCAATGTACATGCCTGAAATGCACTTGCCATTTGGAACAAAGAGTACATCAGATGCAGGAGACTCAAAGGATGATTCAGTTTATGATGAAGCTAAATGATGATTACTCTGTAGTGAGAGCTAATATTCTGATGCAAGTTCCTATGCCAAATGTTACTAGTGCATACAGATTGTTTGCACAGGAGGAGAGACATAAAGAGATTGCTCAGATCAAAAATCAATCTGATTCTCTAGCCTTTTATTCTGACAGCAGAAGATTCAATGGTGGAAAGAATATTAAAGCAGCTGGTGTCAACACTCAAAATGGATTTAACTATCCTAAACCTGCAGGAAATTTTGTGAAGAAACCTAACTCTCAGTACTATTGCACTCATTATAAAATTGCTGGTCATAGCAATGACAGGTGTTTTAAACTACATGGTTATCCACCAAATTTTAAAGGTTTTAAAGACAGAAAAGTGGTAGCTAATGTTGCTGCTCAGAGTGATGATTCAAGTCACACTACTGCTGATCAGAATTGTCCCATAACTGTTAGTCAATACAATCAGTTGATGGGACTTTTGCAGAAACAACAGATTTCTGGTGCTAATAATGATCCAGTTAACCATTCATCTCATGCTCTACTAGCAGGTACCTTCTGTTTATCATCTTGTGCATCTGTGGACTGGATCCTAGACAGTGGTGCCACAGACCATATTTGTTCTAAACTGGAGATGTTTACTAATTACAGAGCATGTGATATTTTAAGGCATATCACTGTACCAGATGGTAGGAGGATACAAATTTGTAACACTGGAGATATTATTTTGACTCAGGGCATAGTCTTACATAATGTTCTACATGTTCCAGAATTCAAATTTAATCTCATATCCATTCAAACTTTGTGCAAAGATTTAAATTGCAGTATAGTTTTTGATCATGTTAACTGTTTCATTCAGGACCTTTCACAGAAGTTGCCTCTGAAGCTTCTTGGTAAGCAACAAGGAGGTCTCTACAATGTCAGCATTCCTGAATATCAATCCCATAGTGTATGTTGTTCTACTGTTGATGAAACAAAGTTATGGCATCTACGTTTAGGCCACATTCCATTCTCTCAACTAAAGCTTTTCAATCCTGAATGTGATGGAGTTACTGCTCAAAAGGAAGTCATCTGTCAGATATGTCCAGCTTCAAAGTAATCAAGGCTTTCATTTCCTCAGTCTAGTATTAAAACATTGTCTGTGTTTGAATTGCTTCATTTAGATATATGGGGTCCCTATCAAACTAAGACTCCATCTGGTTGTAATCAGTTTTTAATAATAGTGGATGATTTTAGTCGATTCACCTGGGTTCATCTTATTAAACACAAGTCAGATGTTGTTAATATTTTGAAGAATTTTGCTGCTTATGTCACCACACATTTCAAGACAAATATTAAAGCTTTTCGTTCTGATAATGCAAAAGAATTTTGTGAAGGAGATTTGTAATTGTTTTGTCGGCAAAATGGAATAGTTCAACAAAGAAGTTGTAGCTATACTCCGCAGCAAAACGGGGTGGTGGAGCGCAAACACCGTCACCTGCTTGAGACAGCTCGTGCTTTATCTTTTCAGTCTCGATTGCCTATGACCTACTGGGGGAGTGTTTCTCTGTGCCATATTTCTGGTAAATCGTATGCCCTTAAGAAGTATTAATAATCATACTCCATATTTTAAGCTTTACAACACACTTCCTGATATTAGTGATCTTAAAGTTTTCGGGTGTCTATGTTTCATTTCTACAAATATTGTTCACCGTACCAAATTTGATCAGAGAGCCATACCTGGTGTGTTTATTGGATATCCAGTAAATACAAAAGGGTATAAAGTCCTTGACTTAAACACAAAGAAGATTGTTATTTCTCGTGATGCTGTGTTTCATGAGAAACATTTTCCATACCATTTTCAACCTACAAATGATTCTTTTTCTTCTGACATATATTTGCCTGCCATGACATCTTTTCGAACTGATTCATATGATAATTTCTTTGATTCTCTTGACATTCATGCTAATGATTTTATTTCCCAACCTCCCAATTCTTTTGACAATATTGTTGAGAATTCTCCTGGCTCCAGTACTTCTGATGAGGACTCTACTTTAATTGATCTTAGTGAACTCGATGTTTCTATGCCAATCAGACAGTCCACTAGGATATCTAAGAAACCATCTTACTTAAATGATTTTGTTTGCAATACGTTTGTCCAAGCTGATTCAAGCCCACATTGGTGTAATCTTGTTCAGTATGATAGTTTACCTAGACTACAGAAGTGTTTGATAACCAAAATATGTGATATTCATGAGCCTTCTAGTTATGTCAAAGCCAGTGTTCATCCCCTTTGGGTAGAGGCCATGTCCAAAGAGATTTCAGCTCTAAATACCAACAACACTTGGGAACTAGTTGATCTACCCAAAGGTAAGAAAGCAATTGGATCCAAATGGGTTTTTAAAGTTAAGCTTAAGTCTGATGGTTCTTTAGAGCGTTGCAAAGCTCGATTGGTTGCCAAAGGTTTTAATCAGCGTTACGGGATTGATTACGAAGAAACATTTTCTCCAGTTGTTAAGATGTCTACTATTCGATGTCTAATTGATGTTGCTGCTAGTAAACGTTGGCCATTATATCAACTATATGTGAATAACGCATTCTTACATGGTGACTTAGTTGAAGAAGTGTTCATGAAGGTCCCTGAGGGTGTTCCAAACCCTGATAACAAAGTTTGTAGACTGTGAAAATTAATTTACGGGCTTAAGCAATCCTCTCGTGATTGGTTTACAAAGCTTCTATTTACACTTAAAGCTCAAGGCTTTGTCCAGTCCAAAAATGACTATAGTCTGTTTATCAGACATACTGGTAGTTTAATTTGCTTGGCAGCCGTCTATGTTGATGATATTATTCTTACAGGAACTGATTCTCAGGGTATTACTCATCTTAAACAGCATCTTAACTCTGAGTTTGGAATTAAGGATCTTGGTGTCTTGAACTATTTTTTGGGAATTGAGGTCAGCTATCTCCCTTCGGGTATTTTTCTTAGCCAAAAGAAGTTTACAAATGAGTTGTTAGCTGAGTATCCTTTTTCTGTAAACACTAAAGCTTCCATTCTTTTACCTTCGACTCTTAAGCTTTCAGCTTGGGATGGTGATTTATTACCCAATCCCGAGTTATATCGTTCACTTGTGGGGAAGTTGAATTTTTTGACTCACACTAGGCCTGATTTGGCTTATGCTGTTCAATCTCTTAGTCAGTATATGCAACAGCCCAGACAACCCCATTTAGCTGCTCTTAAACATACCCTTTGTTATGTTAATCATACTATTGGCCAAGGGATTTTGTTAAAAGCTGATGCTAATATTACTCTCCAGGCTCTCAGTGACTCAGGCTGGGCTGCTTGTGTTGATTCTCGCAAGTCCGTTACTGGTTATATTCTTCTTCTTGGTTCTTCCTCTGTCACGTGGAAATCAAAGAAGCAGACAACCATTTCTCGTTCTTCCTCTGAAGCAGAATATCGAGCTATGACATCTGCTACTTCAGAGGTTACTTGGCTTGTCCGTTTGCTGGCTGATTTTGGTGTTCATAATTTAAAACCTGTGACATTGCACTGTGACAATCAACCCGCTATTCATATTGCCAAGAATCCGGTGTTTCATGAACATACGAAACACATAGAGATTAATTGTCACTTTACTCGTGATAAGGTGCTTGAAGGTCTCATCCAACTGACTTATCTTCCCACTACTTCTCAACTTGCTGATTTGTTAACCAAGTCCTTGCCAGCGCCACAGTTTCAGCTTCTTTTGTCCAAGTTAGGTTTCCATGATCTTCATTCTGGACATCCTAACTTGAGGGGGGGTGTTGGAGTCACTACTTCAATGCCACCTCAGCATGAAGTAGTGCCTCTTCTTCAGTCATCAAGGACAGTTCTCAGCCATCCATTTTTGCCAGCTAGCAACAGGTAGTATAGATTTAGTACATGCTAGTTAGTTATTTTTTCTTAATATAAAAACAATAGCAGTGTATTCATTTTTGTGGTGTGTGTAATTCTACAATATGAAAGTCAGTTAAATAAAAAAACTAGGTTCTTCTCTCTGTTACTAAGGCTTAATCTCCATTAATCAAAAAGCTTCAAGTTCAATAATAATTAATTGTTGTTAGTTAGATAAGTATTGTATTTTAACTACAATTAGGAGAAAATAGCGAGGAAGTGTTCCTAAAAATATCAGTTTCCTGTCCAATTTATAATTTGATCAATTTCATTTTTCAAATTTTTCATATAGCTTTTTGGGACTACAAAGAAGATTATATAATCCAATGTCAAAAGAAGAAAGCGAATATGCTGATTTACATGGTCTAGACCATTATTTAATAGCTATAAGAATAGACTAGTGTATGGTGCTTAGATATACGGATATAAGTGCACCTGAAGTTTCTGGCTCAAATGAAGTGTCTTTTTTGTGTGATGCTTGAGAGGTTTCCATTAGTTGAGGTTGATCAGAAGTCATAATTTCTACCGCTACCCTCGCTAGCAATTCTAGTGAAACATTATATGGGATCTCTGCTTCACTTTCACCAATACTGTCCACCTTGTTTATGTCCTTAGCATGAGGTTTAGTATTGTTCTTTTTTTGGGAACCTATCCACAATTAACTTTTATTATAGATGAAATAATAATAATTGAAAAATAACAATTTAAAGAAGATTTAGATGTAGAGTTTTTTTAAATGCAAAGTATATTGGGAGGAAAAAATAAAATATACAGAAACATGATAGTGTAACCCAACACCTCATGGTTTAGGCTTATTCTTAGATTAGATTCTGCAACCGTTCACACTAGGTTAGTAAGAAAAGTGTAATAATAGCTTTCTAAACCTATAGCAACCCCTATTTTTTCATGTTGCCGTATAGTCAAAATGTGTTACCAAAATGACATAGATGATTAAAGATGATTTTTTAATTTAACTAATTAATAATTAACATAGAAATGATATAATAATTGAAATATATTCTTTAATGTAACTCAAAATTATATTTTTTTAAAAGTGATTTTAATAAATTAATTTATGGACTTTTGTAGAAATTAAATATACGCAAAATAACTTATTTTTTAATATTTAATAAATATTAAATTTCTTTTACTTGTTTAAAACTAATTAAATAAATTTCAACAATTATTTTAAAATATTGATTAAATTCTCTAAAAATAATTTTTTAATTAAAAAATCAAAGTATGTAATAAATTTGAGTTTATGAAAATAAATTATCATAAATTAATTATAATAAATATAATGTATGGAATTTAAAAAATATTATAGACTAAAATATTAAAAATATCATTTAAATTATGCAAAATTAAATATATTAGGCCTTGTGGTTGAATTTTAGGTTTGGGGGTGGGCGGCTAAGTCTTGTATAAGGGGTCAAATGAAATTTTCATTGAGAGCCAAAAACGAAAAGGGGGAATCAGTACACTCCACTCTGACTCTTATCTTCTTCTTTCTTTCTATGCAAATTAGGTCTTCTACCTTTGTCTCTCCATCTAAATTATGGTCCCAGGTGACTTGGGATTCAAGGGTTCAATTAGGGTTTGAACTTTCAGTTTGATTTTGATTTTAAGGTATAATTCTCACTTGATATGTGTGTAATTATTGTGTATCTCTCTCCCTCTGTGTATCTATCTCGCTCTGTGTATTTCATTCTCTCCCTCTCCTTCACTTTGTTATTCTTTCTTTTTTTACCAGATTTTCAAGAAGGCAGTGGTGAATTCGTAATTGATTGAGTAATAACTAATACCCAATTGATCGAGTAATAGCCAAAAAATTTCGATTATATTTTTCAAGACTTAAAGCATTTGATTTTGGGGATTATTTCTAATTAAATCCCCAAAATATTTTTTTTGTATACAAGGTTGTCGATTGTCATATCTGTGGTGATCCAAATTCCATTCTTCGCTTTAAATTTGTCGAGTTCACTGATAAGGGTAAGCTTATAAAAAATACTATTATTATTAACTGTTTATTCGTATTTTGTAGTTGTGTTGATACTCTTAAGTGACGTGGTATGTTCATACTTTATGCAGGAAATGGAAGTTTCAGATAGTCTCATCATTAAGATCCATAATTCTTTCCGTGCTGGCGTACATTTTGCAGCACCAATATCCTCTTTGAGTACAAATGAAGTTGAGTTGGTATGATTAGTTTCATCCTCACATAAACCACTGCTACTTTTATTATTAATATTTTACTACATTTCTTCTTATCATGACATGAACATTTCTACTGTAATTAGGTTCGAGGTGTGTTACAAATATTATGAAGTTTTGGTTATGTTTTCCTCGTGTAGACGGTTGGAGCTGAGGCATCAAGGATGGGTATCAATGGACCCTGGATCACAAAATCCTATCTTGAAATGATCCTTGAAAGAGAAGGTTATAACATATACATACTCTTTGGTGGTTCTAGATTTCATTGTTAAGTATTTTTATCACATGTTACTGTGTTAGGGATGGCATGAACTTAGTGTTAGGATTCTGAAATTGGTTAGAAGTTAAAATTTGTAAACAAAGTGATAAGAGACCTCCATGCTAATAGCCCTGAGCATTTAATAAGATTTTGTTTAACTTCTTGTCATTTGTAAAAGTGTTCAAATAAACATATACTTGCATTTTAAAAACGTTCACAATAATCTGTTACAAGAACATTCCACTAATTTTGAGCGTGAGAAAGCTTTTAAGTCATTTGAATTGTGATATGGATGACTAATATAGAATCCTATAAAAAAGAATAGAATGAAATTTTGCAAACAATGAGTGGTTGCTTGTGAACTCAGAGTTTAGGTCATCCTTTTATTGTTGCTCAAGGATAATTATTTAAATGTCCTATCAATTCAATGAGCTTATCAAGTCTTATTGTTAGATGATATTCAGCCTAAAGCCATTAAAGATTCAAAGTTTCTTACTGCTTTTAACTAAATTATTTAACCTGCAGGCGTACCACGAGTTAATACACCGCCACCTTTATCTAGTAGACCTGTGACCAGGAATGAAGGAGGCTTGATTGTTGCGCCAAAGCCTCTTTGCATTCCACCAAACCTTGTTAATCCCCTTAATGAGTCGATGCAACCATGGACTAGATCTCCAACCAAGTCAAAAATGGAACCTGTATTAGCAACGTGGCGGTTTATTTCATCGGATCATCCAGGTACTGGTGGACCTGTAATTGATGTATGCTTTTTCTCATTGGAAACTGAATAAGTGTCCTTTTTCCTTTTTGGTTTTTTATGGAGTGGTTCTTTTCTTATGTTTACGACTTGTATGCACAAACTCCTGTCTTGAAAAAATCACAGATCCTTCTTCAAGGGATTCCCTGTAGCTTGCTCCAAGGCCGGATTCATACGACATGGATAGGGGATTGCTCCTTTTTGTTCAAGCGATACAGGTACTTATTGTAATTTTGTTTAAAAAGATAATAGTGATTTAAGTTTTTTATGTGATGATAATAATATGTTTAAAATTGCCTCAGTATTTTCTACAACTGCAAGCTGTATTTGCCTACCTTTTTCTTTCTGTTTCAGGTTTTGTTAGAGAACAAGGGTCACCCTGTCATTGTGGGGATTGGTGATCACTTACCCCCTCGGTTTTTATCTCTCTTTATTGTCTTTTATATGTGTTTGTTTTCATTAATATAAATATCTGAAATAAAGTCTGCTTGCTGAAGGACAGAGCAGACCTTAGAGAAGAAAGAAAGCTCGAGTTAATTATGTTATTATCTACAGATTCAGTAGGTTAGCAGATAGGAAAATATTCTTTGAAGGGGTGGATTGACCTTATAAGTTACAAGAAGTAACTTGTATTTTGCCTCTAGGAGGCAGATGTTGAACATTTTTTTTCATTCAAAGAAACACTTTTATCTATATACCAAATTTTATATATTAATTAGTAGCATATATAAGAATTGTTCACTTATGTTCCCGGTCAGAAGTCTATTGTAACTTTTAGGTATTAGGTGGAAATTGGCTTTTAAGTGTATAATGTTCATTCTCTTAACTACTTTTCCTTGTTTGTTTAATGAATATAAAGTGTTTGTCTGGTATGTAAAGATGCTTCTGAAGGATCATGTATTTTTCTTTCGTTATGAATTTGGACACTATAAAACAAGCTAAATCTAGTATCATGGCGGGTACTGGGCAGCAGGTACTGGGCAGCATTTTGATATGTATATGGTCTCTCTTGCTGATTCTTAAATTAACGCTCTGCCATTTAAAGTGTGCTTTAATAAATTTGCATCGACACTACAAGCAAAAAAATCCATAGACATCGCTTTTTGACCGATGTCTATGTTGTTTCACAACCGATGTTGATGTCGGTGATGTCTATTCTAGACATCGGTGGATAACTGATGTCTATACTCGATTAGACTTCAATTTTAGTTATAAAACAGATGTCTATGTGTTGATTATTTACATGAAATGCTATAAATAAATTATTTAATAACTAAATTACACCTAATTAAACATGTTAAACAAATCATGAGCTATGTTTTTTATCACAAAAAATCGATTTTAGTGAAAAATACTGATGTCTATGTGATGATTTTTTCAAAAAATGCTATAACAAAATTATTTAATAACTAAATTACACCTATTAAAACATATTAAACATATATTGAGCTATGTTTTTTGTCACAAAAATATCAATAATTTTGACAGAGGTGATGTAAAATGGCATATTAAACATCTGTTTCTTTAATGAAAGGTGATGTCTAATTTAGCTTATACACATCAGTTTTTTCTAGAATGAAGTGATGTCTATGTATCATTTAGACTTGAACATGTTAGTCTTTCACATCAGTTATTTGTCTTAAACTGATGTACATTGCATTTTTTTACAACAGTTTTGTTTGGTTAAAAGTGATATTTATAACGTCACTTGACATCAGTTTTATCTTAAATAAAGTGATTTCTATGTTTCATTTATACTTGAACCTGGATTCCTTTGACATCAGTTTTTTACCTTAAAGTGATGTACATTATCTTTTTTGACATCAGCTTTTCTTAATTGAAAGTGATGTGTAAGAAATTTATAGACCAAATTGTGTAAAGTTTTACATCACTAATTTTCTAAAAAAGAGATGTACTCGTTACTAATAGACATTTGTTATAAATAAAACCGATGTCCTTTACTACATAACCAAAACTAAAACATTGGAATAACAAGCATCCATACAAATCCAACCAGTCAATCATTCATATATTTAACCATTCAATCATCCGAAAACCACCAACACCAACCCCATCATCTGCATCAATTATCCAAAAATCACCAACACCAACCCCATCATCTGCATCAATCATTCAAAAACTACAGAATCTACATTACGAAATGTATAACCCCTAGCATTTGCAAACCTATACACCAACCCCAGCATTCATACACTTACATTCTTACTACACAGAACCGTCTAAATTACCAAATGTATGACTATGCAAAAGAAAAGACCTTGAGTATAAGAATTGATCAGATATGTTCTTGGATGAACTGCAGAGCCTCAATGCGAACTTCATCTAGCTGTTCAATGCTGTAACACGATCGAGTCTTGGCCAACCACTACAAATTCTAAACAAACAAAATTCAGTACAAGAATGAAAAGTAACCATATCGAAAAGTAATCATATCTCAGTATATTGCAAACTGGAAGCGTCAAAGTAATACCTTTTTAGCAAAATTCAACTTGTCATCATTGATAATTTCTTTCATGTATCGCATTATTAATGCACATTCAATCCCACCGGGTTATTTGGGAGATCCCTATTTCATTAATTAAAAGACAAATCAGGCATGTCAAATAAATTATATATATTAAGCACAAATATTAGGTACTCGATCTATTGTACTTACACTAAGAAACTTTGCCTTGCCCATCTTGTTGCCCCTGCCGGTTTCAGAGTTATAACTTTTCAAAGCCCTGCATAAAAAACATAAAATCTCATACAATGTACATAAATGAACATGCAATTATACCAAACTGTTACGTTAATAAAAATATACCTTGATAACGCCTTTTCTAGTTCTGAAAATTGTGTCGGGTGAGGTAGTGGATTCAGAATATATATTTCCCCTTCCTAGATAACGACCAAAATCCAATGCATACTATTTTCACAAAAAAAACAAAGACAGATAGGACACATCACATAGAAGTTTGTACTGTACTGTCCATGTTTTTAATTTTCAGTCTTACAATAAGTATTTACTTTTGATTATGCGGAAGAAAGAATAGGCGATTCAGGTTACCCTCTCTCAACCGATTTAAAATATATTCTTCAAAATCAGCATTCACGTGATATGTGGATCCGGGGTCAATAAAAGCAAATGTCTCCGCCAGTTCTGGTATTTCACCAATCTCAGAATTCAAGTGCTTATCGAAAGAGTGCTGATATTAAAATGCAAGTTCAGGAAAATTACAAACATTAAAAAGAAATGATCATTAAAAAGAAAAAAAGGTAACTTACGCCATGTAACTTGCAACTACTGCTTGACCCAACATTTCAAACTCCAATAAAGACACAACATTCTCATGCAACAAATAAATTGTTTTTTCATGTCCAAACACATTCAGCTCACATCGAACCTGGATACTGACCCCGGTAGTTTTCATCCAAGTTGTTGCATATTTATACAACAACTTAAAGCCCTTTTGCACTTTCGCACCTGGCTTTGCTTGAAAAAATTGTGCCTTCAAATCCTGCAACCCGTCATTCTTTTTAATTTTTTCAGCACTTGTTCGGGGCCTTTCTTTTTTCTGCACCTGATGATAATATAAAACCAAAATAAAATGTACATACCACTTAATTTTTTGATATCTTAAAATGAACAATTTAATTTCAAAATTTAGACAATATTATATATATATTATTCATCATACCACAACATTTGTGTAGCGAATTAATTCTTGAGGCCATGCGAAAAAAGATCCTAGATCATCACGGACAATCATCATATCATCACCACGTGTCTCAGCTGGAAGTAAGGCATCTGGTTTTATGAGGCCATTAACGGAAACACATTGATGTCCAATTGGTATATCAACTCCATGTACCAAATCAGTTAAATTATCCTCGCGAGGATATACCATACCAAATGCAACCTTATTCTCTAGTCTCTCGACAGATAGCTCATAAGATCGTTGGGCCTATAATATTTAAATAAACAAAATTAAAAAATTAAGGTAACAATGATTTACCTTAGTAGAATAAATGACAAGGTTGCTCACAAAATTAAAATAACTAACGTGACTTCCAGGAGGTGAAGGCCTAGTTGGGCCATCTGTAAAAACACAGTCATCATCTTCATATACCAACACAACTCCTCTTGCAGGTGGTGGATTTGACTTCATTTCTTTATCCTTTTCCGAATCGAAACTTGCCTTTTCAGACGGCATTGGAGAGTGAAAAGTACCTCCACTTTCGAGCACTGACTTCTAGCGATCAATCTCTGCCTTGAGAGCTAGCGTTTTTTTTTTCAAGCAGTTCATCCTTTTGTCGACCACGGGCCATCAACTCTGCCTTTGTGATTCAAAGCGTTGTCTCTCTCAGCAAATTAAATTATTGTTTTGGAGTGATGTACCCTCTAACAGCCCGAACCCTCCCGAAATGCTCATGACTCTCCAAAGCCGTCGTGAGAACATCTTCAGCACCAGAAAACTGAATCTCACCCTTTTTCTTTTTTTCCAACAATGCGTTCTGTTAACAAGAAAATAAATTAAAAGAAAATAAATTAACCAAAATGGAGTTAACTAGTTTTCAATAAAAGATAAATTATAATTATTTCACATAATTTTAATGAGTATGATTAAAGACCAATTAACTTTACCTATTTAAATTACACAAGCTTGCTAAATCAAACATGAAAAAAACAGTACAAAACATTGATAGGGGTCCTATTTATACTGATTCTCCTACTTTACTGATTTATGTCGTCCTAATTTTACTGATTCTCCTACTTTAATGTAATTTAACCAAAATTAAAACTTACAATTTTATCGCATACAACAACCAAATCTTCATCGACCTCTTGTCCGTTTTTCTGCTTACGAGCCTTTTGCCAAAAAATCGCTCTATCCGGTTCTTCTCCCGGATTCAAACTTCTGTTACAAATAAAATTAAATACAGTAATACAAATAACTCCAGGGCTAAAAATTGTAGGACTCTAATTTATTATGGACTGACCTATTATAAATTAAATACAGTTATACAATTAAATGAACTTTTCTTACCTCATCTTCTTTTAAACCGATGTAGCCCTTTCTTGACAACCGGTGATGATATTTTCTCTTAGACACTCTTTCACTTTGTGTTTCATGAATTTCCTAAAAATATGTCACAAGATTACAAAAATTACAACAGACGATGCAAAAAAATCACCAAAATCATATATTACAAAATTAAAATATACATTCCACTTAGAATCAGTCCTCTGTCTCACAAACCTTTTCCAGGTTGCCTTACTAACATAACCATATCCTTTTGGCGGCCTACTCAGCTTCTTGTTTTCTCCAATAAATGGTAGCACATACTTTCTCGTCAAATCAGTCTTAAACTGTCGCCATTTAGAGCCTGCTGACTTTAGGACCATGTTTTCAATTTCTCGTTTAACTTTGAAGGTAGCCTGAAAAAACACAAGTTCACAAAATCATAACAGGAAAAACTTATATTCAAGATTTACATTTGATAATAATTTTTTACAATTGATCTATTACTTGAAGATCTAACCAAATATTTGATTTTAATTTAGGGTCTACATTTGGCCACATAGGAATGTCGATTGGAATCGTAGTCCTGGCCAACATACCAATGTAAGACTACAAACGGGCTCTAGTTTCCCCATTAGGAATTCCCCATTCATTGGCAGTGACTTTAACTTTCTTCCCGCGAGCTTTCCTAACAATCACTTTGTACATTGTGCATACGCCTCGCTTACCCCCAGACTTCCTGTTAGTAGTATTAGTTGTAGTATTTGTCTATTCTGAGTTAGTCGGTTGAGATTCCGATGCATGCCCTTCATTATTTTCATCATTGTTCGGAACATCCTCCAGCCGTTTGGGGCTTCCACCGCTAAGATTCTATGATGCAGACTTTTCTGATTGCTTTCGCAATTACTTTTTTGGTGCCATTCTTTTCTATTCCTCTAATCTGAAAAACTAACTAATATTTAACAGATTAGAACAACTACACACTTCATGGTATAATGTCTAACAGATATGCAGAACATTAAACAAAATTCTCATTTAATTGTCAAGAAAAATTACAGATAGACTTCTATAACTACATTGAAAAATTACAAGAAAACAGAGATCACAAGATACATTATAAATAACAAGAAAAATTACAAATAAGGAGAATATATAGCTAGACTCTTATAACTTTTTGACCCATATATCTGCAACATTTTCTCTTCTTTTACAAACACTTGCATTATCAATATTAGTAGGGTCACATGTAGGGATATTAGAACAGAATGGGGGAGGGTTCCAGGAGGTGTCTTCAGGACCATCTTCATTGTAAACATCATGACCGTCTCGAGTTCTCGCCAATAACACAACGGACCAATTAGCATCAACTGGATCCATAATATAAAATACTTGGTTGACTTTGTCAACAGAGACATGTTTGTCGTTTTTATGACCTGGTCGATTGAAGTTGACAAGGGTGAAACCAAGATCATCGTACTTGACACCTTTGTCACTTGTTGCCCATGTACATAAAAACAGAGGGGCCTTGAATGCGTGGTAGTCTAATTTCCATATTTCCCTGATCACCCCGTAAAATTTTAAATCACTCTCTATAGGATTCATGTCCTTAGCACTAGAGACTTGGACTGTCCTCGTAACTAATGACACACCACTATTCTTTACTACCTTTCCATTATCTCGATCCTTTGTGTGGTATCGGACCCCTTCAACATCATAACTTTCGTAAGTCAAAACTGAAAATGAAGGTTTCCCAGCCAACCATCTTATAGTTTCAGATACGGCTTCCGCATTCTCCTTCATTTCTGTACTGACCTACATATAATTTATTGATGCATATAAGTGGCTACAAATTTAAAAACATGACTTATAAAAATAAAAGAGAAGGAAAAAGAATGTAAACCAACTTTTTGTTCAAATCAATCGGCAAACTGTCGATTGTGCTCTCCCAATAGCCACTGTACACTCTTCTTTTTCCCTCGATAAATCTCTTCCAAATATTTTTTATGCAACCTGAAATTACTTACATCAGATTCGACTAAACTATACCAAATACAACTTTAAAAATTATATGTATACTTTTTATATTTTACTTACATAACATATGATTCCACTTCCGAATTATTATGAAGAACTGAAAGATGAGCCTCATCTCGTTCTTTTTCCGCAACTGACTTCATAGTCACACCACCGATTGGACCAAAAAAATTTTCTTCATCTTTCGGAAGACCGGCTCTTCTACTACTCCCGCTATAGAACTCACTGCAAAATTCTATTGACTCTTCTTTGAGGTAACCTTCAACTATAGAACCTTCTGGATAGAATCAGTTTCTTACATAACTCTTCAATATTTTATTGAAGCGTTCAAATGGAAACATCCATCTATTAAAAACCGGTCCACATAATCGTAGCTCCCTTACGAGGTGGACCATAAGATGTATCGTAACATCAAAAAATGACGGAGGGAATATCTTCTCTAACTCACAAAGGGTCAATATCAAATCTGCTTGTAATTTATTCAACTTCGACACATCTATAACTTTGTTGCACAGAGAGTTGAAGAAAAACACAATCTTATGATACTAACCCTAACATTTTTCGGAAGCACTGAATAAATGCAAACAGGTAGTAGTTGTTGGAGAAGGATATGGCAGTAATTGGACTTTAAACCACACAACTTCATATCAATCATCGATGCACAGTTTCTTATATTTGAAGCATGTACATATGGAAGTTTCATGCCGTACAATGATGCCAATATTGTTTATTTTTCTTTCCGGGAGAGAGTATAAGGGGTAGGAGGTAGGTATGTTCTTATCTCACCTACTTCTGGAGCTAAATCAGGCCGTATTCCCATGTCAACCAAATTAAGACACGAGGCAAGGTTGTCTTTACTCTTGAATTTCATGTGCAGAAGTGTCCCAACTATATTATCACACACGTTCTTTTCGATGTGCATGACATCTAAACAATGTTGAACATGGTGAAACTTCCAATACTCTAACTAAAAACTGAACCTAAGTTGCTGTTGTTGCCCCAACACTTCCTCTCCGCTAAGTGGTTCCGGTGCACAACCAAATTTTTGTTCTCCATTAAAAGTTGTCCTTTGTCTCCTATACGGATGATAAAGATCTAAATACCGACGATATTCTTGGTAGCTCATTTTTCTACTATGACTTAGATATTTAGCCACGGTCTGATCACCGCATACTGGACATGCCCTAAAACCCCTTATTAACGCACCCCGAAAAATTTCCATATCCCGGGAAGTCATTTATTGTCCATATCAAGATTGCCTTTAGAGTGAAAAATGATTTGGTATGGGAATCGTACACATTTGGTTCACCTTCCTCCCATAATTTTTTTAAATCGTCGATCAGTGGCTGGAGATATACGTCAATATCATTACCAGGCTCTTGTGGGCCTGAAATTAATGTTGTTAACATCATAAAATTCCTCTTCATGCATAACCATGGAGGAAGATTATATGTTACTAACATAACTGGCCAACAGCTGTACCGATTATTTAATCCATTGTTGTGTGGATTTATACCATCGGCCGCTAATCCTAAACGTATATTTCTTGCCTCACTACCAAACTTAGGCCATCTACAATCTACATTTCTCCAAGAAGGAGAATCAGAGGGGTGACACATCTTTCCATCTTTGGATCGATTATTTGCATGCCAACTCATTAGTTTAGCATACGATGAAGATTTAAACATTCTTTTATATTTGGGGATTATCGGAAAATACCACATAACCTTAGCTAGCGCATTTACCCAAACTTAACCATCTTTCCCAACTTTCCAGCGAGAGAGATGGCATTTGGGACGCTCAGAAGAAGACTCGAGAATTGGACCCCTGTATAATACGCAGTCATTTGGACAAGCGTGGAATTTAATATACTCGAGGCCTAAATCAGTCAAGGTTTTCTTGGCTTTATACATATTAGACGGAAGCAGATTATCTTTAGGAAGAATTGATCCAATTGATTGAAGCAGATTAGAAAAAGCTTTATCGGAAACTCCAAACCTAGCCTTCCAATTATGTAATTTTAAGACCTACTCCAGTTTAGTACACTTACTTCCCTCAAACAGAGGTTGTTGTGCATCGGCAACAAACCTCTTAAAGTTATCTGACTCTTTATCGCAATCTTCCCTACTATAGGCTGCTTCATACACGTTAAATGTTTCTGAAATTGGTATGGGCTTCGAGGGAGGACAAGTAATACCAATAGATGACCTAGTACTATTATCATGGTTTTCTCCATCCCAAATCCAATCAGAATATCCTAAATTAAACCCTGATTCATAAAGATGACCTCTAATTATATTCACAGAAAACTTTTTGAAGTTAGAGCAGTGTGCACAAGGACAAGGAATTTTCTTAGGGTTTTTAGCATTTTCCTCGGCAAATATCAAGAAGTTTTCATCACCAATTTTATACTGTAGAGAATCCCTATCGGTTTTTATCCAAGACTTATCCATTTAAAACCACCTGGTATGTCACTAAAAAATTCAATATAAGGCTTATATTTATTTTATAAGTCTAATATTTATTTTAGAAGTCTAACTTGATTTTAAGTATGACATCCACACATAGGGCAGACTATAAACGACATAAGAAAACTGAGAATTCATTATTATACATAATGCATATTATACATTTTAATGTTATATATTTTATTATAATATGATGTGAATCGATTTGTAATGCATTAAGTAATTCATATTATACATTTAATTATAGTACTAGTACTAAATATATTCACTAGTCATTCAGTACTTAATGTATAATCACTATATAATTAACTATAATTAACAATAGTATAATAGTCAGATCACGGATGCAGATTATCAAATTATAAATGTACTATTTTCAACTAAACACTTGCATACACAGTGACTAAATTAACCACACACTTGCATACAAAATTCAGAACACGACTACATTTAAATATAACATACTAATACCAAAAAAACACTATCAAAACTAACAAAACAAATCAAATGTATAAGCGTACAAAATAGAGTTGGAAAAGAAAACTCACCGAAGATCAAAAAATTAAACAGCACTAATGTCCTGCAAAAACAAATCACAACATTACAAACAAATGAAAACCTAATTTATAAAAATAAACAAAAATAAACAAAAATACAAATATACAACTAAAAACACCCAAATTACCTAAAGCTTTAAATCATTTTCTCAGATTAGGTCATGTATACAACAAGAAGAAAAGTATTAGCAAGAAGTTTAGACATTAAATTAATAAAAAACAAGGGTATCGAATTAGTTATAACCACAATTTACAAAATTAGGGCTTTGAATTCAAAAATCCTCAACTTTTAAAACTGGTCTTCATGCAGAGAAGACCAGTTCGATTCAAGTAGATATAACACTTACCGAAGTAGAGTGGTTAACTGAAAGAGGCTTAACAGAGAGATTGAGAGCGGAGAGAGAGAGAGAGAGAGAGAGAGAGAGAGAGAGAGAGAGGTTCCAGAGACAGGTTCGAGAGAGAGAGAGAGGTTCGAGAGATTGTGATGGTGAGATGATGGTCGGAGTTCAGAGATATTGTGAGGGGAGAGAGGTTCGATCGAGAGAGAGAAGTTCGAGAGAAAGAGGGGGCTTCGAGAGAGAGAGAGAGAGTTTCTGTTAGTTTTTAGTTTTTTGTTTTGATTTTGTTGTGTCTGAAGATTGATTTCGGGGGAACCAAAATTTGGTTAAGGGGTGAGAATTTTGGGATTGGGGGGAATGTAGAACTAAAAAACTGAATGAAGGTGGAAAGAAAATGTGGGCGCGAAATATTTTTTTTTGGTGAATTTTAGACATCGGTTTAATTATAACCGATGTCTACAAAGAACAAAGACATCAAAAAAATACGGGGTGATGTCAAAAAAATATGGGGTGAATTGTAGTGCGAGGTTTCTGTATTTTAGAAAAATAATAATATTATGAACATGCAGGCACCAAGGACATCAAAGGGAGGTGCACTAAGGTCTGGACAGTCTTTTGGCAAAGATTCTTCAACAAACTATTGTGAAAGCATTATCGATTGTCTCAAAACTCTTTTCAGTATCCTTAAAGAAAATTTTGTAGGAACCTTGTTTACAAATATTATATAATATTTGATATTTATTTTAATTACACAAGACACCACAATCTGAAAATTTTCTATTTTCAGGTTCCGCCTATCATTGTTCAGAAGATATATACCCAAATTTTCTCATATATTAATGTTCAACTCTTTAACATGTAACTTAAGTTTCTTTCTATCTCTGTTTCAGACCTTTTTCTGTGTCACTATGCATGTCAGATCATATCTTAATGCTAACTTTAAATATTCTGCAGTCTTCTACTACGTCGTGAGTGGGGCACTTTCAGCAATGGCGAGTATATAAAATATGGGTTAGCAAAGCTAGAATAGTGGTGCTGCCAGGCAAAAGAAGAGGTTACTTTTGTTGGCCTTATTAAACTCCCATCCAGTAAATCATAATATGCTTGTTTAATGTCTTCTTATATTGCGTGACTTGTTGTCGTTGTACCTGAATCATAATGTGCATGTTCGGCTTGGGATGAACTTAAGCATATTAGGCAGTCAGTTGGATTTTTGGTATGCTACTTCTCATTTAAAGCCATTTTTTCATCTGGAATACATAATGAAAATGCATGTAGCATCAAGATTTGTAGGTTTTTCTTGTTTCAGTACACAAGGATACATCTTCGTTTCTGTTCCGTTCAGTAGTAGCAAATTAAAGATGGGACCTCACATAAATTCGATATATGTAAGTTGCAATCGATATATTACAATTTGATTGTGTGAATACATAATTCCCAGCTCAAATCCTCACAATCGATTCTTGCATGCAGATAATTATTTTTTCATGGACACTAAGACTGGGAATCATTGGCATCAACTTATACCACTTTATCACAGCTTTTGTTCGTTGGATATATAACTGACATGTGCCTGAATTTTTTTGGTTGGATAACTAACATATTTCACATTATTTGGATGGATTTTTTTATAATTATATTTATATCGTTTCATTTTTTTAATTTTAGATTCAGGTGTTTCGCTTTTATTTTATGGTTGGTAGATAATTGGTGGTATACGGATCGTAGTATGGGGTAATTAATGTTATGGTTGATGGATTGATATTATGGTTTGTGGATTGATGTTATGGTTTGTGGATTGTGTTGGTTTTAAGACAATGGTCTTATATATGGGCATGTTAATTTACAAACAGTTCCTAGCATTTTTTTTGTAAAAGCGTTGCAATAGGTCTTTATAGTGTTGCTAATAATTACTAAAAAACGTTGCTAAAAACACTACAAAGCATTGCAAAAAACACTAAAAAGCGTTGCAAAAAATACTAAAAAGCGTTGCAAAAAGGTTGCATCGATACCCCACATGTGGGCCCAATTGTGGGGCCCACAAATATTGTAATGATAGCCCAAACCCTACTGTAACACTTTTCAAGACCTATTGCAACCCCATTGGTGTTGCAATAGCACGTTTCTATACGGATAACCAAGGGTTGCAACAGGGTGTCACCGGGGTTGCAAAAAACTCTATTGCAACGCCTAAAATTGCAACCCCGAAAAAGAGTCCTCATGGCCTTTTTTTTGGCCTTTAGAAAAGCTTTTTTGGCCTTTAGTTATGGTTTCTTGGGGTTGCACTATCCAATTTATGGCCTAGTGACATATTGATTTTTTTATGTGATATTGTGTTTATTTGCTATTTCTATTATTATAAATAAATGATAACAATTTTTATCATATTTTTCTTTTCATATTTAATGATTCATTTACTTAAATATTTAAGAATAATTTCAATTACCTTGAAACTAAGGATAGTTACTATAAAACAAACGTGAACACTTGCTAGAATTATTAGGGATTTTAACAGCATCTCCAAGGGTAATATTTAAAATTGTTAGTTAAAACATGGTTAACTAAAATTTTATTGAACCTTTGAGCATTTTTACTCGAGTGACATTAGCTATAATCATTAGTTATATCATAATATTATTCTTTTAATTAATTTTAAATATATAAATAAAAAATTTTATTTATTTCTTTTTTTGAAAAGGAGTTTAATTAATTTTATTTTATATTAGTGGAAATAAAATAATATATTTAATAAAAAGATATTTATTATAATATTATAACATTTTTATATTTATATCAATATTTTAAAGTAAATATTATAAAATAAAAATGAGTAATTATTTTGAACATTACTTACATATAAAATAAAATATATGACTAAAACATATATTAATATATTAGAATTTTTATAAATTTAGTTAACAATAAAATATTTATCACACTTAATATTACATAATATTTTTTTTATTTATAAAAATACAAGCACTACATCTATACATTTATAAATATAATAATTATGAAGATATATATACATCATTTTCATATTATAATATTATATATTTAAATCTTAAATATGTTATAAAAAATTATAAATTATAAAATTTAGAATAAAATTTAGGCTAGATTACGGCTGAACAATCAACAAATGTGGGGTGTTTGGTTATCTAAATTTATACCTAACAGTCTTAGTGTTTGAGTGTTCCATTTTTTACATGTTAGGTATAATACGGTAACAAGTGGATATTATACGTAACACCTGAAGCACTGAGATGCTCTAATCCCTTCTGTTTAATCCACATGACAAATTATTTTTTAAATAATTTTTACCCTTCAATATAATGGCATGTGAAAAGGATATAAAATTGGAAAATTTAAAAAATATTAGTCCATTCACATAGTATTCCTGAAAATAACGATTAGATAAAATCTTAAAATGAATATCGTCATGTGATGTTTAACTTAACCCATATTTTAATAAAACTTAACCCATATATTAATAATGATGTGATTACTTTCCTCAATTATAATTTTGGTATTAAATCCTCTAAAACAAATATTTTCTATGTATTTTAATCATGCACTTAATTGCACTTAATATGTGTGTATGAGAGTAAAATTTGACATATTCATTTTTTTATGTGATATTGAATTTATTTGCTATTTCTATTATTATAACTTATATGATAACATTTTTTATCATATTTTTCTTTTCATATATAATGATTGAGTTACTTAAATATTTATGAATAATTTCAATTACCTTTAAACTAAGGATAGTTACAATAAAACAAATCTGAACACTTGCTAGAATTTTTTAGTTATGGACAATATCCAAACAAATAATTTTTTACTAGCCAGGGGATTCGATTACAGAAATGATATTGTTGTTGTGTCCAACCGTGCCCATCCTCCATACTTTTTGTGACTTCCAACTTAAATCAATTATTTCTGGTTATTTGATTTCCGGGATATCAGTGGATGAGAAACAGATCTTGCAAACATGCATACAAACTTAATTTGAGTAAAAAATTATCGCTTCAACAATTAAAAGGAGCACATTTATTGTGACTGAGACATTTTCTTAAAAGGTGACAACACTTACCAGTAGTTTTTGCATGCTTACTTGAAACTGGATTTATATTAGGCAAGAAAGGACAAGATCTCTTTGCTTTTCTGCTCCCTTGAGCTCTAAATTGTTAGACGTTCAGGTTTATGATGATTTCCAGAATGCAGATAAACAGAATGCAAGTAACCGAGATTCAAGCATTGCAGTTTGCTCAGATATTTGAGGAAGCTATCTCAGGTTTAGATAAGGGTTAGGTATTATGTAAATCTTGTTTATCTGGATAAACCTTATCTCAAATAAACCCTATCTTATAAATCAAGTTTAAATCTTTCAAGCCTTATCTTTACTTGATTTATCTTTTTCAAACGTACTAACAGATTAGTTTCAAAGTTTTATTCAAATATTTTCAAACAAACTTATCCTCCAACCTAATCTTGTGTTTGAAAATAAATCTGTTAGAACTTTGCTTATAAATATAACTCTTCATTTCAGATTTGTCGCTAACGCTTTCACGAGAATCTTCCATCATCTAAAATCACTTTCTTGTTCCATACCCGAGATATATATATCAAGAAAAACAAGAAACCTAGGTTGAGTTGTAAACTTTCACATTATATTCTTGTAACCGAATCGTGTATTATATCACTTGTCCCGGGTTGTGGGAGGTTGATTACAACAGGAAGGCCAAGTAGCTTTGTGCTAGGTAGCTGTGTGCTAGGGAAAGGTTTCTTTCAAGTGGGCCAAATTTGTAATCAAGAAAAGTTTGTAAGTACTTTGTTTTAAGTGGATATAATATATTCTCTATGCTAGTTGGCATGGGGACTTGGATGTAGGCCATAGACTAGGTGTAGGAGCCGAACCAAGTGAAAACTCTTGGTGTTCTGCATTATTTAATTTCTTTATTACTGTATTTATACTTCAGTATTTTACTTTCTGCAGTTAAAAGAGACTGTCCCATACCCTGTCTCATTTGTAAAGGGACTGTCCCATTTGCATAAGAGACTGTCTCATTTGCCTTAACAGTTAGAATATTATTTTATCTATCGAGCCATCGAATTTCATTTGGTATCAGAGCAGGTGCATTTAATTCTCTTTTTAGTGTTTATTTTGCTAGCGATCCATGGCTCAACCAGATAGGTATTCAAACAATTATCCACCACTGCTTTATGGTGCTGAAAACTACAATGACTGGAAGTTTCGAATAAAGATCTTTCTCCAGCGTGATGTATTCGAATGGGATGCTGTAGAAAATGGTTTCACAATTCCTATGAAAGAAGGGAAGCCAAAATCTCTCAAGGATCTTTCTCCCGAAGAAGTGAACGCAATGAATTCCAATGCTAAAGCTATGAACTCACTTCTCAATGACATGGTAGCTACAGAATTAAGAAAAGTTTCAGCATGTATTACTGCCAAGCAGATTTGGGATACGATCAAAGTCAGCCACGAAGGCACGTCTAAGGTACGTGAAGTAAAATTAAGTATGCTAATGAGTGGCTATGAAGGTTTCAGGTTGGAAAGAGATGAAAGCGTGCGAGATGCTCAAGGGAGGTTTCTGACATTGATGAACTCTATCTCACTTCTGGAAAGGATCATTCCTCAATCTGAGATCAATAGGAAAATCCTCAAAGCAATGCCAAAGAAGTTTGCTCCAAAGGTTACCATTCTGCAAGATTCAACACTACTTTCGACTATGGACACTATAACACTGTTCAATGAATTGGAAGAATTCGAAAATCAGTTACGCAGATATGATGAAGAAGATGAAGCTCCTCATAAGAAAACTCTTGCACTTAATGCAGATGCAGATGAGTCTCCTGATGATTTTGATGAAGAGATTGCTCTTCTAACAAAGAAGTTTCATAAATTTCATGCCAAACGGAATGCCTCCAAATGACCCATGAAGTCCCCGTTTCCAAAGAAAGACTTCAAATCTAATCCGAGCAAGGAGGTTAAAACGAATCAAAGCAAGGATACTTGTTTTGAGTGTGGAAAAAAAGGGCACTTCAAAAAGGACTGCTACAAGCTGAAGAACAAGAAGAAGGCATTAACTACTTGGAGTGATGATAAATCTGACATGGAGATCGATTCAGACGATGAAGTTGCTCAACTTTGTTTTGCAGGACTAGAGGACAACTCCAGTGATAATGATGAGGTACAGAATATTAAGTATAATTCAAATATATCTTCATCTATTTTAAATTTGCAGGTCCAGGTTAAGAAGTTGAAAGAAAAGAATGCTTATTTAAAGCAAGCTTTAAGTGAAGTTCTTAGTGAAATGGATGACCCCATGAAGGAAGAAGCCCTAGTTGCTGAGAACAAATTATTGCTTGAAAGGGTTTCAAAACTTACTGAAGAAAATCAATATCTCAAAAATGAGATTGAGATGAAGGATGTATGCCTTGAAGCCTTGAAAAAAGAGTCAATATCTGTTGATCCAGAAACCGTTAAAGAAGACAGTGCTCCTGATCCCTTGGTTCCTGAATTAAAGCAGAATGTCGACCAGCTTGAAAAGGATTTAGCTAAATGTTTCCATGGAGAAGGAACTTTGAATGCTCTTCTTGGAGAACAAAAATCTTCTCTTGATAAAGGAGGTTTAGGATGTGAATCAATCAAGAAACGTGCATTTCAAGGAGGTTATAAGCGAGCTCCTATGAAATATAAGATGCCTTATGAGAAATGTCGAGATTGTGGCAAAGCTGGCCATCCTACATCTGAATCTAGATTATGTGGTATCAAGGGCCACTCCTCTAACTCATCTTATAAATCATCTACTAGATATAAATCTGCTAATACTTCTGTTAATATTCTTAAGATGTGGATTAAGAAATCAGATAGACATTTATATAAGATTTGTGATACTAACCAACCATGACCCAAGGTTAAGTGGGTACCTAAGAGATAAAGTAATTCTTGCAGGTTTGCTTGAAGGTCCATGTTCCGTGAAATAAATGGATCATCGACAGTGGTTGTTCAGGTCACATGACAGGTGATAAATCCAAGTTTCTATCTCTAGTTGCCAAGGAAGGTGGCTTAGTTACTCTTGGAGACTCAAACACAGTCAGAATTATTGGAAAAGGCACCATTGGTAATGACAGGTTTGCCATTTCTAATGTTCGTTTAGTTGATGGTTTGAAATATAATCTCATTAGTGTAAGTCAACTTACTGATGCTGGTCATAAGGTTAAGTTCGATAAAGATGTATGTTATATTGGTACTAAGAATAACATGTTTGCTTTAGTTGCCAAAAGAAAAGGAAATATTTTCCTGTTAGATTTTGATGAACAACATGAGGAAATTTGTCTTGCTACTGTTCAAGATCAGCAGAATCTTTGGCATCGACGTCTAGGCCATGTTCACATGGATCTTCTTCGGAAGATATCTTCTCATGATCTGGTTCGAGGTCTACCAAAGCTAAAGTACAAGAAAATAGAACCTTGCACAGCATGCTAACTTGGAAAACAGATGAAAACTTCCTTTACTGCTAAGAATAAAGTATCAACTTTTGTTCCTTTGCAGCTTCTTCATTTAGATCTTTTCAGTCCAGAAAGGTATGTAAGCTTGGGAGGTAAGAATTATGCTTTTGTTATAGTTGATGATTATTCTCGTTTTACTTGGGTATTATTTTTACGAACTAAGGATGAAGCTTTTGTTGAGTTTAAGGATCTTATTACTAACCTTGAGACTAAGTATTCATTTAAGCTCAAGACTATTCGTAGTGACCATGGAGGTGAATTCGAGAAGGATTTCATAACCTTCTGCAAATTGAGAGGAATCACTCATGAATTCTCAGCTCCTCAAACTCATCAGCAGAACGGAGTAGTGGAACGCAAGAACAGGACTTTACAGGAAACTACCAGAACTCTACTGCATGAGAGTAAGCTTCCAAGAAAATTTTGGGCTGAAGCGGTACACACTTCCTGTTATGTTTTAAATAGAGTACTTATTCATCCTATTTTGCTTAAAACTCTGTATGAATTGCTTAACAAAAGGACTCCTAATATTAGTTATTTTCAAGTATTTGGTTCCAAGTGTTTTATTTTAGATACTCAAAATAATCGAGGCAAGTTTGATGCGAAATCTACGGAAGGAATTTTCTTGGGATATTCTACATCAAGCAAAGCTTATCATGTTTATAATTCTGTCAAGAACAAAGTAGAAGAATCCATCAATATTGCATTCAATGAATCCTCAAGGAATATATCTCAATTTGATGAAGACACTGCGGATCTATCATCTCATTCCCAAATGAGACAGTCTCATTCTGAAAAGAGTCAGTCTCATTCTGACAAGTCAAACAGTCAAGACTCTCCAGGTCCATCTCAGTCTTCTGATAATTCTTCAGGATCTACTCAAGCTTCAGATGAATCTTCTGGCTCTCCAAAGACTCCCGATTGTGTTTCAAATGTGAATTCTGTTACTCCTCCGGATAAATCTTCACAAGCGGAAATAAGGCAGTCTCTTTTGAATGAGACAACTCCTATTCATTTCCAGGCAGACAATTCTAATGAGGAAGAGAT
The DNA here is from genome assembly GCF_009905375.1 of Apium graveolens. Lineage (NCBI taxonomy): Eukaryota > Viridiplantae > Streptophyta > Magnoliopsida > Apiales > Apiaceae > Apium > Apium graveolens. Next base: position 19,802,789 of record NC_133653.1, read on the forward strand.
GAGTAATATTCAACTTCGTAAATCTTCTAGGACTCTGAAGAATCATCCACCAGATAATCTTCTTACTGATTTAGATCAAGGGATTTCTACTCAAAGCAGACTTCATAATCTGTGTGCATTCTGTGCTTTTGTTGCTAAATTCGAACCAAAGAATGCTCAAGAAGCAGTTGCAGATGAACACTGGTATGTTGCAATACAGGAGGAATTGAATCAGTTCGAGCGTTGTGATGTTTGGGAACTCGTCCCACCTCCTCAGGATGCCAAGATCATTAGTACTCGTTGGGTTTTCAAGAATAAGAAGGATGAAGATGAAAATATCATTCGAAATAATGCTCGTTTGGTTGCTCAGGGATACAACCAACAGGAAGGAATTGATTACGACGAGACATATGCTCCAATAGCTCGTTTAGAAGCTATTCGAATTTTAATGGCTTTTGCAGCTCACAAGAAGTTCAAGCTCTATCAGATGGACGTCAAGAGCGCTTTTCTAAATGGCCATCTTAAGGAAGAAGTCTACGTGAAGCAGCCTCCAGGTTTTATCCACGAGAAGTACTTTAACTATGTTTACAAGCTCAAGAAATCTGTCTATGAATTGAGACAGTCCCCTCGTTGTTGGTATAAGCGTCTCTGTCAGTTTCTTGTGAACAATGGTTTCATTCATGGTACACTCGATCCAACTCTCTTTATTTTTCATAAACGTGATAACTTTCTTTTAGTTCAAGTTTATGTTGATGATATAGTATTTGGATCTTCTAACGAATCTCTGTGTAATTGGTTTTCTGATTGCATGCATAAGGAATTCGATATCAGTTTGATGGGTGAATTGCAGTACTTCCTAGGTTTGCAAATTAATCAGTCTGATGCAGGAATATTTATTTACCAAGGCAAGTACATAAAGGATTTACTCAAAAGGTTTACACTTGATCATGTCTCACCTAAATCAAATCCGATGAGTACTTCAATTAAGCTTACAAAGGATGAACAAGGTACACATGTAGATGTCACTAAATTTCGAGGTATGATTGGTTCATTGTTATATTTAACTGCCTCTCGACCTGACATTATGTATAGTGTATGCTTGTGTGCTCGTTTTCAATCTCAACCTAAAGAATCTCATTTGAATGCCGTTAAACGTATTTTTAAATATTTGAAAGGTACGAGTGACTTGGGATTATTTTATCCAAGCTCCTCTTCCTTTGACTTAATCGGTTTTTCAAATGCTGACTATGCAGGGTCACAGGTTGATAGAAAAAGCATAAGTGGTGCTTGTGAATTTTTAGGAGATTGTTTAGTTGTATGGCATAGGAAAAAGCAAACTTTAGTAGCTCTTTCTACCACTGAAGGAGAGTACATTGCAGCTGGAAGTTGCTGTGCTCAAATTTTGTGGATGCAACAAACATTGCAGGATTTTGGTATTTCTTACTTAAATATTCCTATTTATTGTGATAATACTTCTGCAATTAATATCTCTAAAATCATGTTATGCATTCTCGTGCTAAGCATATTGATCTTCGTCACCATTTTCTTCGAGATAATGTTTCTAAAGGTAATATTGAGCTTATTTATATTTCTACTGAGAAAGAGCGTGCAGATATCATCACTAAGCCCTTAGCTGAAGATAGATTTTGTAAAATGCGTCGTGAATTAGGTATGTGTTCTCTGTAATTAATTACGTGATTTTATGTAATTTATGTGCTTAAATATGAATTATGTCATAATATTTAAATATATGGTGTGTATTTATTATTTGAGTAATTAGGTTCTGTGTTAATTACACCTTGTACTCATGTTTCTGAATTTGTGTTTTATTTTTTTTTATTATTTTTATTTGTCCGTGTGTTTATGCGTGTAAATAGTGTTAGATTTTGTAAATCTCTTGATTAGACTTATCATATCCTTGAAGCTCGTGCATGTATCATTCATTCAATACATCACTTCTGTTTTTGCACCTCTTCACTTCCTCTTCCATCTCTACTTCTTTTTAAACTCTCTCTCTTAATCTTTTCATTTTCTTTTCTCATTCTACTCTCTCAAATTCTATTATTTCTCTCCAAATTCTATCCTTTCTCTCTTAACCCTAAAATCTTCTCTCTTCCATGGCTCGTCGTTCGAGATCCACCGCTAACCAAACCCCGACCCCTGGTTTGTCTGGTTCGAAGCGTCGTCGTGTGGCCGTAGTTGTTTCTGAAGCATCTAGCGAAGCATCCCCTAATTCTTCTGAACGTCATGCAAAGGAAAGCACTACTAAGACGTGGCACAAGTCCATTTTGAAAGAAAGATTGTGTGATACTGATCTTCTCTCTATGATTGGCGTATCATCGTTGTTTGAAGCTGTTGGGTGTGCTGGGTTGTTGTCGCCATCAGATGTGATCTATCCAGATTTGGTGAAGGAGTTTTATGCGAATTTTTTGATTTTGGCCGACAATATTGTATTCTCTTCGGTGAAAGGAAGTCCAGTTTGCTTTAAGGAGGATTTGCTGGCCAGGCTCACAGGAGTATCCGATCAAGGCCCCTGCCCGTTTACCACTCATCAGGCCTTTGACGAGATTCCTGGATTGCAATATGAGGAACAACTCAAAGCTATTCTCGGTGACAACTTTGTTTCTGTGTCTGTCAAACCGTTGGTAACTGATTTAACTCCTATATGCTTATTATTGTTTAAATTGTTTCACTCGAATGTTTTGCCTCGTGAATCTGGTCGTGATAGAGTCACATTTCAGGATTCTATTCTCTTGTCTGTGTTTGTTAAGAAAACCCCTTGTAATTTGGCTTCATTGATTATTTCCAATATGAATCATTGTGCTAAACATGAATCCATGCATCTTCCATACCCTGCTTTGTTAACAAAGATTTTTCAGTATTTTCGTGTTCCTTTTGAGTCTGCTAAATCAGAAAGATTGAATTTGACTTGTCTGTTTTAACTGTGAATGGTCTCATAGTTTCTGAATCAAATGATTTGTTCGTTGATGATGCCCACCGTTCTGTTGGTGGTTTGCCCAAATCCCCCCATTATGCATCAGACCCAAATGATCAAAACACCAATATTGTCCTAAATTCGTTGTTTGCTTAGTTAGAGGAAAATTCTGCTGCTTTTGGCTTCAATTAATCAGCATTTTGCTTCCATTAAAACTCTCGGGTCACTAACTACAGAAATTAGTATTTTAAATGCTTCTTTTGAGTTGTTTAGGAAGTATGTGTGTTCTTCTTTGGATGATGTCAATGCCAAACTCTCTGTATTACATACTTCTGATGTCAAGTTATCTAAGACCATAGATTTTGAGTTTGGGACTCTGCAGGAAGGGATGGTTTCCTCTTATAAGGCATGGGAAAAGGAGTTTGTTAAGTTGTTTTTCAAGCTTGGGTCAGAGACTAAGTTTTTATCTCAGCAGTTATCAGCCATGCAAGAAAAGATCAAGATGTATTGGCACAAGAAGCGAGACTGGATTGGAATCACTGCTCCGCTGCCACTTCCTGCCATTCCTCCACCTTCAGTTTTTGGCATGTCCAGAGAAGAATACAAGGCAAAGATTTTTGACTGGCTCCGTGAAAGGGATGGAAAGGCACCAGCTCAGGAAGCTTTTGACAAGCTATTTTCAGAGTATGGCTCGGCTCCAGTGTTTCCTTCATCCCATAACAAGGCTTCTGGTTCAGGCAGAGGCAAAGGCAAAGCTCCAGTTTATGTTGATGACGATTCTAATTAGAGACCCCTTTTATGATGAAGGGGTAGAAATTTTTATGATTATTAAGACGATGTTTCTTTTGGGTTTTTAAGACTATGTTCATTGTTGGTGTGTTGGTTGTGTTGGTTGTGTTGGTTTTTGAACTTTGATTCTGGATGTGTTTTATGTGTTTAACCGGTATTCTCGATTCTGATTAGATAACAACTGGACATCCTGGTTTATGGATGGGTTGTTATGTTTTAAGTATTTATGATTGAGACTGTCTCTTTTATGTTCATTCTTTAGTTGTCTCTTTCTCATAAGAGTTGCACATATTATAAACTGCAATATATTTTGTTGTATCCAACTTTGTTTTACAGGCCTTTAGTGTTTTTGATAGAGGAAGTATTTATGATTTCTTTGTTATCATCATAAAAGGGGGAGAATGTTAGACGTTCAGGTTTATGATGATTTCCAGAATGCAGATAAACAGAATACAAGTAACCGAGATTCAAGCATTGCAGTTTGCTCAGATATTTCAGGAAGCTATCTCAGGTTTAGATAAGGGTTAGGGTTTTGTGTAAATCTTGTTTATCTGGATAAACCTTATCTCAAACAAACCCTATCTTATAAATCAAGTTTAAATCTTTCAAGCCTTATATTTACTTGATTTATCTTTTTCAAACGTACTAACAGATTAGTTTCAAAGTTTCATTCAAATATTTTCAAACAAACTTATCTTCCAACCTAATCTTGTGTTTGAAAATAAATCTGTTAGAACTTTGCTTATAAATACAACTCTTCATTTCAGATTTGTCGCTAACGCTTTCACGAGAATCTTCCATCATCTGAAATCACATTCTTGTTCCATACCCGAGATATATATATCCAGAAAAACAAGAAATCTAGTTTGAGTTATAAACTTTCACATTATATTCTTGTAACCGAATCGTGTATTATATCACTTGTCCCGGGTTGTGGGAGGTTGATTACAACAGTAAGGCCAAGTACCTTTATGCTAGGTAGCTGTGTGCTAAGGAAATGTTTCTTTCAGGTGGGCCAAGTTTATAATCAAGGAAAGTTTGTAAGTACTTTGTTTTAAGTGGATATAATACATTCTCTATGCTAGTTGGCATGGGGACTTGGATGTAGGCCATAGACTAGGTGTAGGGGACGAACCAAGTGAAAACTCTTCGTATTCTGCATTATTTGATTTCTTTATTACTCTATTTATACTTCAGTATTTTACTTTCTGTAGTTAAAAGGGACTGTCCCATACCCTGTCTCATTTGTAAAGGGAATGTCCCATTTGCATAAGAGACTGTCCCATTTGCCTTAATAGTTAGAATATTATTTTATCTATCTAGCCATCGAATTTCATAAAGAACTCTTGTCCTGTGAATGTCAAGATGACATTTAATTATAGACAGTTCAAGTTAACAATGTATAATTAGCAAACAATATTATATATGATCATTTACTTGGACCTCAGAATGGGTATAATTTCCATTGCTTGAAGAAGGCCTTTCCCCTGTTTGTTGCAGAGTTTGAGTTGCGATACCTTTTCCAGCAGATACCTTATTCTCCACCCATATCAATTCTTTCATTAGACGGGTTTTTTTTATTTTCTCTTTCTTCATCACTGTCAATGACGTCAGTGAACACATTCAAAGCTTTATCACCCTCTTCTACAACAGCATCAGTTTCGAAACCTGGCATAATTAATTGTTGTTAGTTAGATAAGTATTGTATTTTAACTACAATTAGGAGAAAATAGAGAGGAAGTGTTCATATATGTCCAAAACTTCCTCTAGTAGGCATTATATATGTCAATATATGTCCAGGAAAGCTAAGTCCACGTTATATCCACATAGATATATGCGAGAAAGTGAGATGCATATAAGCAAGGGAAAAGTGGGATACCGCTTCGAAAAAGGCTGATAATTTAATTTCTCCTCTTTTCGTAGCACATCTGAATTCATTGAGTCTGTTGATGATGAATCTATTGCGACAGCAAGTTCGTTCACAGGCTTTGGGGCACCTTCCATGGAAGTATAACCACACTTCTTCTTCATTCTAAATTAAAACCATAGCACCACTTGAGACAAAATAAAACTTTATTGGAATTACAAATGATATTTATGTAGGAAAAAGTGAATATTTATAACAAGAGTCCACCATCAAAAGAAGGAAAAAAGTATGTTAAGAATATAAGATTTTATGTTTTAAAAAATCAGTAATTCCCGTCTATACAAGAAAATACGTTCTTTTGTTGATGTGCATATCAGAAATAAAGAATTAGGCAAGGATGTTTAAATGAATATTTTAAAAAATATATATATAAGGTATGGATTTATCATTTAGGAAACACAAAACTTGTAAGTAGAGAAAAGAAAGAGGAAATTTACTATAGCACAAAAAGGAAATGCACCGACAATATACTACTCATTGCAAACCCAACTTATCTAACAATACTTCATCCATAATGGTGGCATACAAATAAATTATAAGAACCCTCATCAACATGAGACTTGCAAACTTAACATAAATTAAACCTTTGACTTTAGTCATGGGATTCATGACCGTCGGAAAGTACTCTATTTTTGATAGTGTAGAGATAAGTTTGATAATTGTAAGGAACACATACGTTGCTATGTGGACAGTTTGAACTTATCTTGGTGTGCGAGTGTTTTTATTTATCAAAAAAGACTCATAAATTAAGAATTTATATACAAATTTTAATTTCTAAAATTTCATAATAAAATATTATATTAGGATCATATTTTTATCCATTTCAGATATCATATATTTCATGCGTTTTAACAAAAACTTCCAATAATCTTTATACATTCATCTCCATAAAAGTAAATACATTATAATGAAAATCTCGATATGAAATCCGCAATATCAAATTCTTAAAAAAAAAGATATGATCAAATATTTAATAATATCGTACATATCTTAATATCTCTGTTTTTCAAAAAATAAACTTGGATGCAAAAGTTTGTCTCCTCGTCACTTTCAAAATTCAGTAATCCAATTTCCGAACTCAAATTAATCAACCAAATATTTGACGAGAGTATATGCGGTTAAACATAAATTAAACATGAAGAAATGGAACAAATCAATTGAACAATGAAAAATCAACAAAATACAATTAAAATTATACAGGTACAGATGTATGTAACCTAGGAGATCATTGCAAAAATTGTGTTTAGCATATTGAGTTTGCTAAACACTTACATTTGATCTTCAATTCACACATCCACACATGTAAATTAATATATACACACATAAATATGTATTGACCAATTTAATATAAGAAATGATACCTTTCAAACAATTAAAATCAGATTCAGTTGGAAATATCTTCGAAAGATGTAGAGCTTGATCTTTGCAGCTAATGATATTCAGAACATTTGAGATGGTTATATGTGAAATTGAAATGAGCCCTAACACTATATAGACAGGAGTGAGATCTATATTATTAATACACATTATCTCTTGTATGTAGAGATAGAATGACCAGATACATTGTATATTGAAAGTTACATATTGAAAAGTGCATGTGTTCCTCCCAATAAAACACGGCCATGTCACCAATCTCTTATTTCAACCCCAGTGAGACTGTGGTCCGTACAAGCACCTCACAAGGTCCACCTCGTTTGTTCCGCTAGTCATTCCGCTGTTTTCCCATAATATAGGATTAAGTTTTCAAAATTCAATTAATTAATTAACATATTAGATGTATGTTTAACCTTAACTTACTCTATAAACTTATTTACATGGCTTAAAATTCAGGAAAAGTATTTATGTACTGAGAAAATGACAGCCATAAATATTTTAAAAACATTGAATGATAAATCATATAATCTTAAACAGAGGGCACCCTTTTATTATCACAGTATAAGGAGCCACACCATTCATGAGATTATATAATTAAGAAAGTATGGTTGTTACTCCATAATTAGTTTTGGGATTAGACTAAAATGTTATGGATCTTACAAGTAAGATATTAATTTAAATGGTTGGAACGCAAATTGGTAGAAACACTTATTTCTAATAAAATAATTATGTAAGGATATACCAAAGTTGAACATAAATAGTTTTTTTGTCAGGATACATATATAGTGTTTGGATATACACTGTTTGATAATTTTAAAGTCAATCATCATTTATGGTTGATCAGCTTTTATTTACAAATAAATTTCCCGCCACAAACGCTTTCATTCCAGTTATTTAAAAATAGCAATTGTTCCCCTACTTTTTGGAATTTATTATTGCTGTAAAAATGATACTTAATGTATCCTTAATTATGTACGTTTACCAAAATAATTTATAAAATTTAAAGATATATAAAGTTTAAATTAAGGAAGAAGTTGGCTTTGGCAAAGTTAAAACCGTTGTAAGGAAGATCAGACAACGGTTGACAGACAATGGTTAAAAAGAATCGTCGTCCTAAAAAATATACAACGATGAAGTGATTTTGCAAAAAAAATAATTTTGTGATCTCAAAAACAAACAACGGATATCAATCTTTTTTAAATTGTTGTACAGGTATCCTCTCATCAAGTCAGATAATAGTTTTTTAAATATTATGTTGTTGTAGATCTTTAACACAACGATTACAAACGGTTGTTAATATGTTGACGTATAGGGATATAAGACAACAGTTTTGACATTACATTGTGTAATTGAGACAACGGTTTTTCAGGAAGATTGTCCTCTAAACTATCAAACAACGGAATGAAACTATTTTCTGACGAATTTCAATGGGTACCACATATTGAGGTGGCAACACAGTGATAGGTGGTAAATCATTCACAAGGATTGCCGAGGTGGCAAAATGAGAGCCCTTCATTGATATGAGATTTGATATCGGCCGTTAGATCGAAAAATAGTTGAATTCTTATACAACGGTTTTATGTTAAAACAAAAGTGTTGTCTTAGTTGGTCTCATACAAGCTTTTAGATATTACGTTGTGTAATTTACACAACAGTTTTTAGAAAGGTTGTCTTAGAAACCTTCATACAACAGAATGAAACAGTTGTCTGAAATAGTTATTTTATAATTTCAATGAGCACCACGTGATGAGATGGCACCCCATTATAGGTTGTAAACATTTACTCGGATTGCTGAAGTGTTGGAATGATAGCCCTTGATAAAAATGAGATTACATATTAGCCGTTAGATTCAAAAAAAGCTGATATGCTTACACAATGGTTTTATAATAAAAAAAGCGTTGTCTTAGTTTATCTTTACACATTGGTGTTTCAAGGAAACCATTGTAAAAGTATTACTGTGTAAAATGAGATTTCTGGTTTACAAGATTAATTTTTAAAATAATTTTTTGACAATCTAACCGTATTGATGTTATGATATGTCAATTCTAGTCATATGAAAAAATTATTAAAAAAATTGAAATTCATCTTGCATGTCAGGATTAGAAAAATCCAGTAAAAGTACCCTTCCCAACAACGAGACTCGTTCCCGATTTACAAGATTAATTTTTAAAATGATTTTTTCGATGATCCAACCGTACGGATATTAAGATATATCAATTTTAATCATAAAAAAAAATTATTAAAAATTTTAAAATTCATCTTGCATGTCAGGATTAGAAAAATCCAGTAAAAGTACCCCTCCCGACAACAAACTCATTCTCGATTTACAAGATTAATTTTTAAAATGATTTTTTCGATGATCTAAGCGTACGGATGTTAAGATATATTAGTTTTAGTCTTATTAAAAAATTATTAACAAATTTTAAAATTCATCTTGCATGTTAGGATTAGAAAAATCTAGTAAAAGTACCCCTCCCGACAACAAGACTCATTCCCGATTTACAAGATTAATTTTTAAAATGATTTTTTCGATGATCTATGCATACAGATGTTAAGATATATCAATTTTAGTCTTGTGAAAAAATTATTAACAAATTGAAATTCATCTTGCACGTCAGGATTAGAAAAATCCTGTAAAAGTACCCGTCCTCCAAACGAGACTCGTTCTTGATTTACAAGATTAATTTTTAAAATAATTTTTTCGACGATCCAACTATACACATGTAAAGATATATCAATTTGAGTCATAAGAAAAAATTATTAAAAAAAGGTAACTTACGCCATGTAACTTGCAACTACTGCTTGACCCAATATTTCAAACTCCAATAAAGACACAACATTCTCATGCAACAAATAAATTGTTATTTCATGTCCAAACACATTCGGCTCACATCGAACCTAGATACTGACCCCGATAGTTTTCATCCAAGTTGTTGCATGTTTATACAACAGCTTAAAGCCCTTTGGCACTTTCGCACCTGACTTTGCTTGAAAAAATTGTACCTTCAAATTCTGCAACCCGTCATTCTTTTTATTTTTTTCAGCACTTGTTCGGGGCCTTTCTTTTTTCTGCACCTAATGATAATATAAAACGAAAATAAAATGTACATACCACTTAATTTTTTGATATCTTAAAATGAACAATTTAATTTCAATATTCAGACAATATTATATATATATTATTCACCATACCACAACATTTGTGTAGCAAATTAATTCCTGAGGCCATGCGAAAAAAGATCCTAGAGCATCGCGGACAGTCATCATATCACCACCACGTGTCTCAGCTGGAAGCAAGGCATCTGGTTTTATAAGGCCATCAACGGAGACACATTGATGTCCAATTGGTATATTAACTCCATGTACCAAATCGGTTAAATTATCTTCGCGAGGATATACCATACCAAATGCAACCTTATTCTCTAGTCTCTCGACAGATAGCTCACAAGATCGTTGGGCCTATAATATTTAAATACACAAAATTAAAAAATTAAGGTAACAATGATTTACCTTAGTAAGATAAATAACAAGGTTGCTCACAAAATTAAAATAACTTACGTGACTTCCAGGAGGTGAAGGCCTAGTTGGGCCATCTGTAAAAACACAGTCATCATCTTCATATACCAACACAACTCCTCTTGCAGGTGGTGGATTTGACTTCATTTCTTTATCCTTTTCCGAATTGAAACTTTCCTTTTCAGACGGCATTGGAGAGTGAAAAGTACCTCCACTTTCGATCACTGACTTCTAGCGATCAATCTCTGCCTCGAGAGCTAGCATTTTTTTTTCAAGCAGTTCATCCCATTGTCGACCACGGGCCATCAACTCAGCCTTTGTGATTCGAAGCTTTGGCTCTCTCGGAAAATTAAAGTATTGTTTTGGAGTGATGTACCCTCCAACAGCCCGAACCCTCTCGGAATGCTCACGACTCTCCAAAGCCGTCGTCAGAACATCTTCAGCACCAAAAAACTGAATCTCACCCTTCCTCTTTTTTTCCAACAATGCAATCTGTTAACAAGAAAATAAATTAACCAAAATGGAGTTAACTTGTTTTCAATAAAAGATAAATTATAATTATTTCACATAATTTTAATCAGTATGATTAAAGACCAATTAACTATACCTATTTAAATTACACAAGCTTGCTAAATCAAACATGAAAAAAACAATACAAAACATTGAGAGGGGTCCTATTTATACTGATTCTCCTACTTTACTGATTTATGTCGTCCTAATTTTACTGATTCTCCTACTTTAATGTAATTTAACCAAAATTAAAACTTACAATTTTATCGCATACAACAACCAAATCATCATCGACCTCTTCGACCTCTTGTCCGTTTTTCCGCTTACGAGCCTTTTGCCAAAAAATCGCTCTATCCGGTTCTTCTCCCGGATTCAACCTTCCTTTTTTTATCTGTTACAAATAAAATTAAATACAGTAATACAAATAACTCCAGGGCTAAAAATTGTAGGACTATAATTTATTATGGACTGAACTGTTATAAATTAAATACAGTTATACAATTAAATGAACTTTTCTTACCTCATCTTCTTTTAAACCGATGTAGCCCTTTCTTGATAACCGGTGATGATATTTTCTATTAGACACTCTTTCACTTTGTGTTTCATGAATTTCCTAAAAACATGTCACAAGATTATAAAAATTACAACAGACGATGCAAAAAATCACCAAAATCATATATTACAAAATTAAAACATACCTTCCACTTAGAATGAGTCCTCTGTCTCACAAACCTTTTCCAGGTTGCCTTACTAACATAACCATAGCCTCTTGGCGTCTTACTCAGCTTCTTGTTTTCTCCAATAAATAGTAGCACATACTTTCTCGTCAAATCAGTCTTAAACTGTCGCCATTTAGAGCCTGCTGACTTTAGGACCATGTTTTCAATTTCTGGTTTAACTTTGAAGGTAGCCTGAAAAAACACAAGTTCACAAAATCATAACAGGAAAAACTTATATTCAAGGTCTACATTTGATAATAATTTTTTATAATTGATCTATTACCTGAAGATCTAACCAAAGATTTGATTTTAATTCAGGGTCTACATTTGGCCACGTAGGAATGTCGATTGAAATCGTAGTCCTGGCCAACATACAAATATAAGACTACAAACGAGCTCTAGTTTCCCCATTAGGAATCCCCCATTCATTGGCAGTGACTTTAACTTTATTCCCGTGAGCTTTCCTGACAATCACTTTGTACATTGCACATACGCCTCGCTTACCCCCAGACTTCCTTGTAGTAGTATTAGTTGTAGTATTTGTCTGTTCTGAGTTAGTCGGTTGAGATTCTGATGCATGCCCTTCATTGTTTTCATCATTGTTCGGAACATCCTCCAGCCGCTAAGATTCTGTGATGCAGTCTTTTCTGATTGCTTTCGCAATTGCTTTTTTGGTGCCATTCTTTCCTATTCCTCTAATCTGAAAAATTAACTAATATTTAATAGATTAGAAGAACTACACACTTCATGATAAGGAGAACATTAAACAAAATTCTCATTTAATTGTCAAGAAAAATTACAGACAGACTTCTATAACTACATTGAAAAATTACAAGAAAACAAAGATCACAAGATATATTACAAATAACAAGAAAAATTACAAATAACAAGAAAAATTATAAATAAGGAGAATATATAGCTAGACTCCTATAACTTTTTGACCCATATACCCACAACATTTTCTCTTCTTTTATAAATACTTGCATCATCAATATTAGTAGGGTCACATGTAGGGATATTAGAACAGAATGGGGGAGGGTTCCAGGAGGTGTCTTCAGAAGCATCTTCATTATAAACATCATGACCGTCTCGAGTTGTCGCCGATAACACAACGGACCAATTAGCATCAACTGGATCCTCAATATAAAATACTTGGTTGACTTGGTCAACAGAGACATATTTGTCTTTTTTATGACCTGGTCGATTGAAGTTGACAAGGGTGAAACCAAGATCATCGTACTTGACACCTTTGTCACTTGTTGCCCATGTACATAAAAACAGAGGGGCCTTGAATGCGTGGTAGTCTAATTTCCATATTTTCCTGACCACCCCGTAAAATTTTAAATCACTCTCTATAGGATTCATGTCCTTAGCACTAGAGACTTGGACTGTCCTCGCAACTAATGACACACCACTATTCTGAACTACCCTTGCATTATCTCGATCCTTTGTGTGGTATCCGACCCCTTCAATAGCATAACTTTCGTAAGACAAAACTGAAAATGAAGGTTTCCCAGCCAACCATCTTATAGTTTCAGATACGGCTTCCGCATTCTCCCTCATTTCTGTACTGACCTACATATAATTTATTGATGCATATAAGTGGCTACAAATTTAAAAACATGACTTATAAAAATAAAAGAGAAGGAAAAAGAATGTAAACCAACTTTTTGTTCAAACCAATCGGCAAACTGTCGATTGTGCTCTCCAAATAGCCACTGTACACTCTTCTTTTTCCCTCGATAAATCTCTTCCAAATATTTTTTATGCAACCTGAAATTACTTACATCAGATTCGACCAAACTATACCAAATACAACTTTAACAATTATATGTATACTTTTTATATTTTATTTACATAACATATGATTCCACTTCCGAATTATTACGAAGAACTGAAAGATGAGCCTCATCTCGTTCTTTTTCTGTAACTGACTTCATAGTCACACCACCGATTGGACCAGAAATTTTTTCTTCATCTTTCGGAAGACCGGCTCTTCTACTACTCCCGTTATAGAACTCACTGCAAAATTCTATTGACTCTTCTTTGAGGTAACCTTCAGCTATAGAACCTTCTGGATAGAATCGGTTTCTTACATAACTCTTCAATATTTTATTGAAGCGTTCAAATGGAAACATCCATCTATAAAAAACTGGTCCACATAATCGTAGCTCCCTTACGAGATGGACCATAAGATGTATCGTAACATCATAAAATGACGGAGGGAATATCTTCTCTAACTCACAAAGGGTCAATATCAAATCTGCTTGTAATTTGTTGGAGAAGGATATGGTATTCATTGGACTTTAAACCACACAACTTCATATCAATCATCGATACACAGTTTCTTATATTTGAAGCATGTACGTATGGAAGTTTCATGCCGTACAATAATGCCAATATTATTTATTTTACTTTCCGAGAGAGAGTATAGGGGTAGGAGGTAAGTATGTTCTTTTCTCACCTACTTCTGGAGCTAAATCAGGCCGTATTCCCATGTCAACCAAATCAAGAGACGAGGCAAGGTTGTCTTTACTCTTGAATTTCATGTGCAGAAGTGTCCCAATTATATTATCACACACGTTCTTTTCAACGTGCACAATGTCGAACATGGTGAAACTTCCAATACTCTAACTAAAAACTGAACCTAAGTTGTTGTTGTTGCCCCAACACTTCCTCTCCGCTAAGTGGTTCCGGTGCACAACCAAATTTTTGTTCTCCATTAAAAGCTGTCCTTTGTCTCCTCTATGGATGATAAAGATCTAAATACCGACGATGTCCTTGGTAGCTCATTTTTCTACTACGACTTAGATATTTAGCCACGGTATGATCACCGTATACTGGACAGGCCCTAAAACCCTTATTAACGCACCCCGATAAATTTCCATATCCCGGGAAGTCATTTATTGTCCACATCAAGATTGCCTTTAGAGTGAAAAAGGATTTGGTATGGGCATCGTACATATTTGGTTCACCTTCCTCCCATAATTTTTTTAAATCGTCGATCAGTAGCTGGAGATATACGTCAATATCATTACCAGGGTCTTGTGGGCCTGAAATTAATGTTGTTAACATCATAAAATTCCTCTTCATGCATAACCATGGAGGAAGATTATATGTTACTAACATAACTGGCCAGCAGCTGTACCGATTATTTAATCCATTGTTGTGTGGATTTATACCATCGGCCGCTAATCCTAAACGTATATTTCTTGCCTCACTACAAAACTTAGGCCACCTAGAATCTACATTTCTCCAAGAAGGAGAATCAGAGGGGTGACGCATCTTTCCATCTTTGGATCGATTATTTGCATACCAACTCATTAGTTTAGCAGTAGATGAAGATTTAAACATTCTTTTGTATTTGGGGATTATCGGAAAATACCACATAACCTTAGCTGGCGCATTTACCCAAACTTGACCATCTTTCCCAACTTTCTAGCGAGGGAGATGGCATTTGGGACGCTCGAAAGACGACTCGAGAATTGGACCCCTGTATAATACGCAGTCATTTGGACAAGCGTGGAATTTAATATACTCGAGGCCTAAATCAGTCAAGGTTTTCTTGGCTTCATACATATTAGACGGAAGCAGATTATCTTTAGGAAGAATTGATCCAATTGATTGAAGCAGATCAGTAAAAGCTTTATCGGAAACTCCAAACCTAGCCTTCCAATTATGTAATTTTAAGACCGACTCCAGTTTAGTACACTTACTTCCCTCAAACAGAGGTTGTTCTGCATCGGCAACAAACCTCTTAAAGTTATATGACTCTTTATCGCAATCTTCCCTACTATAGGCTGCTTCATACACGTTAAATGTTTCTGAAATTGGTATGGGCTTCGAGGGAGGACAAGTACTACCAATAGATGACCTAGTACTATTATCATGATTTTCTCCATACCAAATCCAATCAGAATATCCTAAACTAAACCCTGATTCATAAAGATGAGCTCTGATTATATTCACAGAAAACTTTTTGAAGTTAGAGTAGTGTGCACAAGGACAAGGAATTTTCTTAGGGTTTTTAGCATTTTCCTCGGCAAATATCAAGAAGTTTTCATCACCAATTTTATACTGTAGAGATTCCCTATCGGCTTTTATCCAAGACTTATCCATTTAAAACCACCTGGTATGTGACTAAAAAATTCAATATAAGGCTTATATTTATTTTATAAGTCTAATATTTATTTTAGAAGTCTAACTTGATTTTAAGTATGACATCCACACATAGGGCAGACTATAAACGACATAAGAAAACTGAGAATTCATTATTATACATAATGCATATTATATATTTTAATGTTATATATTTTATTATAATATGATATGAATCGATTTGTAATACATTACGTAATTCATATTATACATTTAATTATAGTACTAGTAGTAAATATATTCACTAGTCATTCAGGACTTAATGTAAAATCACTATATAATTAAATATAATTAACAGTAGTATAATAGTCAGATCACAGATGCAGATTATCAAATTATAAATGTACTATTTTCAACTAAACACTTGCATACACAGTGACTAAATTAACCACACACTTGCATACAAAATTCAGAACACGACTACATTTAAATATAACATACTAATATCAAAATGAATTTTCCTGCACATAATTGCAAATAAAACAAAACTGAGATTTCATATAATATATAATGCATATTATACACAACACATAGATCAACATAAGAACCAACTACATAGCACATAGATAAAAAAACACTATCACAACTAATAAAACAAATCAAATGTATAAGCATACAAAACAGAGTTGGAAAAGAAAAGTCACCGAAGATCAAAAAATTAAACAGCACTAATGTCCTGCAAAAACAAATCACAACATTACAAACAAATGAAAACCTAATTTATAAAAATAAACTAAAAATAAACAAAAATACAAATATACAACTAAAAACACCCAAATTACCTAAAGCTTTAAATCTTTTTCTCAGATTAGGTCCTGTATACAACAAGAAGAAAAGTATTAGCAAGAAATTTAGACATTAAATTAATAAAAAAACAAGGGTTTCGAATTAGATAAAACCACAATTTACAAAATTAGGGCTTTGAATTCAAAAATCCTCAACTTTTAAAACTGGTCTTCATGCAGAGAAGACCAGTTCGATTCAAGTAGATACAACACTTACCGAAGTAGAGAGGTTAACTGAAAGAGGCTTAACAAAGAGATTGAGAGCAGAGAGAGAGAGAGAGGTTCCAGAGACAGGTTCGAGAGAGAGAGAGGTGTGAGAGAGAGAGAGAGAGAGGTTTGAGAGATTATGATGGTGAGATGATGGCCGGAGTTCAGAGATATTGTGAGGGGAGAGAGGTTCGATCGAGAGAGAGAAGTTTGAGAGAGAGAGGGGCTTCGAGAGAGAGAGAGAGTTTCTGTTAGTTTTTAGTTTTTTGTTTTGATTTTGTTGTGTCTGAAGATTGATTTGGGGGGAACCAAAATTTGGTTAAGGGGTGAGAATTTTGGGATTGGGGGAGTGTAGAACTAAAAAACTGAATGAAAATTTCACTAACGGCGGAAAGAAAATGTTGGCGCGAATTTTTTTTTGGTGAATTTTAGACATCGGTTTAATTATAACCGATGTCTACAAAGAACAAAGACATCAAAAAAATATGGGGTGATGTCAATACTTTTTTAACATCAGTGGGAAAGTTAACCGATGTCTAATGTGTGATGTCTATTGACATTATTCTTGTAGTGCGAGTTTTTTGTATTTTACAAAAATACTAATATTATGAACATGCAGGCACCAAGGACATCAAAGGGAGGTGCACTAAGGTCTGGACGGTCTTTTGGCAAAGATTCTTCAGCAAACTATTGGGAAAGCATTATGGATTGTCTCAAAACTCTTTTCAGCATCCTTAAAGAAAATTTTGTAGGAACCTTGTTTACAAATATTATATAATATTTGATATTTATTTTAATTACACAAGACACCATAATATGAAAATTTTCTATTTTCAGGTTCCACCTATCATTGTTCAGAAGATATATACCCAAATTTTCTAATATATTAATGTTCATCTCTTTAACAGGTAAGTTAAGTTTCTTGCTATCTCTCTTTCAGACCTTTTTCCGTGTCACTATGCATGTCAGATCATATCTTAATGCTAACTTTAAATATTCTGCAGTCTTCTACTACGTCATGAGTGTGGCACTTTCAACAATGGCGAGTATGTAAAATATGGGTTAGTAAAGCTAGAACAGTGGTGCTGCCAGTCAAAAGAAGAGGTTACTTTTGTTGGTCCTTATTAAACTCCCGTCCAGTAAATCCTTAATTTACATGCTTGTTTAATGTCTTCTTATATTGCGTGACTTATTGTCGTTGTACCTGAATCACAATATGCAGGTTCGGCATGGGATGAACTTAAGCATATTAGGAAGTCAGTTGGATTTTTGGTATGCTACTTCTCATTTAAAGCCATTTTTCATCTGCAATACATAATGAAAATGCATGTAGCATCATGATTTGTAGATTTTTCTTGTTTCAGTACACAAGGATACATTTTCATTTCTGTTCCGTTCAGTAGTAGCAAATTAAAGATGGGACCTCACATAAATTCGATATATGTAAGTTGCAATCGATATATTGTAATTTGATTGTGTGAATACATAATTCCCAGCTCAAATCCTCACAATCGATTCTTGCATGCAGATAATTATTTTTTCATGGACACTAAGACTGGGAATCATTGGCATCAACTTATACCACTTGATCACAACTTTGTTCGTTGGATATATAACTGACATGTGCCTGAATTTTTTTGGTTGGATAACTAACATATTTCACATTATTTGGATGGATTTTTTTATAATTATATTTATATCGTTTCATATTTTAATTTTAGATTAAGGTGTTTCGCTTTTATTTTATGGTTGGTAGATAATTGGTGGTATACGGGTCGTAGTATGGGGTAATTAATGTTATGGTTGATGGATTGATGTTATGGTTTGTGGATTGATGTTATGGTTTGTGGATTGTGTTGGTTTTAAGACAATGGTCTTATTTATGGGCATGTTAATTTACAAACAGTTCCTAGCATTTTTTTTGTAAAAGCGTTGCAAAAAGTCTTTATAGTGTTGGTAATAATTACTAAAAACGTTGCTAAAAACACTACAAAGCGTTGCAAAAAATACTAAAAAGCGTTGCAAAAAATACTAAAAAGCGTTGCAAAAAGGTTGCATCGATACCCCACATGTGAGCCCATTGTGGGGCCCACAAATATTGTAATGATAGCCCAAACCCTACTGTAACACTTTTCAAGACCTATTGCAACCCCATTGGTGTTGCAATAGCACGTTTCTTTACGGATAACCAAGGGTTGCAACAGGGTGTCACCGGGGTTGCATAAACCTCTATTGCAACGCCTAAAATTGCAATCCCGAAAAAGGGTCGCCATAGCCTTTTTTTGGCCTTTAGAAACGCTTTTTTGTCCTTTAGTTACGGTTTCTTGGGGTTGCACTATCCAATTTATGGCGTAGTGACATATTGATTTTTTATGTGATATTGTGTTTATTTGCTATTTCTATTATTATAACTATATGATAACAATTTTTATCATATTTTTCTTTTCATATTTAATGATTCATTTACATAAATATTTAAGAATAATTTCAATTACCTTGAAACTAAGGATAGTTACTATAAAACAAATGTGAACACTTTCTAGAATTATTAGGGATTTTAACAGCATCTCCAAGGGTAATATTTAAAATTGTTAGTTAAAACATGGTTAACTAAAATTTTATTGAACCTTTAAGCATTTTTACTCGAGTGACATTAGCTATAATCATTAGTTATATCATAATATTATTCTTTTCATTAATTTTAAATATATAAATAAAAAAATTTATTTATTTCTTTTTTTGAAAAGGATTATAATTAAAATAATTTTATATTAGTGGAAATAAATTAATATATTTAATAAAAAGATATTTATTATAATATTATAACATTTTTATATTTATATCAATATTTTAAAGTAAATATTATAAAATAAAAATGAGTAATTATTATGAACATTACTTACATATAAAATAAAATATATGACCAAAAAATATATTAATATATTAGAATTTTTATAAATTTAGGTAACAATAAAATATTTATCACACTTGATATTACATAACATTTTTTTTATTTATAAAAATACAAGCAGTACATCTATACATTTATAAATATAATAATTATGAAGATATATATACATCATTTTCATATTATAATATTATATATTTAAATTTTAAACATGTTATAAAAAATTATAAATTATAAAATTTAGAATAAAATTTAGGCTAGATTATGGCTGAACAATGAATAAATGTAGGGTGTTTCGTTATCTAAATTTATACCTAACAGTCTTACTGTTTGAGTGTTCCATTTTTTTTATATGTTAGGTATAATAGGGTAACAGGTAGATATTATACCTAACACCTGAAGCACCAGAGATGCTCTAATCCCTTCTGTTTAATCCACATGACAAATCATTTTTTAAATAATTTTTATCCCTTCAATATAATGGCATGTGAAAAGGATATAAAATTGGAAAATTTACAAAATATTAGTCCATTCACATCGTATTCCTGAAAATAACGATTAGATAAAATCTTAAAATGAATATCGTCATGTGATGTTTAACTTAACCCATATTTTAATAAAACTTAACCCATATATTAATAATGATGTGATTACTTTCCTCAATTATAATTTTGGTATTAAATCCTCTAAAACAAACATTTTCTATATATTTTAATCATGCACTTAATTGCACTTAATATGTGTGTATGAGAGTAAAATTTGACATATTCATTTTTTATGTGATATTGAATTTATTTGCTATTTCTATTATTATAACTTATATGATAACATTTTTTATCATGTTTTTCTTTTCATATATAATGATTGAGTTACTTAAATATTTATGAATAATTTCAATTACCTTTAAACTAAGGATAGTTACAATAAAACAAATCTGAACACTTGCTAGAATTTTTTAGTTATGGACAATATCCAAACAAATAATTTTTTAATAACTCAATGGCCTATCTAAAGAACATTCCGACTTTCATGTAGCTAGGGGATTCGATTGCAGAAATGATATTGTTGTTGTGTACAACCGTGCCCATCCTCCATACTTTTTGTGGCTTCCAACTTAAATCAATTATTTCTGGTAATTTGATTTCTAGGATATCAGTGGATGATAAACAGATCCTGCAAAAATGCATACAAACTTAATTTGAGTAAATTATTATGGCTTCAACAATTAAAAGGAGCACATTTATTGTGACTGAGACATTTTCTTAAACGGTGACATTTACCAGTAGTTTTTGCATGCTTAGTTGAAACTGGATTTATATTAGGCAAGAAAGGAGAAGATCTCTTTGCTTTTCTGCTCCCTTGAGCTCTAAAGAACTCTTGTCCTGTGAACGTCAAGATGACATTTAATTATAGACCGTTCAAGTTAACAATGTATAATTAGCAAACAATATTAATATATGATCATTTACTTGGACCTCAGAATGGGTATAATTACCATTGCTTGAAGAAGGCCTTTCCCCTGTTTGTTGCAGAGTTTGAGTTCCGATACCTTTTCCAGCAGATACCTTATTCTCCATCCATATCAATTCTTTCATTGGACGGGTTTTTTTGTTTTCTCTTTCGTCGTCACTGTCAATGACATCAGTGAACACATTCAAAGCTTTATCAACCTCTTCTACAACAACATCAGTTTCGAAACCTGGCATGATTAATTGTTGTTAGTTAGATAAGTATTGTATTTTAACTACAATTAGGAGAAAATAGAGAGGAAGTGTTCCTAAAAATCTCAATTTCCTCTCCAATTTATAATTTGATCAATTTCATTTTTCAACATTTTGATATAGCTTTTTGGGACTACAAAGAAGATTATATAATTTAATGTCAAAAGAAGAAAGCGAATATGCTGATTTAAAATGAATATACTAGTGTATGGTGCTTAGATATAGGGATATAAGTGCACCTGAAGTGTCCTTTTTCTGTGATGCTTGAGAGGTTTCTTAGTTGAGGTTAATCAGAATCAGAAGTCATAATTTCTACAGCTACGCTCGCTAGCAATTCTAGTGAAACATTATATGGGATCTCTGTTTCACTTTCACCAATACTGTCCACCTTGTTCATGTCCTTAGCAGCAGGTTTAGTATTGTTCTTTTGTTTGGGAACCTATCCACAATTAACTTTTATTATAGATCGAATAATAATAATTGAAAAATAACAATTTAAAGAAGATTTAGATGTAGAGTTTTTTAAATGCAAAGTATATTGGGAGGAAAAAACAAAATATACAGAAACATGATAGTGTAACCCAAAAAATAAAAGTAAACATGATAGAAGTCTATCTACCTCCATCAACCCTGAGCTTAATTGAAAAATCTTGAGCAGTAGTGCTTGAAGTGACAAGTTCACGTACGCAAGATCTGCAGCGCCACCACCTATATCGAGGAAGATCAAGTGATCCTCGTAGCTGCTCCCATCTGTTTTCAGTGATTCCATCGAAGGGGATGCACGCCTTCGGGTTCATATTCGTATTTTCAGCCACATACCCACTGGTCACAATCATTGGGAAATGTCTTAAATTATAAATTGTCAAAATAATTATCATATTCTATTGAGAACCAACTCTCTCGAAACATTTTAAGAAAGGACTCAACTTATAAATTCAAAAATGATATTTAACACTACTCATTCTCACTCGTAGAGTGCATAAACAAAATAAAAGTTAAGTTGAATAGTGTCAGGTTGGAGGAATCTTAAGTTAATTTAAACAATAGATGGTAGGAGGGTTCAACCAAGAGAGATACCATTTTGAATAATTAAGACCTCCTAAAATCGTAATAAGGTGTCGGAGATGGTCATAATTTGTGAAATATTTAATTTCAACATCGAAAACTTTGTGATGAAATAATTGTTTCAAGGCCATATTATGCATGATATGATGTACAAAGTTTTAAGATATAGAATAATGATGTGTAACTTTACTGAACTAATATTCTCGTCTGAACTCGAGTTCGATAATATTTGAAATGAACACAAATTGTTCACGAATATATAGAGATTAACTGAACACAAACTGTTAATGAACATTATATATTTTATTTAAAAAGTATTTTTTACTTCAAATTTAATTTAAAATTTTTGTAAAAATTAATATTTATTTTAAAATTATTATAAATTTAATTAAATATAAGTTATGAATAATATATATTTTATATAGAACTATTTTTATCGAATCAACTCGAGTTTAACGAATAAGTCGAACTCGAGCTGAATACAAACCGACCTCAAATCAAACATCTTGAAAGATTGATTATGCTCATTAAAATTATCGAATAAATTATGTTATTCGAACTCGTGTTCGATAAGAGATATTGAATGAACTTATCGAACACATACTCAGACAAACTCGAACGAGTTTAACGAAAATCATGTATGTTTAATCCCGTAAGAAAATATAGGTAATGGAAAAGGAGTACCGCTTCGAGAAACGTTGACAGTTCACATCCGAATTGGCTGAGTCTATAGACAATGACTTTATAATATCTGCTAGTTCGTTCGATCTTTTATCAACAGCATCAACACTAGAAGGGGAAATCTCACAGACACAAGCTTTGCATTGCCACCACCTATTACAAGAAACATCTAGTGATCCTCGTTGTTGCTCCCATGTACTTTCATTTATACCATTGACGGGGATGCAAGCCATCGGGTTTTCATTTCTCACATCAGCCACGTACCCCCTGACCATACACATATAATATTTTTTATTATGCATCACAATAATATATTATTTAGTAACAACTCTTAAAAAATCTCAAGGTATTTGAAAAGGCTTGAATTTGTTAAAGTGATATATACAACTGTTCCTGCACCCATAGAGTGCACAAATCGAGCACAAAGCTAATCTTAAAAAAGAGGATGGGAGGGCTCGACCACCAGAGATATCATAATATGAAATCAAGATCTCTCTAAATCTTCAGATACTACGATAACTCCTCGATTGATTCAAATATTATTAAATAACAAAAATGTTATAAAACACAAACTTTCAAGACGTCTCATAGTATGCATTATATATGTCCAGGAAAGCTAAGTCCACGTTATATCCACATAGATATATGCGAGAAAGTGAGATGCATATAAGCGAGGGAAAAGTGGGATACCGCGTCGAAAAAGGCTGATAATTTAATTTCTCCTCTTTTTGTAGCACATCTGAATTCATTGAGTCTGTTGATGATAAATCTATTGCGTCGGCAAGTTCGTTCACAGGCTTTGGGGCATCTTCCATGGAAGTATAACCACACTTCTTCTTCATTCTAAATTAAAACCATAGCACCACTTGAGACAAAATAAATTTTTATTGGAATTGCAAATGATATTTATGTAGGAAAAAGTGAATATTTATAACAAGAGTCCACCATCAAAAGAAGGAAAAAAGTATGTTAAGAATATAAGATTTTATGTTTTAAAAAATCAGTAATTATCGTCTATACAACAAAATACGTTCTATTGTTCATGTGCATATCAGAAATAAAGAATTAGGCAAGGATGTTTAAATGAATATTTTAAAAAAATATATAAAAGGTATGGATTTATCATTTAAGAAACACAAAACTTGTACGTAGAGAAAAGAAAGAGAAAATTTACTATAGCACAAAAAGGAAATGCACCGACAATATACTACTCATTGCAAACCCAACTTATCTAACAATACTTCATCTATCATGGTGGCATACAAATAAATTATAAGATCCCTCGTCAACATCAGACTTGCAAACTTAACATAAATTAAACCTTTGACTTTAGTCATGGGATTCATGACGGTCGGAAAGTACTTTGTTTCTTATAGTGTAGAGATAAGTTTGATAATTGTAAGGAACACATACGTTGCTATGTGGACAGTTTGAACTTATCTTGGTGTGCGAGTGTGTTTATTTATCAAAAAAGACTCATAAATTAAGAAATTATATACAAATTTTAATTTCTAAAATTTCATAATAAAATATAATATTAGGATCATATTTTTATCCATTTCAGATATCATATATTTCATGCGTTTTAACAAAAACTTCAAATAATCTTTATACATTCATCTCCATAAAAGTAAATACATTATAATGAAAATCTCGATATGAAATCCGCAATATCAAATTCTTAAAAAATAAAAAAAGATACCATCAAATATTTAATAATATCGTACATATCTTAATATCTCTGTTTTTCAAAAAATAAACTTGGATGCAAAACTTTGTCTCCTCGTCACTTTCAAAATTCAGTAATCCAATTTCCGAACTCAAATTAATCAACCAAATATTTGACGAGAGTATATGCGGTTAAACATAAATTAAACATGAAGAAATGGAACAAATCAATTGAACAATGAAAAATCAACAAAATACAATTAAAATTATACAGGTACATATGTATGTAACCTAGGAGATCATTGCAAAAATTGTGTTTAGCATATTCAGTTTGCTAAACACTTACATTTGATCTTCAATTCACACGTCCACACATGTAAATTCATATATACACACATAAATATGTATTGACCAATTTAATATAAGAAATGATACCTTTCAAACAATCAAAATCAGATTCAGTTGGAAATATCTTCGAAAGATGTAGAGCTTGATCTTTGCAGCTAATGATATTCAGAACATTTGAGATGGTTATATGTGAAATTGAAATGAGCCCTAACACTATATAGACAGGAGTGAGATCTATAATATTAATACACATTATCTCTTGTATGTAGAGATAGAATGACCACATACATTGTATATTGAAAGTTACACATTGAAAAGTGCATGTGTTCCTCCCAATAAAACACGGCCATGTCACCAATCTCTTATTTCAACCCCAGTGAGACTGTGGTCCGTACAAGCACCTCACAAGGTCCACCTCATTTGTTTCGCTAGTCATTCCGCTGTTTTCCAAGAATATAGGATTAGGTTTTCAAAATTCAATTAATTAATTAACATATTAGATGTATGTTTAACCTTAACTTACTTTATAAACTTATTTACATGGCTTAAAATTCAGGAAAAGTATTTCTGTACTGAGAAAATGACCCCCATAAATATTTTAAAAACATTGAATGATAAATCATATAATCTTAAACAGAGGGCACCCTTTTATCATCACAGTATAAGGAGCCACACCATTCATGAGATTATATAATTAAGAAAGTATGGTTGTTACTCCATAATTAGTTTTGGGATTAGACTAAAATGTTATGGATCTTACAAGTAAGATATTAATTTAAATGGTTGGAACGCAAATTGGTAGACACACTTATTTCTAATAAAATAATTATGCAAGGTTATACCAAAGTTGAACATAAATAGTTTTTTTGTCAGGATACATATATAGTGTTTGGATATACATTGTTTGACAATTTTAAAGTCAATCATCATTTATGGTTGATGAGCTTTTGTTTACAAATAAATTTCCGCCACAAACGCTTTCATTCCAGTTATTTAAAAATAGCAATTGTTCCCCTAATTTTTGGAATTTATTATTGCTCTAAAAATGATACTTAATGTATCCTTATTTATGTACGTTTACCAAAATAATTTATAAAATTTAAAGATATATAAAGTTTAAATTAAGGAACAAGTTGGCTTTGGCAAAGTTAAAACCGTTGTAAGAAAGATCAGACAACGGTTGACAGACAATGGTTAAAAAAAATCGTCGTCCTAAAAAATATACAACGATGAAGTGATTTTGCAGAAAAAATAATTTTGTGAGCTCAAAAAAAACAACGGATATCAATCTTTTTTAAATTGTTGTACAAGTATCCTCTCATCAAGTCAGATAACAGTTTTTTAAATATAGTGTTGTTGTAGATCTTTAACACAATGATTACAAACAGTTGTTACTATATTGACGTATAGGGATATAAGACAACGGTTTTGACATTACATTGTGTAATTGAGACAACGGTTTTTCAGGAAGATTGTCCTCTAAACTATCAAACAACGGAATGAAACTGTTTTCTAATGAATTTCAATGGGTACCACGTATTGAGGTGGCAACACGTGATAGGTGGTAAATCATTCACAAGGATTGCTGAGGTGGTAAAATGAGAGCCCTTCATTGATATGAGATTTGATATCGGCCGTTAGATTGAAAAATAGTTGAATTCTTATACAACGGTTTTATGTTAAAACAAAAGTGTTGTCTTAGTTGGTCTCATACAAGCTTTTAGATATTATGTTGTGTAATTCACACAACAGTTTTTAGAAAGGTTGTCTTAGAAACCTTCATACAACAGAATAAAACAGTTGTATGAAATAGTTATTTTATAATTTCAATGGGCACCACCTGATGAGGTGGCACCCCATGATAGGTTATAAACATTTTACTCGGATTGTTGAAGTGTTGGAATGACAGCCCTTGATTAAAATGAGATTACATATTAGCCGTTAGATTCAAAAAAAGTTGATATGCTTACACAATAGTTTTATAATAAAAAAAAGCGTTGTCTTAGTTTATCTTTACACATAGGTGTTTCAAGGAAACCATTGTAAAAGTATTACTGTGTAAAATGAGATTTCCGGTTTACAAGATTAATTTTTAAAATTATTTTTTGACAATCTAACCGTACATATGTTATGATATGCCAATTCTAGTCATATGAAAAAATTATTAAAAAATTTGAAATTCATCTTGCATGTCACGATTAGAAAAATCCAGTAAAAGTACCCCTCATAACAACAAACTCATTCCCGATTTACAAGATTAATTTTTAAAATGATTTTTTCGATGATCTAAGCGTACGGATGTTAAGATATATCAGTTTTAGTCTTATTAAAAAATTATTAACAAATTTTAAAATTCATCTTGCATGTCAGGATTAGAAAAATCTAGTAAAAGTACCCCTCGCGACAACAAGACTCATTCCCGATTTACAAGATTAATTTTTAAAATGATTTTTTCGATGATCTAAGCGTACAGATGTTAAGATATATCAATTTTAGTCTTGTGAAAAAATTATTACCAATTTTGAAATTCATCTTGCACGTCAGGATTAGAAAAATCCTGTAAAAGTACCCGTCCTCAAAACGAGACTCGTTCTTGATTTACAAGATTAATTTTTAAAATAATTTTTTCGACGATCCAACTATACACATGTTAAGATATATCAATTTGAGTCATAAGAAAAAATTATTAAAAAAATTGAAATTCATCTTGGATGTTAGGATTAGAAAAATCTAGTAATAGTACCCCTCCCGACAACGAGACTCATTCCCGATTTACAAGATTAATTTTTGAAATGATTTTTTCGACGATCCAACCATACGAATGTTAAGATATATCAATTTTAGTCATAAGAAAAAAATATTAAAAAATTTGAAATTTATCTTGCATGTCAGGATTAGAAAAATCCAGTAAATGTACCCCTCCCGACAACGAGACTCATTTCCGATTTAAAAGATTAATTTTTAAAAAAAAAAATTCGATGATCCAACCGTACGGATGTTAGGATATATCAATTTTAGTCATATGAAAAAATTATTGAGATATTTTCCTATAAACATAGTAATTTTTTTTAATGATATTTTCGAAGATTCAACTATATTGATTTATATCGATTATAATCATATAAAAAATTATTAAAAAAAATTACAATTTATCTTGTATGATTTTATAATGAAAATCGAATAGATTTGCAACTCCAAAATATAAGACTCTTTCTTTATTAAATAATTAATTTCTTAAAAAATGTTTTTAGGATCATCGTGCACAATGTTAATATATATTAACTTTAGTTATGTAGAAAAATAATTTAAAGTTTTCAAATTTGTTTCAAATGATTTTATATAAAAAATTATGTGAAATTATTTAAAATAAAATTTATTCTATTGATATAAATTAAAATTAAAATAAAAATGAATATTTAATATAATATATAAATAAGAAAAATAATTTAGGATTTTTTCATTTTTCACATAATTTTTGGTTTTCCCCCTTTAATTTTCATTTCCCCCTCCCTTCTAATTTTCATTTCCCCCTTACCTCTCCCCTTCCCCTTTCTTTGATCTGACCGGTTCTCTCTCTCTCCCTACTCTTCCCTCTCTCTCTCCCATGACTCTATTATCTTCTCTCTCTACCTGATTTTGCTTAAAATCACATGGATTAAGTGTGTATTATGATGGGTTGAGGTTTTTGAGTTCTCAAACCCTAACCATCTCACTCAACCAATCTTGTTTCTCTTTCACAAAATTGCCTATGAATTCAGCTCAACTATTTAGATTCACTTTCAATAATAGGTGGAGCTTCTCAAGTAGAAAATGAAGGTAGGAATTTCTAATCTCCTTGATTTTCAAGTTCAAAGCGACAATTTTGAGGAATATTTTTTGGAGTTCTGATTTAACCTTTCAAGCTCAGGGCATGACTGATGAGTAGTTGTTTATCATTTTCAAGGTTAGGTTCTATTTTTGTTGTGCTTAATTTACTCCATGGGTTTCGTCTTTTGAGGCCTTGGAGAAGAAAGTGACTGAGATTTTCTGTATCCGAGATGGTACAAGTAAAATTCTCAAGCACACTGAGAGTCTGGTTTCAATTAAAAGATCCGAACAACTAGATGAAATGCTAAAGTAATTGAAAGCAAAAATCATGGGACTTTAAACCACACAGGTAGTAGTTGTTGGAGAAGGATATGGTGGTCATGGGACTTTAAACCACACAACTTCATATCAATCATCGATACACAGTTTCTTATATTTGAAGCATGTACGTATGGAAGTTTCATGCCATACAATGATGCCAATATTGTTTGTTTTTCTTTCCGGGAGAGAGTATAAGGGGCAGGAGGTAGGTATGTTCTTTTCTCACCTATTTCTGGAGCTAAATCAGGCCGTATTCCCATATCAACCAAATCAAGATGCGAGGCAAGGCTGTCTTTACTCTTGAATTTCATGTGCAGAAGTGTCCCAATTATATTATCACACACGTTCTTTTCGACGTGCATGACATCTAAACAATGTCGAACATGGTGAAACTTCCAATACTCTAACTAAAAAAAAACTGACTATTTTTTCAATGGAGACTCCACCTTTTTTGGCTTTCCCCTTCCCAAAACTGAACCTAAGTTGCTGTTGTTGCCCCAACACTTCCTCTCCGCTAAGTGGTTCCGGTGCACAACCAAATTTTTGTTCTCCAATAAAAGCTGTCCATTGTCTCCTATACGGATGATAAAGATCTAAATACCGACGATGTCCTTGGTAGCTCATTTTTCTACTACGACTTAGATATTTAGCCACGGTCTGATCACCGTATACTGGACAGGCCCTATAACCCTTATTAACGCACCCCGACAAATTTCCATATCCCGGGAAGTCATTTATTGTCCACATCAAGATTTCCTTTAGAGTGAAAAAGGATTTGGTATGGGCATCGTACACATTTGGTTCACCTTCCTCCCACAATTTTTTTAAATCGTCGATCAGTGGCTGGAGATAAACGTTAATATCATGGCCAGGATCTTGTAGGCCTGAAATTAATGTTGTTAGCATCATAAAATTCCTCATCATGCATAACCATGGAGGAAGATTATATGTTACTAACATAACTGGCCAGCAGCTTTACCGATTATTTAATCCATTGTTGTGTGGATTTATACCATCGGCCGCTAATCCTAAACGTATATTTCTTGCCTCACTACCAAACTTAGGCGACCTACAATCTACATTTTTCCAAGAAGGAGAATCTGAGGGGTGACGCATCTTTCCATCTTTGGATCGATTATTTGCATGCCAACTCATTAGTTTAGCAGTAGATGAAGATTTAAACATTCTTTTAAATTTGGGGATTATCGGAAAATACCACATAACCTTAGCTGGCGCATTTACCCAAACTTGACTATCTTTCCCAACTTTCCAGCGAGAGAGATGGCATTTGGGACGCTCGGAAGAAGACTCGAGAATTGGACCCCTGTATAATACGCAGTCATTTGGTCAAGCGTGGAATTTAATATACTCGAGGCCTAAATCAGTCAAGGTTTTTTTGGCTTCATACATATTAGACGGAAGCAGATTATCTTTAGGAAGAATTGATCCAATTGATTGAAGCAGATCAGTAAAAGCTTTATCAGAAACTCCAAACCTAGCCTTCCAATTATGTAATTTTAAGACCGACTCATGTTTAGTACACTTACTTCCCTCAAACAGAGGTTGTTCTGCATCGGCAACAAACCTCTTTAAGTTATCTGACTCTTTATCGCAATCTTCCCTACTATAGGTTGCTTCATACACGTTAAATGTTTCTGAAATTGGTATGGGCTTCGAAGGAGGACAAGTACTACCAATAGATGACCTAGTACTATTATCATGGTTTTTTCCATGCCAAATCCAATCAGAATATCCTAAACTAAACCCTGATTCATAAAGATGACCTCTGATTATATTCATATAAAACTTTTTCAAGTTAGAGCAGTGTGCACAAGGACAAGGAATTTTTTTAGGGTTTTTAGCATTTTCCTCGGCAAATATCAAGAAGTTTTCATCACCAATTTCATACTGTAGAAAATCCCTATCGGCTTTTATCCAAGACTTATCCATTTAAAACCACCTGGTATTTCACTAAAAAATTCAGTATAAGGCTTATATTTATTTTATAAGTCTAATATTTATTTTAGAAGTCTGACTTGATTTTAAGTATGACATCCACACATAGGGCAAACTATAAACGACATAAGAAAACTGAGAATTCATTATTATACATAATGCATATTATACATTTTAATGCTATATATTTTATAATAATATGATATGAATCGATTTGTAATGCATTACGTAATTCATATTATACATTTAATTATAGTACTAGTACTATATATATTCACTAGTCATTCAGTACTTAATGTATAATCACAATATAATTAACTATAATTAACAATAGTATAATAGTCAGATCACGGATGCAGATTATCAAATTATAAATGTACTATTTTCAACTAAACACTTGCATACACAGTGACTAAATTAACCACACACTTGCATACAAAATTCAGAACACGACTACATTTAAATATAACATATTAATACCAAAATGAATTTTCCTGCACATAATTGCAAATTAAACAAAACTGGGATTTCATATAATATATAATGCATATTATACACAACACATAGATCAACATAAGAACCAACTACATAGAACATAGACAAAAAAACACTATCAAAACTAACAAAATAAATCAAATGTATAAGCGTACAAAACAGAGTTGGAAAAGAAAACTCACCGAAGATCAAAAAATTAAACAGCACTAATGTCCTGCAAAAACAAATCACAACATTACAAACAAATGAAAACCTAATTTATAAAAATAAACAAAAATAAACAAAAATACAAATATACAACTAAAAACACCCAAATTACCTAAAGCTTTAAATCTTTTTCTCAGATTAGGTCCTGTATACAACAAGAAAAAAAGTATTAGCAAGAAGTTTAGACATTAAATTAATAAAAAAAACAAGGGTTTCGAATTAGATAAAACCATAATTTACAAAATTAGGGCTTTGAATTCAAAAATCCTCAACTTTTAAAACTGGTCTTCATGCAGAGAAGACCAGTTTGATTCAAGTAGATACAACACTTACCGAAGTAGAGAGGTTAACTGAAAGAGGCTTAACAGAGAGATTGAGAGCGGATAGAGAGAGAGAGAGGTTTCAGAGACAGGTTCGAGAGAGAGAGAGGTGTGAGAGAGAGAGAGGTTCGAGAGATTGTGATGGTGAGATGATGGCCGGAGTTCAGAGATATTGTGAAGGGAGAGAGGTTCGATTGAGAGAGAGAAGTTCAAGAGAGAGAGGGGGCTTTGAGAGAGAGAGAGTTTCTGTTAGTTTTTAGTTTTTTGTTTTGATTTTGTTGTGTTTGAAGATTGATTTGGGGGGAACCAAAATTTGGTTAAGGGGTGAGAATTTTGGGATTGGGGGGAATGTAGAACTAAAAAACTGAATGAAAATTTCACTAATGGCGGAAAGAAAATGTGGGCGCGAAATTTTTCTTTTTTGGTGAATTTTAGACATCGGTTTAATTATAATCGATGTCTACAAAGAACAAAGACATCAAAAAAACACGGGGTGATTTCCATACTTTTTTAACATCAGTGGCAAAGTTAACCGATGTCTAATGTGTGATGTCTATTGACATTATTCTTGTAGTGCGAGGTTTTTGTATTTTAGAAAAATACTAATATTATGAACATGCAGGCACCAAGGACATCAAAGGGAGGTGCACTAAGGTCTGGATGGTTTTTGGCAAAGATTCTTCAACAAACTATTGGGAAAGCATTATCAATTGTCTCAAAACTCTTTTCAGTATCCTTAAAGAAAATTTTGTAGGAACCTTGTTTACAAATAATATATAATATTTGATATTTATTTTAATTACACAAGACAACACAATCTGAAAATTTTCTATTTTCAAGTTCCGCCTATCATTGTTCAGAAGATATATACCCAAATTTTCTCATATATTAATGTTCAACTCTTTAACAGGTAACTTAAGTTTCTTGCTATCTCTGTTTCAGACCTTTTTCTGTGTCACTATGCATGTCATATCATATCTTAATGCTAACTTTAAATATTCTGTAGTCTTCTACTATGTCGTGAGTGTTGTACTTTCAGCAATGGCGAGTATGTAAAATATGGGTTAGCAAAGCTAGAACAGTGGTGCTTCCAGGCAAAAGAAGAGGTTAATTTTATTGGCCTTATTAAAGTGTCGTCCAGTAAATCTTTAATTTACATACTTGTTTAATGTCTTCTTATATTGCGTGATTTGTTGTCGTTATACCTGAATCACAATATGCAGGTTCGGCTTGGGATGAACTTAAGCATATTAGGCAGTCAGTTGGATTTTTGGTATGCTACTTCTCATTTTAAGCCATTTTTTCATCTGCAATACATAATGAAAATGCATGTAGCATCATGATTTGTAGGTTTTTCTTGTTTCAGTACACAAGGATACATCTTCGTTTATGTTCCGTTCAGTAGTAGCAAATTAAAGATGGGACCTCACATAAATTCGATATATGTAAGTTGCAATCGATATATTGCAATTTGATTGTGTGAATATATAATTCCCAGCTCAAACCCTCACAATTGATTCTTGCATGCAGATAATTATTTTTTCATGGACACTAAGACTGGGAATCATTGGCATCAACTTATACCACTTGATCACAGCATTTGTTCGTTGGATATATAACTGACATGTGCCTGAATTTTTTTGGTTGGATAACTAACATATTTCACATTATTTGGATGGATTTTTTTATAATTATATTTATATCATTTCATTTTTTAATTTTAGATTAAGGTGTTTCGCTTTTGTTCGGATCGTAGTATGGGGTAATTAATGTTATGCTTGATGGATTGATGTTATGGTTTGTGGATTGATGTTATGGTTTGTGGATTATGTTGGTTTTAAGACAATGGTCTTATTTATGGGCATGTTAATTTACGAACAGTTCCTAGCATTTTTTTTGTAAAAGCATTACAATAGGTCTTTATAGTGTTGCTAATAATTACTAAAAAATGTTGCTAAAAATACTACAAAGCGTTGCAAAAAACAATAAAAAGCGTTGTAAAAAATACTAAAAAGTGTTGCAAAAAGGTTGCATCGATACCCCACATGTGGGCCCCATTGTGGGGCCCACAAATATTGTAATGATAGCCCAAACCCTATTGTAACACTTTTCAAGACCTATTGCAACCCCATTGGTGTTGTAATAGCACGTTTCTGTACGGATAACCAAGGGTTGCAACAGAGTGTCATCGGGATTGCAAAAAACTCTATTGCAATGCCTAAAATTGCAACCCCGAAAAAAAGTCGCCATAGCTTTTTTTTTGTCCTTTAGCAACGCTTTTTTGGCCTTTAGTTACGGTTTCTTGGGGTTGCACTATCCAATTTACGGCCTAGTGACATATTATTTTTTTATGTGATATTGTGTTTATTTACTATTTCTATTATTATAACTATATGATAACAATTTTTATCATATTTTTCTTTTCATATTTAATGATTCATTTACTTAAATATTTAAGAATAATTTCAATTACCTTCAAACTAAGGATAGTTACTATAAAACAAATGTGAACACTTGCTAGAATTATTAGGGATTTTAACAGCATCTCCAAGGGTAATATTTAAAATTGTTAGTTAAAACATGGTTAACTAAAATTTTATTGAACCTTTAAGCATTTTTACTCGAGTGACATTAGCTATAATCATTAGTTATATCATAATATTATTCTTTTAATTAATTTTAAATATATAAATAAATTTTTTTATTTATTTCTTTTTTTGAAAAGGAGTTTAATTAATTTTATTTTATATTAGTGGAAATAAAATAATATATTTAATAAAAAGATAGTTATTATAATATTATAACATTTTTATATTTATATCAATATTTTAAAGTAAATATTATAAAATAAAAATGAGTAATTATTATCAACATTACTTACATATAAATTAAAATATATGACTAAAACATATATTAATGTATTAGAATTTTTATAAATTTAGTTAACAATAAAATATTTATCACACTTAATATTGCATAACATTTTTTTTATTTATAAAAATACAAGCAGTACATCTATACATTTATAAATATAATAATTATGAAGATATATATACATCATTTTCATATTATAATATTATATATTTAAATCTTAAACATGTTATAAAATATTATAAATTATAAAATTTAGAATAGAATTTAGGATAGATTATGGCTCAACAATCAATAAATGTGGGATGTTTGGTTATCTAAATTTATACCTAACAATCTTACTGTTTGAGTGTTCCATTTTTTACATGTTAGGTATAATAAGTTAACACGTAGATATTATACCTAACACCTGAAGCACGCTCTAATCCCTTCTGTTTAATCCACATGACAAATCATTTTTTAAAAATTTTTATCCCTTCAATATAATGGCATGTGAAAAGGATATAAAATTGGAAAATTTAAAAAATATTAGTCCATTCACATCGTTTTCCTGAAAATAACGATTAGATAAAATCTTAAAATGAATATCGTCATGTGACGTTTAACTTAACCCATATTTTAATAAAACTTAACCCATATATTAATAATGATGTGATTACTTTCCTCAATTATAATTTTGGTATTAAATCCTCTAAAACAAATATTTTTTACGTATTTTAATCATGCACTTAATATGTGTGTATGAGAGTAAAATTTGACATATTCATTTTTTTATGTGATACTGAATTTATTTGCTATTTCTATTATTATAACTTATATGATAACATTTTTTATCATATTTTTCTTTTCATATATAATGATTGAGTTACTTAAATATTTATGAATAATTTCAACTACCTTTAAACTAAGGATAGTTACAATAAAACAAATATGAACACTTGCTAGAATTTTTTAGTTATGGACAATATCCAAACAAATAATTTTTAATAACTCAATGGCCTATCTAAAGAACATTCCGACTTTCATGTAGCTAGGGGATTCGATTGCAGAAATGATATTGTTGTTGTGTCCAACCATGCCCATCCTCCAATACTGTCCACCTTGTTCATGTCCTTAGCAGGAGGTTTAGTATTGTTCTTTCTTTGGGAACCTATCCACAATTAACTTTTATTATAGATGGAATAATAATAATTGAAAAATAACAATTTAAAGAAGATTTAGATGTAGAGTTTTTTTAAATGCAAAGTATATTGGGAGGAAAAAACAAAATTTACAGAAACAAGATAGTGTAACCCAAAAAATAAAAGTAAACATGATAGAAGTCTATCTACCTCCATCAACCCTAAGCTTAATTGAAAAATCTTGAGCAGTAGTGCTTGAAGTGACAAGTTCACGTACGCAAGATCTGCAGCGCCACCACCTATATCGAGGAAGATCAAGTGATCCTCGTAGCTGCTCCCATCTGTTTTCAGTGATTCCATCGAAGGGGATGCACGCCTTCGGGTTCATATTCGTATTTTCAGCCACATACCCACTGGTCACAATCATTGGGAAATGTCTTAAATTATAAATTGTCAAAATAATTATCATATTCTATTGAGAACCAACTCTCTCGAAACATTTTAAGAAAGGACTCAACTTATAAATTCAAAAATGATATTTAACACTACTCATTCTCACTGGTAGAGTGCATAAACAAAATAAAAGTTAAGTTGAATAGTGTCAGGTTGGAGGAATCTTAAGTTAATTTAAACAATAGATGGTAGGAGGGTTCAACCAAGAGAGATACCATTTTGAATAATTAAGACCTCCTAAAATCGTAATAAGGTGTCGGAGATGGTCATAATTTGTGAAATATTTAATTTCAACATCGAAAACTTTGTGACGAAATAATTGTTTCAAGGCCATATTATGCATGATATGATGTACAAAGTTTTAAGATATAGAATAATGATGTGTAACTTTACTGAACTAATATTCTCGTCTGAACTCGAGTTCGATAATATTTGAAATGAACACAAATTGTTCACGAATATATAGAGATTAACTGAACACAAACTGTTAATGAACATTATATATTTTATTTAAAAAGTATTTTTTACTTCAAATTTAATTTAAAATTTTTGTAAAAATTAATATTTATTTTAAAATTATTATAAATTTAATTAAATAGAAGTTATGAATAATATATATTTTATATAGAACTATTTTTATTGAATCAACTCGAGTTTAACGAATAAGTCGAACTCGAGCTGAATACAAACCGACCTCAAATCAAACATCTTGAAAGATTGATTTTGCTCATTAAAATTATCGAACAAATTATGTTGTTCGAACTCGTGTTCGATAAGAGATATTGAATGAACTTAACGAACACATACTCGGACAAACTCGAACGAGTTTAACGAAAATCATGTATGTTTAATCCCGTAAGAAAATCTCCAGGGGAAATCTGCTAGTTCGTTCGATCTTTTATAATATTTGCTAGTTCGTTCGATCTTTTATCAACAACATCAACACTAGAAGGGGAAATCTCACAGACACAAGCTTTGCATTGCCACCACCTATGACAAGAAACATCTAGTGATCCTCGTTGTTGCTCCCATGTACTTTCATTTATACCATTGACGGGGATGCAAGCCATCGGGTTTTCATTTCTCACATCAGCCACGTACCCCCTAACCATACACATATAATATTTTTTATTATGCATCACAATAATATATTATTTAGTAACAACTCTTAAAAAATCTCAAGGTATTTGAAAAGGCTTGAATTTGTTAAAGTGATATATACAACTGTTCCTGCACCCATTAGCACAAAGTTATTTCAATAATATAATGTGTATTAATATTATTGATCTTTGCAGCTAATGATAATATTCAGAACATTTGAGATGGTTATATGTGAAATTGAAATGAGCCCTAACACTATATTGACAGGAGTGAGATCTATAATATTAATACACATTATCTCTTGTATGTAGAGATAGAATGACCAGATACATTGTATATTGAAAGTTACACATTGAAAAGTGCATATGTTCCTCCCAATAAAACACGGCCATGTCACCAATCTCTTATTTCAACCCCAGTGAGACTGTGGTCCGTACAAGCACCTCACAAGGTCCACCTCGTTTGTTCCGCTAGTCATTCCGCTGTTTTCCAAGAATATAGGATTAGGTTTTCAAAATTCAATTAATTAATTAACATATTAGATGTATGTTTAACCTTAACTTACTCTATAAACTTATTTACATGGCTTAAAATTCAGGAAAACTATTTATGTACTGAGAAAATGACCCCCATAAATATTTTAAAAACATTGAATGATAAATCATATAATCTTAAACAGAGGGCACCCTTTTATCATCACAGTATAAGGAGCCACACCATTCATGAGATTATATAATTAAGAAAGTATGGTTGTTACTCCATAATTAGTTTTG
The DNA here is from genome assembly GCF_009905375.1 of Apium graveolens. Classification (NCBI taxonomy): domain Eukaryota; kingdom Viridiplantae; phylum Streptophyta; class Magnoliopsida; order Apiales; family Apiaceae; genus Apium; species Apium graveolens. The sequence goes on from NC_133653.1 coordinate 19,841,504, forward strand.
GGATTAGACTAAAATGTTATGCATCTTACAAGTAAGATATTAATTTAAATGGTTGGAACGCAAATTGGTAGAAACACTTATTTCTAATAAAATAATTATGCAAGGTTATACCAAAGTTGAACATAAATAGTTTTTTTGTCAGGATACATATATAGTGTTTGGATATACACTGTTTGACAATTTTAAAGTCAATCATCATTTATGGTTGATCAACTTTTGTTTACAAATTAATTTCCCGCCACAAACGCTTTCATTCCAGTTATTTAAAAATAGCAATTGTTCCCCTAATTTTTGGAATTTATTATTGCTGTAAAAATGATACTTAATGTATCCTTATTTATGTACGTTTACCAAAATAATTTATAAAATTTAAAGATATATAAAGTTTAAATTAAGGAAAAGTTGGCTATGGCAAAGTTAAAACCGTTGTAAGGAAGATCAGACAACGGTTGACAAACAATGGTTAAAAAAAATCGTCGTCCTAAAAAATATACAACGATGAAGTGATTTTGCAGAAAAAATAATTTTTGTGGCTCAAAAACAAACAATGGATATCAATCTTTTTTAAATTATTGTACAAGTATCCTCTCATCAAGTGAGATAACAGTTTTTTAAATATAGTGTTGTTGTAGATCTTTAACACAATGATTTTAAACGGTTGTTACTATGTTGATGTATAGGGATATAAGACAACGGTTTTGACATTACATTTTGTAATTGAGACAATGGTTTTCCAGGAAGATTGTCCTCTAAACTATCAAACAACGGAATGAAATTTGATATCGGCCGTTAGATCAAAAAATAGTTGAATTCTTATACAACGGTTTTATGTTAAAACAAAAGTGTTGTCCTTAGATGGTCTCATACAAGCTTTTAGATATTACGTTGCGTAATTCACACAACAGTTTTTAGAAAGGTTGTCTTAGAAACCTTCATACAACAGAATAAAACAATTGTCTGAAATAGTTATTTCATAATTTCAATGGGCACCACCTGATGAGGTGGCACCCCACGATAGGTTGTAAACATTTTACTCGGATTGCTGAAGTGTGGGAATGACAGCCCTTGATTAAAATGAGATTACATATTAGCCGTTAGATTAAAAAAAAGCTGATATGCTTACACAATGGTTTGATAAAAAAAAAGTGTTGTCTTAGTTTATCTTTACATATTGGTGTTTCAAGGAAACCATTATAAAAGTATTACTGTGTAAAATGAGATTTCCGGTTTACAAGATTAATTTTTAAAATTATTTTTTGACAATCTAACCGTACGGATGTTATGATATGTCAATTCTAGTCATATGAAAAAATTATTAAAAATTTGAAATCCATCTTGCATGTCAGGATTAGAAAAATCCATTCAAAGTACCACTCCCAACAACGAGACTCATTCCCGATTTACAAGAGTAATTTTTAAAATGATTTTTTCTACGATCCAACCATACGGATGTTAAATATATCAATTTTAGTCATATGAAAAAATTATTAAAAAATTTGAAATTCATCTTGCATGTCAGGATTAGAAAAATCCAGTAAAAGTACCCTTCCCAACAACGAGACTCGTTCCTGATTTACAAGATTAATTTTTAAAATGATTTTTTCGATGATCCAACCGTACGGATATTAAGATATACCAATTTTAGTCATAAAAAAAATTATTAAAAATTTTAAAATTCATCTTGCATGTCAGGATTAGAAAAATCCAGTAAAAGTACCCCTCCCGCCAACAAACTCATTCCCGATTTACAAGATTAATTTTTAAAATGATTTTTTCGATGATCTAAGAATACGGATGTTAAGATACATCAGTTTTAGTCTTATTAAATAATTATTAACAAATTTTAAAATTTATCTTGCATGTCAGGATTAGAAAAATGTAGTAAAAGTACCCCTCCCGACAACAAGACTCATTCTCGATTTACAAGATTAATTTTTAAAATGATTTTTTCGATGATCTAAGCGTACATATGTTAAGATATATCAATTTTAGTCTTGGTAAAAAATTATTAACAAATTTGAAATTCATCTTGCACGTCAGGATTAGAAAAATCCTGTAAAAGTACCCGTCCTCAAAATGAGACTCGTTCTTGATTTACAAGATTAATTTTTAAAATAATTTTTTCGATGATCCAACCATACACATGTTAAGATATATCAATTTGAGTCATATGAAAAAATTATCAAAAAAATTGAAATTCATCTTGGATGTTAGGATTAGAAAAATCCAGTAAATGTACCCCTCCCGACAACGAGACTCGTTCCCGATTTAAAAGATTAATTTTTAAAATAATTTTTTCAATGATCCAACCATACGGATGTTAAGATATATCAATTTTAGTTATATGAAAAAATTTATTGAGATATTTTCCTATCAACATAGTAATTTTTTTAAATGATATTTTTGAAGATTCAACTATATTGATTTATATCGATTATAATCATATAAAATATTATTATAAAAAATTTCAATTTATCTTGTATGATTTTATAATGAAAATTGAATAGATTTGCAACTCCAAAATATAAGACTCTTTCTTGATTAAATAATTAATTTCTTAAAAAATGTTTTTAGGATCATCGTGCACAATGTTAAAAAATGTTTTGAAGCCTTGGAGAAGAAAGTGACTGAGATTTTCCCTATCCGAGATGGTTTCAATTAAAAGATCCGAACAACTAGATGAAATGCTAAAGGAGTTGAAAGCAAAAATCTGCACAGGAAAGTAAGCTAGATGTTCATTTAGCTTAGTTTCTTTTGATATATGGTTACATTTTCTTTTCATCTACTGTTGTATGCTATTGTTTTTGAAATGCTAGTGTTTTCTAGTTACAAGTGCTAGAATAAGGTAGGGATTGCAATGGATACTTAATGTGATTGTTTATAACTAGGAAATTTTGGTAGCAATTGTTCTGATGGTTAAAAGTTTGTGCATGAATCGTTTGTCCTACATTCTTGTAATGGTAATTTTTATCATTGTCATTGTTCGTCAGTGCATATTTGCTGGTGTTACCATTGAAATTGAAATGATCTTTAAGATTTTACCTTTTAATGAAGGGACTGCGTTCACCTGAAAATAAAAATGTTGAACAAGAGATCGAGTCTCTGACCCGTGTTTGTTTCAGTTTTAGGGATGTCTGTTTGGTTAAATGAATGTTAGAAGGTGTCTGTCTATGGTTACTTGAATATCAATTATATTCCAGTAACTAATAAAATAATAAAACTGAAGTTGAACAGAACTAATGCTAAGAGTTTATATGTGACTGGCATTGTTTCTGTTAAAGCAAGGCAACCACATTATGAAAGATCCAACGTGATCTTGGTCCATGATCAAATAGAAATCATAACATATTAACTAGGCCTCCGAATGATACAACTCATATACTTAAATTGTTGTCTTTAGTGTTCTGGTAAAATGTCCAGGGAGTAGAATTAGTGTGCAGACATGCAGGATTTAATTTCATGTTTGAGATATACCTAAGTTTTTAATTTGACGCGGGGTATCATATTACCATCTTACGGGGCAGATGATCCTTTTAGTTATCTTATTTGTTGTATATTCAAGATTCTTGTGTGTGTGGAAATTACTGTTGTTTAAGTTTAAATAGGATATATGAGGTAATTATAGAATTAACTTTGATGTGTTCCCTTTCATGGATTACTTTAAAAATTGCCCCTGGTTTGCAAATTGCCTTTTGTATATGTTTGTGGCCTCCTTTTGTATAATTAAGTTTAAAGATGAAGTTGTTAGTAGGACCTCCCAATCTTCACCAAAAGAAACTGCGAGGAAAGGTGGTATCTTTAGAAAGTAGTACATTGACAGTCTGTTCATGGAAGTGAGCCAGGTGACACTATGGGCATTTGTTTATTTTCAATTCTGTCTTGGTTTAATTTTACTTTATATTAAGAGATCCAGTTCAATATCACTTTGATTAATTATATTTACTGTATTTCATTAATTGTATTTCATCTTGTTTTTCGAACAATTGAAGCATCCATCTACTTCTTCGTTTCCTCAAATCAGTTTAGTTTTTTGTTACCTTTTTTTTGGGTTGTGGGGGGATGAAATGTACATTTAAATTTCAGGAATTAGGAAACTACTTCCTTTACATTTTTTTTACTAAATAGTGAGAAACCTTCAACAATGAAGGGCAATGTCTTAGTTTAAGCATGGTATAAAATGACTGCTTAAGGGTATTAATAATGGCCCAAGTAACTTCTGGAAATAAATTGGAAATTATTTCATATGATGGTTCAACTTCTTGCAGCATGGCCTAAGTAACTTCTAGATAACAAGTCAGTTCTGTTTCTTAAAGTAAATAAGTGTTACACTATATTATAATTGTTGGTTTCAATCATCTTTTGTAAAATATGACAAGAAAAATTTCCCTTTATGGGGTAGATTTTACATAGTTTTGAGTAATTTCTGTTAAAATTTGCAAAATAACCTGTGGAAATAATGATTTTATCATTCCTCTTCCCTGCAAGCCATAAAAATTCTTGTTTTGTATGTAATGAAGTTCTTGATACGGGCATCAAGAAATGATCAAGACGATTTGGATGGTGAAGACTAGTAGACTGACGGGCGGAGTAATGTGTCCATGACGAGGAGTGTTTGCGTGATGTAGTAGTGATCAGTGGGCTAATTTAGGTAGAATAATGTGGATCAAAAGTTGATTTAGGCATGCCAATGGAGTGAACATTCTATTACTTCTTGCGCAAAAACAAAGGAATATGTACGCAAATTAGTTATTGTATACCTTAATGAGAATGTTTAGAAACAGATTTGATGTTATAGTAGTAATTCTTGTAGAGAACCTTTGTATTATAAATTTTATATTAATTTTGAAATAACAATTGAATTAATATAATATCATTTTATTTTAAAATTGATTTATTTTAAATAAAGAGATTAATTTTATAAACAGTTGTGTGAAACCCACTTAAAAAATGATGAAAACCGTTGTATGTCGCACTGTACATTTTTTTTAAATAAAAGGTTGTCTTTTCGTATTCTTTGCAATGGTTTAAATCTTTTACACCATTGTCTTTTAAACAAAAACCATAAATGACAATGGTTTTAACTAGTTAAAAGAAGTTTATAAACTGTTATTTATGAAAATACCGAATAAGTTAACAACAATGGTTTTTCTACAAAGCCATTGTTGTTAAGTTAGGTAGATAATAGTTGAATAAAGAAACGGTTGTTTAAAGAATTTCCTAACAATGGTTAATATAGATTACCCGTTGTGAATTCTTGATTGTAACCATTATTAAAAACATTGTTGAATCTCGCTTATTACAAGTGTATAAACAACCGTTGTCCAACCTTCGATCACACGAGTGTTGGATAGACAACGGAAAATTTCCATATCACACAATGGAAAAAAAATAGTTGTATGATTGCAAATATGTTGTAGTGATATTTGTAGTGTACACCCCTTTATTTACAACTAAGCAACAATTTTTCTATTATAATAAACTACTCATTTTTGGTTGATAGAAAAAGTGATTTCTATTTATAAACAATCAATTGTTTTATTTGTGATACTCTGTCATAAGTTATAAAAAATATTTGCGGAATGAGTATTTCTGTCTAAAATTATTAATTCATATTTGATTAAATATACATGATTTGTCAATTTGGTATGCAGATCAAATATTTACAAAATTCAAATATCATGCCGATTGAAGTAAAGTTGAGAAAGATTATCATTTCATTTTCTTGTGTAAAAAATTATAGGACTTTAAACAACCGAATTTTTTAGATTGGTGGGTTGTTGATCGATTTTGACACACTTGCGATCATAAGAGACCATTGTGATCACTTTTTTTAAAACTATTTTTTTCTGGTTGAATTTTTTGAGTGACGACGCTTTAACTTTTTCAAAGCCAACTTCTTCCTTAATTTAAGCTTTATATATTTTTAAATTTTATAAATTAGTTTGGTAAACTTACATAAATAAGGATACATTAAGTATCATGTTTACAGCAATATTCCATTGACATGTAATAAACATTTACATAGTCATGAATAATAAATTCCAAAAATTAGGTGAACAATTGCTATATTTAAATAACTGGAATGAAACTGTTTGTGTCGGGTAATTTATTTGTAAACACGAGCTGATCAACAATAAATGATGATTGACTTTAAAATTGTCAAATAGTGTATATCCAAACACTATATATGTATCTTGACCAAAAAAAACTATTTATGTTTAACTTCGGTATAACCTTGCATATTTATTTTATTAGAAATAAGTGTTTCTACCAATTTGCATTCGAACCATTTAAAATTAATATCTTACTTGTAAAATCCATAACATTTTAGTCTAATCCCAAAACTAATTATGGAGTAACAACCATACTTTCTTAATTATATAATCTCATGAATGGTATGGCTCCTTATACTGTGATGATAAAAGAGTTCCCTCTGTATAAGAGTATATAATATATCATTTAATGTTTTAGAAATATTTATGGCGGTCATTTTCTCAGTACATAAATACTTTTCCTCAATTTTAAGCCATATAAGTGAAATGGATAAAAATATGATCCTAATATAATATTTTATTATAAAATTTTAGAAATTGAAATTTATATATAAATTCTTAATTTATGAGTCTTTTTTGATAAATAAACACACTCGCACACCAAGATAAGTTCAAACTGTCCACGTAGCAACGTATGTGTTCCTTACAATTATCAAACCTTTCTCTACACTATAAGAAACATAGTACTTTCCGACCGTCATGAATCCGATGACTAAAGTCAAAGGTTTAATTTATGTTAAGTTTGAAAGCGTGATGTAGATGAGGGATCTTATAATTTATTCGTATGATACCATGATGGATGAAGTATTGTTAGATAAGTTGGGTTTGCAATGAGTAGTATATTGTCGGTACATTTCCTTTTTTGTACTTTAGTAGATTTCCTCTTTCTTTTCTCTACGTACAAGTTTTATGTTTCCTAAACGATAATTCCATACCTTTTGTAATTTTTTTAAAAAATATTCATTTAGACATCCTTGCCTAATTCTTTATTTCTGATATGCACCTGAACAATAGAACGTATTTTGTTGTATAGACGGTAATTACTGATTTTTTTGATGGTGGACTCTTGTTATAAACATTCACTTTTTCCTACATAAATAATCATTCGTGATTCCAATAAAATTTTATTTTGTCTCAAGTGGTGCTATGGTTTTAGTTTAGAATGAAGATTAAGTGTTGTTATACTTCCATGGAAGGTGCCCGAAAGCCTTTGAACGAACTTGCCGACGCAATAGATTCATCATCAACAGACTCAATGAATTCAGATGTGCTACGAAAAGAGGAGAAATTAAATTATCAGCCTTTTTCGACGCGGTATCCCTCTTTCCCATTGCTTATATGCATCTCACTTTCTTGCATATATCTATGTGGATATAATGTGGACTTAGCTTTCGTGGACATTTATAATTAGACTTCTTAAAAGTTTTGTGTTTTAGAACATTTTTGTTATTGAATAATATTTGAATCAATCAAGGAGTTATCTTAGTATCCGATGATTTAGAGAGATCTTGATTTCATACTGTGATATCTCTGGTGGTCGAGCCCTCCGATCCTCTTTTTTAAAATTTGTGTTGTGCTCGATTTGTGCACTCTATGGCTTTAACAAATTCAAGGCTTTTTAAATACCTTGAGATTTTTTAAGAGTTGGTACTAAATAATATATTATTGTGATGCATAATAAAAATATTTTATGTGTATAGTACAGGGGGTACGTGGCTGATGTGAAAAATGAAAACCCGATGGCTTGTATCCTCGTCAATGGTATAAATGAAAGTATATGGGAGCAACAACGAGGATCGCTAGATGTTTCTTGTCATAGGTGGTGGCGATGTAAAGCTTGTGTCCGTGAGATTTCCCCTTCTAGTGTTGATGATGTTGATAAAAGATCGAACGAACTAGCATATAGTATAAAGTCATTATTTATAGACTCAGCAAATTCGAATGTGAACTGTCAACGTTTCTCGATGTGGTACTCCTTTTCCATTAACTATATTTTCTTAGTGGATTAAACATACATGATTTTCGTTAAACTCGTTCGAGTTCGTCCGAGTATGAGTTCGATAAGTTCATTAAATATCTCTTATCGAACACGAGTTCGAACAACATAATTTGTTTGATAATTTTAATGAGCATAATCAATCTTTCAAGATGTTTGACTTGAGGTTGTTTTTTTACAGCTCGAGTTTGACTTATTCGTTAAACTCGAGTTTGATTCGATAAAAAGAGTTATATATAAAATATATATTATTCATAACTTATATTTAACTAATTTTATAATAATTTTAAAATAAATATTATTTTTTATAAAAATTTTAAATTAAATTTTAAATAAGTTTCGTGAACAATTTGTATTCATTTCAAATATTATCGAACTCGAATTCAGATGAGAATATTAGTTCTGTAAAGTTACACATCATTATTCGATATCTTAAAACTTTGTTTGATTTCTTTAAAAGTTCATTCGAGTTCAATTCGTTTCTATTTTGCACTTTTAGCATATTTTATATGCATAAAAATATGGTACTTCGTATCATGCATAATATGGCCTTGAAACAATTATTTCGTCACAAAATTTTGGATGATAAAATTAAATATTTCATAAATTATGACCATCTCTGACACCTTATTACGATTCTAGGAGGTCTTAATTATTCAAAATGGTATCTCTCTTCTTTGAACCCTCCTACCATCTATTGTTCAAATTAACTTGAGATTCCTCCAACCTGACACTATTTAAATTAACTTTTATTTTGTTTATGAACTCTACGAGTGAGAGTGAGTAGTGTTAAATATCATTTTTGAATTTATAAGTTAAGCCCTTTCTTAAAATGTTTCGAGAGAGTTGGTTCTCAATAGAATATGATAGTTGTTTTGACAATTTATAGTTTAAGACATTTCCCAATGATTGTGACCAGTGGGTATGTGGCTAAAAAGATGAATATGAAACCGAAGGAGTGCATCCCCTTTGATGGAATCACTGAAACGGATAGGAACAGCAACAAGGATCACTTGATCTTCCTCAATATAGGTGGTGGCGCTGCAGATCTTGCGTACATGAACTTGTCACTTCAAGCACTACTGCTCAAGATTTTTCAATTAAGCTCAAGGTTGATGGAGGTAGATAGAATTCTATCATGTTTACTTTTTTTTTTGTTACTTTAACATAAGTAGACACACACACACCTTTTTTTGTCAAGATTCAAACCCTCGATAAGGCTAAACCATGAGGTGTTGGATTATACTATCATGTTTCTGTATATTTTGTTTTTTCCTCCCAATATACTGTGCATTTAAAAAAACTCTACATCTAAATCTTCTTCAAATTGTTATTTTTCAATTATTGTCATTCGATCTATAATAAAAGTTAATTGTGGATAGGTTCCCAAAAAAAGAACAATACTAAACCTCCTGATAAGGACATAAACAAGGTTGACAGTATTGGTGAAAGTGAAGCAGAGATCCCATATAATGTTTCACAAGAATTGCTAGTGAGTGTAGCGGTAGAAGTTATGACATTTGATCAACCTCAACTAATGGAAACCTCTCAAGCATCACAGAGAAAAGACACTTCATTTGAGCGAGAAACTTCAGGTGCACTTATATCCCTATATCTAAGTACCATACACTAGTATATTCTTATAGCTATTACATAATGGTCTAGATGATGTAAATCAGCATATTCACTTTCTTCTTTTGATATTGGATTATGTAATCTTCTTTGTAGTCCCAAAACACTATATCAAATATTTGAAAAATGAAATTGATCAAATTATAAATTGGACAGGAAATTGAAATTTTTAGGAACACTTCCTCGATATTTTCTCCTAATTGTAGTTAAAATACAATACCTATCTAACTAACAACAATTAATTATGCCAGTTTTTGAAACTGATGCTGTTGTAGAAGACGGTGATAAAGCTTTGAATGTTTTCACTGATGTCATTGACAGTGACGACTGTTGGGCCTCAGAATAGGAAAAAATAATAAGATATTAGATAGGAGTAGAGGATAGGAATTTCTAAATTAATATCCCAATAAGGGCCCAATTGTAAGGGAAAAAGGCCCAGTTGGGACTCCCTATAAATAAAGCATATTTGCCCTTCTTGTGAGAGGTTGGAAAAATAAGTATCAATAAAGAGTATTATTCCTCATATAACATGGCTCATATTTAGGGTCATCATTTGGCACTAGAAGGAGCTCTTAAATTTGATACTCCAATATGATTATTGAAGAAGAAGATCCAGAGAAATACGGAAATACTGTAGAGATCCAAACCATCCAAAAATCAGAGCATGTTAATCCAGCAGAAAAAGAGAAAGCACCATCGACCCTCAAGCCAAGACGACTATTTCCGGTCGAGGATAACCCCCCACCTGAGGGCTCTCAGATGCAGAAACCACCTGTTAAATGTAAAAGGAGAGTCACTAAAGCCAATCATTCTCGTGTTCTAACGGAAAAAGGAAAGCAGGTACTCTCCGGTGATGCTAGGTTGCATTTGAAAAAGTTAAAACATAAAAAGCTTCTACGGGAGCAGAAGATAGAGGGTACGGAAGGTTCGGATGAAGAACTTAAGATGACAGAAGCTAAACCCAAAAGACTGGAAGCAAAACTAGAGAAAATAAGAGAAATTCAGCGTTTGCACCTGGAGTTGAAACAGACGTCGATTAAGGAAGGGGGTGATGAAGAGCTTGGGTATGTGGAGCTGTCGGAGGATGATAAAGATTACTATTATGATGAGGAGGAAGTATCCAACGAGTCTATATATTTTAGGCCTTGACGTTCCAGGACAGTTTCTTCAGGGGTACCCCGTAAGGGTCGATGTCAACACAATCGATATGATAAGAGGAGTTCCTCAAGATGCAGGAAGATATGGCACATTTGCGTGACTTAGTTAAGACACAATCAAGAGTTGAAGCTCCGGTAGAAAGCCCCTTATCTCGAAGTATTGAAAAAGCTAAAATAGACAGAACTTTGAAGACTCCGGTGCTTGATCAATTTGATGGATCATCCGACCCATCGGGTTTCCTTAACACCTTTCACGATCGAATGGAATTTTACGGACACTCAGAAGTCGCCCGTTGCCAATTCTTCTCTACATGCTTACAGGGAACAACCCTACGTTGGTATAACAATCTCCCATCTAGGTCAATCGAGTCCTGGACTACATTGAAGGCTAAATTTCAGACAAGATTTTCAAGCAAGTACAAAGGGGGTAAAATTACAGGATCCTTGATCACGATGCGTCAAAGGCCTAGAGAATCCCTAAGAAGCTATTTAGGTCGCTTTCGTCAAGTCATAACTGAAAGAACAGACCTAGAGTAGCCCTTGGCAGTAAATAATCTAGCAGCGGGCATTGACGGAAGCCGACATGGCATCCTGCTAGAAGAGCTAATAGAAAAACATCCCCAATATCTTCATGCGGCTTTTCAGATTGTTGAGCATCGAATGACACTCCATGAAGCAGTGGGAAGTATAAGATCTCTCTGACGCTCTAACTACAAGTTTGACAAGACAAGAACTCATAGCCTCCGGACCCCGAGATATCGGAGATATGACTCCAAATCCCCTCGACATTCATCGCCGAGAAGGGATGTTGGAAAGGAGGAGTTTTGAAGCTCGAGAGGTCGAGAATATCAGCAACAACGCATCTCAGATAGAAAATGGCAACCCCGTGATAGAGAAGATAAAGAGTTTACCAAACTCACAGTCGATAAAGAAATAATCTTGGTGATTTTAAAGACAGAACCTGACTTTTGGCCTCCAAGGCCGATGACGCCAGGACGACCTCCGCGCTCTCGATACTGTGACTATCACGAAGATACGGGACACACTAAAGAAAATGCTACCTATGAAGCAATCTCATTGAATCCAAAATCAGAAAAGGTCATTTCATCCATTACATCGAAGGACATAGCCAAACTCAGCAAAGACAAGATGATAGAATAGTCGACATAATCTTCGGGGGATACGCCTCTGGGGGCATGTCAAACAATTCTCGTAACTCGTACGCCCGAGAGGTTTGTAATGTTAATCCTCCATGTACTAAGAAATATAAATCATCTCCATCTCTTGTCATATCTTTCTCGGATGAAGATTATTCGCCAAATATCATAAGAGGACATTAAGATGCGTTGGTTATCACTGCCAAAATTGGCACAAATACAGTAAAAAAGATCATTGTTGATAATGGTAGTTTCGTCGACATTCTATATCATCAGGCCTTAGCATGAATGGATACAGGGGACAGGAAACTAGAAAATACCCATTCGCCTCTTTATGGCTTCACGGGTAATGAGGTAAAAGTTGTCGGGATAATTGATCTACCGGTACTTTTTAACACAATGCCTTGCCAAGTATGGAAGATAGTTAAGTTTCATGTAATCAGTGCAAACTCAAGCCACAGTTGCCATTCTAGGCCAAACGACCATATCGGTACTGGAAGCCATCACGTCGATTCTCCATTTAAAGATGAAATTGCCAACTGAGTTTGGAGTAGGGGAGATGTGTGGCGACCAAGCAGTTTTGAGACAATGATATTTAACTACAGTCATACCCAAGAAACAAGATTGTGATTCTCAAACTGTGAACGAGGTTGTTCAGATAGACCTCGGTAGCATAATCGATATCCCGAGGGATCCCTTTTTCTCACATGTCGGTGAAATAGTAGAGGTGTCGATAGTTGAGCATTCGCCGGCCAAAACAGTTAAAGTAGGAAAAGATCTAAGCCCCTAGATATAAGATGAATTAATAAGGTTGCTTCGAGAATTCTCAGACATATTCACATGGTCACCATCCGACATGCCAGGAATACCTACCGCTGTAGCGAGACACTCTCTACATGTCGACTGCCAAAAGAATCCTGTCAGCGCATATTCTGAGAAGAAAAGCGGCAAGCTATTGAAGAAGAGCTTGATCGACTTTTACTTGCCTGTTTCATTGAGCCGGTGAAATTTTCGACATGGATTGCTAATGTTGTCCTAGTAATGAAAAGTAATGGAAAATGGCAAATGTGTGTTGATTACTCTGACCTTAACAGAACATGTCCTAAGGATTATTATCCTTTGCCGAATATAGATCAACTTATTGACGTTACGGCTAGTCACGAACTGCTGTCTTTCATGGACGCGTTCTCAGGATATAACCAAATCAGGATGGACGATCAAGATTGGGAACAAACAGCTTTTATCACACATCGAGGGGTCTTCGCATATCGAAACATGACTTTTGGGTTAATCAATGCTGGTCCAACATTTCAACCCATGATGGATGAAATATTTAAAAATCAGTTGGGTCGGAACCTCAAAGTTTATGTTGATGATATGATAACAAAGTCAAAGTCTTCAAATGGTCATAGCAGTGACCTTCGAGAGACCTTTGAGAACGTTCGGCATAATAACATGAGATTGAATTCCTTAATGTGCTCTTTTGGCTTAACGTCTGGAAAATTCCTAGGATTTCTTGTTTCCCAACGAATGATCGAGGATGACCCCTCACAAATTAAAGCCATATCTAAAAAGAAAGACCTGTCGACCATTAAAGAAGTTGAACGTCTCACCGGTTGTATAGCGGCTCTTCGACGCTTCATACCACAAGCCTCTAAACAATGTAGTCCCTTCTTCAAGGTCATCAAAGAAGCATCAATGAATAAGAGGATGATATGGGATAGCCAATGTAAAGAAAACTTTGAAGCTCTAAAAACCTTCTTGACAATTCCTCCAGTTTTAGAAAGAGCGTTGCCTCACGAAACTTTGAAAGTGTACATCTCAGCCTCTGATGGGTCGGTAGCCTCTGTGTTGGTCAAAGATGTCGAGGGACATGAAGCTACAGTATACTACGTCAGTCACACTCTGAAAGACGCTGAAACTCATTAGCCACATATGGAAAAATTAATTTATGCTCTTTTGGTCAGCAGGTAGAAAGCTCTGTCACTATTTCCAAGGTCTTCTGATAAAAGTCATGACTGATCAACCCTTAAAGCGTAACTTGCACAAACCGGATATGACAGGGTGCCTCGCCGCTTGGACGATTGAGCTCAGCCAATTCCATATTAAATATCTACCCCGGAATGCAATAAAGTCCCAAGTCTTGTCTGACTTTGTCGTAGAATGCAAATTTGACAATCCTATAATTGATGAGACATCATTCCCATAAAAGGCTTGGTTCTTTACGTCGACGAATCGTCAACATCTTCATCAAGAGATACAGGCATCATCTTAATCAGTCCAGGGGCTTCAAAATATAACAGGCCTTAAAATTCTCATTTTCAGTAACAAACAATGTAGCCGAGTATGAGGCTTTGTTAGCAGGGTTGCGCCTTGCAATCGAGTTGGAGGTAAAGATTTTAGAAATATTTGGCGATTTACAACTTGTCGCGAAGCAGTTACAAGGTGAGTTCAAAGCGCAAGACGCTCGAATGTCAACATATTTGAAACTGGCCATATCCTTATTGGAGAAAGTCCAATCATGGAAAATCAAGAATATTTGCAGGGAAGATAATCAATGGGCCGACGTGTTATGCCTGATGCCATTGTTGGGTTCCGAAGGCATAAAACGCAGCGGATTATATAATCCCATCGATCGCAGATCCCATTGATCTATACTGTGATAATAATGGAGCCATTGCACAGGCTAAAGAACCTAAATCACACTCCCGGGCTAAACATATACTCAGGAGATTTCACCTTATTCGAGAGATTAATGAAAGGGGTGATATACACATATGTAAAGTGCACACAAATGATAACATTGCAGACCCACTGACCAAAGGCTTGTCGCAGCAGAAGCACGATGGTCACACTTGTTCCATGGGTATTAGATATATGGGTGATTGGCTCTAGTGCAAGTGGGAGATTGTTAGTGTAGGTGCCCTAGAGGCAATACATTATTCTTTTATAATCTTTATAAAAGAATAAATCAGCCCCTTATACACGTAGCTCTAATGCCATTGTTGGGTTCCGAAGCATGGCGGAAATTTTTGCAAAATCAAGTATCAGAATACTAGCAAAACATGTATCAGAATACTATTCCAGAAGCATGTATCAGTATACATACAAAAATTTTCAAAATTAATCATATAAAGATGGCAGAAATTTTTGCAAAATCAAGAATCAGAATACTAGCAAAACATGTATCAGAATACTATTCCAGAAGCATGTATCAGTATACACACGATCCATATCCCAGTTACCAAAAACATGTATCAGTATACATATTTTAAGAGATCGCATACATATAAGTTATGGCAGATCTTAAACATACTAGTATCATCATATAGATCATTAACAGATTCATCATATCATTCATATAACATAACTGTTATCATGGCAGACTCATATAACATAACTGTTATCATGGCAGACTCATCACACATGCATACTTGTAAAAATACAGTAAACACGTAACCAAATCAGCCCCTTATACACGTAGCTCTGATGCCATTGTTGGGTTTCGAAGGCATAAAACGCAGCGGATAAACGTAAATAAAACAAAAATTTTGAAACCCAAAACAGGATCCATGTATAATTATGGGCAGATTATGGAGATAACGAATCATACCTTTCAAGAGCTTAACTTTCATGAACTCAACGGAGATCCTAGCTATCACGCTTTATGTCTACATCTCGGAGAAACACCTCTATGGTATACACACGAGCACCTTCAAGAATGTCTCACGAACTTGACTACGGAATGGATGTACTAGCCTCCTTCTTGACGATCTGAATTGCCTCTGCCTCTCTTTGCTACTAGGGTTTTTTTTCTTAAAAATTTACAAGCCTCTTTAACCTATCATTATCTATTTATAATGGCTGATTAAAAAAGCCCATAATAGCAAATCCCAACCCTAGTAGGTATTGGATTACATAATAAAAACAAATTTCTATTATTTAATTAATAATCATCAATTAAGTCTTACTTTTAAATCTATAATTCAAATTTATATTATCTCAATTAAGTCATACTTAATTATAATAAAATTCAAATAATCATCAATTAATTTAAATCTATAATTTAAATTAACTATTCCATTAAGTGCTCTATTTGTACGACCCTATAGACTATTATTTAATTGATAATAATTTTATTCTCTAATAAAATTATAAACAATGAGCGGTATCTAGTAATACATCATTGTTACCCAATTAAACAATAATTAAATCGTGATTAGATAAAACCTTTCGTGATTAATATTTTTCGTGTAATATAATCCCTTTAACCATATATATTATAGATTAAACTCGAGGCATGTATTTAGTCATCCTCTTCAACATTTAATCCGGGTTTACTTGATCCATGAGTAGATTATCGAGACAAATCATTATTTGAGCATGGTCATGCTTTTATAATCTCACTCAATCAAGAGGCCAATAATATCTCTCCTATAGGAGGGTTAAATCCTTTATCTATCATTCATATTTCTCATACGACTCATGATATACCCGATGTCCACTTTTATCATCACCCGATCAAAAGTAACTTTTAATGTAGTCAAAGTATATTAATCCTCGTATAGAAATATAATCATTTCAAGTCAAAGGATCGTTACACCATTATCACTGTGAGTCTTTCTTATGACTTTATTAAACATGAAGAATCTCACTGTGGGTCTGTCCAGTACCATGTATTCTCACATGTACCTATGTATTGACTTTAGTATCCCCATACTTATAACCAATGAGATGTGGTTATCTTGTCAAGCAACATACTAGTCTATCTATGTATTATTATTGTCCTATATAATAATACTCGACTAGGGACCTTTAAGAATATGATATATTATATAATCTCAAGTTCAAGTCATGTACTTAAACTATACAATTTGTATCATTATTCTAAGGACATTTATTATGCTAACAAAATATCGCAGTAATTAAGGTCATAATAAATACATTTATTGAATGATCAACTGACATAAAGATTATAAAAGAATAATGTATTGCCTCTAGGGCACCTACACTAACAATCTCCCACTTGCACTAGAGCCAATCACCCATATATCTAATACCCATGGAACTAGTGTGACCATCGTGCTTCTACTGTGACAATCCTTTGGTCAGTGGGTCTGCAATGTTATCATTTATGTGCACTTTACATATGTGTATATCACCCCTTTCATTAATCTCTCGGACAAGGTGAAATCTCCTGAGTATATGTTTAGCCCGGGAGTGTGATCTAGGTTCTTTAGCCTGTGCAATGGCTCCATTATTATCGCAGTATAGATCAATGGGATCTGCGATCGATGGAACCACTCCCAAATCAGAAATGAACTTTCGAATCCAAACGGCCTCCTTAGCTGCTTCACAAGCTGCAATGTACTCAGCCTCCATTGTAGAATCAGCTACCGTTTCTTGCTTTGAACTCTTCCAGCTTATAGCACCTCCGTTTAGACAAAACACAAAACCAGACTGTGATACAGTATCATCTCTGTCTGTTTGGAAACTTGCATCGGTGTAACCTTTTACAACAAGTTTCTCTTCTCCTCCATACACCAAGAATGAATCTTTAGTTCTTTTCAGGTACTTAAGAATATTCTTAACTGCCGTCCAATGACCTTCACCCGGATTAGACTGGTATCTACTCGTCATGCTCAAAGCATACGAGACATCTGGGCGAGTACATACCATTGCATACATGATAGATCCAATTGCTGAAGCATATGGAACTTTATTCATGTGGTCCTTCTCATCCAATGATTTCGGACACTGGTCCTTAGAGATCGTTATCCCTTGAGACACGGGGACATATCCCTTTTTTGCATTTTACATTCCAAAATGATGCAAAATCTTATTAATGTATGTGCTCTGACTTAGACCGATCATCCTTCTAGATCTTTCTCTATAGATCCTCATTCCTAGAATGTTGGATGCCTCTCCTAAGTCTTTAATGGAGAAATTGCTCCCTAACCAAGTCTTAACATCCTTTAGAGAAGGTATGTCATTCCCCATTAGTAGTATATCATCAACATATAGTACTATGAATGCCACATAGCTCCCACTAACCTTCTTGTAAACACACGGTTCATCTTCATTTTGAAGAAAGCCATACTCTGTGATTATTTCATCAAAACGGATATTCCATCTCCTAGAGGATTGCTTTAATCCATAAATGGATTGACGCATTTTACATACCTTGCAAGCATTCCTTGGATCGACAAAACCCTCAGGTTGTGTCATGTACACATCCTCTTCAAGACTTCCATTAAGGAAGGCTGTTTTGACATCCATTTGCCAGATTTCATAATCATGGAATGCTGCAATGGCAAGTAAAATCCTTATAGACTCGACCATAACCACTGGTGAGAAAGTTTCATCATAGTCAATACCATGAATTTGTTTGAAACCTTTTGCAACCAGCCTAGCTTTATAGGTCTGAACATTTCCATCCATGCCCCTTTTCTTCTTAAAAACTCATTTGCACCCTATGGGTTTTACCCCTTCAGGTGGATCAACCAAAGTCCATACTTGGTTTTCGTACATGGAATCTATCTCGAATTTTATGGCTTCAAGCCATCTCTTAGAGTCTGGACTGTTCATAGCATCTTGCTATGTGAGAGGCTCATCTTCATCTATGAGCATCAAATCACCACACTGAGTCATGAGAAATCCATATCTCTCTAGCTCATGGCGAAATCTACCAGATCTATGAACAACCTGTGTTTGTTGAGCATTATCATTATTCTGCTCTTGTTCCACTTCAGGTTCAATGCTATTTTGCGGTTCTCGATCTTCATCGAGATCTATAGTTCTCCCACTGTTTCTTTTGGAAATAAAATCTCTTTCCATGAAGACAACATCTCGAGCAATAAATACTTTCTGCTCAGAAGGACTATAAAAATAATACGCCTTTGTTTCATTAGGGTATCTTACAAAAATGCACTCTTCGGATTTAGGTCCAAGCTTGTCAGATTCTTGACGTTTCACAAATGCCTTACATCCCCAAACTTTCATAAAGTTCATGCCTGACCGTTTCTCCTTCCATATCTCATATGGAGTCTTTTGAACCTTCTTAGTAGGAACACGGTTAAGTGTGAAATCCGTTGTTTCTAGAGTGTAACCCCAAAAACTAATTGGAAGATCAGCATGACTCATCATCGATCGCACAATGTCCAACAAGGTGCGATTTCTCCTCTCTGAAACTCCATTCCATTGAGGTATTTCTGGCGGAGTGAGTTGTGATATAATACCACACTCTTTCAAATACTCTCTAAATTCGGTGCTTAAGTATTCACCCCCACGATCGGATCGTAAGATCTTAATACTTGCATCTCCGCCAATTTGCTTCTCTACTTCAACCTTATATTCTTTAAATTTTTCAAACGAATCGGATTTGTTCTTCATAAGATATACATATCCATATCTACTGAAATCATCAGTAAATGTTATGAAGTAGTAGTAGCCTCCTCTAGCCATTATACGCATTGGGACACATACATCACTATGTATTAGCTCCAGACGTTTAGTGGCCCTTTGACCCTTACCAGTGAAAGGGGCTTTAGTCATCTTACCAAGCAAATAAGATTCGCATTCTTGGTATAATTCAAAATCAAACTTATCCAAGTATCCATCCTTATGTAATTTGGATATGCGTTTCTCATTTATGTGGCCTAGATGACAATGCCAGAGGTATGTTTGATTTGAGTCATTCATTTTAAGTCGTTTGTTTTCTATATTACAGACAGGATTATCTAAATCAAGAACATATAAACCATTAAATAAACGCGCAACACCATAGGTTAAATCATTCAAAGTAAAAGAGCAATTGTTGTTCTTTATTGTAAACGAAAAACCTTTCTTGTCCAAACAAGAAACAGAAATAATGTTTCTGCAAATTGCAGGCACGTAAAAACGGTCTTCTAGTTCTAAAACAAGCCTAGAGGGTATAGATAAATAATAAGTCCCTACAGCTAAAGCAGCAACTTTTGCTCCATTGCCTACTTTTAGGTCCACTTCTCCCTTAGCCAAAGTTCTACTTCTCTGCAGGCCCTGCACATTTATACAAATATGAGAAGCACATCCAGTATCAAATACCCAAGATGTAGAAATAGACAAATTGACTTCTATAACATAAATACCTGATCCAGAAATCTGAACTGCTTTCTTTTTCTTCAGATCCTCCAAGTAAATTGGACAGTTTCTCTTCCAGTGACCATCTTTCTTACAGTAGTGACATTCACCCTTGGCCACACCACCTTTAGGCTTTAAAGCCTATTTGGGACCTGACTTTGGCTTGGGTGTAGAATCGGATCCAATCTTCTTCTTACCCTTCCATTTACCCTTCCCTTTGGCCTTACCTTTATTTCCCACCATCAGTATGGGAGCAGGTTCAGCTGTCTTCATGTTGGTCTCATATGTTCTCAACATATGCAACAATTCAGTAGGTGTTTTTTCAAATTCATTCATATTGTAGTTCACAACAAACTGAGTGAATTTTTTGTTCAAAGAATTTATGATTAGGTCAATACCAGTTTCCGGACCAATCGGGAAACCCAAAGTTTCAAGGTACTCAATGTAACCAATCATCTTCAGAAGATGTGGGCCAACTGGTTCACTCGCCCCTTGTTTGTAATTAAAAAGTGACTTACTCGTGTTGAACCTTTCTTGACGAGTTTGGCTTGCAAACATGCTTTTCAAGTGCTCATTGATAGTATATGCATCCATATGCACATGTTGTCTTTGAAGTTTAGCACTCATAGTTGCCAACATAAGACATGCAACATCATTTACATCATTCTCATCCCTTGTGCGCGCTACTCGTTCATAAGCAGTAGCACCCTCAGGAAGGGGGGCTGGAGGAGGAATATCAATGACATGAACCTTGCGCTCCTGCCTGAGGACAATCCTCAAATTCCTCTGCCAGTCTAGGAAGTTGTTTCCTCTTGTCAGCTTGTCCTTCTCAAGGACTGAACGTACGAACAGTGTGTTTGTGTTGTTTGCCATTACTCAGTATCAACAATAATAAAAGCGCAAAATTAACCTTAGATTGTCTGAGTTAAAATTTTATGTTCATATGATTATGATATATTCATAATATATCTCCCACTATTTTTTATCAAATTAATAGCCCTAACTATTAATTCGGAAAGTATATCCCATAAATCTTTCTAGTGAGCCAAGATCCATATTTCGTCATGTTCTAAGTCAACCACTGGTATCCTTAAAACATGATTATTTAGGTAGACAACAGTTGTCAATTATATCATATATAATTCTTGGATAATTTGGTGAACAATAATTGATCTTATCTATCTAATAGATTTTTAACCAAACTCTATGCTTCTAAGTTCATAATAGTTGAATATAACCATTTATATTCACCTAATTATGATGACTCAGTTAAGTTAGACCCAATGATACAACGTCCGAATATAACCGTTTATATTCGTCACATTTCACCATGATAGATAGGAGTCCCCTGCCACTGACAGCCCTTCCCCTTATCGATCTAGGATTTAATGAGTGTTCATTCATTGGAAAACATCTGATTAAAACTTAATATTTTTACTTAGAAATTTTTAATTTAGAACGATCTTGATCCCATCATAAAGAGATTCCCAATTTTCCTTGAATAAAATACTTCAAATCAATACTCGTCAATGGTTTGATTTCCAGGTAGTGGAGGAGTCACATCGGTCTCGCTTAAAACCCACAGCCTTACAAGTTCTATGAACCCGTTGTTGACAAAATCGCCCCATGTCAGAAATAAAGAAAATTCGTATTTTATTCCGTGTTTCATAAACACGAGAATCTCATGATCGTTTGTTAATTTTAAATCTTGAGTCGTTACAGATTTTATCTTATTTAAAGGCATGGCATGGGTGATGTATCTAATACATACATGCATCATTAATCTAATTAAAACATGCATTTTCTACTCTACACATACTATTTATACATCATATGAAAAGTGCGTAAAGTAAACGTGCAATAGTTATGGCCCAATCCTATGTGATCTTTTCAGGCTAATGAAAAGATCAAGGTCAGTCTATGGTGTAAAAATAACTATTACATATGTCTTCTCTATTGCTTCCATTGTCTCCTTGGCCTCCATAGGATGCCTCCTCTTTCCCTTGTCCTTCTTGGATGTTACATTAAGAATTATACTAATGAACTTACAAAAGAACTCGAGTTACATTCGAGATAAAACAACTACAAATAGAAAATGACATGCAAGTCGTATTTATTACAAACCAAAAGAATAAACCATTACAACTAAAGTCTTAAGGCCATAACTATGCACCATGCTCAAGTAACCATTAAAGAACATGATAGATCATATAAAGATGACATACTATTTATCACTTATCATGATCCAATCAAGAATAATAAATAAGTAAAGCATATGTCATAAGCACAAATTAAAAACAAAACCCTAATCACGCGGATCGACCTATTCCAAAATCACTTCTAGGAAAGATTGGCGTCAACCTGTTTTGGAATACATCCTGCAGAACAAGCTGCCACGGGAAAAGAACGAAGCTAGATCCATATCATACATGGAAAAAAATTATTGCGTGCTAGAAAACAAGTTATATCGTCGAGGGATCGTAGAGCCATTGCTTCGATGCTTAGGGCCAGAAGATTCTCATATGTCGATGGTTGAAGTCCATACATAAATCCGTGGGGATCATTTAGGAGGCAAAAACTTAGCCCTTAAGATAGTGAGGCATGGTCTGTTTTGTGCTACAATGCGAAGTGATTGTGAAAATTTTGTGCGGAAATGTAAGACATGTCATCTATATGGGTCGGTGTCCCATCAACCCTCGGTTGAAATGATTCCAGTCATCAACCCATGCCCTTTCTTTCAGTGGGGCATAGACATCATTGGCCCTTTCCCAAAGTCTAAGAATCAAGCCCAATACATTATTATGGCTATCGATTATGCAACAAAATCGGTCGAGGCTCGACCTCTTGCCAAGATTCGCGAGAAGGAGATGATTGAATTTTTGATGAAATACATTGTATTTAGATTTAGGTTACCAAGAGTCGTTGTAACTGACAACGAAACTCCATTTATGGGAGATAAGTTTATAGAAACACTTTCGCAACTCAAGATAAAACACATCAAGTCATCGGTAGCTTATCCCCAGGCCAAAGGACAGGTCGAAGTTTCTAACCGGACAATCTTACAAGGGCTCAAGAAAAGGATCGATGAACTACCAAGGCCATGGCTCGATGAATTTCTAAATGTTCTCTGGTCTTATAGAACCACCCCTAGGAGTTCAACAGGTATATCCCATTTAAAATGGCTTTTGTCTTCGAAGCTGTCTCGCCTGTCGAAGTATTTCTCAACTCCCCAAGGGTCGAGTACTTTGATGCTGAAGCATCACAAGAAAGAAATCAACTCTACAATGTTCTCATAGAAGAAGTCAGAGACGAAGCATCAAAAATGGTTCTCCATCAACAAGCAAGCACAACAGCCTACTTTAACAAGAAAGTAAAGATTAAACAGTTCTTGGTCGGGGATTTAGTCCTTAGAGAGTCAGCAGCATCCCAACCAACTGTAACAGGGAAGTTTAAGGCCCCGTGGGAAGGATCGTATCAAGTGACATGGGTCGTTGCACCAGGGACCTATCGGCTTTTGACGCTCCATGGAACTCCCCTCAAGAATGCTTGGAATGCCATCCACTTGAAGAAATTTTATCAATAGTCAGTTTGATTGTAATGTATGAATCAAAACTATCTCTAATTATGAAAAATCAGTCTAAACGAAAAGGGGTTGATATGAGATCCCTGTTAAGACAATCACCCTAAATTATCAATACAATTTATTACTCTAAGACGCCTTATAATTCGTAAATATAAATGTTTGTTATATTAATAAACTTCAGCCCATCAAATCAGGGCTCTCTAGAAAATATATTTATAAAAGTAAAGATTAAGTGATTACTGAGAACAAATTTATTCTCTCGAGATTCGAAGAACCTTACTAAATAACAGGTGTCGACGCATCAGATAACAATCATAGGTCGAGACTTGAGAAAACACCAATCAAGAATATTCGAAGTGCTATCCATTTGGCGTTGATACGAGAAACTCGTTAAATTTAAACATAATTAAGATCTGAAAATCAGAACTTCACAATAAATTCAAATAAAAATATAAAGAGATAAGGGAAAAGAAGGCTTAACAAGGGTATCAATCCTATAACACTTGCATAAATTGCGATAATTACCGAGGATAACATAAAGTCTAAAAATAATTAAAAATAATAGTAAACACTACGCCAACAAAGAATAAAAAAAGGGCATGTAATCAAACGAGGCGAAAATTAGAAATAATGAGTTATACAAAACTTAAATACTAAAATAAAGACGAAGCATAAATTCCCAAAGTCTACGTCGACGAAATACCCATAGTATACCGAGGATAATCTCGCAATGGTAAAATAAGTTAGAAATCATCCTCAGAAGGGAACACTTGCACAAATCAACCAACAAGAATGTACTTGACCAAGTTAAAACATCACCTAAAATATTACAATAGATAACGAGGCATCCCTCGCCTTTAAGAGTCGACATCCTCCTTATGCTCTTTGGCATAATCCTGAAAATAGTCTTCGAAGCCATGGCCATTAACATCAAAGCCGCCCTTCTTCATCCTAGTGAGGCAACACCCATACCCATCACTGAGGGCTCCAGCTATATCCTCGATACCTTTCTCCACCTCCAGCTTCAAGTTCAAATTATCTGTCTCTAGAGTCTCACTCTTCTCATGTAGGGTCATGAGCTCGACCTTCAAAGCCTCGCGCTTCTTCGTCTCCTCATGAAGCGAGACTTCGACACTTTTCAATCGAGACCGGACACCCTGCGATTCCTTTTTCAGGTTATCATTGGTCAACTCTAAATCACTTATCTACATTTAACAAAACCAATAATTTTAACAGAAGCTTGAAAATGAAAATATCGAATAAAAGCGAAAGGGAAACTATAATGCACCTTGGACCGGAAACTTGATATCGCCTTTGAAATCTCGGTAATTCAACCCTTTGCTTCAGCCAAGTCATTCTCAAGTTTCTTCTTTTCACCTTTCAGGATATCCCTTTCCTTTTTAATCTTCAACGGGAAACTCCTACCTTCATCAGCCCTATATTCCTCAAGAAGATGTATTACATCAGATAAATACTGCCAAAACACGAAAACAACGAAGGGTGTTATGTCAAGTATAGAGAAAAAGGAAATTTATAAATACAGAACATAAAATGTAAATAAAACAAACATATAAAGGAAATCATGCATACCCTGCCAGCCCCTCCCTAAGCATCGATCAACGAGTTTCGACCTGGATTCCCATAGCATAAGCGCTGGAGTCCTCAGGAAGATTAAAAGCACGAAAAGCCCGAAGGGGAGACGGAGCCGTCGAGCCACCAACCCATCTTTCCGTTGGGCGAATCTCAACCTAAATGATCTCTTTGCTTGCTTTAGGATCGACAGTAGGCTGCATAAATCCTCAATTTCCAATAAAGGTTATAGTCCTCTTTACACCACTACCCCCAACATCCTCACAAAGTTTCTTTCCAGCGACCTCTGGGGCCTCAATAGCCACATTCCTCGATCTCTTCCGAGAAGGATTCCCGGCTTCCTCACAAGTAACGCGTTCAGAGCCTCCAACAACTTTATATTTAGCTTCATCCAAAAGCTCGAAGGAAATGGTCTTCCACAGCACTAGCCCTCGATTTCTTCACCAACATCACTGTTAGATATATTTATGATGTCATGTCTAATGATGATTTATTTTTAGTTTTCAGATCTTAACTAACAGGACAAATTAGTACTTAACTGGAAATCAGTACTTATACTGAAGTCAGAACTTAAGATATCAGAACTTAAGTTATCAGAAGATATTTAGCAGGAGATAATATCAGAACTTAAGGAGACTTTCAGATAAGGAATGCGACTGATTAAAAGAAAAGAAGATTGAGATTAAAATAAGAAGAGATATGCATGGAGAAGAATTCTGTGAAGAATAGAATACTTGGAAGAAAAGATAACTAGTTGATATATTTTAGGATGCAGAATCATGTTCGATATCAATTAGAAGATTATCTTGTAACTGTGTGTCTATATAAACACAACATAGGGTTTACACTATATGTGTTCTCTAATTCGAAAATATTATTCATTGTAACCCTAGCAGCTCTCGTGATATTTGTTCATCGCTGAGAGAGAACGGTTCTATTGTACAGTTAAACCTCTTTAAAGTAATACCCTTGGGACCGGGAAAAAATATTACTTTACCGAATTTATTACTTTATCGATATAATAATATTTTATTACTTTATCGATAAAGTAATATTTTATTACTTTACCGAATTTTTATGTTTACGTGGTACAGTATAATATATAATGTACGTATAAAAACTAGAATTAATCACATGCAATGAATTTTTATGATGCGGTTATGGAATCACCTACGGATGAAGAAATCATTGAGTCGGTAATGAGCACTGATGAAGGGACTGATCCTGAACCCGACGATAGCAATGTCATCCCAAGCGTGTCATCAAAGGAAGCATTTCAAGCACTCACCACTTTGAACAATTACTTGTTACAACACGAGCAAAACATACCAGGAGTTATTTTTGCTTTACATAAAGTCAAGGACGAGATTAATTTTGGCTTTGGTGGAAAGAAGAAACAAGCTACAATAGATTCATATTTTAATAAGAATTAAATTTTGTAATCATATACATTATACAGTATATATATATATATATATATAATTATGGAATTATTACTTTACATATTACTTGGGCCCTTAATGACTTTCGAATTTTTTATTATCTTATGCTTTTAGCGA
Organism: Apium graveolens; assembly: GCF_009905375.1. Lineage (NCBI taxonomy): Eukaryota > Viridiplantae > Streptophyta > Magnoliopsida > Apiales > Apiaceae > Apium > Apium graveolens. The sequence continues at coordinate 19,868,349 of NC_133653.1, forward strand.
GAATATTACTTTACAACATTGGCCCAAGTTGGGACCGATGAAAATTATTACTTAAGCGAGGTTATTACTTTATCGGATATTACTTAATCGAGGTTTAACTGTAATACTGTTTTATTAATAAGATTATTCTGTGTTTCATACTTGTGTTCTTAATTTGATTTGATTGTGCTAGACACTGTATCCAACCCCCTTTTACAGTGTGTGTGACCTAATAAGTGGTATCGGAGCAATCTGTTAACATACATACAATAAAGATCCAAAAATAATCATGTCTGAAGAAACACAAACTCCATCCAAGCCCACCAAAACTGAAGAAACTCCAAAGACTAAAATCCATAATCGATATGAGACTATTGTGGGTTCCCATAATCAATAAATATCCATATGGAAGGTGAGGATGTCTATGTTCTTGGAAGCTACAGATCTAGAATACCTTGACAGAATTAATGAAGGACATATAAGCCGACCAAGCTCTCTGTTGTAGTTGTAGATCAGCCAGCACAGACTTTACCAAAGGAGAAAAGTGAATATATAGCTGAAGATATCTCATCTATTGTAAAGGATGCAAAGGTAGGCCATTTTCTACATAGTGCCATTGATAATTTCATGTCAAATAGGGTAATTAACTACAAGACTGCAAAGGGGATATGGGATGCCTTGGAGACAAGATGCTAGGGAACTGATTCAATTAAGAAGAACATGATGACTATACTCACTCAAGAGTATGAGCACTTTGACTCAAAACCTGATGAGTTATTAACTGGTTTATATGACATATTTGTCAAACTCTTGAATAATCTGTCACTGGTGGATGAGGAATATGATCTTGAAGATACTAATCTTAAATTCCTTTTACCTCTTCATGAAAGTTGGGATTTGAAGGCAACTACTATAAGAGACAATTATGCTCTTGATGAAACTACTCTTGATGAAATTTATGGTATGCTCAAAACTCATGAACTTGAGATGGATCAAAGTGGCATGGGAGAAAGTTAAGGACAGTTGCTCTTAAGGCTGATGAGGAATCCCCTAAAGTGGTTGTCTCAAAGAAAGGCAAAGGAAAGGCTCTCATCACAAATTCTGATTCTGAGTCATCAAGTTCTGATAGTGATGAGGATTTAGAAACTGAAAGTCTATCTGAGATGGATGCTGATGATGAGATGATGAAATTGTGCGCTCTTATGGTGAAGGGTATCACAAAGATAGCTTACAGGAAATTCAGAAGGGGAAAGAAGTTTTCCAGGAAAAGTGGAAGTTCTGATAAGAAGGGATTCATAAAATCTGAAGGCAAAGCTGGAAAGTCTTACAGAGGTGATTACTCAAATGTTAAATGCTACAATTATGGTGAGAAAGGCCACATATCTCCTGACTGCAAGAAAGGAAAAGGTGACGAAGGCAAGGCACTTGTCACAAAGAAGAAAAGCTGGACAAACACTTCCGATTCTGAAAGTGAGGTGAATTATGCTTTGATGGCAAATGCTGATAGCAATTCTGAAGCTGCTGAGTTAAGGGTACCTCAAACAACTTATGTTTTTCATACTGATGATATTACTGAGTTGAGATCTTATCTTAAAACCATATTTATTAGTTATAGAGATCAGACTTTAACTTGTGATAGGTTAACTTCTGAAAATCTGGCTTTTAAGAAAAGGAATGACTATCTAGAAAAAGAGTTAGTTATGCTCCATCAAACTCAAAAAGAAAGAGATGATGCTTTTTATGTTAGAGATGAAGTCTTAAAACTGAATCAATCTTTAAAAACTGAGTTAGAAAAAGAAAGAGAGATTATCAAGACTTGGACTAACTCTTGGAGAACAACTCAGAATTTGCTAAGTAGTGGAAACTGGAAAGAGGGCTTAGGTTATGGAGATGATAAGAATAATAAAGGAACTGTACAAATTGAGCCTATAGTTATTAAACAAAAACCAAAGGTAAATCCTGTTAAGTTTGTAGCTATAAAGTCTGATATTGATAAATCAGAAGTTAAAGAGAAATTAACTTCTGACAAACCAAAACAGGATAAGCCAACTGAAGTTAACATAGGCTTAATGACAAAGAAGCAGCTTAAGCATAAGCTGAAAGATGTTCAGAATGTAAACAAGTTAAAGCCACCTAAGAAAAATAGGAATGGAAAGGAAGGTGTGAATAACAGCAATGATTATAAGCCTGTTCCTAATGCTCCTAGAAAGAAATGTTATAACTGTGGAAATTCTAACCATTTGGCTTCTTTTTGCAGGAAGAATAAAAACATAAACTCCTTACCTTCAAAATAAGGAGTTAAGAGTCAGTCTGTTAGATATAGGCCACAAAATCCTTGTTTTCATTGTGGTAGTTTATGGCATTCTATTTATACTTGTAAGGAATATCATAGTTTGTACTATAATTATTATCAAATAAAACCTTCTTTATAGAAAGTTAGCATTATTCCTTCTAGTGTTAGTTCTGATACAAAGTTTGATACTGTAAATTCTGATAAGAAAAATGTTAACATAAACTCTGATGTTAAATCCGCTACAAATGTTAACAAACTTAATAAGGCCAAAGGATCCAAGCAAGTCTGGGTACTTAAACTAATCATTAGTGGTCTTTGTGATTGCAGGGCAACATGAAAAACATCCTAGTTCTGGACAGTGGATGTTCAGGACATATGACTGGAAATAAAGCCATGCTATCAAACTTTATGGAGAAAGCTGGCCCAGGTGTTTCTTATGGAGATGGAAACATGGAAAAAACACTGGGATATGGCAATATCAATCTTGGGAATGTCATCATTGAAAAAGTAGCTCTAGTCTCAGGACTTAAACACAATCTACTGAGTGTTAGTCAAATCTGTGACAGAGGTTATCATCTGGATTTCTTTGAAGAACACTGTGAAGTTGTAAGCAAATCTACAGGCAAAGTTATTCTAAAAAGATACAGGCATGGTAACATTTATGAAGCCAAGCTTTCAACAAGTTCTGATGGTTCTGCAATCTGTCTGTTAAGCAGATCATCAATTGAAGAAAGCTGGGACTAGAACAAGAAACTCTCTCATTTAAATTTTAACAATATAAATGCACTTGTCAAGAAAGATCTTGTGAGAGGACTTCCAAAATCAGTATTTGCTCCTGATGGCCTTTGTGATTCTTGTCAAAAGGCAAAACAAAGAAAATCTTCATTCAAGAGCAAGACTGAATCTTGAATTCTTGAGCCTTATCACCTTCTACATGTTGATCTATTTGGTCCAGTGAATGTCATGTCTATTGCAATGAAGAAATATGTTATAGTCATAGTGGATGAGTTCACCAGATACACATGGGTGTATTTCTTGCACACAAAAAGTGAAACTGCATCTATGTTGATTGATCATGTCAAATAACTGGATAAATTGGTTAAAGACTCTTTGAAAATCATAAGAAGTGATAATGGCACTGAGTTCAAGAATTTGATTATAAAAGAGTTCTGCAAAGACGATGTAATCAAGCAAGAATTTTCTGCTCCTGGAACTCCACAGCAAAATGGAGTTGTTGAAAGAAAGAATAGAACTCTTATTGAAGCTGCACAAACTATGCTTGATGAAGCAAAGTTACCAACCTATTTTTGGGCTGAAGCTTTGTAGACTGCTTCTTTTACTCAGAATGCAACACTTATCAACAAGCATGGAAAGACACCATATGAGATGGTAAAGAAAAAGAAGCCAAATCTGAAGTACTTTCATGTATTTGGATGCAAGTATTTTGTTCTTAAGACTCATCCTGAACAGGTATCCAAATTTGATCTAAAAGCTGATGAAGGATTTTTTTTTGGATATCCACTTTCCACAAAAGCCTGCAGAGTCTACAATTTAAAAACAAGGGTTGTCATGGAATCTATCAATTTCTCTTTTGATAATAAGAAGATTACTGGAATTGAAGATTTCAATGATCATGATAGCTGAGATTTGAGAATGAAGCTTTAAATTCTGATTCTGTAAATTCTTATAGTCTAAATCCTGATATTGCAAACTCTGATGGGTTAAACTCTGATGTTATTGAAACTGTGGTTTCTACGCCAAAGGAAAATGCACCTGTGCAGGGGGAGCATATTGAAGATCCAACATCATCTCAAGAAGCATTAGAACCTAGAACAGGCTCTTCAAGTTCTGATTCGTTAAGTTCTAATGGGACAAGTTCTGATAATTCTAGAAACTCAAATTCTGATTCATCAAGTTCTGATGGGCCAAGTTCTGATAATTCCGGAAACCCAAATTCTGAAGGATCCAACTTAGAGAGCATAATTTCAGGGGGAGCATCAGAAAATGTTGATGGAGACAGCATGGATCATTGGGGAGCATCCAGTTCTAGAGATAATCTTCCATCTGCAAGGAAGTGTACTAAAGCACATACACCTGACTTGATTATTGGAGATCCTGAAGCAAGTAAAAGAACTAGGAAAGCAACATCAAATGAATATCTCTATCACTCTTTTCTTTCTCAGGCTGAACCAAAGAAAGTGGAAGAAGCTCTTCAAGATGCTGATTGGGTGCAACCAATACAGGAAGAGTTAAATGAATTTGAAAGAAATAAAGTATGGACCCTAGTGCCAAGACCAAAGAACAGATCAGTTGTTGGTACAAAGTGGGTGTTCAGAAACAAAACTGATAGTGATGGCATAATTACAAAGAATAAAGCAAGGCTGGTTGTAAAAGGATACTCTAAACATGAGGGAATTGATTATAATGAAACATTTGCACCAATTACTAGATTGGAAGCCATAAGGATACTTTTGGCTTATGCTGCTCATAAAAAGTTTAAAGTCTTTCAAATGGATGTGAAAAGTGCTTTTCTTAATGGAGAATTGGAATAAATAATATATGTTGAACAACCTCCAGGTTTTGTAGATTCAAAATTTCCTAATTATGTCTACATACTTGATAAAGCACTTTATGGCCTTAAGTAAGCTCCAAGAGCATGGTATGAGACATTAGCTCAGTTTCTTCTGGAAAGTGGATTCAACAAAGGGACTACTGATAAAACTTTATTCTATCTCAACCATGGAAGGGACTTACTTTTGGTACAGATATTTGTTAATGATATCATTTTTGGTTCTACAAATGACAGACTTTGTAAAAGGTTTGCCAAGCTAATCCGGTCAAGATATCAAATGAGTATGATGGGATAACTTAGCTATTTTCTGGGCCTTCAAGTCAAGCAGAATGAGGAAGGAACTTTTATTTGTCAATCTAAGTACACCAGAAATTTGTTGAAGAAATTTGGAATGCAAGTCTGTTCAAGTGCATCCAATCCTATGGCCACTGCAACAAAATTGGATAAGGATACGGGTATATCAGTAGATATTACTGATTACAGAGGTATGATTGGCTCATTACTCTATCTAACTGCAAGTAGACCTGATATCATGTATGATACCTATCTTTGTGCAAGATTTCAAGCAGATCCAAGAGAACCTCGCTTAACAGATGTGAAAAGAATTTTCAAGTACCTTAAGGATACAGCTGATCTGGGATTGTGGTAGCCTAGAGAATCAGACTTTAAGCTAATAGGTTACTCAGATGCAGATTTTGCAGGATGCAAAATTGACAGGAAAAGCACAAGTGGAAGATACCAATTTCTTGGAGGTATATTGGTTTCTTTGTTTAACAAGAAAGAAAAGTCAATTTCCAAATCAACTACAGAAGAAGAATACATTATTGCAGGAAGTTGTTATGCACAGATTCATTGGATGAAGAATCAGTTACTGGATTATAGGTTAACAGATTCTAAAATCCCTATTTACTGTGATAATCAAAGTGCTATTTCTATGACAGGTAATCCAGTTCAACACTCAATGACAAAGCACATCAGCATAAGGTACCACTTCATAAGGGAACATATGATAGAAGGTATAGTGGAATTGCATTTTTTTTCCAACAGATCAACAGCTAGCAGATATCTTCACAAAACCACTATGTGAAGCTACTTTTACAAGATTGGAAAATGAACTTGGAATGGTTTCAGGCTCTTTCTCTAAATCTATTTAGTTTATGTTCTGGTACATCAGACTTTATGATCAGTATTTACAGATATTACTATCTTTATGTAGTCTGTGCTTAAATTGAAATTTCCTTAAGTGCTGACTATTGTCTGATGTGAATTTCTAAACTCTAATAGTGATATGAATGTTTCTGTGATTATTCAATACAATGAGGATAACTGTGCAAGAGGATGACCTAGTAGTCTTTAATATACTAAAGATCCCATGTTTGAAGTAATTGTTTATGTGGAAATCTTTTAACACAAGCAAATTCTGATACTGAGCTTGGTTAGGTTTACTTTGTGTATCTTATTAATATGTCAAAAACTAGAATAGTGCTTCTTATCTGTTAAGTTCTGATGTTGGTAAATCTTATGGATGTACTAAGTGCTGATAAGCCTCACTTATCAAAAGAAGAAGAAAAAGAAAAGAAATAAATTATCAGGTACTCCTTTGAGATCTACAGAAAAATGTATGTGTAAGGGAAGACCCAAGTGCATTGCTGGTATTAAGTAATATGCATTAGAAAAGAAAAATAAAATTTTCTTGGTGACTTTTCACATTCTCTGATTATTGGACAAATACTCTGATAATAGCATAAATTCTGATAAGCAGTCGTGACTCACTTACACTGAGAAGCCACTGTAAAAAAGAATTTCAAAAGATGCATAAAATGAGCACAAAACAGTTGAGGTGGACTCATGCATGAACTCATTCTATAGTAGGCTTCAGACTACTAACAGATTTTAAGCAAAGTTCTTAGTTATGCCTTATTTCTAAGATGTACTGAAGTGAATCAGACTTTACTCTTTGTCTGATATTTAGCTTAATGCACACACTTACACTCCATATGAATGATGAAAACTACTGTGGTGATCAATGTTGTTTTGGATGAACAGTTTACTTTTAAGTCAATACTTGAACGGTTATATTTTTCAGAATATTGGATTATGTGAGATAAAGCAGTAATAATCATTTGTTTATGGGGAACAATTTCTTTTTGAAAAACTGAACGTACAAAGTATTCATTACTTATTTACCGTGCCCATTAACTTTTGTCTTAACTACTGCACGGCTGACAGGTGTAAGGTCTGTTCCACTTCTTAATAACTGTTGTCACGTGGGTTGTCTAAGTAAAAGGGATAAAAGATTTTCAAATCTTTTCAAATCTTTTATTCATATTTCTATTTTATTCACTCTCTCTCTTTTTCTTATTCTCTCACATTTTCTGACGGTTTTCTATACAGACATTTTCTCAAACACCTTTCAGGCACTCTATCTTCTCACTTAATTGTTGATGGAACCAAGTTCATACCAAATAATTCTTCTGCAATCTTGAACAAGGCTGAAGCTCCATCAGATCTGTACTTTGTACAAGATTTCTTATCTAATAGTGAGATTGGGTATGCTTTGACCCAACCTCAAACTATTTCAAGCAAACAAGTGCTGACATTTTGGCGAACTGGGCTTTTTGATAATGGTGGTGCTGCTGGTTCACCAAGCATAATTTTCACATCAGGAGATGTCGAGCATGTGATGACTCCAGGAGCAGTTCGTAAAGCTCTCCACTTACCTGAAGGTTGTACATTCTCAGCAATGGAGGATCCTATTTTACAGCAGCTTATGGCCAGTCTGGGCTATGAGAAAAGTTTGGGAAAGCTGGGTCAAATGAAAAGATCAAATATCAGAAAGGAATGGAGCTTTTTCTTTGATTTTATCACCAAGGCATTCGCCAATAAATGCTCCAACTTTGATGTTATTCCCATCATGAGTGAGCAAATCGGGTATGCCCTTATCCATCAAACTCATTTTGATTTTGCAAGTGTTGTGCTAGGCTTTATAAGGGATAGGATGACAGAGGACTGGAATGTAGTATACTTTGCTAGATTTTGTCAACTTATATATTTATTATTGTGCTGATGAACCCCAACCAGCCAGTGATTTAATTTAACCCTTTAAGCTTGCAAAAAGGGCCTTTAATGATTTGTTAAATGCTGACAATAAGAAACAAGTGCTGAGACCCTTACAGATTCCTCAGTCAGTAAAATAAATCTTGGTAAATGCTGATCCATAAACTTATACATCTGTCTATCCTGATGTCTAACCCACCAACTCATCACAACCAACACAACAGCTATCAGAACATACATTACTACAAATTTCAACTTGGAAACACTACTTAGATAGCATTTTTTCTGATGTGCTATGTAAGTGAATTACTTCCACAACATTTCTTAATAAAACGTTTTGCCAGTCAGTACAAAAAAAGCTGAAAATAAATTAAAAAATATTATAATACAAACACAACGTTTATTAATCTAACCCCTATACAAGTTTCAACTTACAAACCGGTTTCCAAAATGCTATTGAAGTGGCCATATTAGAAGTAATTTCTATTTATTTTTCAGACACCTAGAGCTTCTTACAAGTGCTATCTTAGCCGGTAATTATTTTTTAATACATCGATTGGATTCAACTCGTGGTTTCTAACTAGGAGAACATAAATCGATTCAATTTTATACTACATACAAATTCTATAATACACCAAACTTTGATGTGGATTAATTATTCTTTGGGCATAACTAGCGAGGTATCTCTGGCTATTCTCTGAGCTTCTCCGTATTGTCTGAGATTCCGGATCTTCTATAAACAAATCAATTCGTATGGAGTATCTACGGGTATCGAACACTTCAATCGAGCATATCATTATATCATTGAGCATTCTGCTTTTGAATCGGGTTGTGAGTCTTCGTATTTAAATTTTGTATTTCATTTGATTTGATTTGTTAATTTAGGGTTTTCAAATTTGGGATTTTCCTTGAGTGACTATTAACTTCTCTAGTTCTTCACTTGTTGGGTTGTATATCATTTGTTGTGTTATAATAGTAATATATCTGATATTCAGTTCGTTATACTTATAGTTATATTTGTTTTAGTAGATGTGTATGTGTATTTATACAGAAGTGCTTTTATATCCTATGTTTTATAAAGTGCTCGTAGGGATCTGGTTTTCAGAGGTCGGTCACAACACTGGGAACCCAAAATTCTGAAAGAAAAGTGCTGGTAGGGATTTGTCCCCTGTGTGCTTCAAACTTCATAGTAAAGTTTATACTTTATTGCTTTCAAATTGATTTGTTAGTCTTCCCAGCCTATAGCATGGATGTGTATTATTTGTTAATATTAGGGTTTAAATTTCTCCGTTATGATTTTATTTTAGGGGTTTACTTTTTAGTTGCTCTATCAATTGAAGAAATTGGGTTTATAAGGACTGTTATAATTGCATTTTAAATTGTGATTTAGGCAATGTTTGAGAAGTCAATCGCAGGTATCACAATCACGAGATGAGTCTTGCTGCTCAGTCCGTCTTTGTCCTGTAGGCTCTTACAACTCACTATAAGTATTTCTGTCTGTAGTTGATGTGTTTTGTTAGGCTCTATCTGTTGATTTCACGTAATTACTGTGTTTTGACGGTTTGTATCTACAAAAATTACATGTGATTATGATACTGTTGTTGTATTGTGTCAAGTTAATTATGTCTTATTTTTAAAGAATATGCTTGATGCTTATTTGAAAGAGATCTGATTATTGTTTCAGTTTTATCTTTAAATTACTTAGATGAGATAGTGAATTCAGTTTCATATTTAAATTATTACACAGGACATATAGTTGTTTAGTCTATATATTTTTAGAGTGCCATACCCTTAGCAATGCTCCACCAAAACCTTTGCTTTCTATTATGTACTTCGTTTATGGACATAGGGTATTAAGGAGGAGATTAATCATGGTTAAAGGAGGAGGGAAAGAGCAGAGTGGAGTTGAATATGCTATTATGAGAAATAAGGCCCTGGACACCATCAAATATTTAAGGTATATTTCCGTCTTTTCATATCGTACATATGATGCTCCGTGATATCATGTAAAAAAATTTAGAAACACGTATTGAGACATTCTACTCATCATAAGCTAGTTTATTTACTGTATGATAATTATTTATACATGTTCTTGTTTTTTTAACCCAGAAATTTAAGCCAATATGGCTATTGTATATTACTTTGTTCATTGTTATTTAGCGCCAGAAGCTAGGTGACTAGGGTGTATTGGTTGATCCCTTAAAATAAAAGAAAGATGCAGAGTTTACCTCTATTAGGTAATGCACAAAGATTTCACTCTTGCTCCCACCCATGTGTATGACCATACTCGATCTTGTGTAGTCGTTTCTATTAGTATACAATAAATAATAACAATACAAGTTGTGTTGTTTTTGTGAATATATATTAAATAATAACAGTATAATTTAATCTTCTAATTATTTTCTATAGAGCATGAAAAAAATTATTTTAAATAAATACAGGTCAGTTGGTGAAACATTGTTAGTTGCAAGAATATTTTTTAAATATCATTTTATTATTAATTATCTAAAAATTTTATATAACTACGTTCTCTTATTTTGTTTTGTTGAAGGAGTTGTGTTTAAAATGGGGTGATAATTTTTAGGCAATATGACTACACATATTTTTACTTCAGTGTACATTTTTATGTTCTCGATTAATTACTTTTTTCTCAATTCTAGACATTCTTGAAAATCTTCTCATGTGCAGGTAGTCAGGCACATAAAGTCCAGTCTAAAGGTGAAGCCCATTTCCCAAGCTTATAGACCATTTTTTATATTGAAAACAATCTACTAAACGATATTTAGGTTAGTTAGATTCCTTGATATGTTATCTAGAATTTTTAACTTGGATCATGGGGTTCAAATTGGCTCATTTACTAAAGTTTTTTTTTGAATTTCTTGTTTCTTGCTAGGAAGGACAAGTTGAGGTTTTTGAGAGAAGCAGATATTCTCTTCCAATATATAGGGCCCGATACTTGTAGAAAGACAATTCAACTAGATTCTTAATGATGTGATTTTTTTGTATGAACCAATCAGCAAGATTGGACTTGTATCAAGTGAACTACCTCTTTGACGTTCGTGAAAGTTGTGATCAGAATTTATTTCAATAGAGAATAGTAATTTGAGTTTCTAGTATAATTTTGTTGCAATTTGGTTTGGACTTTATCAATTTTAATTATATATTTAAGTTTTTATTTTTTCCTAACTTTACATGTAAAAAAGATGGTCTATTATTAATTAAATTAGGGATTCTAATTTGTTGGATATTAGTTGTATGAGCCTGTGTAAAAGAGCTACGCAGATGCTACTAGTTTCAACTGAAATAGCTTAGATAGCATTTATGAAAGTGTTATATATGCAGGTTCGCACTTGGATAACGTTTACTTACACAGCGCTCCTAAAAATGCTATCTAAGTAATATACTTGGATAACCCTAAAATAAGTGTTATGCAAGTGATTTGTACTTGCATAACACTGGCTTCCATAGCGCTTAAAAGCGCTATGCAAGCTAAAAAATAAACGCTATACAAGTTAAAATTTGTAGTAGTGATACCATTTCTCACCAACCTCAAACTCAACCACAACCTTCAGCATATCCAGTGAAGCCTTCATCTTCAAAACCAAAGAGGACACAGACTGTGCCTCAGTCTCAGCAGAAGAAAAGGAGAATTATTCTGAGTGATGAGTCAGATAATGAGGAACAGGTTCCACTATCAGAACCTATTGTTGTAGAAGCTTAAAATATCCCTTCTCAGAAAGATACTGAAACTGGGAGTTCTAGGCCCCTCAAAAGGCTTAGAAATCTAAATTTTGATGATGAATCTCCCAAAGTCTCTACTTCAGCAAAGAGACTTAAAAAGCAAAGATCCAGGAGTGTTGTAAGTGAATTATCACACTCTGGAGAAATCCTGGAAGCAGCAGCTAAGGAAGGGGGTCAGGAATCTCTGATCCCAACGGAACCGATAGTAATTGAATTACTTTCCACTGCTGAATCAGCTCACAAGTCTCCTATTCAAGAACAAGAGGATATTCCAGAGAAAGTGCCTACACCTCCTATGTCTCCTATTAATGATCCAGTACATGCTGAAGATCCAGGTACAAGTGATGAAATAGATATTCACAACTTGGTTGTACCTGATGTTCTGTACTTGGAAGCTCCACCCACTCCAGTTACTCCACCAACAACACCACTTCAAGATGCTAATTTCAATGCAGACATTCCAACAACACCAATTCTGAATCTAGATGATGAAGATCAGATATTAGGTGGGTATCAAAATTTGGATGTTGATCATAACTTAGCTATAGATCAGAATTTAGAGGATGATGTTGAAACCTCTATAGCCTCACATACTGTTATTCTAACAGAGGATGTTGATACTGCAGGCTCTGTAAGTTTTGATACTAACAATGCTGAAATTACTGGTGAAGCTGCTACAAATGTAGATGCTGATGCAGCTGGTCCATCTGGACATGCACCTCAACAAGCTCCATGCAAAACTGATCTAATCAAGAAGTTTGTTAGAGAGGATATACCAACACCTTGGAGTGAAACTCCTAGAGGAAAGGAATGGACTAAGGAGTGGAACAAAGTTAATTTTGTTTCTACTGAAAAAATTCTTGCTGAGCACCTGGCCAAAGCTGATGAAATGCTGATAAATGATGATTTCAAGGCACACCTGAGAGTGACTGCATTGAGTACTAGGAACTTTCAAGGTCAACACTCAATAACTCATGCCAAGGTGAACAAAATTCAAGAAACTTTGATTCAGCAAGATATGAATGTCAAATTGTAAAAGAACATGTTTTTTTATATCCAGCCTTTGACCGCATTGGGTATATTGAGAAAGCTCAAGAGAAACAATAATCTCAGATTGCTGAAGTACTGAAGAATCAAGATTCTCAACAAGTTCAACTAAATGAAATCCAATCTTCAGTGGAATTACTTATCTCTCTCCTATTACCTGATGATTCTCAAAAGGGGGAGAAAGAGATTAAGTTCAAATGCAAATCAAGACAAGTACTGAAGGGTAAGAATGATGGAAATGATGACCAAGGAAACTCTGAAAAGGGTAGAGGTCATGGTCAAGGAAAAGGGTCTTCATCAAGGACAACTGAAACTTCTACACAGAGATCAAGCTCTAATTATGATAGAAGAATAAGTTCTGGTAAATAAATTCTCACAAAGCCTGATCATCCTATACAGGGTGAAAGTCAAGAATCACAGAAGTTTATGCAGACATTGAAGCTTAAGGGGAAGGAAGCAACAGTTTACTATCAAGACCCTAAGTTACAGAAGCTGGATGAAGAAATTTCAAAAAGACTATTTCTCAAAAAATATTCAGGAATGGACTTTGAAAGTCTAAAGGAAGAAGAAGCCAGACTTGAAGCAGAAAATGTCACATCCAAACCAAACCACAAGTTGAGGTAGATCCAAGATCCCAGGACAAAGAAAACATTGATGAACCTGTAAAGGTATACATGCCAATTATGGATTAAGAAATAATTAATGATTAAGATAATAGTCTGATTTTGAAGAAAAAGGATATTCAAGCATCCTCTGACAGAGCTCATGTTGTTCAAGATCAGGACTTAGTAAAATCTGATATTACAGTAAAGCAAGCAACCTCTGACATAGCTCAAGTTGGCTTGATATAAGAAGATAAAGAAAACGAAACCAATAATGATATTACAGTATTTTGAAGAACTGGAACATGTTCTATTTCTACTTCAAGTGAAGAACAGATCAACAAATAATGCTGCCAGTTATTTAAAATCTGATATTCAAAGTTAGAAGAAACTTTACTCTGTAAAGTCTGACAGGCCAAACTTTCCTATGTACAGATCTCACAGTTGAGATATTATTGAAATGAAGCCTAATACTGCTAAAATCATCACAACATTTTCTGGTATTAAGGGACTTAAATTCAATCTAGAGTCTGATAAAGCCTATTTCATCAGACTGGATCAGGATATAAGGAAAGCAAAAATAAATGATCTTAGGGCTACTATCTTCCAAACAGGTGAAGATACAGTTGAACTTAAAGGTGCAAAAAGGAGGATGCAGAATGAACTTGAATATGCTGAGAAAAGTCGGTTGAAGAACTATCTCAGAACAACTCCTGATATTAAAGAGATCATTCACTGAACCCATGTCAAAGATCTACAACTGCTTAAATTCTGAAGGATATACAGACTGAAGCTGATATCAGACTTTAAGGATGGTAAAGCTGTAAGGACTGTAAGTTATAGTTATCAAGTCAAATTCTCATGCATTTATACTTAATGTTTTTGACATCATCAAATATATGTTGAACTTGTATATTATGCTAATTTACAAGTTGGGGCAGATTGTTAGATATATTATGATGATTTCCAGGATATCAGTGGATGATAAACAGATCCTGTAAAAATGCATACAAACTTAATTTGAGTAAATTATTATGGCTTCAACAATTAAAAGGAGCACATTTATTGTGACTGAGATATTTTCTTAAACGGTGACATTTACCAGTAGTTTTTGCATGCTTAGTTGAAACTGGATTTATATTAGGCAAGAAAGGAGAAGATCTCTTTGCTTTTCTGCTCCCTTGAGCTCTAAAGAACTCTTGTCCTGTGAACGTCAAGATGACATTTAATTATAGACCGTTCAAGTTAACAATGTATAATTAGCAAACAATATTAATATATGATCATTTACTTGGACCTCAGAATGGGTATAATTACCATTGCTTGAAGAAGGCCTTTCCCCTGTTTGTTGCAGAGTTTGAGTTGCGGTACCTTTTCGAGCACATACCTTATTCTCCACCCATATCAATTCTTTCATTAGACGGGTTTTTTTGTTTTCTCTTTCGTCATCACTGTCAATGACGTCAGTGAACACATTCAAAGCTTTATCACCCTCTTCTACAACAGCATCAGTTTCGAAACCTGGCATAATTAATTGTTGTTAGTTAGATAAGTATTGTATTTTAACTACAATTAGGAGAAAATAGAGAGGAAGTGTTCCTAAAAATCTCAATTTCCTCTCCAATTTATAATTTGATCAATTTCATTTTTCAAAATTTTGATATAGCTTTTTGGGACTACAAAGAAGATTATATAATTTAATGTCAAAAGAAGAAAGCGAATATGCTGATTTAAAATGAATATACTAGTGTATGGTGCTTAGATATAGGGATATAAGTGCACCTGAAGTTTCTGGCTCAAATGAAGTGTCATTTTTCTGTGATGCTTGAGAGGTTTCTTAGTTGAGGTTGATCAGAAGTCATAATTTCTACCTCTACTCCTCGCTAGCAATTCTAGTGAAACATTATATGGGATCCCTGCTTCACTTTCACCAATACTGTCCACCTTGTTCATGTCCTTAGCAGCAGGTTTAGTATTGTTCTTTTTTTGGGAACCTATCCACAATTAACTTTTATTATAGATCGAATAATAATAATTGAAAAATAACAATTTAAAGAAGATTTAGATGTAGAGTTTTTTAAATGCGAAGTATATTGGGAGGAAAAAATAAAATATACAGAAACATGATAGTGTAACCCAAAAAATAAAAGTAAACATGATAGAAGTCTATCTACCTCCATCAACCTTGAGCTTAATTGAAAAATCTGGAGCAGTAGTTCCTGAAGTGACAAGTTCAGGTACGCAAGATCTGCAGCGCCACCACCTATATCGAGGAACATCAAGTGATCCTCGTAGCTGCTCCCATCTGTTTTCAGTGATTCCATCGAAGGGGATGCACGCCTTCGGGTTCATATTCGTATTTTCAGCCACATACCCACTTGTCACAATCATTGGGAAATGTCTTAAATTATAAATTGTCAAAATAATTATCATATTCTATTGAGAACCAACTCTCTCGAAACATTTTAAGAAAGGACTCAACTTATAAATTCAAAAATGATATTTAACACTACTCATTCTCACTCGTAGAGTGCATAAACCAAATAAAAGTTAAGTTAAATAGTGTCAGGTTGGAGGAATCTTAAGTTAATTTAAACAATAGATGGTAGAAGGGTTCAACCAAGAGTGATACCATTTTGAATAATTAAGACCTCCTAGAATCGTAATAAGGTGTCGGTGATAGTCATAATTTGTGAAATATTTAATTTTAACATCCAAAACTTTGTGACAAAATAATTGTTTCAAGGCCATATTATGCATGATATGATTTACAATATTTTTATGCATATAACATATGCTAAAAGTGCAAAATAGAAATGAATTGAACTCGGATGGACTTTTAACTAAATCAAACAAAGTTTAAAGATATAGAATAATGATGGGTAACTTTACCCAACTAATATTCTCGTCTGAACTCGAGTTCGATAATATTTGAAATGAACACAAATTGTTCACGAATATATAGAGATTAACTGAACACAAACTGTTAATGAACATTATATATTTTATTTAAAAAGTATTTTTTACTTCAAATTTAATTTAAAATTTTTGAAAAAATTAATATTTATTTTAAAATTATTATAAATTTAATTAAATATAAGTTATGATTAATATATATTTTATATAGAACTATTTTTATAGAATCAACTCGAGTTTAACGAATAAGTCGAACTCGAGCTGAATACAAACCGACCTCAAATCAAAAATCTTGAAAAATTGATTATGCTCATTAAAATTATCGAACAAATTATGTTATTCGAACTCGTGTTCGATAAGAGATATTGAATGAACTTATCGAACACATACTCAGACAAACTCGAACGAGTTTAACGAAAATCATGTTTGTTTAATCCCGTAAGAAAATATAGGTAATGGAAAAGGAGTACCGCATCGAGAAACGTTGACAGTTCACATCCGAATTGGCTGAGTCTATAGACAATGACTTTATAATATCTGCTAGTTCGTTCGATCTTTTATCAACAGCATCAACACTAGAAGGGGAAATCTCACAGACACAAGCTTTGCATTGCCACCACCTATTACAAGAAACATCTAGTGATCCTCGTTGTTGCTCCCATGTACTTTCATTTATACCATTGACGGGGATGCAAGCCATCGGGTTTTCATTTCTCACATCAGCCACGTACCCCCTGACCATACACATATAATATTTTTTATTATGCATCACAATAATATATTATTTAGTAACAACTCTTAAAAAATCTCAAGGTATTTGAAAAGGCTTGAATTTGTTAAAGTGATATATACAACTGTTCCTGCACCCATAGAGTGCACAAATCGAGCACAAAGCTAATCTTAAAAAAGAGGATGGGAGGGCTCGACCACCAGAGATATCATAATATGAAATCAAGATCTCTCTAAATCTACAGATACTACGATAACTCCTCGATTGATTCAAATATTATTAAATAACAAAAATGTTATAAAACACAAAACTTTCAAGACGTCTCATAGTATGCATTATATATGTCCAGGAAAGCTAAGTCCACGTTATATCCACATAGATATATGCGAGAAAGTGAGATGCATATAAGTGAGGGAAAAGTGGGATATCGCATCGAAAAAGGCTGATAATTTAATTTCTCCTCTTTTTGTAGCACATCTGAATTCATTGAGTTTGTTGATGATAAATCTATTGCGTCGGCAAGTTCGTTCACAGGCCTTGGGGCATCTTCTATGGAAGTATAACCACACTTCTTCTTCATTCTAAATTAAAACCATAGCACCACTTGAGACAAAATAAATTTTTATTGGAATCGCAAATGATATTTATGTAGGAAAAAGTGAATATTTATAACAAGAGTCCACCATCAAAAGAAGGAAAAAAGTATGTTAAGAATATAAGATTTTATGTTTTAAAAAATCAGTAATTATCGTCTATACAACAAAATACGTTCTATTGTTCATGTGCATATCAGAAATAAAGAATTAGGCAAGGATGTTTAAATGAATAGTTTTAAAAAAATATATAAAAGGTATGGATTTATCATTTAGGAAACACAAAACTTGTACGTAGAGAAAAGAAAGAGGAAATTTACTATAGCACAAAAAAGAAATGCACCGACAATATACTACTCATTGCAAACCCAACTTATCTAACAATACTTCATCTATCATGGTGGCATACAAATAAATTATAAGATCCCTCATCAACATCAGACTTGCAAACTTAACATAAATTAAACCTTTGACTTTAGTCATGGGATTCATGATGGTCGGAAAGTACTTTGTTTCTTATAGTGTAGAGATAAGTTTGATAATTGTAAGGAACACATACGTTGCTTTGTGGACAGTTTGAACTTATCTTGGTGTGCGAGTGTGTTTATTTATCAAAAAAGACTCATAAATTAAGAAATTATATACAAATTTTAATTTCTAAAATTTCATAATAAAATATAATATTAGGGTCATATTTTTATCCATTTCAGATATCATATATTTCATGCGTTTTAACAAAAACTTCAAATAATCTTTATACATTCATCTCCATAAAAGTAAATACATTAAAATGAAAATCTCGATATGAAATCCGCAATATCAAATTCTTAAAAAATAAAAAAAGATACGATCAAATATTTAATAATATCGTGCATATCTTAATATCTCTGTTTTTCAAAAAATAAACTTGGATGCAAAACTTTGTCTCCTCGTCACTTTCAAAATTCTGTAATCCAATTTCCGAACTCAAATTAATCAACCAAATATTTGACGAGAGTATATGCGGTTAAACATAAATTAAACATGAAGAAATGGAACAAATCAATTGAACAATGAAAAATCAACAAAATACAATTAAAATTATACAGGTACATATGTATGTAACCTAGGAGATCATTGCAAAAATTGTGTTTAGCATATTCAGTTTGCTAAACACTTACATTTGATCTTCAATTCACACGTCCACACATGTAAATTCATATATACACACATAAATATGTATTGACCAATTTAATATAAGAAATGATACCTTTCAAACAATCAAAATCAGATTCAGTTGGAAATATCTTCGAAGGATGTAGAGCTTGATCTTTGCAGCTAATGATATTCAGAACATTTGAGATGGTTATATGTGAAATTAAAATGAGCCCTAACACTATATAGACAGGAGTGAGATCTATAATTTTAATACACATTATCTCTTGTATGTAGAGATAGAATGACCACATACATTGTATATTGAAAGTTACACATTGAAAAGTGCATGTGTTCCTCCCAATAAAACACGGCCATGTCACCAATCTCTTATTTCAACCCCAGTGAGACTGTGGTCCGTACAAGCACCTCACAAGGTCCACCTCATTTGTTCCGCTAGTCATTCCGCTGTTTTCCAAGAATATAGGATTAGGTTTTCAAAATTCAATTAATTAATTAACATATTAGATGTATGTTTAACCTTAACTTACTCTATAAACTTATTTACATGGCTTAAAATTCAGGAAAAGTATTTATGTACTGAGAAAATGACCCCCATAAATATTTTAAAAACATTGAATGATAAATCATATAATCTTAAACAGAGGGCACCCTTTTATCATCACAGTATAAGGAGCCACACCATTCATGAGATTATATAATTAAGAAAGTATGGTTGTTACTCCATAATTAGTTTTGGGATTAGACTAAAATGTTATGGATCTTACAAGTAAGATATTAATTTAAATGGTTGGAACGCAAATTGGTAGAAACACTTATTTCTAATAAAATAATTATGCAAGGTTATACCAAAGTTGAACATAAATAGTTTTTTTGTCAGGATACATATATAGTGTTTGGATATACATTGTTTGACAATTTTAAAGTCAATCATCATTTATGGTTGATGAGCTTTTGTTTACAAATAAATTTCCGCCACAAACGCTTTCATTCCAGTTATTTAAAAATAGCAACTTGTTCCCCTAATTTTTGGAAATTATTATTGCTGTAAAAATGATACTTAATGTATCCTTATTTATGTACGTTTATCAAAATAATTTATAAAATTTAAAGATATATAAAGTTTAAATTAAGGAACAAGTTGGCTTTGGCAAAGTTAAAACCGTTGTAAGGAAGATCAGACAACGGTTGACAGACAATGGTTAAAAAGAATCGTCGTTGTAGATCTTTAACACAATGATTACAAACAGTTGTTACTATATTGACGTATAGGGATATAAGACAACGGTTTTGACATTACATTATGTAATTGAGACAACCGTTTTTTAGGAAGATTGTCCTCTAAACTATCAAACAACGGAATGAAACTGTTTTCTGATGAATTTCAATGGGTACCACGTATTGAGGTGGCAACACGTGATAGGTGGTAAATCATTCACAAGGATTGCTGAGGTGGTAAAATGAGAGCCCTTCATTGATATGAGATTTGATATCGGCCGTTAGATCGAAAAATAGTTGAATTCTTATACAACGGTTTTATGTTAAAACAAAAGTGTTGTCTTAGTTGGTCTCATACAAGATTTTAGATATTATGTTGTGTAATTCACACAACAGTTTTTAGAAAGGTTGTCTTAGAAACCTTCATACAACAGAATAAAACAGTTGTATGAAATAGTTATTTTATAATTTCAATGGGCACCACCTGATGAGGTGGCACCTCATGATAGGTTATAAACATTTTACTCGGATTGATGAAGTGTTGGAATGATAGCCCTTTATTAAAATGAGATTACATATTAGCCGTTAGATTCAAAAAAAGCTGATATGCTTACACAATGGTTTTATAATAAAAAAAGCGTTGTCTTAGTTTATCTTTACACATTGGTGTTTCAAGGAAACCATTATAAAAGTATTACTGTGTAAAATGAGATTTCCGGTTTACAACATTAATTTTTAAAATTATTTTATGACAATATAACCGTACAGATGTTATGATATGCCAATTCTAGTCATATGAAAAAATTATTAAAAAATTTAAAATTCATCTTACATGTCACGATTAGAAAAATCCAGTAAAAGTACCCTTCCCAACAACGAGACTCGTTCCCGATTTACAAGATTAATTTTTAAATTGATTTTTTCAATGATCCAACCGTACGGATATTAAGATATATCAATTTTAGTCATAAGAAATAATTATTAAAATTTTTTAAATTCATCTTGCATGTCAGGATTAGAAAAATCCAGTAAAAGTACCCATCATAACAACAAACTCATTCCCGATTTACAAGATTAATTTTTAAAATGATTTTTTCGATGATCTAAGCATACGGATGTTAAGATATATCAGTTTTAGTCTTATTAAAAAATTATTAACAAATTTTAAAATTCATCTTGCATGTCAGGATTAGAAAAATCTAGTAAAAGTACCCCTCGCGACAACAAGACTCATTCCCGATTTACAAGATTAATTTTTAAAATGATTTTTTTCGATGATCTAAGCGTACATATGTTAAGATATATCAATTTTAGTCTTGTGAAAAAATTATTACCAATTTTGAAATTCATCTTGCACGTCAGGATTAGAAAAATCCTGTAAAAGTACCCGTCCTCAAAACGAGACTCTTTCTTGATTTACAAGATTAATTTTTAAAATAATTTTTTCGACGATCCAACTATACACATGTTAAGATATATCAATTTGAGTCATAAGAAAAAATTATTAAAAAAATTGAAATTCATCTTGGATGTTAGGATTAGAAAAATCTAGTAATAGTACCCCTCCCGACAATGAGACTCATTCCCGATTTACAAGATTAATTTTTGAAATGATTTTTCGACGATCCAACCATACGAATGTTAAGATATATCAATTTTAGTCATAAGAAAAAAATATTAAAAAATTTGAAATTTATCTTGCATGTTAGGATTAGAAAAATCCAGTAAATGTACCCCTCCCGACAACGAGACTCGTTTCCGATTTAAAAGATTAATTTTTAAAATAATTTTTTCGATGATCCAACCGTACGGATGTCAGGATATATCAATTTTAGTCATATGAAAAAATTATTGAGATATTTTCCTATAAACATAGTAATTTTTTTAAATGATATTTTCGAAGATTCAACTATATTGATTTATATCGATTATAATCATATAAAAAATTATTAAAAAAAATTTCAATTTATCTTGTATGATTTTATAATGAAAATCGAATAGATTTGCAACTCCAAAATATAAGACTCTTTCTTGATTAAATAATTAATTTCTAAAAAAATGTTTTTAGGATCATCGTGCACAATGTTAATATATATTAACTTTAGTTATGTAGAAAAATAATTTAAAGTTTTCAAATTTGTTTCAAATGATTTTATATAAAAAATTATGTGAAATTATTTAAAATAAAATTTATTCTATTGATATAAATTAAAATTAAAATAAAAATGAATATTTAATATAATATATAAATAAGAAAAATAATTTAGGATTTTTTCATTTTTCACATATTTTTTGGTTTTCCCCCTTTAATTTTCATTTCCCCCTCCCTTCTAATTTTCATTTCCCCCTTACCTCTCCCCTTCCCCTTTCTTTGATCTGACCGGTTCTCTCTCTCTCCCTACTCTTCCTTCTCTCTCTCACATGACTCTGTTATCTTCTCTCTCTACCTGATTTTGCTTAAAATCACATGGATTAAGTGTGTATTATGATGGGTTGAGGTTTTTGAGTTCTCAAACCCTAACCATCTCACTCAACCAATCTTGTTTCTCTTTCACAAAATTGCCTATGAATTCAGCTCAACTATTTAGATTCACTTCCAATAATAGGTGGAGCTTCTCAAGTAGAAAATGAAGGTTGGAATTTCTAATCTCCTTGATTTTCAAGTTCAAAGCGACAATTTTGAGGAATATTTTTTGGAGTTCTGATTTAACCTTTCAAGCTGAGGGCATGACTGATAAGTAGTTGTTTCTCATTTGCAAGGTTAGGTTCTATTTTTGTTGTGCTTAATTTACTCCATGGGTTTCGTCTTTTGAGGCCTTGGAGAAGAAAGTGACTGAGATTTTCCCTATCTGAGATGGTACAAGTAAAATTCTTAAGCACACTGAGAGTCTGGTTTCAATTAAAAGATCTGAACAACTAGATGAAATGCTAAAGGAGTTGAAAGCAAAAATCATGGGACTTTAAACCACACAGGTAGTAGTTGTTGGAGAAGGATATGGTGGTCATGGGACTTTAAACCACATAACTTCATATCAATCATCGATACACAGTTTCTTATATTTGAAGCATGTACGTATGGAAGTTTCTTGTCGTACAATGATGCCAATATTGTTTGTTTTTCTTTCCGGGAGAGAGTATAAGGGGCAGGAGGTAGGTATGTTCTTTTCTCACCTATTTTTGGAGCTAAATCAGGCCGTATTCCCATGTCAACCAAATCAAGACGCGAGGCAAGGCTGTCTTTACTCTTGAATTTCATGTGCAGAAGTGTCCCAATTATATTATCACACACGTTCTTTTCGACATGCATGACATCTAAACAATGTCGAACATGGTGAAACTTCCAATACTCTAACTAAAAAAACTGACTATTTTTTCCATGGAGACTCCACCTTTTTTGGCTTCCCCCTTCCCAAAACTGAACCTAAGTTGCTGTTGTTGCCCCAACACTTCCTCTCCGCTAAGTGGTTCCGGTGCACAACCAAATTTTTGTTCTCCAGTAAAAGCTGTCCTTTGTCTCCTATACGGATGATAAAGATCTAAATACCGATGATGTCCTTGGTAGCTCATTTTTCTACTACGACTTAGATATTTAGCCACGGTCTGATCACCGCATACTGGACAGGCCCTATAACCCTTATTAACACACCCCGACAAATTTCCATATCCCGGGAAGTCATTTATTGTCCACATCAAGATTTCCTTTAGAGTGAAAAAGGATTTGTATGGGCATCGTACACATTTGGTTCACCTTCCTCCCTCAATTTTTTTAAATCGTCGATCAGTGGCTGGAGATAAACGTCAATATCATTGCCAGGATCTTGTAGGCCTAAAATTAATGTTGTTAACATCATAAAATTCCTCTTCATGCATAACCATGGAGGAAGATTATATGTTACTAACATAACTGGCCAGCAGCTTTACCGATTATTTAATCCATTGTTGTGTGGATTTATACCATCGGCCGCTAATCCTAAACGTATATTTCTTGCCTCACTACCAAACTTAGGCGACCTACAATCTACATTTTTCCAAGAAGTAGAATCTAAGGGGTGACGCATCTTTCCATCTTTGGATCAATTATTTGTATGCCAACTCATTAGTTTAGCAGTAGATGAAGATTTAAATATTCTTTTAAATTTAGGGATTATCGGAAAATACCACATAACCTTAGCTGGCGTATTTACCCAAACTTGACCATCTTTCCCAACTTTCCAGCGAGAGAGATGGCATTTGGGACGCTCGGAAGAAGACTCGAGAATTGGACCCCTGTATAATACGCAGTCATTTGGTCAAGCATGGAATTTAATATACTCGAGGCCTAAATCAGTCAAGGTTTTCTTGGCTTCATACATATTAGACGGAAGCAGATTATCTTTAGGAAGAATTGATCCAATTGATTGAAGCAGATCAGTAAAAGCTTTATCAGAAACTCCAAACCTAGCCTTCCAATTATGTAATTTTAAGACCGACTCATGTTTAGTACACTTACTTCCCTCAAACAGAGGTTGTTCTGCATCGGCAACAAACCTCTTTAAGTTATCTGACTCTTTATCGCAATCTTCCCTACTATAGGCTGCTTCATACACGTTAAATGTTTCTGAAATTGGTATGGGCTTCGAGGGAGGACAAGTACTACCAATAGATGACCTAGTACTATTATCATGGTTTTTTCCATGCCAAATCCAATCAGAATATCCTAAACTAAACCCTGATTCATAAAGATGACCTCTGATTATATTCACATAAAACTTTTTCAAGTTAGAGCAGTGTACACAAGGACAAGGAATTTTCTTAGGGTTTTTAGCATTTTCCTCGGCAAATATCAAGAAGTTTTCATCACCAATTTCATACTGTAGAAAATCCCTATCGGCTTTTATCCAAGACTTATCCATTTAAAACCACCTTGTATGTCACTAAAAAATTCAGTATAAGGCTTATATTTATTTTATAAGTCTAATATTTATTTTAGAAGTCTGACTTGATTTTAAGTATGACATCCACACATAGGGCAGACTATAAACGACATAAAAAAACTGAGAATTCATTATTATACATAATGCATATTATACATTTTAATGCTATATATTTTATAATAATATGATATGAATCGATTTGTAATGCATTACGTAATTCATATTATACATTTAATTATAGTACTAGTACTATATATATTCACTAGTCATTCAGTACTTAATGTATAATCACAATATAATTAACTATAATTAACAATAGTATAATAGTCAGATCACGGATGCAGATTATCAAATTATAAATGTACTATTTTCAACTAAACACTTGCATACACAGTGACTAAATTAACCACACACTTGCATACAAAATTCAGAACACGACTACATTTAAATATAACATACTAATACCAAAATGAATTTTCCTGCACATAATTGCAAATTAAACAAAACTGGGATTTCATATAATATATAATGCATATTATACACAACACATAGATCAACATAAGAACCAACTACATAGAACATAGACAAAAAAACACTATCAAAACTAACAAAACAAATCAAATGTATAAGCGTACAAAACAGAGTTGGAAAAGAAAACTCACCGAAGATCAAAAAATTAAACAGCACTAATGTCCTGCAAAAACAAATCACAACATTACAAACAAATGAAAACCTAATTTATAAAAATAAACAAAAATAAACAAAAATACAAATATACAACTAAAAACACCCAAATTACCTAAAGCTTTAAATCTTTTTCTCAGATTAGGTCCTGTATACAAGAAGAAGAAAAGTATTAGCAAGAAGTTTAGACATTAAATTAATAAAAAAAACAAGGGTTTCGAATTAGATAAAACCACAATTTACAAAATTAGGGCTTTGAATTCAAAAATCCTCAACTTTTAAAACTGGTCTTCATGCAGAGAAGACCAGTTCGATTCAAGTAGATACAACACTTACCGAAGTAGAGAGGTTAACTGAAAGAGGCTTAACAGAGAGATTGAGAGCGGAGAGAGAGAGAGGTTTCAGAGACCGGTTCGAGAGAGAGAGAGGTGAGAGAGAGAGAGAGGTTCGAGAGATTGTGATGGTGAGATGATGGCCGGAGTTCAGAGATATTGTGATGGGAGAGAGGTTCGATCGAGAGAGAGAAGTTCAAGAGAGAGAGGGGGCTTTGAGAGAGAGAGAGAGGTTCTGTTAGTTTTTAGTTTTTTGTTTTGATTTTGTTGTGTTTGAAGATTGATTTGGGGGGAACCAAAATTTGGTTGAGGGGTGAGAATTTTGGGATTGGGGGGAATGTAGAACTAAAAAACTGAATGAAAATTTCACTAACGGCGGAAAGAAAATGTGGGCGCGAAATTTTTCTTTTTTGGTGAATTTTAGACATCGGTTTAATTATAATCGATGTCTACAAAGAACAAAGACATCAAAAAAACACGGGGTGATTTCCATACTTTTTTAACATCAGTGGCAAAGTTAACCGATGTCTAATGTGTGATGTCTATTGACATTATTCTTGTAGTGCGAGGTTTTTGTATTTTAGAAAAATACTAATATTATGAACATACAGGCACCAAGGACATCAAAGGGAGGTGCACTAAGGTCTGGACGGTTTTTGGCAAAGATTCTTCAACAAACTATTGGGAAAGCATTATCGATTGTCTCAAAACTCTTTTCAGTATCCTTAAAGAAAATTTTGTAGGAACCTTGTTTACAAATAATATATAATATTTGATATTTATTTTAATTACACAAGACAACACAATCTGAAAATTTTCTATTTTCAAGTTCGGCCTATCATTGTTCAGAAGATATATACCCAAATTTTCTCATATATTAATGTTCAACTCTTTAACAGGTAACTTAAGTTTCTTGCTATCTCTGTTTCAGACCTTTTTCTGTGTCACTATGCATGTCAGATCATATCTTAATGCTAACTTTAAATATTCTGCAGTCTTCTACTACGTCGTGAGTGTTGCACTTTCAGCAATGGCGAGTATGTAAAATATGGGTTAGCAAAGCTAGAACAGTGGTGCTTCCAGGCAAAAGAAGAGGTTACTTTTGTTGGCCTTATTAAAGTGTCGTCCAGTAAATCCTTAATTTACATACTTGTTTAATGTCTTCTTATATTGCGTGACTTGTTATCGTTGTACCTGAATCACAATATGCAGGTTCGGCTTGGGATGAACTTAAGCATATTATGCAGTCAGTTGGATTTTTGGTATGCTACTTCTCATTTTAAGCCATTTTTTCATCTGCAATACATAATGAAAATGCATGTAGCATCATGATTTGTAGGTTTTTCTTGTTTCAGTACACAAGGATACATCTTCGTTTCTGTTCCGTTCAGTAGTAGCAAAATAAAGATGGGACCTCACATAAATTCGATATATGTAAGTTGCAATTGATATATTGCAATTTGATTGTGTGAATATATAATTCCCAGCTCAAACCCTCACAATTGATTCTTGCATGCAGATAATTATTTTTTCATGGACAATAAGACTGGGAATCATTGGCATCAACTTATACCACTTGATCACGGCTTTTGTTCGTTGGATATATAACTGACATGTGCCTGAATATTTTTGGTTGGATAACTAACATATTTCACATTATTTGGATGAATTTTTTTATAATTATATTTATATCGTTTCATTTTTTAATTTTAGATTAAGGTGTTTCGCTTTTGTTTTATTGTTGATAGATAATTGGTGGTATACGGATCGTAGTATGGGGTAATTAATGTTATGGTTGATGGATTGATGTTATGGTTTGTGGATTGATGTTATGGTTTGTGGATTGTGTTGGTTTTAAGACAATGGTCTTATTTATGGGCATGTTAATTTACGAACAGTTCCTAGCATTTTTTTGTAAAAGCGTTACAATAGGTCTTTATAGTGTTGCTAATAATTACTAAAAAATGTTGCCAAAAATACTACAAAGCGTTGCAAAAAACAATAAAAAGCATTATAAAAAATACTAAAAAGTGTTGCAAAAAGGTTGCATCGATACCCCACATGTGGGCCCCATTGTGGGGCCCACAAATATTGTAATGATAGCCCAAACCCTACTGTAACACTTTTCAAGACCTATTGCAACCCCATTGGTGTTGCAATAGCACGTTTCTGTACGGATAACCAAGGGTTGCAAAAAACTCTATTGCAATGCCTAAAACTGCAACCCCGAAAAAAGTCGCCATAGCTTTTTTTTTGGCCTTTAGCAACGCTTTTTTGGCCTTTAGTTACGGTTTCTTGGGGTTGCACTATCCAATTTACGGCCTAGTGACATATTGACTTTTTTATGTGATATTGTGTTTATTTGCTATTTCTATTATTATAACTATATGATAACAATTTTTATCATATTTTTCTTTTCATATTTAATGATTCATTTACTTAAATATTTAAGAATAATTTCAATTACCTTCAAACTAAGGATAGTTACTATAAAACAAATGTGAACACTTCCTAGAATTATTAGGGATTTTAACAGCATCTCCAAGGGTAATATTAAAAATTGTTAGTTAAAACATGGTTAACTAAAATTTTATTGAACCTTTAAGCATTTTTACTCGAGTGACATTAGCTATAATCATTAGTTATATCATAATATTATTCTTTTATTTAATTTTAAATATATAAATAAAAATTTTTATTTATTTCTTTTTTTGAAAAGGAGTTTAATTAATTTTATTTTATATTAGTGGAAATAAAATAATATATTTAATAAAAAGATATTTATTATAATATTATAACATTTTTATATTTATATCAATATTTTAAAGTAAATATTATAAAATAAAAATGAGTAATTATTATGAACATTACTTACATATAAAATAAAATATATGACTAAAACATATATTAATGTATTAGAATTTTTATAAATTTAGTTAACAATAAAATATTTATCACACTTAATATTACATAACATTTTTTGTATTTATAAAAATACAAGCAGTACATCTATACAATTATAAATATAATAATTATGAAGATATATATACATCATTTTCATATTATAATATTATATATTTAAATCTTAAACATGTTATAAAATATTATAAATTATAAAATTTAGAATAGAATTTAGGATAGATTATGGCTCAACAATCAACAAATGTGGGGTGTTTGGTTATCTAAATTTATACCTAACAGCCTTACTGTTTGAGTGTTCCATTTTTTACATGTTAGGTATAATAGGTTAACACGTAGATATTATATCTAACACCTGAAGCACAGGAGATGCTCTAATCCCTTCTGTTTAATCCACATGACAAATCATTTTTTAAAAATTTTTATCCCTTCAATATAATGGCATGTGAAAAGGATATAAAATTGAAAAATTTAAAAAATATTAGTCCATTCACATCGTTTTCCTGAAAATAAGGATTAGATAAAATCTTAAAATGAATATCGTCATGTGATGTTTAACTTAACCCATATTTTAATAAAACTTAACCCATATATTAATAATGATGTGATTACTTTCCTCAATTATAATTTTGGTATTAAATCCTCTAAAACAAACATTTTCTACGTATTTTAATCATGCACTTAAATGCACTTAATATGTGTGTATGAGAGTAAAATTTGATATATTCATTTTTTTATGTGATATTGAATTTATTTGCTATTTCTATTATTATAACTTATATGATAACATTTTTTATCATATTTTTCTTTTCATATATAATGATTGAGTTACTTAAATATTTATGAATAATATCAACTACCTTTAAACTAAGGATAGTTACAATAAAACAAATATGAACACTTGCTAGAATTTTTTAGTTATGGACAATATCCAAACAAATAATTTTTTAATAACTCAATGGCCTATCTAAAGAACATTCCGACTTTCATGTAGCTAGGGGATTCTATTGCAGGAATGATATTGTTGTTGTGTCCAACCATGCCCATCCTCCAATACTGTCCACCTTGTTCATGTCCTTAGCAGGAGGTTTAGTATTGTTCTTTCTTTGGGAACCTATCCACAATTAACTTTTATTATAGATGGAATAATAATAATTGAAAAATAACAATTTAAAGAAGATTTAGATGTAGAGTTTTTTTAAATGCAAAGTATATTGGGAGGAAAAAACAAAATATACAGAAACAAGATAGTGTAACCCAAAAAATAAAAGTAAACATGATAGAAGTCTATCTACCTCCATCAACCCTGAGCTTAATTGAAAAATCTTGAGCAGTAGTGCTTGAAGTGACAAGTTCACGTACGCAAGATCTGCAGCGCCACCACCTATATCGAGGAAGATCAAGTGATCCTCGTAGCTGCTCCCATCTGTTTTCAGTGATTCCATCGAAGGGGATGCATGCCTTCGGGTTCATATTCGTATTTTCAGCCACATACCCACTGGTCACAATCATTGGGAAATGTCTTATATTATAAATTGTCAAAATAATTATCATATTCTATTGAGAACCAACTCTCTCGAAACATTTTAAGAAAGGACTCAACTTATAAATTCCAAAATGATATTTAACACTACTCATTCTCACTCGTAGAGTGCATAAACAAAATAAAAGTTAAGTTGAATAGTGTCAGGTTGGAGGAATCTTAAGTTAATTTAAACAATAGATGGTAGGAGGGTTCAACCAAGAGAGATACCATTTTGAATAATTAAGACCTCCTAAAATCGTAATAAGGTGTCGGAGATGGTCATAATTTGTGAAATATTTAATTTCAACATCGAAAACTTTGTGACGAAATAATTGTTTCAAGGCCATATTATGCATGATATGATGTACAAAGTTTTAAGATATAGAATAATGATGTGTAACTTTACTGAACTAATATTCTCGTCTGAACTCGAGTTCGATAATATTTGAAATGAACACAAATTGTTCACGAATATATAGAGATTAACTGAACACAAACTGTTAATGAACATTATATATTTTATTTAAAAAGTATTTTTTACTTCAAATTTAATTTAAAATTTTTGTAAAAATTAATATTTATTTTAAAATTATTATAAATTTAATTAAATATAAGTTATGAATAATATATATTTTATATAGAACTATTTTTATCGAATCAACTCGAGTTTAACGAATAAGTCGAACTCGAGCTGAATACAAACCGACCTCAAATCAAACATCTTGAAAGATTGATTTTGCTCATTAAAATTATCGAACAAATTATGTTGTTCGAACTCGTGTTCGATAAGAGATATTGAATGAACTTAACGAACACATACTCGGACAAACTCGAACGAGTTTAATCCCGTAAGAAAATCTCCAGGGGAAATCTGCTAGTTCGTTTGATCTTTTATAATATCTGCTAGTTCGTTCGATCTTTTATCAACAACATCAACACTAGAAGGGAAATCTCACAGACACAAGCTTTGCATTGCCACCACCTATGACAAGAAACATCTAGTGATCCTCGTTGTTGCTCCCATGTACTTTCATTTATACCATTGACGGGGATGCAAGCCATCGGGTTTTCATTTCTCACATCAGCCACGTACCCCCTAACCATACACATATAATATTTTTCTTATGCATCACAATAATATATTATTTAGTAACAACTCTAAAAAAATCTCAAGGTATTTGAAAAGGCTTGAATTTGTTAAAGTGATATATACAACTGTTCCTGCACCCATTAGCACAAAGTTATTTCAATAATATAATGTGTATTAATATTATTGATCTTTGCAACTAATGATATTCAGAATATTTGAGATGGTTATATGTGAAATTGAAATGAGCCCTAACACTATATAGACAGGAGTGAGATCTATAATATTAATACACATTATCTCTTGTATGTAGAGATAGAATGACCAGATACATTGTATATTGAAAGTTACACATTGAAAAGTGCATGTGTTCCTCCCAATAAAACACGACCATGTCACCAATCTCTTATTTCAACCCCAGTGAGACTGTGGTCCGTACAAGCACCTCACAAGGTCCACCTCGTTTGTTCCGCTAGTCATTCCGCTGTTTTCCAAGAATATAGGATTAGGTTTTCAAAATTCAATTAATTAAATAACATATTAGATGTATGTTTAAGCTTAACTTACTCTATAAACTTATTTACATGGCTTAAAATTCAGGAAAACTATTTATGTACTGAGAAAATGACTCCCCATAAATATTTTAAAAACATTGAATGATAAATCATATAATCTTAAACAGAGGGCACCCTTTTATCATCACAGTATAAGGAGCCACACCATTCATGAGATTATATAATTAAGAAAGTATGGTTGTTACTCCATAATTAGTTTTGGGATTAGACTAAAATGTTATGCATCTTACAAGTAAGATATTAATTTAAATGGTTGGAACGCAAATTGGTAGAAACTTATTTCTAATAAAATAATTATGCAAGGTTATACCAAAGTTGAACATAAATAGTTTTTTTGTCAGGATACATATATAGTGTTTGGATATACATTGTTTGACAATTTTAAAGTCAATCATCATTTATGGTTGATCAGCTTTTGTTTACAAATAAATTTCCCGCCACAAACGCTTTCATTCCAGTTATTTAAAAATAGCAATTGTTCCCCTAATTTTTGGAATTTATTATTGCTGTAAAAATGATACTTAATGTATCCTTATTTATGTATGTTTACCCAAATAATTTATAAAATTTAAAGATATATAAAGTTTAAATTAAGGAAGAAGTTGGCTTTGGCAAAGTTAAAACCGTTGTAAGGAAGATCAGACAACGGTTGACAAACAATGGTTAAAAAAAATCGTCGTCCTAAAAAATATACAACGATGAAGTGATTTTGCAGAAAAAATAATTTTTGTGAGCTCAAAAACAAACAACGGATATCAATCTTTTTTAAATTATTGTACAAGTATCCTCTCATCAAGTCAGATAACAGTTTTTTAAATATAGTGTTGTTGTAGATCTTTAACACAATGATTATAAACGGTTGTTACTATGTTGATGTATAGGGATATAAGACAACGGTTTTGACATTATATTTTGTAATTGAGACAATGGTTTTCCAGGAAGATTGTCCTCTAAACTATCAAACAACGGAATGAAACTGTTTTCTGATGAATTTCAATAGGTACCACGTATTGAGGTGACAACACGTGATAGGTGGTAAATCATTCACAAGGATTGCTGAGGTGGAAAAATGAGAGCCCTTCATTGATATAAAATTTGATATCGGCCGTTAGATCAAAAAATAGTTGAATTCTTATACAACGGTTTTATATTAAAACAAAAGTGTTGTCTTAGTTGGTCTCATACAAGCTTTTAGATATTACGTTGCGTAATTCACACAACAGTTTTTAGAAAGGTTGTCTTAGAAACTTTCATACAACAGAATAAAACAGTTGTCTGAAATAGTTATTTCATAATTTCAATGGGCACCACCTGATGAGGTGGCACCCCACGATAGGTTGTAAACATTTTACTCGGATTGCTGAAGTGTGGGAATGACAGCCCTTGATTAAAATGAGATTACATATTAGCCGTTAGATTAAAAAAAAGCTGATATGCTTACACAATGGTTTTATAATAAAAAAAAGTGTTGTCTTAGTTTATCTTTACACATTGGTGTTTCAAGGAAACCATTGTAAAAGTATTACTGTGTAAAATGAGATTTCCGGTTTACAAGATTAATTTTTAAAATTATTTTTTAACAATCTAACCGTACGGATGTTATGATATGTCAATTCTAGTCATATGAAAAAATTATTAAAAATTTGAAATCCATCTTGCATGTCAGGATTAGAAAAATCCATTCAAAGTACCACTCCCAACAACGAGACTGATTCCCGATTTACAAGAGTAATTTTTAAAATGATTTTTTCTACGATCCAACCATAAGGATGTTAAATATATCAATTTTAGTCATATGAAAAAATTATTAAAAAATTTGAAATTCATCTTGCATGTCAGGATTAGAAAAATCCAGTAAAAGTACCCTTCCCAACAACGGGACTCGTTCCCGATTTACAAGATTAATTTTTAAAATGATTTTTTCGATAATCCAACCGTACGGATATTAAGATATACCAATTTTAGTCATAAGAAAAAATTATTAAAAATTTTAAAATTCATCTTGCATGTCAGGATTAGAAAAATCCAGTAAAAGTACCCCTCCCGACAACAAACTCATTCCCGATTTACAAGATTAATTTTTAAAATGATTTTTTCGATGATCTAAGCATACGGATGTTAAGATATATCAGTTTTAGTCTTATTAAATAATTATTAACAAATTTTAAAATTCATCTTGCATGTGAGGATTAGAAAAATATAGTAAAAGTACCCCTCCCGACAACAAGACTCATTCTCGATTTACAAGATTAATTTTTAAAATGATTTTTTCGATGATCTAAGCGTACATATGTTAAGATATATCAATTTTAGTCTTGGTAAAAAATTATTAACAAATTTGAAATTCATCTTGCACGTCAGGATTAGAAAAATCCTAGTAAAAGTACCCGTCCTCAAAACGAGACTCGTTCTTGATTTACAAGATTAATTTTTAAAATAATTTTTTCGATGATCCAACCATACACATGTTAAGATATATCAATTTGATTCATAAGAAAAAATTATCAAAAAAAATGAAATTCATCTTGGATGTTAGGATTAGAAAAATCTAGTAAAAGTACCCCTCCCGACAACGAAACTCATTCCCGATTTACAAGATTAATTTTTGAAATGATTTTTTCGACGGTCCAACCATACGGATGTTAAGATATATCAATTTTAGTCATAAGAAAAAATTATTAAAAAATTTGAAATTTATCTTGCATGTCAGGATTAGAAAAATCCAGTAAATGTACCCCTCCCGACAACGAGACTCGTTCCCGATTTAAAAGATTAATTTTTAAAATAATTTTTTCGATGATCCAACCGTACGGATGTTAAGATATATCAATTTTAGTCATATGAAAAAATTTATTGAGATATTTTCCTATCAACATAGTAATTTTTTTAAATGATATTTTCGAAGTTTCAACTATATTGATTTATATCGATTATAATCATATAAAATATTATTATAAAAAATTTCAATTTATCTTGTATGATTTTATAATAAAAATTGAATAGATTTGCAACTCCAAAATATAAGACTCTTTCTTGAATAAATAATTAATTTCTTAAAAAATGTTTTTAGGATCATCGTGCACAATGTTAAAAAATGTTTTGAAGCCATGGAGAAGAAAGTGACTGAGATTTTCCCTATCGGAGATGGTACAAGTAAAATTCTCAAGCACACTGAGAGTGTGGTTTCAATTAAAAGATCTGAACAACTAGATGAAATGCTAAAGGAGTTGAAAGCAAAAATCTGCACAGGAAAGTAAGCTAGATGTTCATTTAGCTTAGTTTCTTTTGATATATGGTTACATTTTCTTTTCATCTACTGTTGTATGCTATTGTTTTTTAAATGCTAGTGTTTTCTAGTTACAAGTGCTAGAATAAGGTAGGGATTGCAATGGATACTTAATGTGATTGTTTATAACTAGGAAATTTTGGTAGCAATTGTTCTGGTGGTTGAAAGTTTGTGCATGAATCGTTTGTCCTACATTCCTGTAATGGTAATTTTTATCATTGTCATTGTTCGTCAGTGCATATTTGCTGGTGTTACCATTGAAATTGAAATGATCTTTAAGATTTTACCTTTTAATGAAGGGAGTTCGTTCACCTGAAAATAAAAATGTTGAACAAGAGATCGAGTCTCTGACCCGTGTTTGTTTCAGTTTTAGGGATGTCTGTTTGGTTAAATGAATGTTAGAAGGTGTCTGTCTATGGTTACTTGAATATCAATTATATTCCAGTAACTAATAAAAAAATAAAACTGAAGTTGAACAGAACTAATGCTAAGAGTTTATATGTGACTGGCATTGTTTCTGTCAAAGCAAGGCAACCACATTATGAAAGATCCAACGTGATCTTGGTCCATGATCAAATAGAAATCATAACATATTAACTAGGCCTCCGAACGATACAACTCATATACTTAAATTGTTGTCTTTAGTGTTCTGGTAAAATGTCCAGGGAGTAGAATTAGTGTGCAGACATGCAGGATTTAATTTCATGTTTGAGATATACCTGAGTTTTTAATTTGATGCGGGGTATCATATTACCATCTTACGGGGCAGATGATCCTTTTAGTTCTCTTATTTGTTGTATATTCAAGATTCTTGTGTGTGTGGAAATTACTGTTGTTTAAGTTTAAATGGGATATATGAGGTAATTATAGAATTAACTTTGATGTGTTCCCTTTCATGGATTACTTTAAAAATTGCCCCGGTTTGCAAATTGCCTTTTGTATATGTTTGTGGCCTCCTTTTATTTGGAAATTTTGAGAACCCAGCATGTAGTTTGTCAATCTTATTTTATGTGAGTTTTATGTGTACTTCGACTTTATCTACAGATTGTCGGGATAGGATATTTGAAAAAGGAGGTTGACTAAAGAGGTAAAGATGAAGTTGTTAGTAGGACCTCCCAATCTTCACCAAGAGAAACTGCGAGGAAAGGTGGTATCTTTAGAAAGTAGTACATTGACAGTCTGTTCATGGAAGTGAGCCAGGTGACACTATGGGCATTTGTTTATTTTCAATTCTGTCTTGGTTTAATTTTACTTTATATTAAGAGATCCAGTTCAATATCACTTTGATTAATTATATTTACTGTATTTCATTAATTGTATTTCATCTTGTTTTTCGAACAATTGAAGCATCCTTCTACTTCTTCGTTTCCTCAAATCAGTTTAGTTTTTTGTTACCTTTTTTTTGGGTTGTGGGGGGATGAAATGTACATTTAAATTTCAGGAATTAGGAAACTAATTCCTTTACATTTTTTTTACTAAATAGTGAGAAACCTTCAACAATGAAGGGCAATGTCTTAATTTAAGCATGGTATAAAATAACTGCTTAAGGGTATTAATAATGGCCCAAGTAACTTCTGGAAATAAATTGGAAATTATTTCATATGATGGTTCAACTTCTTGCAGCATGGCCTAAGTAACTTCTAGACAACAAGTCAGTTCTGTTTCTTAAAGTAAATAAGTGTTACACTATATTATAATTGTTGGTTTCAATCATCTTTTGTAAAATATGACAAGAAAAATTTCCCTTTATGGGGTAGATTTTACATAGTTTTGAGTAATTTCTGTTAAAAATTGCAAAAAATAACCCGTGGAAATAATGATTTTATCATTCCTCTTCCGTGCAAGCCATAAAAATTCTTGTTTTGTATGTAATGAAGTTCTTGATACAGGCATCAAGAAATGATCAAGACAATTTGGATGGTGAAGACTAGTAGACTGAGGGGCGGAGTAATGTGTCCATGACGAGGAGTGTTTGCGTGATGTAGTAGTGATCAGTGGGCTAATTTAGGTAGAATAATGTGGATCGAAAGTTGATTTAGGCATGCCAATGAAGTGAACATTCTATTACTTCTTGCGCAAAAACAAAGGAATATGTACGCAAATTAGTTATTGTATACCTTAATGAGAATGTTTAGAAACAGATTTGAAGTTATAGTAGTAATTCTTGTAGAGAACCTTTGTATTATAAATTTAATATTAATTTTGAAATAACAATTGAATTAATATAATATCATTTTATTTTAAAATTGATTTATTTTAAATAAAGAGATTAATTTTATAAACAGTTGTGTGAAACCCACTTAAAAAATGATGAAAATCGTTGTATCTCGCACTGTACATTTTTTTTAAATAAACTGTTGTCTTTTCATATTCTTTGCAATAGTTTAAATCTTTTAGACCATTGTCTTTTAAACAAAAACCATTAATGACAATGGTTTTAACTAGTTAAAAGAAGTTTATAAACTGTTATTTAAAATACCGAATAAGTTAACAACAATGGTTTTTCTACAAAGCCGTTGTTGTTAAGTTAGGTAGATAATAGTTGAATAAAAAAACGGTTGTTTAAAGAATTTCCTAACAATGGTTAATATAGATTACCCGTTGTGAATTCTTGATTGTAACCATTATTAAAAACATTGTTGAATCTCGCTTATTACAAGTGTATAAACAACCGTTGTCCAACCTTCGATCACACGAGTGTTGGATAGACAACGGAAAATTTACATATCACACAATGGCAAAAAAATAGTTGTATGATTGCAAATATGTTGTAGTGATATTTGTAGTGTACACCCCTTTATTTACAACTAAGCAACAATTTTTCTATTATAATAAACTACTCATTTTTGGTTGATAGAAAAAGTGATTTCTATTTATAAACAATCAATTGTTTTATTTGTGATACTCTGTCATAAGTTATAAAAAATATTTGCGGAATGAGTATTTCTGTCTAAAATTATTAATTCATATTTGATTAAATATACATGATTTGTCAATTTGGTATGCAGATAAAATATTTACAAAATTCAAATATCATGCCGATTGAAGTAAAGTTGAGAAAGATTATCATTTCATTTTCTTGTGTAAAAAATTATAGGACTTTAAACAACCGAATTTTTTAGATCGGTTGGTTGTTGATCGATTTTGACACACTTGCGATCATAAGAGACCATTGTGATCACTTTTTTTAAAACTATTTTTTTCTGGTTGAATTTTTTGAGTGACGATGCTTTAACTTTTTTAAAGCCAACTTCTTCCTTAATTTAAGCTTTATATATTTTTAAATTTTATAAATTAGTTTGGTAAACTTACATAAATAAGGATACATTAAGTATCATGTTTACAGCAATATTCCATTGACATGTAATAAACATTTACATAGTCATGAATAATAAATTCCAAAAATTAGGGGAACAATTGCTATATTTAAATAACTGGAATGAAACCGTTTGTGTCGGGTAATTTATTTGTAAACACGAACTGATCAACAATAAATGATGATTGACTTTAAAATTGTCAAATAGTATATATCCAAACACTATATATGTATCATGACCAAAAAAACTATTTATGTTTAACTTCGGTATAACCTTGCATATTTATTTTATTAGAAATAAGTGTTTCTACCAATTTGCATTCGAACCATTTAAAATTAATATCTTACTTGTAAAATCCATAACATTTTAGTCTAATCCCAAAACTAATTATGGAGTAACAACCATACTTTCTTAATTATATAATCTCATGAATGGTATGGCTCGTTATACTGTGATGATAAAAGAGTTCCCTTTGTATAAGAGTATATAATATATCATTTAATGTTTTAGAAATATTTATGGCGGTCATTTTCTCAGTACATAAATACTTTTCCTCAATTTTAAGCCATATAAGTGAAATGGATAAAAATATGATCCTAATATAATATTTTATTATAAAATTTTAGAAATTGAAATTTGTATATAAATTCTTAATTTATGAGTCTTTTTTGATAAATAAACACACTCGCACACCAAGATAAGTTCAAACTGTCCACATAGCAACGTATGTGTTCCTTACAATTATCAAACCTTTCTCTACACTATAAGAAACATAGTACTTTCCGACCGTCATGAATCCGATGACTAAAGTCAAAGGTTTAATTTATGTTAAGTTTGAAAGCCTGATGTAGATGAGGGATCTTATAATTTATTCGTATGATACCATGATGGATGAAGTATTGTTAGATAAGTTGGGTTTGCAATGAGTAGTATATTGTCGGTACATTTCCTTTTTTGTACTTTAGTAGATTTCTTCTTTCTTTTCTCTACGTACAAGTTTTATGTTTCATAAACGATAATTCCATACCTTTTGTAATTTTTTTAAAAAATATTCATTTAGACATCCTTGCCTAATTCTTTATTTCTGATATGCACCTGAACAATAGAATGTATTTTGTTGTATAGACGGTAATTACTGATTTTTTTGATGGTGGACTCTCGTTATAAACATTCACTTTTTCCTACATAAATATCGTTCGCGATACCAATAAAATTTTATTTTGTCTCAAGTGGTGCTATGGTTTTAGTTTAGAATGAAGATTAAGTGTGGTTATACTTCCATGGAAGGTGCCCGAAAGCCTTTGAACGAACTTGCCGATGCAATAGATTCATCATCAACAGACTCAATGAATTCAGATGTGCTACGAAAAGAGGAGAAATTAAATTATCAGCCTTTTCGACGCGGTATCCCTCTTTCCCATTGCTTATATGCATCTCACTTTCTTGCATATATCTATGTGGATATAATGTGGACTTAGCTTTCGTGGACATTTATAATTAGACTTCTTAAAAGTTTTGTGTTTTAGAACATTTTTGTTATTGAATAATATTTGAATCAATCAAGGAGTTATCTTAGTATCCGATGATTTAGAGAGATCTTGATTTCATACTGTGATATCTCTGGTGGTCGAGCCCTCCCATCCTCTTTTTTAAAATTTATGTTATGCTCGATTTGTGCACTCTATGGCTTTAACAAATTCAAGGCTTTTCAAATACCTTGAGATTTTTTAAGAGTTATTACTAAATAATATATTATTGGGATGCATAATAAAAATATTTTATGTGTATAGTACAGGGGGTACGTGGCTGATGTGAAAAATGAAAACTCGATGGCTTG
Source organism: Apium graveolens (assembly GCF_009905375.1). Lineage (NCBI taxonomy): Eukaryota > Viridiplantae > Streptophyta > Magnoliopsida > Apiales > Apiaceae > Apium > Apium graveolens. The sequence goes on from NC_133653.1 coordinate 19,908,727, forward strand.
TATCCTCGTCAATGGTATAAATGAAAGTATATGGGAGCAACAACAAGGATCGCTAGATGTTTCTTGTCATAGGTGGTCGCGATGTAAAGCTTGTGTCCGTGAGATTTCCCCTTCTAGTGTTGATGATGTTGATAAAAGATCGAACGAACTAGCATATAGTAAAAAGTCATTATTTATAGACTCAGCAAATTCGAATGTGAACTGTCAACGTTTCTCGATGTGGTACTCCTTTTCCATTAACTATATTTTCTTAGTGGATTAAACATACATGATTTTCGTTAAACTCGTTCGAGTTCATCCGAGTATGAGTTCGATAAGTTCATTAAATATCTCTTATCGAACACGAGTTCGAACAACATAATTTGTTTGATAATTTTAATGAGCATAATCAATCTTTCAAGATGTTTGATTTGAGGTTGTTTTTTTTACAGCTCGAGTTCCACTTATTCGTTAAACTCGAGTTTGATTCGATAAAAAGAGTTATATATAAAATATATATTATTCATAACTTATATTTAACTAATTTTATAATAATTTTAAAATAAATATTATTTTTTATAAAAATTTTAAATTAAATTTTAAATAAGTTTCGTGAACAATTTGTATTCATTTCAAATATTATCGAACTCGAATTCAGATGAGAATATTAGTTCTGTAAAGTTACACATCATTATTTGATATCTTAAAACTTTGTTTGATTTCGTTAAAAGTTCATTCGAGTTCAATTCGTTTCTATTTTGCACTTTTAGCATATTTTATATGCATAAAAATATTGTACTTCGTATCATGCATAATATGGCCTTGAAACAATTATTTCATCACAAAATTTTGGATGATAAAATTAAATATTTCATAAATTATGACCATCTCTAACACCTTACTACGATTCTAGGAGGTCTTAATTATTCAAAATGGTATCTCTCTTCTTTCAACCCTCCTACCATCTATTGTTCAAATTAACTTGAGATTCCTCCAACCTGACACTATTTAAATTAACTTTTATTTTGTTTATGCACTCTACGAGTGAGAGTGAGTAGTGTTAAATATCATTTTTGAATTTATAAGTTAAGCCCTTTCTTAAAATGTTTCGAGAGAGTTGGTTCTCAATAGAATATGATAGTTGTTTTGACAATTTATAGTTTAAGACATTTCCCAATGATTGTGACCAGTGGGTATGTGGCTAAAAAGATGAATATGAACCCGAAGGAGTGCATCCCTTTTGATGGAATCACTGAAACGGATAGGAACAGCAACGAGGATCACTTGATCTTCCTCAATATAGGTGGTGGCGCTGCAGATCTTGCGTACATGAACTTGTCACTTCAAGCACTACTGCTCAAGATTTTTCAATTAAGCTCAAGGTTGATGGAGGTAGATAGAATTCTATCATGTTTACTTTTTTTTTGTTACTTTAACATAAGCAGACACACACACACCTTTTTTTGTCAAGATTCAAACCCTCGATAAGGCTAAACCATGAGGTGTTGGATTATACTATCATGTTTCTGTATATTTTGTTTTTTCCTCCCAATATACTGTGCATTTAAAAAAACTCTACATCTAAATCTTCTTGAAATTGTTATTTTTCAATTATTGTCATTCGATCTATAATAAAAGTTAATTGTGGATAGGTTCCCAAAAAAAGAACAATACTAAACCTCCTGATAAGGACATAAACAAGGTTGACAGTATTGGTGAAAGTGAAGCAGAGATCCCATATAATGTTTCACAAGAATTGCTAGTGAGTGTAGCGGTAGAAGTTATGACATTTGATCAACCTCAACTAATGGAAACCTCTCAAGCATCACAGAGAAAAGACACTTCATTTGAGCGAGAAACTTCAGGTGCACTTATATCCCTATATCTAAGCACCATACACTAGTATATTCTTATAGCTATTACATAATGGTCTAGACGATGTAAATCAGCATATTCACTTTCTTCTTTTGATATTGGATTATGTAATCTTCTTTGTAGTCCCAAAACGCTATATCAAAAATTTGAAAAATGAAATTGATCAAATTATAAATTGGACAGGAAATTGAAATTTTTAGGAACACTTCCTCGATATTTTCTCCTAATTGTAGTTAAAATACAATACATATCTAACTAACAACAATTAATTATGCCAGTTTTTGAAACTGATGCTGTTGTAGAAGACGGTGATAAAGCTTTGAATGTTTTCACTGATGTCATTGACAGTGACGACTGTTGGGTCTCAGGATAGGAAAAAATGTTAAGATATTAGATAGGAGTAGAGGATAGGAATTTCTAAATTAATATCCCAATAAGGGCCCAATTGTAAGGGAAAAAGGCCCAGTTGGGACTCCCTATAAATAAAGCATATTTGCCCTTCTTGTGAGAGGTTGGAAAAATAAGTATCAATAAAGAGTATTATTCCTCATATAACATGGCTCATATTTAGGGTCATCATTTGGCACTAGAAGGAGCTCTTAAATTTGATACTCCTACATGATTATTGAAGAAGAAGGTCCAGAGAAATACGGAAATACTGCAGAGATCCAAACCATCCAAAAATCAGAGCATGTTAATCCAGCAGAAAAAGAGAAAGCACCATCGACCCTCAAGCCAAGACGGCTATTTCTGGTCGAGGATAACCCCCCACCTGAGGGCTCTCAGATGCAGAAACCACCTGTTAAATGTAAAAGGAGAGTCACTAAAGCTAATCATTCTCGTGTTCTAACGGAAAAAGGAAAGTAGGTACTCTCCAGTGATGCTAGGTTGCATTTGAAAAAGTTAAAACATAAAAAGCTTCTACGGGAGCAGAAGATAGAGGGTACGGAAGGTTCGGATGAAGAACTTAAGATGACAGAAGCTAAAACCAAAAGACTGGAAGCAAAACTAGAGAAAATAAGAGAAATTCAGTGTTTGCACCTGGAGTTGAAACAGACGTCGATTAAGGAAGGGGGTGATGAAGAGCTTGGGTATGTGGAGCTGTCGGAGGATGATAAAGATTACTATTATGATGAGGAGGAAGTATCCAACGAGTCTATATATTTTAGGCCTCGACGTTCCAGGACAGTTTCTTCAGGGGTACCCCGTAAGGGTCGATGTCAACACAATCGATATGACAAGAGGAGTTCCTCAAGATGCAGGAAGATATGGCACATTTGCGTGACTTAGTTAAGACACAATCAAGAGTTGAAGCTCCGATAGAAAGCCCCTTATCTCGAAGTATTGAAAAAGCTAAAATAGACAGAACTTTGAAGACTCCGGTGCTTGATCAATTTGATGGATCATCCGACCCATCGGGTTTCCTTAACACCTTTCACGATCGAATGGAATTTTACGGACACTCAGAAGTCGCCCGTTGCCAATTCTTCTCTACATGCTTACAGGGAACAACCCTACGTTGGTATAACAATCTCCCATCTAGGTCAATCGAGTCCTGGACTACATTGAAGGCTAAATTTCAGACAAGATTTTCAAGCAAGTACAAAGGGGGTAAAATTACAGGATCCTTGATCACGATGCGTCAAAGGCCTAGAGAATCCCTAAGAAGCTATTTAGGTCGCTTTCGTCAAGTCATATCTGAAAGAACAGACCTAGAGTAGCCCTTGGCAGTAAATAATCTAGCAGCGGGCATTGACGGAAGCCGACATGGCATCCTGCTAGAAGAGCTAATAGAAAAACATCCCCAATATCTTCATGCGGCTTTTCAGATTATTGAGCATCGAATGACACTCCATGAAGCAGTGGGAAGCATAAGATCTCTCTGACGCTCTAACTACAAGTTTGACAAGACAAGAACTCATAGCTTCCGGACCCCGAGATATCGGAGATATGACTCCAAATCCCCTCGACATTCATCGCCGAGAAGGGATGTTGGAAAGGGGGAGTTTTGAAGCTCGAGAGGTCGAGAATATCAGCAACAACGCATCTCAGATAGAAAATGGCAACCCCGTGATAGAGAAGACAAAGAGTTTACCAAACTCACAGTCGATAAAGAAATAATCTTGGTGATTTTAAAGACAGAACCTGACTTTCGGCCTCCAAGGCCGATGACGCCAGGACGACCTCCGCGCTCTCGATACTGTGACTATCACGAAGATACGGGACATACTAAAGAAAATGCTACCTATTAAGCAATCTCATTGAATCAAAAATCAGAAAAGGTCATTTCATCCATTACATCGAAGGACATAGCCAAACTCAGCAAAGACAAGATGATAGAATAGTCGACATAATCTTCGGGGGATACGCCTCCGGGGGCATGTCAAACAATTCTCGTAACTCGTACGCTCGAGAGGTTTGTAATGTTAATCCTCCATGTACTAAGAAATATAAATCATCTCTATCTCTTGTCATATCTTTCTCTGATGAAGATTATTCGCCAAATATCATAAGAGGACATTAAGATGCGTTGGTTATCACTGCCAAAATTGTCACAAATACAGTAATAAAGATCAATGTTGATAATGGTAGTTTCGTCGACATTCTATATCATCAGGCCTTAGCGTGAATGGAATATAGGGGACAGGAAACTAGAAAATACGCATTCGCCTCTTTATGGCTTCACGGGTAATGAGGTAAAAGTTGTCGGGACAATTGATCTACCGGTACTTTTTGACACAATGCCTTGCGAAGTATGGAAGATAGTTAAGTTTCATGTAATTAGTGCAAACTCAAGCCACAGTTGCCATTCTAGGCCAAACGACCATATCGGCACTGGAAGCCATCACGTCGATTCTCCATTTAAAGATGAAATTGCCAACTGAGTTTGGAGTAGGGGAGATGTGTGGCGACCAAGCAGTTTTGAGACAATGATATTCAACTACAGTCATACCCAAGAAACAAGATTGTGATTCTCAAACTGTCAACGAGGTTGTTCAGATAGACCTCGGTAGCATCATCGATATCCCGAGGGATCCATCTTTCTCACATGTCGGTGAAATAGTAGAGGTGTCGATAGTTGAGCATTCGCCGGCCAAAACAGTTAAAGTAGGAAAATATCTAAGCCCCTAGATATAAGATGAATTAATAAGGTTGCTTCGAGAATTCTCAGACATATTCACATGGTCACCATCCGACATGCCAGGAATACCTACCGCTGTAGCGAGACACTCTCTACATGTCGACTGCCAAAAGAATCCTGTCAGCACATATTCTGAGAAGAAAAGCGGTAAGCTATTGAAGAAGAGCTTGATCGACTTTTACTTGCCTGTTTCATTGAGCCGGTGAAATTTTCGACATGGATTGCTAATGTTGTCCTAGTAATGAAAAGTAATGGAAAATGGCGAATGTGTGTTGATTACTCTGACCTTAACAGAACATGTCCTAAGGATTATTATCCTTTGCCGAATATAGATCAACTTATTGACGTTACGGCTAGTCACGAACTGCTGTCTTTCATGGACACGTTCTCAGGATATAACCAAATCAGGATGGACGATCAAGATTGGGAACAAACAGCTTTTATCACACATCGAGGGGTCTTCGCATATCGAAACATGACTTTCGGGTTAATCAATGCTGGTCCAACATTTCAACCCATGATGGATGAAATATTTAAAAATCAGTTGGGTCGGAACCTCAAAGTTTATGTTGATGATATGATAACAAAGTCAAAGTCTTCAAATGGTCATAGCAGTGACCTTCGAGAGACCTCTGAGAACGTTCGGCATAATAACATGAGATTGAATTCCTTAATATGCTCTTTTGGCTTAACGTCTGGAAAATTCCTAGTATTTCTTGTTTCCCAACGAAAGATCGAGGCTGACCCCTCACAAATTAAAGCCATATCTAAAATGAAAGACCTGTCGACCATTAAAGAAGTTGAACGTCTCACCGGTTGTATAGCGGCTCTTCGACGCTTCATACCACAAGCCTCTAAACAATGTAGTCCCTTCTTCAAGGTCATCAAAGAAGCATCAATGAATAAGAGGATGATATGGGATAGCCAATGTAAAGAAAGCTTTGAAGCTCTAAAAACCTTCTTGACAAGTCCTCCAGTTTTAGAAAGAGCGTTGCCTCACGAAACTTTGAAAGTGTACATCTCAGCCTCTGATGGGTCGGTAGCCTCTGTGTTGGTCAAAGATGTCGAGGGACATGAAGCTACAGTATACTACGTTAGTCACACTCTGAAAGACGCTGAAACTCATTAGCCACATATGGAAAAATTAATTTATGCTCTTTTGGTCGCAAGTAGAAAGCTCTGTCACTATTTCCAAGGTCTTCTGATAAAAGTCATGACTGATCAACCCTTAAAGCGTAACTTGCACAAACCGGATATGACAGGGTGCCTCGCCGCTTGGACGATTGAGCTCAGCCAATTCCATATTAAATATATCTACCACGGAATATAATAAAGTCCCCAGTCTTGTCAGACTTTGTCGTAGAATGCAAATTTGACAATCCTATAATTGATGAAACATCATTCCCATAAAAGGCTTGGTTCTTTACATCGACGAATCGTCAACATCTTCATCAAGAGATGTAGGCATCATCTTAATCAGTCCAGGGGCTTCAAAATATAACAGGCCTTAAAATTCTCATTTTCAGTAACAAACAATGTAGCCGAGTATGAGGCTTTGTTAGCAGGGTTGCGCCTTGCAATTGAGTTGGAGGTAAAGATTTTAGAAATATTTGGCGATTTACAACTTGTCACGAAGCAGTTACAAGGTGAGTTCAAAGCGCAAGACGCTCGAATGTCAACATATTTGAAACTGGCCATATCCTTATTGGAGAAAGTCCAATCATGGAAAATCAAGAATATTTGCAGGGAAGATAATCAATGGGCCGACGTGTTATGCCTGATGCCATTGTTGGGTTCCGAAGGCATAAAACGCAGCGGATTATATAATCCCATCGATCGCAGATCCCATTGATCTATACTGCGATAATAATGGAGCCATTACACAGGCTAAAGAACCTAGATCACACTCCCGGGCTAAACATATACTCAGGAGATTTCACCTTATTCGAGAGATTAATGAAAGGGGTGATATACACATATGTAAAGTGCACACAAATGATAACATTGCAGACCCACTGACCAAAGGCTTGTCGCAGCAGAAGAACGATGGTCACACTAGTTCCATGGGTATTAGATATATTGGTGATTGGCTCTAGTGCAAGTGGGAGATTGTTAGTGTAGGTGCCCTAGAGGCAATACATTATTCTTTTATAATCTTTATAAAAGAATAAATCAACCCCTTATACACGTAGCTCTAATGCCATTGTTGGGTTCCGAAGCATGGCGGAAATTTTTGCAAAATCAAGTATCATAATACTAGCAAAACATGTATCAGAATACTATTCCAGAAGCATGTATCAGTATACATACAAAATTTTTTCAAAATCAATCATATAAAGATGGCAGAAATTTTTGCAAAATCAAGTATCAGAATACTAGCAAAACATGTATCAGAATACTATTCCAGAAGCATGTATCAGTATACACACGATCCATATCCCAGTTACCAAAAACATGTATAAGTATACATATTTTAAGAGATCGCATACATATAAGGTATGGCAGATCTTAAACATACTAGTATCATTATATAGATCATTAACAGATTCATCATATCATTCATATAACATAACTGTTATCATGGCAGACTCATATAACATAACTGTTATCATGGCAGACTCATCACACATGCATACTTGTAAAAATACAGTAAACACGTAACCAAATCAGCCCCTTATACACGTAGCTCTGATGCCATTATTGGGTTCCGAAGGCATAAAACGCAGCGGATAAACGTAAATAAAACAAAAATTTCGAAACCCAAAACAGGATCCATGTATAATTATGGGCAGATTATGGAGATAACGAATCATACCTTTCAAGAGCTTAACTTTCACGAACTCAACGGAGATCCTAGCTATCACGCTTTGTGTCTACCTCTCGGAGAAACACCTCTATGGTATCCACACGAGCACCTTCAAGAACGTCTCACGAACTTGACTACGGAATGGATGTACTAGCCTCCTTCTTGACGATCTGAATTGCCTCTGCCTCTCTTTGCTACTAGGGTTTTTTTTCTTAAAAATGTACAAGCCTCTTTAACCTATCATTATCTATTTATAATGGCTGATTAAAAAGGCCCATAATAGCAAATCCCAACCCTAGTAGGTATTGGATTACATAATAAAAACAAATTTCTATTATTTAATTAATAATCATCAATTAAGTCTTACTTTTAAATCTATAATTCAAATTTATATTATCTCAATTAAGTCATACTTAATTATAATAAAATTCAAATAATCATCAATTAATTTAAATCTATAATTTAAATTAACTATTCCATTAAGTGCTCTATTTATGCGACCCTATAGACTATTATTTAATTGACAATAATTTTATTACCTAATAAAATTATAAACAATGAGCGGTATCTAGTAATACATCATTGTTACCCAATTAAACAATAATTAAATCGTGATTAGATAAAACCTTTCGTGATTAATATTTTTCGTGTAATATAATCCCTTTAACCATACATATTATAGATTAAACTCGAGGCATGTATTTAGTCATCATCTTCAACATTTAATCCGGGTTTACTTGATCCATGAGTAGATTATCGAGACAAATCATTATTTGAGCATGGCCATGCTTTTATAATCTCACTCAATCAAGAGGCCAATAATATCTCTCCTATAGGAGGGTTAAATCCTTTATCTATCATTCATATTTCTCATACGACTCATGATATACCCGATGTCCACTTTTATCATCACCCGATCAAAAGTAACTTTTAATGTAGTCAAAGTATATTAATCCTCGTATAGAAATATAATGATTTCAAGTCAAAGGATCGTTACACCATTATCACTGTGAGTCTTTCTTATGACTTTATTAAACATGAAGAATCTCACTGTGGGTCTGTCCAGTACCATGTATTCTCACATGTACCTATGTATTGACTTTAGTATCCCCATACTTATAACCAATGAGATGTGGTTATCTTGTCAAACAACATACTAGTCTATCTATGTATTATTATTGTCCTATATAATAATACTCGACTAGGGACCTTTAAGAATATGATATATTATATAATCTCAAGTTCAAGTCATGTACTTAAACTATACAATTTGTATCATTATTCTAAGGACATTTATTATGCTAACAAAATATCGCAGTAATTAAGGTCATAATAAATACATTTATTGAATGATCAACTGACATAAAGATTATAAAAGAATAATGTATTGCCTCTAGGGCACCTACACTAACAATCTCCCACTTGCACTAGAGCCAATCACCCATATATCTAATACCCATGGAACTAGTGTGACCATCGTGCTTCTGCTGCGACAATCCTTTGGTCAGTGGGTCTGCAATGTTATCATTTGTGTGCACTTTACATATGTGTATATCACCCCTTTCATTAATCTCTCGGATAAGGTGAAATCTCCTGAGTATATGTTTAGCCCGGGAGTGTGATCTAGGTTCTTTAGCCTGTGCAATGGCTCCATTATTATCGCAGTATAGATCAATGGGATCTGCGATCGATGGAACCACTCCCAAGTCAGAAATGAACTTTCGAATCCAAACGGCCTCCTTAGCTGCTTCACAAGCTGCAATGTACTCAGCCTCCATTGTAGAATCAGCTACTGTTTCTTGCTTTGAACTCTTCCAGCTTACAGCACCTCCGTTTAGACAAAACACAAAACCAGACTGTGATACAGTATCATCTCTGTCTGTTTGGAAACTTGCATCGGTGTAACCTTTTACAACAAGTTTCTCTTCTCCTCCATACACCAAGAATGAATCTTTAGTTCTTTTCAGGTACTTAAGAATATTCTTAACTGCCGTCCAATGACCTTCACCCGGATTAGACTGGTATCTACTCGTCATGCTCAAAGCATACGAGACATCTGGGCGAGTACATACCATTGCATACATGATAGATCCAATTGCTGAAGCATATGGAACTTTATTCATGTGGTCCTTCTCATCCAATGATTTCGGACACTGGTCCTTAGAGATCGTTATCCCTTGAGACACGGGGACATATCCCTTTTTTGCATTTTGCATTGCAAAATGATGCAAAACCTTATCAATGTATGCGCTATAACTTAGACCGATCATCCTTCTAGATCTTTCTCTATAGATCCTCATTCCTAGAATGTTGGATGCCTCTTCTAAGTCTTTAATGGAGAAATTGCTCCCTAACCAAGTCTTAACAGCCTTTAGAGAAGGTATGTCATTCCCCATTAGTAGTATATCATCAACATATAGTACTATGAATGCCACATAGCTCCCACTAACCTTCTTGTAAACACACGGTTCATCTTCATTTTGAAGAAAGCCATACTCTGTGATTATTTCATCAAAACGGATATTCCATCTCCTAGAGGATTGCTTTAATCCATAAATGGATCGACAGCAATTTACATACCTTGCCAGCATTCCTTGGATCGACAAAACCCTCAGGTTGTGTCATGTACACATCCTCTTCAAGGCTTCCATTAAGGAAGGCTGTTTTGACATCCATTTGCCAGATTTTATAATCATGGAATGCTGCAATGGCAAGTAAAATCGTTATAGACTCGACCATAGCCACTGGTGAGAAAGTTTCATCATAGTCAATACCATGAATTTATTTGAAACCTTTTGCAACCAGCCTAGCTTTATAGGTCTGAACATTTCCATCCATGCCCTTTTTCTTCTTAAAAAGCCATTTGCACCCTATGGGTTTTACCCCTTCAGGTGGATCAACCAAAGTTCATACTTGGTTTTCATACATGGACTCTATCTCGGATTTTATGGCTTCAAGCCATCTCTTAGAGTCTGGACTGTTCATAGCATCTTGCTATGTGAGAGGCTCATCTTCATCTATGAGCATCAAATCACCACACTGAGTCATGAGAAATCCATATCTCTCTAGCGCATGGCGAAATCTACCAGATCTATGAACAACCTGTGTTTTTTGAGCATTATCATTATTCTGCTCTTGTTCCACTTCAGGTTCAATGCTATTTTGCGGTTCTCGATCTTCATCGAGATCTATAGTTCTCCCACTGTTTCTTTTGGAAACAAAATCTCTTTCCATGAAGACAGCATCTCGAGCAATAAACACTTTCTGCTCAGAAGGATTATAAAAATAATACGCCTTTGTTTCATTAGGGTATCCTACAAATATGCACTCTTCGGATTTAGGTCCAAGCTTGTCAGATTCTTGATGTTTCACAAACGCCTTACATCCCCAAACTTTCATAAAGTTCATGCCTGACCATTTCTCCTTCCATATCTCATATGGAGTCTTTTGAACCTTCTTAGTAGGAACACGGTTAAGTGTGAAATCCGTTGTTTCTAGAGCGTAACCCCAAAAACTAATTGGAAGATCAGCATGACTCATCATCGATCGCACCATGTCCAACAAGGTGCGATTTCTCCTCTCGGAAACTCCATTCCATTGAGGTGTTCCTGGCGGAGTGAGTTGTGATATAATACCACACTCTTTCAAATACTCTCTAAATTCGGTGCTTAAGTATTCACCCCCACGATCGGATCGTAAGATCTTAATACTTGCATCTCCGCCAATTTGCTTCTCTACTTCAACCTTATATTCTTTAAATTTTTCAAACGAATCAGATTTGTTCTTCATAAGATATACATATCCATATCTACTGAAATCATCAGTAAATGTTATGAAGTAGTAGTAGCCTCCTCTAGCCATTATACGCATTGGGCCACATACATCACTATGTATTAGCTCCAGACGTTTAGTGGCCCTTTGACCCTTACCAGTGAAAGGGGCTTTAGTCATCTTACCAAGCAAATAAGATTCGCATTCTTAGTATTATTCAAAATCAAACTTATCCAAGTATCCATCCTTATGTAATTTGGATATGCGTTTCTCATTTATGTGGCCTAGATGACAATGCCAGAGGTATGTTTGATTTGAGTCATTCATTTTAAGTCGTTTGTTTTCTATATTACAGACAGGATTATCTAAATCAAGAACATATAAACCATTAAATAAACGTGCAACACCATAGGTTAAATCATTCAAAGCAAAAGAGCAATTGTTGTTCTTTATTGTAAACGAAAAAATCTTTCTTGTCCAAACAAGAAACAGAAATAATGTTTCTGCGAATCGCAGGCACGTAAAAACAGTCTTCTAGTTCTAAAACAAGCCTAGAGGGCATAGATAAATAATAAGTCCCTACAGCTAAAGCAGCAACTTTTGCTCCATTGCCTACTCTTAGGTCCACTTCTCCCTTAGCCAAAGTTCTACTTCTCTGCAGGCCCTGCACATTTATACAAATATGAGAAGCACATCCAGTATCAAATACCCAAGATGTAGAAATAGACAAATTGACTTCTATAACATAAATACCTGATCCAGAAATCTGAACTGCTTTCTTTTTCTTCAGATCCTCCAAGTAAATTCGACAGTTTCTCTTCCAGTGACCATCTTTCTTACAGTAGTGACATTCACCCTTGGCCACACCACCTTTAGGCTTTAAATCCTGTTTGGGACCTGACTTTGGCTTGGGTGTAGAATCGGATCCAATCTTCTTCTTACCCTTCCATTTGCCCTTCCCTTTGGCCTTACCTTTATTTCCCACCATCAGTATGGGAGCAGGTTCAGCTGTCTTCATGTTGGTCTCATATGTTCTCAACATATGCAACAATTCAGTAGGTGTTTTTTCAAATTCATTCATATTGTAGTTCAAAACAAACTGAGTGAATTTGTTGTTCAAAGAATTTATGATTAGGTCAATACCAGTTTCTGGACCAATCGGAAAACCCAAAGTTTCAAGGTACTCAATGTAACCAATCATCTTCAGAATATATGGGCCAACTGGTTCACTCGCCCCTTGTTTGCAATTAAAAAGTGACTTACTCGTGTTGAACCTTTCTTGACGAGTTTGGCTTGCAAACATGCTTTGCAAGTGCTCATTGATAGTATATGCATCCATATGTACATGTTGTCTTTGAAGTTTAGCACTCATAGTTGCCAACATAAGACATGCAACATCATTTGCATCATTCTCATCCCTTGTGCGTGCTGCTCGTTCATCAGCAGTAGCACCCTCAGGAAGGGAGGCTGGAGGAGGAAGATCAATGACATGAAGCTTGCGCTCCTGCCTGAGGACAATCCTCAAATTCCTCTGCCAGTCTAGGAAGTTGTTTCCTCCTGTCAGCTTGTCCTTCTCAAGGACTGAACGTACGGACAGTGTGTTTGTGTTGTTTGCCATTACTCAGTATCAACAATAATAAAAGCGCAAAATAAACATTAGATTGTCTGAGTTAAAATTTTATGTTCATATGATTATGATATATTCATAATATATCTCCCGCTATTTTTTATCAAATTAATAGCCCTAACTATTAATTCGGAAAGTATATCCCATAAATCTTTCTAGTGAGCCAAGATCCATATTTCGTCATGTTCTAAGACAACCACTGGTATCCTTAAAACATGATTATTTAGGTAGATAACAGTTGTCAATTATATCATATAAAATTCTTGGATAATTTGGTGAACAATAATTGATCTTATCTATCTAATAGATTTTTAACCAAACTCTATGCTTCTAAGTTCATAATAGTTGAATATAACCATTTATATTCACCTTATTATGATGACTCAGTTAAGTTAGACCCAATGATACAACATCCGAATATAACCGTTTATATTCGTCGCATTTCACCATGATAGATAGGAGTCCCCTGCCACTGACAGCCCTTCCCCTTATCGATCTAGGATTTAATGAGTGTTCATTCATTGGAAAGCATCTGATTAAAACTTAATATTTTTACTTAGGAATTTTTAATTTAGAACGATCTTGATCCCATCATAAAGAGATTCCCAATTTTCTTTGAATAAAATACTTCAAATCAATACTCGTCAATGGTTTGATTTTCAGGTAGTGGAGGAGTCACATCGGTCTCGTTTAAAACCCACAGCCTTACAAGTTCTATGAACCCGTTGTTGACAAAATCGCCCCATGTCAGAAATAAAGAAAATTCGTATTTTATTCTGTGTTTCATAAACACGAGAATCTCATGATCGTTTGTTAATTTTAAATCTTGAGTCGTTACAGATTTTATCTTATTTAAAGGCATGGCATGGGTGATGTATCTAATACATACATGCATTAATCTAATTAAAACATGCATTTTCTACTCTACACATACTATTTATACATCATATGAAAAGTGCGTAAACTAAACGTGCAATAGTTATGGCCCAATCCTATGTGATCTTTTCAGGCTAATGAAAAGATCAAGGTCAGTCTATGGTGTAAAAATAACTATTACATATGTCTTCTCTATTGCTTCCATTGTCTCCTTGGCCTCCATAGGATGCCTCCTCTTTCCCTTGTCCTTCTTGGATGTTACATTAAGAATTATACTAATGAACTTACAAAAGAACTCGAGTTACATTCGAGATAAAACAACTACAAATAGAAAATGACATGCAAGTCGTATTTATTACAAACCAAAAGAATAAACCATTACAACTGAAGTCTTAAGGCCATACCTATGCACCATGCTCAAGTAACCATTTAAGAACATGATAGATCATATAAAGATGACATACTATTTATCACTTATCATGATCCAAATTAGAAAAACGAGCACCATGGAAATACAATAATAAATAAGTAAAGCATATGTCATAAGCACAAATTAAAAACAAAACCCTAAGCACGCGGATCGACCTATTCCAAAATCACTTCTAGGAAAGATTGGCGTCAACCTGTTTTGGAATACATCCTGCAGAACAAGCTGCCACGGGATAAGAACGAAGCTAGATCCATATCATACATGGAAAAAAATTATTGCGTGCTAGAAAACAAGTTATATCGTCGAGGGATCGTAGAGCCATTGCTTTGATGCTTAGGGCCAGAAGATTCGCATATGTCGATGGTTGAAGTCCATACATAAATCCGTGGGGATCATTTAGGAGGCAAAAACTTAGCCCTTAAGATAGTGAGGTGTGGTCTGTTTTGTGCTATAATGCGAAGTGATTGTGAAAATTTTGTGCGGAAATGTAAGACATGTCATCTATATGGGTCGGTGTCCCATCAACCCTCGGTTGAAATGATTCCAGTCATCAACCCATGCCCTTTCTTTCAGTGGGGCATAGACATCATTGGCCCTTTCCCAAAGTCTAAGAATCAAGCCCAATACATTATTATGGCTATCGATTATGCAACAAAATCGGTCGTGGCTCGACCTCTTGCCAAGATTCGCGAGAAGGAGATGATTGAATTTTTGATGGAATACATTGTATTTAGATTTAGGTTACCAAGAGTCGTTGTAACTGACAACGAAACTCCATTTATGGGAGATAAGTTTACAGAAACACTTTCGCAACTCAAGATAAAACACATCAAGTCATCGGTAGCTTATCCCCAGGCCAAAGGACAGGTCGAAGTTTCTAACCGGACAATCTTACAAGGGCTCAAGAAAAGGATCGATGAACTACCAAGGCCATGGCTCGATGAATTTCTAAATGTTCTCTGGTCTTATAGAACCACCCCTAGGAGTTCAATAGGTATATCCCCTTTAAAATGGCTTTTGTCTTCGAAGCTGTCTCGCCTGTCGAAGTATTTCTCAACTCCCCAAGGGTCGAGTACTTTGATGCTGAAGCATCACAAGAAAGAATTCAACTCTACAATGTTCTCATAGAAGAAGTCAGAGACGAAGCATCAAAAATGGTTCTCCATCAACAAGCAAGCACAACAGCCTACTTTAACATGAAAGTAAAGATTAAACAGTTCTTGGTCGGGGATTTAGTCCTTAGAGAGTCGGAAGCATCCCAACCAACTGTAACAGGGAAGTTTAAGGCCCCGTGGGAAGGATCGTATCAAGTGACATGGGTCGTTGCATGAGGGACCTATCAGCTTTTGACGCTCCATGGAACTCCCCTCAAGAATGCTTGGAATGCCATCCACTCGAAGAAATTTTATCAATAGTCAGTTTGATTGTAATGTATGAATCAAAACTATCTCTAATTATGAAAAATCAGTCTAAACGAAAAGGGGTTGATATGAGATCCCCGTTAAGACAATCACCCTAAATTATCAATGCAATTTATTACTCTAAGACGCCTTAAAATTCGTAAATATAAATGTTTGCTATTTTAATAAACTTCAGCCCATCAAATCAGGGCTCTCTAGAAAATATATTTATAAAAGCAAAGATTAAGTGGTTACTGAGAAGAAATTTATTCTCTCGAGATTCGAAGAACCTTAATAAATAACAGGTGTCGACGCATCAGATAACAATCATAGGTCGAGACTTGAGAAAACACCAATCAAGAATATTCGAAGTGCTATCCACTTGAAAAAAATCTTCAGTAGATTAAACTACTTAAGTTGTGATAACAAAAACAAGAAAGTCAATTGGGACTATAAAAATGGGTTCTAACGTAAAGGGCGTTGATACGAGAAACTCGTTAAATTTAAACATAATTAAGATCTGAAAATCAGAACTTCACAATAAATTCAAATAAAAATATAAAGAGATAAGGGAAAAGAAAGCTTAACAAGGGTATCAATCCTATAACACTTGCATAAATTGTGATAATTACCGAGGATAACATAAAGTCTAAAAATAATTAAAAATAATAGTAAACACTACGCCAACAAAGAATAAAAAAAGGGCATGTAATCAAAAGAGGCGAAAATTAGAAATAATGAGTTATACAAAACTTAAATACTAAAATAAAGACGAAGCATAAATTCCCAAAGTCTACGTCGACGAAATACCCATAGTATACCGAGGATAATCTCGCAATGGTAAAATAAGTTAGAAATCATCCTCAGAAGGGAACACTTGCACAAATCAACCAACAAGAATGTACTTGACCAAGTTAAAACATCACCCAAATATTATAACAGATAACGAGGCATCCCTCGCCTTTAAGAGTCGACATCCTCCTTATGCTCTTTGGCAAAATCCTGAAAATAGTCTTCGAAGCCATGGCCATTAACATCAAAGCCGGCCTTCTTCATCCTAGTGAGGCAACACCCATACCCATCACTGAGGGCTCCAACTATATCCTCGATACCTTTCTCCACCTCCAGCTTCAAGTTCAAATTATCTGTCTCTAGAGTCTCACTCTTCTCATGTAGGGTCGTGAGCTCGACTTTCAAAGCCTCGCGCTTCTTCGTCTCCTCATGAAGCGAGACTTCGATACTTTTTAATCGAGACCGGACACCCTGCGATTCCTTTTTCAGGTTATCATTGGTCAACTCTAAATCACTTATCTACATTTAACAAAACCAATAATTTTAACAGAAGCTTGAAAATGAAAATATCGAATAAAAGCGAAAGGGAAACTATAATGCACCTTGGACCGGAAACTTGAAATCGCCTTTGAAATCTCGGTAATTCAACCCTTGGCTTCAGCCAAGTCATTCTCAAGTTTCTTCTTTTCACCTTTCAGGATATCCCTTTCCTCTTTAATCTTCGACGGGAAACTCCTACCTTCATCAGCCCTATATTCCTCAAGAAGATGCATTACATCAGATAAATACTGTCAAAACACGAAAACAACGAAGGGTGTTATGTCAAGTATAGAGAAAAAGGAAATTTATAAATACAGAACATAAAATGTAAATAAAACAAACATATAAAGAAAATCATGCATACCCTGCCAGCCCTCCCTAAGCATCGATCAACGAGTTTCGACCTGGATCCCTTAGCATAAGCGCTGGAGTCCTCAGGAAGATTAAAAGCACGAAAAGCCCGAAGGGGAGCCGGAGCCGTCGAGCCACCAACCCATCTTTCCGTTGGGCGAATCTCAACCTAAATGATCTCTTTGCATGCTTCAGGATCGACAGTAGGCTGCATAAATCCTCAATTTCCAATAAAGGTTATAGTCCTCTTTACACCACTACCCCCAACATCCTCACAAAGTTTCTTTCCAGCGACCTCTGGGGCCTCAATAGCCACATTCCTCGATCTCTTCCGAGAAGGATTCCCGGCTTCCTCACAAGTAACGCGTTCAGAGCCTCCAACAACTTTATATTTAGCTTCATCCAAAAGCTCGAAGGAAATGGTCTTCCACAGCACTAGCCCTCGATTTCTTCACCAACATCACTGTTAGATATATTTATGATGTCATGTCTAATGATGATTTGTGTTTAGTTTTCAGATCTTAACTAACAGGACAAATTAGTACTTAACTGGAAATCAGTACTTATACTGAAGTCAGAACTTAAGATATCAGAACTTAAGTTATTAGAAGATATTTAGCAGGAGATAATATCAGAACTTAAGGAGACTTTCAGATAAGGAATGCGACTGGTTAAAAGAAAAGAAGATCGAGATTAAAATAAGAAGAGATATGCATGGAGAAGAATTCTGTGAAGAATAGAATACTTGGAAGAAAAGATAACTAGTTGATATATTTTAGGATGCAGAATCATGTTCGATATCAATTAGAAGATTATCTTGTAACTGTGTGTCTATATAAACACGACATAGGGTTTACACTATATGTGTTCTCTAATTCGAAAATATTATTCATTGTAACCCTAGCAGCTCTCATGATATTTGTTCATCGCTGAGAGAGAACGGTTCTATTGTAATACTGTTTTATTAATAAGATTATTTTGTGTTTCATACTTGTGTTCTTAATTTGATTTGATTGTGCTAGACACTGTATCCAACCCCCTTCTACAGTGTGTGTGACCTAACAAGTGGTATCGGAGCAATCTGTTAACATACATACAATAAAGATCCAAAAATAATCATGTCTGAAGAAACACAAACTCCATCCAAGCCCACCAAAACTGAAGAAACTCCAAAGACTAAAATCCATAATCGATATGAGACTATTGTGGGTTCCCATAATCAATAAAGATCCATATGGAAGGTGAGGATGTCTATGTTCTTGGAAGCTACAGATCTAGAATACCTTGAAAGAATTAATGAAGGATATATAAGCCGACCAAGCTCTCTGTTGTAGTTGTAGATCAGCCAGCACAGACTTTACCAAAGGAGAAAAGTGAATATATAGCTGAAGATATCTCATCTATTGTAAAGGATGCAAAGGTAGGCCATTTTCTACATAGTGCCATTGATAATTTCATGTCAAATAGGGTAATTAACTACAAGACTGCAAAGGAGATATGGGATGCCTTGGAGACAAGATGCTAGGGAACTGATTCAATTAAGAAGAACATGATGATTATACTCACTTCAAGAGTATGAGCACTTTGACTCAAAACCTGATGAGTTATTAACTGGTTTATATGACATATTTGTCAAACTCTTGAATAATCTGTCACTGGTGGATAAGGAATATGATCTTGAAGATACTAATCTTAAATTCCTTTTAACTCTTCATGAAAGTTGGGATTTGAAGGCAACTACTATAAGAGACAATTATGCTCTTAATGAAACTACTCTTGATGAAATTTATGGTATGCTCAAAACTCATGAACTTGAGATGGATCAAAGTGGCATGGGAGAAAGTTAAGGACAGTTGCTCTTAAGGCTGAGGAGGAATCCCCTAAAGTGGTTGTCTCAAAAAAAGGCAAAGGAAAGGCTCTCATCATAAATTCTGATACTGAGTCATCAAGTTCTGATAGTGATGAGGATTTAGAAACTGAAAGTCTATCTGAGATGGATGCTGATGATGAGATGATGAAATTGTGTGCTCTTATGGTGAAGGGTATCACAAAGATAGCTTACAGGAAATTCAGAAGGGGAAAGAAGTTTTCCAGGAAAAGTGGAAGTTCTGATAAGAAGGGATTCATAAAATCTGAAGGCAAAGCTGGAAAGTCTTACAGAGGTGATTACTCAAATGTTAAATGCTACAATTATGGTGAGAAAGGCCACATATCTCCTGACTGCAAGAAAGGAAAAGGTGACAAAGGCAAGGCACTTGTCACAAAGAAGAAAAGCTGGACAAACACTTCAGATTCTGAAAGTGAGGTGAATTATGCTTTGATGGCAAATGTTGATAGCAATTCTGATGTTGCTGAGTTAAGGGTACCTCAAACAACTTATGTTTTTCATACTGATGATATTACTGAGTTGAGATCTTATCTTAAAACCATATTTATTAGTTATAGAGATCAGACTTTAACTTGTGAAGCAGCTTAAGCATAAGCTGAAAGATGTTCAGAATGTAAACAAGTTAAAGCCACCTAAGAAAAATAGGAATGGAAAGGAAGGTGTGAATAAAAGCAATGATTATAAGCCTGTTCCTAATGCTCCTAGAAAGAAATGTTATAACTGTGGAAATTCTAACCATTTGGCTTCTTTTTACAGGAAGAATAAAAACATAAACTCCTTACCTTCAAAATAAGGAGCTAAGAGTCAGTCTGTTAGATATAGGCCACAAAATCCTTGTTTTCATTGTGGTAGTTTATGACATTCTATTTATACTTGTAAGGAATATCATAGTTTGTACTATGATTATTATCAAATAAAACCTTCTTTAAAGAAAGTTAGCATTATTCCTTCTAGTGTAAGTTCTGATACAAAGTTTGATACCTAAAATTCTGATAAGAAAAATGTTAACATAAACTCTGATGTTAAATCCGCTACAAATGTTAACAAACTTAATAAGGCCAAAGGATCCAAGCAAGTCTGGGTACTTAAACTAATCATTAGTGGTCTTTGTGATTGCAGGGCAACATAAAAAACATCCTAGTTCTGGACAGTGGATGTTCAGGACATATGACTGGAAATAAAGCCATGCTATCAAACTTTGTGGAGAAAGCTGGCTCAGGTGTTTCTTATGGAGATGGAAATATGGAAAAAACACTGGGATATGGCAATATCAATCTTGGGAATGTCATCATTGAAAAAGTAGCTCTAGTCTCAGGACTTAAACACAATCTACTGAGTGTTAGTCAAATCTGTGACAGAGGTTATCATCTGGATATCTTTGAAGAACACTGTGAAGTTGTAAGCAAATCTACAGGCAAAGTTATTCTGAAAAGATACAGGCATGGTAACATTTATGAAGCCAAGCTTTCAACAAGTTCAGATGGTTCTGCAATCTGTCTGTTAAGCAGATCATCAATTGAAGAAAGCTGGGACTAGAACAAGAAACTCTCTCATTTAAATTTTAACAATATAAATGCACTTGTCAAGAAAGATCTTGTGAGAGGACTTCCAAAATCAGTATTTGCTCCTGATGGCCTTTGTGATTCTTGTCAAAAGGCAAAATAAAGAAAATCTTCATTCAAGAGCAAGACTAAATCTTCAATTCTTGAGCCTTATCACCTTCTACATGTTGATCTATTTGGTCCAGTGAATGTCATGTCTATTGCAAAGAATAAATATGTTATAGTCATAGTGGATGAGTTCACCAGATACACATGGGTGTATTTCTTGCACACAAAAAGTGAAACTGCATCTATGTTGATTGATCATGTCAAATAACTGGATAAATTGGTTAAAGACTCTCTGAAAATCATAAGAAGTGATAATGGCACTGAGTTCAAGAATTTGATTATGGAAGAGTTCTGCAAAGACGATGGAATCAAGCAAGAATTTTCTGCTCCTGGAACTCCACAGCAAAATGGAGTTGTTGAAAGAAAGAATAGAACTCTTATTGAAGCTGCACAAACTATGCTTGATGAAGCAAAGTTACCAACCTATTTTTGGGCTGAAGCTTTGCAGACTGCTTGTTTTACTCAGAATGCAACACTTATCAACAAGCATGGAAAGACACCATATGAGATGGTAAAGAAAAAGAAGCCAAATCTGAAGTACTTTCATGTATTTGGATGCAAGTGTTTTGTTCTTAAGACTCATCCTGAACAGGTATCCAAATTTGATCTAAAAGCTGATGAAGGATTTTTTTTTGGATATCCACTTTCCACAAAAGGCTTCAGAGTCTACAATTTAAAAACAAGGGTTGTCATGGAATCTATCAATTTCTCTTTTGATAATAAGAAGATTACTGGAATTGAAGATTTCAATGATCATGATAGCTGAGATTTGAGAATGAAGCTTTAAATTCTGATTCTGTAAATTCTTATAGTCTAAATCCTGATATTGCAAACTCTGATGGGTTAAACTCTGATGTTATTGAAACTGTGGTTTCTACGTCAAAGGAAAATGCACCTGTGCAGGGGGAGCATATTGAAGATCCAACATCATCTCAAGAAGCATTAGAACCTAGAACAGGCTCTTCAAGTTCTGATTCGTTAAGTTCTAATGGGACAAGTTCTGATAATTCTAGAAACTCAAATTCTGATTCATCAAGTTCTGATGGGCCAAGTTCTGATAATTCCGGAAACCCAAATTTTGAAGGATCCAACTTAGAGAGCATAATTTCAGGGGGAGCATCAGAAAATGTTGATGGAGACAGCATGGATCATTGGGGAGCATCCAGTTCTAAAGATAATCTTCCATCTGCAAGGAAGTGTACTAAAGCACATACACCTGACTTGATTATTGGAGATCCTGAAGCAAGTAAAAGAACTAGGAAAGCAACATCAAATGAATGTCTCTATCACTCTTTTCTTTCTCAGGCTGAACCAAAGAAAGTGGAAGAAGCTCTTCAAGATGCTGATTGGGTGCAAGCAATACAGGAAGAGTTAAATGAATTTGAAAGAAATAAAGTGTGGACCCTAGTGCCAAGACCAAAGAACAGATCAGTTGTTGGTACAAAGTGGGTGTTCAGAAACAAAACTGATACTGATGGCATAATTACAAAGAATAAAGCAAGGCTGGTTGTAAAAGGATACTCTAAACATGAGGGAATTGATTATAATGAAACATTTGCACCAGTTGCTAGATTGGAAGCCATAAGGATATTTTTGGCTTATACTGCTCACAAAAAGTTTAAAGTCTTTCAAATGGATGTGAAAAGTGCTTTTCTTAATGGAGAATTGGAATACATAGTATATGTTGAACAACCTCTAGGTTTTATAGATTCAAAATTTCCTAATTATGTCTACATACTTGATAAAGCACTTTATGGCCTTAAGTAAGCTCCAAGAGCATGGTATGAGACATTAGCTCAGTTTCTTCTGGAAAGAGGATTCAACAAAGGGACTATTGATAAAACTTTATTCTATCTCAACCATGGAAGGGACTTACTTTTGGTACAGATATTTGTTAATGATATCATTTTTGGTTCTACAAATGACAGACTTTGTAAAAGGTTTGCCAAGCTAATCCGGTCAAGATATCAAATGACTATGATGGGATAACTTATCTATTTTCTGGGCCTTCAAGTCAAGCAGAATGAGGAAGGAACTTTTATTTGTCAATCTAAGTACACCAGAAATTTGTTGAAGAAATTTGGAATGCAAGACTGTTCAAGTGCATCCAATCCTATGGCCACTGCAACAAAATTGGATAAGGATACGGGTATATCAGTAGATATTACTGATTACAGAGGTATGATTGGCTCATTACTCAATCTAACTGCAAGTAGACCTGATATCATGTATGATACCTGTCTTTGTGCAAGATTTTAAGCAGATCCAAGAGAACCTCGCTTAACAGATGTGAAAAGAATTTTCAAGTACCTTAAGGATACAGCTGATCTGGGATTGTGGTATCCTAGAGAATCAGACTTTAAGCTAATAGGTTACTCAGATGCAGATTTTGCAGGATGCAAAATTGACAGGAAAAGCACAAGTGGAAGATGCCAATTTCTTGGAGGTATATTGGTTTCTTTGTTTAACAAGAAAGAAAAGTCAATTTCCAAATCAACTATAGAAGAAGAATACATTATTGCAGGAAGTTGTTGTGCACAGATTCATTGGATGAAGAATCAGTTACTGGATTATAGGTTAACAGATTCTAAAATCCCTATTTACTGTGATAATCAAAGTGCTATTGCTATGACAGGTAATCCAGTTTAACACTCAATGACAAAGCACATCAGCATAAGGTACTACTTCATAAGGGAACATATGATAGAAGGTATAGTGTAATTGCATTTTTTTCCAACAAATCAACAGCTAGCAGATATCTTCACAAAACCACTATGTGAAGCTACTTTTACAAGATTGGTAAATGAACTTGGAATGGTTTTAGGTTCTTTCTCTAAATCTATTTAGTTTATGTTCTGATACATCAGACTTTATGATCAGTATTTACAGATATTACTATCTTTATGTAGTCTGTGCTTAAATTGAAATTTCCTTAAGTGCTGACTATTGTCTGATGTGAATTTCTAAACTCTGATAGTGATATGAATGTTTCTGTGATTATTCAATACAATGAGGATAACTGTGCTAGATGATGACCTGGTAGTCTTTAATATACTAAAGATCCCATGTTTGAAGTAATTGTTTATGTGGGAATCTTTTAACACAAGCAAATTCTGATATTGAGCTTGGTTAGGTTTACTTTGTGTATCTTATTAATATGTCAAAAACTAGAATAGTGCTTCTTATCTGTTAAGTTCTGATGTTGGTAAATCTTATGGATGTTCTAAGTGCTGATAAGCCTCACTTATCAAAAGAAGAAGAAAAAGAAAAGACATAAATATCAGGTACTCCTTTGAGATCTACAGAAAAATGTATGTGGAAGGGAAGACCCAAGTGCATTGCTGGTATTAAGTAATATGAATTAGAAAATAAAAATAAAATTTTCTTGGTGACTTTTCACATTCTCTGATTATTGGACAAATACTCTGATAATAGCATAAATTCTGATAAGCAGTCGTGACTCACTTACACTGAGAAGTCACTGTAAAAAGGAATTTCAAAAGATGCATAAAATGAGCACAAAATAGTTGAGGTGGACTCATGCATGAACTCATTCTATAGTAGGCTTCAGACTACTAACAGATTTTAAGCAAAGTTCTTAGTTATGCCTTATTTTTAAGATGTACTGAAGTGAATCAGACTTTACTCTTTGTCTGATATTTAGCTTAATGCACACACTTACACTCCATATGAATGATGAAAACTACTGTGGTGATCAATGTTGTTTTGGATGAACAGTTTACGTGTCAGTTGCATAAATTCTGAGGACAAGTTCTGATGGAAGTTCTGATAATTAAGTTCTGTTGTAACCATATCAGTATTTGTGTGAAGAATTACAGAAATAAAAATTCAATTTTTTAGTTAAGGAGCCATATTCTGATGACTTTTAAATTCTGATAATAATCAAGTTCTGATGCTGACGTGGCAATATTTATTTACTTAGTTTACTTTTAAGTCAATACTTGAACGGTTATATTTTTCAGAATATTGGACTATGTGAGATAAAGCAGTAATAATCATTTGTTTATGGGGAACAGTTTCTTTTTGAAAAACTGAACATGCAAAGTATTCATTACTTATTTACCGTGCCCATTAACTTTTGTCTTAACTACTGCATGGCTGACAGGTGTAAGGTCTGTTCCACTTCTTAATAACTGTTGTCACGTGGGTTGTCTAAGTAAAAGAGATAAAAGATTTTCAAATCTTTTCAATTCTTTTATTCACATTTCTATATTATTCACTCTCTCTCTTTTTCTTATTCTCTCACAATTTCTGACGGTTTTCTATACAGACATTTTCTCAAACACCTTTCAGGCACTCTATCTTCTCACTTAATTATTGATGGAGCCAAGTTCATACCAAATAATTATTCTGCAATCTTGAACAAGGCTGAAGCTCCATCAGATCTGCACTTTGTACAAGATTTCTTATCTAATAGTGAGATTGGGTATGCTTTGACCCAACCTCAAACTATTTCAAGCAAACAAGTGCTGACATTTTGGCGAACTGGACTTTTTGATAATGGTGGTGCTGCTGGTTCACCAAGCATAATTTTCACATCAGGAGATGTCGAGCATGTGGTGACTCTAGGAGCAATTCGTAAAGCTCTCCACTTACCTGAAGGTTGTACATTCTCAACAGTGGAGGATCCTATTTTACAGCAGCTTATGGCCAGTCTAGGCTATGAGAAAAGTTTGGGAAAGCTGGGTCAAATGAAAAGATCAAATATCAGAAAGGAATGGAGCTTTTTCTTTGATTTTATCACCAAGGCATTCGCCAATAAATGCTCCAACTTTGATGTTATTCCCATCATGAGTGAGCAAATCGGGTATGCCCTTATCCATCAAACTCATTTTGATTTTGCAAGTGTTGTGCTAGGCTTTATAAGGGATAGGATAAAGAGGACAGGAATGTAGTATACTTTGCTAGATTTTGTCAGCTTATATATTTATTGTTGTGCTGATGAATCCCAACCAGCCAGTGATTTAATTTAACCCTTTAAGCTTGCAAAAAGGGCCTTTAATGATTTGTTAAATGCCAACAATAAGAAACAAGTGCTGAGACCCTTACAGATTCCTCAGTCAGTAAAATAAATCTTGGTAAATGCTGATCCACAAACTTATACATCTGTCTATCCTGATGTCTAACCCACCAACTCATCATAACCAACACAACAGCTATCAGAACATACATTACTACAAATTTCAACTTGGGAAACACTACTTAGATAGCATTTTTTCTGATGTGCTATGTAAGTGAATTACTTCCACAACATTTCTTAATAAAACGTTTTGCCAGTCAGTATAAAAAAAGCTAAAAATAAATTAAAAAATATTATAATACAAACACAACGTTTATTAATCTAACCCCTATACAAGTTTCAACTTACAAACCGGTTTCCAAAATGCTATTGAAGTGGCCATATTATAAGTAATTTCTATTTATTTTTCAGACACCTAGAGCTTCTTACAAGTGCTATCTTAGCCGGTAATTATTTTTTAATACATCGATTGGATTCAACTCGTGGTTTCTAACTAGGAGAACATAAATCGATTCAATTTTATACTACATACAAATTCTATAATACACCAAACTTTGATGTGGATTAATTATTCTTTCGGCATAACTAGCGAGGTATCTCTGTCTATTCTCTGAGCTTCTCCGTATTGTCTGAGATTCCGGATCTTCTATAAACAAATCAATTCGTATGGAGTATCTACGGGTATCGAACACTTCAATCGAGCATATCATTATATCATTGAGCATTCTGCTTTTGAATCGGGTTGTGAGTCTTCGTATTTAAATTTTGTATTTCATTTGATTTGATTTGTTAATTTAGGGTTTTCAAATTTGGGATTTTCCTTGAGTGACTATTAACTTCTCTAGTTCTTCACTTGTTGGGTTGTATATCATTTGTTGTGTTATAATAGTAATATATCTAATATTCAGTTCGTTATACTTATAGTTATATTTGTTTTAGTAGATGTGTATGTGTATTTATATAGAAGTGCTTTTATATCCTATGTTTTATAAAGTGCTGGTAGGGATCTGGTTTTCAGAGGTCGGTCACAACGCTGGGAACCCAAAATTCTGAAAGAAAAGTGCTGGTAGGGATTTGTCCCATGTGTGCTTCAAACTTCATAGTAAAGTTTATACTTTATTGCTTTCAAATTGATTTGTTAGTCTTCCCAGCCTATAGCATCGATGTGTATTATTTGTTAATATTAGGGTTTAAATTTCTCCGTTATGATTTTATTTTAGGGGTTTACTTTTCAGTTGCTCTATCAATTGAAGAAATTGGGTTTATAAGGACTGTTATAATTGCATTTTAAATTGTGATTTAGGCAATGTTTGAGAAGTCAATCGCAGGTATCACAATCATGAGATGAGTCTTCCTGCTCAGTCCGTCTTTGTCCTGTAGGCTCTTACAACTCACTATAAGTATTTCTGTCTGTAGTTGATGTGTTTTGTTAGGCTCTATCTGTTGATTACACGTAATTACTGTGTTTTGACGGTTTGTATCTACAAAAATTACATGTGATTATGATACTATTGTTGTATTGTGTCAAGTTAATTATTTCTTATTTTTAAAGAATATGCTTGATGCTTATTTGAAAGAGATCTGATTATTGTTTCAGTTTTATCTTTAAATTACTTAGATGCGATAGTGAATTCAGTTTCATATTTAAATTATTACACAGGACATATAGTTGTTTAGTCTATATATTTTTTAGAGTGCCATACCCTTAGCAATGCTCCACCAAAACCTTTGCTTTCTATTATGTACTTCGTTTATGGACATAGGGTATTAAGGAGGAGATTAATCATGGTTAAAGGAGGAGGGAAAGAGCAGAGTGGAGTTGAATATGCTATTATGAGAAATAAGGCCCTGGACACCATCAAATATTTAAGGTATATTTCCGTCTTTTCATATCGTACATATGATGCTCCGTGATATCATGTAAAAAAATTTTGAAACACGTATTGAGACATTCTACTCATCATAAGCTAGTTTATTTACTGTATGATAATTATTTATACATGTTCTTGTTTTTTTAACCGAGAAATTTAAGCCAATATGGCTATTGTATATTACTTTGTTCATTGTTATTTAGCGCCAGAAGCTAGGTGACTAGGGTGTATTGGTTGATCCCTTAAAATAAAAGAAAGATGCAGAGTTTACCTCTATTAGGTAATGCACAAAGATTTCACTCTTGCTCCCACCCATGTGTATGACCATACTCGATCTTGTGTAGTCATTTCTATTAGTATACAATAAATAATAATAATACAAGTTGTGTTGTTTTTGTGAATATATATTAAATAATAACAGTATAATTTAATCTTCTAATTATTATCTATAGAGCATGAAAAAAATTTATTTTAAATAAATACAGGTCAGTTGGTGAAACATTGTTAGTTGCAAGAATATTTTTTAAATATCATTTTATTATTAATTATCTAAAAATTTTATATAACTACATTCTCTTATTTTGTTTTGTTGAAGGAGTTGTGTTTAAAATGGGGTGATAATTTTTAGGCAATATGACTACACATATTTTTACTTCAGTGTACATTTTTATGTTCTCGATTAGTTACTTTTTTCTCAATGCTAGACATTCTTGAAAATCTTCTCATATGCAGGTAGTCACGCACATAAAGTCCAGTCTAAAGGTGAAGCCCATTTCCCAAGCTTATAGACCATTTTTTATATTGAAAACAATCCACTAAACGATATTTAGGTTAGTTAGATTCCTTGATATGTTATCTAGAATTTTTAACTTGGATCATGGGGTTCAAATTGGCTCATTTACTAAAGTTTTTTTTTGAATTTCTTGTTTCTTGCTAGGAAGGACAAGTTGAGGTTTTTGAGAGAAGCAGATATTCTCTTCCAATATATAGGGCCCGATACTTGTAGAAAGGCAATTCAACTAGATTCTTAATGATGTGATTTTTTTGTATGAACCAATCAGCAAGATTGGACTTGTATCAAGTGAACTACCTCTTTGACGTTCGTGAAAGTTGTGATCAAATTTATTTCTATAGAGAATAGTAATTTGAGTTTCTAGTATAATTTTGTTGCAATTTGGTTTGGACGTTATCAATTTTAATTATATATTTAAGTTTTTATTTTTTCCTAACTTTACATGTAAAAAAGATGGTCTATTATTAATTAAATTAGGGATTCTAATTTGTTGGATATTAGTTGTATGAGCCTGTGTAAAAGAGCTACGCAGATGCTACTAGTTTCAACTGAAATAGCTTAGATAGCATTTATGAAAGTGTTATATAAGCAGGTTCGCACTTGGATAACGTTTACTTACACAGCGCTCCTAAAAATGCTATCTAAGTAATATACTTGGATAGCCCTAAAATAAGTGTTATGCAAGTGATTTGTACTTGCATAACACTGGCTTCCATAGCGTTTAAAAGCGCTATGCAAGCTAAAAAATAAACGCTATACAAGTTAAAATTTGTAGTAGTGATACCATTTCTCACCAACCTCAAACTCAACCACAACCTTCAGCACATCCAGTGAAGCCTTCATCTTCAAAACCAAAGAGGACACAGACTGTGCCTCAGTCTCAGCAGAAGAAAAGGAGAATTATTCTGAGTGATGAGTCAGATAATGAGGAACAGGTTCCACTATCAGAACCTGTTGTTGTAGAAGCTTAGAATATCCTTTCTCAGAAAGATACTGAAACTGGGAGTTCTAGGCCCCTCAAAAGGCTTAGAAATCTAAATTTTGATGATGAATCTCCCAAAGTCTCTACTTCAGCAAAGAGACTTAAAAAGCAAAGATCCAGGAGTGCTGTAAGTGAATTAACACACTCTGGAGAAATCCTGGAAGCAGCAGCTAAGGAAGGGGGTCAGGAATCTCTGATCCCAACGGAACCGATAGTAATTGAATTACTTCCCACTGCTGAATCAGCTTACAAGTCTCCTATTCAAGAACAAGAGGATATTCCAGAGAAAGTGCCTACACCTCCTATGTCTCTTATTAATGATCCAGTACATGCTGAAGATCTAGGTACAAGTGATGAAATAGATATTCACAACTTGGTTGTACCTGATGTTCTGTACTTGGAAGCTCCACCCACTCCAGTTACTCCACCAACAACACCACTTCAAGATGCTAATTTCAATGCAGACATTCCAACAACACCAATTCTGAATCTAGATGATGAAGATCAGATATTAGGTGGGTATCAAAATTTGGATGTTGATCATAACTTAGCTATAGATCAGAATTTAGAGGATGATGTTGAAACCTCTATAGCCTCACATACTGTTATTCTAACAGAGGATGTTGATACTGCAGGCTCTGTAAGTTTTGATACTAATAATGCTGAAATTACTGGTGAAACTGCTACAAATGTAGATGCTGATGCAGCTGGTCCATCTGGACATGCACCTCAACAAGCTCCATGCAAAACTGATCTAATCAAGAAGTTTGTTAGAGAGGATATACCAACACCTTGGAGTGAAACTCCTAGAGGAAAGGAGTGGACTAAGGAGTGGAACAAAGTTAATTTTGTTTCTACTGAAAAAATTATTGCTGAGCACCTGGCCAAAGCTGATGAAATGCTGATAAATGATGATTTCAAGGCACACCTAAGAGTGACTGCATTGAGTACTAGGAACTTTCAAGGTCAACACTCAATAACTCATGCCAAGGTGAACAAAATTCAAGAAACTTTGATTCAGCAAGATATGAATGTCAAATTGTAAAAGAACAGGTTTTTTTATAACCAGCCTTTGACCGCATTGGGTATATTGAGAAAGCTCAAGAGAAACAATAATCTCAGATTGCTGAAGTACTGAAGAATCAAGATTCTCAACAAGTTCAACTAAATGAAATCCAATCTTCAGTGGAATTACTTATCTCTCTCCTATTACCTGATGATTCCCAAAAGGGGGAGAAAGAGATTAAGTTCAAATGCAAATCAAGTCAAGTACTGAAGGGTAAGAATGATGGAAATGATGACCAAGGAAACTCTGAAAAGGGTAGAGGTCATGGTCAAGGAAAAGGGTCTTCATCAAGGACAACTGAAACTTCTACACAGAGATCAAGCTCTAATGCTGATAGAAGAATAAGTTCTGGTAAATAAATTTTGACAAAGCCTGATCTTCCTATACAGGGTGAAAGTCAAGAATCACAGAAGTTTATGCAGACATTGAAGCTTAAGGGGAAGGAAGCAACAGTTTACTATCAAGACCCTAAGTTACAGAAGCTGGATGAAGAAATTTCAAAAAGACTATTTCTCAAAAAATATTCAGGAATGGACTTTGAAAGTCTAAAGGAAGAAGAAGCCAGACTTGAAGCAGAAAATGTCACATCCAAACCAAACCACAAGTTGAGATAGATCCAAGATCCAAGGACAAAGAAAACATTGATGAACCTGTAAAGGTATACATGCCAATTATGGATTAAGAAATAATTAATGATGAAGATAATAGTCTGATTTTGAAGAAAAAGGATATTCAAGCATCCTCTGACAGAGCTCATATTGTTCAAGATCAGGACTTAGTAAAATCTGATATTACAGTAAAGCAAGCAACCTCTGACATAGCTCAAGTTGGCTTGATATAAGAAGATAAAGAAAATGAAACCAATAATGATATTACAGTATTTTGATGAACTGGAACATGTTCTATTTCTACTTCAAGTAAAGAACAGATCAACAAATAATGCTGCCAGTTATTTAAAATCTGATATTCAAAGTTAGAAGAAACTTTACTCTGTAAAGTCTGACAGGCCATACTTTCCTATGTACAGATCTCACAGTGGAGATATTATTGAAATGAAGCCTAATACTGCTAAAATCATCACAACATTTTCTGGTATTAAGGGACTTGAATTCAATCTAGAGTCTGATAAAGCCTATTTCATCAGAGTGGATCAGGATATAAGGAAAGCAAAAATAAATGATCTTAGGGCTACTATCTTCCAAACAGTTGAAGATACAGTTGAACTTAAAGATGCAAAAAGGAGGATGCAGAATGAACTTGAATATGCTGAGAAAAGTCGGTTGAAGAACTATCTCAGAACAACTCCTGATATTAAAGAGATCATTCACTGAACCCATGTCAAAGATCTACAACTGCTTAAATTCTGAAGGATATACAGACTGAAGCTGATATCAGACTTTAAGGATGGTAAAGCTGTAAGGACTGTAAGTTATAGTTATCAAGTCAAATTCTCATGCATTTATACTTAATATTTTTGACATCATCAAATATATGTTGAACTTGTATATTATGCTAATTTACAAGTTGGGGCAGATTGTTAGATATATTTGTGATGTCATGTCTAATGATGATTTGTGTTTAGTTTTCAGATCTTAACTAACAGGACAAATCAGGACTTATTTGGAAATCAGTACTTATACTGAAGTCAGAACTTAAGATATCAGAACTTAAGTTATCGAACTGAAGTTATCAGAAGATATTTATCAGGAGATAATATCATAACTTAAGCAGACTTTCAGATAAGGAAGATGGCTGATTGAAAGGAAAGAAGATCGAGATTAAAACTATAAGAGATATGCATAGACAATAATTCTATGAAGAATAGAATACTTGGAAGAAAAGATAATTAGTTGATATATTTTAGGATGCATAATCATGTTCGATATCAATTATAAGATTGTCTTGTAACAATGTGTCTATATAAACACAGCATAGGGTTTACACAATATGTGTTATCTAATTCGAGAAAATTATTCATTGTAACCCTAGCAGCTCTCGTGATATTTGTTCATCACTGAGAGACAACGGTTCCATTCTAATACTGTTTTATTAATAAGATTATTTTGTGTTTCATACTTGTGTTCTTAATTCGATTTAATTGTGCTAGACACTGTATTCAACCCCCTTCTACAGTGTGTGTGACCTAACAATCATCATTTCTTTTTCCATTTCCACCAGCACTCCGCTGTCTAAAAGCTTTTTCAGTGAACTTCCAGCAACTAAAAAAAAACCAACAACACATAAAAAGTTACATCAACAAAAAAAATATATATACATAGATATAAAATGAGTATTTATAAAGGAGAAAGGATGACTTTAAAAGACAAATAATAAGGTCATATGGTTATGTTCTTCAAGGAACTTAGAGTCCTTCAAATCATTATGTGTAAAAATAGGTCTCGACCCCTGAAACCCATCAAGAAACTCGACATCATACTTATCAAGACTGTTAAGACACTCGACGGTCGACTGCGTTACCTTTCAACAAGGCTTTACAAACTCTAAGTCCTTTCCCCTGATGTAAACCCACTATGGATGGTATCCCGAATTAGAAGATTTAACACTAACAATCTTGGATCGTTTACTCTGGGTATCAAAATAAACCTGACCGTTATCATATCGAATACAATAAATTGAAAAAAAATAGTTTTACCGAAGGAATCCTATCTTTCTCACTACACAAAGCGATAAAACCAGTAATTTGAGCTACAGAGTTAGGAGATAACTGGGAAACCCCACACCCAATAGCCTCGTACATCGCTAAGTGGAAAGGGTGCATCGGAAGTCAAAGACCATACTCAAACATAATTAAGGAAATACTGTGCATACCAAATTATGGCATCATCCACATACCTATACCCGTTCTTTAAATCAACTCAAGACCCTAATATCGTCATATTCAACCTATGATAAGAAAAGTGACTTATATAGTCAAGACTACTACCCCGGGGAAACTCAAGGAGACCAATTTCTAAACTTTCACGAAGAACTCTCTCTCTGTACTCTAAGGTATGGGGAGTGAGGGGCGGAGATTCTTTTGACGCCATCTCGACACCAGAGAAAAGTTTATCATCGTTCATAAAGTCGAAAGATTTATACGAGTTTAAGTTGGGAATTTCTAGATTATCTAAATTTATGACAAATTCTCCATCTCCCTCATCTAGAGGGCGTTTCTCAGGGTTGCGAAAGGGATTGGAAGAGGAAGAATCTGGGTCAGCCATGGATTCGAGAAGAGACAGTCAATTACACTCACACACTCAAGATTTAGAGATGAAGAATACAATTCAAGAGTCTGAAGCTATGATGTTAAGAATTTAACTAAAATAGAAACAGTTAGATCAGAGAAAACTTACAGATGAAGTGGCGAAGCCTAGATAGATGATATGGCCCTTTAAAATAATACTGTAGCGTCCGCTTGATAAAAGAGAAGGAAGATGAAGAGTCTTCTCATATTTAAATCATCGCAACCAAAATTATTACTTTGATACATTCCTTTCTTACCCACATATATAAATATGTAATAATAATATAAAAATGAAAGAAGAAAGAGTAAATAAAAATACACACACATGTCCAGTAAAAAACGTGACAAATAATACAGATAAGTTAAAGTTTAACCTTTTATTTTTCTGTTTACTTACTATTTTTTGCAGGTCATAAATAGGAACCGCAAGAGCAAATCTAAAGATGTTGCAACAATATTTGCACGGGACAAATGTTGGGCAATAGAAAAACAAGTAAAGATATTAGATAGGACTAGAGGATAGGAATTTCTAAATTAATAACCCAATAAGGGCCCAATTGTAAGGGAAAAAGGCCCAATTTGGACTCCATATAAATAGAGCATATTTGTCCTACTTGTGAGAGGTTGAAAAAATAAGTATCAATAAAGAGTATTATTCCTCGTATAACATGGCTCATATTTAGGGTCATCAACTACCAAAGAGAAAACAAAAAAACCGGTCTAATGAACGAATTGATATGGGTGGAGAAAAAGGTATCTTCTGGAAAGGGTATTGATATGGCTCATATTTAGGGTATCTGTTGCAACTCAAACTCTGCAACAAACAGGGGAAAGGCCTTCTTCAAGCAATGGTAATAATACCCATTTTGAGGTCCAAGTAAATGATCATATATTAATATTGTTTGCTAATTATACATTGTTAACTTGAACGGTCTATAATTAAATGTCATCATGACGTTCACAGGAGAAGAGTTCTTTAGAGCTTAATGATATCGGGGAAATCAAATTACCAGAAATAGTTGATATAAGTTGGAAGTCACTAAAAGTATGGAGGATGGGTATGGTTGGACACAACAACAATATCATTTCTGCAATGGAATCCCCTAGCTAGATGAAAGTGGGAATGTTCTTTAGATGGGCCATTAGTTATTAAAAAAAATATTTGTTTGGATATTGTCCATAACTAAAAAAATTCTAGCAAGTGTTCAAATTTGTTTTATTGTAACTATCCTTAGTTTAAAAGTAATTGAAATTATTCATAAATATTTAATAAATATATAAGTAACTGAATCATTAAATATGAAAAGAAAAATATGATAAAAATTGTTATCATATAGTTATAATAATAGAAATAGCAAATAAACACAATATCACATAAAAAATATGAATATGACAAATTTTACTCTCATACACACATATTAGGTGCATTTAGGGCATGATTAAAATACATAGAAAATATTTGTTTTAGAGGATTTAATACCAAAATTGTAATCCACGAAAGTAATCATATCATTATTAATATATGGGTTAAGTTTTATTAACATATGGGTTAAGTTAAACATCACATGACTATATTCATTTTAAGATTTTATCTAATAGTGATTTTCAGGAATACCCATGTGAATGGACTAATATTCTTTAAATTTTTTAATATTATATCCGTTTCACATGCAATTACAGTGAAGGGATAAAGATTATTTAAAAAATGATTTGTCATGGTGGATTAAACGGAGAGGATTAAAATCTCTAATAATTTTTTAAATAACAAATATTTAAATTAAAAAAATTTAAAGCAATAATCAATAACATTCCATACCCATAGAGTATAAAGGTAAGGTGAGAGCATCTCCAACCACTTTAGCTTTAGCCTATCTAAAATTTTCTTGAATAGGTAAGGACATGTACTCTGATGTGATTACCTCCAAGGATTAGGTATATTAAAAAACGGTATTTTTGTTTATATTTTTCAAGTTCTCAAATAAATATTTTAAATGATAAATAAAATTATTAAATATTTTAACCTAATAAAAGTGTAAATAAAATATAAATTTAATGAAATTATGTTGAATA
This sequence comes from Apium graveolens, assembly GCF_009905375.1. Lineage (NCBI taxonomy): Eukaryota > Viridiplantae > Streptophyta > Magnoliopsida > Apiales > Apiaceae > Apium > Apium graveolens. The sequence goes on from NC_133653.1 coordinate 19,944,941, forward strand.
TAATTGCAATTTAATAAGTATTAAAGCTCAAAATATATGTAAGATTTAAATATGACAAAAAAATTATTGATAAATTTGTTATATATATTATATAATATATAGTTATATTGTATTTTATGATATTGGATTTATTACTATTTTTTATATATGCAAAATAATAATAAATTTTGTTAATAAGAATATAATATTTTTATACTTAATATTATATAAGCTTAAAATATTAAATATAAAATAAAAAAATTAGTCCATATATATTAATTATAATATAATATAATATAAGCTTATATTACATGACAGAAATATTTTAACTCCAAAGATAAAAAATTATAGAACATAGGATAGATGATATCTATAATAATACAAAGATTGGATAAATGATATCCATTGCTTAGAGGTCTCATGGTTGAAGGGACATAATTTTTACCTAATATGTGACCTAACATATGAATATTGGTTGGAGATTCTCTTAGTAATTTGGCTTGGATGATGCTATGAATAAGTTATTTTTAAATATAACAAACACATGAACAAATATGCCATGTGGTGTATGGAGTGGTATGGTGGTATTGGGGTTAGGAAGTTAGTGGTTGTAACTCCTTAGTTTTGATGATCACAACACAGCAAGCCATCATGTTGTTATTTGAGAATGTTTGCAGGATATAACAGCTTAATGTCATTGTTGTGTAAGTATCATGATAGCAAGCTATCATAAGATACTAATCTATTTCAGCAAGCTATGATCAACTATGTCAGAATAACAGCAAGCCAAGATGCACAGTCCAGATTCAACAAGGAAGTCAAATTTCATGGAGATTTTATAGGATCTTCATATATATCAGTTGTAAGGGCTTCTCTAATAAATATACGTGCATTATATATATAGAGCTCAATTATAAATCATTTTTAATCATTCAAATTGATTTTCTAAAGAATAGGAGTTTGTTTTTCTTTCAAACTCTATCTTCTATCTACTGATTAAAACATTTTATACTCTACAAAATAGAAGAGATATTTTCTGTACATTGAACATCTTTCTTTCTCTTCTATCTAACGTACACATGAACGTTGGAAACCATCCTAACGATCTTAAACTGGTAGAATTGGATTCTAGCCGTTGTAAGTTGTTGAGAATGTTTCAAATGTTAATGTGTGGTTATATATATATGTGGTTTCTTGCAGTTTTTAAAAGAGACGAATTTGCAAGCAAGAACACATACAACTCCTGATCTTTATTGTTTCTAAAATACTCTCGAGCTCTAAATATATACACGTGTTTCATATTAGAGAGAGTTTATAGTTTGAGTTGTAAACTTTATCACTGATTTGTATTGTTCAAATTGTATTGATTAGTTGCTGGATAAGTTGGCTAGGGAAACAAGGGTTTAGTGGTACTTGCTAGAGGAGTTTGTACTACGGGGTAGTATAGTACTTAGAGAGCAGGTTCTTAAACAGGGTTTCAGCAAGCCATTATCAGCAGCTGGGATAAAGGGAGATATATTGTTGTATCTTGTAGTTGTAACCTTCATTGATCAATAATATATTCTCTTACCAAGTTGGTAAGGGACCAGGACGTAGACCATAGGGGCTTAGGGGTCGAACCTGGCAAAAATTCTTGTGTGTTCTATTTACTTTCCTGCACATTATTTTCTGCATTGCATTTAGTCATCTCAGTTTACTATCATTCTCAGATTATAGTTCAGTTGGTAAAATCTCAGTAAGCTATTATCGGGTAAAATCTAAAAGTAATCCTAGTTAGCCATAATCACCTATTCACCCCCCCTCTAGGTGTAATTTCAGTTGGTATCAGAGCTTTGGTATACTAATCTTTCTTTAACAGGAATAGTATTCGATCGAAATGGCTGACAAATATCCCGAAGGAACCTCAGATTACCGAGCACCTCTCTTGCTTGGTACTATAACTATAACTGGTGGAAAGGTCGCATGGAAGTGTATCTATCCAGGGTGCCACTAGCTTTGAGAGTTGTTCAGAAGGGTCCATTTGAGTTCAAGGATAAAGAAGGCAAAGTGAAAGACATTGATGATCTCACAGAGGCTGAACTAATCAAATACAGCTTCAATGGAAAGGCTAGGAATTCTCTCATGAATGGGTTATGTCCTAGTGAATGTGATAAAGTCTCTTCATGCAAATCAGCTAAAGAGATATGGGATACTCTGGAATTGTATCACGAAGGATCCAAGAGTTTAAGAAAGGTGAAATTGAGTAAACTAATGAATGAGTTTGGAAATTTCAAGCTTCAAGATGGAGAAATTATTCGAGAAAGTCAAGCTAGATTCCAGATAAATCTGAATGCCTTAAAGCAGCTTGGCAAACATATCCCACAAGAGGAAATCAACATGAAGATACTTAGTGCTGTGCCATTTATCTATGAACCAAAGGTAACAGCTCTAGAATCCTCTCCAACTATAGATACTATGGATCAATTGGCTGTTTTTGCAGAATTGGAACAATTTGAAAGCAAAATCAAGGAAAGCCAATCAAGTTCTATGCAAGCTCCAGTTGCTCAAATGAAGCAATTAGCTCTTCACACTAATTATAGCTTACTAGAATCTGAAGATGAGTCAGACGAAGAACTAGCTTTAATATCCAGGAAGATCAGAAAGATGATCGAGAAGAAGAACAAGCTGAAAAGAGATAAAGGCAGATTTTCCAACAACAAGAAGCCCAACAAGGATTCTAAAGATCAGACATGCTTTGAATGTGGAAAGCCAGGCCATTATTAGCGGGACTGCTACAAATTAAAGTCAAAACAACAAACGGTCTTCAAGGATAAGAAGAAAGCTAAAGCTCTAATGACTTGGAGTGATGATGACTCGGTTTCCAGTGATGATTCAAGTGGAGACATGGTCAATCTTGCCCTAGTTGGACTTGATGATGATTCTGTTCGAGGAAATTTAGAAAGTGGATACCTAGAAAGTGATTCAGAAGAAGATCAGAGTGAGGTAAACTCTTGTAAATATAATTTATCTTCTGAAAATATTATTTTGGAACCACTAACCATGCAAGAATGTAAGAATGTATCTATGGGTGAATATTATTCTCTTAAAGCTGAAAATAGCAAGCTAAAAGAGAAGAATAATTATCTCAAGACTATGGTTCAAGATTTGATGAGCAAAGTAGATACTTGGATTGACAAGAAGGTACCTACACAAGCTGACAAAGAGGCTGAAATCAAGGATCTTCAAGCTAAAGTTAGTCATGTGGAAAACTTCAACAAAATTCTCCTCAAAAGAAACAAGACTCAATTAATGGAGATCACAGAGTTAAAGAAGGAGATTGAAGCAAGGGATGAATGTTTGGAGATGTTCAAACTCCGAGAATCAATAGATGCAACACCTTCAAATCAAGCAGAAGAACCATCTCAGCAAGCTGAAATCATAAGTCAAATCTATGATGAACAACACAAATATTCCATTGGTCAGAGAAGGAATTGGAATGAATGCAAACAAGAAGGACAAAGCTCTAAGATATGAAGGAAAACATGGCATACCCTATGATTATGCTATGCCTTGGAAGATATGCAACAGATGTGGAAAGAAAGGGCATCTTGAAAAGCATTGCAAAGTTCAGAATGGACAAAAATCATACCATGGAGGAAACAAACAGAAAACAGCTTACTATGATCAGAATGGCAGAACAAAGACAGCTTACCATCATCAGTCTGGCAGAGTTAAATCACCTAGATTTATCCATAAATGGATAAAGAAATCTGATTTACATATTTTATATGTTTTATCTGCTAACCATGTCGGACCCAACAAACTTTGGGTACCAAAAGGTTGAGTTGTTTTATTTGTTTTGTAGATGTGTCTTGCCGCTCGAGTCAAATCAACGCAATGGATTTTAGATAGCGGATGTACTAGACATATGAGTGGAGACAAAGCACAATTCTTGAGTCTTCAGATGAAAAAGGGTGGAAGAGTGACTATTGGTGATAGCAAAACTCTTCAAATTCTTGGAAAAGGTAAAATAGGTAATAAACACATTTCAATTGATAAAGTTCAATATGTTAAAGGCCTTAAATATAATCTGCTTAGCATAAGTGAGTTATATGATGATGGTCATACTGTTAACTTTGGTATTGATAAGTGTATTATTACTATTGGTACTAACAAAGTCCCCCTAGTTGCTAGAAGGGAAGGAAATATATATATTTTGGACTTTGAGTTACAGAAAACAGCTTGCTGTCTTGCTGCAATAGACACTGATCCTTATGTTTGGCATAGAAGATTGGGTCATGCTCACATGGACTTACTTAACAAGCTTTCGAAGAAGAAGCTAGTCAGAGGTTTACCCAAAATCAAGTATGTCAAGACTGAGGTGTGTTCGGCATGCCAATTAGGCAAGCAAATTAGAAGTACTCACAAAGCAAAGAAAATGGTATCTACTTCCAAACCCTTAGAACTTTTACATTTAGACTTATTTGGTCCAGAAGCTTATAAAAGTATAGGAGGTAAGCAATATGGTTTTGTAATTGTTGATGATTATTCTCGTTTTACATGGGTATTGTTTCTTAGAATTAAAGATGCTGCTTTTAATGAGTTTGAGAAACTAATTAAATTACTTGAGAATAAGCTCAATACAAAGCTTGTAGGAATAAAGAGTGATCGAGGTGGTGAATTCCAAAAAGACTTTGTTAATTATTATGAAGAAAGAGGAATATCACATGAGTTATCGGCTCCAAGGACATCCACAACAAAATGGTGTGGTGGAACGCAAGAATAGGTCACTGCAAGAGACAGCAAGGACTTTGTTGCAAGAAAGCAAGTTACCTAGAAGTTTTTGGGCAGAAGCAGTCAACACAGTATGCTATGTTCTGAATAGAGTATTGATAAGACCTATTTTGGACAAGACTCCATATGAATTGCTCAAGAAAAAGAGGCCAAACATCAGTTACTTCAGAATCTTTGGCTCAAAGTGTTTTGTGCTCAAGACAATTGGTAATGATGGTAAATTTGATGCTAAATCTTATGAAGCTATTTTTCTTGGTTATTCTATGAATAGTAAAACCTATAGAGTTTATAATTTGTCTAAGCATATTGTTGAGGAATCTATAGATGTTACTTTTCAAGAACCTAGCAATGATCTTCCAAGAGACGAGGAAGATGATGCAGGTGAAGCTGGACAACAACAAGCTGAAACGGAGAAGGCTATTCCAAAACAGCAAGCTGAAACAGAGACTGATTCTGGAAAACAGCAAGCTGAAATTGAAACTGCCTCAGGAAATCAGCAAGCAGAACCTTCTATTCCAGTTGATGATGCAATTGTAAAGATGGCAAAGATGACTCTTGATGGTCCTAGAGGAAATAGAGCAAAGGATAAAATGTCAATCTATGATGGTGAAGACTTAGCTCCTCCATCTAAGATAAGGAAGACTTCACATGAAGATATTGCAAAGCATTCATTGCCAAAAGCTACACGGATAGTGAAGAATCATCCTCCAGAACAGGTTATTGGTGATATTTCTGATGGTCTCAAGACAAGAAAAGGCACTGCAAACTTTTGTGCTTATGCTGGATTTTTAGCTCAAGAGGAACCCAAGAATGTCAAAGAAGCACTTGAAGATGAAAATTGGATCACGGCTATGCAAGAAGAACTCAATCAATTCGAACGATGTGATGTTTGGGAACTGGTCAAGCCACCAAAGGATGCTTCAATCATTGGTACAAAATGGATTTTCAAGAATAAAGTGGATGAATTTGGTACTGTTACTCGAAATAAAGCAAGGCTCGTAGCACAAGGGTACAACCAACAAGAAGGCATTGACTTTGATCAAACTTATGCTCCAGTAGCTAGATTGGAATCAATTAGGATGCTTCTTGCTTATGCATGCTACAAGAAGATCAAGCTACATCAAATGGACGTCAAAAGTGCTTTTCTTAATGGATTTCTGGAAGAGGAAGTTTATGTCAAGCAACCCCCTGGTTTTGAACATGAACAACATTCGGACTATGTTTACAAGCTCAAGAAGGCATTATATGGCTTAAAGCAAGCACCAAGGGCTTGGTACAAGAGGCTTAGTAAGTTTTTGATCAAAAATGGCTTCATTCGAGGTAAAATTGATCCTACTTTATTTACTAAGCAAAATGGTAATGATATTTTGATTGTCCAGATATATGTAGATGATATAATCTTTGGATCCACTAATGATTCTATGTGTGAGTGGTTTTCTAAGTGTATGAGCAGTGAATTTGACATGAGCATGATGGGTGAGCTCAATTATTTCTTGGGGCTCCAAATTAAACAATCTAAAGATGGAATTTATGTGCATCAATCAAAATATGTCAAGAATTTGCTGACCAGATTTGGTTTTGACAATGTCAGGCCGAAATCTACTCCAATGAATCAAAATAGCAAGCTGACATCGGATGAAAAAGGTAAAGATGTTGATATCAAGAAGTATAGAGGTATGATTGGTAGTCTTTTATATCTTATTGCTTCTCGGCCATATATTATGTATAGTGTGTGTGTTTGTGCTTGTTTTCAAGCTAAACCTAAGGAATCATACTTAAATGCAGTTAAAACAATATTTCGATATTTAAGTGGGACTATTAATCTTGGGTTATTTTATCCTATTACAAGCACATTTGATCTTATGGGGTATAGTGATGCTGACTATGCAGGTTGTCAAACTGATAGAAAGAGTACAAGTGGTGTTTGTACATATTTAGGACAAAGTCTCGTATCTTGGAAAAGTAAGAAATAAACTTCAGTTGCATTATCCACAGCAGAAGGTGAGCATTTGGCAGCTGGTAGCTATTGCTATCAAATTTTGTGGATGATTCAGACTCTACGAGATTTTGGAATCAAGTGTGGCAAAGTTCCAATCTATTGTGACAACACTAGCACCATCAACATATCAAAGAATCCGGTTAATCACTCAAGAACAAAGCATATTGATGTTCGTCATCATTTCTTGAGAGATAATGCTGCCAAAGGTAAGATTGAATTAGTTTTTGTACATACTGAATATCAATTGGCAGATATCTTTACAAAACCCCTTGGCGAAGCAAAATTTTCAACCATACGAAGGGAACTTGGCATGTGCAGTGTATAATGGCAAGCTATCTTTGGAAATTTGGTAATGTTGGCTTACTATCATTTTTCATATTAGCTTACTATGATTGGTTATTTAAAATGGCAATTTTGTGTTTAATGTAATTTTTTAATTATGATATGTCATTATCTGTTTATTGTCGTTACTTGTTTGTGTGTTTTGATGCTTTATCTTATAATTATGATCAGCCTTCAACCTAGATCTTTTTTATGCTTTAAGGGGGAGAAATTTAGGAGACTTATTTTATGATGCTTATGTTTATTTCTGTTTGGTTATTAAGACTATCTTCTGTTGACTTATGGTTAAGAATTTCTGTTGACTAGTTGGCTTATATTTAATCTGTGGTTTGCTACTTGGTTTATGATGCTACTTGGTTTGAATTGACTTTTGGTTTTTAAGACTTGATGTAATGATTTATGCTGGTTGTTAGTTATGATTGGATATTTGGATATGCATATGTGTCATTTATATTAATTGCAGTAATATGTTATAAGTTTTTGAGATATGCATAGATTTAGGGGGAGTTTTATAATTCTCCTAAATGTGTGTAATCATCAAAAAGGGGGAGATTGTAACTCCTTAGTTTTGATGATCACAACACAGCAAGCCATCATGTTGTTATTTGAGAATGTTTGCAGGATATAATAGCTTAATGTCATTGTTGTTTAAGTATCGTGACAGCAAGCTATCATAAGACAGTAATCTATTTCAGCAAGCTATGATCAACTATGTCAGAATAACAGCAAGCCAAGATGCACAGTCCAGATTCAACAAGGAAGTCAAATTTCATGGAGATTTTGTAGGATCTTCATATATATCAGTTGTAAGGACTTCTCTAATAAATATACGTGCATTATATATAGAGCTCAATTATAAATCGTTTTTAATCATTCAAATTGATTTCCTAAAGAATAGGAGTTTATTTTTCTTTCAAACTCTATCTTCTATCTACTGATTAAAACGTTTTATACTCTACAAAATAGAAGAGATATTTTATGTACGTTGAACATCTTTCTTTCTCTTCTATCTAACGTACACATGAACGTTGGAAACCATCCTAACGATCTTAAATGGTAGAATTGGATTCTAGCCGTTGTAAGTTGTTGAGAATGTTTCAAATGTTAATGTGTGGTTATATATATATATGTGGTTTCTTGCAGTTTTTAAAAGAGACGAATTTGCAAGGAAGAACACATACAACTCCTGATCTTTATTGTTTCTAAAATACTCTCGAGCTCTAAATATATACACGTGTTTTATATTAGAGAGAGTTTATAGTTTGAGTTGTAAACTTTATCACTGATTTGTATTGTTCAAATTGTATTGATTAGTTGCTGGATAAGTTGGCTAGGGAAACAAGGGTTTAGTGGTACTTGCTAGAGGAGTTTGTACTACGGGGTAGTATAGTACTTAGAGAGCAGGTTCTTAAACAGGGTTTCAGTAAGCCATTATTAGCAGCTGGGACAAAGGGAGATATATTGTTGTATCTTGTAGTTGTAACCTTCATTAATCAATAATATATTCTCTTACCAAGTTGGTAAGGGACCAGGACGTAGACCATAGGGGCTTAGGGGTCGAACTTGGCTAAAATTCTTGTGTGTTCTATTTACTTTCGTGCACATTATTTTCTGCATTGCATTTAGTCATCTCAGTTTACTATCATTGTCAGATTATAGTTCAGTTGGTATTCACCCCCCCCTCTAGGTGTAATTTCAGTGGTCAATTTTTAAATTTATAAAATGTCCTAGTAATTATATAATTATGTTGCTCTATTATATAAATAAATCTTTGGAAGAGTTTGACTTTGAATACAAGAGTGAGGAGAAGTTGAGTATAAGTAGTATAGCAGTATAAAAGCCTGTTTTGTATAGCCAGTTTCTATAGTAATTTAATTTAGTAGGTGTATATGATTATTTATTTAATAAATTTTATGTTTTTAAATATGTAAAAAAAGATAACTAAGATAAGTAGGTAATGGTTGAACCATATTATCGCCTATTCACATTTTTAGTTGTACTCTTAGTTTAGCACAAGAGACTTGGTTTAATAGTTTAGTAATTTAGTTTAGTAGGTGTAAAATATTATTTATAATAATTTTTATTTTTCTTTAAACATGTACAAAAATCAAAATTAGGGATAATGATTTAACCAAATTATACCATATTCACGCATATTAAAGTTAAGTATAGTTAATAACATATATTAAAGTGTAGTGTAGATTATAATAGACCGCTAGTTGTTTTTTGCATCTTTTCTTATGTTTGTAACTTTTGAACTTAAAAAAAAACCAATTTTAATATGGTATTTAAGGATTTGAATATTAAATTTTTTGTAAGTTTTTAAATATTAAAAATTATTATAATACTATTCAAATAATAAAATATTTTATGATACGAGATGAAACACTAAACCAACCAAAATTTTACTATTTCGGGTTTGATAATATAGTAGTAGGTAGACTACTCTCATAGCATAAAAATAATGCTAAATAAAACTGCATAAATACAACTCGAATCAAATACAAACATATTTGGTTGAATTTAAGGGGCGTGACTAAATTCAACTGAAATGAGTCGTATTTAAAAACGGTTATATTTAGGTGGTTGAATTTAGAAACAAATACAACCGACTAAATACGGTTGAATTCAATTACAACCGGAAATGTTACAACCAGAAATGGTTGAATTTAGCCGCTGTACTTAATTCAACCGAATTAGGTCTATTTAAGTCTCGCCTAAACACAACCGGATAATTACAACCAACACAAATTACAACTCTAAACCGTTGTATTTAGCCGCCCCGTCCACAATGCAACCGCCTAAATACAACTGTTTTTAAATATTACTGATTATTGAATTTAGCCCCCCAAAAAAATTGGAGGGAACTTTCTCGCCAATGGAATTTTCCAGCTTAAAAAAATTCAAGGGAAAATTCAGCTCAAAATTTTAAATACAATTTTTTAAATATATAAATATTGCTAAAATATGTAAATAGACAGTAATAATATATTCATCTTAGATCTTGTAATTAACTTTTTATTATTTTTACATATATTTAACTATTTTTAATTATTTTTACAAAAGTCTAATATTTTGTAATTAATTTTGCTAAAATTCAACCGCAAGTGGTCGGTTTGATAAATTCAACCACACTCGGTCGAATTTAGCCTTGCCAAAAAATGGTGGGAATTTTCCCGTCAACGAATATTTTTGACACTATTAAATTCAACATATTTTGATCGAATTCGATTTTTGAAAATGTCGGGGAATTTCCGAATAAAATTTACACGAAAGGTAAATTTTAGTTCTTGCAAAAAAGATCATTATGGTAAAATAATTTTTATATTTCTTTTATTTGTTGTATAATAAAAATTGAAAATTTATAAAAGTGATTTGAAATATGTTTTTAATAGTAACTAGAGATTTTAGTTGATATTTATGATTCAAGTGATAATTATAGTTTGAGTTTCAATTTATTTTGTATTTGTTTTAAGTTATATTCCAACCATACGGATTTGAAAATTGTCAAAACTAAAAAGTGTACGGAAATTATCAAAAATTAAGTAATTTGAATGTTTAAATTTTAATTATTTTTACAAATTTCAAAATCAATATATTTTAGTGATATGATAAAAAAATTATAAAAAAATAAATGTATGTTGGTTTGTTATTTTAATACTGAACTAGTAGTTTGACTAGAAGTCCCATATTGATATTACAATTTTTATAAAAATATTTATGGATGATCAAACCGTAAAGATGTCTATGATAAAAAAATTTAAAAAAATAAATGTATTTGGTGTCCTATTTTAACAGTCAACTAGTAGTTTGACCACTACTTCTGACTAGTGTTTAGTCTCATACTGATGTTTCGATTTTTTAAAAAAAATTACAAATGATCCAATCTTAAGGATGTCAAGATCTATATATTTTATTGATATGATAAAAATTTTAGAAAATATAAATGTATTTGGCGTCCTATTTTAACCGTCAATTAGTAGTTTGACCGGTACATCTTACTAGTGTTTAGTCCCATACCGATGTTTTGATTTATTTAAAAATTCTTTATGAATGATCCAACCGTAAGGATTTAAAGATCTATATATATTAGTTGTATGATAAAAATTTTAGAAAAATAAATGTATTTGGTGTCATATTTTAACATTCAACTAGTCGTTTGACTACTACTTCTTACTAGTGTTTAGTCTGATACCGATGTTTCTAATTTTTAAAACTTATTTATGAATGATCCAACCATAAGGATGTCAAGATCTATATATTTTAGTGATATGATAAAAAATATAGAAAAAAATAAATGTATTTGGTTTGCAATTTTAACAGTCAACGCGTAATTTGACCGGTACTTCTTACTCGTGTTTAGTCTTATACTGATGTTTCGATTTTTTAAAAATTGTTTATGAATGATTCAACCTTATGAATGTCATGATCTATATATTTTAGTGATATGATTACTTTTTTAGAAAAAATAAATATATTTGGTTTCCTATTTTAACAATTAACTATTAGTTTGACCAGCACTTTTTACTAGGGTTTAGTCTCATGCTGATGTTTCGATTTTTTGAAAAATTGATTATGAGTGACCCAAATTAAATGATGTCAAGATCTATATATTTTAGTGATATTATTAAAAAAAAATTAAAAAAAAATATTTGGTTCTCTATTTTATTACTCAACTATTAGTATGACTAGTACTTCTTGCTAGTGTTTAGTCTCATACTCATGTTTCGATTTTTTAAAAAATGTTTATGAATGATCCATCCTTAAAGATGTCAGGATCTATATATTTTAGGGATATAATAAAAAAATTTAAAAAAAATAAATTTATGTGGTTTGGTATTTTAATAGTCAACTAGTAGTTTCACCATTACTTGTTAATATTGTTTAGTGTCATATTAATGTTTTCATTTTTTCAAAAATATATATTAATGATCCAACCATAAGGATGTCAAGATCTTTATATTTCATCGATATGATAAAATTTTAAGAAAAAAATAAATGTATTTGATTTGCTATTTTAACAAGTCAACTAGTAGTTTGACCAATACTTATAAATAGTGTTTATTCACATATTAATTTTTCATTTTTTTAAAAATATTTATGAATGATCCAACCGTAAGGACGTCAATGTATATGTATTTTAGTTAATGATCCGACCGTAAGTACTTCAATATATATACGCAAAAGATTAACTAATTTAAATGTTTATATCTTAGTTATTTTACAAAATTAAATTTAGGGGTTGAGATTTTAACCCTAGAATATTCCACGTATTTGGAATTGATAATTAATGATCCAATTGTATCGATGTTAAAATAGGTAAAAAAGAGTTATATACAAAATTTTAAAACTTTTTAATCACTAGATTTTAATTATTTTAACAAATAAGGTATAATTTTCTAAACCCCCCATAAAAAATTTAATTATCATAACATAAAGTTTTGCGTTGACACTCCTAAATTCAACCGAATACAGTTGAATTTAATGCCATGTGAGCGATCCGTGTGAACAAGATCCAACGAATCAAATTAACTATAAAACTTAATACAACGGACGGTAAAGATTACTAATCAAACCAATGAAAATAAAAAACTATAAAATAAAATTTAATAACCCCCATCTCCCTCTGTTCAGCCGAAATCTCAAGTTCCAGTTGAGAAACCCCCATCCCCCTCTTTCTTTTCTCTTCGTATTTCAAGTTAAAAATGAGATAGGTTTTTAAAATTCTAAGTTCAATTATTTTTTTTAGTTGTGGGTTTATATTTAGAAAGGGTAAAAGAGTATGGGCATAAAAAATTTAAGGTAAAAACTTAGTATTTGTGTATAGTCGAATTTGGATTCATTTTTCAGATTTTGATTATGATTCTCTGTTTATATTTAGAAGGGTCTGATGAAGGAGATTAGAATTGAGAGAAATACTATGGAGTTGGAGAGATGATTCCATCGAGTGAAATGGGTTGTGGTGTTGCAGGAGAATTTGGGTGATCAAATCGGCGTCATTTGAGGGTTGGAGAGATGGTATGAGTTGGGGTGTTACTGGGGCTGAGCAGAAGAAACAAGTGAGGAGTGGTGTGAAGTGAGTCGTGTGGCGAGCTAGAGATGAAAGAGAACAACAAGACATGGCTATTTTTGTAAGTAGTAATTGGCTAACTGCTGGGGGACATGTATGTTAAAATTGGAATTGGGTAATATTAGATAGGGAATTCAACCGTATTGGGTAGTAGTTTCCGGCGAGTTCTTTTTTTTTTTTAAATTGATGTGCATTAATTCAACTGTATTGGGTTATATTTAGAATCCTATTTTTGACAAATACTTTTGAATTTAATAATTGGGCGGACTTTTTGAATTTTTTCATAAAATTTAAATATTTGAGCGGAATATTTGAATTTTATCTGAAAAATTAAATTTGACCGGAAGCAGTTGTATTTATGTGGTCATATTTAAACAGTTGTATTTAGCCGGTTGTATTTGTCGGTAATATTTAGTACTAAACACAACCGGTTTACTAAATATGACTCGAGCGAATACAACCAGTCCAAAAACCGGTTGTATTTAGCTAAATACAACCGAAAACGATCGAATTGAGCTAAATACAACTGATTTTAAACCGATTGTATTTAGCCATTTTATTGTAGTGTCTTAATGTTTAATCGGTCTTACACAATATATAATTTAACTTGTAGTTAAAATAATATCTAGACTTTCAATAAATGTATACCAAATTTATAGTTAATTTCCTTAATTGGGGTAATATGTAGTTGAATTTGAGATTTTAAAAGTGTGAATATCTAGATTTTTGCATTCTAAATTTTTGAGGCTAATACAAGGCTAGTGGACCAAGTACGAGGGGATTGGTTTTTGGTACATCTCTACTAATAAGAGGTTCGAGAAATGTAATAAATTAGGCCCATATATTTTGAATTTACCGCCTTGATATTATATAAATGTGAATAACATTTTATCAACAACACAAGTAGCTTGCCCGCAAGGGTTGGATCAGTTGGTTAAAAAAGGGGATAACTATCCTCTTGTTCACAGGTTCGAATCACACAGGAGAATAATTTATGAATTTGCTTCCTGAGTCTGAGACCAGTCGCATAAATACGGTTTACCTTGGTTCACGTGGTTTGCAGGATATTTTATGAGCCCATAGGGTTTACCTAGTGCGCACCCGAAGCGGCTGCGGGTTACCTACGATAAAAAGAACATAAATAGTTTTTAAGCCGATTATGGAGTCATCTTGATTTAAACAATGCATATGTGGTTGAACATCCCAACCCACAAGTGATTGCATACCAAATTTATTAACCCATCACATATCAGTACATAATTTTTAAAAATATTGTACACATTAGTTGTTAATTTGCATTCATAAAGACTCAAATACTTATTTTCTTTGTGAGATGTTACAAACACATATATATGAAATATATGATATCTGAAATGGATAAAAATATGATACTATTTATAATATATTATTATGAAATTTTTGAAATTAAAATTTATATATAAATTCTTAATGTCTGAGTCTTTTTTATAGTTAAACACACTCGCACACTAAGAAAAGTTTAAACTTTCCACATAGCAACGTACGTGTTCCTTACAGTGATTAAACATATCTCCACACTATAAGAAACAGAGTGATTTACGAGGGATCTTATTATTTATTGTATGACACCATGACGAATAAGGTATTGTTAGATAAGTTGTGTTTGCAATGAGTAATATATTGTCGGTACATTTTCCTTTTTGTGCTATAGTAGATTTCCTCTTTCTTTTCTCTATGTACAAGTTTTGTGTTTCCTAAACAAAAAATTCATACCTTTTGTGATTTTTTTTAAGAAAAATATTTATTTAGACATCCTCTGCGTAATTCTTTATTTTTGATATGCACCTTAATAATAGAGCATATTTTGTTGTATAGACGGTAATTACTGATTTTTTAAAAACATAAAATCGTATATTCTTAACATACTTTTTTCCATCTTTTGATGGTGGACTCTTGTTGTAATATTCATTTTTTCCTACATAAATACCATTCGTGATTCCAATAAAATTTTATTTTGTCTCAAGTGGTGCTATGGTTTTAGTTTAGAATGAAGAAGAAGTGTGGTTATGCTTCCATGGAAGGTGCCCCAAAGCCTGTGAACGAACTTGCAGACGTAATAGATTCATCGTCCACAAACTCAATGAATTCAGATGTGCTACGAAAAGAGGAGAATCTAAATTATCAGCCTTTTTCGATGCGGTATCCCTCTTTCCCATTGCTTATATATGGATCTCACTTTCTCACATATATCTATGTGGATAAATGTGGACTTAGCTTTTGTGGACATATATATAATGCATACTATGAGATGTTTTGAAATTTTTGTGTTTTATAACATTTTTATTATTGACTAATATTCGATTCAATCACAAGGTTGTTGTAATATCTGAAGATTTAGAGAGATCATTACATCTCTGGTGGTCGAGTCCTCCAATCCTCTTCTTTAAAATTTATTTTATGCACCCTATTGGTGCAGGAACGGTTGGATATAACAATTTAACAAATTCAAGCCTTTTCAAATACCTTGAGATTTGTTAAGAGTTGTTTATTTAATATTATATTATTGTGATGCGTAATAAAATTATTTTATGTGTATGGTCAGGGGGTACGTGGATGATGTGAGTACTGAAAACCCGATGGCTTGCATCCCCGTTAATGGTATAAATGAAAGTACATGGGAGCAACAACGAGGATCACTAGATGTTTCTTGTCATAGGTGGTGGCGATGTAAAGCTTGTGTTCGTAAGATTTCCCCTTCTAGTGTTGATGCTGTTGATAAAAGATCGAACGAACTAGCAGATAGTATAAAGTCATTGTCTATAGACTCAGCAAATTCAGATATGAACTGTCAACATTTCTCGATACGGTACTCCTTTTCCATTATCTATATTTTCTTAGGGGATTAAATATACATGATTTTCGTTAAACTCGTTCGAGTTCATCCGAGTATGAGTTCGATAAGTTCGTTCAATATCTCTTATCGAACACGAGTTCGAACAACATAATTTGTTCGATAATTATAATGAGCATAATCAATCTTTCAAGATGTTTGACTTGAGGTCAGTTTGTATTCAGCCCGAGTTCGACTTATTCGTTAAACTCAAGTTTGATTCGATAAAAATATATCTATATAAAATATATATTATTCATAACTTATATTAAATTAAATTTTTAATAATTTTAAAATAAATATTATTTTTTACAAAAAATTTAAATTCTATTTGAAGTAAAAATTACTTTTAAAAAAAATATATATAATGTTCATTAACAGTTTATGTTCAGTTAATCTCTATATATTCGTAAACAATTTGTGCTCATTTCAAATATTATCGAACTCGAGTTCAGATGAGAATATTAGTTCAGTAAAGTTACACATCATTATTCGATATCCTAAAACTTTGTTTGATTTCGTTAAAAGTTTATCCGAGTTCATTTCGTTTCTATTTTGCACTTTTAGCATATGTTATATGCATAAAAATATTGTACATCATATCATGCATAATATGGCCTTGAAACAATTATTTTGTCACAAAATTTTGGATGTTGAAATTAAATATTTCACAAATTATGACCATTTCCGACACCTTATTACGATTCTAGGAGGTCTTAATTGTTCAAAATGGTATCTCTCTTGGTTGAACCCTCCTACCATCTATTGTTTAAATTAACTTAAGATTCCTCCAACCTGACACTATTTAACTTAACTTTAATTTTGTTTATGCACTATTCGAGTGAGAGTGAGTAGTGTTAAATATCATTTTTGAATTTATAAGTTAAGTCCTTTCTTAAAATATTTCGAGAGAGTTGGTTCTCAATAGAATATGATAATTATTTTGACAATTTATAATTTAAGACATTTCCCAATGATTGTGACCAGTGGGTATGTGGATGAAAAGACGAATATGAAGTCGAAGGCGTGCATCCCTTCCATGGAATCACTGAAAACATATGGGAGCAGCTATGAGGGTCACTTGATGTTCCTCAATATAGGTGGTGGCGCCGCAGATCTTGCGTACGTGAACTTGTCACTTCAAGCACTAATGCTCAAGTTTTTCAATTAAGCTCAGGGTTGATGGAGGTAGATAGACTTATATCATGTTTACTTTTATTTTTTGTTACTTTAACATAAGCAGACACACACACATTTTTTTTTGTCAAGATTCACTATCATGAGGTGTTGGGTTACACTATCATGTTTCTGTATATTTTGTTTTTTCCTCCCAATATACTTTGCATTTAAAAAAACTCTACATCTAAATATTCTTTAAATTGTTATCTTTCAATTATTATTATTCGATCTATAATTAAAGTGAATTGTGGATAGGTTCCCAAAAAAAGAACAATACTAAACCTCCTGCTAAGGACATAAACAAGGTCGACAGTATTGGTGAAAGTGAAGTAGAGATCCCATATAATGTTTCACTAGAATTGCTAGCGAGCGTAGTGGTAGAAATAATGACATCTGAACAACCTCAACTAATGGAAACCTCTCAAGCATCATAGAGAAAGGACACTTCATTTGAGCGAGAAACTTCAGGTGCACTTATATCCCTATATCTAAGCACCATACACTAGTATATTCTTAAATAGCTATTACATAATGGTCTAGACAATGTAAATCAGCATATTCGCTTTCGTCTTTTGACATTGGATTATATAATCTTCTTTGTAGTCCCAAAAAGCTATATCAAAAATTTGAAAAATGAAATTGATCAAATTATAAATTGGACATGAAATTGAAATTTTTAGGAACACTTCCACGCTATTTTCTCCTAATTGTAGTTAAAATACAATACTTATCTAACTAACAATAATTAATTATGCCAGGTTTCGAAACTGATGTTGTTGTAGAAGAGGGTGATAAAGCTTTGAATGTGTTCACTGATGTCATTGACAGTGACGACCAAAGAGAAAACAAAAAAACCCGTCACTACAAAAAAATGGCTAAAAACAACTGATTTAAAAACAGTTGTATTTAGCTAAATTCGACCCTTATCGGTTGTATTTAGCTAAATACGACCGGTTTTTGGACCGGTTGTATTCGCTCGAGTCATATTTAGTAAACCGGTTGTATTAATTACTAAATACGACCGCTGCTAAATACAACCGCTTAAATACGACCGACTAAATACAACCACATCCGGTCAAATTCAATTTTTCAATTTCAATTTGAAAATCCCCTTAAAATTTAAATTTTTGTAAAAATTCAAAACGCCCGCCGAAAATATAAATTCTACCCTATATAGTAGAAAATATGGTTCTAAACTCCACCACATTCAGTCGAATTAATCAACAACAAATTTAAAAAAAATTGAAAAATCGGTCGCCGGAATCTTGAATCTAAGAACTTTTCCGTCATTTTTTCCGGTGGCCGGAGGTGACCGGCCGACCAAAACTGAAACCAAAATGCTGCGGAACTTGCGGAATAAAAAATTGAGCAGAGGAACACCAGACATTAAGAAACAACACCAATCCCTTCACCATATTAGTGCCATAACCAAATAATCAAACAATCAAAACACATACGCAAAGATTATATCAAAATACTCTGAAAAGTCTAATTCATCAAACGAAACATAAATTACAGTGAAAGACGTAATGGGCATGCTAAATATGGAAACTTTAAGAGCAATTTCAAGAATAGTTCTTTAAGACATTACATCAAACACCTTGACTGCATAATAAAATATAACATAAAATAAGAGAATAGCTTATGATAAATTAACAGGGTGATTTTAGAGATGATTCATGTGTTGATGAAAGTAAAGCGGGACCCTTCTCATTGTTTCCGGCGCCGGCTGCCATTTCACTTTTGTTAACACGACGTCGTCAAAGTTCAACATAGGAGGCGTGTGGCTAATACGAAGTCGTTCTTCACTCTTTCCATAGATGCATATTAACAGGGAAGAGAGAAGTCTGAGAATTGCAGTAAGGAGGGGGTGCGGAGGCGGAGGGGGAGGGGAGGGATGGTAGGGGGAGACCAGCGTGGGTTGTTGGGCTCGAGGGAATAAGCAGGGAGTCGTGTGTAGTGGGGAGTTAGGGTTTCAATCCATCCGTTAGGATTGTAATTTTAATGGTTAAACATAGCCCGTCACATGCAATTTACATGGATCGCTGACATGGCTATTCTAAATACAACTGTAATCAGTAAATTTAGGACTGTCCATTTATATATTTTTTATATAATTTGTTATATTTCTAGGACATAAATATTATAATTAATTAATACTTTTCTTGCAAATATAATAATTTTTTTAATTTATTTATCTAGAATAAAAAAATAGAAAACCATATATATTTTTATTTCTAAATTTTTTATCATATCACTAAAATATTTAGCTATTTTGACTTCTAAAATAGAAAATCAAATACATTTATTTTTTTTATAAATTTTTTATCATATCACTAAAATATTTAGATATTGACATCTCTAAGTTTTGATCATATATAAATATTTTTTAAAAATCTAAATGAAGGTAAACATTAGTAAGAAGTACACACCAAACTATTGGTTGACTTTTTAAATAGAAAACTAAATATATTTATTTTTTTATAAATTTTTTTATCATATCACTAAAATATCTAGATCTTAACATCTACAAGGTTGGATCATTCATAAATATTTTTTAAAAAATAGAAATATCGGTATGAGACTAAAATCTATACATCTTGACATCCTTAAGGTTGAATCATTTATAAACAATTTACTGTTAAAATAAATCTAGTAAGATGTTCTGGTCAAACAACTAGTTTACTGTTAAAATAACAGTCCAAATATATTTATTTTTTTCTAAAATTTTTATCATATCACTAAAATATATACATCTTGACATCCTTAAGGTTGAATCATTCATAAATAATTTTTAAAAAATCGAAACATCAGTATTGGACTAAACAATAGCAAGAAGTACAGGTCAAACTCCTAGTTGACTATTAAAATAGCGAACCAAATATATTTATTTTTTTCTAAAACTTTTATCATATCACTAAAATATAGAGATTTTGACATCCTTAAGGTTGAATCATTCATAAACAATTTTTAAAAAATCGAAACATCTGTATGGGACTAAACACTAGTAAAAAACACAGGTCAAACTAAGAGTTGACTGTCAATATGGGATCTATATATAGATCTTGACATTTTTATGGTTGGATCATTCATAAAAGTTTTTTTTAAATTGAAACATTAAAATGGGACTAAACCTAGTCCCATATTGATGTTTCGATATTTTTAAAAATATTAATGAATGATCCAACCGTACGGATATCAATATCTATATATTTTAGTGATATGACAAAAATTTTAGAAAAAATAAATATATTTGGTTTGTTTTCTAACAGTCAACTAGTAAATTGACGAGTACTTCTAACTAGTGTTTAATCCAATATTGATGTTTCGATATTTTTAAAAATATTAATGAATGATCCAACCATACTGATGTCAAGATCTATATAATTTAGTGATATGACAAATTTTTTTGAAAAAAATAAATATATTTGATTTGCTTTTTTAACAGTGAGCTAGTAATTGACCAGTACTTCTACTACTGTTTTGATATTTTTAAAAATATTAATGAATGATCCAAGCATACGGATGTTAAGATCTGTATATTTTAGTGACATGACAAAAAATTTAGAAAAAAATAAATATATTTGGTTTGCCTTTTTAATAGTCAAAGAGTAGTTTGACCAGTACTTCTAACTAGTGTTTAATCTCATATTGATGGTTCTATATTTTTTAAAATATTAATGAATGATCCCGTACATATGTCAAGATCTATAAAATTTAGTGATATGACAAAATTGTTTGAAAAAAATAAATATATTTGGTTTGCTTTTTTAACAGTCAACTAGTAATTGACCAATACTTCTAACTAGTGATTAATTCCATATTGATGTTTCAATATTTTTAAAAATATTAATGAATGATCCAATCATACGGATGTCAAAATAGTTAAATTTAAATATTAAAATTACGTACATTTTTCCGTGAACTTTTTTTTGATAATTTTCATATCCGTATGGTTGGATTATAATTTAAAACAAATACAAAATAAATTGAAACTCAAACTATAATTATTAATTGAACGATAAATATCTAACTACCATAATAATCTTTTTTGCAAGAACTAAAATATAAATTTCGTGTAAATTTTATTCTATATTTTTTTTCAAAAATTTTCCGCCAATTTTAAAAATAATTCGACGGAAATCGGTTGAATTTAATACAAAATTCGTTGGCAGGAAAATTCCCCCCATTTTTTGGCAAGGCTAAATTCGACCGAATGCAGTTGAATTTAGGAGCACGCTTAAACTCAACCGTATACGGTTGTATAAAAATACGGTTGTATTTATTCGGTTGTAATTAGTAAGAATAAATTCAACCGAATGCGGTTGAATTTAGGAGCACACCTAAACTCAACCGTATACGGTTGTATATAAATACGGTTGTATTTATTCGGTTGTAATTTGTACTAAATTTGACCGCGTAAATACGACCGTATTTATACACGACCGCATGCGGTTGTATTTAGCCGCGCCCTTAATTTCAACCGAAAATGGTTGAAGTTGATGTCGGTTGTATTTGTGCGGTTGTATTTAGCATTGTTTTCTTGTACTGCGTCTAATGAAAGAATTGATACGGGTGGAGAATAATGTATCTGCTGGAAAAGGTATCGCAACTCAAACTCTGCAACAAACAGGGGAAAGGCCTTCTTCAAGCAATGGTAATAATACCCATTTTGAGGTCCAAGTAAATGATCATATATTAATATTGTTTGCCAATTATACATTGTTAACTTGAACGGTCTATAATTAAATGTCATCATGACGTTCACAGGAGAAGACTTCTTTAGAGCTCAAGGGAGCAGAAAAGCAAAGAGATCTTGTCCTTTCTTGCCTAATATAAATCCAGTTTCAACTAAGCATGCAAAAACTACTGGTAAGTGTTGTCACGGTTTAAGGATATGTCTCTGTCACAATAAATGTGCTCCTTTTAATTGTTGAAGCCATAATTATTTACTCAAATAAAGTTTGTATGCATGGTTGCAGGATCTGTTTCCCATCGACTGATATCCCGGAAATCAAATTAGCAGAAATAATTGATTTAAGTTGGAAGTCACGAAAAGTATGGAGGATGGGCACGGTTGGACACAACAACAATATCATTTCTGCAATGGAATCCCCTAGCTAGATGAAAGTGGGAATGTTCTTTAGATAGAACATTAGTTATTAAAAAATTATTATTTTTGGATATTGTGGATAACTAAAAAATTCTAGCAAGTGTTCAGAATTGTTTTATTGCAACTATCCTTAGTTTAAAGGTAATTCAATATATCACATAAAAAAAATGAATATGTCAAATTTACTGTCATACACACACGTATGAAGTGCATTTAAGTGCATGATTAAAATACATGGAAAATGTTTGTTTTAGAGGATATAATACCAAAATTATAATTGAGGAAAGTAATCACATCATTATTAATATATAGGTTAAGTTTTATTAATATATGAGTTAAGTTAAACATCACATGACTATATTCATTTTAAGATTTTATCTAATAGTGATTTTCAGGAATACCTATGTGAATGGACTGATATTTTTTAAATTTTCCAATTTTATATCCTTTTCACATGCCATTATAGTGAAGGAATAAAAATTATTTAAAAAATGATTTGTCATGGTGGATTGAACAGAAGGGATTAGAGCATGTCCAAGCTTAGCTGTTAGGTATAATATGTACGTGTTACCATATTATACCTAACATGTAAAAAATGAAATACTCCGGTAACACTTATAAATTTAGATAACCAAAATCCAACGGTACCCTTACATATAAATTTAGATAACCAAAAGCAAACACCCCACATTAGTTGATTGTACTAATAAATTTAGATAACCAAAAGCAAACACCCCACATTTGTTGATTGTTCTAATACTGGAGGTCATGTCTGCCTATATTAACCCTAATCTAGCCTAAATTTTATTCTAAATTTTATTATTTATAATTTTTTGTAACATGTTTAAGATTTAAATATATAATATTATAATATGAAAATGATGTATATATCTTCATAATTATTATATTTATAAATTTATAGATGTACTGCTTGTATTTTTATAAATAAAAAAATGTTATATAATATTAAGTGTGATAAATATTTTATTTTTAACTAAATTTATAAAAATTCTAATATATTAATATATGTTTTAGTCATATATTTTATTTTATATGTAAGTAAAATATTGATATAAATATAAAAATGTTATAATATTATAATAAATATCTTTTTATTAAATATATTATATTATTTCCACTAATATAAAATATATTTAATTAAACTCCTTTTCAAAAAAAGAAATAAATAAATTTTTTTATTTATATATTTAAAATTAATTAAAAGAATAATATTATAAATTAGCTAATGATTATAGTTAATGTCCACTCGAGTAAAAATTCTTAAAGGTTCAATAAAATTTTAGCTAACCATGTTTTAGCTAACAATTTTAGATATTATTCTTGGAGATGCTGTTAAAATCCCTAATAATTTTTTGATTAACTAATATTTGAAAATACACCTAGAGCGCTGAATAGGTGAATATGGCTAACTAATATTAGTTTTAAATATTACGCGATAATAGCAAACTGAGATTTAATAAATAATTCAACAAACTAATAATGATAGTAAGCTGAGATGACTAAATGTAGTGCAGAAAATAGTATACACAAAAGTAAAAAGAACACACAAGAATTTTGGCCAGGTTCCACCCCTAATCCCCTATGGTCTACGTCCTGGTCCCTTACCAACTTGGTAAGAGAATATATTATTGAATCACAATAAGTTTATACAATAATATATTTGTCTTTATCCCAGCTGCGGATAATGGCTTGCTCAACCTCTAAGTACTATACTCGTAGTACAAACTTCTCTAGCACTAGTTCACCAAACCCTTATTTCCCTTACCCAACTATCCAGCAACTAATCAATACAAATCGAATGATAAAGTGATTACAACTCAAACTATAGAGTCTCTAAGATAAAACACGTGTATATAATTAAGAGATCGAGAGTATTTTAGAAATAATAAAGTTCAGTGAGTTGTGAGTGTTCTTGCTGCAACTAGTTAATTTTGAAAATCTGCAAGAATTCTCATATATCAACACACATTAACGTTTGAAACATCCTCAACAAATTACAATGGCTAGAATCCAATTCTACCATTTAAGATCATTGGGATGGTTTCCAACGTTCATGTATACGTTAGATAGAAGAGAAACAATGATGTTCAACTGTTCTGAAAACATCTCTTTTATTTTGAAGAGTATAAAATGTTTTTAATAGTTTGTAGAAGATAGAGTTTGATAGAAAAACAAAGTACTATAATTTAGGAAATTAATTTGAATAAGTTAAAACGATTTATAATTGAGCTCTATATATATAATGCATGTATATTATATTGGAGAAGTCCTTACAACTGATATAACAGAAGTTCTTATAATATCTCCATGAAATTCGACTTCCTTGTTGAATCTTGGCTTACTGTTATTCTGACACTGTTGATCATAGCGTGCTGAAATACAATACTGTCTTATGACAGCTTGCTACCATTACGCTTAAATGACAAAGTCCTTAAGCTGTGATTACCTGCAAATAAGCTTGGATAACAGTATGGTAGCTTGCTGTGTTGATCATCAAAACTAAGGGATTTACAATCTCCCCCTTTTTGATGATTACACACATCTAAGAGAATTTATAAACCCCCCCTAAATCTATGAATATCTCAAAATATAAACTAAAACTTAAGTTATCATAATCAACATAATAAACTGCAAAATGCTAAAACAACTTAACAGATTCCAAATATCAGTAGCATTTCATAGCTTCGACATATTCATAAACAGGTCTTAAAAAAAATAACCATCGACAAGTTTTAACCAAACCACATAAACAGATAAACATAAAATCAAGTACCAGATGCAACAAAATTACCAGATACAACAAGTCATAAAACTATAGAAACTTAAATAGAAACCCAAGTTTAAAAACTAGAAACTTAAAGAAATTCTCCTAAGTTTTTCCCCTTATATCATCAAAAGCAGATTAGTCTTCCTCAACAGAATTGTTAGCAACATCCTTTTTTGGTGAGAAGAACTCATCTTGCTTGTTCTATTGGTCCAAATCTTCAGCAGCATTCACAAGGTCATTCAAGTCAGTGTCTAAATCTACATTTGACTATGACGCTGAAGGTTTCTGAGCAGACATGAAGTTCAGTAAAATATCCTTTAAGCCCCTGATCTCTGTCTTGAGCTGGTTGATTTGCTCAGTGGTGGAAGCAACATCACCAAACAACATATGTTATCATCCGGTAAACCCTTAAGCAGCTGCATCATCTCAGAAGTTGGAGTAAAAGTTGAAGGCCCAGCTACAGCAGGAGATTCAGGAGCAATGGTAGGCAATATCCTAACTATCTCTCCCTTGTCAATTTGTAAATTATACTGAGTTAACACTTTAGCATCCAAAACTTCCTTAACACTTACCTTAACAGCAGTCTTAAGTTCAAACATAAATAATTCAAACACCTTGGTAAGCATTAAACCATAAGGCAGTCCAATTTTTTTCTGATTAACCGCAGCAGTCATATTTTTGAGAACCAAATGTGACAAATCAAAAGCCCTACAAGCTAGGAGCATGGAAACCAGAGTTACATCTTGACAACTAAAAGTTGATTTATTCCCATCCCTAGGACAAATATTAGCCCTACAGATTTTAAACAACAGATGTGCCATAGGAGTTACTTGAGTAGTGGAAGGAGGCTGAGGGTTTTCTTCAATAGTAGCATCAGATCCTAACAACAGCTTAAATTGATCCATCACAGAGAAATTGGGGAATGACACATATCCTCTTCCAGTAAAAGTATCAACCTCTGAGGGATTTTCAAACTTGATTATTGAACTTAAAATTGGGGGATTAAGCCTAATTTTCTTGTCATGCACAGTGGTAATACAGTTCCCTAACTTATCTTTAATTAAATTAGCATAGAATTCTCGAAATAAATCGGGATAGTTGACTTTAGGCATTTCTACGATAAATGATTCCATACCTAAATTCTGAAACAACATTAATGCATCGGAGTTTTGAAAGATCATACCAACAATTGGGATTCCATGTATAATGGGAAGAACATCCAAAGCATTTTCAGTGAACCTCTGTTCCAATCCAGGATAATTAAAAGAGAGAGCGGTTGGCGGGGAGACCTGATTTTCTTGTTGCACGAACCATGATGGGAGCGAATTGCAATGATTTTGGAAAGATGACAGTAAGTATCGAAATTGACTGAAACGACGGTGAAAATAGGCGTGAAACCCTAACCCGTGTTTTTGATAGACTTTTTAGGGGAAACTTTAGGATAAAATTTTAAATCAAATTATAATTATCCTAAAATCTTACACTTATCAAAATCCCAAATCATGTCTATCCATTTAACAAATACCACATAAAATATAATCCATAAAACATCAGAGCATGAAGCTAACAATAAAATACAGATAATGACATGTCAAAATTAATAAATTAAATTAAAAAAAATTATGACATTTAATGAACAATCATAGTAAGCTAACATGAAAATTGATAGTAAGCTAATATGACCAAATTTCCAAAGATAGCTTGCCATTATACACTGCACATGCCAAGTTCCCTTTGAATGGTAGAAAATCTTGCTTCGCCAAGAGGTTTTGTAAATATATCAGCTAATTGATATTCAGGTAGGCACAAAAACTAATGCATTCTTACCTTTGGCAGCATTATTTCTCAAGAAATGGTGGCGAACATCAATATGATTCTTTCTTGTGTGATTCACCAGATTATTTTATATGTTGATGGTGCTAGTATTGTCACAATAGATTGGAACTTTGCCACACTTGATTCCAAAATCTCGTAGAGTTTAAATCATCCACAAAATTTGAGAGCAACAGCTACCAGATGCCAAATACTCACTTCTACTATGGATAATGCAACTAAAGTTTATTTCTTACTTTGCCAAGATACAAGACTTTGTCCTAAGTGTGTACAAACACCACTTGTGCTCTTTCTATCAGTTTGACATCCTGCATAATCTGCATCACTATACCCCATAAGATCAAATGTGCTTGAAATAGGATAAAATAACCCAAGATTAATAGACCCACTTAAATATCTAATTATTCTTTTAACTGCATTTAAGTGTGATTCCTTAGGTTTAGGTTGAAAATGAACACATATATAAATAATATACATAATATCCGTCTGAGAAGCGGTAAGATATAAAAGACTACCAATCATGCCTCTATATTTTTTTATATCAACTGCCTTACCATTTTCATATGAAGTGAGCTTGCTGTTTTGATTCATTGGTGTAGATTTTGACTTGACATGCTCAAATCAAAATCTAGTCAACAAGTTCTTCACATATTTTGACTGATGACATAGAATCCAACCTTTGATTGCTTGATTTGGAGACCCAAGAAATAGTTGAGCTCACTCATCATGCTCATGTCAAATTCACTGTGCATACACTTAAAAAACCACTCACACATAGAATCATTAGTCGATCCAAAAATTATATCATCTACGTATATCTGGATAATCAAAATATCATTACCATTTTGCTTAGTAAATAAAGTAGGATCGATTTTACCTCGAATGAAGCCATTTTTGATCAAAAACTTACTAAGCCTCTTATACCAAGCCCTTGGTGCTTGCTTTAAACCATATAATGCCTTCTTGAGCTTGTAAACAGAGTCCAGAAGTTGTTCATGTTCAAAATCAGGGGGTTGCATGACATAAACTTCCTTTTCCAAAAAACCATTAAGAAAAGCGCTTTTAACGTCCATTTGATGTAGTTTGGTCTTCTTACAGCATGCATAAGCAAGAAGCATCCTAATTGATTCCAATCTAGCTACTGGAGCATAAGTTTGATCAAAATCAATGCCTTCTTGTTGATTATACCCTTGTGCCTCAAGTCTTTCTTTATTTCGAGTAACAGTACAAAATTCATCCACTAGGACCATCAAGATTGTCATTTTATCCTTTTCTCTATTTCCTGTAGAACCATCAAGAGTCATCTTTGCCATCTTTAAAATTGCATCATCAACTGGAGTAGAAGGTTCTGCTTGCTAATTTCCAGAGGCAGTTTCAATTTCAGCTTGTTATTTTCCAGAGTCAGTCTTTGTTTCAGCTTGCTGTTTTGGAGTAGTCTTCTCTGTTTCAGCTTGTTATTGTCCAGCTTCACCTGCATCATATTCTTCATCTCATGGAAGATCATTGTTAGGTTCTTGAAAAGTAATATCTATAGATTCCTCAACAATATGCTTAGACAAATTATAAACTCTATAGGTTTTACTATTCATAGAATAACCAAGAAAAATAACTTCATAAGATTTAGCATTGAATTTACCATCATTACCAATTGTCTTGAGCACAAAACACTTTGAGCCAAAAATCTTGAAGTAACTGATGTTGGGCCTCTTTTTCTTTCGCAATTCATATGGAGTCTTGTCCAAAATAGGTCTTCTCAATACTCTATTTAGAACATAGCATGTTGTGTTGACTGCTTCTGCCCAAAAACTTCTAGGAAGCTTGCTTTCTTGAAATAATGTCCTTGTTGTCTCTTGCAATGACCTATTATTGCTTTCTACCCCAGCATTTTATTATGGAGTTCTTGGAGCCTTGAATTCGTGTGATATTCCAATTTCTTCACAATAAGTAATAAAGTCTTTTTGGAATTCACCACCTCGATCACTCCTTATACCTACAAGCTTTGTATTGATCGTATTCCAAAGTAACTTAATTAGTTTCTCAAACTCAATAAAAGTAGAATCTTTAGTACGAAGAAACAATACCCATATAAAACAAGAATAATCATCAACAATTACAAAACCATATTGCTTACCTCCAATACTTTTATAAGCTTCTGGATCAAATAAGTCTAAATGCAAAAGTTCTAAGTGTTTAGAAGTAGATACCATCTTCTTTGCTTTGTGATTACTTCTAATTTGCTTGCCTAATTGGCATGCCGAACATACCTCAGTCTTGACATACTTGATTTTCAGTAAACCTCTGACTAGCTTCTTCTTTGAAAGTTTATTAAGCAAGTCCATGTGAGCATGACCCAATCTTCTATGCCAAACATGAGGATCCGTGTCTATTGCGGCAAGACAGCAAGCTTTTTTCTTGAACATAAAGTCCAAAATATATATATTTCCTTCCCTTCTAGCAACTAGGGGGACTTTGTTAGTACCAATAGTAATAATACACTTCTCTATACCAAAATCAACCTTATGACCATCATCATATAACTGACTTATACTAAGCAGATTATATTTTACACCTTTAATATATTAAACTTTATCAATTGAAATGTGTTTATTACCTATTTTACCTTTTCCAAGGATTTGAAGAGTTTTTCTATCACTAATAGTCACTCTTCCACCCTTTTTCATCTGAAGACTCATGAATTGTGCTTTGTCTCCACTCATATGTCTAGTACATCCGCTATCCAAAATCCATTGAGTTGATTTGACTTGAGCGGCAAGACAAATCTACAAAACAAATAAAACAACTCAACCTTTTGGTACCCAAAGTTTGTTGGGTCCGACATGGTTAGCAGATAAAACATATAAAACATGTAAATCAGATTTCTTTATCCATTTTTGGATAAATTTGGGTGATTTAACTTTTCCATCTTGATGATAGTAAGCTGTCTTTGTTCCGCCATTCTGACCATAGTAAGCTGTTTTCTGGTTTTTTCCTCCATGGTAAGATTTCTTTGCATTCTGAACTCTGCAATATTTTTCTAGATGCCCTTTCTTTCCACATATGTTGCATATCTTCCAAGGTATAGCATAATCATAGGGTATGCAATGTTTTTCATAATATCTTAAAGCTTTGTCCTACTTATTTGAATTCATTCCAATTCCTTCTCTGACCAATGGAATATTTGTGTTGTTCATCATTAATTTGAGACTCTCTTCTCCTTGAACAAAAGATCCCATGCCCCTTTTCAGATCCTCAACTTCCTTTGAGAGCAGATCAATCTTTTTAGCTTGCTGACTTATGATTTCTGCTTGTTGAGATGGTTCTTCTGCTTGATCTGTAGGTTCTGCATTTATTGATTCTCTAAGCTTGAACAACTCCAAACATTTATCCCTTGCTTCAATCTCTTTCTTTAGCTCTGTGATATCCATTAATTGAGTCTTGTTTCTTTTAAGGAGAATTTTGTTGAAGTTTTTCACATGACTGACTTTAGCTTAAAGATCCTCGATTTCAGCATCTTTGTCAGCTTGTGCTGGTACTTCTTTTCAATCCAAGTATCAACTTTGCTCATCAAATCTAGAATTATAGTCTTGAGATAGATATTCTTCTCTTTTAGCTTGCTATTTTTAGCTTTAAGAGAATACTATTCTCCCATAGATACATCCTCACATTCCTGCATGGTTAGTGGTTCCAAAATAATATTTTCAGAAGATAAATTATATTTACAAGAGTTTACCTCTGATCTTCTTCTGAATCACTTTCTAGGTAGCCACTTTCTGAATTTCCTCGAACAGGATCATCATCAAGTCCAACTAGGGCAAGATTAACCATGTCTCCACTTGAATCATCACTGGAAACTGAGTCATCATCACTCCAAGTCATTAGAGCTTTAGCTTTCTTCTTATCCTTGAAGACAGTTTGATGTTTTGACTTCAATTTGTAGCAGTCCCACTTATAATGGCCTGGCTTTCCACATTCAAATCATGTTTGATATTTATAATCCTTGTTGACCTTTTTGTTGTTGGAAAATCTGCCTTTGTCTCTTTCCAGCTTGTTCTTCTTCTGGATCATCTTTCTGATCTTCCTGGATATTAAAGCTAGTTCTTCATCTGATTCATCTTCAGATTCGAGTAAGTTGTCATTAGTGTGAAGAACTAACTGCTTCATTTGAGCAACTGGAGCTTGCATAAAACTGGATTAACTTTCCTTGATCTTGCTTTCAAATTGTTCTAATTCTACAGAAATAGCCAATTGATTCATAATATCTATAGTTGGAGAGGATTTCAAAGCGGTTATCCCTTAAGAGGAAATTAACATGAAGATACTTAGTGATGTGCCATTTATCACATTCACTAGGATACAACCCATTCATGAGAGAATTTCTAGCCTTTCCATTGAAACTGTATTTGAGTAGTTCAACCTCTGTGAGATCATCAATGCCTTTAACTTTACCTTCTTTGTGGTTGAACTCAAATGGACCCTTCTGAACAACTCTCTATGCTAGTGGCTCCCTGGATAGGTAAACTTCCATGCGACCTTTCCACTAGTTGTAGTTTTCTGTACCAAGCAAAAGAGGTGCTCGTAATCCGAGGTTCCTTCGGGATATTTGTCAGCCATTTAGATCGAATACTATTCGTGTTACAGAAAGATTAGTATACCAAAGCTCTGATACCAACTGAAAATACACCTAGATGGGGGGTGAATAGGGGAATATGGCTAATTAAGATCAGTTTTAAATATTACCCGATAATAGCTTACTGAGATTTAATAAACAATTCAATAAACTAACAATGATAGTAAGATGAGATGACTAAACGCAGTGCAGAAAATAGTACGCAGAAAACTAAGACTAATTGGCACTTTATAACCCATTTCTTTGGAAGTTTTTTTAATTCGGGTATATATTATGTTTCCCTGCAAGTTGCACCTTTAACTTTGAATTTTGCTTTATTTTATACCACTGGACCATTTTTAACTTTTATATCATAGGTTAAATCAGAAATTTCTATCCGATAAAAAAATCAAATTATAAATGGACCAAATATTTAATATGCCGATCCATATTTGCTAAAATAAAAAATTAAACTCGATTCTAGGATTTTTATTTCGAATTGGGGGTTTGATTTCAGGCATGGTTCATGAAATTTGATATTACAGATAGCTTTTACTTTTTATTTATAAATGGGGCTGAGCATTCGGTCGGTTCGGTCCAAAACTGGACCGAACGGAATAGTGCGAAAAATTAAATTATCATTTTTATTGGATCGAACCTGCCCGAAATTGTATTATGGACCGGACCGAACCGAATTGAATTATTGTATTATGGACCGTACCGAACCAAATTGAATAATTCGGTTCGGTCCGATTTTGGACCGAACTGACCGAATTTTAAAAATAAAAATAAAATTGTAATAAAATTTTGAAACAAAAAATATAAAATCTAAGATATACCTAAATTAAGGTGATAGAGTTCTAAGAGGGTATAAATATAATTAAAAATTAAAAATTATGGTTAAAATGTTTAAGATATATGTAAAATATATAATATAAAATTATAGTATTTATGATTTCGTTTATTCGGTCTATTCGG
The DNA here is from genome assembly GCF_009905375.1 of Apium graveolens. NCBI lineage: Eukaryota > Viridiplantae > Streptophyta > Magnoliopsida > Apiales > Apiaceae > Apium > Apium graveolens. Next base: position 19,977,470 of record NC_133653.1, read on the forward strand.
TCTGGATCGAAATAGTTTTTATAAGAACAGGACCGAACCGAATTTTATTTTGCTCTATTTGGTCCGGATAGAATATAACGAATTTCTGAAAAATCAGGACCGAACCGACTGAATGCTTATCCCCATTTGAAAATAACAAGCAAAAGCTATATATAATATTAAATTTCATAAAAAATTCTCGAAAATCAAACCCCCAATTCGAAATAAGAATCCTATAATCGAGTTTAGTTTTTTATTTTAACGAATATGGATCGGCCTATTAAATATTCGCTCCATTTATAATTAGATTTTTTTTATCGGATCAAAATTTTCGATTTTACCTCTAATATAAAAGTTAAAAATAGTCCTCGGGTGTAAAACAAAGAAAAATTCAAAGTTGAAGGTGCAACTTGCAAGAAAACATAATATAAACCTGAATTGAAAAAACGCCCAAAAAATTGGTTATAAAGTGCAATTACTCTTATTTTCTTCTGTTTCAATTAGTAATTTACTAAAATGTCCTTGCTTCCATTAAAGTTAACGGACATCTTGGATGGATAATCGCCAATGGGGTACAAATAGAGAAAATAATGTACACCCAAATCGCAAAAATAAAAATAAAAGTGAGTTACAAACTTCCAATTACTCTATTTTTTTATTAATTCTAGTAATTACCGATTTAAGTATTAATATCTATAATGTACTAATAATTTAAGAACAAGGGATAATTTTCCATTAATGAATTACCTTCACAAATAAATTTTTATCTTCTAACATAACTTGTGGTTTTCAACTGAGTGGGATAGTAATCTTTTATAAGCAACTAACCAAACTTGTGGTTTTCAATCGATTGGGATAGTTGATCAACATTATAGATTAATAGGAAAAATTTTAATCTAATTAAATTTTAATAATTTTATTGTAAGTAAATCCATTTCCCCAATGTGTGGCCACTAAGGAACTTTTTTTCTAAATTTTTGGAGTACAACAAAGTCTGTTCAATATATTTTATTTTGTCCCTCACTCGGTATAATAATTTATAAATTGGTTTTAAATCTATTTTTTTACCCATACAATTTATTAGTTGAATGAATTATATATAGCCGACTTAAAAAAGAAGCAACTAATCCAAATTTTGAAATTTTAATAAAAAATACAATAGCAATGTCACTAATTTAGCAAATTGAAATTATTAAAATGTACGCGCACAAAAAATTCAGTGAGTCTGGTTTATATGTGCCTTAAAAGTCCTCAATTGTTTTGAAAAAGATGAGCTCGATCTTTCGATAATTAGGCCATGTCACATTTGTTTGAAAAATGTAGGTTTATTCTAGGTATGGGACAACCTTATCTTATCTATGGCCTTTTAAAAACAAATCTATAATTAATTAACTATCTTTTTCTTTTGTTAGAAAATTTATTAACTATTTAGAAAAATATAACATACAATGCAACATACGAAATAATGTGAACACAATTACGCAAACTAAACACACAAAATCCAACGCAAAGAACTCCCACCATGAATTACACGAACAAATTCCAACCACGTACAATCAACACCCAAAAGCTCCCTTGGCTAATACAAAAAAACAATCACAATCCATAAGCTTAAAAATATGCCATAACTACTATCAAAACTATTAGATGGCAGAACACACATATTTAGTTGACACACCTTCATGGAAAACTTGGTTATTTCTTTCTTTGCAAAGGACACAATGACACACCTCATAAAGACATGGAGTTTGATTTGAATTGAAGAAGTATGATCAATATATACTCGATGAATTTGGTACTGGTTGGAAATGAACTTATAACTTGTGATTGACTATTTTCTAACTAAGTCATAACTTTTCGTGGTATACATGGCTAACTTGGTTTAATGTAATGGCGTGTAGGTACATTACTTGCAAAACTGAAATTTTGCAAATGAGTGTTAATAATGGTGATTACTGACCAACATTTACCACTGTTGAGTCAAAAGAGACAAGACTTTAAATGATCGAATAAATGGATTAGTTTTTGCTCGATTTAATTTTATCTCTACTTGTTACTGTCAAATGTCAATTACAACCATTTTTTGTTCAATTACGATTGTAGTGATAGTTGCAGCAGTGGTTTAATAACTAATTTATGTTATAGTTTTTATCCATAATTGTTCGAGATAATTATTAAGGCAGGGGGCATGATCATATTGGGTTGAACTTTTTAGGCATGATTAAAGATTAAATATCAGATTTTAAATTTTTTTGATTTTTAAAAAGAACTTAATTTGTTAAATAAATTTTTTAATATGGTCTAGTAAAATGAAATTAAGGTAAATATATACTAGGCATGTAAAAGATCTTCACATATTATTTTTTATCTTTTCACAAACTAATTTAATTTTTAAAAAATTATGAAACAATAGTAACAATTGAATATATTTCAAAGTTGTCATTAACAATACTAGTTGAATGTTATAAATATTTGAAGCAAATATTCTTAACTTTAGAGACTGATATTTTCCTATCAATCATATATAAAGCTATCGATATACAAGAAAGATTTAACTTTTAGAACAAAAATGATGACATGATCGGTTACTTATATTTCTTAAACCATCGCCACCATAAAAATTTAAATGTGAAGATGCATTTGTATCATTATTTTAAATCATTTTTGTTAATAGGGTAACAAATTTAGTCAATATTGATGATGAACGATAAATTTTTAAATATAAATATGAATTTAAATCATTGTTTCAAACCATGCTTGATAACATGGTAACAAATTTAGTGGCTATGAAACAAATATGGTAACAAATTTAGTGGTGATGAAACAAATTAGTGATATTTGTAAATCCTTAAATTTTCATGATCATGATGTATATTCTAGTCAACCAAAGTACAAAAAGAATTGGACTCTACATTCTGACTCATAAAATTAAAAATTTAACATTTACTACATCAAGACTAGATAAATTTTTGAATTGAAGTTGTAGTATGTTAATAGTTACTTTCATATGTTCTTCTAATGATGATCCTGTAAGACTCTATATAATTTCTCAATATCCGGTCCAAAATTATAAAATTGCTAGAGTAGCCAAATATGTTTGGATATGATTGTTTATCCACCTACCTATATGCCACGTACTGAATTGTGCCTAATCATCAACACAGACTGTGGTTCTTTTATCTTGGATTCATTTTGGTTCTGGAATGAATTTTTTGCACTATGGCTGCGCCTTTATCATGGCTTATTTGGAACTACTTGATTTCAATGCCTGTCTTACTATATATGTAATTTAACTTAATTAATGAGTGTGCCAAAATTTACCTATTTCGTGAGCTCCTTGGGGTCACTCTGGAATGTCAAGTACATATATTTAGTGGTTGTTGCTGCATGAATACAATGTACGGATGTTGTTCAAGAAAATCACACGTATATGGAGGGAAAATGATTATCCTACCATAATTCTCAACACAGATAGTTTGGGGATTGGGCAAACTTCTTTTGTTTTCAACTGAGGTTCTTGTGCTATCACACTACAAGGAATTTGCAATCAGACAATGGTTGACAGACAACGGTTATTAAAAACCGCCGTCCTAAAAAATCATAAAACGGTGAATTGATTTTGGAGAAAAAACAGTAGTGGGAGCTCCAAAACAAATAACGGATATCTATCTTTTTTAAACTGTTGGACAAGTTGTATCCTCTCATCAAGTCAGACAACAGTTTTTTAAATATAATGTTGTCGTAGATCTTTAACACAATGATTACAAACCGTTGTTACTATGTTAACATATAGGGATATAAGACAACGGTTTTGACATTATATTGTGTAATTGAGACAACGGTTTTTCAGAAACGTTGTCCTCTAAACCATCAAACAATGGAATGAAACCGTTGTCTGAGGAATTTCAATGGGTACCACGTATTGAGATGACAGCACGTGATAGGTGGTAAATCATTCATAAGGATCGCTGAGGTGGAGAAATGAGAGCCCTTCATTGATATGAGATTTGATATCGGCCGTTAGATCGAAAAATAGCTGAATTCTTATACAACGGTTTTATGTTAAAAGAAAAGTGTTGTCTTAGTTGGTCTCATACAAGATTTTAGATACTACGTTGTGTAATTCATACAACAGTTTTAAGAAGGGTTGGCTTAGAAACATTCATACAACTGAAGAAAACAGTTGCCTGAAATAATTATTTTATAATTTCAATGGGCACCACCTGACAACTGTAATAATTATTTTATAATTTCAATGGGCACCACCTGATCAGGTGGCACCCGATGATAGGCTGTAAATATTTTACTCGGATTTCTGAAGTGTCGGAATGACAGCCCTTCATTGAAATGAGATTAGATATTAACGGTTAGATTCAAAAAAGATGATATGCTTACACAACGGTTTTATAATAAAAAAAGCATGTCTTAGTTTATCTTTACACAATGGTGTTGCAAGGAAACCATTGTAAAAGTATTACTGTATAAAATGAGATTCCCGGTTTACAAGATTAATTTTTAAAATAATATTTTCGACGATCGACCCGTACAGATGTTGAGATATGACAATTCCAGTCATATAAAAAAATTATTAATAAATTTGAAATCCATCTTGCATGTCACGATTAGAAAATCCAGTAAACGTACCACTCCCGACAACGAGACTCGCAACCCCGATTTACAAGAGTAATTTTTTAAAATGATTTTTTCGACGATCCAACCGTACGGCTATTAAGATATATCAATTTTAGTCATATGAAAAAAATATTAAAAAATTTGTAATTCATCTTGCATGTCAGGATTAGAAAAATCCAGTAAAAGTACCCCTCCCGACAACGAGACTCGTTCTCGCATTATAAGATTGATTTTTAAAATAATTTTTTTGACGATCTAACCGTACCGATCTTAAGATATATCAATTTTAGCCATAAGAAAAAATTATTAAAAATTTTGAAATTCATCTTGCATGTCAGGATTAGAAAAATTCAGTAAAAGTACTCCTCCCACCAACGAGACTCGTTCCCGATTTACAAGATTAATTTTTGAAATAATATTTTCGACAATTAAACCGTACGGATGTTAAGATATTTCAATTTTAGTCACATAAAAAAATATTAAAAAATTTGAAATTCATCTTGTATGTCATGATTAGAAAAATCCAGTAAATGTACCCCTCCCGAACACGAGACTCGTACCCAATTTGCAAGATTAATTTTTAAAATGATTTTTTCGACAATCCAATCGCACAGATGTTAAGATATATCAAATTTAGTCATATGAAAAAATTATCAAAAAATTTAAATTTCATCTTGCATGTGAGGATTAGAAAAATCCAGTAAAGTCCCCTCCAAACAACGAGACTCGTTCCCGATTTACAAGATTAATTTTTAAAATGATTCTTTTGATGATCCAACCGTACAAAGATTAAGATATATCAATTTTAATCATATGAAAAAATTATTAAAAAATTTAAAATTCATCTTGCATGTCAAGATTACAAAAATCCAGTAAAAGTCCCTTCCCGACAACGAGACTCGTTCCTGATTTACAAGATTAATTTTTAAAATTATTTTTTTGACGATCCAACTGTAAAGATATTAAGATATATCAATTTTAGTCATATGAAAAAATTATTAAAAAATTTAAAATTCATCTTACATGTCAGGATTAGAAAAATCCAGTAAATGTACCTCTCCCGACAACGAGACTCATTCCCGATTTACAAGATTAATTTTTAAAATGATTTTTTCGACGATACAACCATACGGATGTTAAGATATATCTATTTTAGTCATATAAAAAATTATTAAAAATTTTGAAATTCATCTTGCATATGAGGATTAGAAAAATTCAGTAAATGTACACCTCTTGACAACGAGACTCGTTCCCGATTTACAAGATTAATTTTCAAAATGAATATTTCGACGATCCAAGCGTACGGATGTTAAGATAAATATTTTTAGTCAGAAGAAAAAATTATTAAAAAATTTAAAATTCAACTTGCATGTCAGGATTAGAAAAATCAAGTAAATGTACCCCTCCCGACAACGAGACTCATTCCTGATTTACAAGATTAATTTTTAAAATTATTTTTTTTGACGATCGAACCGTACGGATGTTAAGATATATCAATTTTAGTCATATAAAAAATTATTAAAAATTTTGAAATTCATCTTGCATGTCAGGATTAGGAAAATGCAGTAAATGTACCCCTCCTGACAACGAGACTCATTCCCGATTTACAAGATTAATTTTTAAAATAAATTTCGATGATCCAACCGTACGGATGTTAAGATATATATTTTTAGTCATACGAAAAAATTATTTAAATAATTTAAATTCCTCTTGCAAGTCAGGATTAGAAAAATCCAGTAAATGTACCCATCCTGACAACGAGACTCGTTCCCGATTTACAAGATTAATTTTTAAAATGATTTTTTCTATGATCCAACCGTACGGATGTTATGATATATCAATTTTAGTCATATGAAAAAATTATTGAGATATTTTCCTATCAACATAGTAATTTTTTTAAATGATATTTTCGAAGATCCAACTATATTGAGATATATCGATTGTAATTATATAAAAAAAAAAAATTTATCTTGTATGATTTTATAATGAAAATCAAATAGAAGTGCAACTCCAAAACATAATACTCTTTCTTGATTAAATAATTAATTTCTCAAAAAATATTTTTAGGTTCATCTTGCACAATGTTAATATATATTAACTTTAGTTATGTGGAAAAATAATTTAAAGTTTTCAAATTTGTTTCAAATGATTTTCTGTAAAAAATTATGTGAAATTATTTAAAATAAAAATTATTCTATCAATATAAAGTAAAATAAAAATAAGTATTTAATTATAATATATAAATAAGAAAAATAATTTATGATTTTTTCCTTTTTCACATAATTTTTGGTTTCCCCCTTTAATTTTCATTTCCCCCTCCCTTCTAATTTTCATTTCATCCCTTACCTCTCCCCTTCCCCTTTCTTAGATCTTACAGGTTCTCTCTCTCCCTACTCTTCCATCTCTCTCCCAACACTCTTCCCTCTCCTCTCTTTACCAGGTTTTGCTTAAAATCACATGGATTAAGTGTGTATTATGATGGGTTTAGGTTTGGAGTTTTTAAACCCTAACCATCTCACTCACCCAATCTTATTTCTCTTTCACAAAATTTTATATGAATTCAGCTCAACTATTTAGATTCACTTCCAATAATAGGTGGAGCTTCTCAAGTAGAAAAATGAAGGTTGAAATTTATAATCTCCTTGATTTTCAAGTTCAAAGCGATAATTTTGAGGAATATTGTTTGGAGTTCTGATTTGACCTTTCAAGCTCAGGGCATGATCATTTGCAAGGTTAGGTTCTATATTTGTTGTGCTTAATTTACTCCATGGGTTTCGTCTTTTGAGGCCTTTTAGAAGATAGAGACTGATATTTTCCCTGTCTGAGATAGTACAAGTAAAATTCTCAAGCACACTGAGAGCCTAGTTTCAATTAGAGGATCTGAACAACTAAATGAAATACTAAAGGAGTTGAAACCAAAAATCTGCACTGAAAAGTAAGCTAAATGTTGATTAAGCTCAGTTTCTTTTGATATATGGTTACATTTTCTTTTCATCTACTGCCGTTTATTTTTGCTTTTGAAATGCTAGTATTTTCTGGTTGCAAGTGCTAGAAAAAGGTAGGGATTGCAATGCATACTTAATGTGATTGTGAGGCATTCTTCTTGAAGCACTCGTTATAACCACGGAATTTTGGTAGCAATTGTTCCGGTGGTTGAAAGTCTGTACATAAATCGCTTGCCCTACATTTCTGTAATGGTAATTTTTATCATTGTCATTTTTCGTCAGTGCATATTTGCTAGTGTTACCTTTGAAATTGAAATGATCTTTAAGATTTTACCTTTTAATTAAGGGACTGCGTTCACCTGAAAATAATTTTTTTTTACAAGAGATCGAGTCTCTGACCTATGTTTGTTTCAGTTTTATGGAGGTCTGTTTGGTTGGTTGAATGTCAGAAGGTGTCTGTCTATGGTTACTTGAATACCAGTAATATTCGAGTAACTAATAAAATGGAAAAACTGAAGTAGTAGAGAGCTAAGGCTAAGAGTTTATATGTGACTGGCATTGTTTCTGTCAAAGTAAGGCAACCACATTACGAAAGATCCAACGTGATCTTGGTCCATGATCAAACAGAATTCATAACATATTAACTAGGCCTCCGAACAATACAACTCATATACTTAAACTGTTACCTTTAGTGTTCTGGTAAAATGTCCACGGAGTAGAATTAGTGTACAGACACGCAGGATTTAATTTCATTTTTGAGATAGACCTGAGTTTTTAATTTGACACGGGGTGTCATATTACCATATTACGCGGCAGATGATCCTTTTAGTTCTCTTATTTGTTGTATATTCAAGATTCTTGTGTGTATGGAAATTACTGTTGTTTTCGTTTAAATGGGATATATAAGGTAATTATAGAATTAACTTTGATGTGTTCCCTTTCATGGATTACTTTACAAATCGCCCCGGTTTACAAATTGCCTTATGTATATGTTTGTGGCCTCCTTTTATTTGGAAATTTTGAGAACCTAGCATGTAGTTTGTCAATCTTATTTTAAGTGAGTTTTATGTGTAATTCGACTTTCTTTACAGATTGTCGGGATAGATGATTTGAAAAAGGAGGTTGACAAAAGAGGTAAAGATGAACATGTTAAAAGCAGGACCTCCCAATCTTCACCAAGAGAAACTGCCAGGAAAGGTGGTATCTTTAGAAAGCAGGACAATGACAATGTCTTCATGGAAGTGAGACAGGTGACACTATGGGCATTTGTTTATTTTCAATTCTGTCTTGGTTTGCTTTTACTTTATATTAAGAGATCCAGTTCAATATCACTTTGATTAATTATATTTAGCGTATTCCATCAATTCTATTTCATCTTATTTCTGGAACCATTGAAGCATCCTTCTACTTCTTCGTTTCCTCAAATCAGTTTAATATTTTGTTACCTTTTTTTTGGGATGGGGAGGGATGAAATGTACATTTAAATTTCAGGAATTAGGCAACTACTTCCTTTACATTTTTTTATTAAATAGTGAGAAACCTTCAACAATGAAGGGCAATGTCTTAGTTTAAGCAGGGTATAAAATGACTGCTTAAGGGTATTAATAATGGCCCAAGTAACTTCTAGAAATAAATTGGACATTATTTCATATGATGGTTCAACTTCTTGCTGCATGGCCTAAGTAACTTCTAGACAACAAGTCAATTCTGTTTCTTAAAGTAAATAAGTGTTACTCTATATTATAATTGTTAGTTTCTATCATCTTTTGTAAAATATGACAAGTAAAATTTCCCTTTATTGGGTAGATTTTACCTAGTTTTGAGTAATTTCTGTCAAAATTTGCAAAAAAGTCCGTGGAAATAATAATTTTAGCATTCCCCTTCCCTGCAAGCCAGAAACATTCTTGTATTATATGTAATGAAGTTCTTGATACATGCATCAAGAAATGATCAAGACGATTCAGATGGTGAAGACTAGTAGACTGAGGGGCGGAGTAACGTGTGTGAGATGAGGAGTCACTACAAGAAAAATGCCATCAGACAACACCCATCAGACAACGCTTGACCAAAAAAGTGTTGCCCAGAAATTTTACACAACAGTTTTTTAAAAACCAGAAAATGGGTGTTGTGTGAATCCCTTTACTACAATAGGTTTAAAACTGTTGTCTAGCATATCGTATCAGACAACTGTTTTATGAGATAAGGTGTTGCTTAAATAAAAAGATTTCATCATTCCTACAATGTTTTAAAAACTATTGTCTAGGTAATCGACACAGACAAGCCTTTCTAAAGATATGTTGTACAAATGAGGTAGTTTGTACAACAATTTAATTTTGCATTGTCTGAAAGTAATGGAGATAACGTTGTGAAACATCGTTGTTGGAATGAGACAAGTGTTTTCTCAATGGATTAGTTAAGCTGGAATCAAACAACGTACTTCCATTGTGTTGTCTAAATATCACTTGACATACAAGTGTTTTTATTCTGTTGTATATCATGACATCACACAAGCGTTTTGCTCATAAAACCATTGTCACTTGTATTGGTGAGCTGGTATAATGAGAGACGTTCATTAAGAGGAGATGAGGTGGCACCATGTGATTGGTGAAAAAACATTCACTTGGATTGCTGAGTTGGTGTAATAAGAGCAGTTGATTGAAAGTATATTTAATATCAGCCATTAGATTAAAAAACGCTGCTACGCTTACACAACAGCTTTTGTTCAAATAAATGTTGTCAATGTTCATCTAAGACAACCTTTTTTCATAGAAAACCGTTGTCTGTAAGTCTGATTCTTGAAATTTTTGAAGCATTGCTTGTGATGAGGTGGCACCATATGATTGGTGAAAAAACATTCACTTGGATTGTTGAGTTGGTGTAATTAGCGCCGTTGATTAAAAGTAGATTTAATATCAGCCGTAGGATTTAAAAAAGTTGATCATCTAAAACAACGGTTTTTTTTTCAAAAAAACTGTTGTCACTATTTATTTCAGACAAGACTTTTTCATAGAAAACCGTTGGATGTTGCCTCGTACTAGATTTTTTTCCATACCCGATAAAAGAGATAATTTTTTAAAATAATTTTTTAGATGATCCAACCGTACGGATGTTAAGAAATACTTATTTTAGTCACATGAAAAAAGTATTAAAAAATTTCAAATTCATCTCGAATGTCAAGATTAGAAAAATCTGGTAAAAGCACTACTTCCCAACACGGGATTCGTTCCCGATGAACAAGATAAATTTTTTAAATGATTTTTTTGACGATCCAACCGTACGGATGTGAAGATATACTTATTTTAATCACATAAAAAAAGTATTAAAAAATTTCAAATTCATCTCGAATGTCAGGTTTAGAAAAATCTGGTAAAAGCACTACTTCCCAACATGAAATTCTTTCCCGAAGAACAAGATAATTTTTTTAAATGATTTTTTCAACGATCCAACCGTACGGATGTTAAGATATACTTATTTTAGTCACATGAAAAAAGTATTAAAAAATTTCAAATTCATCTCGAATGTCAGGATTAGAAAAATCTGGTAAAAGCACTTCTTCCCAACACGGGATTGTTGAGTTGGATCGATTTTAGTCATACGAAAAAATTATTAAAAAATTTGAAATTCATTTTGCATGCTAGGATTAGAAAAATCTGGTAAAAGTACCCCTCCCGACAACGAGACTCGTTCCCGATTTACAGGATTAATTTTTTTAAATGATTTTTCGACGATCCAACCGTACGGATGTTAGGATATATCGATTTTAGTAATACAGAAAAATTATTAAAAAAATTGAAATTCATTTTGCATGCCAGGATTAGAAAAATCTGGTAAAAGTACCCCTCCCGACAACGAGACTCGTTCCCAATTTACAGGATTAATTTTTTAAAATGATTTTTCGACGATCCAACCGTACGGATGTTAGGATATATCGATTTTAGTCATAAGAAAAAATTATTAAAAAATTTGAAATTCATTTTGCATGTCAAGATTAGAAAAATCTGGTAAAAGTACTCCTCCCGACAACGAGACTCGTTCCGAATTTACAGGATTAATTTTTTAAAATGATTTTTCGACGATCCAACCGTACGGATGTTAAGAAATACTCATTTTAGTCATATAAAAAAGTATTAAAAAATTTGAAATTCATCTCGAATGTCAGGATTAGAAAAATCTGGTAAAAGTACCTCTCCCGACAACGAGACTCGTTCCCGATTTACAGGATTAATTTTTTAAAATGATTTTTCGACGATCCAACCGTACGGGTGTTAGGATATATCGATTTTAGTCATACGAAAAAATTATTAAAAAATTTGAAATTCATTTTGCATGCCAGGATTAGAAAAATCTGGTAAAAGTACCCCTCCCGACAACGAGACTCGTTCCCAATTTACAGGATTAATTTTTTAAAATGATTTTTCGACGATCCAACCGTACGGATGTTAGGATATATCGATTTTAGTCATACGAAAAAATTATTAAAAAATTTGAAATTCATTTTGCATGCCAGGATTAGAAAAATCTGGTAAAAGTACCCCTCCCGACAACGAGACTCGTTCCCGATTTACAGGAATAATTTTTTAAAATGATTTTTCGACGATCCAACCGTACGGATGTTAGGATATATCGATTTTAGTCATACAAAAAAATTATTAAAAAATTTGAAATTCATTTTGCATGCCAGGATTAGAAAAATCTGGTAAAAGTACCCCTCCCGACAACGAGACTCGTTCCCGATTTACAGGATTAATTTTTTAAAATGATTTTTCGACGATCCAACCGTACGGATGTTAGGATATATTGATTTTAGTCATATTAAAAAATTATTAAAAATTTTGAAATTTATTTTGCATGCCAGGATTAGAAAAATCTGGTAAAAGTACCCCTCCCGACAACGAAACTCGTTCCCGATTTACAGGATTAATTTTTTAAAATGATTTTTCGACGATCCAACCGTACGGATGTTAGGATATATCGATTTTAGTCATAAGAAAAAATTATTAAAAAAATTGAAATTCATTTTGCATGTCAAGATTAGAAAAATCTGGTAAAAGTACCCCTCCCGACAACGAGACTCGTTCCTGATTTACAGGATTAATTTTTTAAAATGATTTTTCGACGATCCAACCGTACGGATGTTAAAAAATACTCATTTTAGTCATATGAAAAAAGTATTAAAAAATTTGAAATTCATCTCGAATGTGAGGATTAGAAAAATCTGGTAAAAGTACCCCTCCCGACAACGAGACTCGTTCCCGATTTACAGGATTAATTTTTTAAAATGATTTTTCGACGATCCAACCGTACGGATGTTAGGATATATCGATTTTAGTCATACGAAAAAATTATTAAAAAATTTGAAATTCATTTTGCATGCCAGGATTAGAAAAATCTGGTAAAAGTACCCCTCCCAACAACGAGACTCGTTCCCAATTTACAGGATTAATTTTTTAAAATGATTTTTCGACGATCCAACCGTACGGATGTTAGGATATATCGATTTTAGTCATACGAAAAAATTATTAAAAAATTTGAAATTCATTTTGCATGCCAGGATTAGAAAAATCTCGTAAAAGTACCCCTCCCGACAACGAGACTCGTTCCCGATTTACAGGAATAATTTTTTAAAATGATTTTTCGACGATCCAACCGTACCGATGTTAGGATATATCGATTTTAGTCATACGAAAAAATTATTAAAAAATTTGAAATTCATTTTGCATGCCAGGATTAGAAAAATCTGGTAAAAGTACCCCTCCCGACAACGAGACTCGTTCCCGATTTACAGGATTAATTTTTTAAAATGATTTTTCGACGATCCAACCGTACGGATGTTAGGATATATCGATTTTAGTCATATGAAAAAATTGTTAAAAAATTTGAAATTCATTTTGCATGCTAGGATTAGAAAAATCTGGTAAAAGTACCCCTCCCGACAACGAGACTCATTACCGATTTACAGGATTAATTTTTTAAAATGATTTTTCGACGATCCAACCGTACGGATGTTATGATATATCGATTTTAGTCATAAGAAAAAATTATTAAATTCATCTTGAATGACGAAAATAGAAAAATCTGGTAAAATCACTACTTCTAAACACAAGATTCGTTCCCGACTACCAATATAATTTTTTTGTATAATTTTTTCAACGATCCAACCGTGTGAATGTTAAGATATATTGATTGAAGTCATATACACAAATTATCAAATATAAATATATGAATATATATATGTGTAAAATAGTTTTTAATATTTAATTTACTTAAATTTTAATAAAAAATCTATTGAAATATAAGCTGTATAAGGGCAAAACATGTGAAAATTGAAGCGGCAAATGGACCGCTCTTTCCCATTTTTCCCCAAATGACACCCCGCCTTAACAAATAGTGCAGTCTAATTGCTTCACAGATCTGAATGTCTCTCTCTCATCTCTCTCTTCCTTTCTCTCTCCCCCGCTCTTCTCCATGTCTACTCTCCTGGTTATGCAAAATTTATACATACATAAATGTTTATTTTGATTTTAGCCTTTTTTGATTGATTTGTATGTTCATTTTCCCCTAATCTTCCCAATTCTAGGGCTCAAACTCAAAATTTTCTCCATTAAAATCAATGGCATCTTCACTCTCAAGAACTCTATTTTGTTCTCTTTTCTCAATATCTCGTACAAAACTATCTCATATTACTACTACAAATCTCTCCTCTCTCTCGTATTGCACTGACTCGTCGAGAAACATGTCCGATTTAGAAATGGAAAATGTACCTGACTCGCCACTTGACTCAGTAGTTGACTCAGTAACTGACAGTTCCCAAGGTGGAAGGCTCTCAGAGACCTGCTTCTGTTGAGTACTCGATCGAAAAGGGCCTCGATTACGACATTTATAAGATCTAAATTCTTCTATTTAGGGGGCAATTGATCTTCTATTGGCCGTATACAAGAGGAAATTTAAGTTTTTAGGGGGTTATTTGACCTATGGATATAAGGTATGCATACTGTCTTGAGCTGAATTCATTGTTTTCTTAACATTATCTTGAATTGAATTCATTCTTTTCATTAACTGAAATGGCTTCTTATCTTTTTGTTGATGAAAATTATGCGAGACTTATTTTTAATTACCTAGCAGGACTTCTCCCCTTAGACCTGTCAGTAGATTACTAGAGAGTAGGATGAATTTTAACTTGGTTAATAAAACTGATAATTACATTTCAGTATAAGCTTGTATTAGAAGAATCTCATTCCCATTGAACGGGTTTAAATCTCATGATTCGATTGCTAGCTAAATGAAAGGTTTGTATGACTAGTTCTTGGCCCTTAGAAAAATTGGATATGCTCTTGTGCCGATGATTGTCAGATGAGTGATGCTGGGTGTTGACCAACTTGTAATCCTCCACATGCTCGATATTCCACCAGCTGCCGAGGCATTGAATGGAGTGAAAATATAGTTGGTGGATGCTATGTTTCCTCTTTTGAAGAGTTAGTTCTTACACTCTTTGGTCGTAAGTTGTAACTTATAAATGAAAAAGAAATAATTAGAACATCGGTATAACTTTTATTTAATACCTTTCTGTATTATAACTTGTAATAGGTGTTGTTGCAACAACTGATATTGTCGAGGCATGCACTGGAGTTAACTGTGCAGTAATGGTTGGTGGATTCCCTATACGGTCTTTGTAGAGTAAATCAAAATCTTTTGTCGGGCACCCGCTCAAATCAACATGTGAGTTTCCATTCAAATCGAATTGAGTACTCTCCTCAATTCATTATATATGAGCTTGCTTAATTATGTCTGTTTATATAAGTAAATGTTTTGACATTCACTGGCTTGAATTTTGTAATTTTTCATGTACATATTAAATTTTAAAAATTGATTATGTGCACTGATGTTAATTTGGAAGCTCATGTTTAATTTTTAAAATAGGCTATATATTGGTGTGGTGTGGTCAGAGTCTTATTTCAATGTTGTCTCATGGTGGTCTAGGGAGAGGACTACAGTTGTGGACCATTGTCCTTATTTGTAATATTCATATATTCATTTAAAATTTTACATCAACTTTTTGTGTGCCTTGTAGTGATGATTTTGTTTAGTGAGATATGAATATAGTGAATTCTAAATTATTATACTTCTGCAAGTGTTGAAATTCAGAACTCATGATTCGTTGAGTTATACGATAAGATCCATGTATGATAACAATATATTTATTGTTCCTATATTGGAAAAGATGCTGAAACTAAGGTGTTCTGCTTAGTAATCTTTTAGTTTGATTCATACATCATTAAACATGTTGAAACTAAGGTGTTCTGCTTACTAATCGTTTAGTTTGCAATTTGCGAGATTTAATACTTGATATCACTTTTTAACGTGTTGCCTTGATATCATCACTATCTTTTTTAGCCAAAATTAAGGGCTGTTATTTTGAATAATATTATTCTCCTGGATATACAATCGTTTGAAATGCCCATTCTGTAAAACTTTTGTCTTAGAATGCTAACCCAAACTTATACCTAATGAAAATGACTACTTTTTGCAATACTATTTTCAATTACTTATAATTGATAACTTTGTGATTTGTCATGTGCCTACATTTTTGCATCTTTAGATCAATGATGACTATTATTATGTTGATTATTAGCTAATATTGTGTGACGCCAAAAACATGTATTTTATGTTGTCACCAAGTGAGGTGGAGGAATGGTTTTAGAACCATGCATCTTTTCATCAGGAGCAGGATTTTGTTCTCTAGTTAGAGAAAATGAGGCCATGTGCCTAAGCACTATACATTATTTTGTTTGAAACTCATAGCCACACAAGCGACAATATATATCGTGTCATGTACTTGACAGTTTTATAACCTTTTAGTTAAAAAGTTTTTCATACAATATATTTATCATCTAGGTTCAGCTTCTATGGGTCATGTTATGATTTCTATTCTACAAGAAGCTATAGGTAGCTGCCCTTATTCTGTATTTGAAATAACCCTGGGTTTCCTTCTCAAAGATACTGCTTATGATGTTGTTGCGTACTAATACATGTTCTTTTTGTTCCTTAATCATTTTTACGTGTTTTCAATGATTGTTTGGTTAGAGCCAGTTGTGCTGACATTTGAATTTTTGTCACAGTGAATAATCAGTGTTATGCCGAGAAACAAGCTTTCGACAAAGTGAGTTTTGACCTTCTGGACTTCCAAGTGAATCAAGTTGGGGAAGTTAGTGCACACCAGAAACACCAGCAGTTGCATAAGAAAATTTAAAGTCGTTACAAATGGTAAAACTTGAAATGGACTTAACATCATCTATGCTACAAGTTTGTGATACCATGAAAGGCAAGGAGGAAAGGAGAGGCCCAATTGGGAATAAGGGGCAGGTTGATGGATTGTTATTTTTTGAAATTTTTATAGCATGTTCATTCTAAGTGTAGCTTATTTTTATTTGGATATGGAAAATTATTCTTTTGGCTACATGTAGAACTTTTATTTGGATATGCAAAGCCAATGAGGGCATTCATCAAAATACTTGTTATATTTTTTATGAGACAATACTTTCAATATCCAAGTTTCATAAAAAGCATTGTATTTTTTAGAACTAAAACAATATTTCTAATAACAAAAATCAGTGTCTAAAAAAAATTAAAAACATTGTATGCAAGGTACTCGAACCACACGTTGGGAAAGGATAACCGTTGTATGTAGTAGTTCAATCCATACATTTAGAAAAAAAAAACTGTTGTCTGTAGACCATGGTTACAAGAGTTTTCTTAGCTCATTTTTGTTGTGTGTTTGGGTACACAACAACGTTTATATGACACAAAATATTGTATTTCTTATTTTAATGTCATACTATTAGTGATAATATACACTAGTGTTTCCTGACTTTGGGAAAACACTTGAGTAATGTTACTTGTTGCAACGAAAACTATTCAAAAATGTTATCTTTTCTGGATATAATACAACGGGCTTAATGACATGGTCGTTGTCTATGTAGACTCACACAACAGTTTTTTCCTGTTGTCTGATCCATGTAAGAGGACGGCGGCTCAATAGTCAACGGTTTTTCAGGGTATCAGATAACGGGCAAAAACCGTTGTGTGAGCCGGTTTTCCTTGTAGTGAGTGTTTGGGTGATGTAGTAGTGATCAGTGGGATAATTTAGGTAGAATAATCTGGAGTAAAAGTTGATTTATGCGTGCCAATAGAGTGAACATTCTCTTGCTTTTTAGGCAAAAACAAAGGAATATGTACGCAAATTAGTTATTTTGTACCTTAATGAGAAAGTTTAGAAATAGATTTGAAGTTATAGTAGTAATTCTTCTAGAGAACCTTTGTATTATAAATTTAATTTTAATTTTGAAATAACAATTGAATTAATATAATATCTTTTTATTTTAAAATTGATTAATTTTAAATAATGAGATTAAATTTGTAAACAGTTGTGTGAAACCCACTTAAAAAATGATGAAAACCATTGTATGTCTTACTACACATTTTTTTTTTAAAAAAAACTGTTGTATTTTCATATTCTTTGCAATGGTTTAAATCTTTTACACTATTGTATTTTAAATAAAAACCATTGATGACAATAATTTTAACTAGTTAAAAGAAGTTTATAAAGTGTTGTTTATGATAAGTTAACAACAATGGTTTTTCTACAAAACCATTGTTGTTAAGTAAGGTAGAAAATAGTTGAATAAAAAATGGTTGTTTAAACAATATCATAACAATGGTTAATATAGAGTACCCATTGTGAATTCTTGATTGAAATCAGTATTAAAAAATATTGTTGAATCTCGCTTATTACAAGTATATAAACAGCCGTTATCTAACCTTCGATTACACGAGTGTTGGATAGATAACAAAAACTTTACGTGTCACACAACAGCAAAAAAACAGTTGTATGATTGCTAATATGTTGTAGTGACATTTGTAGTGTACATCCCTTTATTTACTACTAAGCTACTGTTTTTCTATTATAATAAACTACTCATTTTTGGTTGATAGAAAAAGTGATTTCTATTTATAACCAATCAATTATTTTATTTGTGATATTCTGTCATAAGTTATAAAAAGTATTTGCAGAATAAGTATTTCTGTCTAAAATTATTAATTCATTTTTGATTAAATATACATGATTTGTCAATTTGGTTTGCAGATCAAACATTTACAAAATTCAAATATCATGGTAATTGTTAAAGTAAGTTGAGAAATATTATCATTTCATTTTCTTGTGTAAAAAATTATAGGACTTTAAACAACCGAATTTTTTAGATCGGTTGGTTGTTGATCGATTTTGACACACGATCATAAGAGACTATTGTGATCACTTATTTTAAAACTATTTTTTTCTCGTTGAATTTGCTGAGTAACGACGCCTTAACTTTGCCAAAGACAACTTCTTAATTTAAACTATATAAATCCTTAAATTTTATAAATTATTTTTGTAAACTTACATTAAGTATCATTTTTACAGCAATATTCCATTGACATGTAAAACACATTTACATAATCATGAATAATAAATTCCAAAAATTAGTGGAACAATTTCTATTTTTAAATAACTAAAATGAAAGCGTTTGTGGCGGAAATTTATTTGTAAACACTGAGCTGATCAACCATAAATGATGATTGACTTTAAATTTGTCAAATAGTGTATATCCAAACATTATATATAGATATATATGTATCGTGACAAAAAAAAACTATTTATGTTCAACTTTGGTAAAACGTTACATAATTATTTTATTAGAAATAAGTGTTTGTATCAATTTGAGTTCGAATCATTTAAATTAACATCTTACTTGTAAGATCCATAACATTTTAGTCCAATCCAAAAACTAATTATGGAGTAAAAACAATACTTTCTTAATTATATAATCTCATGAATGGTGTGGCTCCTTATACTGTGATAATAAAAGGGTGCCCTCTCTTTAAGACTATATAATATATCATTCATTGTTTTAGAAATATTTATGGCTGTCATTTTCTCAGTACATAAATACTTTTCCTGAATTTTAGGCCATGTAAATAAGTTTATAGAGTAAGTTAAGGTTAAACATACATCTAATATGTTAATTAATTAATTGAATTTTAAAAACCTAACCCTATATTCTGGGAAAACAGCGGAATGACTATAACGGCGGAACAAACGAGGTGGACCACAGTCTCACTGGGGTTTAAAACAAACAACAGCAGTTAGAAATAAGAAATTGGTGACATGGCCGTGTTTTATTGGGAGGAACACATGCACTTTTCAATGTGTAACTTTCAATATACAATGTATCTGGTCATTCTATCTCTACATACAAGAGATAATGTGTATTAATATTATAGATCGCACTCCTGTCTATATTGTGTTAGGGCTCATTTCAATTTCACATATAACCATCTCAAATGTTCTGAATATCTTTAGCTGCAAAGATCAAGCTCTACATCTTTCGAAGATATTTCCAACTGAAT
Organism: Apium graveolens; assembly: GCF_009905375.1. NCBI lineage: Eukaryota > Viridiplantae > Streptophyta > Magnoliopsida > Apiales > Apiaceae > Apium > Apium graveolens. The sequence goes on from NC_133653.1 coordinate 19,997,470, forward strand.
CTGATTTTGATTGTTTGAAAGGTATCATTTCTTATATTAAATTGGTCAATACATATTTATGTGTGTATATATGAATTTACATGTGTGGACGTGTGAATTGAAGATCAAATGTAAGTGTTTAGCAAACTGAATATGCTAAACACAATTTTGGCAATGATCTCCTAGGTTACATACATATGTACCTGTATAATTTTAATTGTATTTTGTTGATTTTTCATTGTTCAATTGATTTGTTCCATTTCTTCATGTTTAATTTATGTTTAACCGCATATACTCTCGTCAAATATTTGGTTGATTAATTTGAGTTCGGAAATTGGATTACTGAATTTTGAAAGTGACGAGGAGACAAAGTTTTGCTTCCAAGTTTATTTTTTGAAAAACGGAGATATTAAGATATGTACGATATTATTAAATATTTGATCGTATCTTTTTTTATTTTTTAAGAATTTGATATTGCGGATTTCATATCGAGATTTTCATTATAATGTATTTACTTTTATGGAGATGTTCGTATAAAGATTATTGGTAGTTTTTGTTAAAACACATGAAATATATGATATTTGATATGGATAAAAATATCATCCTAATTATAATATTTTATTATAAAATTTTAGAAACTGAAACTTGTATATAAATTTTGATGACTAAACACATTCGCACACCGAGATAAGTTCGGAGAAGGGCAATCACTCATTCTTATAAAATATATGATATCTCAAATGGATAAAAATATGACCCTAATTATAATATTTTATTATAAAATTTTAGAAATTGAAATTTGTATATAAATTCTTAATTTATGAGTCTCTTTTGATAGCTAAACACACTCGCACACCGAGATAAGTTCAAACTGTCCACATAGCAACGTATGTGTGTTCCTTACAGTGATCAAACCTATCTCTACACTATAAGAAACAGAGTAATTTCCGACCGTCATGAATCCGATGACTAAAGTCAAAGGTTTAATTTATGTTAAGTTTGCAAGTCCGATGTTGACGAGGGATCTTATAATTTATTTGTATGACACCATGATGAATAAGTATTGTTAGATAAGTTGGGTTTGCAATCAGTAGTATATTATCGGTACATTTCCTTTTTGTGCTATAGTAAATTTCCTCTTTCTTTTCTCTACGTACAAGTTTTGTATTTCCTAAACCAAAAATCCATACCTTTTGTAAATTTTTTAAGAAAAAATATTTATTTAGACATCCTTGCCTAAATCTTTATTTCCGATATGCACCTAAACAATAGAACGTATTTTGTTGTATAGACGGTAATTAAAGATTTTTTTAAAACATAGAATCTTATATTCTTAACATACTTTTTTCCTTCTTTTGATGGTGGACTCTTGTTATAAATATTCACTTTTTCCTACATAAATATCATTCGTGATTCCAATAAAAATTTATTTTGTCTCAAGTGGTGCTATGGTTTTAGTTTAGAATGAAGAAGAAGCGTGGTTATACTTCTATGGAAGGTGCCCCAAAGCGTGTGAAAGAACTTGCCGACATAATAGATTCATCATCAACAGACTCAATGAATTCAGATGTGCTACGAAAAGAAGAGAAATTAAATTATCAGCCTATTTCGACGCGGTATCCCTCTTTCCCCTTGTTTATATGCATCTCACTTTCTCGCACATATATCTATGTGGATATAATGTGGACTTACCTTTCCTGCACATATATAATGCATACTATGAGACATCTTGAAAGTTTAATGTTTTATAACATTTTTGTTATTGAATAATATTTGAATCAATCAAGGAGTTGTCGTAATATCCGAAGATTTAGAAAGATCTTGATTTCAAATTATAATATCTCTCGTAATCGAGCCCTCCCATCCTCTTTTTTAAAATTTGTTTTGTACTCGATTTGGGCACTCTATCGGTGCTGGAACAGTTGTATATTACATTTTAACAAATTCAAGCCTTTTCAAATACCTTGAGATTTTTAAAGAGTTGTTACTAAATAATATATTATTGTAATGCATAATAAAAAAAAATTATGTGTATGGTCAGGGGGTACGTGGCTGATGTGAGAAATGAAAACCCGATGGCTTGCATCTCGGTCAATGGTATAAATGAAAGTACAAGGGAGCAACAACGAGGATCACTAGATATTTCGTGTCATAGGTGGCGGCGATGTAAAGCTTGTGTCCGTGAGATTTCCCCTTCTAGTGTTGATGCTGTTGATAAAAAATCGAACGAACTAGCAGATAGTATAAAGTCATTGTCTTTAGACTCAGCAAATTCGGATGTGAACTGTCAACGTTTCTCGATGCGGTACTCCTTTTCCATTAATTATATTTTCTTAGGGGATTAAACAGACATGATTTTCGTTAAACTCGTTCGAGTTCATCCGAGTATGAGTTCGATAAGTTCATTCAATATCTCTTATCGAACACGAATTCGAACAACATAATTTGTTCGAAAATTTAATGACCTTAATCAAGTTTTCAAGATGTTTGACTTCATGTCGGTTTGTATTCAACTCGAGTTCGACTTATTCGTTAAACTCGAGTTTGATTCGACAAAAATAGTTCTATATAAAATATATATTATTCATAACTTATATTTAATTAAATTTATAATAATTTTAAAAGAAATATTATTTTTACAAAAATTTTAAATTAAATTTGAAGTAAAAATTACTTTAAAAAAAATATATAATGTTCATTAACAGTTTGTGTTGGGTTAATCTCTATACATTCGTGAACAATTTGTGTTCATTTCGAATATTATCGAACTCGAGTTCAGACGAGAATATTAGTTCGGTAAAGTTACACATCATTATTCGATATCTTAAAATTTTGTTTGATTTGGTTAAAAGTTTATCTGAGTTCAATTCGTTTCTATTTTGCACTTTTAGCATATTTTATATGCATACAAATATTGTACATCATATCATGCATATGGCCTTGAAACAAATATTTCGTCATAAAATTTTGTATGTGGAAATTAATTATTTCACTAATTATGACTATCTCCGACACCTTATTACAATTCTAGGAGGTCTTAATTATTGAAAATGGTATCTTTCTTGTTTGAACCCTCCCACCATCTATTGTTTAAATTAACTTGACATTTCTCCAACCTGACACACTTTAACTTAACTTTTATTTTGTTTATGCACTCTATGAGTGAGAGTGAGTAGTGTTAAATTTCATTTTTGAGTTTATAAGTTAAGTCCTTTCTTAAAATGTTTCGAGAGAGTTGGTTCTCAATAGAATATGATAATAATTGTTTTGACAATTTATAATTTAAGGCATTTCCCAATGATATTTGTGACCAGTGGGTATGTGGCTGAAAAGGCGAATATGAACCCGAAGGCATGCATCCCCTTCGATGGAATCACTGAAAACAGATGGGAGCAGCTACGAGGATCACTTGATGTTCCTCAATATAGGTGGTGGCGCTGCAGATCTTGCATACGTGAACTTGTCACATCAAGCACTACTGCTCAAGATTTTTCAATTAAGCTTAGGGTTGATGGAGGTAGATAGACTTCTATCATGTTTACTTCTCTTTTGTTACTTTAACATAAACGGACACACACACCTTATTTTTGACAAGATTCAAACCTCGATGAGGCTAAACCAAGAGGTGTTGGGTTACACTATCATGTTTCTATATATTTTGTTTTTTCCTCCAAATATAATTTGCATTTAAAAAAGTCTACATCGAAATCTTCTTTAAATTGTTGTTTTTCAATTATATATTGTTATTAGATCTATAATAAAGGTTAATTGTGGATAGGTTCCCAGAAAAAGAACAATATTAAACCTGCTGCTAAGGACGTAAACAAGGTCGACAGTATTGGTGAAAGTGAAACAGAGATCCCATATAATGTTTCACTAGAATTGCTAGCGAGCGTAGCGGTAGAAATGACATCTGATCAACCTCAACTACTGCGAACCTCTGAAACTTCAGGTGCACTTATATCCCTATTTCTAAACATCATACACAAGTATGTTCTTTTAATAGCTATTATATAATGGTCTGGACTATGTAAATCAACATATTCGCTTTCTTCTTTTAACATTGGATTATATAATCTTCTCCCAGTACCAAAAAGCTAAATTAAAATTAGAAAAATGAAATTGATCAAATTATAAATTGGACAGCTGGAATTTGAAGGAACACTTTCTGGCTATTTTCTCCTAATTGTATTTAAAATACAATTAATAACAATTAATTATGCCAGGTATGGGAACTGATGCTGTTGTAAAAGAGGGCGCTAAAGCTTTGAATGTGTTCACTGATGTGATTGACAGTGACGACGAAAGAGAGTATAAAAAAACCCGTCCATTGAAAGAATTGTTATGGGTGGAGAATAAGGCACCTGCTGAAACAGGAGAAAGGCCTTCTTCAAGCAATGGTAATAATACCCAATATACTTTGCAGTTAAAAAAACTCTACATCTAAATCTTCTTTAAATTGTTATTTTTCAATTATTGTTATTCGATCTATAATAAAAGTTAATCGTGGATAGGTTCCCAAAAAAAGAACAATACTAAACCTCCTGCTAAGGACATAAACAAGGTCGACAGTATTGGTGAAAGTGAAACAGAGATCCCATATAATGTTTCACTAGAATTGCTAGCGAGCGTAGCGGTAGAAATTATGACATCTGATCAACCTCAACTAATGGAAACCTCTCAAGCATCACAGAGAAAGGACACTTCATTTGAGCGAGAAACTTCAGGTGCACTTATATCCCTATATCTAAGCACCATATACTAGTATATTCGTATAGCTATTACATAATGGTCTAGACGATGTAAATCAGCATATTGGCTTTCTTTTGACATTGGATTATATAATCTTCTTCCTAGTCCCAAAAAGCTATATATAAAAAATTTGAAAAATGAAATTGATCAAATTATAAATTGGAAAGGAAATTGAATTTTAGGACCAGTTCCTGACTATTTTCTCCTAATTGTAGTTAAAATACAATACTTATCTAACTAGCAACAATCAATTATGCCAGGTTTCGAAACTGATGTTGTTGTAGAAGAGGGTGATAAAGCTTTGAATGTGTTCACTGATGTCATTGACAGTGATGACGAAAGAGAAAACAAAAAAACCCGTCTAATGAAAGAATTGATATGGGTGGAGAATAAGGTATCTGCTGGAAAAGGTATCGCAACTCAAACTCTGCAACAAACAGGGGAAAGGCCCTCTTCAAGCAATGGTAATAATACCCATTCTGAGGTCCAAGTAAATGATCATATATTAATATTGTTTCCTCATTATACATTGTTAACTTGAACGGTCTATAATTAAATGTCATCTTGACGTTCACAGGACAAGAGTTCTTTAGAGCTCAAGGGAGCAGAAAAGCAAAGAGATCTTCTCCTTTCTTGCCTAATATAAATCCAGTTTCAACTAAGCATGCAAAAACTACTGGTAAGTGTTGTCACCGTTTAAGAAAATGTCTCAGTCACAATAAATGTGCTCCTTTTAATTGTTGAAGCCATAATTATTTTCTCAAATTAAGTTTGTATGAATGGTTGCAGGATCTGTTTCTCATCCACTGATATCCGGGAAATCAAATTACCAGAAATAGTTGATTTAAGTTGGAAGTCACTAAAAGGATGGAGGATGGGCATGGTTGGACACAACAACAATATCATATCTGCAATGGAATCCCCTAGCCAGATGGGAATGTCCTTTAGATAGGCCATTAGTTATTAAAAAATTATTTGTTTGGATACTGTTGATAACTAAAAAATTTTAGCAAGTGTTCAGATTTGTTTTATTGTAACTATCCTTAGTTTAAAGGTAATTGAATTATTCATAAATATTTAAGTAACTGAATCATTAAATATGAAAATAAAAATATGATACAAATTGTTATTATATAAGTTATTATAATAGAAATAGCAAATAAACACAATATCACCTAAAAAAAATGAATATTTCAAATATTACTCTCATACACACACATATTAAGTGCATTTAAGTGCATGATTAAATTACATAGAAAATGTTTGTTTTAGAGGATTTAATAGAAAAATTGTAATTGATGAAAGTAATCACATCATTATTAATATATGGTTTAAGTTTTATTAATATATGAGTTAAGTTAAATATCACATGACTATATTCATTTTAAAATTTTATCTAATAGTTATTTTCAGGAATACCAATGAGAATTGACTAATATTCTTTAAATTTTCCAATTTTATATCCGTTTCACATGCAATTATGGTGAACGCTAAAAATTATTTAAAAAATGATTTGTCATAGTGGATTAAACAGAGAGAATTAAAATCTCTAATAATTTTTCGAATAACGAATATATTTAGATTACAAAAATTTAAAGCAATAATCAATAACATTTCATAGCGATAGAGTATAACTGTAAGGTGGGAGCATCCCTAGCCTATCTTAAATTTTGTTGAATAGGTAGAAACATGTACTCCAATGATATTAGCTATAAAGATTAGCTATATTCAAAAATTGTATTTTTGTTTATATTTTTCCAGTTCTCATATAAATATTTTAAATGATAAATAAATTTATTATATATTTTAATTTAATAAAAGTGTTAATGAAATATAAATTTAATGAAAATATGTTGAATATAATTTCAATTTAATAAGTATTAAAGCTCAAAATATATAAATCATTTAAATATGACAAAAAAATAATTGATAAATTTGTAATATATATTATTAAATATACAGTTATATTGTATTTTATGATATTAGATTTATTACTTTTTTATAAATGCCAAAAAATAATAAATTTGACTAATAAGAATATAATATTTTTATACTTAATAATATATAAGCTTAAAATATTAAATAAAATAAAATAAATTAGTCCATATGTATTAAATAAAATATAATATTAGTATATATGCATTTATAGTGTATAAAGCTCATATGTACATGATACAATATTACTAATGATTCTAGGGATCAAGAAATATAGAAGATAGGATAGATGATATTTATAATAATATAGAAGATAGGATAGATGATATCTAACAGGTCTCATGGACATAATTTTTATCAAATATGTATATGACATTTTAACTAACATATGAACATGGTGAACAACGTTGGAGATGTTCTGAGTGATTTCCGTTGGATGATGCTATCAATAAGTTATTTTTAAATATAACAAACACATGAACAAATATGTCATGTGGTGTATGAAGTGGTATGGTGGTATTGTGGTTAGGAAGTTAGCCTTCAATTTCTAAATTTATAAAATGTCTTAGTATTTATATAATTATGTTCGGTCAATTATATAAATAAATCTATGGAAGAGTTTTGTTGGGTATAATTCTAACGACACAGCAACAATGGGAAGTTATATATATATATATATATATAATGACAAGAACAAGGAAAATAATCAAATAACCAACTAGCGAAACAAAACACGAAGGCAATAACAAACTATAAAGACTGTAATTGACAAAGAAAGTAAAGAAAATTTATATCTTATCGCTTTCCAATTTCTGATAAGAAGAATAACACAACAGTTGAGTCGCCAAACCCTTCAAGAGGACTTGACTGTTTTTGAAGAGATTATTGCCCCCCACTTAAGCTGTGATGGAATGCAGGAATATCGCTTTCAGGATAAAACAGCAACAGATCAATCTGTCCACAGAACCAACAATGATCAATGGCGACTTGCACCTCAGTTTGCCCATAAAACCTATGCAACTCATATATGTTTGCGAGGTAGGCACAAAGACTTGTGTCATATTTATCTCAAGTGTACCTCTCAGTATATAGGCATCTCAAGTTACTCTTCTTCTATTTTATTCGATGTGGTACACCAAGTAACAAAACAGAAAAAGTAAAAAAAATGGGTTTTCCTTATTATTTATATTATATCCTGATTAATTAATATTAATATTACAAAATATATTCAGAGTATGATTAAAATAATCCTTACTCAATATATTTTATATTAATAATTAAATAATCAATATAAATAATTAAACTTGTAATACAAAAGAAAAATATAATTGTTCCCACTAGCACTACGCCACACAAGCATTCGAATTATGCTAGTAGTTGTAAACAACACTAACACAAGATGCTATATAAACTCAATATCTTTCTTTTACAATATCAATGTAGGACAAAATCCCCATATCCCATTTCAAACAAGCAACTTTGTCGCAATATATTCATGGATTCCACTAAGAAAATATCTTAGATCCAAATATGAAAGTTTAAGTCCTCATGTCAAGGAACAACCTACAAGTGTTAGCTTCCGGATATCATATCAAGAACATATATAAAATATGTCTCAAACTTTCAATTTTCTAACAATCCCCCACAAATCCATAATCAAATTGCATACGAGATTTTATACATGACATGTTTTTTCAGAGTCGGAACCCTTCCTGGTTTGAACCCTCCTAAGTCCTCTACTTCGATGGCTACCAGATACAGACGGAATGTTTCACCTTGAATCTTTATCTGTTGGGTGTAACCACACTCCGTAGACGATGACAAGTCAAAGGCTATGGTGCCAATCTACGGCTTTGAGACGTTAATGGTCATGTCTCGATCCTGTTTGTCGAATGTTTCGAGGAATAACCCTTTCTTCTAATTGCGACCACACAATTACATTCGCTTAGCTGGGCATCTCAAGAGATGTACTGATATCATCTCGTTAAACGACTAGACCCCATTCAGAGTTCAAGTACCTCTTAAGGTTTATAGGGGATAGACTCAGATACATAAGTATCTAAATGTATATGGTAGAGGTAGTACCAATTCATCCTTACAACTTGTTATTACCATATTGAATACACTTCGAGGGATCTTGTCTCAGGTGTATTGGGTTCCCATTATTGATGAATTATGATGGGTTACCAGTCCCATTCCCAACCTCGACTTAAGGACTATAGCATGCTGAAGCCCTTTAGTCAGCGGATCAACTATATTATCCTGAGTTCCTATAAACTCTATAGCAATATTCCTATAAGAAACAAGATACCTTATAGACTTTAGTCTAACTTGGATGTGTCTATTTGTTTTAGCATTATACTTTACACTTATGACTTTGTCGATAGTTGTACAGCTATCACAATGAACATAAATGGCAGGAAGCGGCTTTCTTACTACAAGTAACATACTCATGAGTCCATATAACCATTCCACCTCCGTCCCTGTGGCATCAAGTGCAGATAACTCAGCATCAAAAGTAGACCGAGTCATCAAAGTCTGTCCAGAATACTTCCAGGACACTGCTCCACCCGCAAGGGTAAACACATATCCAGTCACTCCATTAGAACCAGATTTCTTAGCTATCCAACTTGCATCACTGTACCCCTCGATTACCCCCGAAAATCTCTGGTAATGCAAGACAAGGGAAATAGTTCCCTTCAAATATCTAAGAACTCTATCTAGTGCCTCCCAATGAGTCTTGTTTGGATAGCTTGTATATCTAGCCAACTTATACTCAGAATAAGAAATATATCGCCTAGTCACATTAGCAAGATAATGCAAACTCCCAATAATCTGAGAATACCTTAACTGAGACACATGAACTCCTGAACTATTCTTGACTAACGCAACTTTTGAATCATATGATGTACTAGCGATTCTACAATTTGAATAACCGTACATCTCAAGTATAGATTTCTCTATATAATGAGACTGTGACAAAATTATTCCATCAGTTGACTGAGTCAACTTGATCCCAAGAATCACACTAGCCTCACCCATATCCTTCATCTCAAAGTGCCTCTTCAATAAACTCTGTGTCTCGTTAATAATCTCAATATTGGTTCCAAACAATAAGATATCATCTATATACAAGCACACGATCACACAATCATTACCTCTAACCTTATAGTAGACACACTTGTCACTTTCATTAACTAAAAACTCAAAGTCTAAAACAGTTTTATCAAACTTTTTATGCCACTCTATGGGTGTTTAAGGCCATATACGGACTTGACTAGTCTACATACTTTCCTCTCATTACCAGAAGCAATAAATCCCTCAGGCTGATCCATATAAATCTCTTCTTCACGGTCACCATGAAAAAAAGCAGTCATTACATCCATTTGATGGATTATAAGACCATGTAGAGAAGCCAATGCAATAAGCATTATAATTGTTGTCATTCGGAAAACTGGAGAATATGTATCAAAATAATCAATGCCTTCCTTTTGCCTAAAACCCTTAGCAACTAGCCTAACCTTGTACTTATCTATTGAGCCATCAGGGTTTAGCTTCCTCTTGAAAATCCATTTACATCCAATAGTAGAACATGCAGGAGGGAGATTAACTAACTCCCATGTTCCGTTTGAAACAATTAAGTCAATTTCACTCTTTATAGCACCTTTGCAATGCCTTGACTCTGAAGAATCCTTCGTTTAACGGAAAGTTAAAGGCTCATCCTCGACATTGTAAGTGATAAAGTCACTTCCAAAGTCCTTGACTACACCCACTACAAGAAATTTGACTTTTTTCTACTAATTTTAAATGTAGGTAAAAATACTAAATGTGTAGGTAAAGATATTTACAAACAAATATTAAATTGGCAGAGATTAGTAGGTAAAGGTTGGTGGAGAAAGGCTATTTACCAACAAATTTATATATTGGTAGGTAGTAGATTTGCGGACCGCGCATTTTGTATAATTCGTTCCAAGTCATCAGTTGGCCTGTGTTTTACCTATATGGCAATGATGATCCATCTGGAGTTCGTTGATTGGTCCAGGTGTTACCGTATGATTTGAGCACATGGCATTTTTCATTTTATAATTAGCAGGTTAAATATTCAAATAGTCATCCATGTGGCACCTTCAAAATTGTTCAATTTGCATCCAAAAACTGATCCAAAGCAATTTATAGGTAAACATATTTGGTAGAATAAAAATAATAATTAAACAAATTATAAACCAATTATTTTTTTAGTAATTATTTTTAATTGCTCCCAAAATGATTTTTTACAATGCAAACTTCTCTTGATCACAGAATTACACCAAAAGAATAAAAAAATCACCACTAGTATAATACTACATGATATTTTTAAAGTTTAGGACAAGCATTACATATTTTCAGTATTGCATTTGTCTTAAATATCTTGAACTTGTTCAACCACTGCAAATTCGTAGTATCCTTCTGCCTTCTGTAGTTTGGCCCATATCCATCTACATTTACTCCTTTAGTAAAATTGTAGTCATGCTGAAGCGTAAATATTCATAAATAAAGTTAACTAGTCAGCAACCTGAATTTGACGACAAAAAATGATCATTTCATTAAACTAAAATATAAATATATAAATAAACAAGTTAGTTTGTTCACAATTTTAAACAAGAAATCAATATAAAAAATATCATGCATACAACTAAGTAGTGGAGAGGCATAATATGTTGCGGGTTCAACGATGAATGTTCTGCAACTAATTAACAAAATTACTTGTATGCGCAACTCACCTTTGATTATCCACATATAGCAGATGTCAGGCTCGCCAATAAAGTAAAAGATCAGATATGGAAGCCATGTTTGAACTTCTATCATAAAATTGGTATGAATATAATACAAAATGATACATAAAACACAGAGACCTTTTATCAAGCACTTATACTACAAACAAATTTCAATTCACTTTTTATAATAAATGGACAAGATATACATCAAAACTACCATCAAAACAATATATATATAAAAAGAATAGAAGGTACGATATTCTCAGAAATAGAAGAAGAACATACAGCGATATTATAAATCTTTTTTCTAGTAATTAGTCATAGAGCATGGAAGAATCAGTTGGAGATTAAATCCTGCAAATAAAAAAATGAATTTGTAAAACATGTTGAAAGCAATTAGATAAAAGTACAAACAGAAAACATTCTAACTTTTAAGATGGTTTAGATGGGCTACAAGTCTTGCACCTGGAGTGAGAGGCTGTGGAGCCAATCCATATTTAACCCTTGTACTGATTAACCAGTGCCCTTGTAGTTGTAGTGCAGCTTTTAGACACTAATATACGGATAGTGATAGACGAGGCAGTTATACAAATTTTTAGGGGGATAATTTTTTTTCAATCGAAAAAGGAAGCGGGATTTTCATTTTAACTTTGGCCTCCCAATTGTTTAGGTTGCTAATATGTTCCCAGCTTGTTTTTAATATAAATCATAATAATATAAAAAAGATTCATTAGTGCCTCTAACTCAAAATTTAGGAAAGTAGTCTAATTTCGTTTTTAATTTAGCTAAAATTCTAACTGTACAAAATATTTTTCCTTATCTAATTTTATTTTACATACTTATTTAAGAAACGCATCTAAATTATTATATTAGAAATATTATATTAAATAAATTTGTCGAAAATCCGCTAAGTACATAATTTGGTTATTCAATCAAGACGTTATATATAATGTTAAAAATTATTGTTAAAGTGATTTAAAATTCAATGACATAAATGATACATTAAAATTATTTTTTATAACATTTAATGATAAAAATGATGGTACATCACACTAATTATATTCAAGTAGAAGCTAATTTCAAGATGTCTGGTTCAAGCGACAAAATATTACGTAATATCAATATGAATATAGAGCGGATAACAATTTTAATGTACTATACAAGATCAATGTAAATGATATTTTTCATTCATTGTAAAAAGTCCAAACTCGATGCGGTAAGCTTGTGTTGATATTAAAATTCTTAAAGAAAAATTTGTATAAAAAATTGTTATATTAACAAGTTTTTATTTTAAAATTACTGTTAAAAATAGTTTTGATTTTATAAAAAAGGAAAAAGTGCTATTATATAAATCACAAGAATGATTGGTAATAATTTATATTATTAACTAACCAGTCGCTCTAAAATTTTAAAGTCATAGAAAAAGATCCAAACATGATCTTATACTCTTTAACACTCCCTTTTTAAAATTTTAAGATTGTAAAAGAAGGTCCGAACACCATATTATGCTCTTTAACACTCCTCTCAATTGTACGATATTTTTCGCTCCATGTTAAAGTATCGGTCTATCTAAAATATGGAGGTGTTAGAAAAAATCTCTCTCACTCGAAAACCCATTTATATATGGGTCTAAAAGTGAATCACGAAGGTTCATATGTGAGATATTAATTTATCTTTCGTACTTACAATAAACTGTGAAAAATATACGATGGTAGGAATCGAACATGATTTTTTTTTCCGGACTCTAATATCATGATAAAATTTGCTCTCAAATTTATACATTATCTTTCATAATAATTTCAAATTATGGTTTTTAATTAAATTTTAGATTTTATTTGTTTGATATAGAATTGTGTTTTAGATTGTTAGGACAACGTTAACAAATAATTTCAAATTAAGACAAAAAATGAAAGATAGTTTTGATATGCAAGTATGCAACCAGACCCTGTTATCCTAGGAACCTTTGACAAATTTAATAATATTAAATTTTAAATACTTGGGCCAATCGATACATTTGAGCGTAATGTTTGTTAGCATTATATTAGATGAGGTTTTAGAAAATAAAAGTGCGCAACAGTTAATTCCATAACTCAGCATCTACGGTTTCTCGTCATGATGAGTCATTTTATTTGATAACTTGTTAGATTATATATAATAAAATATATAAAAATTATTGAAAATATTAATTTTTTTAAAGTAATTTTGCGATTTTATTATTTTTGAATTTTTTTGGAAAAATATTAAATGAAATAAAATTAACGGGACATGCAATTAGTTGAATCAAGTTTTTGATTGTGTTTGACATTGTACGAGGTTGCATAGAGTTATAGAATCTCGATAAATTGATTTTAATAATTAAATAATAACTATAGAGAATATTTATTAAATTATTTAAATTTTATGCAAAAGTTTATTATTATAAAATTATAATAAAATGTACGTACTTGGCATTAACATCTCCCGTGAGTATCATAAAAAAACATTCAACACTCAATAGTAACATGTGACATGTCATAGAGTCGGTTATACATGGCCATAGTATAGAGTAAAGTACACCACTTTGCAAATTTATAGAAGGCTATTTGTTTGACATGTCAACACATTCACATTTAAAATTGAATGCTTGTTTTAGAACTCGATGAAATTTGACAAGTTTTGGGCACTAAGAACTTCCCTCCCAGCGTATAAAGCATGTAAAACTCGTTAATCCCTGCTTCTTGTTGATACTTAACTAAAAAAGGGATAAACTAATATTTGCTTACCAATAACTTTTACAATTTTTTATTAGTAGATAAAAATGATATTTAGCTACTAATATATATTAGTAGATAAATTATTGGTAAGTAAAGAACAAATTTCTTGTAGACCTTTGCACGCGTACTCCTTCTAGGTTCCTCTACTTCGTTAGGAGTAGAGCTACTACAACGATCCACCCTCACATTTGTCATCTTTTCCATATGATCAGGAATATCAATCGATGTGTGAGTGGGATCATCCTCAGAACTACCCAAAGGTATACCAGTCTTCATTGTGAAAACTTCATCAAAGAAAGTTGCATCACGAAACTCAACTATCGTATTCTCCACAATACCATTTAAGTCAGATTTTAATACTAAAAATCTCATAGCAGTTGTGGTTTCAAGGTAGCCCAGAAGGATACAATCAATCATTTTCGGAACCAGTTTCTTTCTCTTGTGTTCAGGGACAAGCACCTTAGCAAGGAACCCCCACACACGAAGATAACTCAAACTTGTCCTATGCTTTCTCCATAATTCATATGGTGTATTGTCCATATGTTTCAGAGGGACTCTATTTAGAATATGGCAAGTCGTATTCAAAGCCTCTCCCTACATGTACTTAGGCAATCCAGAATTAATTAGAATACTGTTAGTCATGTCTTTAAATGGTATGTTCTTTCGTTCTGCCACCCCATTAGACTCAGGTGTGTATAGTGGAATAACCTCGTGAACTATACCATTGCTTGCACAAAATTTAATAAACAAGGTACTTGTATACTCACCACCTCTATCAGACCTCAAACGTTTAAGTACTTTGCCAGTTTGTGTTTCAGCTTCATTTTTTATACATAATGAATTTATCTAGTGCTACATCCTTATGTTTAAGCAAATAAACATAACAATATCTACAACAATCATCTATAAAGGTAATGAAATATCTACAGTGATCCTTAGTCAACACACCACCAAATTCACATATGTCTGAGTGCACTAAATCTAACAAGTCTGAATCTCTAACAACATTATAAAAAGGTTTCCTTGTTTGTTTAGCAGTTACACACACTTGACACTTAGATTTCTTATCAATGGCGTACTTTGGAATCAACTCTAAATTCATCATATTCTTTAGAGCACCAAAATTTAAATGACCAAGTCGTAAGTGCCACAAATCACATTATTCTACACAATTAATAGAAGGTGCAACACTATCATTAATTAAACCATCCAAAACGGGTTCAACATTTATTAAAAACAAACCATCAGACAAGTAACCCTTGGCAAAAAATGTAACAGTATGAGTAATAACTACTTTATTACACTTCAAAAAAGTTCAAAGCCATTTTTAACTAAACAAATTCCACTTATAATATTTCTACGAATAGAGGGAACATGATGCACTCTAGTGAGAGATAGAATCCGCCCAGAAGCAAACTTTAGGTTCACGTTTCCTATTCCAAGAACTTGTGCAGCACTAGCATTCCCCACCATCACTGTCACTCCATTACTCTGTTGATAAGATACAAACAAACTAATATCAGCACAAATATGTACATTAGCTCTAGTATCAATCAACCACTCGTATGATAGATAAGTGGAAAGTAGTACAGGGTTGTAAGTAGCATACCCATCATCGGTTCCAGAGGCAACAACCTCAACAAGGACCATGTTAGCTACTGACCCACTCGTGGTTCCAATTCCAAGAACAGTATTTGCTTGAGCTACCACTCCAACTTTCTTAGCTTTCTTACTTGGACAATCCTTACTCCAATGACCAACATGTCCATAAGACCAACATGGTTTGTTCGCCTTTGATTTCTTAGCCTTCTTCTTGTCAGGTTTAGTGTTAGCCTTCTTAGTGACTACCTTTCTTTTCTGTCCTATAGTCACTACATTCACCTTCGAGCTCCCACGTTCCACAGGCAACACATGTCCCTGTTTGGACTTGTGCTGCTCTTGTACAGAGATGTCCAACATCAAGTTAGTCCATGTGATCTCTCCTTTCTGTCTTTTCATGGAGAGAGCAAACTCTTCCCAAGACTTAAGGAGCTTTTCAATCACAGACATCACTCAAAACTTCTCGGGAAAGACCATATTGGACTCACCCATAGCATGAACCAACATCTCAAACTCATGAACCTGTTCAGTCATGGATTTCCCATCCACCAACTTGAAATCAAGAAACCTAGCCACATAATACTTCTCAAGACCTTAAGAATCAGTATTATGGGTTTGGTCCAGCTTATCCCATAAGACTTTAGCAGTATAGGTATCTGATGAATAAACATCGAACAAGGTGTTCTCTAAGGCTGCCAAAATGGCTGCCCTAGCCACCACATCCTTCTCAACCCATTAAGCATAAACCTTAACAGATTCAACTTTTTCTTGATCCAACCCCGGAGGATCATACTGTACCACTAACCATAGACCCCTAGCCATTAATCAGAGCTTCATTTTTTTTCTTCCAATGAGAAAAAGAAGCTCCACCACTGAATTTATTAGGCATACCCGATAAATTAATTGGCCGGGGAAACGATACGTGGTCCAGTCAATGGTAGTAGTACCACGAGAACCAGAACCAGTCTCAACAGTTTTAGGAACACCACCAGTTTCGTTAACCATCTTGCTAATTAACTATATATAACTATAATCTCTTCAAGATTGTTGGGTATAATTCTAACTACATAGCAACAATGGGCAGTTTTATATATATAATAACAAGAACAAGTCAAATAACCAAATAACAAACTAATGAAACAAAACACGAAGGCAACAAAAAACTATAAAGACTGTAATTGACAAAAAAAGTAAAGAAAACTTATCTCTTATCGCATTCCCAATTCTGATCAGAAGAACAACACAACAGCTGAGTCGCCAAAATCCTTCAAGAGGACTTGACTGTTCTTGAAGAGATTATTGCCCCCACTTAAGCTGTGATGGAATGCAGCAATATTGCTTTCAGGATAAAACATCAACAAATTAATCTGGCCACATAACCAACAATGATCAACGGCGACTCGCACCTCAGTTTGCCCATAAAATGTGTGCAACTCATATATGTTTGTGAGGTAGGCAGAGAGACTTGTGTCTTATTTATCTCAAGTGTACCTCTCAATATATAGACATCTCAAGTTACTCTTCTTCTATTTTACTCGATGTGGCACACCAAGTAACAAAATAGAAAAAGTAAACAAAATGGGTTTTCCTTATTATTTATATTATATCCTGATAAATTAATATTAATATTACAAAATATATTCATAGTATGATTAAAATAATTCTTACTAAATATATTTTATATTAATAATTAAATAATTAATATAAATAATTAAACTTGTAATAAAAAAGAAAAATATAAGAGTTCTCACTAGCACTAGGCTACACAAGCATTCTAATTATGCTAGTAGTTGTAAACAACACTAACACAAGATGTTATATAAACTCAATATCTTTCTTTTACAATATCAATGTTGGACAAAATCTCCATAACCCATTTCAAACAAGCAACTTTATCGCAATATATTCATGGATTCCACTAAGAAAATATATTACATCCAAATATGAAAGTTTAAGTCCGCATGTTAAGGAACAACCTGTTAGCTTCCAGAAATCATATCAAGAACATATATAAAATATTCCTCAAACTTTCCATTTTCCAAACAAGTTTGACTTTGAATACAAGAGTGACGAACAAGTTGAATATAAGGAGTATAAATTCAGATCCGAGTATAAATAATAGAGTTTGTAATTATATTGGGTAGGTGTTTCATTTATTTTTTAAATAAATAAACATATTTTATATTTTCTCGAAGGTCTTAACAAATCATTCAAACCGAAATAATGCTTGTATTAATAATAGTATAGTATAGATTACAATTTCTAAACTTATAATCTTTTAATTTATTTTTTTATTCATCTTTAATTACTTTGATTATTTAAATAATATTTGGAAGAGTTTTAAATAGATGAGTTTAGGAAAAACTTTGTGTAAATAATATAGCTTTTATTTGCTAAATAATATAAAGTTTTTCGTCATGTTGGATATGTGCTTTATTTATTTTCAAATAAATAAACATATTTTAGATATTTTAGAAGTATTTAACAAATTTTTAGGAAGACCAAACAAAATCATATTTTATTTATAATAGTATAATATAAACTAGCATACCATGTAGGTTTGCACGGGTCACGTTAATACTTATATATTTTCATTCATATTATATTTTGATAAATATATATATCTACATATTCACTATTTTAGAGACCCAAATAATAAATCTCTTAATCTTTTCACTTAAATTGATCCCTAACTCGAAACTGTATTTTTGTAATTTTATTCATCAAATTACATCATAACATTAATATATTTAAATAAATATAAACTAATTATAGATTTATAATAAAAAATAATAAAACAATTTGAAAGGAGGGTGGGTTGTGGTCATAGTTTAGCCGCATCAAGCGGTACCGGTTTAGATGATCTTTTTTTTGGGGATCTGTGCGGTTCTTTTCCCATCCTGTGGATCAAGGTTGTGATAAAAGCCTCTTTTATAAAGCCAGTTTCTACAGTAATTTAATTTAGTAGGTGTATATGATTATTTATTTAATAAATTTTATTTTTTTAAATATGTAAAAAAAAGATAATTAAGATAAGTAGGTAACAGTTGAACCATATTATCCCATATTCACATTATTAGGTGTGCTCTTAGTTTAGCATGAAAGACTTTGTTTAATAGTTTAGTAATTTAGGATGTGTGTGTGTTTGGTATTGCTGTTGGTGACAGCAACAACAGCTTTTCGTTGAAAACAGTTAAAAAAATATTTGATAAAATTTAAAATCTGCTTTTCGGAAAAGTGTTTTTGGCCTAAAAGCTGGTATTAGAGAAAGCAAGTGCCCCCGTCCTTCTAGAAAAAGCTGATTTTTAGCTGTTGCGGGAAGATATTGATTTCACCATCAAACTTTACCCAAAGCATTGTTTTAAATTTTCCAATTTTATATCCTTTTCACATGCCATTATAGTGAAGGAATAAAAATTATTTAAAAAATGATTTGTTATGGTGGATTAAACAGAAGGGATTAGAGCATGTCCAAGCTTCAGCTGTTACGTATAATACGTACGTGTTACCATATTATACCTAACATGTAAAAAATGAAATACTCCAACGGTAACACGTATAAATTTAGATAACCAAAATCCAACGGTACCCTTACATATAAATTTATCAAAAAAATATTCAAACAGTCATCTGATTTTTAATTTTTTACATCAAAACATATATTTATCAAAAAAATTATCAAACAGTCATCTAATTTTTAAAAATGGTTGAATTTAGAAACAAATACAACGGACTAAATACGAACGAATTTAATTACAACCGAAAATGGTTGAATTTAGCCGCACAACTTAATTCAACCGAATTTCGTCTATTTAAGCCCCTCCTACATACAACCAGATTATTACAACCGACACATATTACAACTCTAAACGATTGTATTTAGCTGCCCCTCCAAAATGCAACCGCCTAAATACAACCGTTTTTAAATATTACTGATTTTAGTTGAATTTAGCCCGCCAAAAAAATTGGAAGGAACTTTCCCGCCAATGGAATTTTTCAACCAAAAAAATTGGAGGGAAAAATCAGCTCAAAATTTTAAAATATATAAATATTGCTAAAATATGTAAATAGACATTAATAATATATTCATCTTAGATCTTGTAATTAACTTTTTATTATTTTTACATATATTTAACTATTTTTGATTATTTTTACAAAAGTTTATTACTTTGTAATTAATTTTGCTAAATTGAACCGCAAGTGGTCGGTTTGGTAAATTCAACAACACTCGGTCGCATTTAGGCTTGCCAAAAAATGGAGAGAATTTTTCCGCAAACAATTTTTTTTTGACACTAATAAATTCAATCAATTTCGATCGAATTCGATTTTTGAAAATGACGGGAAATTTTCGTAAAAAGGTAGAATAAAATTTACACGAAAGTTAAATTTTAGTTCTTGCAAAAAAGATCATTATGGTAAAAGAATTTTCAAATTTCTTTTAGTTGTTGCATAACAAAAATTGAAAATTTATAAAAGTGGTTTGAAATATGTTTTTAATAGTAACTAGAGATTTTAGTTATATATTTATGATTCAAGTTATAATTATAGTTTGAGTTTCAATTTATTTTGTATTTGTTTTAAGTTATATTCCAACCATACGGATTTGAATATAGTCAAAAATAAAAAGTGTACGGAAATTGTCAAAAAATAAGTAATTTGAATATTTAAACTTTACCTATTTTTACAAATTTCAAGATAAATATATTTTAGTGATATGATAAAAATTTATAAAAAAATAAGTGTATGTTGGTTTGTTATTTTAATAGTTAACTAGTAGTCTCATATTGATATTAAAAAAATATATGACGATCCAACCATAAAGATGTCAAAATCTATATATTTTAGTGATATGATAAAAATTTTAGAAAAAAATAAATGTATTTGGTGTCCTATTTTAATAGTCAACTAGTAGTTTGACGAGTAATTCTTACTAGTGTTTAGTCCCATACCGATGTTTTAATTTTTTTAAAAATTGTTTATGAAGAATCCAACATTAAGGATGTCAAGATCTATATATTTTAGTGATATGATTCAATTTTTTGAAAAAAATAAATATATTTGGTATCATATTTTAACATTCAACTAGTAGTTTAACTAGTACTTCTTACTAGTGTTTAGTCTCATACCGATGTTTAGATTTTTTAAGAATTGGTTATGAATGATCCAACCGTAACGGTGTCATGATCTATATATTTTAGTGATATGACAAAAAATTTAGAAAAAAATAAATGTATTTGGTTTTCTATTTTAACCGTCAACTCCTAGTTTGACCAGTACTTCTTACTAGTGTTTAGTCCGATACTGATATTTTGATTTTTTAAAAATTGTTTATGAATGATACAACCTTAAGGATGTCAGGATCTATATATTTTAGTGATATGATAAAAAATTTAGAAAAAATTAAATGTATTTCAGTTCCTATTTTAATAGTCAACTATTAGTCTGACCAATACTTCTTACTAGAGTTTAGTCTCATACTGATGTTTTAATATTTTTAAAATTGTTTATAAATGATCCAAACATAAGGATGTCAAGATCTATATATTTTAGTGATATGCTAAAATATTTAGAAAAAAATAAATTTACATGGTTTGCTATTTTAACAGTCAACTAGTAGTTTCACCAGTATTTCATACTATTATTTAGTCCCATACAAATATTTTGATTTTTTTAAAATTGTTTATTAATGATCCAACCTTAAGGATATCAAGATCTATATATTTGAGTGATATGATAAAAAATTTAGAAAAAAATTAAATTTATTTGGTTTCTTATTTTAGTATGACCAGTCCTTTTGCTAGTGTTTAGTCTCATATTGATGTTTCGATTTTTTTCAAAATGTTTATGAATGATCCAACCTTAAGGATGTCAGGATCTATGTATTTTAGTGATATGATAAAAATTTTAGAAAAAAATAAATTTATTTGGTTTGCTATTTTAACAATCAACTAGTAGTTTGACTGGTACTTCTTAATATTGTTTAGTCTCATATTAATATTTTATTTTTTAAAAAATATTTATTAATGATCCAACTGTAAGGATGTCAAGATTTATATATTTCAGCGATATGATAAAATTTTTAAGAAAAAAATAAATGTATTTGATTTCCTATTTAACTAGTCAACTAGTAGTTTGACCAATACTTATAAATAGTGTTTATTCCAATATTAATATTTCAATTTTTTAAAATATTTATGAATGATCCAACCGTAAGGACGTCAATTTATATGTATTTTAGTTAATGATCGAACTGTAACCACGTAAATATATATACGCAAAATATTAACTAATTTAAATGTTTATATCTTAGTTATTTTACAAAATTAAATTTAGGGGTTGAGATTTTAACCCTAGAATATTCCACCTATTTGGAATTAATAAATAATGATCCAATTGTATCGATGTTAAAAAAGTTAAAAAATAGTTCTATACAATATTTTAAGAATTTTTAATCACTAAATTTTAATTATTGTAACAAATAAGGTATAATTGTATAAATCCCCACATAAAAAATTTAATTATCATAACATAAAATTTTAAGTTGACACTCCTAAATTCAACGGAATAGGTTTTAATTTAATGCCATGTCAGCGATCCGTGTGAACAAGATCCAACGTACCAAATTAACTATAAAACTTCGTAAAGATTACTAATCAAAACAATAAAAATAAAAAACTATAAAATAAAATATTGTTATATCCCTCTGTTGAGCCGAAATCTCAAGTCCGAGTTGAGAAACCCCCATCCCCCTCTTTCTTTTCTCTTCATTTTTCAAGTTAAAAATGAGATGGGTTTTTAAATTTTTAAGTTCCATTCTTTTTTTTAGTTGTGGGTTTATATTTAGAAAGGGTAAAAGAGTATGAGCATCGAAAATTTGAGGTAAAAACTTAGTATTTGTGTATAGTTGAATTTGGATTCATTTTTCAGATTTTGATTATGATTCTCTGTTTATATTTAGAAGGGTCTGATGAAGGAGATTAAAATTGAGTGAAATGTCGTGGAGTTGAAGGGATGATTCCATCGAGTGAAATGGGTTGAGGTGTTGTCGGAGAATTTGGGAGATCAAATCGGCGTCGTTTGAGGGTTGGAGAGAAGGTATGAGTTGGGGTTTTATTGGGGGTGAGCAGAAGAAACGAGTGAGGAGTGGTGAGAAGTGAGTCATGTGGCGAGCTAGAGATAAAAGAGAACAGCAAGACATGGTTGTTTTTGTAAGTAGTAATTGGCTAATTGCTTGCGGGACATGGTTGTTAAAATCGGAAATGGGTAGTATTAGATAGGGAATTCAACATTTTATGTAGTAGTTTCTGGCGAGTTCTTCTTTTTTTTTTGAAATTGACGTGCGTTAATTCAACCATATTGGGTTATATTTAGAATCATCTCTTTGATCAAATACGGTTGAATTTAATAATTGGGCGGGCTTTCTAAATTTTTTCATTAAATTTAATTATTTGAGTGGGATATTTGAATTTTATCTGAAAAATTAAATTTGACCGAAAGCAGTTGTATTTATCCGGTCATATTTAAACGGTTGTATTTATCCAGTTGTATTTAGTCGGTCATATTTCGTACTAAATACAACCGAAAACGGTCGAATTTAGCTAAATACAACCGATTTTAAACCGGTTATATTTAGCCGTTTTTTTGTAGTGTCTTAATGTTTAATCGGGCTTACACAATATATAATTTAACTTGTAGTTAAAATAATATATAGACTTTCAATAAATGTATACCAATTTTATAGTTAATTTCGTTAATTAGGGTAATATGTAGTTGAATTTGAGATTTTGAAAGTGTGAATATCTAGATTTTTGTTGATCTCTTCTTGCATTCTAAATTTTTTAGGCCTATTTAAGGCCAGTGGACCAAGTATGAGGGGATTGTTTATTTCGGATCAATTTTGGACTTTGGATTTTTGGTACATCTCAACTAACAAGAGGTTCGAGATATGTAATAAATTAGGCCCAATATTTTGAATTCACCGCCTTGATATTATATAAATGTGAATAACATATTATCAACAACATAAGTAGTTTCCCGCAAGGGTTGGCTCAGTTGGTTGAAAAAGTGGATAACTATCCTCTTCGTCACAGGTTCGAATCACATGGGAGAAAAATTTATGATTATGCCTCTTGAGCCACAGATTGTCGCTTAAATGCGGTTTACATTGGTTCACGGGGTTTGCAGGATATTGTGTGAGCCCGTAGGGTTTACCTAGTGAGCACCCCAAGAGTAGCGGATGTGGGTTACCTACGATAAAAAAACACCAGTAGTTTTTAAGCTGATTATAGAGTCATCTTGATTTAAACAATGCATATGTGGTTGAACATCCAAACCCGCAACTGATTGCATAACAAATTTAAACATACATAACATATATAATTTTAAAAGCACTATGCACAATGATATGTCAGAACATGACTAATAATACAATATATTGGGGTAACCATTAAAAATAAATTATTCACCAAATATTGGATATTTGAAAAATAAGTATATATCATTTTTGTTTTATCTCCAACATTACATAAAAGCAAATTAAATCAATTGAAAACATAAATTAAATTACAATATGATGCAAATTTAATATAGGAATGACATCACATTGGAAGAAATAGTTCATGGACAACAAAACATTGGATTCGCCCTTGAAGAAAGGCCAAGTTTTAGAAACAAATATTAGATATTTCATAAATTAAAAGATATTGAATAAATATATGTTAACAATTATTGTTTTTTTATTTTAGGTTTTTATGTTACAATACAGTTCATATGTTGATGAACATTGATATAAATATCATTAATAACGATTTCATGTCTATAATTGAGTAAAATGTACTTATACATCCAAAACATGCATACAATGTATTCTCTATTATATATATACACACTACTAGTTAGAAACATTCGGACAAATAATCCCTCTCTCGGCTCTCTTTTCTCTCTCTAGCCTCTCTCTCTTTCTCAACTAGAGTTTTGAGAGTCGACTCTCAAATCTAGGTTCATACCCTCCACTTTTTTATTTTTCGGTCCTTCCTCCCTCTTTCCTCTTCGTTCTTCCACACCATCTTTTTATCTGTTTTTCTCAATAAAATTAAGATTTAATCCTTTTTGGATGAAATCTTGTTTAGTACCTTGTTATCAAAGCTGTTATATGTCAATCTTTTGGGATGTTAATGTTCAGTTTTGATATTTCTCTGTATCCTGTTACGGGTTCGGTAATTTTTCTAAGGAGAATTTCTATGATATTTTGGGAGATTCCTAAAACTCGCATCAAATCTTAGACGGTGGATGATATTGCAAGAGCTTACCTTTCACAACAAAAAATTGTTAAAAACTCTGAACAGGGGACTACAGATGATGCTTATATGAAGGTCAATTGTAATGCTACTATTTTCACAACTGATGTAGGTTGGATTACTCAAGATATCATTATAATATATACATTTTAGATTGAAGAATTTGCATATCCTAAGTGTTAAGCGATCTGAAAACAAAACAGCTATTTGTTTAGCTTATTTTTGTTTCACAATCAGATTGTATTTGATAGTTCGGAGGTTTGTTCTGACTCTATCTTAAACTTGGAATAAATTATGCAAAATACATATATAGATATCAATCTTCCAAACACACTGAAATTTCTAAGATTCTTTAATTGAAAAAAAAATGATTATTTTAATATTGGTAAAAATGCAAATAAGATTCAAATCCTAAATAATTATTTATAACAAAATCAAAAAATTAATTATCAAATTTTATACAATAACAATCGTGAAAGAAAATACTTAGTCTAGATAATTTAGATTTTATGTCTATAGGCAGTATTCATATATTTTTAAAAAAACACATAAACATGGAATACACAAATTTGAATTGAAGTCATGAGGCAACCGAATTTAAAATAATAAATTTACACATATTATTTTTTATAAATTCGTCTGTTAAGCTTTCCGCTCTACCGATCATGATTATTTATTCATAATTAATTGGTGTGAACTGAGAAAAAAGAAATAAATAAAAACATTTAAGTAATACCATAATCATATATAATCCCTATCTAATAATCAAAAATTAGTTTAGATCTAAATTAGTTTATAGTATAGCTAGTATTTAAACAAGAGTTAAAAATAAAATCAAATATAAAGCATTAAAATTGAAAGTGAAGATATAAAGGAAGACACAAAATATAACGATGAGGTTTTTGTTAAAATATCCAAATTGTATTTTTTTGATATAAAAATACTGTATAATGGACATGAATTATTTCTTTTTCAATCTCTTGTGCATGTTTGTGCATGTTTGTGCAATTTTATTAAGCTATAATTGGAATATCCAACGGTAATTTTTACTGTATTTTTGAAAATAATTTTGCAAATATGAGTATTATGATAAATTTCTTACAATATATATTTTTTTCAACAACATACACCCACGAACAATGCACAAAAGCTAGCTGAATACACAATATTAAATTTATTAGAAAATGCATCCTCGAGAGATTCTTATCTCTAATTTCTGACATTTAGGAGAAATAACAACGAGTGTAAGTTCATAATTTTATTAAGAAATATGGACTCGTTTAGGATTTCTTAAAAATGAAATTTATGACTTAAAGTTGAAAAATGACATATAAGTGATATGAATATCATAAGTGATAAGCTATCTAGGTCTTTGGATTATTTTATATATAAGTTATTTATGAGTTGATTATGTGTAAATCATAACTTATAAGTCATGATTTTTTGAAAGAAAAAATTAAATGTAAATTACAAATTACATAAATTAATAATTTTAATACCTGAAAAAAAAAGAGAAAATTTAAAAATAAGGATAATGATCTCGAAATAAAAAAAAATTGAAACTATACTTTATAATAGTCTTAAAATGTGTGTCAAATATAAAGTAATCTTAAAATGTGGGCCAAATATAAAAAAGAACCGCAATGAAATGAGTGGCTCGTGAGTATATTTTACCATCTCAACAAAACTCGAACACTCTAAATTAGTAAGTAGAAAAAAACAATAGCCCCTCACTAATGAACAAATGCAGTAAAAGCAAATACAATGAATTAACGTAATTTACCTAAATAAACAATAGCCCCTCACTAGTGACGTGGCATGTTGACGTGGCATGCCACGTCAGCATGTTGCCGTGGCACCAGTGGGTCCCACATGTGTGGCCCAAAATGCTGACGTGGCACTAATGGGTCCCCCTTGCTAGCGTGGCAGGTGACATGGCACTTCAGCTGTTGCATTTGCTTTCTGGTATTGCAATATGTTATTTAGTGTTGCCTTAGTTATTGTACTATTCTTAAAATTTATTTGTTATATTAATGTTCTAATTTTTTTTAAATAATTTTTAATTGATCCAACCGTATGGATGTTGTTTCCTACTAGTTTTAGAGATGTGTAATTTTTTTTTAAAATAAATATTATATGACGTGGTTTTTTAATAGTCAAACACCGGTACACACAAGTTCACATTACGTAGTCTAGTTCCGGGTGGTGGTTCTATTTTTTTAAATTTTTTGTTCAACGATCCAACTGTACGGATGATGATACCTACTAATCTTAGAGATGTCTAAATGTTTTTTAAATTTTTTTTTTATAGCGTGTGTTTTTATAGTAGTCAAATTACGGTCAACACGGGTTTCTATAACCAAGTCTTGTCCGGAGTGATGATTCTATTTTTTTAAAATTTTTGTTTAAGGATCCAACTATACGGATGATGATACCTACTAATTTTATAAATGTCTGATTTTTTTTAAAAAAAATAGATTTTAAATCGTGCGTTTTTATATAGGCGGCATATTTCCCATGACGCCCTCAATCTCGGGGTTAGGAAATGAGGACTCACACACCTCTAATCTAGCAATTAAGTAAGCATAAACCCCGATTAACTACTAACAGGATCAACATGATAAAGTGAGACAACATTACAACTACCAATCATGAAATATAACTTACAAATCCAAAATATTATTAAATAAACAATATCGATTCCGGCTGGGAACCGACAGATAACCCATTGTATCCTTAAACATTTCCTTCTAGGCGCGAGCTCACTCTTAATTACCACTACCTGCTCTGGCAACCGGAAGCCCTCAACACGGTAGGGACCACCAAGTACGCTCTTACGAGGAGTGCGCCTAAGCCTGACCATCTTCTTGCTTAACTGCAATGGTTAGATTAAAACAAAACAAATGAGTATAAAACTCAACAAGTAACTATATAGTAGTTCTACAATATCAATTCAAAATATGCTTTACCAAACTCAGGGCATTCTACTTTATTTGATCTAGGTGGCAGATTTCCAACTTTTGGGTTAAGGAAAGGTTTTGAAGGATAATGTAGGGCTTTCAAGGAACAAGGCTCAAAGCAGGACGAAAGCCGACATTCATCACAAATCATTAAAGGATCATAATAGATCTTTCAAAAGAGGAAAGCAACAGTATTTCAATATATGGAATCAATCATATGATCAGCAAATTCAAGAATCCGGGTTCTCGAGCTTTAAGCTTCACAATAACATAATCAACTCTTTTCAAAGCAATATAAACCATTTTCATTTTCAAGAATCAATTTACTGAACAGAAAGTTTCAGTTCCCTTTTTAAATAATCATTTAAAACCCATGATTGGATCACTTTATCTTTCCATTTCATTATATACGGGTGATCAGCCCGTACCGACCTCTATTCTGGTCTTTAAGGTACCAATCGGCATAATTTCAGCCTTAAGTTGGACTAGCCCCGCTAGCCTCTTACCATGACTGAACTAGTCCCACTAGCCTCTTACGTCCCAATCCAATCTATCAGGAATTCATTTGGAAAACCTTGAGTTGGAAAAACAAATAGGTTTTCTAAAATTCATTTTATCATTACCAAGAATATGATATCATTCGGACTCTTTCAAGTCGAAACTCATTCTTACACTACTAGAAAAAGTAGAATAGACATCGCCTTTTAGACATCGGTTGCTCCTGGAGCCGATGTAAAAGGTTTTTTAGACATCGTTTTTAATCAACCGATATCTTTTGTTAATATAGACACCCATTTTTTTAGCCCAACCGATGGTGTAAGTTTGTTTTAAAAAATGATTCAGCGCGCCTCTCCATTTCTCCCCTTAGCCAAATATTTCATTCCCTCTCAAAACCCCCCCCATTTTTCCTTGAAATTTTTTAAGTATCCAAATGTCCCCCTCCCTTATCTAAAACATAAATAAAAAATAAAAAACATTCATTTCTATCTCTTTCAAACCAGCTCTCTCTCTTCTCTCTATTCTCTCTGCTGAAGAACTTGATTCAATTCATTGAGTGGAGAACTCGACTATCTATGCTCTTTGTGCTCGACTCTCTCTTGTCCCTCGATCCAATACCTCCCTCCCCAAACCGGTTCTCCCCAACTCCGCTCTTTTTTCTTCGGAGATTGAAAAAGTCTTAAAGAGGTAAGAATCCAAGTTTAAAGCTTAAGGAAACCAAAACTTGAATTGGGTAACCTTTAAAATGTTATTTTTAAATTAGGGGTTGAATCTGAAACCTAATATTTTAATCAGTTAATTTCAATTAGTTTAAATAGTTGATTTGGAACCCTAATTTTTTTTAATTAGTTGAGCACTTGTTTGATTTGAGCATGTTAATTTTTAATTAGTTTTGTAATAAGTTGAGTAATTTTTTGAATTGTTTATGTGGGTGTCAATTTTAATGTATATGCTTGTGTATATTGTGTCAAATGCATTTTTTTTAATTTTTCTTTACATATAGTCATGTTTATTTTTTGTGGTAGGGAGTGAGGATAATGTTTTGTTTTTTATTTTAACTTTTGATCAAGTGTAAATTTGGAGTCTTGCAAGGCAGTAATTTGGAGTCTATATCATCACCTAATGTAAGTTGTTACTTAAGATTCTCTACTAGAGAATCTTAAGGCCTTCCAATCAATTGTATGCAATTCAATATCTTGTTTTTTTTCTCTTCATTTTCCCCTGTTAAATTTTAATGCGGACAATTTAGATCTGTATTCGTGTGTTGATGTTGTGATTATGAAACGGTGCATTTTTTATTTCAGAAATGGTGTTCTTTTGGAGTGTTTCGTTGCTAAATAAGTTGCGCTCTCGGGTTGTGAGTTATATATTAGTGTTGTTTGATATTTTATGTGATTCATATATGTTTAATTTTCTGATTTATTTTTCACTATTTGTTTTGACAGGTTCAGCAATCCAATCTCAGTAATACAGTGCGTTGGTTTCAAATGCAAACCTCGACTTCTGATCTCATATTTGACTCTTTTTTCTCTGTTGCTTGTTTATTTATGTAATAGTTGCACAGCGTTTGTTTATATGCTAGTTTCTGTGGCACGAAAAGAATGCATTCAATTGTTCCTCACCATCCAAATCATATGGGAGGCTATCGAAATAAATAACTTCCCTAGCTGCAGTGTAGCATAATTGGACTCTATTCTTCTGAAAAAGAGTCATCTGATAACCAATATGGAGGAATCAACACTGGACATTCTAGTTGTTTTTCCTCCTACATACGTAGCTAGTTGGACAACTGTAAAGGTGCAATTCAGCTACCTTGTTCATAAGACTATCTACCTTGTTTAACAGATGCCTGATGATTACATGAAGAATAGATGCTTTTGACTGTTGATAAAACCTTGCCTATGTTGTGTTATGTACTGACCGGTCTTTGTCACAAATCGTAATTATGATGTTCTTTGATCTTAGTGGAAGTTAAAACTCAAGAAACAAACTGAAGGGTTAGGTTCTGTTGCTACAGTTTTATAGGTAACCCAAGACTCGGAAAATGATACTCTCGAAATAGGAAATAATGACAATGTTTGCATACTGTGTAAAGAATATACTTCCGAGGCACTGACTTACCTGGATACAAACAAAACACAAGAGGAGATCATACACATTCTTCACGGTTCCTGCTCTCAGTTGTACTCTCTTAAGGAAGAGGTATTGTTTCCTAAATGTAAGCACCAAATATTTTTATTTTTCCTTAAAATAACAAAGATCAACTTATTTTCGACATTGAACCACTTGTGCTTGATAGCTGGTAGGTAGTCCTCCCCGACCTCCTGTGATTATCCATTTTTTTCAAGTGTTTACATAGCTATGTATTTGATGCTTGACATGGTTTCATTTTATGATATTACTGTTTTATCTTGATAATTGATGTGTGAATCCCATAACCCATAAAATAGCTGCCTTTATATGAATGCTAGAGTGTCCCTCCTTTGTGGTCTGCATATAAGAACTCTATGGTTATTTTATTACTACATATATGACAGTGTAATTATAAATGAGAATCACATTAGTTGTACCTAGCCACTTCCATAAGAATAAAGCAGGCATGGTGATGCAGTTGGTGCATATTTCTGAGCATTTATGGGCAAATTTCTACAACCTGGTACTGTTGCAAGAGTATACAAGGTTTAGTTATTTTGTACGTCTTGATCCAACTACATGTGTTGTTTTATTCTGGCAGTGTCTCGTATTGGTGGATTACTATGCTCCTCTTTTCTTTTCGGAGATATCCTCCATAGAGCCTGCCGATTTCTGTCAAAAGGTTAATCTCTGTGAACAAGTGGCTCTTAATTCTCAGCATACGAGTAAACATAGTTGCGAGCTTTGTCACTATGCAATTGCAGAAGCTTTAATAAAACTGAAAGATCCTGACACAGAGGTATGTTCTTACAATCATTAATTACATTTGATATAGATGCTTACAATTCTCTGCTTGAAGTTTGTTGTTCAAAATTATCATTTTTCTAATGTTGTAAATCATGACTTTCTTAGATACCTATTAGTTGGGCAAACGATTCAGCAGATGCCTATTACTATGACATCTTATGTTATATTTTTTTGCAGTTGGAAATAATTGAAGTGCTCTTCAAGGCATGTATAGCTGTCAAGGGCTATGAGACAAAGGTTAAATATTAATCTATAATTTTGGCACTCTTAAAAATACTTAAAATAAGAAAACTTAAATCTTGGTTATTAAGATTTCAGACATTCATATTTAAGCCATCTGATTATCACCATTGTCGATTTGTTTTTCTTGGCAATGTAAGCGAATGATATTCGAATATGTGCCTCTTATATAAATAAGCGTTTAAACATATATAAATTTTCTTATTCTTGTCTGGCAGTGAGTTTCATTTCTTTATCAAATAGAGGCGAGCAATACATTTTGCATGGCTTTCTGGAGCAGGTATTTACCATGGTGGGCTGAATTTTGGTGCACAACATAGGTACAAGAAAGCATTTATCATCCTTTTCGATATATGGATATACTGTAAGAAGGAATGATTTAGTATGTCTGTGGATATTGCTTTTAGGTCTCTGATTTTGTACCTTATCTCTTATGTCATTGAATTTGTACTGAATTATTGATTGCAGAATGAAACACAATGCCCATTTGACAGACTCGTGACGATGACAAATGATGTAATGCAAGGCTTTTCAACATAAGAAGAAAGATAGAAAGGATATGACTCACATGTCAGAATCAGACATTGGAACATCAAATTTGGATGCATAATCTACCAGGTTTGTTAATAGCAACATAATGACTTAATGAATGGCAATGCTATTGAGATTGTAAAATTGATAAAAGTTGGTTTAAAATTGAATTCTCTTATGCATAATAGTGAGAGTGAGGTTT
This sequence comes from Apium graveolens, assembly GCF_009905375.1. Lineage (NCBI taxonomy): Eukaryota > Viridiplantae > Streptophyta > Magnoliopsida > Apiales > Apiaceae > Apium > Apium graveolens. Next base: position 20,029,909 of record NC_133653.1, read on the forward strand.
GTAATTTTCTTTCTTCTAGGATTTAAGGGTTTTTTTATTGGCTGCTTTGTTTGATATCTGCTGGCGATATTAACATTAGATGAATTGATTTTTGACCTTGACATGCGCAGAAAAATAACACCCCAGGGAAGGCAAATGCCCATATTTTTAGGACTCAACGACCCAGCTCAGCTGCATTGATACCTGAAGAACCAGTGACCAGAATACATTCGTTTGAGCAATGTATGGATGATATTATAGGCGTAGTTATGAGAATTACAAGTTTTTAGTTTTTTCATTGTTGTAAGACTTGATTGGTTTGATTTGGTAATGATAATTGGAGTTTAATTTTAATAGTTTCTTCTTTTGAAAATTTCTTTGGTATCTATATTTTTAAAATGTGCAACATTTATTTCAATGAAAAATGATGTTAATTTAAAATAATAACATCGGTTTTAGTAGTATATATACATCAGTTCATCCAGAAAAACTGATGTTAAATACCACAACAGTAGATTAAAACATCGATGATAAAGAGTACATTAGACAACGTTTTCTTACAAAATAGTGATGTTAATTATACTGATAGACATCAATTTTATCTACTATAGAAATCAGTTTTTTTTAAAAACTGATGTTAAAACTATTAGTAACATCATTTTATTATGAAAACTGATGTCAAAAGTATTAGTAACATCAGTTTTAGCTAAATTATACCGGTCAGAGGCAAAATTATTGCTTATCCAGCATATGTTAAATTAATTAAAATATCATATTATAGTAATATATAAATGATAGATGTGTATTAGAAATTTAACATTAAGATATAGATATCGGTTTCATATTTAAAATCGATGTTATATGTCCCCTTTCACATCAGTTTAAAATCGATGTTAAATGGGGGGTCTTTAACATCGCCCACGAAGACATCGGATTTATTTATTCATAGACATCGGTTTTTAGCCGATGTCTATTGACGTTTTTCTAGTAGTGTTAAGTCAGATTTAGAGGAAACAAAGTTCAGGGAGTGATTCAAAGATAAACAAGGAACAATTCATAAGGATTTTGTATCAAGGATAACAAGGCACTTAAGTTAGAAGGATCAACATGTTTAGGGATCAATAGGGTAATCAGGAAAACAGGGTATCATTAAACAGGGTTAACAAGGATAGTCAGAGGGTTCAATATAATCCATGGCTTAATAAATAACTTGAATAGAAAGAATAGATTATCAAAGGGTTGAATCATTAAGCTTATCAGTTACTGTTTACCAAGAACAAAGGCAGGGTATCTCAAATCAATATCAAGGTTTCATAATTAAATAGTTCAATACTCTACATGGTATGAACAACATTCTCTTTATAACCATTTACACAAGCAATCAGAGTTACTTGCCTGAATTTGCTTTCCTGAAGGTTGAACTACTGCCACGTAGTATATCCTTTCCTTTCCTAGCCTGAATGCCCTCACGCTCCAAATCTACAATCCAAAACCAAAACCTTAATCAGATTCTCAACTCTCGTTCCCGGAACGATCACTCAATACGATAACTGGATTATATCCTTGACTCGAGTATATGATTATAGCTTATACACATAAGCACATAGCACATAGCATATAGCATATCCCTTTCTCGTAACTTTTATATCTTTATATACTTGACAATCAAAGCATACTTGCTTATCCTTATTTTCTCAAATCACACTAATATAATTCTTACGAGTACATGATTTATTTACAACTAAACCTTTACGACCATAATTATCACTTATGGTTTTCAAAATCAATCAATCTTCACCTTAGCTCACATAAACATATAACATAATCAAAAATCTTTAAAAAGAATCATTTTCTTCTCTTTAAACATCAAAATTCGAACCCAAACAATCATATAAATCACATAATCTCTAAAATTACTCATGCATTGACTTAGCATCAAATCAATTCCTTCCATTCCTATATTCCATTCGGCTATATCCACAAAACATAATTCAAGGGTCGAACATTGACATGCAAGCATTAGATTTGCTTAACGACTTGAGATTATTCAAACACTCATCCTTTTTAGCTTATTTTTAACTTAACATTTACATGCAAGGATATACTTTAACATGCATCACTAATTCTTCTTGTAAATCAACATGCAAATCTCGAGACTAGCTAATTAACCAAGAATCAAGTTACAAAATTTTAACTCCATTTTCATTAGTACAAAACTCGGACCAAAACTTAGCATGCAACAACAATTTCACTCCTTTTAATCCATTAACCCTTCTAACAACAATCCCTAATTATTTTATTCAACAAGAAAAATCAAATTAATCACTCCAAGGATCAAAACCATTCGGGTTTTTCAAGAAAACAACACATGCAAAAGATTTCTCTTAATCCTTCAATCACAAATCAACCCATAATCAATTCATCACTTATTTCTAATAAATACTTATCAATTTAACTTTTAGAAATCCAAAACCCTTTTTGAAATATCAACGATCCAAGCATGCAAACATAAAAATCAAATTTTATGGTATTAGAGTTCAGTTTTTCACATCACAACTCACCACCGGTTCATCGAAGTTCATCACCAGTGGCGGTGGTTTCACGGTGGTGCCCCATTTTGGGGTTTCCAACCTTGAAACCTCCGATTTATGTACACATAAGGCACATGCAAGACTCACTTGGCTTTGAAAATCATTTTTCAATCATAAAATCACCTCCTTAAGCACATATTAGACCATATACACACACGTACACACGCATCAAGCATGAATACACACACACACACATCGAGCTTCCACGAAACAAGATATTCACACATGCACACTCCAATAACCACTTATGTATGTTTGACAAGAGATTTTGAGAAGGATTGGTGAGAGTTATCAAAGAAACAAGTGGTTTACCAAGAGAAAAGAAGAAGAACCGAGAGAGAGAATAGCTGAGAGAGAGAGAATAGCCGAGAGAGAGAGGGAGTGTGAGAAAGAAAGAGAGAAGAAAGATTGATGTGCTCGGGAAAAAGAAAGAAAAGGGGGAGAGAATGAGTTTTATACTCAATTAAAATCAAGGGCATTTTAGTACATTACTAATTCCCCTTTTATTCTTATTTGTTCCTTCCTTTTTACTCAAATGAAACAAGAATTAAATATAAAATATATCTCTCTCGGAAAGTTGAGAATTATTGAAAATGATAATTTTAATACGTAGATCTCGAAATTAGCATTTTAACCATTACTCATAATAAGATTTTTAGCGGACGGTTGATTTTATATGAATTTGACAATCTCCCCTTAATAATATCATTTTTCCACATAAAATCAATTTAAAAATGCAAAGACCACCAAATAAATCCACTCATCATTTTTAAAAAGTCTCTAGGACTACTAAGAAGATATCAGAACAAACCCCATGTTTTTATCTTACTCGGATGATTTTATAAAAATGCGTGAAGGTTAATTAAACCTTTATTTAAATCACATAATCCCTTTAAAATTCATAAAAATTGTCACAGAACACATAGCCATGCACACAGACAACAATCTCACATATATAATCACATAACGACTCAGGTCTGATCATAGAATTTATCCTTCTTTAATCTTTATCCTTTTTACACATACCGGGTCACGTTCAGCCTAACGGCCCGACGCGCAGCGTTTCAATTACGCTTATCATTATCTCTATCAATTAACACGTCACTTAGGATGAAATACTTTGTTTAAACATTCATTTCATTCAATCACACATAATTCACATTTTATATTCTTTAACTCCTTATTAGGAAGGGTTCCGTTCTACCTGACGACCCGACACCACGGCTTAACTTCTAAGCTGACTCTTTAAATTGGAACGTTTTTATCTACGTTCCTATACTCTAATATACAGAAAAGACAATTAATTAGCACTTAGTCACATAATTACAATCACATCACATAGCACATACTTTATTGACTTAATTACGTCACAAAATTCTCAGTCGTCATAATCTACCCTCCTTAAAAGGATTCTATCCCTAGAATCTAATCTAAGCAAATAGATGGGGATACTTTTCTTTCATTTCACTTTCTAATTCCCAAGTCGATTCTTCGACTAATGGATTTCTCCATAACATTCTGACTAGAGGTACAACTTTATTTCTAAGCGACCTTTCTTTTCGATCCAAAATTCGAACTGGCTGTTCCACATAGGACAAATCTGGTTGGATTTCCACTGGTTCCAACTCGATCACATAGCTTACATCAGCATTATACTTCTTTAGAAGAAATACATGAAATACATTGTATATATGTTGCATTTGCGGAGGTAGCGCCAATTCATATGCCACTTTCCCAACTTGACGCAATACTTCAAATGGTCCCATATACCTAGGACTCAACTTTCCTTTCTTTCAGAATCGGGTTAAACCTTTCCAAGGTAATATATTTAACAAGACTTTATCTCTAGATTCAAATTACACATCATTACGTTCTTAATTTGCGTAGTTTTCCTGTCGATCTTGAGCTGCAATTAATCTCTTTTGAATCATTTTGACCTTTTCCTTCGTTTGTTGAACTAGCTCTGGGCCAATTAATTTGCGCTCACCAAATTCGTCCCAATAAGTAGGGGACCTACACTTTCTTCCATACAACGTTTCATAAGGCGGCATTCCAATACTCGCGTGATAACTGTTGTTATAGGAAAACTCAATTAAGGGCAAATGATCGTCCCAATTTTCTTTGAAGTCTATTGCACAGGTTCGCAATATATCTTTAATCGTCTGAATTGTCCTTTCACTTTGTCCGTCTGTCTGTGGATGATATGACGTACTCATTTTCAACTTCATTCCCAAATGATCATGGAATTATCGCCAAAATCTTGAATTAAAACTTGGGTCTCTATCTGATACGATAGATACAGGAACTCTATGGCGCATCACAATCTCATCCAAATACAATTTGACCAACTTTTCCAACGAAAACCTTTCGTTCATCGGAAAGAAATGTGCTGACTTCGTCAACCGATCGATTACCACCCAAATCGCATCATGATTTTACTTGGTTTTAGGTAATCCTACCATGAAATCCATCGCGATATGCTTCCATTTCCATTCGGGTATGTCTAGTGGCTGAAGCAATCCGCTCGGCCTTTGATGTTCCACTTTGACTCTTTGGCATGTATAACATTTACTTATCCATTACGCAACTTCCTTCTTCATGTTTGGCCACCAATAACTTTATTTAAATCCTGGTACATCTTCGTACTTCCAGGGTGAATTGAAAATCTTGAGTTATGCACTTCTTGCAAAATCCCGTGCTTTAGTTCCACGACATTAGGTATCCAAATACGTGAGTTAACACGGTATACCCCTTTTCCATCCTTTTGAGCTTTAATTTCTTCTCCCGTCAACTTATCCTTTTCGTGATTCATCACTTGCTCTTGACAGCATCGAATCTTTTCCAAAATCTCGGGTTGAAACCGCATTGCATATATAGCTTCACTTCAACATTCTGGAGTCTGCACCTCTATTTCCATCTTTTCAAAGTCCTTGATCAATACTTCTGATGACATTAACATATTCAACCTTTCTTTTCGACTTAAAGCATCATCTACCACATTTGCTTTTCCAGGATGATAGTTTATCGCACAATCATAATCTTTGATCAATTCCAACCACCTTCTTTATCGCATATTCAATTCTTTCTGAGTAAAGATATACTTTAAACTTTTATGATCCGTATAAATCTCGCACTTTTCCCCGTACAAATATTGCCTCCAAATCTTAAGGGCAAACACAATTGCTGCCAATTCCAAATCATGCGTTGGATACTTTTGCTTGTGCGGCTTGAGTTGCCATGACGCATATGCTATTACCTTCCCGTGTTGCATTAACACGCATCCAAGTCCTTTATATGAAGCATCACTGAATATCATAAATTCCACTTTATAATCTGGTAATACCAACACTAGGGCGGTTACCATCCTCCTCTTTAACTCTTGAAAACTTTCCTCACACCTTTCTGTCCAAATGAACTTCTCGTTCTTTCTTATCAATTTTGTCAACGGAACGGCAATCTTAGAGAAATCTTGCACAAATCTCCTGTAATATCCGGCTAATCCCAGAATACTTCTGACTTCCGTAGGAGTCTTGGGTCTTTCCCAATTCATTACAGCTTTTATCTTGGCTAGGTCCACTTTGATTCCTTCTTTATTAACTACATGACCAAGAAATTGCACTTCCTTTAGCCAAAATTCGCACTTTGAAAACTTAGCATACAACTTCTCTTTCCGCAGAATTTCCAAGGAAATCCTCAAATGTTCCTTATGATCTTCTTTCATCTTTGAGTAAATCAGTATATCCTCGATAAACACAATAACAAACTTATCCAAATACTGCTTGAACACTCTATTCATAAGATCCATAAATGCAGCTGGCGCATTCGTCAAGCCAAATGCCATTACCAAAAACTCATAATGTTCGTATCTCGTTCGGAACGCTGTCTTGGGTATATCTTCACTTTGATCTTTAACTGATGATACCCAGATCTTAAATTAATCTTGTAGAAACATGAAGCTCCTTTTAACTGGTCAAACAAGTCATCGATCCGGGGTAGAGGGTACTTATTTTTGATCGTCAACTTATTCAGTTCGCGGTAATTAATGAACAACCTCATACTTTCATCCTTTTTCTTTACAAATAACACCGGTACGCCCCACGGGGATACACTCAGTCGGATCACTCCTTTGTCCATCAATTCTTGCAACTGAGCTGCCAATTCCTTCATCTCGACTGGCGCCATGCAATAGGGAGCCTTTGACACTGGTTCCGTTCCAGGAGCCAAATCAATCGTAAACTCAATCTCTCTGTCTAGAGGTAGTACAGGGAATTTATCAGGAAATACATCCGGAAAATCGCTTACTACCGGAATATCCTCGATCCTTTCATATTCTTTCTCCACATCCACGACATGAGCCAAATAAACTTCGCATCCTTGACGTATTAATCTTCTTACCTCAATAGCCGTTAGGAATTTCTTCTCTTGCCTCTTTCCTTTAAATATAACCTCTTCACCCTCCTTGGTTCTTAACTTCACCTTTTTACTTTTACATTCTATTTGTGCTTCATGGTTTGACCACCAATCCATTCCTAGTATGACCTCAAATTCTCCTAACTTAAAAGGAATTAAGTCAGCAAAAAAGTACCGACCTTCTATAGTCACATCACAATCAGGACAAATCTTGCTAGCAATAACTTTCTTTTGATTGGCTACCTCTATAATCAAATTAGGTTCTAGAGGGTACGCAACATAATTTAACTTATCAAGAATACTTTCAGAGATAAAAGATCTAGTTGCTCCTGAATCCATCAAAACTTTTACTTCTACTGAATTAATAACAAGCATACCTGCTACCACGTCCACATCTTGCACCGCATCTTTCATCGTCATGTTAAAGGTCCTAGCTCTAGGTTGAGCTGATGGTGCTGGGAGAGACGGCGGTCCAGCAATTCTAAGAACATTAGCCTTCTGAACAGGCTCCTTGCAATTCCTGGCCATATGGCCCACTTTACCACACTTGAAATAAGCCAAATCAGGCTTCCTCGCTCTACTTGGGCATTTTGAAGAGTAATGCCCCTTCTGGTTGCACTTAAAACACGTTATATCTAGCTTATTACACCTTCCCGGGTGTCTCTTTCACAATTCCTCCATTCTTGAATCTGGGGTCTGCTATCCTTCCCTAGTTGTCCAGTTTTCTGGAAGCGGTTCTTCTGAGCTCCGTTGCCGGGTTTAAACTTCTGAAACTTTTGGTTTTGACCTCCACCATTCTTTCCAAACCTTCCTCTAAACTTTGAGCTTCCTTGCTCTTGCTCAGAGCTTCCAAACTTCCTTTTTCTTCCTTCGTTTTCTCTTCTTGCAGCTTCTCACTCACCTTCCACTATCATTGCTTTTTGAATCAAAGTAGCATAATTCTTGATCTCCAACATTGCTATTTGACTCCTAATCCATGGCTTAAGTCCCTGCTGGAACCTCTTAGCCTTCTTTGCCTCTGTATTCACGTACTCAGGTACGAATCTAGACAATTCCGAAAACTTCACTTCATATTCCGCTACTGACATATCCTCATGTCTAAGATCCAGAAATTTCATTTCCAACTGGTCTTGCATATAGCTTGGCAAATACTAATCCATAAACATCTCGGTGAACTTCTCCCAAGATAAGTCTTTGCCTTCCAACAACGCCTTTGAAGACTCCCACCAGAAACTTGCCTCATCTTTCAGATAATAACTTGCATACTGAGCTTTCTTATCATCCTTAACTTCTGCTAACTCAAAAGCTTTTTCCATTTCTCTCAACCAAGACTGAGCTTTAATCAGGTCTGGCAAACCTAAGAACTCTGGGGGTTAAATAGATTGAAAGTGCTTAAAGTTTCCAACTTTAGGGGCCACAGGTTGTTGCAAAAGCTGAGCAAGTCTGCTCATCATGGTGGTTTCTGCGTTTACTTCTGGGTCTTGGGTGGCAATTTCTTCTTCTTCATGATCTGGTGAGTTGGCCATTTTCTTACAAACCTGATTGAGCAATTATTTAGCAATACGATGGCATGGCATATATATAACAACAGTTTCTATGAAATCTCTTTTGTGGGTTTTAAGTTTTATCCAATTTGTACATACAATCCTATTACTACAAAATTCTCATATCAGTGTTGTTTTATCATGGCACAGAATAGGGTTTTATGAGCTTTAAACATGGTTATACGAAAACATGGTTGTATTAAAACATGGTATTGAGAACAGTTTATGAGATATTTAAGGTGCACAATGGAAAGCAAGACAATAGATTTATTTAAACAAAGGGTACATAAAGATAGTTCTGGCTATCACAGGTTCTGAATTAAGGTACAATAATATAGCAGGGTTAAACAGAGGAAAAACTGGAAAATATCCCCCTATCTACCCCTAACTTCCAACAACTACTACTACGACACAGATCTGAAATACAACAAGACAAATGAAAAAGGGATCCCAACATCTGACCAAGTATCCCAAAGCCTACTAGCACTGAAAAACAACAATCTACGGGCTCAACCAACAGTCCCGTCTAGTCATCTAGTATCTCTCTCAACACAACCAACATCCAGTGAATGATCTTATGCAGCCTCCGGGCCTCAGTATCAGCATCACTAGCGGATGGTCCCTCATCCAATCTCCTCCTGGCAACCTGCTTCACCAACTGAATCCTAGCTCTCCACTCCCCCATCACTACTGACATCCTCTGCCTAGAATCTTGAATCAACCTATCCACCAAAGCTCCCAACTCAGGAATGCGGGAGTACACAAAGTCTCAATCCTGGGCTAACTTGCCACCAACACTGACAGGAACAGTCTTAGGCATCTTGGACTCTAGCTCAGGGGCAGGGGTCTCTGAATCTAGCCTCAAGGGTGAAATCTGCATAGGGATCTCACTACTCTCAGAAGGGTCCTCCTCTGGGTCTGAACTAACATACACAAGCTCCTTTGGAGAGGGTGGAATGGGGTCCACAGGGGTACTAGTCAAACTAATCTCTGAGTCTGAGTCACTACCACTACTGAGATCTTGAGAGAAAACACAAAACAGCAACCAAGAAACAATGTTTGGGTTAAATAAAGCTTCCAGCTAACTCACACCCTAACTCTAGTTTCTACTTCACCAATAAACACTTTCCTTAGACTATACATAATAGTCTAACTCAACTCTATATGAGTCGAACTCTCTCGCGATATAGATATATTCTCAAAATACCCCTTTTTTAATCCTAACTTGTCTCAGGGAATAGATAATGTAGCTCTGATACCAACTTGTGATGCCCTCAATCTCGGGGTTAGGAAATAAGGACTCACACACCTCTAATCTAGCAATTAAGTAAGCATAAACCCCGATTAACTACTAACAGGATAAAGTATGAGACAAGATTACAACAACCAATCATAATATATAACTTACAAACCTAAAATATTATTAAATAAACAATATCGATTCTGGCTGAGAACCGACAGATAACCTATTGTATCCTTAAACATTTCCTTCTAGGCGCGAGCTCACTCTTAATTACCACTACCTGCTCTGGCAACCGGAAGCTCTCAACACGGTAGGGACCACCAGGTACGCTCTTACGAGCAGTGCGCCTAAGCCTGGCCATCTTCTTGCTTAACTGCCATGGTTAGATTAAAACAAAACAAATAAGTATAAAACTCAGCAAGTAACTATATAGCAGTTCTACAATATCAATTCACAATATGCTTTACCAAACTCAGGGCATTCTACTTTATTTGATCTAGGTGGCAGATTTCCAGCTTTCGGGTTAAGGAAAGGTTTTGAAGGATAATGTAGGGCTTTCAAAGAACAAGGCTCAAAGCAGGACGAAAGCCGATATTCATCACAAATCATTAAAGGATCAGAATAGATCTTTCAAAAGAGGAAAGCAGCAGTATTTCAATATATGGAATCAATCATATGATCAGCAAATTCAAGAATCATAGTTCTCGAGCTTTAAGCTTCACAATAACATAATCAACTCTTTTCAAAGCAATATAAACCATTTCCATTTTCAAGAATCAATTTACTAAACAAAAAGTTTCATTTCCCTTTTTAAATAATCATTTAGAACCCTTGATTGGATCACTTTATCTTTCCATTTCATTATATACGGGTGATCAGCTCGTACCGACCTCCATTCCGGTCTTTAAGCTACCAATCGGCATAATTTCAGCCTTAAGTTGGACTAGCCCCGCTAGCCTCTTACCATGACTGGACTAGTCCCACTAGCCTCTTACGTCCCAATCCAATCCATCAGGAATTCATTTGGAAAACCTTGAGTTGGAAAAACAAATAGGTTTTCTAAAATTCATTTTATCATTACCAAGAATATGAAATCATTCGGACTCTTTCAAGTGGAAACTCATTCTTAAGTCAGATTTAGAGGAAAAAAGTTCAGGGAGTGATTCAAAGATAAACAAGGAACAATTCATAAGGATTTTGTATAAAGGATAAAAAGGCACTACTCGAATCAATATCAAGGTTTCGTAATTAAATAGTTCAATACTCTATATGGTATGAACAACATTCTCTTTATAACTATTTACACAAGTAATCAGAGTTACTTGCCTGAATTTGCTTTCCTGAAGGTTGAACTACTGCCACCTAGTATATCATTTCCTTTCCTAGCCTGAATGCCCTCACGCTCCGAATTTACAATCCAAAACCAAAACCTTAATCAGATTCTCAACTCTCGTTCCTGGAACGATCACTTAATACGAAAACTCGATTATATCCTTGACTCGAGTATATGATTATAGCTTATACACATAAGCACATAGCACATAGCATATAGCATATCCCTTTCTCGTAACTTTTATATCTTTATATACTTGACATTCAAAGCATACTTGCCTATCCTTATTTTCTCAAATCACGCTAATATAATTCTTACGAGTACATGATTTATTTACAACTAAACCTTTACGACCATAATTATCACTTATGGTTTTCAAAATCAATCAATCTCCACTTAGCTCACATAAACATATAACATAATCAAAAATCTTTAAAAAGAATCATTTTCTTCTCTTTTAACATCAAAATTCGAACCCAAACAATCATATAAATCAGATAATCTCAAAAATTACTCATGCATTGACTTAGCATCAAATCAATTCATTTTATTCCTATATTCCATTCGGCTATATCCACAAAACATAATTCAAGGGTCGAACATTGACATGCAAGCATTAGATTTGCTTAACGACTTGAGATTATTCAAACACTCATCCTTTTTAGCTTATTTTTAACTTGACATTTACATGCAAGGCTATACTTTAACATGCATCACAAATTCTTCTTGCAAATCAACATGCAAATCTTGAGACTAGCTAATTAACCAAGAATCAAATTACAAAATTTTAGCTCCCTTTTCATTAGTACAAAACTCGGACCAAAACTTAGCATGCAACAATAATTTCACTCTATTTAATCCATTAACCCTTCTAACAACAATCCCTAATTATTTTATTCAACAAGAAAAATCAAATTAATCACTCCAAGGATCAAAACCATTCGGGTTTTTCAAGAAAACAACACATGCAAAAGATTTCTCTTAATCCTTCAATCACAAATCAACCCATAATCAATTCATCACTTATTTCTAATAAACACTTATCAATTTAACTTTTAAAAATCCAAAACCCTTTTTGAAATTTCAAGGATCCAAGCATGCAAACATAAAAATCAAATTTTATGATATTAGAGTTCAGTTTTTCACATCACAACTCACCACCGGTTCACCGGAGTTCATCACTGGCGGCGGTGGTTTCTCGGTGGTGCCCCATTTCGGGGTTTCCAACCTTGAAACCTCCGATTTATGTACACACAAGGCACATGCAAGACTCACTTGGCTTTGAAAATCATTTTTCAATCATAAAATCACCTCCTTAAGCACATATTAGACCATATACACACACGTATACACGCATCAAGCATGAACACACACACACACACATCGAGCTTGCATGCAACAAGATATTCACACATGCACACTCCAATAACCACTTATGTATGTTTGACAAAAGATTTTGAGAAGGATTGGTGAGAGTTATCAAAGAAACAAGTGGTTTACCATGAGAAAAGAAGAAGAACCGAGAGAGAGAGAATAGCCGAGAGAGAGAGAGAATAGCCGAGAGAGAGAGAGAGAGAGAGAGTGTGAGAAAGAAAGAGAGAAGAAAGATTGATGTGCTCGGGAAAAAGAAAGAAAAGAGGGAGAGAATGAGTTTTAAACTCAATCAAAATCAAGGGCATTTTAGTACATTACTAATTCCCCTTTTATTCTTATTTGTTCCTTCCTTTTTACTCAAATGAAACAAGAATTAAATATAAAATATATCTCTCTCGGAAAGTCGAGAATTACTGAAAATGACAATTTTAATACATAGATCTCGAAATTAGCTTTTTAACCATGACTCATAATATGATTTTGAGCGGATGATTGATTTAATATGAATTTCGCAATCTCGCCTTCATAATATCATTTTTCCACATAAAATTAATTTAAAAATGCAAAGACCACCAAATAAATCCACTCATCATTTTTAAAAAGTCTCTAGGACTACTAAGAATATATCAGAACAAACCCCATGTTTTTATCTTACTCTGATGATTTTATAAAAATGCGCGAAGGTTAATTAAACCTTTATTTAAATCACATAATCCCTTTAAAATTCATAAAAAAAATTACAGAACGCATAGCCATGCACACAGACAACAATCTCACATATATAATCACATAACGACTCGGGTCTGATCATAGAATTTATCCTTCTTTAATCTTTATCCTTTTTACGCGTACCGGGTCACGTTCAGCCTAACGGCCCGACGCTCAGCGTTTCGATTACGCTTCTCATTATCTTTATCAATGAACACGTCACTTAGGATGAAATACTTTGTTTAAACATTCATTTCATTCAATCACACATAATTCAAATTTTATATTCTTTAACTCCTTATTAGGAAGGGTTCCGTTCTACCTGACGGTCCGACACCACATCTTAACTTCTAAGCTGACTCTTTAAATTGGAACGTTTTTATCTACGCTCCTATACTCTAATATACAGAAAAGAAAATTAATCAGCACTTAGTCACATAATTATTATCACATCACATAGCACATACTTTATTGACTTAATTACGTCACAAAATTTTCAGTTGTCACATTTCCCCCAAATGAAAATATAGGGGTCATATTTCCCCCATAAAATTGTTAAGCCCTATCTCTGTTTTTTAATAAGTCCATGATTTATCTATAATTATTTATAATTAATATATAATTTATTAACTAAATATATTAATTTTATATTATTTTTTTATTTATATTGAAAAATGGGGAAATATAATTAAAATATGATGTTTTATTTTTATAATTATCTAGATAATTGTTTGAGTGTATGGTAACTTTTGTAGAATTTTTAAAATTTTCTAGCTATTTAATATTAATTTTTATTTAGTCTTTAATTCAATAAATAGAAAATAGAAAATTAGCCACTTGATTGCTACTTGGCATAAATGCATCACACACAGATCAACGGCTTCAGTTTTAATCAGGACCGTCTAATCAATTTAGAAAAACACAATTTGGATAAATCTTGATCGTTGGTTCATATAAACCCCAGATCTATAGCAGTATGCCACTTTCCTTTATAGTTTTTTTTTCTGCGATCAGTTCTTCCTCTTTTCCTCTAAATCTTCCACTTTTCCACTAACCAAACAATTGTGAAAAAAATCATTTCTTTTAATCCTTAGTGAAATCCAACCATGGCTAATACCCATCGAGTGGAGGAGTGGAGAAAGTTTGGGGCTTTCGATAGTTTTATGGAGATGAGAGGGGTAGGGTTCGAGAGGGAAGAGAGTTGGGGGAAGAAGAGGGAGGATGTTGTGAGGCCTAAGCTTAATTTGGGGGAAGAAGAGGGACGAGAAAGGTGCTGATTGCTGAGGAGGTGTAATGGGTGTGTTGTGGGTGCTCTTAAGCCTAGGGAGGAGGTTTTGAAGGAAAAATGTCAGGATTGGAAGCAGGGTTAAGTGATGAACCGAGTTTTGGAAAGAGAAGTTTCGGTAGTGTAAAATGTCTGAGAGGAGGTGGAGGAAGCCAGTTGATGTGGATGTTCATCCACAGAGGTTGGTGAATCGCATCTTTTGACTTATATCTATATATGCCTAATATATGAATATTGCTCTTGTAAATTTATATGTTAGTGTAAGTAACTTGTAGTAGAGTAAATTGGGTGGAGTTTGTTTGTCAGCGGTAAGAATTATTAGTTAAAGTTGTACTGTTATTACAAATCATGTTGTCTTTAGAAGGTTTTACTGTTATTATAAGCCTTCTCACTTATCTGATATTTGAATCCTAAAATTTGATAAAATAAAGTTGAGTCGCACATATTTATGGAGGTGCAGCCATGTTTCAATGTTGTATATGGTAAAATATCATTAAAGGTAAAATGGAATTTCAAATTTTATTAGTGCAGCATCAAAAAACGTTCTTGATGCTATGTCCTTATTAAGTTGGGGAAAAAAACTTGGGCTAGGCCTGTAAATTTAGCAGGTGCAACCAAGTGATGCCCTCTTCAATATATTTTCTATCTGCAAAAAGATAATTGTCTAGCAGCTTTAAGAGTCTCTTTTTTATATAATTTTATGAAAACTGATGAATCTTGTTTTGCCAACAGATTTCGTCAAAATTCTCATTCAAAAGGCGCACAGGCTTCAGGCAACCAGATACATATATGAATTTGAGCTTGTTGGGAAGTTCCTTCTAGTGCCTATCTTAAAGATCCCTTGAGCTCTAAGAAACTGTTGGATGCATCTGATGTATGAGAAGTATGTTGTCCCTGATCCATTTCTAATCCCCATTCCTTTTCGTATTTAATCCAATGGTCAAGCTGAATTTTTATTTGTTTCAAATATTTTAACAGGGTAACATCGCCATTATAAGTAAATAACTTGCCATCCTTAGAGAAGTCGTAAAATGCGTCAAAGACCATCAGCTTGAGTCGAGTATCCACTTGAAGATCTTTTAGATCAAATTCAGAAGCTAGAAGAGCTGGCAAAGGAGTTTGCAGAAAGTTCTCAACCGTATAATCATTTATAAAAGAAACATGTTTCAGGCCCGTATCCTAGCCATGAAGCTCAAATATGCACGAAGTTCAAAAGGAAACAAGCAGCAGGCCCATATCCAGGACCTGAAGCTCATAAGCAATGGCATATGAAAAAACATCCACGGATTCTGCCACCAGTAGGAACTTCCTTTAATGTTCGAGGTCCTGGCTTCTAACACAGTGGCAAATTTTGTACATGGTTAGGGGGCCTATATGCAATATGGACCAGGAACTTCCCCAAACTGGACAAATCAGGAACTTCCCCAGTTCTTCCATCTCCTCTTTTTCACTAAATGACAAACTTCCTTAAATCTCCGCTTGTATTCAATCCACATAATGCACTTCAATCATGATAGTAGCATTTGCAGAGCACCAAGCCACCAATTTATTGAACTTCTTTGATTTCGTATCAAGTCAAAACAAGAAAAAGGAGTGCTAAGCTACTTGGTCTAGGACTAAACTTTCGTATCATTAAGGAAAACTTCTTTTCTTTAGTTAAAGAATGTTTATGAGCGGTAAGAGGATTATTGGTTTGTCTTGTTCACAAGTATAATCTCTTTATTTAGATTCCATATCCGTGCAGGATCCTGAGACACACACGCACGACACTCACACACCACACGCACACACATATGTAATAGTAAATTTGGTTCAGGCAGGCAAGCTAGATGTGCTATATTTAAAGTGATTGAGATTGGATTATTACACTGTTTTCGCAATAGCCCTCAATTTGCACTCCATTAAGACTTTGGCTTATAAAGTTTTCTCTTTACTGGTTCGGGGCTAGTCGATCAGAATTTGAGATTCCTTTGGCTAAGTACTACAAAGCAGTATGTAGTAGCCAAATTTCCCTTGGCATGCATTTACAGATGATGTTTGAAACTGAGGAGTTAGGCACCAGAAGGTATCAATATTTGAGTTCATTATTTAAGTTTTTAAAAATTTACATTTTCTTGAATCAAGTTGCTAAGATATATGTGTTGATTATATGTTCTCCTCTCTAAAACTTGCAAGTGTGTGACATATTCAATAATGAATAACAAGGACAAATTCATTTTGCATATACTATTAAATGACTTTCTTGAATTATTTTGAATGTTCCAAGATGGAAGAACATCTTTTTAACATTGCTAAGCATCTGTCTTTTATATGTCCAGACGGCCAATTTTGAAGCTGAAACTTCCGGTGTTCAGAATGGTGAATATCATTTTTCAAAGCATGAATATGCTATAGGGAGTGGGAAGTATAATGGAATTTGAAGAGCTACCTCGAAAAATGGAAATATTGGGCATTGGAAGTGAACAACAACATTTAGGATAAATAAAGATGACTTTTCTGTGAAGGCTAGAGTTGAAATGAGTAGGTGACATTATTTTAGAAAAGAAAAGAAAAAGATAGCTCATTTGTTCATTTGAAGTTAGAATTTGGTACTTTGATAGTTAGAACCAAGTATCCGATTTAATCTATTCTTGTTAATAAGACTTTAGAAATAGTTTATAAGTTTTAAATTTCATTGGAGGCTTGTTGTATTGATTGTTGGATGCCTTATTGGGCAGGAATAATGTAAAAGCAGAATAACTATGTCAATTTTTTTAATTTTTGAAGTGTTGCATTTGACTCTATATGGTGTTGCATAAGGCTACATATGTATAAAAATGGTGTTGCATATGACTAAAATCAGTGTTACATTACATATTGTGGGACCCACTCATGACGTGGCAAAAGTGGAACCCTCTGCTGATGTGATAAATATGGGACCCCTTGCTGACGTGTCAAAGTAGGGACCGCTGCTGACGTGGCAAAATGACGTGTCACTTGCCACGTAGGACATAGTGGTGATGTGGATTCATTTTATGCAACACTGACTGTTGTTGTCATTGTACGCTTTTATTGTTGCAAAAGATGCATAATGCAACACTTTCTGGTGTTGCATAGTTCGTTGCCTTAGGGCTCTATGGCCACGTCCACATTGGCAACCCCTGCCTGGTATTGCCTATTACCATATGCAATACCATTTAGGCCTTATGCAACTCTATATTAGGGGTTGCCTATGTGCACTTATGGTGTAGTGATTATGAGGATTTTATCAGTATTTTTGTTGCCCACCATGATGTAGATGCTTCGATTGTCTTTGTATTCTCATTCCACTCCAAGCCAGTCTCCCGAAATTTAATCTTCCTGAATAACTAGTAATCAACTTTTATTACTTCCCAGTGATTCTTAAATTATTTATTAGTGTACTTTAAAGCTGATTTCTGCTTCTTGAATTCTTGGTGAGCCATATTTCACCCTTGTTTGTTCAAAGCTCCTCCTACCTTTTTACGCCTTACAACCTCAGAAGCACACAACTCATAAAACATGGCATGCAACTCATCGGTCCACTTAGCGAATCCGGATCCAGAAGACGCTTCCGCCTCGATTTCGGCATTCGGTAAACAGTTGATGAAAAGTATAGGTGAGCAATCGACAATATGGAGTTTCCGTAGAAGATATGAATGAAAGATATGATAAAAGAAAGAGGTTGCTAGGGTTAGTGGAGAATGGTAGATGAGAGAAATACATATGAGCTTTCGTGATTATCTCGAAACATGGGCTGAAAATGGGATTGTACCGTAGAACCTACTTTCAGAATTTCATCATTTTTTAGGCTAAATGGTCATTCTCATTTGTTTTCCAAATAGTATGCCCAAAATAATATTGGGCTTTCATCCCATATATAACAGAAATATGTGGTGCCTAACAGGCATATAGTTATCTAGTTTATGGCCTCACAACCATAAAGTTATACATATACTGATTTACATCAAAGATTGTTTTATAATTTAGAGAAAAAATGATCAAATGGCTTACTTAAATTTTTAAATCATCATTAGGGTAAAATTTAAAAATGAAGAAGCATTTGCATGATAAAATATAACCAGTGTTCTAAAACTTTGGAGTACTCGGACGAGTACTTGTGGTGTACTTGGACTCAGACCTATTTTCGACCCGGTCTTGGTATACTCGTTCATAACTATGTTTTTTACTTGAATCGGGTCAAACTCGGGAAAAACTCGGATTACTTAGAAAAAAATTGGTTTTACAAGACAAAATTTGAAAAAATGAGTAATATTCCCAAAAAAATCTCGTAAGTGGGTACTAGTTTATAATTAAAAATGTAAAACTTTTAATTATTTTTAGTGTTAAAATTATTGTAGAAGGCTAGCAAAAAAATTATAATGCACATCATTTATAAAATATAACAAGTTAAATTTATACTAAATTAAAGTTACTTGACATTTAAATTTTTTGAGTTTTATATCCAGTATTATTTCGAGATACTTAGAAATATAATAATTATCTTGTATATTATTTACTTATAAAATATTTCATGTTAAATAAATAATAAAATTTATAATTAGTACTTCAATTTTTCTAAGTTTTTGGCTCTTTCCGAGTACTCCCCGACTACTCTGAGTACTCGTTACTCCATACTTCCACCGAGTCCAATCGAATACCGATTTTTAGAACATTTAATATAACACACCACTTAGTGGAATTTTAGACGCTTTAATTTTTGTTGTGTTTTCTAGTTAACGACCATTCAATTACGAATTTGACAAAAAATGGGACTCTAAATATAGTGAGTCATAAATTTAAAATTTCAATGTCAATTGTATTAAGATTTGTAAATTTATGAATGACCCATTAAAGTTAATACTCTTTTAATACTTACAAGAATGTAGAATTAGAGTCCCAAAAAACTCTTCTCTATCATATACCCGTATTCCACAGTACCATTCATCACATGTTGCCTGATGAAATGATACCTTATGTCGATGTGCTTGGTTCTTAAGTACTGGACGGGATTTTAGTGATAATAATAGCACTGATGTTGTCACAGAGGATTGGTATATTCTTTCATCTTAATCCATAATTAAATAATTGATTCCTCAACCATAAAAACTGTGCACAACAACTTTCAGTTGCAATGTACTCATCCTCAGCTATAGAGGTTGATACTGAGTCCTTTTTTTTTGCTAAACCATAAAACCATTTTGTTTCCTAGAAATTGGTCGACTCCACTTATGCTTTTCCTGTCAATTCTGCAACCTGTACACTGCACATCTGAATAACCAATTAGATCAAAACCAAACTCTCTTGAATACCAAATTCCAAGGTTTGGTGTTCCTTTGAAATATCTTAAGATTCTTTTTATAGCTATTAAATATGACTCTCTAGGATAAGATTGCAACATAGTACAAATACAAGTGGAAAACATAATATTTGGTCTGTTGGCTGTCAAGTACAACAGAGTCCCAATCATGCCTCTATAATTAAAAATATCCACATTCTTTTCTTAGGTGTTCATTTCTAATTTAGTGGCAGTTGGCATAGGAGTCTTGGCAGGTGAACAATTTGATAAGTCAAACTTCTTTAAAAGATCATTCAGGTATTTAATTTGACTTGTAAAAATTTCTTTCTCTACTTGTTTAACTTGTAAACCAAGGAAGTAGGTGAGTTCACCCATCATGCTCATCTCATATTTACTTTGCATTAGTTTGGAATTTTTTTTGCAAAGTTTCTCATCAGTAGAACCAAAGATTATGTCATCCACATAAATCTATATAAGAATAATAGAACCATTGGCATTTCTATACAGGAGTTTTTTATTCGCAGTTCCTCTAGTAAACTGATTTTCAAGTAAAAATTGGGATAGAGTGTTATACCAGGATCTAGGTGCTTGCTTTAGACCATATAGTGCTTCTAAAATAACATATATATACTCTCAACAATTTAGGTCCTCAAATCCAGCTGGTTGGCATATAAATACTTCTTTTTCTAATTCTTCATTTAGAAAAGCACCGTTTACATCCATCTGATAGACTTTGAAATTGACATGAGCTGCATAGGCCAGAAAGATTTTGATTGCTTCCAATCGTGTAACAGGAGCAAAAGTTTCGTCAATATCAATTCCTTCCTCTTGAGGGTAGCCTTCAGTAACTAATATTGTTTTGTTCCTTGTGATAATGTCATTCTCATCTATCGTGCTTTTTAATACCCATTTAGTTCCAATGATTGATCTATCTTCTGGACTAGGTACTAACTTCCATTCTTTTTTTCTTTCAAACTAGTTTAGCTCTTTTTGCATGGCCATGATCCAGTCTGAATCTAGTAGAGCTTCCTCAACTCATTTGGGCTCTTCTTGTGAGAGAAAACTATTCTACAGACATTCCTTTTGACTTGCTCTTCTGGTCTTAACTCTGGCATATATTTCTCCTATGGTTAATTCAAATGAATGAATTTTTGTCCATTTTCTTTCAGATGATAGATTTGATCTTGATGATGTGACTTTATTATCTTCATTCTGTGAACTGAATTTGAGAGAATATTCCTTAAATCTCCCCCTGAGTTTGAGGCTAAACTGATTAACGATTGTCCTATTTGACTGATCAATGACTACTATATTTTTTTGGTTAACTGTTCTATCCACTTCAGTTGAGTTTACAGGATCCACATTAATTCTTCTGAGAACATCATCAGCTTCATCTTGTCAGTCTTCCATTTTATCATCAAAATCAAAGTGCATCATTGTACTCCTAGTCTATCAATCCTTAAAACTCTTTAACATCAAAGATCACATGAACAGATTCCATAACAATATTGATTCTTATATTGTAGACTCTATAGGATTTGTCGGCTGCATACCCGAAAAAAATTTCTTCATCCGCCTTAGCTTCAAATTTGTCAATATTCTCTCCTTGATTTCTCATAATGAAACATTTGCAACCAAACACATGCAGAAAATCCAAGGTTGGTTTCTTCCCTTTGAACAGTTTATAGGGAGTCATATTATGAGCTTGATTTATTAGAGAGATATTTCTTCTTGGAGATAGGCTTGATATTGACTATTACAAATACATCCATGTGAAGCAGTTATAAGGGTTTATAAATAGAGGAGACTGTTACTTTTGAAAGAGGCTTTCTTTTGCTTACCAAGTTGGCAAGTATTATAGATACCATCCTTCGTCAATTCCAATTTTGGCATTCCTCTAACTAGGTCCTTCTTAACTAGATCATTCATTGTTAAAAAGTTGAGATGAGACAGCTTCTTATGCCCTGGCTATCCTTCATCAATTCTTGATTTACTAATAAGACAAGCGATAGGATTAGCAATAAGTATGTTGAAGTTAGCTACTCTAGTTAATACCACTTTGTTATTTTTCTTGTTTTTAACAACACATGCTTCCAAATCACTTTGAGACCTTTATCACAAATTTGACTGATGCTCAGCAAGTTGTGGTTCAGTCCTTCAACTAGTGCTACTTATTCTATGATGATATTTCCTCTTAAAATCATGCCATATCCCACATTGTACCCTTTGTTGTCATCTTCAAAGGTAATGGTTGGGCCCACTTTTTCTTCCAACTTTGTGAGCAAGGATGAGTCATCAGTCATGTCTCTTGAGCAACCACTATCTGTATACCCGATATTTCTCTTATTTCTCTACACACAAACAAAACCAGCTCAATTCAACTTTAGTACCCAAGTGTTCTTGGGTCCTGTTTTGTTAGATGCTTTCTTTTCCTTATTACCAATCTTAACTTTAGGATTTGGAAGATCAAGATCCACTCTGCCATTGATCCATGGTCAAAATTAATAATGTTAGAATCAGATGCAAAATGTTGCAAATGCATGGTATTCATGTGAGGATAAAATATGCTATTCATTTCATATACACATAAGAATAGGAACTAGGAATGAATGGCATATTATTACAGTTTTGATTAAACATATTCGGAATAGACAAAGATTTCATGGCAGGGTAGACATCTTAGGCATAGACATAATAGGCACAAGCATAGAGTTGCAATTAAAAGACAGATGATTGAAACTACCACACTTCGTAAAAGATTTTCTCGAAGCATACTTATCAGGAGTGTAGTTGTTATGTTTGTTATTTGGCCCAGTAAAGTAATTGTTTAAGGGGGGTTGGATACAATTACTAAATAAATTGATGTATTACGGAAGTAAAATAAGCATAGATGAATCAAATAATAGTTAATATTAATCTTTAATAAACTGTTACAAAACTCTATCAACAGCGATATTTTTAAGAGCTGCTAGGTTATACGAATACTCGAGTTAAGCACTTATCACATATATTTTGATAACCTATTCTGTATTTATATACTACACAACTACAATCAATCTTTATCAATTACAAGATATGTTACAGTATAACTCTTCTACTTTCTTTACATATCTAAATCAACTACGATCCTATAAATCAGCATATTCTGATTTATCTCGCAGCTCTGACTTGTCATCCAAGTCATTATTAATGGATAAGCTGATCAACGAATATATGTTATAGCTTCGCTGGATAATCATATGTAAGCATCAACGAATGACTGAATATATTTTCAACGAATGATAACGAAGCTTTCAACGGATAATCATATCTTGACAGTTGATCATATCCTGATTTTTAGACATATCCTGATTCTCGACTTAGCCAATTCTCAGCAATCTCCCCCAATTTATGCTTTACAGAATAAACATAAATTCTAATAGAATTTTCTAGTGCCAAAAGATAAATAAAATATGTAGTGTAAATCATACTTTATTTCATACTTTGAACTTCATATTTCTTGATAAACTCTACAGTATCTCTGAACAAAAGCTTTAACTCTGTCATCAATCTTTTTAAACAGAATATATTCTAGCTTGATCTTCAATCTCTTTTCATACTTTGTTTTATCAAGCAATTGATAGATACCAGCTCTTAGATTTGTAATTTGAGCTATTTCTGTCATCATTTCTTCTAGTGATATATAACGAGTACTTTTTCCATCAAGATTCATGATTATATGCCTCTAAATAAGCACATTTTCAATGATAGCTCCTCCTTTATTTATGTTGACTTCTTGCACTCTGAAATTTATGTATGTAGGAATATATGATCTAAAGTAATATTGACCATCATCCAGTACCCTTTTTTTGATATTGGAAAATATCATATTTGACCATTTTCTTGAAGTTCTATCTTCCACTCTTAGCAAATAGTGAATATATTTCAGTTCCTTTGTTGACATGATCATCAGTTCATCAAGTGAAAGAACTTGAACTTGATCATTTTACAATAATAATAAGATCTTTTGTTTACATTACACCATAAATGGCCTACTACAACATTTAAAGTTGATGTTGCCATTGGTTTTGTTGGATTTGCCATCCTTAATTTGGTTAATCCATTATTGTCATTTTTATGTAGCCTTGGACATTAAAAATCTGTTGCTAAAGGTTCAAAATATGGTTATGTTGCTGTAGCACTAGGAAAGTGTTTCCATATTTTTACATTAAAAAATATTTTTCCTGACGTGGAAAAAATGACGTGGTGCAAGTGTTGATGTTGCATGTATGGACCCACAAGTGTTGATTTTATATTAGTCAAAACGGTCAAATCTTGATTTTATAAATATAAGAAATATTTTAATAAATTTTTTAATTTATCAAAAATAAGATAAATTATTAATTATTATTTTATATTTAATTATGAATATTTAATCAATCAAAATATTAAAAAAAATATTTAATAATATACGTAATATTGAAAATTGCTTAAAATGGATGAGCGGCAAAAAGACCGCCCAATCCAATTTTGCCAGCCCATTCAAATTTTCATACAAAATTAAACACAAGTTCTATTTTCTCCTTTAGACCTTAGTAAGTTTTTTTCCCCACAATCTCCTTCTTTTTTCTGCGATAGTTCTGTCCATTTCATCTCTTCTCTTGTCACACTCACACCCACCTTCTTTTCTCTGTACACACAATCTCCTGCTCTTCCTAATTATAACACATACTCTATGTACACATAAATGGATTTGTGTTTATAATTTTAATTTAAATTTTTAGTCGGGTTCAATTTGGAGCTTTAGTTGGGTTTGATTTTAAGATTAGGGTTTTAATTTGGGGCTTCATCCGAGTTTAATCGGGTTTAAATTTTGGGTTTTGAGTTTAAGGTAGTTCTATCTCTTGTCTATTTGGTATTGTCTATTTGGTATGTGGTTTAATTTTTATGATGCTCGTATTATGTTTTTTGTTAATAGTGTACCCTTTCCTGCTAATAGTATTACAAGTTTCGTATTATATTTTTATGTATTAAAGTTAAGTTGTATAGAGGTTTCTATTGGTCTTGCCCCGAACATGTTTGATGAAATGCGTGACCCGTTTATTTCCCCCATGTCGAACCAATTTATTGACTTTTCGTCTCTTTGGTATTTTAATCTTTCTCGCTCTTTCTCCCTCTCTGCTTAAGAAAACACTTAACTCACTACACCATAAATTTCCTACTACCACATTTAAAGTTGATATTGCCATTGATTTTGTTGGATTTGCCATCCTTAATTTGGTTAATTCAACATTGTCAATTTTCTGTTGTTTTAGACATTAAAACTCTGTTGGTAAAGGTTCGAATTGTGGTTATGTTGCTATAGCACAGAGAAAGTGTTGCCATATTTCTATATTAAAAAATATTTTCCCTGACATTGCAAACTAGGGCCCACAAAACTGACGTGGCACAAGTGCTGACGTGGCGTGTGTGGGCCCACCAGTGTGACGTGGCACTGGTGGGGCCCATTTCTAATATATTTTATTCAAAATATATAACTAAAGCTAAAATTTACAAAACAAATTAAATTTAATTATTAAAATATAAAAAGTTAAATGACAAATATAAAAAAGCACAGAATGGGATTAATTAGTTTACACTGATTTTGCACCAGAAATATCATTTCCATTTTACCATCTTGCCCTCCAGTTTTCAGTTTCACCAAAAAAATCAAGAAGGGCAACACGATAAAACAACTCGAACAAATATCACACCCCACTCTCCTCTCATTTAAATCCCCAATCCAAACCCTAACAAACAATACATTTCTCCTCAGCGCCGCTCTCTCAACCAAGTAAGAAGTGCGGCCACATCAGCGCCGGCCACTGTCATATCGGAAAACACCGCAAGCATCCCGGCAGTCGTTGAAATGTCAGAGGCATGCACCACCACCGCATGTACCATCCCGGTTATTTTGGTAAAGTCGGTATATGTTACTTTCACAAGATCTGTAACAATTTCTATTGTCCAATAGTCAACATTATTAAGCTCTGGTAAATGGTCTCACAAGAGGTTAAACAGAGTGTTGTTGATGGTGATAAGGCTCCTCTGTTTGATGTTACTCAGTTGGCATATTTTAAGGTCTTTGATAAGGGGTCTGTGTCACAACCAATTATTGTTAACGCCAAAAATGTTTCGAAGATTGCAGAGAGGAAGATTAAGGAGGCTGGTGGTGCTGTGGTGCTTACTGCTTAGGTTTGATTTGGGTTTTTCATTGATTAAGAAGTTTAAAATTAGGGTTTTAATTTGGGTCTTCATCCGGGTTTGATCGGGTTTAGATCTTGGATTTTGAGTTTAAAGTAGTTCTATCTCTTGTCTATTTGATATGTGTTTTAATTTGTATGATGCTCGTATTATGTTTTATGTCATATATTTTATCTTGCCCCGAACATGTTTGATGAAATGTGTGATCCGTTTATTCCCCCCACATGTCAAACCAATTTATCAACTTTTCGTCTCTTTGGTATTTGATTCTATTTAAAGGGCATATTAATGTTTAATTTCCCAGCTTTTTATAATTTTTGTGTTTTGATTTGTTGTTACTGTTTTGAATGATACTTATAGTATTTAGTTTATTTCTTTTCTGTGATTATTATTATTTTAAAATGGTGGCAGGAATGGAAAATCAACTTGGTTGAGCTTTCTATCATTTTGATTTTTGTTGTGCTCTTTATTTTGTTTTGCTTCTTCGTGTTAGTTGTTGTAATACAGTACTTCAATTATATTGTTGTCTTTATTAGTGGAAAGATGAGTGGGATCTTAAAAAAGGTGGTAGTTTAATCAGCTGAGGCAAGGGAAAGAAAGACTTGAAGAGATTGCAAATTCCTTTGATGGTATTTCATAAAGACAATGAGAAGATACACTGTTCCGCATTCACCCTGATTGAGGTGTTACAGTAACCTCGTCTGCTGATTTAATGTATGTCTACCATATATTAAGCAATCTTGCCTCTTTTTAAATGAAGTCTAATATTGTTATATATTTTTTTGGAACTATAATATATAAAAGATTGTATATGCAAAAACAGAAATGGCTGCTATTTCCAAAGGAATTCACAGCTTTTATCATCGATAATGGAATGCCTGGTATGCCTTCTGCACCTTCTTAATGCACTTTTCCATGTGAACAAGCACATGTAAAAAATATATAGATTTTTAATGTCATAGAAGTGGACTGTAATATAAATTATGAGAAAAAAAATATAATGTTAATATTTGTAATCACCTCTGTGGCTATATCTTAATATTATCGATCTCCTATATAATAACATCTTTAAAGCAAGTTTTCTGCTACTGTTAAGTTATATATAGACCATACACCAAATGTGACAACAATGTCCTTCATTTATGTTACGTCACAGTTGAAACTTCAGAGTGTCCTATTATATCCTTTTGTTATGCTTAGGAAATTGGATTGGCAGTAAACAAATATGTTGTAACTGGGTGACAAAAGGTGTTGGTTTTATTGATGAGTAAGTAAATGCATTATATCTGAAATTATTAAGTAATAAGTAAATAAATTATTAACCAAAGAACATATAAAAGAAAAAGAAAATGCAGTAGTGAGGTCCTATTAAAATCATATCATATGGCAAGATAGTGCTTAAATTTTTGTGTGAAGCATATTTGATTATGTTACTTCCAATTCACTGTTACATACGGCATATATGATACATTCTTTGACACTTGAGACATTTGTGGTTATGTACGCTGTATATACGATACACTCTTTGACACTTGACATAATATGGTCCTGCATATTTGATTATGTGAGCAGCAGACAAATGTAGCTTGCCGTGACATCTTAAATACACTTTGACACTTGAGACATTTGTGATTCTGTACGCTGATCAATAAACTTAGGTTTAAAATATCAAAAAATATGTATGTCCTTCCTTAACCTGTTCTTTATTGTTTTGGTGAATCTTAGGCCTTGATCATTAGAGAGTATATGGTTTTGCTGTCATGTTTTAAGCATTTAATTTTTGAAGTAACAACCTATTGTCATCTATGATGCACTGTAACATGACAGCAAAGAAGGTCACCTGCAAATATACATGATATCTTTCTTCACTTCCTTCATTGAGAGCCAGCAGGAACCGGTAAGACTTAAAGAGATATAGTTACAAAAATTTTGAAACACTCCAAGTCTGGTAAGCTTGGTGGATTTGTTATTGATATGTTCTTTTTATATGATTGAAACAGTCCAAGTCTCGTACTGTTTATATGCTTTATAAAGCTTTTAAAAATTGAATTTATTTGAATAAAACTATCATTTATGCAATAACATTACGCTAGACTAGATAATTTATAATTATATTTAATATGTTAACATTTGTCATATCATTTTCTATACGTGCAGTAGCTGAACCACAAAAGTGCATGGCCGATGAATAAGTGGAATTTGCTGATCTTGATGGCCGGTAGAACGTCTCGGAAGTCATTTTAATCTATTTTTGTTCGAAGAAATTTTCATTTAGTTTTCTTTTGTTGTATATTGGAAATAAATGATTACTTTAAATTAGGTAAAAGATATTCTTGTAGTTAATTAGGTGAATTAGAATCAAGATTGGTTTGGATTATTATACACTAAATTGTTAATATTGATTTAGCTTTCAGAAAAACATGTAAATCAATTGTGAATTTTTTTATAAATTAAAAAATTTCCATTGCTCCTGTAAAGTATTGATCGATTGCTTGACATATGCTCATATGGCAAAGGTGGGCCCATATGTGCAGATGTGGCACATGTGATGTGGCACATGTGACATGGCATAGTTGGCAGCTTACGTGTCATGTGGGACCCACTAATTTTTTGAGGAAGTTTCAATTCAAAGGCAACGTAAAATGATGTTGGTATAGGATAACAATATTGTTGTTATTGCTCTCTGTTTCAACACAAAAATATATGTTGGCATAGAGAATCATGGCGTTGCTATTGAACCCAAAGGAAACATCGAAAAAAACAACACCAAAAAAGTGTTTCCAGTGAATATTTTGGCCCAACAGCAACATATTTTGGACCTATACCAACATTTTTTTAAGTTGCAATAGGCTGTTTATGGTGTAGTGTTAGGTTCAGAACCATCATATTTTTCATGTATAATCTTCATAGCTTAAAGTCTCTATCCAAGTGATCAACAGTGGACTATCTACAAGAGTGAACTTCAACAACTTCAAGTTGACAAGTTTAGCTTCATGATATCTTATTCCAGCTCTTGTGAATGGTTCAATTAACTTAAGATTCTTAGATTGTATTAACCAAAACTTTTTATTTCACATGGTATTGGAACCAGGTAAACCATATACCCTTATTCCTCTAGAAGATTAGGGTATTTTCAACCAATTAAATTCGACTGCGCGTAAATTCTACTATATTCGGTCGAATTTAGTAGGGGCGGCTAAATTCGACCGACATTCGGTCGAATTTAGCGGCGGTCGAAATAACCCGGTCGAATTTACGGTTATTTTCGACTAACTTCTCTTTTCGGTCGAGTTTAGCATGAGGGAAAAAAATGCGGGAACAATCCCGCCAAAAAAAAAATTCCCGCGTAAAAAATTCGACCGAATTTTGTCGAATTTAATAAGTGAGATCGGCAGGAAAAATTGCCGCCCTTTAATTTAAAATTTTCAGTGGGCAGAAAATTTCCCTCTAAAAATTAAATTTGAATAATTTCTGCTATTTTCGACCAACAACAGTCGAAATAATATAAATTCAACTGACCTTGGTGGAATGGAGATAAATTCGACCATAGGCGGTTGAATATTCCTAAATTCGACTACAGTGGGAAGCATTTATTTACATACTAAATTCAACCGTGTCTGGTGGAATTAAATCTTACTATATTCGACCAGCTGGGGTTGAATGTAAATAAATACGACTATAACTAGTAGCATAAATATAAATTCGACTGATTTTAGTGCGTTACTAAATTCGACCGCTTCTGGTGGAATTGACCCGTACTAAATTCGACCATTTCTGGTTGAATTAACCCGTGCTCATTTCGGAAACCCTACCCCTTTCTCCAATCTAGTAGCCGTTTTCTCCATTGTTTCTCCCTCCATACTTTCTCCCCATTTCACTACTTTTTTTGCTTTTCTACTAAAAATTACTTCTTCATGTGAGCATCTCAAATCTCAAGTAAGTGTAATTCTTTTACAGATTTTTGTTTTAAATAGCTTAATTGTGATAATCTTTATAAATTTGAGTAGATTAAATGTTTTTTCAAGAATAATGTGATTATTATTTGTTTATTTTTTGTTGACTAATATGGTATTTAATAATGAGATAATCTTAGTTTCCATAATTAAATTGGTAATTTATTTTTATTGATTATTTTGTAGATGACATCCGATCGTAGTTGGATTGGTCGTCATCGATTTAACGAGGCAAAATATTTAACAGAAGATTACAAAAATGGTGTGGATAATTTCATTAAATTTGCTATTGAAAATCTTGATCCCGAAGACAACGGTCTTATAAGATGTCCGTGCAAAAATTATGGTAATGAGTACTACAAGTATCCTAGTACCGTGAAAGTTGATTTGTATCGACATGGTATTATGCAATGGTATACTAGATGGGATTGTCATGGGGAAAAAGATGTGTTGCGCAACGATGTTGGAACGAGTTTTGGCAATACTAGCTATAGAGGTGATGATATGTATGATGCACATGATGATGATTTTGAGGATTGCGAAGATTTTGATGAAGAACCGAATGCAAAAGCAAAAGAATTTTACGAGATGGTAAATACCGCTTCCGAACCAATATATCCAAATAATGGCAATTTTACAACATTGGAGTTTGTAATGGAGTTGCTTCGTTGGAAAAATAGGCATACACTACTAAAAATATGGGATCAGACATCGGTTCTGAACCGATGTTAAAAAAAAAACTGAACCGATGTCTTCGCGTGTGATGTTAAATGTCATCAGGCTTTGACATCGGTTCACAGCCGATGTCTATTACAGTGCTATACATCGGTTTTAAGAATAATTCTGATGTCTTTGCAACAAATTTCAGCTTATATTACAGTATTTCTTGGTGAATATGAGTATATTATGGGGTAATTATCCATTAAAACATGAAACCTACAAGCTCTAAAAGATATTTTTTTAAAAATCTTTCAAACAAACCGATGTGAAAATCTAGATCAGACATCGGTTATGTTGTCTGACCGATGTGAAATGGTCCATCAGACATCGGGTACTTTTATCAACCGATGTAAAATAATGGGTTAGACATCGGTTTCGTTCATTTTGGTGATGTTAAATCCTTTTGTTTAACATCAGTGTTTTTTTCTAACCGATGTTTAATCTTTAATATTGTAAAATTTAAGACATCAGCTATTGAAAATTCGATGTTATTTGACTTAAAATACATTGATTTTTTTACAGAACCGATGTCAAATGACTATTTGACATTGGTTTTTGTAGTTCTTTTTCTTTTAATATTGTTTCACCTGATGTCTTTTGTTCATTTTTACATCGGTTTTAAATTACCATTCTGATGTTAATATATGTACTGTAAATTGCATATGCCATCCTGGTACTATTAATAGCCCAGGGAACCAATTGCATTTTCAACCAGAAAAATACCACCAATATGCAATACATCCAACCAAATTTGTAAAAATATAGAGGTATACATTGATACCAAATTTACTAACATTCAATCCAACAAGAGCTCAATTCGGACAATACATTCCAAGTCTAAAATAAACATCCCAACTAAAAACAATAAAACCCAAATTCTCTAGTTATTACATCCAACATTCTAAACATGTTTGACTAGTTAATATGTACCACTTGTCAAATTTTGACAATTCCAAACATAAATCAGAATGATGGATGTAATTGTCACCAAACATCCCTTAATTAACCACCAACCACCAGCAAACACAATATCAATTCACATAGTTCAGAGGAAAGCTATATATATAGATACTTATCATTTTTACATCTTGTCTTGGATAAATTCAAGCACCTCCATCCGCACCTCATCCAGCTCCTGCCTTGTGTAGGACTTTCGAGTTTTGGCTGCCCACTATAAAACACATGTAAAAATTAGCAACCAGAATATTATTAACTAGAATTGCCATATGTATAATTAAAAATAAACAGAACCAACTATTTATAATTTAACCAGAAGAGGACTTTTTCTATATTTAACCGTAATTTTCTTCGTTAATCCAAAACTATATACCAGAAAGTTCCTTATCACTAATAAAAACAAGATCCATCTGGAAATCACTAATAATAAAAACTGATAATAAAAATGGCACTCATATTTATCTGTCTTGAAAAACTACAAAAAAAAATTCTACATGCCATCTATCGGAAATGATTTGCATATATACCTTGGTAGTAAAAGATAGCTCCTTATCAGCAATGATATCTTTCATGTATCGCATTATAACATAGCCACATTCAACCCCTCCTGGTTGTTTGGGAGATCCATGTTACAATATAAAATCTAAATTAGCACCAGAAATTAATTAAAATTACAAAGTGATAAAAAAATACAAAAAACTTACAAGAAGATTCTTTATCTGAGGAGCTTTATTTCCCCTTCCAGTTTGAGCATTGTAGGATTTCATCGCTCTACTTTGCAGAACAACAATAATATACATGATTATTTTTCAAAAGGGAGAATATTTACTATATATATATATATATTTATATATAGTAATTAACAGAAATATATTACTCTGTTAATGATTTTTCCAACTCATCAAAATGTGTTGGATGTGGCAGAGGGTTCAGAATATAAATGTCGCCATCCCAAATTACAACCAAAATCCAGTGGCAACTATGTTTATAAAAAAGAAAAAAGAAAAACACAAGTCAGAAATTTTAAAAAAACTACCTAAATATATTAATTTGTAAAAGCATGTCTAAATTAAAAATACTTACTTATGATTATGTGGCATGAAGTACATGCGATAGGGACTACTCTCTTTCAACCGATTAACAAAATAAGAATGAAAAGATTTGTTCAACGTAAATGTAGCTCCTGGATCGAAAAATCCATATAGGACCACATCATCATTCTTCCTCTAAATCTTAATCAGTCTTTGCAAGAGCCTACCAGGGAGTGAATTACATTACTTATAATATCCGTATAAAACATGAATATTGAATATGTAACGATAAAAAATTAACTTACGCCATATAAGCAGATATTGCAGCTTGGCCAATCATATCGAACTCCAACAATGCTTTCACATTTTCATGCAATATATAAATTATTTTCTTAGTCCCAAACACGTCTGAATCACACGGAATTGGTATTGACTCCCCAGTGGCTTTCATGAAGACTGCAGCATGTTTGTATAACACCTTGTACTGCTTTGGCACATTCTTGTTTAGCTTCATTTTTCTATAATCATCTTGAAGTTTCTGCAACTCATCTTTTCGCTTAGACTGCCCCTGCAACACTTCCTTTTTCTTTTTCTACACAGAATTAAATAAAACAAGAATAATCGGTTATTATTGACATAACTACTATAGAATGCAACAATCAATTCAGAGTATATTGACATAATTTTTATATAACATACCGCCACAGTTGGGTAGATGATCAATTCACGAGGCCATGCTAGTGAGAGCCAACTGCTTGGCGTACAACCTCAATTTCACCAGGTATGGGCACTGGAACCGACGCCTCTGGCTGGATGTGTCCGTCAACCGACACACGAACATGTCCGGGCTTTAGAGGCACTCCGTGTACTGAAACATTCATCTCTTCGTGATCATCAAAAACTGTTCCAAAAGCAACCTTGTTCTCTATGCAATCCAGTGCAAGCTCACATGACTTTGGACCCTACATTATAGTGAGGGATCAATTTAATTTTATTGCATAAATCCCAAGTCTGTAGGCATATATCTAGTAGATCTTAATAATATTTTACCTTCTTTCCGCTCGGAGGAGAGGGGTCAAAACCAACAAAGTCTTCATCATTTACCAACAACTGTTTGGCACTCAGCGGTTTAACAGCAACTCCAACATTCCGCTTATCAGCAGCCCCCTCTTTATTAACAGGTACTTGATAACTTGATTTATCAGAGAACATAGGAGAGTGACCATTCGAAGCATTAACCAAGGCCTTAAGTTCAGCCATCTCCCGCTGATTTCTTTCCAACTGATCCAACAACTCTGCCTTGGTAATTTTAGTCTTTTTCGCTTTCGGAAAATTGAAGAATGTTGTTGGAGTGACAAAGCCGCCAACCCCTCGAACCCTTCCTGCGTGCTCAGGAGTCTGAAGTGCCGTAGTCAACACATCTTCTGTTCCATGTGGAACAAATTCACCCTTCTCCTTCATTTCAAATAACTCAGCCTGTAAAATAAATGCAAACAATTAGTGCATTATTTATGACGCAATTATCTTTGAAGGGAATGCAGTATTAAAAATATCACTTACAATTCTTGCATTTATTTCCGCTTGCTCTTCAGTAAGCTCATCAGGATTCTTTGGCATCCTAGCCTTCCACCAAAAACTTGCACGATCAGGTTTCTCTTTCCGCTATAAGTTCCCTTTCTTTATCTGTTAAAAAAGAGAAAATGTTTAAACTCCCTTAAAACTTAGAATTGCAAAGCCAAATAGATATGGTTCTTACTTCTTCTTCTCGCAAACCAATATACCCCTTCCTTGACAAGCAGTGATGATATTTCCGTTTACCCACTCTATTGCTCTGTAACTTACGTTGTTCCTGCACCAAAATAAATTAGTAAAAATTAATAAATATTATTTAACCAAAATCTATTTAATCATTTAGCAAGTAAAATGGCAATCATGTAGATTTTATTAGTAGAATATATTCATACCAGCCATTTGGGGCTCGTCCTCTCTGCAACAAATTTCTTCCAAGGTTCTTTACCAACAAACGCATACTTCTTCGGAGGCTTCATCAATTTCTTCTTTTTTCCAATAAATGGCATCACATATTTTGCAGTTAAATCAGCTTTAAACTGCCTCCATTTTTCACCTGCCGATTGTAGCACAAGCTTCTCACTTTCTGGGGCAATTTTGAATGTGTCCTAAAGAGCCACATAATATAAATTAGCCACATAATTTACAGTCACAATTTAAATAAAATGAAGAAGTCAACAAGGGATATAATTTACCTGGACATCATCCCATAATTTTGCTTTTAGATCACAATCCACTTTTGGCCAGTTTTCAGTGTCGATTGGAATCATTGTCCTTGCGAGCATTCCTATGTAAGACTGTAAAGTAGGCCAGGTATTTCCGATGGGAACTCCAAAATCATTGTATCTAACTTTAAATTTCTTTCCCCGAGCTTTCTTCACCACTACTTTGTGAAGAGCTGAAACACCACGTGCACCTCCTAGCCTTTTTTTTGCAGATTCAGAAGTGGTCATCGTTTCTTCACCACTACTTTGAGTTTGATATTGTGGAGGGACTTTAACCAACTTTTCATTACAAGTCTCTGAAGTTTTGACATCAGGAACAATCTCATCATCAACCTTTTCAGAGTTATTCTTCCTGTCATTTTCTTCGAAAATTACTTTCTTGGCTTTTTACTTCTTTGCCATTTTGCTCCCTTAGTCTGCATTAAATTGAATAATAAAGCCATCAGTTGAACAATATATTTTCAGTCCGTCATTAATTACAGTCAAGCATAAATAATAAATTGTAAAATCAGCAAGTACAAATACAACTATACAAGAACAATAATTTACCTAAACTGCAATCAGTAATTAATCACATCCGAAATAACTCTAAAGTATTTTATAGAAGTACAATTAAATAATGCAAAATAATTAAAGAAAAAATAATGCCATCAATCAGTAATTATGGATGAACTACTTATATGATTATAACAATGCAAAACAAAAGAAAAAAAAATTAACAATATATTTTACACATTATAACACAATTAAAGGCAAATATATATGGTTCATTCAGTCATTCAAATTCCCATTTAGATATATATTTTATATAAAGCTACATCATCAGTCAGTAACGACATTAGCTGCAGGAGTTTTAGTAGCAGTATTTTTAATCCAAATTCCCTCAACATTAGGTTTAGCAGTATGAGCGACATCATCAGTAGTGACATCAGTTGCGGGGATTTCAGTGCAGAATGGGGGATGTTCCATGATCGTGTCTCCTAAGTCATCTTCATTATACAATTCTTGGTAGTCTCGAGTTGTGGAGGACAGAACAATAGA
Source organism: Apium graveolens (assembly GCF_009905375.1). Lineage (NCBI taxonomy): Eukaryota > Viridiplantae > Streptophyta > Magnoliopsida > Apiales > Apiaceae > Apium > Apium graveolens. The sequence continues at coordinate 20,065,890 of NC_133653.1, forward strand.
CCAGGTAGCATCAACGGGATCTTCAAGGTAAAACACTTGCTTGACTTGGTCAACAGAAACATATTTATCTTTTTTGTGACCTTGTCGACTAAAATCCACAAGTGTGAACCCAAGATCATCAACCCTTATTCCTTTATCATTACTTGCCCATTTACACAGGAACAAGGGAGCTTTGAATGCATGGTAGTCTAATTCCCATATCTCTTGTATGATACCGTAAAATGTCAAATCACTTTCTACGGGGTTCAAGTCCTTGGCACTAGAAACCTGGACCGCTTTAGCAATGACAGACACCCCGCTGTTTTGAACAACGCGTATGTCATCTCGTTCCTTTGTAAAATATCGCACTCCATTCACTAGATAACCTTGATAAGTTAGTACTGAAAATGATGGCTTGACAGCGAGCCATCTTATCGTATCTAAAACACCTTTGTTGTTCTCCCTTAGTTAATCATTCACCTACAGATATGATAAGAAATTTTAAATCCTAAATAGCTAATAGTCATCATTACACTATAGATCAAAGAACCTAATACAACACTGACTTTGTTTTGAAACCAATCAGCAAAGAGCCGATTGTGCTCTCTCATGAGCCAATGTAAGCTTTTCCTTTTTCCTCGGTGAATTTCTTCAAAATATTCCTTATGCATTCTGAAAAATGCATATGGAATGATATATTAAAGACACATTACAAGACTAATTACTGGATAATGAGGAATTGAAAACAACAAACTGCATAAACTCACAGAATATATGGAAACACTTCAGCGTTGTTTAGAAGGACATGTAGATATGCTTCATCTCGCTCCTTCTCTTCCACTGATTTTATTATCACAGCGGATAATGGACCTGATATCTTATTATCTTGGTCCTTTGGAAGACCGGCAGTGGAGTAATTCTGACTAAGAAACTCGGTGCAGAATTCTACGGACTCTTCTCCAAGGTAACTCTCTGCCATACAACCTTCGGGATAATAACGGTTTCGAACATAACTCTTTAGTACTTTATTAAACCGTTCAAACGCATACATCCACCTATAAAATACTGGTCCACATAAGCGTAGTTCCTGGACCAAGTGGACTACTATATGTACCATTACATCAAAAAATGATGCATGGAAAACCTTTTCTAGATCGCACAAGGTTAGTATAACATCTGACTGCAGCTTATCCAGTTTTGACACGTCTACTACTTTGTTGCACAAAGCATTAAAAAAGAAACACAATCTAATAATTGTGACCCTAACATGCTTCGGAAGAACGGAGCGTATTGCAACCGAGAGTAATTGTTGGAGAAGAATGTGGCAATCATGTGATTTCAGCCCGTAAATATTTAAATCAGGCATGGAAACACAATTTTTTATGTTCGATGCATGTCCGTATGGAAGTTTCATCGACATTAATGATGACAAGAAAGTCCTTTTTTCTGCCTTTGAAAAAGTAAAGGGAGAAGGAGGCAAATAGGTTTTCTTTACTCCTACTTGGGGAGCCAAATCAGATCTAACGCCCATTTCCATCATATCACGATGGGCTGCCGTACTATCCTTTGTCTTATGGTGCATATTTAGTAATGTGCCAATCAGACTATCACATACATTCTTCTCGACATGCATGACATTAATACAGTGCCTAACATGGTGAAATTTCCAGTATTCTAACTCGAAAAATACTGACTTTTTCTTCCATGGACTTTCAACCTTCTTTGCCTTCTTCATTTTCTTCCCAAATTCAAATTTGATTTGTTCTTGCTCTGCTAACACTTCTTCTCCGGATAGGGTTCGACGCGGCTGCCCAAACTCTTGTTGTCCATTAAAAGCAGCCTTCTGCCTTCTATAAGGATGATGTAGAGGCAAATATCGACGATGCCCTTGGTAGCACATTTTCCTACTATGAGTTAAAAATTTAGCTACGGTGTCATCTCCACAAACTGGACAACACTTATAACCCTTATTAACGCAACCAGATAAATTTCCGTAAGCAGGGAAGTCATTTATCGTCCACATTAAAACTGCTTTTAAAGTGAAAAATGATTTGGTATACGCGTCATACATATTTGGTTCCCCTTCCTTCCAAAGCTTTTTTAAATCATCAATCATCGGTTGTAAGTAGATGTCGATGTTATTACCAGGCTCATGCGGGCCAGGGACCAATATCGACAACATCATAAATTTTCTTTTCATACATAACCAGGGAGGAAGATTGTAAGTCACCAATATGACTGGCCAGCAACTATATCTATTAGATAGGCCATTATTGTGCGGGTTTACACCATCCGCCGATAAAGCCAAGCGAAGGTTTCTCGGTTCACTACCAAAGGATGGCCACCTATAATCTATATTTTTCCAAGATGGAGAGTCGGCTGGATGTCATATTTTACCATCTTGTGTCCGCTGTTGCGCATGCCAACACATTAGTTGAGCGGTGGAACGAGATTTAAACATACGTTTAAATCTAGGAATTATTGGAAAATACCACATGACTTTGGCTGGAAGATTAATCCTCTCTTCACCTTTCTTTGTCAACTTCCACCGAGAAAGTCGACACTTAGGACACTTGGTTGCATCAGCATGTACACCCCTGTACAGTACACAGTCATTTAGACATGAATGGAACTTTATATACTCTAGACCTAAATTGGAGAGGGTTTTTTTTGCTTCATATGCATTACTAGGTAACACATTATCTTTGGGAAGTAGAGACCCAACAGAAGAAAGGAGGTCAGTGAAGGCACTATCGGTAATACCAAACCTAGATTTCCAGTTATGCAACTTCAACATCGACTCTAACTTAGTACAGTCACTACCCTCATATAGAGGTTGCTCAGCATCGGCTACGAACCTCCTAAACTGATATGAATCATTATCATATTGACTCGAGTTATATGCCGCTTCACAAACATCAACAGTTTCCGAAGCAGCGACATGCTCCTGATCTTGCTCTGACGCTTCATCAGAGGCTTGCTCAGGAGGTGGGTCTGGAGCTTGCTCTTCAGGTGGACAACTAGCACTTGAAGATTTAGGACCCGTAGAAGCAGTCTCCCCGTGCCAAACCCAATGCACATAACCTAGACAAAAGCCATTGTCATAGATATGGCCCCTGATTGTTTTTATAGAGAATTTTTTAAAATTGGCGCATCGTCCACAAGGGCAAGGAATTTTGTTACGATCTTCAGAATTTTTTTCAGCATATATCAAGAAGTTTTCCACCCCCATTTCAAATGCTAAAGAATCCCTATCTTGTAAAATCCATGTCTTATCCATCAAATTTCCCTACCTGATAGCCACTATAAATATTAAAAATCCAACACATACCTATTTATAATTATTTAATAAAAGGCATATCAAATTTGTGTTGGTTACTGTAGGGATTAATTATATAAACTTAGAAAGGAGTAAATACCTTGATATCCTAATAATTTATAGTACTAATTCATTACTCTAAAATCCTATACATATACCCAATTAATTACAAAACTAGACTAAATTTATAAACTAGACTAAATTAAACCAAGATAATTAAAACAAATTAAACCAAGATATTTTAAAATATCACATAATTAAAAACCAATAATTCCAACATTCACAGCCCAGACAATTGTTAAATTTCCTTCACATAAATAAAACTTAGTGAGAACTTGAGTATTGAAACAAATTCAGCCCATAAATAAATAAATTAAAATTATCTGTTACTTGTATCTGTGAGAAGGATAATTATACAAAACAATTACTATAATACAACACAAGTAACAGATAGTTCATATCAGGAATGAAGAGACTTGTTCATATCAGAGAAATGACTATCATACAAAATAAGAAATGCAGAGACTTGTTCATATCTGAGACCTGTTCAAATGCAGCCCCAAAAACCCCCCCAAAACACACTAATATGTATGAACAACCCCCAGAAAACACATAATTAAAAACAGAACAGAAACATTTACATTTACATCAATGTACCTAAAACATTGATTTACATCAGTGTACCTAAAATATTTAACATGACATAAAATTCCCAAAAACAGGACATAAAACCCCCAAAAAGAAACAAACATAAAACCACCAAAAACATAAAACATTTACATGCACAAAGAAGAAAAACAGTAAAGAAGAAAAGAAGATAAACATAAAACATTTATATGCACAAAGAAGATATTAAACATAAAAATGAGGGAGATAAACATTAAAGAAGTAAAGAAGAATATACCTCTGGATGCTTTCAATGTTCTGAAACCCCAATGTTCTAAACCCTCAATGCTCCAACCTCCAAATGCTGTCTACCTCCAGATACTAGCTCCAACCTCCAGATACTAGCTCAATTTCAAGTTTAATTTGCTCTAATTTGAAGCTCCAAATCTTGAATTAGAATTGGGGCTAAAATTAGGGTTTCAGAGAAAAGAGAGAAGAGACGGTTAACAGAGACTAAGGTAAGAAGAGAGAAGAAAGGTAAGAAGACTAAGAGAGAAGGAGGGGAGAGATGAGAGAGACGAGAGAGGCGAGGGTCGGGGAGAGATGAGAGGCTCGCGGGAGGTTTTTTGGAAAGGGGGGAAAATATGTTAAAGTGAATTTTTTGTTAAAATTAAAGGGGGGAAAGTGTACTGAAAAGCGGGGGGGGGGGGAGTTAAGTAATTTTTATTTATTTTAAAAGGCCATAGACAACGGTTAACAAAATGAACTGATGTCAAATTTAAAAACAAATTTGTGGCCTTTTTAATTTCTGAAGATAGACAACGGCTACTAAGTGAAACCGATGTCAATATGCGTATTCAACATCGCTTTTTACAAAACCGATGTTAAACTGCATTTTAACATCGGGTGCATTACATGCCGATGTCTAAGGACCGATGTCGTATCTACTATTTCTAGTAGTGATAATTGTAGTAATAATGGTTTTGATGACTTGCTACACCTCATTGGATTAGTATTGCCTAATGATCATAAGTTGCCTGAGAAGTACTACACTGTACGAAAGATGATTAGAGGATTGAACATGGAGTATGAAAAGATTGATGCTTGTGAGAATGATTGCATGTTATTCTACAAGGAACACAGTGAGAAGACCAAGTGTGATATATGCAAAAGAGACCGCTACAAAGTGCAAAAAGATCCTAAAAAACAGAAGATCCCGCATAAGATCTTGCGTTATTTTCCTATTACCACGAGATTGAACCGTTTATTCATGGCTGAGAAAACTGCAAAATGTATGAGATGGCATCATGATAGAGTTGTTGTTGAAAGTCAATTAAGTCACCCAGCTGATGGAGATGAATGGAAATAATTGGATCGTAGATTTATACGATTTTCAAAGGAGATTAGAAATGTTAGACTCGGACTCTCTACTGATGGATTTGATCCCTTTCGCGATGCTCATGCCAAGGAGTATACTGTATGGCCTGTGGTGATTGTTGTGTATAATCTTCCCCCCTCTATGTGTACTAAGGCTCCATACATGTTCATGTCTCTTCTTATTCCCGGACCAACGGATCCTACAAAAGACTTACATGTTTATCTTAGACCGCTAATTGATGAGTTGAAATTATTGTGGCATACTGGGGTGGAAACATATGACATATATTCACGTACAAATTTTATGATGAAGGCTGCACTTTTATGGACAATTAGTGACTTTCCTGCACTTGCCATGCTGAGTGGGTGGTCCACTAAGGGTATGTGTTTTATTTTATAAACACACACATGTGCACATATTTTATATAATTTCACATATGTTCATTTATTGAGTTTTTCACATATGTTTTAGGTAAGTTGGCATGTCCAGTTTGCATGGGAGAGGTAAAAGCTAAACAACTCAAACATGGTGGTAAATCTACTTTTTATGGCACTGCTCGGTATTTTTTGGAAGCAGATGATCCCCTGAGAAGGAGTACAAGGTTTGGAATTATTGAGACCCGATCAGTCTGCGCTCGACATTCAGGATCTTTTGCAAAGACCATGTGCGAGCAGATATAATTCCCCCCTCCAGGAAAGTCAACAAAGAGAAAACCAAGGGATTATGGTGTGACACATAATTGGACTCACAGTTCTCCATTTTTTGAGCTTTCATATTGGGAGACACTTAGCCTTCGTCACAACATTGACATTATGCACACTGAAAAAAATATCTTTGACAACATATTTTACACAATTCTTGATGATGGAAAGAAGTCCAAAGATAACATAAAAGCGAGGAAAGATTGTAAAGAATTAAGTGTGCATCGTGATTTGTGGATTCAAGATGATGGTACAGAACCACATGCGCCATACGCTCTTTCCAAAGAACAAATTCATAAGTTGTTCAAGTGGATTGAAGAATTATAACTTCCAGATGGGTATGCCTCAAATATATCAAGGTGCGTAAATTGGAAAAAAAATTGCATTCGCGGGATGAAATCACATGACTGTCACGTCTTCATGCAAAAGTTGTTGCCTATCATTTGTCGTGACTTACTTCCGAAACATGTAGCTGATCCTATTATTGAGTTGTGCAACTTCTTTCAAGATTTATGCTCGTCAAATCTCAAATACTCAGATTTGGAAAAAATGGAGAAAGATATAGTGAGAATAATGTCAAAACTTGAAACTGTCTTCATTCCAGTGTTTTTTGATCCGATGGAGCAGTTGCCACTCCATTTAGCTATTGAGTGTAAGTTAGGGGGTCCGGCTAATGGGCGTTGGATGTATTTTGTTGAGAGATACTTGCATAACCTGAAATTGAAAGTTGGAAACAAAGCTCGAGCAGAAGATTCCATGGCACAACGCTATATTGAGGAGGAAAGTGTACACTTTTGCTCTATATTTTTTGATTCAAAAGTTGTGTATGGTCAGTTACGTCGGAATGAGGAACCTCGAAAGTTTCATGATGTCGAATTGTTAGAAGTTTATACATATCCGACACATCCTAGTCTACGAAGTAGAGATAGAATCTTGAATGGTGATGAACATGAACTTGTGGCATACTATGTTCTTATTAATTCCCCGGAAGTTGGAAAGTACTTGCGGTAAGATTTTTCTAAACCCTCTTTACTTCAAAAATTAAGAATTGAGTTTACAACTTAATTTTTCTTATTTTTGAATAAAAAAATGTAGTGGATTCCAGAAGTTAGTGCAACAACATTACCCCCTTCTCAATGACGCCGAAAAAGAATAATACCAAAAAGAAAAATTTAAAGATTGGTTTGAAAGAAGGGTATGTGTTTTGATTTATATATAAACACCTATACACATATTATATATATTTCTCATGCAATCTTTAAATTTATTATTATATTTATGTATCATGTCACACATGTTTTAGGTACAAGATGATGAAGAGCTCAAAAAGAAATTTCTAGACCTAATAAGAGGTCCGATGTTTAAAGTGGAGTCTTATAAAGCGTGCAAATGCAATGGTTACAAATTTAGTTGCGCAAAGGATAAGGAGCTCACTTCACCAAATTCCGGTGTAGTTGTCATCGGTGAGACTTTTACTCATAATATTTGAAACATACTTTTTCTTTATCTTTTAATCCAAATTTTAAACAATTATAATTATAGGGACTTCTTACAATGAAAGTTATGGAAACTATTACGGAAGGGTGGAAGAAATTTTAAAACTCTTCTATCATAATGGACATCAAGTGATTGTCTTCAAGTGTCATTGGTTTGATCATACGACACATGTCAAAGTTGATAGACATTGGATGACTACCGTGGATGTCAAATCAAAACTAAATGTCGACGACGTATTTGTGTTGGCTAGCCAAGCTCATCAAGTGTACTATGCACCAAATATTTTAAATACAAAATCATCATGGTACACGGTTCTAACAACAAAGAGTCGACAAGTTGATGAAAGTGTGTCAATTAAGGAAAATATCAAAATCATCGATAATGCTTTACAAAATAAAGTGTCAAATGCTTCATCTTCCCATGTCGAAAGTGTTACTATTCGTGATCCTTCAAATTTTTTTGTTGATTTAAGGATGTTTGAAAATGACTACTCGATACATCATGATGATGAAGAAGAAAGTAAAAATGATATGGAAGCCGAAGATGAAGACGAAGAAAATGGAACGGAAAATAATGAATTTAGTGATGATGATGACTTGGTGTAATTCATTATTTTTAATAAAATTTGTATCAAAACAATTGCTACTTTATTTATAATTTTTAAATTTGAAATTTAATTAAATGTTTGTAAATTTTTGTAAAGTGGATGATAGTGTTTGTATTTTGGTTGATAACGGGAGGTTTTATACAGAAGCTTAACTGGGAGAACACTCTGATTTATTTTTTTCAACCAAACAAAGTCTTATTGCACGACACGGCTAAATTCGACTATTATTAGCCGACTTAGTTTTTAGGTATATACTTTATTTACCCCCAAAATTTCATTTACATCGTTTCCCCTCTTTCTCTTCTTTCTTTCTCGGCGCAGCTAGGGTTTACAAACGATGGCTGAAAGCTCAAATCAGAGGCTGAAACTGGCGAGGCTAAGTACACAGGTGTTCTTTCTCTCTCTCTCTCTCCCACTCTCTCTCTGACTGTTTGTGAGTCTCTCAGACTGTATATATGTGTCACTTTATTGATGTTCTCTTTGAAAGAACCCCAAATTAGTATATGTCTATAGTCAACATATACAGAACATCTGTGTATAGTCAAAGCTGTGGTGGTTGACTCTGTTTTGGCTGCTCAAAAGGCCTTTATTTGTTTTATTAATTGTTAATTTTGGTTTAGTTGTTGTGGTTTTCGAATCTTTCGTGTGGTTTTAATTGTGAATTCTTTTATGGCCATGTGTGATTTAGTGATTTTGGGTGTTTGTTTAAAGTGATTCTGTTAGCAGATATGTAACTGTTTTAGGGCAGACTAAAGATTTGTCAACAACTTTAGGAGTAACTTGTGATTGTTAGTCTGAATTACTGTTATTTGTCTGAAAGAACCAGTATGGAGTTCCTCCCCTGTAGAAAGGACAGCCATTGAGTATGGTTGGCGAACCAGAGGCTTGTTTGAGAGCTCTACATTTTGAAAACAAGCCTGTGTTTGTAGGATAGTTTTACCCAAACATGATAGTAGAAAACACATGGCATGTGAAATCCCTCGCATAATCATCCACTTTTATCTCTACAATTTTCCCACTATCCCCAACCACATTCTCCAAAGATTTGATTAGTTTGCTCCCGGACACTAACACTATGCTTAGCATGACCTGCGACCAATTATTACATAACGTATATAATCTCAACAAGTCAATCAATAGATAATATAGCACTAAAGCTTATGAATAAGGAGTACCTTGACTTTGTCTACAAAAAGATTATGAGCAATGTTTTTTCTCTGGTGAGACCAAACTTCCCGATTTGTTGTAATCTGACCTTTGCCTAGTAGAGGCCCCCTATCCTTCTGCAAGTAAGCAGGCTTTCCCAAGTCTAATGTTTTGCTTATATTAATTTCTCTCACCAAGACGGGATCTGCAATATACAGAATTTGTACCTTACCAAGTGCAAAGGTGAAAGTTTTTCCTGCATTGTTGATTTACTAATATGAGTCTTTGACAAAGGTGTTAACTTGTGATTGTTGATTTTCTGAATACTTCCCAATTTGCTTTTGAGTTGCTTGTGTTTAAGAAAGGAACGAGCCCTGAAAACTGACACTAGTATCTATTAGTCTGAATGTTCACTATATTCTTTTTATGCTATAAGATGAGTTAACATGAGATCCTTGTTCCATTGTTATTTTTTTATAGGTGACATGGTCAGGCCCGAATTCGAAGAAGGGTATTGGAGACAAGGGTAAGGGAAACAAGAGGGTCAGGACCAATGAATGGGATGGTGAAGGGAAAAATGTTAGTGCTGAAGAGAGTGATGCAGAAGGGTCCTACAATCTGGAAGAATATATTGAAAAATGTAGTAAGCAGAATATTATATATGAGAGGAAAAGGCGCAGCTGTAGTGATGGGGGTTACAACACAAAACCAGCTCCAGACGCGAAGCCAACACTTCATTTGCTTAAGAATGGAAAAGGGTATTCCTCTCATTTCTCCGTTTTAAATTAATATCTACTTAAATAGTACACCTAAACTAACTCCCGGGAATAACCTATATGGTGACCTAAACTAAATCATCTCTGTTGTTAATTTATTTCTTTTTTCTTATTACTTTTTTTACAGGTTCATGGAGTCTAAACCCAAGCACCTTTTGAGCTACATTGTGAAGATTAGATTTGATGATAAAACCATTGATACAAAGGGTGCTCAAAGGGAAGCTTTTTTAGATGGTTGTATCGAAGAGTTCAAAGTAAGTAACAACTTGTGTTTTTTTAATTCTCTCATTTCTAGTACTTCCTGTCTTGTGAACCGTTTTACAAAAGAGCACTATGGAACATAGGGGCTCTTAACTCTATTCAAGTAACACTCCGCGTGGTCTGATTTGCTGGAATATTATAACTATCCCAAGGGTTGTGGACCAGAAACAGGAGATAGAGTTGTGAGAGCACAATTAAAGAAAAATTGGAAGCATATCATTAATCCAGAGAAGGCACGACTGATGGCGCATGTGAATGAATTATTGAAGAGTGGATATCGTGAAGAAGAAATTGATATTAAAGAGTTAAAGCCACATTACTTCTCTCAGCGAGCGTGGAATTCTCTCTGTGCTTATTGGGGAACACCCCGATTTGAAACGAGGTCCAAAAATGGAAAAAGGGCCAGAAAGATGGTGGAATTTACCTCCTGTACCGGGGCCAAATCATTTGATCAAAGACGGGAGGTATGATTTAGTTGTCTCGTAGTATATGATAATTAGATATCAGATTGAATAACTGCATCCTATGTCATACACTGCATGAAATATTATATCCCTACAAAATATATTACTTAATTTAAAAAGAAGGGGAAACATATAACATATACTACGTGATACTAACTGCTTAGTTGATTTATTTGTACTGAAATTGACGTTACAACTTTGATTTATTTAATATTGGTTTGTTATATCAACTATAAGATGATTATGACCTAGGTTTTTGTAATATTAGCTTATTTATCTACATCATCTGATGGGGTTTTTACCTATCTTAAAGGAAATAGATGCTGAAAGAGAGGCAAGGGGCGAAGATCCAATTGGTGAAGAGGAATTCCTGGGTACTGTTTACGATCCTAGTGAACCAGTTGTGAAAAACCTCCAGGTTTCCTCCCATTTTACTAGATGTGTTTATTTTACTAGATGTGTTGAATATTGGTATATATTGATATGTTATGCTTGCCGTGTATTCGGTCGAATATCATCTTATTTGCGTAAATTATAAAGAAAAAACAAGTAAATATACATTGATAATAATCTTAATCATCTTTTTTGCGTTAGGTGTGGTTTCTTAAGTATATTTAATCAGGACTATTATTGTTCGTTTGTGTTAGATGTGGCTGAAATATTACCTGTGAACTAACCAGACAAAGTATATACACTAGTATGTCCTACCTTTGCAGACTGTTATAAAATGTTCATTGAATTTATTAAAAAAAATCACAAGTGGGCTGAACACAATGCAAATAATGGCGTTAGAATTTGTTTGGGCAGTAGAAAGTTGCAGAAAAAGAACATAAAGAGGATGGTGCAATGAATTATAAAGCATTTAGACTTAAAAATATTTTAACTATAAGAATATATTTATAGGCTTAATGTGTAAATTACTGAGGGTAATGTTCATTCTCAGCTAAAGGGTCATGAGATCTGTCCCTCCCTATATTTATACTGAAAGTGCTGCTACACCATATTTGGCAACTTCCTAAACCACATCTTGTAATTATGTGTATTTACAACATATATCAGTGGGGCATTAGGGGGAACTTTGAGGGGAAAGAGTCAAAAGACTGCCACATGCATCTCTGCTTAGGCACCATACTCTGCTTTGACCAGTTGTTCCGGTCATTAAACTCGTTCTGTGTTCATCGTCCCACGACTCATATTTGCTATACTTGATTGTATTTGGTTCACGAAACTGGCCATCTACAATATTCATCTGATTGATGAGAGAGTGTCTCAATTTCAGACTCGGCATCCTCTTATCACTTCTGTTAAGGTTTACTCCGGGAAAGTTGCATGTTACAACAGGGGAATTCGGATTACTTAAAACTTCTTCCTGCAGAATATCTCCTATCCTAGAGAGTATGCTGAATTCTAAGTTTGCAAGAACCCGAGAATAAGCTTCTAGGATTGACTGACCAACATCCTATAAACATGCAAACACATTGTTGTGCCTTAAGTATTAGACCCTCTGAATTATTTGTTCCTTGCATCTTGCCTCCATATATGTAGTTCGTAGTCTGAAACTGGGTCTTGGTTAAAACTTAAAATTCACAATACAGTTTGATCATCCCTTCTTGGTTGTGCCATTTTTGGTGTTATGCTCTATCAACACTTGAATTTTATGGTTGATCTTTTATCTTTTACAGATGTAGTGATATCTTGATAAGCAGATTAATTGTGTACTGGATATGTCTGCGACCTTTTTGTATGTTACATGTGCATGAAAGTTTTTTTTGGGGGGGGGATGATGATGAAGAATATCAATTTTGATCAAGCATTAAGTAAACAGTTTGTGGTTAATTTTTACTACCAATAAAATGTGAGATACATATAATAGTTTGTGGTAATAATTAACTGCTTTATGCAATTGTGACATAAAGTTGAGCGATTTTGTAATGATCACTATGCTATTTACAGTGAACATGAATCCTTATGCCCCATTAAAATATGTAAAATATTATGTTATTGCAATTCGGGGTTAGGTTTAATTCGAAGTATTGCATATTTCAGGAAAAAATGAAAACTTTGCTTGCTGCTAAAGCTGAATCACCTGAGTTGTCATCTGGTGATCAACCGCCATCCCCTCGAACCAGAAAAGAAATTCGGAGGAAGAAAGAACTCGAAGTGTTGATTCAAGCTAAGCCTCCGAACAAGGGGATTGTCTTTCTTCATCCCCGTGAAACACTGCCAGAGCTTATTGGAGCAGAGAAAGCATTACAGTGGATCAGCAGAGAAATGTCTAGAAATTCTCAAGTTCGAGCTAGTGTTCCAATGAGATTTGTTTGAGGATGGTAAAGATTTTAGATGAAATGAAGGAGATGGTCCAGTCCTTGCCAATGCGTGAAGTGAAACAATCTATTTTGGATGAAAATGTGCATAACTTAGCTGCTGCTGCATTTTCGGACCCAAGTCAACATGTATTGCAGGCATATTATGCACAGGCAGCTAACAGTTTGCTTCCTCTAGTGTTGAAGGACAATGATAAAATCATTGCGGAGGTATAATTTATAGTGGTTATGTCGTATAATTTTACAGTGGTTATGTAACATAATTTTTCAGTGGTTCTGATATGAAACAGTTTTTTAATAATTGCATTATTTTCCAGGAGAGTCTAGTAGAGAAGGATACTGCGGTGGACGGCACAAAGGCTGTGAAGGTGGATGACATGGACGACTTTGAAAATGAAGATCCACTCGCACATATGTATCCTCTCCTTTAGGCCTTACTGCCTTATTTTGGACTTATCTTTTACAAAATTCAGTTCAAGCATGTAACGAAAAATATTAAGCGGTGTATGTAATGAAAAGTACTGGGATGAATTAGCGATGTATGTAATGAAAAATACTGGGATAATTTAGCACTTTTCTCTATTAATTGTAATTTTACTAATGGTTACATGTTTGTATTTTTATCATTTTTGAATGCTTACTTGGGGATTATAATTGCAAAATGAGATGTGAGTGGTATTATTATAAATAGGTAGCAAATTTGTAAATTGCATATTTAATTTGATTGGAAAGCAATTAAAGCTTTAGCATGCTAAATACGACTGAACTTAGACTAATATAGCTTGAAAAAAAATATGGTATATTATATTCGACCAGAAAAAGTAAATTTTATAGGTAAAATCAACCAAAGCTGGTCGGATTTTTAATGACAATATGTGGTCGAATATAGTGTGTGACCATATCAGGTCGAATTTATATTTAACCAAAGATAGTCGAATTTGGTATCCGACTATATTAGGTCGAATTTAGGTACGACCAGATTTTGTTGAATTTAGTATTTTGGCGGGATTTTTGATTTTTTTTGAAAATAATTTGAAATTTCATTCAAAAAATTGCAAAATAAATTAACACAAAAAACAGTCGAATTTAGTTAGTCAAATTTAGGGTGGTCAAATTTAGTCGGTCGAATTTAGGGCGGTCGAATTTAGATAAATTCGACCGGATTTGTCATTTTCGACCAGCCTCTGTTCGACCAACACAATGCAGGTCGAATTGAGCTAAATTCGACCATTTTTGGTCGAATTTAGCTAAATTCGACTGAAAAAATTCGGTCAAATTTAGCCGAACTTCTTGTAGTGCCTCTTTTTAAATGAAGTCTAATATTGTTATATATTTTTTTGGAACTATAATATATAAAAGAATGTATATGCAAAAACAGAAATGGTTGCTAGCTCTAAAGGAATTCACAGCTTTTATCATCGATAATGGAATGCCTGGTATGCCTTCTGCACCTTCTTAATGCACTTTTCCATGTGCACAAGCACATGTAAAAAATATATAGATTTTTAATGTCATAGAAGTGGACTGTAATATAAATTATGAGAAAAAAATATAATGTTAATATTTGTAATCACCTCTGTGGCTATATCTTAATATTATCGATCTCCTATATAATAACATCTTTAAAGCAAGTTTTCTGCTATTATTAAGTTATATATAGACCATACACCAAATGTGACAACAATGTCCTTCAGTTATGTTACGTCACAGTTGAAACTTCAGAGTGTCCTATTATATCCTTTTGTTATGCTTAGGAAATTGGATTGGCAGTAAACAAATATGTTGTAACTGGGTGACAAAAGGTGTTGGTTTTATTGATGAGTAAGTAAATGCATTATATCTGAAATTATTAAGTAATAAGTAAATAAATTATTAACCAAAGAACATATAAAAGAAAAAGAAAATGCAGTAGTGAGGTCCTATTAAAATCATATCATATGGCAAGGTAGTGCTTAAATTTTTGTGTGAAGCATATTTGATTATGTTATTTCCAATTCACTGTTACATACGGCATATATGATACATTCTTTGACACTTGAGACATTTGTGGTTATGTACGCTGTATATACGATACACTCTTTGACACTTGACATAATATGGTCCTGCATATTTGATTATGTGAGCAGCAGACAAATGTAGCTTGCCGTGACATCTTAAATACACTTTGACACTTGAGACATTTGTGATTCTGTACGCTGATCAATAAACTTAGGTTTAAAATATCAAAAAATATGTATGTCCTTCCTTAACCTGTTCTTTATTGTTTTGGTGAATCTTAGGCTTTGATCATTAGAGAGTATATGGTTTTGCTGTCATGTTTTAAGCATTTAATTTTTGAAGTAACAACCTATTGTCATCTATGATGCACTGTAACATGACAGCAAAGAGGGTCACCTGCAAATATACATGATATCTTTCTTCACTTCCTTCATTGAGAGCCAGCAGGAATCGGTAAGACTTAAAGAGATATAGTTACAAAAATTTTGAAACACTCCATGTCTGGTAAGCTTGGTTGATTTGTTATTGATATGTTCTTTTTATATGATTGAAACAGTCCAAGTCTCGTACTATTTATATGCTTTATAAAGCTTTTAAAAATTGAATTTATTTGAATAAAAATATCATTTATGCAATAACATTACGCTAGACTAGATAATTTATAATTATATTTAATATGTTAACATTTGTCATATCATTTTCTATACGTGCAGTAGCTGAACCACAAAAGTGCATGGCCGATGAATAAGTGGAATTTGCTGATCTTGATGGTCGGTAGAACGTCTCGGAAGTCATTTTAATCTATTTTTGTTCGAAGAAATTTTCATTTAGTTTTCTTTTGTTGTATAATGGAAATAAATGATTACTTTAAATTAGGTAAAAGATACTCTTGTAGTTAATTAGGTGAATTAGAATCAAGATTGGTTTGGATTATTATACACTAAATTGTTAATATTGATTTAGCTTTCAGAAAATCATGTAAATCAATTGTGAATTTTTTTATAAATTAAAAAATTTCCATTGCTCCTGTAAAGTGTTGATCGATTGCCTGACATATGCTGATATGGCAAAGGTGGGCCCCACATGTGCAGATGTGGCACATGTGATGTGGCACATGTGACATGGCATAGTTGGCAGCTTACGTGTCATGTGGGACCCACTAATTTTTTCAGGAAGTTTCAATTCAAAGGCAACGTAAAATGATGTTGGTATAGGATAACAATATTGTTGTTATTGCTCTCTGTTTCAACACAAAAATATATGTTGGCATAGAGAATCATGGCGTTGCTATTGAACCCAAAGGAAACATCGAAAAAAACAACACCAAAAAAGTGTTTCCTTTGACTATTTTGGGCCAACAACAACATATTTTGGACCTATACAAACATTTTTTTAAGTTGCAATAGGCTGTTTATGGTGTAGTGTTAGGTTCAGAACCATCATGTTTTTCATGTATAATCTTCATAGCTTCAAGTCTCTATCCAAGTGATCAACAGTGGATTATCTACAAGAGTGAACTTCAACAACTTCAAGTTGACAAGTTTAGCTTCATGATGTCTTATTCCAGCTCTTGTGAATGGTTCAATTAACTTAAGATTCTTAGATTGTATTAACCAAAACATTTTATTTCACATGGTATTGGAACCAGGTAAACCATCTACCCTTATTCCTCTAGAAGTAAAGCTCATTTAATAATTACAAATAAGACCATCATTTTTCTCCATTTTTATTTGTTCTTGATCTTTGGAAATACTTGAGCATTCATTTCTGCTCTTTCATATAATAAATTCATATATGTAATACTCCATCTATTCCTTTCAGATCATCTAAGCATATTCCTGTATTCTTGATTTGCTTTGTCAACAGCAATTCTGATTCTTCCTTCCTGTGCTCTTGCTTCACTGTCAAAAACCATTTTTTCTTCCTTAAAATGTTCAGCATTAAAGGCTTCAACATAAGCAGAAAGAATATGTAAATCCATCCGAAATAGAATTTCTTCTTCTTCTTCTTCAGTTTTAACAGAATCAGGAATAATTATCACTCTGTCAGTGTCAGGAACAGAATCAGAACCTGTATCTTTGTTATCAGGAATTGAACTTGGAGTTACAAGAGTAGCTTCTAGTTTAAATCCATATGATCTACCCTTAGGGACTTGAGTTGACTGTGTAGTTTGATGTAGAATTCCAAATCTAGTTTCAACTATCACAACATTAGAGGTCTTCTTTGCTTGCTTTTCACCATCATCATCAGAATTGACATTTTTCCTCAAAACTTATTCAAGTTGACATTTTTTCTTTGGTACTATCTCCCCCTTTTTGGAATTGAGACTTTACAGAACAGAGAATAACATCCAACTTAGAATTTGAATTGTTGGTTCTTGTAGGACTTTAGATGTACAAGCTTCTTCAATCCTTTGAACAGAAGGTTCTTGTGTGCTTCCCTCAAATATGAGATCATTGATGACAATATCCAGTGTAGCAATGTGCTTCTGATGAGTTTCACTGTCTTGTACTGTCTTCTGAATATCAGCATCAATAAAAATATGACTCCCTTGAGCAATGTCAGGAATAGTCTAATGAATTTTACTGTTTGCACCTACACTCTGAGCACGTGGTTCTTGTGTAGTAGGGGCATGAACAGTTGCATATTCACATTGATAAAATGGTTATTACGTGTTGTACCCCTTATGTGGATACTGCTGCTTTGGACTGCTTTCTGATATATACTGTGTTGTCTATAGCCTTTCTTTTAATCTTATCAGTATTTGAATGTGTGAGGTCAGAAACTGATGAGAACTTGTCAGGATTTGCATTTTCCTGACCAAGAGCAACTTGAGCTAATACTTCCAAGCCAGCTTCCTCTTATTTAGCCTGATCCTTGTCACCTGCTTTAACTAGTCTTCTTTTCTTTTGCATATGACTAGTTGTTATAATATCAGCTCTTTCTTTGTCTGTTCTAGTACAAGTAACCTCCACTGGTCTAACAGGTAGCTTAAAAATAAGTGGGCCATCACTATCAGTAGCAGTGTTTGATGGCTCATTATTGGTGAGACTGCGTAGCTGAATAAACAGTTATGTGATAACAATACACAATAACAACACAAGAACATAACAGGTTAATAATACTACGTCTACACAAGAAATCAGGAAGAATGAAGATAAGGCATATACAAAGAATCAGAAGATTAGAAGAAGGCATGAACTATGTCTACAGGTCACTAATAGAAGTTCATTAATATGATTATGCCTCAGTGAAGAACAAAGGTTAAAGACTTTCAGGGTTTCAGAATTGTTGAAGATTCAGTATACAAGTGCTACCGGAAGATTTCAGTGTATTATCATTGATTGAAGATAGACAGTGTTTGAAGCATAGGAATCTGAAGAATTGAAGACAGGGTATAGACAGAGGTTAATGAAAACGTTGTTTAAAGTACCGAGAAGGTTTCCAGTGAAAGTACAGTTGTTTATTGACGGCCAGTGTTAGAAGCAATGGATATTTAACCAATCTATATCAACTCAGAAACAAAATACAAATTAAATTAGGTTCTCCCAATGCTAGTTGGTTGTGAACCAGACCAGTGCACCTAACATCAGTATACAAGAAGGGATTTTAATTTAATTGCAGAAGAAAGTTTTGATATAGTGAAGAATGGCAAATAGAAGCAAAAGATTCTAAGGTAGAAGACTCTTCACTCTGATCGCCATAGAAATCTAAGGACCACTACAAGTAATCTTTGTGATCGCCATAGAGAATTTCTCTAAGTCACCACTGGGGTCGCCATAGAGAATCACTCTAAAGCACCACAGTAGTCGCCATAGAGAATCACTCAAAGGCACCAGTGGTCGCCATAGAGCATCTACTGGCTGCCACAGAGCAATAAAGATGTTGGTTGCCATGGAGCATCTACTGGTCGCCATAGAGCATCTACTGGTCGCCATAGAGCAACACAAGTGTTGGTTGCCATAGAAGAAATGCCAAGAAATTATATGGGTCGCTATAGAATACTTGGGTGATTTTCCATGGAATTAAACAACAGCAGTTCAAGGATACTTGTAGACACAAAGCTGCCACCTGTCCAAATGAACTGAAAGTCTACACAGAGAAGCAGAATATATAAAAATTAAAATTATCATTGTTAAAAAAGTTCTGTTCATATTCCCTCTCACGAGAGGTGATAAAAATAAGAAAGAAAGAGAATACAGAGAAGCTCAGCACAATGATATCCGTTTAACTTCTCACCGGAGTAACGTTATAATGCCCGATTTAACTCATGTATATTCATAACGGCATTATAATCTTTACCAGGTAATTAAATTCTTAGACAAACAAATGCTAGATCATTGAATATGATTTAATTTTTAAATTTTTATAGAAGCTAGGAACTTTGTTGTTCTTAGATTGTAGTCGGTAAAGTTATTTACCGGAGTGTAGCAACACCCCTCGAGGATTTATATACGAATATATATTTCCCCGAATATTTTGTGTTCCACGTTTATTTTCCTAAACACTATTCAGCTCAAAAACACGGAACCACTAACCGAGCACTAAATCTATATCTGCTAAATATTCGAAAGATTTTTTAGTTTAGTGATTATCATATTTAACCCCCCCTTCTACGATAATTCGGGACCAAACAATTGGTATCAGAGCTTGTTGATCGATATACAGATCAGATCTGGTGTGTCAGCCCAAATAGTCAAGTTCTCATATTTTCAGATTTTTTTAATTTTTAAAAATTATCAACACTTGAGATTTTTAAATTTTTAAATAATTTGGACTTAGCCATAATTTTTATTTCTTATTTATTTATTTTTCCATAAAATTTAAAATTCTTAAATTTAAATTTTTCTTAAATAATAATTTATATTTTATTAAATTTTTAAGAAACTTCAGAATTCTTGAAAATTAGATTTTACGTAATTATTTATTTTTGATTAATTTATTTTCTAAGAAAACTAAAAAATATTGGAAATTTAAATTTCTCTTAAATATTAAATTAAGGGTACTCAAGGTATTGGTAGACTCAGGATTGCTCTGGGCTTTTAAAGTGGATTTTAATTTTTTGAAGAAAACGAAGACCATGTGCTATTCAGACGGAAAATTTCCAAACACGGAAATTATAGATAATGGTTTTCTTACTCCGATGGAACTGATTTCAAGACCTAAAGATGAAAATTGTGTAACTTCCTCAAAAGCTTACTCCATAGGATACCACTGGATTTTGAGACGCGGGAATTGAATGAAATTTTTGCGGGTATAATTTTTCATGAAGATTTTAAGACAACTCAATTGATTCCAATTATATAGTCACACATTAGTTTGTACCAATGCTACATATATCCGGGAATCAATGAGATCAAATAGCCCGGAATTGAGGAGGTCGGAGAGAATAGTGGGGACAAACAAACATCTCAGTCATAGGTAGTAAACTTGGAACCTCAAGACAGAATGTAAGAGTTACTGATAGCCGAATCAGAAGAAGCTCAGGTAGAAGTACTTGAGGGACTTGATGTCAGGTAGAAATTTGGTCACATTGGATTCTGACACTATACAGAAGCTATCCAAGGATCAAGCCTTTCTATTCCGAAGCAGAGACTTTTACAGATTCAGTTCAAGAGATGATTACAAGACTGAGATTGGGACATAAACAAGATTTGATAGCTATAGGTTTGACAAGCAATATGTGTCAAGTAACTATCAGGGGTTTCGCTACAACAGAACAAGAAGCTTGATAAATAAGGATGAGTAGGGATTCAGTTGAAGAGTTGTGATAAAGGTGGAATATTTTCTTAGGGAAGCATCCAGTCAAAACTTATAGTGCACGGGAAAGAGTTGGGAAGGATCAGATGATGAGAATAATGAATATCTTGCTTTCACAGCAATCTCTGAAGATGGTCCAACTCACATATCTCATATTTCAATTTCTTGAACCATTGTAATATTTTGCTCTCAATATTTAATTCATGATAAGATCATAGTGTTTAAATGTTTAACACTCGCTCAAGCATGATAGTATCACACATAGATAATGTTGAACTAGTTCACTAGAATAATTTTCTTGTAACTGGGATTGATGTTTAACTTGTGCATGTTACCTTAGATGATCTTAAATATGTGTTTGAGTATTTGCTAAACATGGTTAATTGCTTTAGTGAGGTATATGTTTTTCAGCATATAAGACCTTTATATACGTGTACTCTCTATATCCTATTACAATGTGATTTATTCATTTGATCTGAATTATTTGGTAAGATGTATTAGTTTATGATTGAATTGAGATAGCTAGATGAGATTCTTTAACAGAGATTGGACTAGATAGAATTAGTAATTTATTTGATAATTCTGTTTGTTCCGGATCATACCTGTCTTGTTAAGATGTATTAGTTTAGCATGATAAGGTTGCAGCTGTTGTTATCTTTGTTTATAGTAAAATCTCTAATCTAACTGGACCCAAACTGATAAGTTGGTTACCAAGAACTGTTAATCCATTTGTGAGTGCAGGACATAACAGGTTAATTAATTCATATGTATTCTTGGTATTTGATACTCAAGGCATATAATCAAAGAAAGAGCCTTGCAAATAAATATGATTGATAAAAGCTATTTCGTCAATAATCTTTGGAGATGCCATCAAAGGTTTTCAATAGGGGACAAGCTATACAGAGAAGGGATGTCATCATGAACTCTACAATTGCTATCACTGATAACAACTAATTATTAGAGTCATGATAACAATTGAAGCAACTTTCTTATTGGAGAATCAAGGCACAAATCCTCTTATCAGACAGTTCTGCATCAAAGGACAAAATGTCAATTCAATAAAGGATTGTCAAGGCACAAATCCTCTTATTAGACAGTTCTGCATCAAAGGACAAAATTTCAAGAGTAAGGAACGGTGAAGTCAATGGTTTCTACTGTAAAGCTTCATCTGTCAAAACTTTAGCTATGACATTAGAAGCTCTCACCCTTGAATATCAACTCAAGGAACTCTTTTGTGAAAAGTAATTAGTGAGAGGACTGCCTCATCTGGAATTCAGAAGACGATATATGTTAGGCATGTCAGAAAGAGAAGTCAAAGATAACATCACACCAAAGTAAAGATATACCTTAGTGATGGTGGTTGACTACTCTTATGAAATAAAGTTATTGTTCGCGCATTCTTAAGAAAAGAAATCATAGATGGTGATTGATCATATCAGAAGGTCAAGCTGGAAGTAACTATAAAAGAAATGATCTTATGGTCAGATAATGGGACTGAATCAAGAGGCAGTTCTTGTTAATATCTGTAACATCAAGAACATTCTGAGACATATTCAGAACTGGGAGCTCCGTGTTATACTGGAGTGGTACAAAGGAAGAACCAAAACTTGATTAAATCTACAAGTGAAATATCAAGCGAATCAAGACTTTCTAAATACTAAATGGCTAAAGTAGTCAATACAGTTTGTAACTAGTAAGATCAAGCCTTGATCAGGATGTATACATGAAAACAACTAATGAGTTAATGGCCAATAAAAGAAAACACCAGATAACCTGAAAGTGTTTGAATAGAATGTTCTACAGAAATAAACAATGAATTATTTTCAATTGTTTGAAGATCTTGGCATTTGCAGCTAAGACTTGTGAGGATATTCTTCATGGATACTCAGTGGATTCTACAACATCTACAGGGCATTTAGGGTTGATCAATAGAAGGTGATAGAAAGTCTAAGTGCACAGTTCAACAACTCAATGCTCTAACATGTTATAAGAGAAATTAATGATATTGATGATTCATATCCAAGTAGTGGAATGGAAGTGTAAAACACAACTCATTATTTCAATGAAGCCAGACAACAAGGGTAAGGATTTTCAGGAAATCCCAGCAACAGCTTAGGGGTAGAAATAGAAGGATTAACTAGTCAGACACAACACCACATTGAATATCAGAGGACATTAAAGAACATATCTCCTGAGACAAAGGGTTTGATGTCAATATCATTCCCAGAGTCTAGTTCTTAAGTTATCCAGATGGTAGAGTAATAATTAGCAGGGCTACTGAGTGTGAATGATTATATCTCTTGTTTTCTATCTGAAGAAGAAACTAAGAAAATTACCGAAGCTCTGATAGATCTGGATTGATTGGGTGATTGTAAAGCAATATGAGCTCAATCAGTCAGCAATCAGATTAAAGGGAAGCTGGTATCCAAACTAAATGACAATCTTGTAATTGGTACAGGGTAACCGGAAGTCAATATTGGATAACAATGGCATTGTTATGAGGGACAAGGTCAAACTGGATGCTAGGTTATTATCAGGAAGCAGTATCTAACATAAAGCACCAGTGATGAGACTTGAGGATATTATGACATATCGGGCATCTGATGCACATTCTACATGGAATTGGACTCCAGTAAATGTGTACAAGTGCACTCATGGTTGGTGAGTCAAAAGAGGAAGTCAATGCACAATAGTTCATGGACTTTGCAGGTGCAAACCTATTGGACTACGTATATCTCTTCTTCAAAAGCTCACTTCAGGTTGGTATGAACTATTATACTACTCAAGCAATCGTCAAGGACATGGTATGGCACTCTAACAGAAGTTACAGTTTAATATGAACTAGTAGAGTCGTCATATTAATAACTCTCTTAATCACTAGGCACAAACATATTGTTTTATATGTGTA
Source organism: Apium graveolens (assembly GCF_009905375.1). NCBI lineage: Eukaryota > Viridiplantae > Streptophyta > Magnoliopsida > Apiales > Apiaceae > Apium > Apium graveolens. The sequence goes on from NC_133653.1 coordinate 20,089,614, forward strand.
GTGATATAATGTTGTTAAGATACCAATGTGCAAGGTTCCAAGTGGATCCTAGAGAATCCAATCTTATAGTTATTACCAGATTATTATATATCTCAAGGGACTATCAACTCTTGGAGTAAAGTACCCTAAAGATATAATACTTAACATGTTTGACTATATAGATACAAATTATGCAGGTTGTAAGAAAGACAGGAGAAGCATCTCTGAAGCTGTTAACCTAAGTGACAGGAGAAGCATCTCAGGTAGCTGTCAACTTCATGGAAGAAGATTGATTTCCTGTTATGATGAGAAACAACTTCAAATCTAACAACTCTGTGGAACAGTCTATGACAAGGCACCTTCATACCAGGTATTATTTATTTTGAGAGCATGTCTTTTAGTCAAAGAGTCACTTGCAGAAACACTTATTAAATAACATGTTAAAATTAATCTTTCAAGTGTGGTTTGTAAGTGTGGGATAACATTCATTGCATATTAGTTGGAAATCCCATCTATAAGGAATTCTTCATATAAGTTCACAAGTATTAAATCTTCAATATTTAAAGACTTGTGAATTTGTGAGTAATCCAGTACCTCGTAATTAGTGCTACTATCTTGATTATCATGATTACAATGTCATATACATTTGTAGTAGTTAAGTATTATAGCATTAAGTTTGAATATTATTTCAATTGATTTAAAATATGACTGTAGATAATTCCATTCCATATCAGTCTCATAATTTAAATTATATTAAAATAATATGCAGCATAGTTATTTGTATCATATACGAATATTTGTGATACTTTTAGTATGATTGATATTATTTAGAATTTTTGTTCTAAGTAATCAATGCTTATTTCTAAAATCACTGATATTGAAAGTTGAAGAATTTTCTAAGTCATGTGTATAAAACTCTCAATATTTTATATGCTTAGAAAGTATTTCTAAAATTACTAATTATCCAAAGAGTGATTACCATGTATATAAGTCATATATCTTAGTGGTGCTTACTCAAGGATAATTATAAATATTTAAGTGCTAGTATCTAACTCATAGATATTTAGTATTTATTTATTTATTAATTATTTTAGGTTGTTTGGATTATGGAAATTGAAGCAATTCAATAATTTTATTTGCTCCATAATTCAAACTAACTTAAAATAAATAAGCAGCATGATTGATTATAACAAAATCTGTCAAAAATTGATATATAGTATATTGATTATAACTTATGTGTTATAAGATAATTATGAGATTTTGGTTTTAGTGAATTTAGCAATGCTTATATCTCAAGAATTCACTGAAATCAGAATATGATTGTAGCATGATTAGTTGTGTGTAATTTCTTGACTTATATCATTTAATGATATTTAGTTAAGAGTTTAACTATGAACTAATTGTGAAGTATTAGTATTTGTGACATTACTTAGACATCCTCTAAGTAATAAATGCTTATCTTCAGTCACTTATACTAACATAGAAAGTGTAGAAATGTTTCTTATGGTTAAAATATTTGATTATTTTATTAGAAGTAAACATATGTTGTCAAGTTATAATAATTTTTATACTTATTTGCAAATTCCTAAATACTTTGATAATAGATGCAATACTTAATGGATCAAAGTATATGAAACTTAGAATATTTTTCTAAGACTACAAACAAGTCAATGTTGGTTAATGTTGCTTTATTTATTGAACCAAACCAATATTGTTTGAGATATTACAGTTGTTAGGAGTTAAAAATTCTATGATATATAAAATTGAATGCTGATGTCTTTTTGATAGATAACTGGTATTTAGTTCATTGATATCTTATTTTAATATTTAAAATATGATGCAACATAATTATTGGTATCTAAAGTATTTGACAAGTATTAGACAATGATATATTGTTAATATTTTGTTACAGACAATTGTGAGATTTTAAGTTCTAGTGGATTTATATGAGTTGCTATATCTAACAGATTTACTACAATTTAAAATTAGCAGCATAGTCCTTCTTATTAAGATTATTTATCAATAAACAATATTGTTGGTAATAATTTTATAAAGATAGATTATGGAGCTTTTGATATGAATGAGAATTGCTTAGACTTTACCCTAAGTGATCAATGCTTTTACAAAAACTCATTCATCTTGAAAGACAAAATCTTTCTTTCTCTTTTTAATACTGCTAGGTCATCAGTTTATGTCTTATCAAATCATTTATCTTTTTAGGCAGAAAAACAGACTTGTGCACTCAAACAGTTTTAAGAGAAAAATCAAACTTCTTTCAACATTAGTGATTACTTATTTCATTAAAATCCTTTTAAAATCACTATTGTACATCATTTCTCTCAAAAGATTAAATGCATAATTTTTATTCATTATAGATCTTAAGTGCATTTTATCTCTATATTTCCATATGTTCTGTGATATAGGTTCTGCCTCCAATGGCCTTCTTTCATTTGATAGTCATGAGGTTGAAAACCCACAACTTTTATCCCTGACTGTAAAGACAAACACAGAAAAAGAACCAACCAGCACTCTCTTACCACTAAAATGAAGTATGAATGAGCGTGAGGGAGAAAGTGCCTTAGTGCAGCACATAAGGTAGGTTCTGAAGTCAACCCAGCAGCTCTGTCTCCTAAAGAGATGAGTAGTATTTAAACCGAGGCAACTGCTAGCCCCCATACATCTTCTCAAAAACATGTAATGGCTGAAAAAGCACAAAAATAGTTACTGGATTCATCCTCTCAACATGGTGCGTCTATTGAAATTCGCCTGTCAGCCAGGGTATCCGATGTAGTGTCACCACCTCATACATAAACAATTCTTGATGTACAAGGAAAGGTTACACACACAAGGGGTGAGTTGATAGGAACAAGAGTTTCAACCATTTTACGGTCATATTCGATTGTTCAAGGTTGTTTAATGGACCAATTGCCTTTATATGTGTTAGGAGAGGATACTGATCCAATAGCCATATGTCAATGGTCAGTGTCTGCCTCCCCAAGACTAATAAACTTTGATGTATCTGCGGATAGTGGATCTGACATAGGTGCAGATCGGAAACTTGTTGACAATGATTCAGATTTACCTGATGAGTCACAAGGAAATGTCTTCACAGACATTAGAGGGGAATTTTGATCTTTATGCTAAATTCGTTGGATCATTGTTTGCCTTCCGAGAGTTCAAATTTGGAACCCTAAAAGAAAACTAGCAACTTGTAGATTATGACTAAGATTCATCTGACGAGTCTAACAAGGACGGGGATTTTTGAACTCCCATTGCACCACCTGTGACCTCCTTAAGGATGGCTAAGGTGATTTTCCTTACATGTACAGCTGGATTTTGGAGCTATGAGAAGAGTGATACACTTGTGAGAATGAGTGTAAACACGAGTGGAGAGAAGAGTGACATACATATGAGGTACGGGAAACAGAATCACACACTCACAATGAAAATGCAAGAGAAACACCATATCTCATTTCCTATCCCTAAACATGGTTCTTGATACTTTGGGTCTCGAATCTTTTTATGATTGGAACCTAACTCTTAGGGACCTAACATTTACAGATTGGATTAAAATATTTCGGGACCTAACCAGTTAAGAGATAACAATTGGTAACAATTGGTGATCTCACATTTGGGAGGTATAAGGACTTGGGAAGATTGGTGAACATGATGATCAATAGTGAAGTCATTCTTGCAGAATTTAAAGGGACATGGTTGATTAGACTCTGACTTGTTATTTCTTTTCCAACCAAGTAACGTATGAGAACTCCTTCAGACAACAACATACATTCCTTCTATAAGGGGGAGATAAAAGCTTAAGTAATAGTTTAAAGAATTCCTCAACTATGGGGGAGAAATAGCAGGGAGGAGGAAAAAGGTAAAGCACATGTACACTACACCACACCATTGTTTTTTGTAACTACAGATCCTACTGTACGGGAGAGGTAGTAAAGACAAGGTGATTTTCTAGTGATCAGAAGAAGTGGTTTGGTTCATCACTATTCTTCATAAGAGGAAAAGCTGTCTTCCAAAAGGGGAATACGATTGGTTTTTATATGCGGATCCTATTGTACGGGAGAGGTGGTAAACGAAGGGAATCTCCTTTAAGCAGTTGATTCTCATAGAGGGAGAAGCAAGAGAGATATGTGCTTCTCAACAGGAAATATGTTTGTACAAAAGAAGTTGTTGATGATTACTTCAAGACTGAGAAGTATTATCTAGCAGAGATTTGAATAACCGGGGAAATGAAGATGAAACTATGTGAAGATCAGTTTAGTACTAAAGGAACAAACATCTTTTATTTCAGTTACTCAAGAAATCTGGAAATGCAGTATTTGATCCAGAAAACTAGCAGCATTATTTACAAGTCATGGTACATTACTTTTTCTAGTTGTTAGTTGAGTTATTCTCTCTATATAATTTGTTTGTAAGGTTTACCAATCAAATAGGGGGAGATTGTTGGTGAGACTGCGTAGCTGAATAAACAGTTACGTGATAACTCAACACAATAACAACACTAGAACATGAAAGGTTAATAATACTACGTCTACACAAGAAATCAGGAAGAATGAAGACAAGGCATATACAAAGAATCAGAAGATTAGAAGAAGGCCTGAAGTCTGTCTACAGGTCACTGATAGAAGTTCATTAATATGATCATGCCTCAGTGAAGAACAAAGGTTAAAGAATTTCAGGGTTTCAAAAATGTTGAAGATTCAGTATACAAGTGCTACCGGAAGATTTCAGTATATTGGCATTATTTGTAGATAGACGGTAATCAAAGCATAGAAATATGAAGAATTAAAGATAGGGTATAGACAGAGGTTAATGAAGACATTATTTAAAGTACCAGAAAGGATTCTAGAGAAAGTACAGTTGTTTATTGACCGTCAGTGTTAGAAGTAATGGATATTCAACAAATCTGTATCAACTCAGAAATACAATACAAATTGAATTAGGTTCTCTAAATGCTAGTTGTTTGTGAACCAGACCAGTGCACCAAACATCAGTATACAAGAAGAGATTTTAATTCAATTACAGAAGAAAGTTTTGATACAGTGAAGAATAGCAAAAGACAAGCAAAATATTCTAAGACGGAAGACTCTTCACTCTGGTCACCATAGAAGTGTAAGGACCACTACATTTATCTCTGTGGTTGCCATAGAGAATTCCTCTAGGCACCACAATGGTCGCCATAGAGAATCACTCTAAGGCACCACAGTGGTCGCCATATAGAATCACTCTAAGGAACCAATGGTCGCCACAGAGCATCTACTGGTCGCCAAAGAGCAATACAGATGTTGGTCGCCAGAGTAATAGATGTTGGTCACCATAGAGCATCTACTGGTCTCCATAGAGCAACATAGATGCTGGTCCCCATAGAAGAGAAGCCAAGGAATTATACTGGTCGCCATAGAATACTTGGGTGATTTTCCAGTGAATTAAATAGCAACAGTTCAAGGATACTTATGGACACAAACCTGCCACCTGTCCAAATGAATTGAAAGTCTACACAGAAAAGCAGAATATATAACAATCAAAATTATAATTGTTAAAAAAGTTCTCTTCATCTTCTCTCTCGTGAGAGGTGATCAAAACAAGAAATAAAGAGAATACAGAGAAGCTCAGCACAATGATATATGTTTAACTTCTCACCGGATTAACGTTATAATTCCCAATTTAACTCTTGTATATTCATAACGGCATTATAATCGTTACCCGATAATTAAATCCTTAGACAAACAAAAGCTAGATCATTGTATAGGATGTGATTTGTAAATCTTTGTAGAAGCTAGGAACTTTGTTATTCTTAGATTATAGCCGGTAAAGTTATTTACCGGAGTGTAGCAACAGACCTCGAGGATTTATATACGAATAAATATTTCCCCGAATATATTGTGTTCCTCATTTTATATTCTCAAATACTATTCAGCTCAAGAACACGGAACCAATAACCGAGCACTAAATCTATATCCGCTAAAGATTCGAAAGAATATTTAATTTAGTGATTATCATATTCAACCCCCCTTTCTAAGATAATTCGGGACCTAACACTCATCTACTAGCTTAACAGAAGTTGTAATCTTCATTTTCTTTCGTCCTACATTCTCCTAGATGCTCCTTAATGATGAAACATTTTTCTTCCTTCCTCCGCCTTGTTTCTCCAATGATTTAAGTGAAAGTGAACCAATCTTTGAACCTGATTGTCTCTGAGAAACATCAGTCCTAGCTATTGGTTTTGATTTTGCAACTGATTTCTTTTGAGAATAATCATAGGCAATAGAGTGTCTAGATTTGGTATTATTAAGAGAAACACTTGGGTCAGGAATAGGATTGGATGTGTCTTGTTTCATAGTTTCAGGATTTGGAAAATTGTATTTGTGAGGCATTTTGTTAGACAAAAACACCCACAATTCTCTTGGTAATTCGAAACCCTTTTATGAAAGAATCGTAATATGAGATTAAGAATCAACCTTTCATCGAGTTTCTCTTTATCTTTTGTTGCTTCTTGAAATCTTTTTACTCTAACTGTTCTTCATTTATCAAAATAGCTCAAGTGGAATTTAGTTTTGCATATGCATTATCAATATATTCAGTATTCAAATATGCATTACAAAATAGAATATGAAAAGTCATAAATTTAAAGCACACAAAAGTAAAAGAAATTTACTAGAACATGCATTACACTTTAATATTAATTAAGTAAGAAATTTTCATTCATGATAGAAGATGATTACAAAATAGAAATAAAAAAGATTTTAAAAAAATAGTCCTAACTCCTAAAAGCTAGAATACACTCATTCATTTTTTTTGTCTATAATTACAACCTTTTCAAGATTGTCTTCTTTTCCAACCTTTATCTACTGATGCCTTGGTTACCAAATAGGTTTTACGACCATCAGTATTTGAATAAAGTTTGGCTTCATAAATGTTTCCATGTCTGTAAGCTTTGAAAACAATTTTTTTTGTGATCTTATGAACTATTTCAAAGTGAGTATCATGAAACACAACATATAAACCTCTGCTAGTAATCTGACTGATGCTCAACAGATTGTGCTTCAGTCCATCTACTAGAGCTACGTTTGAGATGATGACATTTCCGATGATTAAATTGTCATTTCCCAGTGTTTTTCCGACATTGCCATCATCATAGATGACATACACTCTTTGATACTTGACCATGCATATTTGATTATGTGAGCAACAGACAAATGTAGCTTGCCATGACATCTTAAATATACTCTGACACTTGAGACATTTGTGATTCTGTACGCTGATCAATAAACTTAGGTTTAAAATATCAAAAAATATGTATGTGCTTCCTTAACCTGTTCTTTATTGTTTTGGTTAATCATAGGCCTTGATCATTAGAGAGTATATGGTTTTGCTGTCATGTTTTATGCATTTAATTTTTAAAGTAACAAACTATTGTCATCTATGATGCACTGTATCATGACAGCAAAGAGGGTCACCTGTAAATATACATGATATCTTTCTTCACTTCCTTCGTTGAGAGCCAACAGGAACCGGTAAGACTTAAATAGATATAGTTACAAAAATTTTGAAACACTCCAAGTCTGGTAAGCTTGGTGGATTTGTTATTGATATGTTTGTTTATATGATTGAAACAGTCCAAGTCTTGTACTGTTTATATGCTTTATAAAGCTTTTAAAAATTGAATTTATTTGAATAAAATTATAATTTATGCAATAAGATTACGCTAGACTAGATAATTTATAATTATATTTAATATGTTAACATTTGTCATATCATTTTCTATACGTGCAGTAGCTGAACCACAAAAGTGCATGGCCGATGAATAACAACACTAGAACATAACAAGTTAATAATACTACATCTACACAAAAAATCAGGAAGAATGAAGACAAGGCATATATAAAGAATCAGAAGATTAGAAGAAGGCCTGAAGTCTGTCTACAGGTCACTGATAGAAATTCATTAATATGATTATGCCTCAGTGAAGAACAAATGTTAAAGACTTTCAGGGTTTCAGAATTGTTGAAGATTCAGTATACAAGTGCTGCCGGAAGATTTCAGTGTATTATCATTGATTGAAGATAGACAGTGTTTGAAGCATAGGAATCTGAAGAATTGAAGACAGGGCATAGATAGAGGTTAATGAAAACGTTGTTTAAAGTACCGAGAAGGATTCCAGTGAAAGTACCGTTGTTTATTGACGGCCAGTATTAGAAGCAATGGATATTCAACCAATCTATATCAACTCAGAAACACAATACAAATTAAATTAGGTTCTCCCAATGCTAGTTGGTTGTGAACCAGACCAGTGCACCAAACATCAGTATACAAGAAGGAATTTTAATTTAATTGCAGAAGAAAGTTTTGATATAGTGAAGAATGGCAAAATAGAAGCAAAATATTCTAAGGTAGAAGACTCTTCACTCTGGTCGCCATAGAAGTGTAAGGACCACAACAAGTAATCTTTGTGGTCGCCATAGAGAATTCCTCTAAGGCATCACAGGGGTCGCCATAGAGAATCACTCTAAGGGACCACAATAGTCGCCATAGAGAATCAGTCTAAGGCACCAGTGGTCGCCATAGAGTATCTACTGGCCGCCACAGAGCAATACATATGTTGGTCGCCATAGATGTTGGATTTTAAACGCAGCGGGGGCATGGCAAAACACTTTTACACATATAAAATCCAAATAAAAGCATATAAATCGTGGTAAAAATATAGGGATCGAATCTAACCTTTAAAATAATTCAGAGACAACGATCAGAGATCCTTAGCAGTTGCTCCTCAAGTGTGAAGCACTCCACCGGTATTCACCAAGAAAACGATGTTAAGGAGGAGGAAGGAGGTGGAGAGAATTGGGTTTTCCAAACTTTTTGGGTTTTTAGGGTTCAAATAAAATATAGGGTCTATAATAGTATATTTATAGGAAAAATTTTCAGCTGAAATTTTCCCATAAATATTATTATTATTATCCCATTTATTATTCTCATTAATAATTAAAACACCTTTTAATTATTAATCTTTTTTCTAAACACTTTAGAAATAATTCTCTCTCTTGATTTAATTTCCAAAAATTAAATCCTTAATTAATAATATTAAGAACTTTTCTTAATTAATTTATAATCAATTAAATCTCATTTAATCAATTATTAAATTTGCCAATTAATTATTTATTTCACAAATAAATAATTATTAGCCATTATTAATTAATTCCTCCACCACTAAATCATTCTCTTTTTATGGTGTGACCCTGTAGGTTCAATATTAAGCCGGTAGTAGAAATAAATAATAATAAAACTATTTTATCATTATTTATATAAATTCTCTAATTTATTAAATATGATTAATTAATTAATCACATTTATTCTACATCGTGAGGGATACTTCTCAGCATATCGCGACTATCCGGATAATATGAATTCATTGCTTAGAATACCAAGAACATATTCAGTGAATAGTTACCGTACAAGAAATTCTTTCTACCCTACAATGTCCCGATTAAATACAAGGCATGGATCTCGTGTCAAGCCTATCTAATTCAATCACTTGCTTACCATTTACTATGCGTAGTTTTATGCAAATTAGAAACTCCTTTCTAATTTCATTCACTCTGGCCAGAGATTCCTGAACTAGCATAAGTGGATCAGCCTTGAACATTCGCTTCCTTCACTGGAAGGGATAGATCCTTTATTGATCATACACTATCTTCGTGTAGAAATTCCTATACCCAGTAGAGCCCTAATAATTGTCCCTGGAGACTAAGAACTAAACCAAAACATAGTTCAATGTATACAATATGACTATGATGACCTCAAGTCTAAGGATACTTGTACAACTATCACTATGTGAACAAATGATGACACGTGAGTGAACTCCATCAGTTGTTCAGCTGTGCGAGTCATGTTCAGTGAACTTATTCTATAATAAGAACCTACATACTAGCTATAGTGTCACCACCCAAATGTCTATGAGAACAGACATCCTTCATAATGAAACAAGCATAGTATGTATCGATCTCTGTGGATTATTAATTTCCAGTTAGTAATCCTATGACCAGGAACTATTTAAGTTTAGAGTTATCATCTTTTAGGTCTCACTATTATGATTTCATCATAATCCATAAAAAGCTTTACTCTAAACTATGGTATATCTTATTTAAACACTTAAATAGATAGAGCCCGTAATAAAAACAAAACAAGTCTTTTATTAATATTAATAAAATCAAAACAGATTATATAAAAGTTATTCCTAAATCCTCATACATGATTGGACTTAGGACATATTCCTTTCAATCTCCCACTTGTACTAAAGCCAATCACTCTGGTATCTGATACCCATCTAGTCTTTATGACAATCAAAGGGACTTTCAGAAAGTAGCTTTGTGAGTGGGTCTGCTATGTTGTTATGTGTGCCAACTCTATTTCAATACAATACAAGAAATGATACCGCGCTCCCACTAACCCTTTTGTAGACGCATGGTTCATCTACGTTTTTGATAAAATCAAACTCTTTGATTGTCTCATCAAAACGAATGTTCCATCTTTCGAGAAGCTTGCTTTAAACAACATATAGTTCGAAGTAGCTTACACACTAGGTTTTTATTTCCCTTGGAAAGAAAACCATCTGGCTATATGCCAGATCTCATAGTCGTAGTAAGCGGCAATCGCAAGCAAAATCCGAACTGATTTTAACAGGGCTACAGGTAAAAGGTTTCATCAAAGTCAATCAATTGCCTTTGTTTGAATCCTTTTGCCACAAGCCTGGCCTTATAGGTCTCCACCTGGCCATCTGCTATAATCTATCTTTTTTATACCGTATACATAGATTCTATTCTGGATTTCATGGCACTTTGCCATTTCTCTGAGCAAACACTACTCATAGCCTCATTATAGGTCACAGGGTCGTCATCATCAATGATAGACAACTCATTGTCATTCTCAATGACAAGGCCATATTACCTCTCAGGTTGGCGAGACACTCCCCCTGATCTATGAATGGGCTGTTCCATAAAAGGTTGTTCAGTCAGAACAGGTGTTTCCACTTGATACGTAGTAGTTTGTGCTTCTTGAACTTCATCAAGTTAAAATTTTGCTCCCACTATTTCCTTCAAGGATAAACTCCTTTTCCAAGAAGGTAGCATGTTTGGAGACAAACACCAGATTATCGGTGTAAAAGTAATACCCAAAAGTCTTTTTAGGATATCCCACAAAACTACATTTTACGGATCGATATTCCAGCTTATCTGGGTCAACTTACTTGACATAAGCTGGACATCCCCAAATCTTAACGTGTTTAAGACTCGGTTTCCTTTCTTTCCATATCTCATACGGAATTTGAGGAACAGATTTGGAAGGCACCTTATTCAGTAAATATGCTGAGGTTTCCAATACATAACCCCATAGGAATACTGGAAGATTTGCATAGCTCATCATGGACCGCACTATGTCTAACAAAGTTTGATTTCTCCTTTCAGATACTAATCTGGAGGAGTCCACTGGGAGACTATACCATTTACTTTGAGATAATCTAGAAACACTCCATTAAAGTATTCACCACCTCGATCTAATCGAAGAATTATAATACTATGTTTGGTCTGTTTCTCCACTTTATACTTATACTCTTTGAACTTTTCAAAGGCTTCAGACTTGTGTTTCATCAAACACATATCCGAATCTAGATCTATCATCTATGAAAGTAATGAAGTATGAAAATCCACCCATGGCTTGCTTAGACATTGGTCCACATACATCTGTGTGTACCATTCCTAGCAAATTTGCAGTCCTCTCTCCATGTCTACTAAATGAAGACTGCAGTGCCACAATGAAGTGAGATTTTCATCATCCCTTTTCTTTTATTAGTTTGTTCAATTTGAAGTAAATTATGTCACATATATACAGACCATTATTTAAAGTACCACGTCCATAAAGAATATTATCTCTAAGAATAGAACATTCATTATTCTCAATAATAAATGAAAATCCAGCCAAGTCTAACATGGGAATAATATTCCTCACAATCGAGGGAATAAAATAACAATTATTTAAAATAATAGTCTTGCCCGTAGGCATATGTAAATGAAATGATTCTACATCTTCAGCAGCAACTCTTGCTCCATTTCCCATCAGTAAAATCACCTCCTCTTCCTCAAGAGTCCTACTTCTCCTTGGTCCCTGCAACAAATTACAGATTTGAGAACCACAGGCGGTATCTAATACCCATGTAGAAATTTGATTTAATGACATATTCACTTCTATCATGAACATACCTGAATCAGAAGCGGCAGTCTCACTACCCTTCTTCTTCTTCAATTCTGCAAGGTAAACCTTGCAGTTACTCTTCCAGTGCCCCACCTTGTTACAGTGAAAGCAAACAACTTTGCTCTTGGGGTCTTCAGCTTTTGGTGGAACCGGCTTTTCTTCACCTACTTTCTTCTTCTTGGAAGAGTTCCTCTTTCTTTTCTTAGGATTGGAACCTTCACCAATTAGAAGAACATAACTCTTCTTGGGGGGAAATTCAATTCCGCAGTCTTCAACATGTTGTGGAGTTCAGGCAGGCTGACATCCAACTTATTCATGTGAAAGTTCATAACAAACTACGAGAATGAACTCGGAAGCGATTGCAAGACCAAGTCTTGGCTCAGCTCCCCATCCATGGCAAAACCAAGTTGTCCAAGACGTTCAATCAAATTGATCATCTTAAGTACATGGTCATTCACAGATGATCCCTCAGACATCCTACAACCGAACAACTCCTTCGATATCTCATATCGAGCTATCCTCCCCGCCACATCATACAACTCTTGTAGATGCATGAGGATAGTGTGAGCATCCATATGCTCATGTTGCTTCTGTAGCTCAATGTTCATAGAAGCTCGCATGATGCATTGAGCAACATTTGCATCATCTATCCACTTACGATACACAACATGTTCATCATTATGTGCATCACTAGCATTTTCAGTAGGCTTAGGTGAGTCAATCACGTATTCCAGCTTCTCAATCCTGAGAACAATTCTCAAGTTTCGAAGCCAGTCAGCATAATTAGGACCAGTCAATTTGTGAGCATCCAGTATGCTCCTGAGCGACAGTGCAAAAGACATAATGTATATTGTAAATCTGTAAATGATAAACACATAACAACACTTAGCAAATATTCGATTTCATTTTAAAACACTACATAAATCGGGTCTTTATTCATAAGTGGCTCCTACTAGTTTATCTAATTTATTCAACCCCCTACGTGAAAAATTAAGCATTCATAATGCTAGTGGGAATAGGGATCCTACATTCTAATACACAACCCCGACTGTAGCATGAACCACCATATAATGTTTAATAGGCAGACAACTCTTGTCAATTACATCTTATGTTATTCCCTAATCAAACTTTAGCCTCTTGAATAATTGAGTCTCGGCTGTGGCACGACAAACTCAATATTCTAAGTCAAGTCTAACCCAACATTCCGTACAGTTGAATCAGTCCCCTAAGGCCCACGGCTGTAGCACGTACCGACCTTTAGATTCTTATTCAATGTATACATCTCTATGTAATAGACAAGTATTTCTTATTTCAAAATCAAAGCCCTCGGCTGTAGCACAAACCGACAATGATTCAAAAATAAGAACTACTTTCTATCATGTTGGAAGGCTATGACCGACACAAGCCCGTTGTGTCATTGGCCAATTACCACTTGATATTATTTAATTTTATAGGGATTATATTATGTTACAATCATAATCATATTATAAAGAGATTTTTCCTTTTAAATTAAATATTTCAAATCAATAACCAATAATCAGATGATTCCCAGATCGGGTGGAGCATTGTCAAGAGGCGTCACTTAATAACCCTTTCTTACAGATAGAAATCTGTTATTGACAGAATCATCCTTTCTCTCATATTGAAAATTCATATTCAATTACGTGTTTCATAAACACAAGAATCTCATGATTGTATTCATAATATTATTATTAAGGTTATGAAACAATTTCACTATACTAGGTTGTCTAACAAACGCCTTATGTTCATTTAAGTTCACCTAAATCTATCATCGCATGATAAACTAAGCATATATCACATATATCAACATGAATAAACATCAAGGTAGGCATGTTATATCATCTAGCACATTAGTCTAAGCATTATACATCTCTATGTATCACATGAAACATTTAAAAGCAGTTAAAATAGTTAAAAATAGCTTAAAACACTTTCGGAAATATAAACATTTCAAAACTTTTATATAAACTAAAATTAATCACTCCATTAGATCCGTCTCGGAAAAACGAATCCAACGGTATATTGCACTCCTAAAACGGAGTTACGAAACTCCCAGAAAATCAATTTTAATGTAAACAGTCGGGCTGAAACGCATTACAGGAACGCGTTACAAGCCCTGTAACGCATTCCGGTGATGCGTTACAGCCCTTTTAAGCCAATTAAAAGGTGTAACGCATTCCGTGAATGCGCCACAGGGTGTAACGCATTCCCGGAATGCGCGACACCCCTCCTTTTTTTTCTTTCCTGCAGCAGCCGCCGTCTTTTCCCTCGCACGGATTTCCGTGCCGCCGTACCTTTGTTGTCATCCCTGTCGTGTGTCTTTTTCCGTGCAATAGTAGACAGGCAATACAAACACAGCAGATGTACAAATAGATATATATATATATACAACTGAATATACATATATATATACTATATTTAATTACGAATTTAATTAAAACAACTTCAAAAATTCATAATAAAAAATCTATACATCCTAAAATTATGAAAAAAATACCCAGACGATCTACAACACTTGTAGAACCCAGATCAACATTCAAAATTATTTTGAGAAACGATTTCTCATCAAACAAAATTAATCCATGATATAACTTGTAAAAATCATAATTAATTCATACAATCACATAAAATTCTGAAATTTTTACAACATATCTATATACATACAACCTATGCTCTGATATCATTGTTGGATTTTAAACGTAGCGGGGGCATGGCAAAACACTTTTACACATATAAAATCCAAATAAAAGCATATAAATCGTGGTAAAAACATAGGGATCGAATCTAACCTTTAAAATAATTCGGAGACAACGATCAGAGATCCTTAGCAGTTGCTCCTCAAGTGTGAAGCACTCCACCAGTATCCACCAAGAAAATGATGTTAAGGAGGAGGAAGAAGGTGGAGAGAATTGAGTTTTCCAAACTTTTTGGGTTTTTAGGGTTCAAATAAAATATAGGGTCTATAATAGGATATTTATAGGCAAAATTTTCAGCTGAAATTTTCCCATAAATATTATTATTATTATTATCCCATTTATTATTCTCATTAATAATTAAAACACCTTTTAATTATTAATCCTTTTTCTAAACACTTTAGAAATAATTCTCTCTCTTGATTTAATTTCCAAAAATTAAATCCTTAATTAATAATATTAAGAACTTTTCTTAATTAATTTATAATCAATTAAATCTCATTTAATCAATTATTAAATTTGCCAATTAATTATTTATTTCACAAATAAATAATTATTAGCCATTATTAATTAATTCCTCCACCATTAAATCATTCTCTTTTTATGGTGTGACCCTGTAGGTTCAATATTAAGCCGGTAGTAGAAATAAATAATAATAAAACTATTTTATCATTATTTATATAAATTCTCTAATTTATTAAATATGATTAATTAATTAATCACATTTATTCTACATCGTGAGGGATACTTCTTAGCATATCGCGACTATCCGGATAATATGAATTCACTGCTTAGAATACCAAGAACCTATTCAGTGAATAGTTATCGTACAATAAATTCCTTCTACCCTACAATGTCCCGATTAAATACAAGGCATGAATCTCTTGTCAAGCCTATATAATTCAATCACTTGCTTACCATTTACTATGCATAGTTCTATGCAAATTAGAAACACCTTTCTAATTTCATTCACTCTGGCCAGAGATTCCTGAACTAGCATAAGTGGATCAGCCTTGAACATTCGCTATACCCAGTAGAGCCCTAATAATTGTCCCTGGAGACTAAGAACTAAACCAAAGCATAGTTCAGTGTACACAAGATGACTATGATAACCTCAAGTCTAAGGATACTTGTACAACTATCACTATGTGAACAACTGCCGACACATAAGTGAACTCCATCAGTTGTTCAGCTCTGCGAGTCATGTTCAGTGAACTTATTCTATAATAAGCACCTACATACTAGCTATAGTGTCACAACACAAATGTCTATGAGAACAAACATCCTTCATAATGAAGCAAGCATAGTATGTACCGATCTTTGCGGATTATTAATTACCAGTTAGTAATCCTATGACCAGGAACTATTTAAGTTTAGAGTTATCATCTTTTAGGTCTCACTATTATGATCTCATCATAATCCATAAAAGGCTTTACTCTAAACTATGGTATATCTTATTTAAACACTTAAATAGATAGAGCCCGTAATAAAAACAAAACAAGTCTTTTATTAATATCAATGAAATCAAAACAGATTACATAAAAGTTATTCCTAAATCCTCATACATGATTGGACTTAGGACATATTCCTTTCAATAGAGCATCTACTGGTCGCCATAGAGCAACACATTTGTTGGTCGCCATAGAAGAGAAGCCAAGGAATTATACGGGTCGCCATAGAATACTTGGGTGATTTTCCAGTGAATTAAACAGCAGCAGTTCAAGGATACTCATGGACATAAAGCTGCCACCTGTCCAAATGAATTGAAAGTCTATATAGAGAAGCAGAATATATAACAATCAGAATTATCATTGTTAAAAAAGTTCTGTTCATCTTCTCTCTCACGAGAGGTGATAAAAATAAAAATGAAAGAAAATACAGAGAAACTCAACACAATGATATCTGTTTAACTTCTCACAAGAGTAACGTTATAATGCCCGATTTAACTCTTGTATATTCATAACAACATTATAATCTTTACCCGGTAAATAAATTCTTAGACAAACAAAAGCTAGATCATTGTATATGATTTGATTTTTAAATTTTTGTAGAAGCTAGGAACTTTGTTGTTCTTAGATAATACGGGTAAAGTTATTTACCGGAGTGTAGCAACACCCCTCAAGGATTTATATATGAATATATATTTCCCCGAATATCTTATGTTCCACGTTTTATATTCCCAAACACTATTCAGCTCAAAAACACGGAACCACTAACCGAGCACTAAATCTGTATTCGCTAAAGATTCGAAAGAATTTTTAATTTAGTGATTATCGTATTCAACCCCCCCCCCCCTTCTACGATAATTCGGGACCAAACAATTGGTATCAGAGCTTGTTGATCGATATACAGATCAGATCCGGTGTGTCAGCCCAAACAGTCAAGTTCTCATATATTCAGATTTTTTAATTTTTAAAAATTATCAAAACTTGAGATTTTTGGATTTTTAAATAATTTGGACTTAGCCATAATTTTTATTTCTTATTTATTTATTTTTCCATAAAATTTAAAATTCTTCAATTTAAATTTTTCATAATTTACATTTTATTAAATTTTTAAGAAACTTCAAAATTCTTGAAAATTAGATTTTACATAATTATTTATTTTTGATTAATTTATTTTCTAAGAAAACTAAAAAATATTGGAAATTTAAATTTCTCTTAAATATTAAATTAATGGTACTCAAGGTATTGGTAGACTCAGGATTCCTCTGGGCTTTTAAAGTGGACACTACGAGAAAAACATCAATAGACATCGGCTAAAAACCGATGTCTATGAATAAAAAAATCTGATGTCTTCGTGGGTGATGTTAAAGACCCCCCATTTAACATCATTTTTAAACTGACGTGAAAAAGGACATATAACATCATTTTTTATATGAAACCGATATTTATTTCTTGATGTTAAATTTCCAATGCACATCTATCACTTATATATTATTATAATATGATATTTTTATCAATTTAAACATATGCCACATAAGCAATAATTTTGAATTTTCCCAGTAAACCGGTGTTACTAGTATCTTTAACATCAGTTTTTGAACTAAACTGATATTAATAATATCTTTAACATCGGTTTGTGTCTAGGAACTGATTTCCATAGTGCATGAACCGATGTCTATGAAAATAATTAACATATCCTTGTTATCAACTATCGTGTAAAATCCTCTTTAATATCAGTTTTGTATTTTTAAGACTTTGTTTGTTGTGATATCTAACATCGCTTTTAATTAATAAACTAATGTAAATGTAATACTAAAACTGATGTATTAAGATTTGATAGACATGGATTTTTTATTTAATACAAATGTTATAAATGTTAAATTAACATCATTTTCCACTGTAATGATGTCTAATTACCTGTTTTATTAATGCACATTTAAAAAAATATAGATGCCAAAAAAATTTTAAACCAAAGAACTCCCAAAAAACCAATTACTACATAATAACAATTGTCTATATATCTAACAACCAAGATTCAAACATCAGGTACAACATTTTTATCTAATCTATAATCAAAACATCAAGTACTACACATTCATCCATCTATTCTAATTTTGTACTAGCTATAATATCCGACAACATGCAAACCTTCTGCTGCCAAACTTCTAAATTGTTTCAATCAGTGCTTCTACTTTTGAACAAAAGAAAGGTCCCCTAATTCTACACTGGGAAGGATCTGGTTGCTTAGCTTTTTGATTCACCAGTAAAAATGGCAAGCGTGTTTGCATTCATCAAAGGTACCATAAAAGGATTTAGAATAAGATGCCAAATAGATTACCTTCAAACATTTCAGATTTCTGAAACACAATAATCACTGCATCTAGGTGAAGGCAGAAGAACTAAAAAAATAAGGGACAAACTTTAAATTTCCACCATATGCTAATTCACGATCATTGTATGACCACTTCAATGCACAAACCTGCATAACGATTAATATAATATTTGGACAAAGATAAGTTTAGATAAAAAAGGCAAATTAACAAAGATGCTCAACCAAGCTTGACATATATTGTTAAATAGTAACAGACCTCAAAGAAATAGTTGTAAGCAGTTTTATAGTCCTTCTCTTCTGCATGAAGGATCCCGCTTTGCAAATCTATAAATCCTTGTTGAGATGGTGGCACATAAATCGCATTGGCAGCTGTTCTTGCAGCTGTAAGAGCAGCCTTTGCTTTGGGAAGGTTTCTCAAAGAGAAATGGAGTTTAATCTCCAACAGGTCTATCTCCATAAACAATAGTTTATCATCCAACCTTCTTACCTCTTTGATCAGACCTACGAGAAGGTTTAGTGCCTCCGAATACTCCTTACTTTCCATCAAAAGAGCTGCAAGCCTTGCCTCAATCCATTGACGAAAGAACGTACGCTTCTCAGCACGGGTCCACTCAACTATTTTTTTGCAAACGGAGACCTGAAGATCAGATGTTCCAGGTATTTTAGCTACAGTATCGATAATTCCAGGAACAATTTTGGCAGTTTTGGCCTTGGGGACACTTCGCCATAAACTGGATTCCGCAACCGTTCACACTAGGGTTGCAAACAAAAGTGTAATAATAGCCTTCAAAATCAATGTCTACCGCAACCCCTCTTTTCTGATGTTGCGGTAGAGTCAAAATGTGTTACCAAAATGACATATATAATTAAAGATGATTTTTCTGAATTTAACTAATTAATAATTTTTTACATAGAAATGAAATAGTAATTAAAATATATATATTTTTTATTTTTAGAAGTTAATAATATTAGTATATGAATTATTTTTAACTAAAATCACTAAATGAATTGAGTATAGAACATAACATCTTCTAATAGTTTTAAAATTTTATAAATAATTTAAAGTAATCAATTAATTGTAATGAATCAGATGTGTTTAATTTAATAAAATTTATAAAATTAAATATATAAATAAATTGGCAATGACCAGGCTGCTGAAATAGATGGGTTGGGCCATTAAACTTTGACCCGCTAAGTTTTCCAGTAAGCGGAAGTGAAAATTTCAGATAAAAAACAAGGGGGAAATCAATTTGGGTCTATTAGGTCTTCTATCCACTTCACACGGCGACAATCTCTCTCCGGATCTCTCCAAAATGCTCGCCACCGTCGTACACCTTCTCCGCGACTCTGACTCCGCAAAAGAAATGTGGCTACAGCGGAAAAGGTTCCTCGTACTGGATGAAGAACCTGTACTTAAAGGAAACCAATTGGAGACAATTTTTCTCAAAGTGTGCAATCGATGTCTAAAAGTACTAGGCGGGCCACAATACGAGCTATTTGTGAGGAGATTGTGGAAGAATTTTAAACTCCTGCCGTCCGTAGAAGCAGAAAGGCATCTAATGTTAAGGAAGTGAGTACAGTTCATCGTGTTTATATTACCAGACTGTCAACAAGATTGACGGAGCAAAGTAATGTTGAGTCAATTCCAGTGGAGCAGAAAGAAGAAAAGATTATTTCACTTGTTGCTGAGCTTTCAAAAATTGATCTGGTTAATGTTACAGATGATAAGAGCATGTCCGGTATGTTTGTTAGTTATTCTTTGTTATTTTTTTTTGTCTGTCTCACTTGCTAATTAGTATGATCGACTTAAAGCGCATATGTACTTCTGATTCAATAGCTTAGTAACATGTGCTCAATTAGTCTTCTAACCAAAGAATTACGATTCCTGTGTCTACTGTTGGAAGGGCTGATTATAATATCTGTGAATAATTGGACTTTTAGATTTAGAGCCTGTTAAGTTTTGAAAATTGAATATTATCATGCTATTTTATAATCTGTGAATAATTATACTTTTAGATGTGAAATAATCTGATAAGTTTAAAGGTTTATAATTGTCATGCATCTTTACTATAGATAATTTATCTGATTTTATGATTTATGATATGTTGATTACAATTTATGCAGTTAGTGACACAGAAATAGTGTTGCAAGAGCCTCTTATGAAATCAGATGCAGAGGCATTAGAAATTTTAAGCAATATTAAAGATAATGAGTTTAATGATCAAAAAACAAATTCTGAAAAGATCTTGAAGGTTGTTGATGAGTTAAATACTGTTCAAGTATGCCTTACTAATAGCTTGATGATTGAGAATGAGAATGAGAACGTGGGTAGTATTAAAGAGGAAATAGTTAATGAACTGGAAGAAAAAGCTAAACTACTTGCTGAAGAAGAAGTTATTTGCGAGAGCTTGGTGATGAAAAATCAAGACCAGGGTATAAGCTTCGCTCTTTCTTTTTAAGTTTTATGGTGTTCAATCATTTTTTCTTCTTAACAAAGATTATTTATGTTAAAATCTTATGAAGTGCCTATTTTGTTTACTGCTCTAGAGTATGCCATGGACACTGAGAATCCACATGAGCAAGTGCACGGCGTTTCACCAAAAAGTAGAAAAGATTTGACTCATTTGAGAGGAGATAATGATCTGGACAAAATAGTTGATGAACAGGAAGAACAGTCAGAACAGCTTTTCGATACTCTTGATGAATCACATTTTCTTCATGAAGTTATTATTCACAACATGGAGATCGAGGAGAAGACTGAAGAAGAAAATGGTAAAGTTTTCTTCTAATCCTTTTTTTAAATTTAAAGGTTCGATTATAATTGGTCTATGCTTGGTCATGATTGTTTATTTCTTCAAGAACCTAATAGAAGACTTAATAGACCCAAATGGACTAATAATGGATGAAGTTGTTATTAGGATTTGCTCATAGAAAGATAGATGTGAAGCAATTTGCGCAAGAGAAACCAGTAAATCTTAGGCCAGGAATTAATCACATATCATTATTGTGCATGACAATAGGTATCCAGGTAAGTATATTATCAATTCACAGCTTTATTTACAGAGATGTGTTTGTATGTGCGTTCATAAGTTGCAAGAAAGCTAAAACATTTCACAAAAGAAAGGAGATTATTATTTACTTCACTGTTTGTATATAGAACAGCGGAGCTCACATGGAGAAAAGATGGACAGGACCTGATACGCTTGTAATCAAAGGTTTGAACACCGAAACGCTTGATCTCACACAGAATAAATGGGGGCACGAGGTACGTACGTTTAACTAGGGGAAATTCGATGTGTGTACTTGTAGTATCATGTTATAACAATATATTTTATAGAATAATGATAGAGTCGGCTTGTTACATAAAAATGTATGCCATGTAGGTTGGAGTTGGTGGTGAGAAGCTTCAGTTGTATACAGAGGAGGGAGCACAAAAAGTGAAATGGGGACCAGATACGGGACTAGGAACTCCAACAATATGGTATAAGGTAAATTATA
This sequence comes from Apium graveolens, assembly GCF_009905375.1. Taxonomy (NCBI): domain Eukaryota; kingdom Viridiplantae; phylum Streptophyta; class Magnoliopsida; order Apiales; family Apiaceae; genus Apium; species Apium graveolens. The sequence goes on from NC_133653.1 coordinate 20,111,837, forward strand.
TTGTCACCTAGCAATTTAAGTTTAAAAAAATAGTTAAACGATTTCTTAACTTTTATCTGAAAGTTGTTTCTATGTACAATCACCATATTACATACCATCAAGGGGAAAATCATCAGTCTAAACAAAATGATTAGTGGCTTGCTATGACAAACTTAACATATAACGTACATGGATGCAGGCGTACTTTGATATTCCGCAAGGAGATGATCCTCTTGCTATCACCATGGACTCAATGCAGAAAGGGCATTGTTGGATCAACGGTAATAGCATTGGACGGTACTGGGCATCATTTATTACACCTCTTCGGAAGCCCTCTGAATCAGAGTACGTATCTGAATAATAGCCTGGTATCTGATACTTGCATAGAAGAATAACATCTGAAACGTTATATAATTGACCAACTTCAAAATTTGGATGTAAAAATAATGTAGGTATCATATACCAAGGGCAACTTCCCCTTCAGTTCATTCATACGAGAGGAAAAGTAACCAGCTGTGGCTATTGGATGATGGATTAAAAGAAGGAGCTCAACTACATTGCCCCGCCGGTAAAGTTGTTGAAAAAGTGGAGTTTGCAAGCTTTGGCGACCCTATCAGTGCCTGCGGATTGTATAGTCTTGCAAACTGCCACTCTCCCATTATCCCGCAAGTTGTCGAACAGGTAACATCATACATTAGCTCCAGTATGTTTCAAGACAGAATTCCTTTAACACCATTTTTCCCCTTCTTCTTAAAAGGAAAGGTCTGAGAGTTTGAAGCTTCAGGTGCAAGATAATATGATCAGGTTTTTTGTAATGTGTTGTTATAGTTTATTCATCAAACTAAGTAGAACCTTCTAATTATGTTACATGATCAGGTAGACAATTAATGTGCTCAAGTTGCAAGTTTTGACACCAATATCAATCAAAAAAGAAAGCCCCTGTCACAGTACACCGTTTTTTCATTTCACAATTAGCTCATTAATTATGTTCTGAAGCTGTTTTTCTTTTGGAGATTGATGTAACAATATATGATTTTTTCAGGATGAGCAGCAGCTGGACAACGTGGATAGCTACTCTGATAAATCAGCGGACTCTAAGTAAAGGTTTTCTGATGGAAGCACATACCCGTGGGATGCATTACCCATTAATGAGCTGGACGATAAGGTGTGCAACTGTGCAAGTAATTTAATTTTGTGCAAAGAAAAAAACTAACCGAAGCTCTGCTAATTTATCCCTGTCCCCCCAAATCCCCTATCTTAAGCTTTTGCTAATGTGACTCAAATTTTCATTCTGGGCACTGCGTTCGTAGTCCAGATTCATGACAGAATTAACTACCATATTTGTAGGTCCTCATATTGTGACGCTATTTTCTTAAGATTGATCATGTAAGAATTTATGATCCTTTCAGGTTGAGCAGGTGTTGGATGACCTGGATATTCCCTTAAAGTTTTGTAATATTGAGCATAGACGTGTTAGTTTCTTTGCGTTCAACATGGGGGAACTTCCGTTGCTTCGCTGATTTGCTCAAATATAGGACAAAATAGAGACAAATATGTCAAAGCTGTAAACAAAGTTTGATTATCTGAATTAGACCTTTGGTTATGCTATATATGAAGCTGAGTACAATAGTTACATGACAACATTTTTTGTATTGCTGAAAACAAAATCATGTGTAATACAAGGTATGTGCCTTGGACAATGTATGTTGTAAAATTAAAAATGTAATATATTGTTGTGATGTAATATATCAAATTTATGATTACTACTTATATATAGAAAAACACTAAAAAGAGTTGCAAAAAACACTAAAAAGCGTTGCAAAAAGGTTGCATCGATACCCCACATGTTGGGGCCCACAAATATTGTACTGATAGCCCAAACCCTATTGTAACACTTTTCAAGACCTATTGCAACCCCATTGGTGTTGCAATAACACATTTATGTAACGGATAACCGGGGGTTACAATAGGGTGTCACCGGGGTTGCAAAAAACTCTATGGCAACGCCTGAAATTGCAACTCCAAAAAAGAGTCGCCATGGCCTTTTTTGGCCTTTAGCAACGCTTTTTTGGCCTTTAGTAACGGTTTCTTGGGGTCGCAGAATCTAATCTATGGCATAGTGGGATATTGGCAAAGAATGGCCTCAACTGAGTGAGAAGGTTCAGCAGTTCTTCTGCCCTACTTTGTTCTTTAAGAAGATCTAAAAGACTAGAAATTGCCCGTTCTTTGATTCTTAGAGCTTCAGAAGTTAATAAAAGGTCATCAAGTACGCGGTAGAGAATCGCAATGGCTTCAAGTGCAGCTTTGGCTTCTGTAGCTTGAACCAAGGATTCATTGGTTGTCGGGAGATATGATGCCATGGATCCCTTTCGAAAGTCTGTACAAGTGTAACCAAGTGATCAATATCAAGAACACGATATTTCCACGAGCTCAATTGAATATTAAAGGTTTATTTCTACTGTGAAGCTTACTTGTGATATGAAGTAAAGTGTAAATAATATTAAAACCGTCCCCTCAAAAGTTTATGCTTTATAAAATATTCTCCTTAATTTTCACTTCTGCTCCTCATCAATAGCCAAACTACCAAGCTAACAATTTCATAGTAGAAGGAAGAGGAATTTTCAATTTAATTATTATGATTCTTAAGCTAATAGCATAAAATTAAATTATCAATAATTAGATATGTCATGATTACAAGTCGTAGAAAGTTAAGTTATAATATTAAAACATTGCAGATGCGTTAACCTTCAGATTAAAAAGCGTCTGTTTCCTTAATCTGTAAAACGTATGTGTAGACATATTTTTTCCATTCATCATTAAAGATCCAAATACAGATTCTAATATCATGGAGTAGGAATGAGAGGATCTCATAATCAGATAGTCTCTAAAAGAGTAAATAATACAATGACTTGTGAGTACGTCATTGCTTAATGGTGCCTAGGAGTCCACTGTCCAGACACTTGATCACTGCGTAGCACCTTGACAATAATTATCTATCGAAATTTTATCTGTAGCAATTAAATTACAGAATATGGGGTAGCTAGACAAAAGTATTTCCAGATCTAAGTTGCTTTTAACAATAAAAACCAATGCAATATGAATGCTATAACTGTTAAGACAGTTCCAGGCAACGGATTATTGCTCTCAATAACCGATAAAAAAGAGAACTTACAAATATTAATCAGCAACCTAAAATAAAAAGTCTAAATCCAATTAACCATAAATTTTATCAACAATCAAATTACTAGTAAAAGCTTAAAAAGTAAATTATGTGCTAGGCAAACTTCAATCATGGTTCTCAACTGGAAAACCATAACTACAGTTTCCACGCGTCTTCCAGAATTTAAAAAATACCTTATGTATTATTTTATGGTCGGACATCCACCTCTAATATTGACCATGTGTAGTGACAACAAGTTGTGTATCTCAATTTTACTTCATCTCACACATTTAATACTATACCTCAACTTTCCACACATTTAATACAACAAGTTGTGTATCACAAATTCAAATCTAGATTCATTTAAAATGTTCATCAAACTAAATTATGATCGAGTATGCATGTCAAGTCATCAACAAATTAGTATTTGACTCGTGTTTAGTAAGCCATTAATGTAATACAGATGACGTACAGAGGGAAGTATTTGTAACAAGTATCAAAACATAAACATAGTAAAACTGCTATGTAAAAAATAAAAATCATCAAGATTGAAATATACCGTCAGAACAAGAGTCACAACCATTATAATCTCATTTTTAGACATCGGTCCCATCTTCTCCAATTTCTCCTTAGCAAGCTTGGGAGCATCAGGACTACTCTTAATACTCGGTGGATAAATAACATACAACAGAAACAACACAACAATCAACGACACCAAACCCGGAAAATGGTACTTTATCCCAGTCCATCCACCCAATCATCTTCTGAATAGTATTAAACGTCAAATTCGCATTCAACGGATTCACAGCCATAGCTGTCAAATATATAGCACTAAAAATACTCAATATAACATGCACAATTAAAGCAATCACTAAACTAAGTAAAAAAATACAAAATTTGGGTTTCAAATTTAGATCCCCAATTCTAAAATTAGGTTTTGAAGCTTACCCAATTCAAGTTTTGACCACCGACTTAGATTTAACCTCCATCTTAGCATTAGATTTAAGCTGTAAACTCCTACTTGAACAACCTCCTACGGCCCTTTAAACTTCGATGAGAGCACAAAGAGGGAGAGAGAGAGAGAGAACACAGAGAGAGAGCATTGGAGTAGAGAGTGAGAGATGGAGAGAGAGAGAACACAGAGGGAGCACATTCGAGTAGAGAGACAGATGGAGAGAGATGGAGAACACAGTTGAGCAGAGAGAGAGATCGAGAGTTGTTCTTCAGTGACTAAAGTGAGAGAGGAGAGAGATGAGAGTTTGGATTTGTTTGATTTTATGGTTTATGTTTTATGTTTTATCAGTTTGTGAATTTTAATTTTTAATGTTATATTGAAAAGAGGGGGAGATATGTGACTTGAAATTTTTCTAAGGCAAAAAATGAAGGGGAAATTTTCAAGAGAAAATGAATTAGGTTAAGGGGGAAACGGGGGAGGCGCGCTTGATAATTTTTTTAAAACACACTTAGAACATCGGTTGGGCTAAAAAACTGATGTGTATCTTACAAAAAGACATCGGTTGATTAAAACCGATGTAAAAAGCACTTTTTATTTTGGTGCCAACATCAACCGATGTTTAAGAGGCGATGGATATTCTACTTTTTCTAGTAGTGGGATTTTAATCTTTTGAAGAAAACGAAGACCATGTGCTATTCAGACGAAAAATTTCCAAACACGGAAATTATAGATAATGGTTTTCTTACTCCGATGCAACTGATTTCAAGACATACAGATGAAATTATAGATAATGGTTTTCTTACTCCATAGGATACCACTGGGTTTTCAGACGCAGGAATTGAATGAAATTTTTGCGGGTACAACTTTTCATGAAGATTTTAAGACAACTCAATTGATTCCAAATTATATAATCACACGGTGGTTTGTACCAATGCTACATATATCCAGGAATTAATGAGATCAAATAGCCAGGAATTGAGGAAGTCAGAGAGAATAGTGGGGACAAACAAACATCTCAGTCACAGGTAGTAAACTTGGAACCTTATGACAGAACGTAAGAGTTACAGATAGCTGAATCAGAAGAAGCTCAGGTAGAAGTACTTGAGGGACTTGACGTCAGGGCAGTGTTTCACATGTCAGGGAAATTTGGTCACACTAGATTCAGACACTATACAGAAGGTATCCAAGGATCAAGCCTATCTATTCCGAAGTAGAGACTTTTACAGATTTAGTTCAAGAGGTGATTACAAGACTGAGATTGTGATATAAACAAGATTTGATAGCTACAGGTTTGACAAGCAATATGTGTCAAGTAACTATCTGGGGTTTCGCTACAACAAAATAAGAAGCTTGACAAACAAGGATGAGTAGGGATTCAGTTGAAGAGTTGTGACAAAGGTTGAATATTTTCTTAGGGAAGCATCCAGTCAAAACTTATAGTGCACGGGAAAGAGTTGGGATGGATCAGATGACGAGAATAATGAATATCTTGCTTTCACAGCAATCTCTGAAGATGGTCCAACTCACATATCTCAGATTTCAATTTCTTGAACCTCTGTAATATTTTGCTCTCAATATTTAATGCATGATAAGATCATAGTGTTTAAATGTTTAACACTCGCTCAAGCATGATAACATCACACATATATAATGTTGAACTGGTTCACTAGAATATTTTTTTTTGTAACTGGGATTGATGTTTAACTTGTGCATGTTACCTTAGTTGATCTTAAATATGTGTTTGAGTATTTGTTGAACATGGTTAATTGCTTTAGTGAGGTATATATTTTTCAGCATATAAGACCTTTATATATGTGTACTCTCTGTATCCTATTACAATGTGATTAATTCAATTAATCTGAATTATTTGTTAAGATGTATTAGTTTATGATTGAATTGAGATAGCTAGATGAGATTCTTCAACAGGGATTGGACTAGATAGAATTAGTAATTTATTTGATAATTCTGTTTGTTCCGGATCATACATGTCTTGCTTAATTCTTATGTATAATATTTCTAAATGAATGCCATGTATTCCGAATTCAATTGTTATTTATTTCAATGCCATGAATGCATCCATTCATACTTGCATTAATTGTAGTAAGACATGATTAGGATTACAATAGGGCAAAGACTGCTAGTCCTCCTTATATAAGGTTGGAACCATTTTTCCCCTAGCCTAGAGACAAATCTGTCAAGGGTATTAAAATGGAGAAAATGGTCAGTCAAAGATAAGAATTAACATGATAAGGTTGATCTCTAATCCAACAAATGTGAGTGCAGGACATAACAGGTTAATTGATTCATATGTATTCTTGGTATTTGATACTCAAGTCATATGATCATAGAAAGAGCCTTGCAAACAAATGTGATTGAGAAAAGCTATTTCGTCAATAATCTTTGGAGATGACATCAAAGGTTATCAATAGGGGACAAGCTATACAGAAAAGGGATGTCATCATGAACTCTACAATTGCTATCACTGATAACAACTAATTATTAGCGTCATGATAACAATTGAAGCAACTTTCTTCCTGGAGAATCAAGGCACAAATCCTCTGATCAGACAGTTCTGCAACAAAGGACAAAATGTCAATTCAATGAAGGATTATGTCTCATCTAAAGCAGGAAGGTTAAGAAGCTTGCTCTTCTTAGAGTAAGGAAAGGATATGTTCGTGGCTAGGCTATCAGGAAAGGAGAAGTCAATGGTTTCTACTATAAAGCTTCATCTATCAAAAGTTTAGCTATAGCATTAGAAGCTCTCACCCTTGAATATCAACTCAAGGAACTCTTTTGTGAAAAGGGATTAGTGAGAGGACTGCCTCATCTGGAATTCAAAAGACGATATATGTTAGGCATGTCGGAAAGAGAAGTCAAATACAACATCACACCAAAGTAAAGATATACCTTAGTGATGCTGGTCCCCATAGAAGAGAAGCCAAGGAATTATACTGGTCGCCATAGAATACTTGGGTGATTTTCTAGTGAATTAAATAGCAGCAGTTCAAGGATACTTATGGACACAAAGCTGCCAACTGTCCAAATGAATTAAAAGTCTACATAGAGAAGCAGAATATATAATAATCAAAATTATAATTGTTAAAATAATTATGTTTGTAATATCCGGGACATGACGTGTAATTATGTTTATCAATAAATGATTATTATATGATTATTATGTGATTTTTGGTGAAATATTTGATGCTTGGTGATATTATTTGAATGTTCATATATGGTAAAGTCTAGGTATGTTAATTTTGTCATGTCCAGAATAAAATATAGATAATTAAGGTATTTTCTGGTAATTTTATATTGATTTATGAATTTATTAACTATTTTCTGAATATTTACAAAATTATTTTATAAAGCCGGGAATCGTCCAACCTCAACCGTTTTTACGTTTTTACAACCCGAAACTTTCTGAAAACTCCTTCTTAACCTAATCTGGTAATTTCGGACATTTTCTATGTTTTGACGTTTTCGATCCAGATTACGGTTTGACCCGTGCGCGGCCCGACGCGATATTTTCGTATAACCCTTTTCATAACATTATCTTCGTATAAATCATTTTACAAAAGCCCGGTTCTGATAATTATCCAAACTAGGATAACGTTTATCCAAAACAGGATAGTGCTTATCCAAAACAGGATAGTGCTTATCCATAACAAGATAGTGTTTATCCAAAACCGGATAATGTTTATCCAAACCTATCGTATTTATAGTTACTTAGCGGCAAAGAAACATATTTGTTGATCCAACACGATCCGGAATGTACTAATATTCTGTAAATATAAATAGCCCTTTCTTATTTCATTTTCACGCGTAAAATCATAATCAGATAGTGAAAATCCCTGAAAACCAGAGAAAACCTTATTAAAATACCGTATTCTTGAAAATCAATCGCACAAACGAAGGCGTTATCGAACTCCGATTCGGGCGTGCAATATATCAAAACGAAGCTCTCGAAATCTTCTTTCTGATTCAATCATCTGTTTTTGCCCAGAAATCAAGGTATTTTTCTGATTTAATTATTTAAATTCGAATTAATTATGGATTAAATTAGGAATTTTTGTTTTTGATGTTTTTGATATGATTTGATGGTATAATCATGTAGATCTTTTCTTCGTGGTCATTTTGGTATATTATACGTCAAAAACCGAGTTCAATAACATGCTTAAAATGATGTTTGATTTTCTGATTGAAGAACTAGGGTTTATGTTCTTGAATGTTCTTGATTGAAAATTAGGCATTTCTTCTTTAGGATTATTAGTCGATTTGGATGACTAGATTATGTTCCTTGCTTGATTTGGAATCGATTCATGTATATTTATGCAACAAACGATTCCTGGATAACCCGTAATTGAGCTCGCCAGTTTTTAATCGAGCTCGCCGGAATTTTGTTTGTTTCCGCCGGAAAACACTGTCCAGGGATTGTAAACCCGAACTAAACCCGTCCCTGAGTTGCTGCTGTGTTGAGGGATCGATTGGAACATATAATCAAATCAAACGGTTCCGTATTTACCTGAATTAGCCTCTCTGGATTATTTTCCGGTCGCCGTGTTCTTCAAAACCCAGGTGACCCATTCGGGTTAATTATGACCCGAGGTTTGACCCGATTTTGATTCATTTTGTTGCAGAAAATTTCTGAAATGCTGTTTTTGCAGTTTAGCCCTCTAGGTTTCTGTGTTTTTGCAAAATCAGACTGCTGTTTTAATAATTTACAAAAATTATATTCTGTTTTTACCAATTATTTTCAGAAAATGTTTTTATTTATTTAAAAATACAAAAATCAATATTTTCAATTCTGAAAATTATTTTTATTCTAAAATAAATCTTAATTATTTAATTAGTCAATTAATTTAAATATTAATTGATTGATTAAATTAATTAGTTATTAATTAATTTTAATTGATTATTTAATTAGATTTAATTATTTAAAATTGATTTAAAAATTTTGAAAATTGTTTCGAGCTTTAAAATATTATTTTTAATTATTTTCAAGGCTCGATAATTATTATTTTAAAGTCGAATTCGGGTGTTCGAACCTTATTATTTAATTATAAAATGATTCGGAGGCCCGTTTTAATTCCGAAAAATGTTCAAAAATTCGTATTAAATACCTGGAAAATTATTTTGACCCCGGATCTTCTTTGAAAAATTATTTGGATTGAATGTCTTACGTGCTATATGTTATATGTGACTTGATTGCTGTAAAAAATGATTGGTCGTGCATTGTTTGACTGTTTCTGCTGTAACTTTTAATCCGTACGTCGTATTTGGGTGAAACGAGGGGTAGATAGAAGCTTGTATCGAATCGAGTGAGTTGAGAAATATTGTTGATGAGTATATGTGATGTCTAACAGAGGAAGCAAGATGTAGACAGGGAAAGTAAGTGGTTAGTGAGTGGGAACCAATTGACAAATGTTAGTGAAGTGAAAGCGAATTGATAAGGAAAGTGTCCCTAAACTTTCTTGTAATATACTTGTGAACACTTTTGAACTCTTTTCATTATATTGTAATTATTCCCAGTAATTCCTATTCTATATTGCAAGTACTTTGAAGTACTTAACCCTAAACCCTGAGTTTTATTGATCTTGAGCCGTGAGCCTGATTTCTTGTAAACCCTTGATTGCTGAATTCTTGAATACGAACCACACCTATCTGATACTACTCCTCAAATACATATCTACCACATACTGATCTTTGATATGAGATTGTTTATCAGATGAACCTTTGTGCCTTGTATAACAAAAGACCATTCCTTGTAACCTTTGCACCCTTGGTCTTCTACACTTTGATTGTTTTCTTGAATTGAAAGCCAAGCTTCTTGTTGACCTTATTATACCTTTCTGGTGTTGTGAAGCACCTTATGCTCCAAGATAAATGTTATTTATGATTCAGTTTATTGAAGTACATTTCTTATCATGTTATTACTATGGAATTGGATTGTTTTTAAATATGAACCAGATTCATGGTCAGACCAGATTCGTGGTCGTATTAGGCCAATGGGTGCCTTGGATCCAGTATATAGAGCAAAGCTGGCAGCCTTGCTCGGGGTTTATGCGTGACTGATCAGCTGCCTAACCTGGGTTTTTAAAATAAAAGTGAATATCCAATTCTAATCATTGTTTATCAGGAAACTTGATTTCCTATATCATTTCACTTGATCAGTATTAAATCTCAGTGTTATCATGGTGACTTGCTGAGCTCGTTAGCTCACTCTTGCGAATATGTTTATGTTCTTTTCCAGTTAAAAAGTAATTTGGTGATGGCGAGGATCCCCAGTCGAGTGTGCCAGCTAGGTTTACAGGTTGAAGTGGAATGAGTTAGCGGGAGTTGTGTGGTTTAGTGTGAGCTAAAAGTTTGTAATAAAGTTTGACTTCAAATGTAAGATAAATAAATTTGGGATTTGGTACGTTTGTAATAAACAAGGTTGTGGCTTGTGGACATACTTTAAACTGTTGCAATCCTTGATTGTGGTAAGTTGGGTCATTGCATATAATAATATTCATAAACAGGTTTAAGTATGGTGTGTGTATGTGTTGTGGGCCCCAAACTTCTGACCCGGGTTTGGAGGGCGTCATAGGTTTGGTATCGGAGGCAAGGTTTAAAGTCACTGTCACAAGCCTAGATTGACGGGAATGGGTAGAGGGTTAAGAGTAGTATTATAAAATAGAAAAATAGAACATCAAGAGGTTGAGTGTGATTAAATAGTAGTTTTTAGTGTGATCCATGATGAGATTCGAGATCTTTATCTAGCGACGCGATTTTCAGAAAATGGCAATGTCAGATTCTTTTATTTCGGTACCATCTGATCACTCGGAGCCGTCAGTTGGGGGACCGTCAGCTGATCCACACCTTGCTCATCCACCGGTGTTAGCCATGTCACATTCTATTGTGGCAGTTGCACCTTTTCAAGTTCTTATCTCATCCCCTAATACGAGACTACCTATTCGAGAGTCCCCCACATGCTGATTCTGGTTTTACCGGATATTTAACTATGGATGCATCTAGTCTGTCTCCCCTACACCTTTTTCTATACCATCAGTTTTAAAACCCGTATTATGAAGTAATAACACCTATGAGGATGAATTTGAGAGCTACATCATATGATGAATATACGAGATATTAAGAAGGGTAAGAAGAAACCTAGAGAGAAAATTTAGTTATTCTGAATGATAACTACTACCAGACTATATGGAGCTGCTAATGAGTATGCCACCCATGATTATCCTGTGAAGTGAGCTAGATGGATTTCTAAAGAAATTTGAGAGGATTGGAGATTGAGAGTATTCCTAGAATTAGATGATGTCATGACTAAGCATGATATGTGTAGAAGTAATGTGATCGACCTTGTGTTATAAAATAAATCTAATGATCGCTGAAAAGATTTGTCATACTTAATAATTATAAGAGATGATGATGGGAATATTACCAGTATGGAAGACCAGAAGTGAAGTTATGAATAAGATAGTATGCAACAGTAATTAGATTTTGTATCGATCAATGAAGGTAAAATGGACCCAATAAGGGATATAAGATATATGGAAATGAATGGGCTGTTACCTGAGTGTTTCGCTAATTTAATACTTGGTAGTGAAGGATGACAAGCAACTCATATAGTAATGACAATCAGGTGTATAATTTTCAAAATTTTAAACAGTTTTCAAAAAGAGATTTTCATAACAATATTTTTCTAAAAGTCCTTGGAACACAACAAATTTTAAAACTTGGTTGTCAAACTACTACTTGAGTTGTCGTTTGTCATAAGATTCAGATTATCCAAGAGAATACTTGTCCTAGAAGTTAGTATGGTTCATTTAGAAGGCTAAGTGGACCAACTATTATAGAGATGATTTGATTATTCCTAGCAGAAGAGTGCACATATTGTTCGATAAGTTTAACAACAGGACCAATGTACGGAGAAGCTGTCTATTCACGTTCTGAGATGATTATAGTTTGAAGAATATGTCGATTCACGAGAAGCAGAGTACGAGCAAAAAAGATTAAGGGAATCTCTAGATTTTCTTAAGGAAGCATGTTATTATTAGCGAGGAAGTGCATATGATCCGTAGTGTAAGCGGAAATTTGGAAGAATGCAAATAGGGTCAAATTATAGGAATATTGAACATGCAAGTATGACGCTACGATACAAGACCTAATAAAAGGGGAAATTATCTTAATAATTGATTTGAGAAAGCCTTTCTGAGAACTTTTTAAAGTTGATATATGACTCGGAATGAGACCTATCGGTTGGACAAGCGTTGAAACTGTGAACAGAGGTAATGTGGATGATGACCAATGATATCATTTTTCTATAAAACTATATATATTCTTATGAATCTTGAATAAAGTATGAACCTCTTTCATGATCAGCTCTATAAGGTGACCGGAAAGTTGTTGAATCCCTTTCAAATCATTCCTTCTTCAAAATATTGCTTTCTGATTGGGACAAGCAGTGTTATGGTGTGATGCTTTATCGAAATGACAAAGAGTCTGGTGGGACGCCACCTAATCATGTGCTGTATGCCATATAGTATGAAAGACTGGCCATCTTGAGTACAAATATGGTTGTCTCACTAATATCTATATCATCATTTATTCTTTCTTCTTCAATATTGATTTCTTGATTTATGAATCCTTTCGATTATTTTCTTGTACTATTATCCCTTACAAAAAGTTTCCAATCAGAATCATATATACAAATTCCTTCTTGCGTAAGGTCTATTCCTTGAATATTTTAAAAAGAAGTGAAATGGAACCGTGTAGCCGATAAAGTTTTATGATAAGTGTGGATAGTTGCAAGCCGATAAATGGTGGACATTTACGTGTAGAAAAGAACCCCTATACTAATAACGTGGTTGTTACGAGGACATCAAATCAGAGGCGGAAATCTGTATACATGATATGTTGCAAATATGAGATGTGGGCGTGACTTGAAGTAGTTAGCGAACAGTATGAGAAAATTAAATAGAGGAATAAGAAAGTAAAGTTGTGTATATTAGATAAGGCAAATTATTGATTAGACAGCAGAAGCGATTGAAGAAATTCTTAATAATAACCAGATAATTGAATAATACATTCTAAAGATGAAGATATGGTAATTCAACTGTAAGGATTTTTAAGAAGTGATGCTTTTAAGCCAAAGGAATTCATTCACAAGATTATGAGAATATTGGTTGAGACCATGTGTTGGTTATTAGAAGTTGAACGAGTTTAACTAATAAGAATGAGTATTGTCGAGGATAGACGAATTTTTGGAGAGAGAGATTCAAAAGAAACTGAACCTGGAAGAAATTTTAGAATAATTTGTAATAGTACTCTGTAATGACATTCGTTTATAATCAATGGATATGAGAAAGGATATGATATAATAAGAATTGTTCTTATAATCTTAAGTTAAACTAAAATATGAGTTGTACTGGCTAGTATTATATGTGATGGTGAAATGGTGAGTTTAAAAGATGGAAGTTGATTGGTCTACTTGTGAGTTGATTGATTGATTGTTGGTGTCGGCTTGAGTCAGGCTGGTAGTCAATAATATAAAGGAGATGCTGCCCAAATTTTCGGAAAATACCCTACTTTTAACGATAGAAAGTATACTTCCGTGTGTTATCAATATTCATGTTAATACTCCAAATTATTGTGATCTCGGTTCTTGAAAGAGGTTGTCATAGCCAATCCGACTATATATAATTGGTCTTTGATTTAATTTAGCTAGTCATCACTTGGTGCAATTAATCAATTAAATGAGTTAATTGGTTAATTTTACCAATTAATGGTCAGTTAGATGGAAGTCGATTCGAATTAGATTAAGTCAAATTTTGACGTGACTTTCAAATCCAAAATCAAAGCAATGAGGAATTTGGGGGGAGTTAAGGATACCAGTAGAGTTCGGAAGTTGCTGCAAGCGTGCAAGGCTTTAGTTGGATGAGTATACCCTTAGTAATAAATAAGAGAGATAGAAAGTTATTTGTATGGACAGGAGAGAAGGATGTTGTTAGGAATGAAAACTTTAAAATAGAGCAAAGAGCAAAGAGAAGGAAGGAAGGAAAGGAAGAAGGGAGATGGAATCAAGAAGAGGTTTGTACCTACACCAATATGGATTTTATTAACCCATCAAAAAGATTCTATCATCTACAATAAAGTTTTATCAAAGGGTGTCTTGTTTGTTTTGATAATCATACAATAAATGATTTATCCAGTATTTCTGTTTTGAATAAAAGGTGAGCTACAGTTTTAGTTCATTTTCTGATTGATATTGATACTTAGGTTGTTGTTAAATATCAAAAGTGGTATTAATATAGATGATTGATGTTTACTTCAGTATGGGATGTTGTGAGTATCAAAGTTCGTATTGATATCTAATTTGATGTGACATCAAAATAATTATTAATATTAGGAGTTCGGTTGTGAATGAGCTATGAGAATGAAGAACGGAAATAGGATAGAAAGTGGAATCAAAAGGATGATAAAGAAAATTTATAGGTAAGATATAAGTATCATGTGGGATAAAAGTACGGTGAAAAATTTAGGAAGCATTGGCAAATGGAGATAGATAATGCATCCTAGGAGCACGATCAAGTACTGAGGCCTAAAGAAGATATCTAGTGACCAGACATAAAGATAAAATGGGGAGGAAATATGTAGATTAATGTTAGACCTACCCAAGAGCTAAGGAAGGACATCAAAAAACTGGATGGATATATTTCGTTAGGAAACGTCATAGTGAAGTCGCCTGAGAACCAAAGTTGTCTAATAAGTGGAATAGTCGCTGCTTGAAGAAAGGGTGATATGTCATCAGTTCCAGAAATTGATTATAAATGATCTATATTATTTGATTTGAGAACTAACATGATTATTCAGAATGTAAGGAATTATGTCAAACCAGAATAGTATATACCACTCCAAGGTGAACGAGCAATAAGTAAGGAAGAACTAAAAGATAGAAATTTGGCTACGATAATGCAAGGGATTCAAGCTACTTCGAGAAGATGATACGAGATATGGATGTCAAGGAAGACATTCTGATAGTGTGGCACAAAGGAAGAATAAGCATTATATGTTACTAGACGTCAAGAAAGAGCATTGCAGTCAGTTCATATGAGAACTACCTAAAACCAAAAATGATAATAAGAATTAGAATATGCTGGTGATGCCTCCAGATCAGTATACTTTCTTCTAAGTAGTAAGAGAATTTCACTCGAAAAATTTACTCGATTGTGATTGAAGGAAATTAAGGTATGATGTTACAGCTATGCGCCAATCTTATCCAATCGTAATTTTCTCGTTAATTTTACTCTAATGTAATTTCGAGAGCGTCAGAAATCCAATTCGCCCTGGTTTCAGTACATTATTCGCAGATGGACGAGAAGATTAAGGGAATGACTAAACAGCCTCGAATGCGGTTGGAAGCGATTATAAACTAGTTGAGTTAAACAGAGAAACATGTGGGAATGAGATTCAGCAACCAGTCACTATTGGAAACGTTCATAAGCACGAACTTCTAGAATTAGAAAGAAAAGAAAATTAATAGACGTTATGCTGGTCCTTTTGGAAACAGTAAAGTAGAGAAGATAAATGTAAGTTAGTTGGCTTCACCGCCACACGTATACATGGTTCATAGGGTGTTTATATAGGTATAATCATGAAAAGTAATTAAGCCCCATTATATATAAAATGCAGACTTGAGTTGAGTTATAGGAGCAACTAACAGAATATGAGGTCAGCGAGAGGCTGTTGAGTAATGGGTAATACTGCGAGTAAGCGTTTTATAAAAAGTTGTAAGGTTGAGAGGTCAACCTGAGAAAAGGGAAGTGAGATAATAGAATATATCATTATCTGATACTTAGTGCAATTCTGAGGACAGAATCCTTTATGTGGGGGACGATGTAATATCTGGGACATGACGTGTAATTATTTTTATCAATAAATGATTATTATATGATTATTATGTGATTTTTGGTGAATTATTTGATGCTTGGTGATATTATTTGAATGTTCATATGTGGTAAAGTCTAGGTATGTTAATTTTATCATGTACAGAATAAAATATAGATAATTAAGGTATTTTCTGGTAATTTTTGGAGTATTATATGATTTTATATTGATTTATGAATTTATTAACTATTTTCTGAGTATTTACAAAATTATTTTATAAAGTCGGGAATCTTTCAATCTCAACCGTTTTTATCTTTTTACAACCCGAAACTCTTCCGAAAACTCCTTCCTAACCCAATCTGGTAATTCCAGACATTTTCCATGTTTTGACTTTTTCGATCCGGATTACGGTTTGACCCGTGCGCTGCCCGATGTGATATTTTTGATACGCTAACTCTTTCGATAACATTATCTACGTATAAGTCGTTTTATAAAAGCCCGGTTCTGATAATGATCCAAAATAGGATAACATTTATCCAAATCAGGATAATGCTTATCCAAAATAGGATAGTGCTTATCCAGAACAGGATAATGTTTATCCAAAACCGGATAATGTTTATCCAAACCTATCGTATTTATAGTTACATAGCGGCAAAAAAACATATTTGTCGATCCAACACGATCCAGAACGTACTAATATTCTGTAAATATAAATAGCCCTTTCTTATTTCATTTTCACGCTTAAAATCATAATCAGACAATGAAAATCCCTGAAAACCAGAGAAAACCTTATTAAAATACCGTATTCTTGAAAATCAATAGCACAAACGAAGGCGTTATCGAACTCCGATTCGAGCGTGCAATATATTAAAACGAAGCTCTCGAAATCTTCTTTCTGATTCAATCATCTGTTTTTGGCCAGAAATCAAGGTATTTTTCTGATTTAATTATTTAAATTCGAATTAATTATGTATTAAATTAGGAATTTTTGTTCTTGATATTTTTGATATGATTTGATGGCATAATCATGCAGATCTTTTCTTCGTGGTCATTTTGGTATATTATACCTCAAAAACCGAGTTCAATAACATGCTTAAAATGATGTTTGATTCTCTGATTGAAGAAGTAGGGTTTATGTTCTAGAATGTTCTTGATTGAAAATTAGGCGTTTCTTCATTAGGGGTTATTAGTCGATTTGGATGACTGGATTATGTTCCTTGCTTGATTTGGAATCGATTCATGTATATTTATGCAATAAACGGTTCCTAGATAACCCGTAATTGAGCTCGCCAGTTTTTAATCGAGCTCGCCGGAATTTTGTTTGTTTCCGCCAGAAAACATTGTCCAGGGGTTGTAAACCCGAACTAAACCCGTCCCTGAGTTGCTGCTATGTTGGGGGATCAATTGGAACATATAATCAAATCAAAAGGTTCCGTATTTACCTGAATTAGCCTCACCGGATTATTTTCCGGCTGCCGTGTTCTTCAAAACCCAGGTGACCCATTCGAGTCAATTTTGACCGGGGGTTTGACCCGGTTTTGATTCATTTTGTTGCAGAAAATTTCTTAAATGCTGTTTTTGCAGTTTAGCACTCTAGGTTTCTGTGTTTTTGCAAAATCAGATTCCTGTTTTAATAATTTACAAAAATTCTATTCTCTTTTTACAAATTATTTTCAGAAAATGTTTTTATTTATTTAAAAATCCATAAATCAATACAATTCTGAAAATTATTTTTATTCTAAAATAAATCTTAATTATTTAATTAATTAATTTTAGTTGATAATTAATTATTTTATTAGTCAATTAATTTAAATATTAATTTATTAATTAATTTAATTAGTTATTTATTAATTTTAATTGATTATTTAATTAGATTTATTTATTTAAAATTGATTTAAAAATTCCGAAATTTGTTTCGAGCTTTAAAATATTATTTTAAATTATTTTCAAAGCTCGATAATTATTATTTTAAAGTCGAATTCGGGTGTTTGAACCCTATTATTTAATTATAAAATGATTCGGAGGCCCGTTTTAATTCCGAAAAATGTTCAAAAATTCGTATTAAATACCTGGAAAATTATTTTGACCCCGGATCTTCTTTGAAAAATTATTTGGATTGAATATCTTACGTGCTATATGTTATATGTGACCTGATTGTTGTATAAAATGATTGGTCGTGCATTGTTTGACTATTTCTGCTGTAACTTTTAATCCGTACGTCGGATTTGGGTGAAACGAAGGGTAGATAGAAGCTTGTATCGAATCGAATGAGTTGAGAAATAGTGTTGATGAGTATATGTGATGTCTAACAGAGGAAGCAAGATGTAGAAAGGGAAAGCAAGTGGTTAGTGAGTGGGAACCAATTGACAAGTGTTAGTGAAGTGAAAGCGAATTGATAAGGCAAGTGTCCCTGAACTTTCATGTAATATACTTGTGAACACTTTTGAACTCTTTTCATTATGTTGCAATTATTCCCAGTAATTCCTATTCTATATTGCAAGTACTTTGAAGTACTTAACCCTAAACCCTGTTTTTTATTGATCTTGAGTCGTGAGCCTGATTTCTTGTAAACCCTTGATTGCTGAATTCTTGAATACGAACCACACCTATCTGATACTACTCCATAAATACATATCTACCACATACTGATCTTTGATATGAGATTGTTTATTAGATGAACCTTTGTGCATTGTATAACAGAAGACCATTCCTTGTAACATTTGCACCCTTGGTATTCTACACTTTGATTCTTTTCTTGAATTGAAAGCCAAGCTTCTTGTTGACCTTGTTATACCTTTCTGGTGTTGTGAAGCACCTTATGCTTTAAGATAAATGTTATTTATGATTCAGTTTATTGAAGTACATTTCTTATCATGTTGTTACTATGGAATTGTATTGTTTTTAAATATGGACCAGATTCATGGTCAGACCAGATTCGTGGTCGTATTAGGCCACTGGGTGCCTTGGATCCAGTATATAGAGCAAAGCTGGGAGCCTTTCTCGGGGTTAGTACGTGACTGATCAACAGCCTAACCTTGGTTTTTAAAATAAAAGTTAATATCCAATTCTAATCATTGTTTATCAGGAAACTTGATTCCCTATATCATTTCAGTTGATCAGTATTAAATCTCAGTGTTATCATGGTGACTTGATGAGCTCGTCATCTCACTCTTGCGAATATGTTTATGTCCTTTTCCAGTTAAAAAGAAATTTGGTGATGGCGAGCATCCCCAGTCGAGTGTGCCAGCTAGGGTTACAGGTTGAAGTGGAATGAGCTAGCGGGAGTTGTGTGGTTTAGTGTGAGCTAAAAGTTTGTAATAAAGTTTGACTTCAAATGTAAGATAAATAAATTTGGGATTTGGTACATTTGTAATAAATAAGGTTGTGGGTTGTGGACATACTTTAAACTGTTGCGATCCTTGATTGTGGTAAGTAGGGTGATTGCATATAATAATATTCATAAACATGTTTAAGTATGGTGTGTGTATGTGTTATGGGCCCCAAACTTCTGACCTGGGTTCAGAGGGTGTCACACTGTTCATCTTCACTCTCATGAGAGGTGATCAAAACAAGAAACAAAGAGAATACAGAGAAGCTCAGCACAATGATATATATTTAACTTCTCACCGGATTAACGTTATAATTCCTAATTTAACTCTTGTATATTCATAACGGCATTATAATCATTACCCGATAATTAAATCCTTAGATAAACAAAAGCTAGATCATTGTATAGGATTTGATTTATAAATCTTTGTAGAAGCTAGAAACTTTGTTGTTCTTAGGTTATAGCCGGTAAAGTTATTTACCGGAGTGTAGCAACACCCCTCGAGGATTTATATACGAATATATATTTCCCCGAATATATTGTGTTCCTCATTTTATGTTCCCAAATACTATTCAGCTCAAGAACACGGAACCACTAACCGAGCACTAAATCTATACAAACTAAAGGTTCGAAAGAATATTTAATTTAGTGATTATCGTATTCAACCCCCCCCTTCTAAGATAATTCGGGACCTAACATTTATCTACTAGCTTAACATAAGTTGTAATCTTCATTTTCTTACATCCTACATTCTCCTAGATGCTTCTTAATGATGAAACATTTTTTTCCTTCCTCTACCTTGTTTCTCCAATGATTTAAGTGAAAGTGAACCAATCTTTGAACCTGATTGTCTCTGAGAAACATCAGTCCTAACTATTGGTTTTGATTTTGCAACTGATTTCTTTTGAGAATAATCATAGGTAATATAGCGTCTAGATTTGGTATGGTTAAGAGAAACACTTGGGTCAGGAATAGGACTGGATGTGTCTTGTTTCATAGTGTCAGGATTTGGAAAATTGTATTTGTGAGGAATTTTGTTAGACATAAACACCCACAATTCTCTTGGTAATTCAAAACCCTCTTTTATGAAAGAATCATAATATGAGATTAAGAATCAACCTTTCATCGAGTTTCTCTTTATCTTCTGTTGCTTCTTGAAATCTTTGTACTCTAACTGTTCTTCATTTATCAAAAATAGCTCAAGTGGAAATTAATTTTGCACATGCATTATCAAGATATTCAGTATTCAAATTTGCATTACAAAATAGAATATGAACATTCATAAATTTAAAGCACATAAAAGTAAAAGAAATTTACCAGAACATGCATTAAACTTTAATATTAATTAAGTAAGAAATTTTCATTGATGATAGAAGATGATTACAAAATTGAAATAGAATAGATTTAAAAAAAATAATCATAACTCCTAAAAGCTAGAATACACTCATTCATCATTTTGTCTTCGAGTCTATTCATCGCCTGACAATGATAGATCCTCGACATAGAGAATGATTTTTGTGTACAATTACAACCTTTTCATGATTGTCTTCTTTTCCAACCTTTATCTACTAATGCCTTGGTTAACAAATAAGTTTTAGGACCATCAGTATTTGAATAAAGTTTGGCTTCATAAATGTTTCCATGTCTGTAAGCTTTGAAAACAATTTTTTTTGTGATCTTATGAACTATTTCACAGTGAGTATCATGAACCATAACATAGAAACCTCTGCTAGTAATTTGACTGATGCTCAACAGATTGTGCTTCAGTTCATCTACTAGAGCTACGTTTGAGATGATTACATTTCCAATGATTAAATTTCCATTTCCCAGTGTTTTTCCGACATTGCCATCATCATAGGAAACCATTAGGCCAACCTTACCATTGTCCAAAACAAGCACATTCTTCTTATTTCCAGTAATCAGAAATATAGAAATCAGTTAGAATTTTTAAGAACCCACACTTGTTGGGTCCTTTTGGACATCTTTTGTATTTTTACAATAAAAGAATTCTTATCAGGAATAGATATCCCTTCAGGATTTGTCTTGACAGTTTACACTGTATAAGATGTATGCACATTCAGTTGAGCAGTTCTATTTAAAACAACAAGTTTATTGAATTTAGATAAAGGATCATAATTATTATGATACAGATGATGATAATCTTTATAAGTGTAAATAGAATGCCAACTGGTACCACAATGAGAACAAGGGTTCTGTGGTTTATAAAATACTGATCTACCACTAATATCAAACTCAGGAATCTTAGTGACTATCGTTTTAGGCTTCATGCAATTAGTAGCAATGTGATTAGTATTACCATAGTTAAAACAAGCTTTCCTAGGATCATCAGGAATGTACTTATAGTTGCTTGCCTTATTTATTCCTTGTTACCATTTCTACCTCTCTTAGACCTAGATTTGTGAGTCCTAGCAGTTACCTCGCAAATTTTCTTGTGTAACTGACTTATAGAAAGAAGTCCTATATTTTTTCTTTTCTTTTCTTGTATTTTAAGCTCTTCTTCCTTTTTTTCAGAGAATCTAGGTTCAGCTCTCTTCTTATCAGGATTCTTAGAGGTAGAACCAACTTCATAGACAGACTTCATTCCATTTTTATCAGTTCTGACAAACTTACCAGGAGTAGTGTTATTAATATCCTTATTGATATTTCTATTAGTAAATTTATTATAACCTAGACATTCTTTCCAATTCTTATCACTGATGAAATAATGAACATTTCTTCCTGAAGTCATCCTTTCTTTCTCAAGAACTTTCTCTAGCCTGGCATATTTGATGTTTATTTGAGTTTCATTATTTTGGGCCTTTTTACATGCCTTTTCATTTTCATGCACGCATACTAACTCAGCTTCTAGGAAATTATTTCTTTCTCTAAGCTTCTTATTATCACCAATTAAACTGTCACATTAAATAGTCTTACTTTTAAAAGTGCCATGCAGAGTATAAGAAAGTTTTCAGTTCAAATTGATTATTAATATCAATAGGGAATACAAGAGAAGGTACCTTATCAGTTCCCGAAGCATCCTTTCCATGAGTTGCCATGAGTGCATAACATTCATCATCATTGTCAGTTATCGATGAGTCCATCCAATATTTGTTAGAGTTTGTTATGACCAGAGCTTTTCCAGTTGACTTAGGGCACTCAGTAGCCAGATGTCCCCTTTCATTGCAACTGTAACAAGTCACCCTGGTCTTGTCAAACTTCCTTCCCTTGTTGTAGTGTCCATCATACTTTATGAACTGGCCTTCGCCATCTCCAAAGTACATTCTGTTAAAACCACCTTTCCTTTATGATTTTGCAGAACTCATCCTTCTAAAGCCTTTAACCAGCATTGAATCCATTTCAACAACTTGAGGATTATCCAGTTCAATCTCAGAATCCTCATAAGTGTCTATGTCAAGATCTCATAATTCATCAGTATCTGACTCTTCCACTATGTTCCTTCTTCTTGACCTCTCACTTATCTTTTCCTTTTCTGTATGGGTCTCAGCATTAAGAGCCACAACATTCCTCTTTTGACCCTTTTTATTCTTCCTTTGTTGGATCTCCAAGTCATGAGTTCTCAGCAACCCATAAACTTCATCCAGAGTCAGTAAATCAAGATCATATTGATGTCTGATTATTGAGGCTTGTGTATCCCAATCTTCTGGAAGAGCTCTCAGAAACTTGGTGTTTGATTCCTGCCTATCATACTCTTTTCCAACCAATGATAGATCATTCAGTAGTGTCAGAAATCTTTCATAGATGTCAGTAATTGACTCATCACCCTTGGCATCAAATTGCTCATATTCTTGCACAAGAACAACTCTTCTATTCTTCTTTATTTCCATAATAACTTGGCGTTGTATCTCCAAGGGATCTCATATCTCATTTGCAGTCTTACAAGAAATTACCTTGTTGGACATCACATTATCCAAACTATTGTGCAGAATATTCCTGACTTTTGCATCCTTAAGCATTGAATCCTTCTCAGGATCTGACCACTTAGATTTTTCTTTCCTGACATAGTGTACAGGAACATACGGGGTCATAGCCACGGTTTTTATTGGATAAGGAGGTCCTGTTTTGATGATATCAACATATGCATCATTAATATCTTCTGGGAACATCAGCATCTTTACTCTCCATGTAGAGTAATCAGCTTTCTTTAGGATGAAATTTTCATGATTTCATACTTACTTCCAGACATCTTGACCTTTTCAAATTAACAATTAATTTGACCGCTATGATACCACTTGTTGCCCAATAAAGTAATTATTTAAGGGGGTTGGGTATAATTACTAAACAAATCGATGTATTACAGAAGTAAAGTAAGCACAAATGAATCAAATAATAGTTCATATTGATCTTTAATAAACTGTTACAAAACTCCCTCAAGAACGATATTTTTAAAAGTTGATAGGTTGTACGAATACTCGAGTTAAACACTTATCAGATATATTGTGATAACATATTATGTGTTTATATACTACACATCTATAATAAATCTCTATCAATTACAAGATATGTTATTGTATAATTGTTCTACTTTCTATAAATACACTACGCCTTAGATGGCTTTAACCAACACCAAAAATGTGTTGCTATAGACCCTTAAAAATGTTGCTATAGGTGGAAATGGGTCTATTACAACAGTTTTTCGGTGTTGGGTCTAAGGTTGTCACTATAGATATCTAACCTTACACCAATATCAATCTATAGCAACACAGCAAAATATGTTGCTATAGATATCAATTGCAACGTAATTTTCAGAGTATAGAAACATAGAGATGGAGTTGCAATAGGTATAACAAAAAATGGGCCCCACGTGTGGGCCCCGCATGGGCATTACAGGTGGCATGACATGTGGCAGGACACGTGGCTGGGTCCCACTGGCGGGATCACATTTGGGCCCATATGTGGGCCCTTTATCATCTATGCCAACACACCTATTGTAGTACCTTTAATGTTGTAAAAAAGAAATTTATGTGCATAATTTAGCACCCTATTGCAACACACTAATAGGCTATTGCAACACCTGAACTGTAAAAAATTGAAATATACTTTTCAAATACTTGATTTCCCATAAATCCAACAACATTCACAACCAATTCAGTTCATCCAACCATTTTTAATTACACTTCCAACCATTACATTCTGTCCAATCAACAATTACAATCCATCACACCAAAACATAACTTAAGAAATACCAGTACTCTTGCTGAGAACTAAATATGCAAGATAACGCAAAAGCGTACAAGTCTTTGATAATAACATAGAAGAGAGAAAACAAATGGTCTAAGTGCTACGACCACCGGTAAGAGGAGTACCATCAGCTCCTGTGTCACCTGAAATTGTCTCACAAATCTGAGCCATGTCAATGTTCACCCGGGGTTTGTTTCAAGTAATTTCTGCAGGACTAAGCTCACGTTGTCTTGAACCTTCTTAACTTTGGCAACTTCATTAGAGAGCTTCTTGTTAAAATTTTCTTCAACTTCTTCAACAACATGCTATTAAATAAATAAAAATATACAAAACCCAATTCTCTCTGCGAGCTTGATGGCTTTTCATATTAAATTATAAGAATCTAATTTCCTAAATTTATTGTCAATCAAAACAAGAAAACATACCATAGATAAGTAGACAGCAAGCCATCATGCAATGCAGAAAGCAGCTGACATTCTCATAGCCTACATTCATAGGCCAACAAAATAAGAAACAAAACAAAATAGCTAAATAATAAATTCAAGCACAAAACAACAGTCTAAATGTATCACAAGTTACAGATATATTATATCCTAAGGCTGGTAGAAAGTCATTGAGTTGTACCTTTTGCGGGCTGTAGAATTCCCGTGCAAAGTCCTCTCAGCTACCGCACGCCTCACAAACTCAATAAAGCCATAGCCTTCTGGCTGACCAGTTGACTTGTTATGGATAACTTTTACAGACAAAACCTACAAAAAATAATAACCTTCAGTCCATAAAACTGAGTAATTTGCAAAATTCTAATGTTCTAAACAAAGACAGCACAAAATTAATAAATAGACTCATAAAATTTGTCGGACCTGTCACGTTTGACATCAGTAGACCACTTGATAACTTCTATCGACTTGTCGGACTCTACTGCTATATTTTTTGAATTGTCGGACTCGTCGAGGTTGATCTTCCAAGAGCAGTAGCAGTAGGGGAAAAAATATCTAACAATGCATCAGACGTAAAATGCTACTTCATTCGGATAAAACCTATAGACCCTGATGATGTGAAAGATCCTATTTAATTGTATGAAAAAGATATTTCACATCACATGGAGTTTTATTCGAATGATGTAGCATCTTACGTCTGATACAATATGAGATTTTTTCTCATCTTTTTACTCTCCATGCTAGCCTAAGTCAAAATCAATTAAATCAAAGACCACTAGAGCTCTGAACCTCATAAAAAGACAACAACGCACAAGCAGAATTGATGGAGATATCTAATATAAAACTTATAATGGTAACCAGAATAACCTACCAAAACAGATATGGCCTGGTAAAACTTCCATATGTCGCCAAGCACCACCATACAACTTCAAAGCTTCAAGAAATTTCTAATGCTCTTCCTCTGTCCATCTTTCTCTCTCCTTTGTTATTGTAATAAGGTTTCTTGACCTGATCTAGAAGGTAAGGTAAAACATGGAGGAGCAGAATAATATTAACAATTTGAACTTATTTAACACCTAAAAATATTACTAGAATGCAGCCATAAAGAGAAGAGACCTTTGGCATATATTCAATGTCAAAGGAACTGAGATTCTTTGGTTTGGGGTCTATTGTCTCGGACTGCATTCTGGCCCCAATAGGAATCACATGTCTTCATATATCCGAGGTATTCTGGCTCTGGTTTTCAGTTTCACCCTATAGATGAAGAAGAAGAAGAAAAATATATATATGAAATTAATAAATGTCCAAGAAGAAATAGATTCTGAGGTATTACTTCTCATCAGAGCACCATAGGGCAGATACAAATAAAGGAGTTGACAAAAGGGTGAATCTCACGAGTTATAAGATTCGATTAAAATGTAAAAATATCATAATCTAAGAACATCACAATTTACACCAACATAAGTACTCTACATAATATGTAATGCAAGTATAACTATACAATTATATAAATGATAATCCTACATACTTAACAAGTATGATGTATCTTATAACAGAAGTTTCAACGATACTATGTGTCTGGTTAATTTACTATGTTTTTAAGCACAAGTACACAACCAATTATGCGTAACAAAAAGTTCTCAAAACTTACTCAGTACTCTAGAATTACCAAGTGTGTACTCGAAATTATTATTCATGCCAACAAAGACTTGACAGCAGAGTTTTCCTAAATAAGATAATAGAACACTATGAGTTTCTAGTGTATGTTACAGTTGTGCTAGTATGCGATTTGAGACATTATCATCTGCTTAGTTCATTAAACATTTCAAAATAATTATCAAGATCAGTCAGATACAAGATCAGTCAAATATAAACAGTTCAAAATAATTATCAGCAAACAAAATACGAACTTTCAAGTAGACTCACCTAGGCAAGTTACAATCATTAGGTTGCCACCGCCATACAGCTATATTTATTTTAACTACAGAAGAAAACCCTACCTAGAATAACACATAGTTTAGCTGTTAAAATCAACTTACATCAGTCTGTTAAAATCAACTGACATTAGGCTGTTAAAATTGAACAGGTTGCTTGGTACAACTCATCATATACAAATTGCATTAGAAAATGCAGGCTACTCTTATCAACAGAACTGCGAGGCTGTAGCTTCGAATACCTAAGAATACATGATCATCTACAGTGGTAAAACTCAGATGGTTCCTCCAATGTCCAGTAATCAATACGCACATGTTGACAACAAACATCTTTTTATTCTTATTTTAGATATTGGTATATACCCAATGTAATATCAACAGATAAAATCTCGAATAATCACAAAATTTGGGGCAATTGTTTACTCCTCAAACCTCAGCACAACAAACAAAAACACTAACTAATTTATTTCTGAAAAGTTTACCGAATCTAGTGAGCCTTCCCATAGCTTCAAACCTCCTGGTCCATAAAAAAAAGCAATGCAATTAGTTTCAATTAATTGAAAGAAATTAAAAATAAACAAATGCAAGCAGAATATAAGTAGCAAACAAAATGATGTACAAAACCTTCATATTTGCCTGGAACTAAATCAGAATTAGAAAGCGCGAAAACCTGTTGGGTACTCACCCGGCCCTAAAAAGAAGACAGGGCAATAAGGTTGGATAGTATACAAAATCAATAACTACGCAAACAAGATAATAAACAAAAGAAAGAGCAAAAGAGGTGTAAATGGCATAAATAACCTTGAGTAAGGTGAGATCATCCAAGTTGAGGGGCTCCAAAGTGAGATTTACAGAAAAAGAAAGCTGTTGTGTTGTGTTTGCACAGAGAAGTACATTAGAGGGAACTTGTTAAGCGAGAAGGGGATTATTAAGCGAGGTATCAAGAAAAGACAAGGAGGAAAAGATTTGGTTCGAGCTTGTTGAGGAGCTCTGTTTGTGAAGCAGACGTGTACTCCGACGCTGAGTAGAGCTGCACCGGTGAGGAAAATGACGGCTGAGAGTCCTATACATAATGGGATTATCTAGTTGATTTAATCAAAAATTGCAGTTCTGTTGATAAGAGTGGCTTGAATTCATCAGAAATGTTCATCTCCTCATCATCCGAATCAACACCAAACTCAAACCTACCAGGCGAAAACATAGACCAAACCAAGTACATGATCGCAGTAGTCAACGCACCCGATCGAGACAACTATTGCGAATAGATGACCAAATATCTTGGAGCTGAGGCGGGTTTAGAGAGCGGAGATTGGTGAAAAAGGTGTTGGATTTGTAAGAGATGTTGTTAGGGTTAATTGGTTGGGTGTTATTGAATAATTGATTCCCCTTTTGCTTTTGTCCAAAATTTCACTTCCCGCTTTGTTAAAATTAAGCCGCTCAAACCCCAACAAAATTTCACATGGCCGGGCCCATCTACATTTTTTTAGTTTTTTAAATATCATAATATAATATATATATATATATATATTGTAACGACCGACAAAACACAAGTAATATTCTAATTTTTATTTAGACCGCCTCAAAAATTTATAAATTTTAGCCCTCGAGAAAATTTTGCTTTTGTACCCGGATAAAAATAATAAATAGATAAATAAATAAATGAATAAATAATTAAATAAAATAAAATTTGAAGCTAGAATTAATTCTTAGAAAATTTTATCAGTCATTTAAAAAAAAATTATTCCGTGTGCGGAGATCCCTAATTTTATTTATAATAACTATTAGTCATTTATTTTATAAATTTATTTTTTTTATATATAAAATTGGAGCAGCTAATTAATTTATTTAGAATACTATTCTATTTTATTTTATCTAGTAAAATTATTTTGTTAGATTTAAACTCTAGTAATGATTTATTTGAGACTCAATAAAATTAGTACCATAATTGTTTTTAGATATTTTAATTTAACTCACCTAGGAAATTTCTTATCTTTATTTATTTTTATTTAGTTGGTAATAATCTTTTCATGATAAAGAAAAGTGATAAATAAAATAAAATGCTTGGCTTATAATTGAAGCTTCTCAAATATTTTGAGTAGAAGCATCGGGAAGTTAGATTGTTTTTAGGAAGAGTCTAGATAAAGATACCCTTATAAAAAAAATAATTAGGGTTACCAAGGTTATTTTAGCCGTCTGTGAAGAGTAAAAGATCAGGAGAAAGAGGGAAATTAGGAGATTGTGTAATACAACTAATCTGCATTCAAGGTAACTACTGCAAAAATTTATCTTTCTTTACTAAGATTGGTGTCATTAACCTTAATTTATTTTTAGAGAATAATTAGGGAGTAGATTAGTATTGTGTTATTGTTAGGGAATTAATTTTTTGGCAGTGTAGTGCAAGATTTCAGATTTGAGTTTAATTATTCATATAACAAAAAAAAGGGGTTACTGGTAAGGGGAAAATAGTAAAATTAGGGTTTAGGTGCCCTTTTGTTTCACAGATGTGTTGAGAGTTTTAATTTACAAAAGCTAAGTAGGGGGTAGTTGTTTGTTGGCTACGGGAGAAAAAGGGGGTCATGGTGGAGGCCACCACCGGCCGCGACGGCAACGGCGGTGGTGGCAGGTTGTTGGTCGGAGGCGATGAAAAGAAAAGGGGAGAGGAGAGATTGTTGGTGAGTGGGTGAGAGTTGATTGAGAGGAGAGAATTGGGTGAGGGTTTGGGTATTGCTGGTGCAGGGGAAAAGAGGGGGGGCGACGACGGAGCCACCACCAGCGTGGTGGTAGTGTTTGTGGTGGTTGCAGAGATTGAGGGAAAGAGAGAGGAGAGATTGATTGAGAGTGGTTGAGAGGAGGAAGTTGTGTATGTGTTTGTGTGGTGTTGGTTCACGGGAAGGGGGACGGCCGACGGAGCCACCACCGGCGTGGTGGTGGTGTTCGGTAGTTATAGAGAGTGAGAGAGGGAAGAAGAGCGAGACCAAGAGAAAGAGAGAGAGGGAGAGAGAGAGAACAAGAGAGAGAGAACGAGAGTGAGGGAGAGAAAGAGAGGAAGAGGGAGAGAGATTTTAGCCGGAAAATGGGTGGGTAATAATTTCTGAAAAAATGATTGATGGGAGCTTGTAGATCGCGCCATGGGCAGCAGGATTATGTGAAGAAAATTATGTTTCGGGTTAGCTGGAAAACGGCCGGTGGCGGCGGCTCCGGCCGGCGGCAGCCATGGAAGGTGATGAGGTGGTGGGGGAAGAAAGGTTGAGGATGAGTTTGGGGAAGATGGGGGTAAATCTGTAAATTGGTAAAATAAAATTAAAATGAATTGATAAATAATAAGTATTGTTAATTGGATAATAAAAAAATGGGATAAATAAAAGTGACATTAAAACAAAAAAAAGGGGGAAATAGTTGGATTAATGGGAAAAAGAAATTAGATAAAAGTAACGTATTATTATTTTTGGTTAAACAAGAATTAGAGTATTAATTTATGGAATATAGTATAAGTGGTGATTAAAAAATAATACAAGATACTTAGAGTGGATGCATTGTTACCAAGTTATTTATTAGTAAAATAATTATAAAATAAAAATAGAAGAGTGTAAATGTGATTATAAATAAAGTCAAGTTTTAGGGATATTATCGTTACCTTAGTATAATTTAATAAATAAAATGACTCGATTAATTCATTATTAAAATAATGAATTAAAAATTTATTTGGCATTAAAATATTTTAAGAAAGAATATTTAGAGTGAGTGTTTGAGCTCCTTTGTCGAATATTATTTAATTTTTTTCCTTATTTTATGAATTGATAGAAATTCTATTTTCCTCGTGGAATATTGGAGCAATATTGACCTCGCGTATGGTTTTAAATTATTATAATTATTCCTAGCATATGGGCGAGCAAGGCAAGTTTACTACCTCTCCACTCACCTTAAAAATATTTGTTTTCGTAAATGTTTTTAATTATATTTTTCTCAAGTATTGTTATTTCAAATTTATTTATTTATTTAAGAATGATTTATTTTCTGAACTTTTAAAATATTATCATTATTTTGGATTAGCTATTTGTATTTAAATTTCTTCAATCGATTACCCTATCTTTTAATAAACCTTAGTCGTGCTCATTGTTCGAGACTACTCCTTTTAATTTCTTTTAGTTAAGGTTTGATTTCTTAATTCGGGTCAACCACATTCGTTTCTTGTCGGTTACTTCTATTATCCAGATGTATCCACTTTTATTGAAATCAAGGACTGATTCATTGTTCGAATCAGAAATTATTAGGAAATATGTT
This sequence comes from Apium graveolens, assembly GCF_009905375.1. NCBI lineage: Eukaryota > Viridiplantae > Streptophyta > Magnoliopsida > Apiales > Apiaceae > Apium > Apium graveolens. The sequence goes on from NC_133653.1 coordinate 20,142,990, forward strand.
CAGTTTATTACACGTAGTGATTGGTCATACTCACAATAATCCTGAGCGTTATTTAGTCGTTTGGTTATTCTTCTGATTTGAAATAACCAAATAACTTTTCTTTGAACTTGACCCATCTCTTTGTTCGAGATGGTCACCTCCTTTGCTTTCCAGACGATGCCTTGTCGTTGTCATCTAAAATTATTTTCTTGTTCTCTGGATTAATCCATTTTTCGGGTTAATTTAATTTATTTGGAAAGTGCTAGCTGTGTGCTAGACTTAGCAAATAAATTTTCTAGTGTCTAGCTTCGCTATCAAGGAATTACTCGGGGATTCATATTCAAAACTGGTCAACATGGTCCAGAAACGTTGACCATGATTATATGGTCCGGAAACGTTGACCATATCCAATCTGGTCCATGATGGTTAACCATGGTTAGTGACAATGTGTTATGTTCAAAGTGACATTTGCTCCGTGGTAGACAGGGTTGTGCGATAACCCATTTACGATTAATTGCTAGCAAAATTTGAAATGTAAGGTGGGACTTGCCTGAAGGCATTGATCATGCTACACGCGTGTTCTGCAGGAGTCGATACTTGTGACATGGTAGTTGATCGAGCCATGGGGTATCGAAAGGTGGACGACCAGTATAATCTTGTGTCATGTTATTTAAAGATGTGTTTGAGTTGTAACATTCTCATATTTGAGTTTTATTATTTAAGTCGCTAGTTATCGTTTATTCTTAAAAAAAAAATTCAGTTGTATTATGTTATTTTCCTATTTTTGGGTGTTGGTTAAATAGTGAATTTGCTGAGCATATTAATGATCACTCTTTCTATCATGACATTTCTTTTAGGAGTCAAATCAGAAAGTGATAAACACCCAAATCCGCGTGCAAAGGGCAAGGAAAAGATGCCAAGTTCAAGCATGGATCGTTAGATTGCTGTGTGCCAGCTATATGCTATGGAAGTCGCCTAACAGTGGAATAAATTTTAGTTATGTAATAAAGTTCTAGTGGTTGATACTTTGGTTCGCGGAGTATGTATGGTATTAGTAAGTGATCCTTGGACCTGTGAACGTGATAAGATAAATGTAATAAAAGTACTTTTTATGCTATTGTAATAATAAACAGGTATTTGATACACTGCATGATGTGGCGACCCAAATTCGTGAAAGAGCGGGTTTGGGGGTGCTACATATATATACACATTATATTTATTAAATTTACAACTAATTTGTTACTTTAAATTATTTTTTATATATTCAAACCTATTTTAAATAAAAAAAGTGGTTTAGTGATTTTAATTAAAATTAGTAGTATTATTAAACTAATTATCAGAATCTATTCTCTTTTTTAAAATTTAACAAAATACTTCAATATTTATAATAATTTATTTATTTGGTGGACTTTTAATTTCTGAAAAACTCCATAAATAATTTTTATTCAAATAAATTATTTTTAAAGAAAAATTTAAAACTTTATTTTAAAATAAATTTAAATTCTATACATACTACTTTAATAAATTTAAAAAAACTTCCTAGTTATTATAAACTATTATTTTCAATATTTTTATTGATTTCAATGTAAACATTTATTAATTTTAAAACTAAATTTAAGAAATAATATATTTAGTCGTCTATTAAACTTTGTGCGGGGATATAAATATTTGAAAAAAAATCCTTTGAATGTAATAAACCATGTTGTATCAAAAACTCTTACTACTTACTCGTCTTTCAAGAAATAATAAATATTCCAAAAACCAGTATTGTAGTACTAATTTGTTAACTCAAACTAGTAATTAACCGAGTGCATTGGACCGATGGATAAGAGAATCGAGCTTGTCTCGAGTAATTAGAATCCTGAAGTCAATTGACCGAGTACTCGAGTACTTTGATATCAAAAATGAGTATTCAAAAAATCGAAAAAGTCAGTGTTTATTTATATTTAAAAGATGCAACAGACTAAAAGTGATCTTGAAATTTTATAATCTTGGTAAGAATCGTATCACATATAAATATCTAAATGCATGATGTGATACAATATATAACATTTAATTTATGTCATTTTCATCTGTTTTAAATATTTAATTTACTAAAAATCAATAATTTGGATAACTAGAATCTGAATCATAAAACGAGATATTTTAATCAATTTATAAGGAACTTTCTTTACCATTCAAAATTGTTGTCGTAAGTGAATTGAGTTTTTCTATTATCAAACACAATTTAAACTTTTTTTAATATCGACGTGAGACAAACCTGATAAACTTGCCAAACACAATTAACGATTTGAAAGTGAGTCAAGATCAACTTTTTCAATACTATTTTGAATCGAACTGAGTTGCGTTTAAATTTCATAGGAAAATATACAAATTTTATCATTTTTTAAATTGTTTCAAACTTATTGTAAACAAAAATTGCTTCGACCTTATAGAGATTAGGTCAAATTTGTCGAATATTAAAAATCATCGGTTAGTCATTAATTTAAGAGAGGATAGAGGATGATATACACATAGTTTACATTTCAACTTTCGTATTTCATATTTTTATCATACAAATTCATGAATTCATGCATGTAGTAGTACTTCTCAAATAGAGTTCGATCTCACCAAGTTTTGAGTAGAGTGTGATTCAATATTGAGTAAAGTTCGTATGAAATTAATATAGCTTAACTTCCTCGATAGTTATGGGCCTAATTATGTTGTTCAAAATTAAATAAGTTTAGGATGGTTACTTACAATTTGGGCTGAACTTATCAGTAATCTCATAAGTAGGTAAAATGACTGTTTTATATATGTGACAATCTAGAATTCGAGGTCAAGATTGAGAAGTCATGACACTACTTATAAATCAAACTGTGCATAGTAAATGATATAATAATAACTCATAGCGCTTCAAATATTTAGTACATCATAAGTTATAAAATAAATTACAACTATCAACCAAAAATATAATTTTATTAAAATCATTTTAAATCATAAAATTAGAACTTCGATTTGGAGCTGTCAGATAAAACAGATGTATCTGAAATTAAAGGATTAAACAACCAAAAGTCTAACAATCACTCTTCTCATAAGACCTTTTACCTGGGTTCGTACACAGAATCTAACGGTACACGGGACCATTATAGACACTCTCACAAGCTGTGCATCTAAATCTCTACATATGTTTAGGGTAATGATTTCTGGAATGAATGGTTATTTTGTTTCAAAAATGTTTCTTATCCTAAAGATTTTGTTATAAACAATTCTATTTTGCAACCGTCTTTTGAAATCAAACTCTCTTGTTTCATTTGTATAGTGCTTAATGCTCAAAGATAACTTTGTAAAACCAATATATTTGCTTATAGTATAGAACTTATAAATAAAGATACAAGTGAACAATCCGGATGGACCTCCATCTGGTCCTATAAGGTACCTAAAGTCAACTATATCGGTCTTCTTAGCTACCGGTCCATCTCCGTATTCTATAACGCATGGGTCCATCTTCATGTGAAAAGTTATATTAGAACAGTTCAAAATAATATTTATTTTAATATATTTATCAACCTTAGAAATCATTAAAACTCTTTGAAATCATTCATAGTTTAAATTTTAAAAATTCCATGTATGTGAATAACGGTTGTTAAGAATATATAATGCAAACTATGATTCAAGGATAAGCATAGGTATTAACATGATACGGTGACAGTATCATCATAATCATTTATCACATTTAAATTTTTATACCACTTAAAAGATAGGGTTAGGGGTGTTCACGGATTGATTTGGTCCGGATTCTCATTTTTCCGAACCGAACCAGTAAAAACGGTTTTTTGAAAATCAAAACTGAATCAAACCAGTTAAACGCCGAAACCAAACTAAACCAGACCATAAAATAATGGATTGGTTCGGTTTCGAACCACGGTTTAAAGATAATCATTTACTTTTGTTTTGTTTTTGTTAAATTAATAACGAAACAGTTATTTAAGTAAATGTAATATAAAAATTATTATATATCAGTATTATATATCAGTAATATATATTTATAATATTTAATTTTCATATGAGTGTCATATTCTTTAATTTAACTTAAATAATACTAAGTATATGAATTAGAGTAAAACTATAATATATTAACAATTAACTCAGGTTTTAACATAAAAATTATCTTGATGTTTCAATATGATATACACCCACATATACACAAACCCATAATTTATAATCGTAGCTTATAGGTATATACTAGAATTTTTATATATTATTATATAGTAGTCCAGTTTGGTTTAAACGATTTTTTTGTTGGAAAATGTAATAAAATCATTAATGCGTAAACAATTCGATTAACTTAACAATTAAAAATGGTTTTAGCGGTTTCAATTTTTCTTTGTTCAGATTGCCGTGGTCTGATCCGGATTCACGGTTTGGCGGATTTTTTGAATACCCCACGATAGGATAGAGTCACATAACTTAAACTATATTAATGTCACATAATCCAACCTTTTCTTTTTCTTTTCTAAACCAAGCATGAGAGAGAGATAGAGAGAGAGGTTGTTCGGGAAAGAAAATATAAGGCAAAGCTGGGTTAAAAGGGGCAGGGGCAATCTCGCATTTTCCTAAATAAAAAATAATTATTTTCTTATATTTAATTAATGCTAAAAATAACTAAAATTGAACTATAAATTTATAAAATTGTTCATAAATGGTACAGATTAATACAAGTTTTATTTTTAAAATATAGAATATGAATTAAATTTTTCTCAACAATTTTAAAATTATTTATGAGCGAACGGATTATTTCATCTATATTTTACAAGATAATACTCAATAATAGAAATAATGATTACAAAATTATTTTAAAAATATTAAATTACTATAATAAATTTAACTATAATTTTTACAAAGTGTCTAGGGGTATTTTAAAAATTATAAAAAAAATTATTGATTTAAATATACTGCAATGATTTTGTAAAAAGTTTGAAGACAAATTTCACAAAATAAATCATTTAAAATCATATACGGATTATACTATCAAACATGCACAAGGTAAATATCAATTACTTTTTCAAACATTGAATAACATCATTTATTATATTTTCTATTTATAATTATGCTTATAGGATAGCTTTTCGCATTTACTAGTCTTATAAGAAAATCAAATTACTATCATATTTCATATTCACTTTATTTGAGAAATCACATACACACTTATGGGTCACATAATTACCTATCTGTACATTCTTTTTCATCATCATGTTTAACCATTTTTCAAAATTTAACAATATGATCACGAAACATTTATGAACTGACGTTATAAGTCGTCTAACCATTAAATACATGATCATAAGTGGCTTAGTAAGCTATTTAATTTTTGAAATAAATTATATTTAAAAAAATTATTTCACATAAATTGCATAAAAATAATTAATGCACACTGATTCACGGAAATATAACTCGCCAAAATTTCAGATATTATAATACCACTTGAAAAACGCGAGTTTTTCTTGCGCCGGAGCATAAACACAAATAAAATATGCGTTGTTATAAAAATGTAAGTTAAATTTCCATTTTCAAACACGAAAAACATTTTTTTGAATTGTGATGGAAAATGCAAAAAAACAATTGTGTTAAACAGATTACCATTGAAAAACATTTAGTTTGAAAAAAATTATAAACGCATATAATAGTTACGTTTATGTGTGAAAATAAAAAAAATCACAAATTATGATATTTCAAATTATTTTCTTTGAAATTATGAGATTAACATTTTGTTTCTCACAAGATTATGAGTAGTGAGTTTCTTATAACCCTACTCAATTTGCAAAAAATCATATTAAAGTTCATTGTATAATATGTTTGAATGTCAAAATTAAAATGAAATATAAGTTACAAACTAATTTTAAATAAAATATTTCTAAAATAAAATTTAAAAGTCGACTTTAAAATGTGTAAGTAGTTATTCATGTTATTTATGTTTCTTAAGATATAACTTAAACCCCGTGCGATTCACAGGTTCTTTAATATTTATATATTTTAATTTATTTTATATAAATTTTATTAAAAATTTCATCTAAATAATTAAATTTTAAACAATATTCATAAGAATATCATTTTAATATGAATGTGTATAATTTCAAGATTATGTGACATAGCATAATTGTATATAATTTTAATTTAAACTATTAACTTTATTCTTAACATTACAAATAAATGCTTATTATGGTGTGATTCGAACATGACAAATAGAACTTCTTTGGTAGGAGGAATTCGAACTTATTATGGTGTGATTATGCATATTTTAGTACTCAATAATGTTTGTTGTTGGTGAGATTCGAACCTTGAAACTTATTTGTATCTCTATAAATAATAATTTAATATTTGTTATTGGAGGGATTCGAACCTGCGAGTTTTAGTATTGAGTCGTTTTAATATTTAGATTTAACGATTCTTATAATTTGATTAAAAAAAATCGATGGTCGTGAGATAGGATAACCAAAATGGAGGTTGAACCAAATTATACCTCATTACGGTTATTATAGTTTAGTATGGATTTGATAAAATCCATTATATATATGAGTAGTGCTAGAGTAGGTACCAAAATCTGGTCTCAAATGACGTGGCATTGGTGACTTGATAATTTGGGATAATGTGATTGGCGGAATTTATGTGAGTGTAGGGTCGGGGTACACTATTACTAATTGAGTTGTAATAAATCAAACCATAATAAGTGGTATTTGGGAATCATTTTGGGTACCAATTTGAAGAATCGAATTTGAGACCTCAAAGGTTAATAAAAGTTATTTATGTTCACATCTTCCACCACTACACCACATATGAATTGTGTTATTATTTTAAAACTCCTTATCAACATCCAGAAGAATATGATCTTTTTATTTTTTGATATTATTTTAAAATTTCTTTATTCTAGTATTAGTGGAGCACTTCAAAACTTGACTTGATTAAATGGGGCTCGATTGGGTTCAAACTCGTTATCGAGTTCGATCACAAATTCGGACTTTGGCAAACTCGAGTCGAGCTGAATTTTTTTGAACTCGACTCGGTGCGAACTCGTTTTTTTAAAAAAAGAATGAAAAAAAATATATTTATGTGTTTGTCAATTGGGTGTAGACCTGAAAATTTGAATAACCGGGTCAATTTTAGATCGGATTATTTTTGGATTATAATATATCTGGAGACCATTCAGATCAGATTGGATGTGATTCATTTTGCGTCTAATTCTGATGAAAAATAAATAAAATTTGGATTAAGATCGGAAAAAAATCGATTCTGGTTAAATTCGCTTAGATTCAGATCAAAATTTATTCATTTTTTAAATTTGTGGAACTTAAAAATATCTTTTTATTAAATATAGTATTTTTAATATAATATTTTATACTTTTACCAAAGAACTATGATTAAATGATTATTTTATTATAAATATAAAATTTTTAAGTATGAATTTGATTCTTCGGGTCCTATCTTTAGTACATTCTAAAAGAGAAAAAAACATCTATGATTTTTAATATTTTATTAGTTTATTTTAAATTTGGTCTCTACTCGGTATCTACAACTAATAAAGACATTAATGGAGGTTTTCCGGAAATAAATTTGATAATAAATTTTTTTATAATCTTTACTATTGTTGCTAGAAATTAATTAACTATCACAATATTATTGCAGTTGTAGTTGGACATCAAAAAATTTATTGTATAGAAATTTTGGCTTTGAGGTGAGAGATGGTTGAGTGTTTGAGTTAAAAGGTTTGGTAGGTTGAGACTGACTGATTTGGATTTATAGGGTTTGTTGGTGTGGTCCTCAATTGTCTTCCTTATTTTTCCTCCTTCTTTCATCCCATTTTTTCTTATCATCATCCTTCTTCTCATCCTTACTCTTGAAGATTGACTTGGATTTGAGCCAAAAGGTTTTTGCTCATCATGCTTCTGCTCATCATTATCCTTGTCATCTTTTAAATTAAATTGAGTGGTTGGCAACATGGTGTCAGAATTTAGTAGGTGTCTGTCCAAGATATTTATCATCTCCATATCCTCATGCTTCTTGCTCCTTTTGTACTTTAGATCAGACTGCAGTGTCATGATTAGCCTCATATTTGATCTGACATAATTTTTAGAAACAATAAGATGTTTGCATTATTTGGTTGTTGGACATATGTATGCCACCCCTATGTTTGGATATAAATAGGCTTTAGGAAAAGCTGTTATCTGTGCATTTTTTAGCTCTTTTAGCAGCTGGGTGTTCTCTTGAATAACTGGATTTACTCTTTCAATCATTACATCCAGCTCAGATGCTCTTAAAGTTTTAAGATTTGGAAGAGACACCTGGAGACATCTATCCACACCACCATCATTGACATTCACGATAATTTTCTTCTCCAAGTAATTATCAATTTTCAAAACCACTACCCTAATAAAGTTGATGTTTTTGGCCAATGCTTTCTTGTAGGTGATGTAATTATTTTGAAGAGACATCCTTAGTACTGCAAGAAGTTCACTGAATTCATGATCTTGATTTGGTCCTTCTGCAGCCTTTAGAAGTCTTTCTTTTCCAACATCATGAGAGATTTGAGCATGTGAAGAACTTTGGCCAACCTGAATAGGCTCTTTAGATTTAGATTTACCAACATCCTTTGATTGTTGAATCCTAGCTTCAATATCCCCCTTAGTCTTGGTGACAGGCATGAGTAGGGGAGTTGGTAATTCTGTCCTTATATCTTCAAGTAGTGAGGGCAATGGTATTTTGAGCTTCCCCATGATGGCTCCCAAAGCAACAGAATTCTGCATTTGGAGATGCTTATGAGAATCCACCAGGATTTTGATGTATGTATGCTGACTCTGCACTAAGGATGTAAGAGCTTGTACTTGTACACTCAGCGAGTCACTGAAAAATTTGAGAGAAGAAACTTGTTGTTGCAATTTTTGAACTTGCAGTGTGGATGAAGATTGAGATGTGGACGAAATAGAAATCCTAAAAGTGTCCTGCACAGCCTTTTTAATTTTATCCATAAGCAGGGATGAAGGAGTGTATCTGCTAGAGTGCATTTGTCCAACTTCAGTCTTGTATCATTAGAATGAATGATATGATTTTGAACTTATTAATGTTAGTGTAGGTGCCCTAGAGGTAATACATTATTCTTTTATCTTTATGTCAGTTGATCATACAATAAATGTATTTATTATGACCTTAATTACTGCGATATTTTGTTAGCATAATAAATGTCCTTAGAATCATGATACAAATTGTATAGTTTAAGTACATGACTTGAACTTGAGATTATATAATATATCATATTCTTAAAGGTCCCTAGTCGAGTATTATTATATAGGACAATAATAATACATAGATAGACTAGTATGTTATTTGACAAGATAACCACATCTCATTGGTTATAAGTATGGGGATACTAAAGTCAATACATGGGTACATGTGAGAGTACATGGTACTGGACAGACCCACAGTGAGATTCTTCATGTTTAATAAAGTCATAAGAAAGACTCACAGTGATAATGGTGTAACGATCCTTTGACTTGAAATCATTATATTTCTATACGAGGATTAATATACTTTGACTACATTAAAAGTTACTTTTGATCGGGTGATGATAAAAGTGGACATCGGGTATATCATGAGTCGTATGAGAAATATGAATGATAGATAACGGATTTAACCCTCCTATAATTAGGAGAGATATTATTGGCCTCTTGATTGAGTGAAATTATAAAAGCATGGTCATTCTCAAATAATGATTTGTCTCGATAATCTACTCATGGATCAAGTAAACCGGGATTAAATATTGAAGAGGATGACTAAATATATGCCTCGAGTTTAATCTATAATATGTATGGTTAAAGGGATTATATTACACGAAAAACATTAATCACGAAAGGTTTTATCTAATCACGATTTAATTATTGTTTAATTGGGTAACAATGATGTATTACTAGATACGGCTCATTGTTTATAATTTTATTAGAGAATAAAATTATTGCCAATTAAATAATAGCCTATAGGGTCACACAAATAGAGCACTTAATGGAATAGTTAATTTAAATTATGGATTTAAATTAATTGATGATTATTTGAATTTTATTATAATTAAGTAAGACTTAATTGAGATAATATAAATTCGAATTAAAAGGAATATTTTTGCCCATAATAATTAAGTATGACTTAGTTATTAATTAAATAATAGAAATTCATTTTTATTATTTAATCCAATACCTACTAGGGTTGGGCTTTGCTATTATGGGCCTTTTTAATCAGCCATTATAAATAGATAATGATAGGTTAAAGAGGATTGTACATTTTTTAAGAAAACCCTAGCAGCAAAGAGAGGCAGAGGCCATTCAGATCGTCAAGAAGGAGGCTAGTACATCCATTCCGTAGTCAAGTTCGTGAGACGTTCTTGAAGGTGCTCGTGTGGATACCATAAAGGTGTTTCTCCGAGAGGTAGACACAGAGCGTGATAGCTAGGATCTCCGTTGAGTTCGTGAAAGTTAAGCTCTTGAAAGGTATGATTCGTTATCTCCATAATCTGCCCATAATTATACATGGATCCTGTTTTTGGGTTTCAAATTTTTTTGTTTTATTTACATTTATCCGCAGCGTTTTATGCCTTCGGAACTCAACAATGGTATCAGAGCTACGTGTATAAGGGGCTGATTTGGATACGTGTTTACTGTATTTTTACAAGTATGCATGTGTGATGAGGCTTCCATGATAACAGTTATGTTATATGAGTCTGCCATGATAACAGTTATGTTATATGAATGATATGATGAATCTGTTAATGATCTATATGATGATACTAGTATGTTTAAGATCTGCCATAACTCATATGTATGCGATCTCTTAAATTATGTATACTGATACATGTTTTTGGTAACTGGGATATGGATCGTGTGTATACTGATACATGCTTCTGGAATAGTATTCTGATACATGTTTTGCTAGTATTCTGACACTTGATTTTGCAAAAATTTCTGCCATCGGGGGGCTCGCTGCCCCCTCGATCCGCATGCTTAGGGTTTTGTTTTTAATTTGTGCTTATGACATATGCTTTACTTATTTATTATTCTTGATTGGATCATGATAAATGATAAATAGTATGTCATCTTTATATGATCTATCATGTTCTTTAATGGTTACTTGAGCATGGTGCATAGTTATGGCCTTAAGACCTTAGCTGTAATGGTTTATTCTTTTAGTTTGTAATAAATACGACTTGCAAGTCGTTTTCTATTTGTAGTTGTTTTATCTCGAATGTAACTCAAGTTTTTTTGTAAGTTCATTAGTATAATTCTTAATGTAACATCCAAGAAGGACAAGGGAAAGAGGAGACATCCTATGGAGGCCAAGGAGACAATGGAACCAATAGAGAAGACATATGTAATAGTTATTTTTATACCATAGACTGACCTTGATCTTTTCATTAGCCTGAAAAGATCACATAGGATTGGGCCATAACTATTGCACATTTACTTTACGCACTTTTCATATGATGTATAAATAGTATGTGTAGAGTAGAAAATGCATGTTTTGGTTAGATTAATGATGCATGTATGTATTAGATACATCACCCATGCCATGCCTTTAAACAAGATAAAATCTGTAACGACTCAAGATTTAAAATTAACAAACGATCATGAGATTCTCGTGTTTATGAAAAACGGAATAAAATACAAATTTTCTTTATTTCTAACATGGGACGATTTTGTCAACAACGGGTTCATAGAACTTGTAAGGCTGTGGGTTTTAAGCGAGACCGATGTGACTCCTCCACTACCTGGAAATCAAACCATTGACGAGTATTGATTTGAAGTATTTTATTCAAGGAAAAATTGGGAATCTCTTTATGATGGGATCATGATCGTTCTAAATTAAAAATCCCTAAGTAAAAAAAATATTAAGTTTTAATCAGATGCTTTCTAATAAATGAACACTCATTAAATCCTAGATCGATAAGGGGAAGGGCTGTCAGTGGCAGGGGACTCCTATCTATCATGGTGAAATGCGACGAATATAAACGGTTATATTCGGACGTTGTATCATTGGGTCTAACTTAACTGAGTCATCATAATAAGGTGAATATAAACGGTTATATTCAACTATTATGAACTTAGAAGCATAAAGTTTGGTTCTTCCTCCAAGCCCCCTTCCTGAGGGTGCTACTGCTGATGAACGAGCAGCACGCACAAGGGATGAGAATGATGCAAATGATGTTGCATGTCTTATGTTGCCAACTATGAGTGCTGAGCTTCAAAGACAACATGTGCATATGGATGCATATACTATCAATGAGCACTTGCAAAGCATGTTTGCAAGCCAAAATCATCAAGAAAGGTTTAACACGAGTAAGTCACTTTTTAATTGCAAACAAGGAGCGAGTGAACCAGTTGGTCCACATGTTCTGAAGATGATTGGCTACATTGAGTACCTTGAAACTTTGGGTTTCCCGATTGGTCCGAAACTGGTATTGACCTAATCATGAATTCTTTGAACAACAAATTCACTCAGTTTGTTGTGAACTACAATATGAATGAATTTGACAAAACACCTACTGAATTTTTGCATATGTTGAAAACATATGAGACCAACATGAAGACAGCTGAACCTGCTCCCATACTGATGGTGGGAAATAAAGGTAAGGCCAAAGGGAAGGGCAAATAGAAAGGTAAGAAGAAGATTGGATCTGATTCTACACCCAAGCAAAAGTCAGGTCCCAAACAGGCTTTAAAGCCTAAAGGTGGTGTGGCCAAGGGTGAATGTCACTACTGTAAGAAAGATGGTCACTGGAAGAGAAACTGTCCAATTTACTTGGAGGATCTGAAGAAAAAGAAAGCAGTTCAGATTTCTGGATCAGGTATTTATGTTATAGAAGTCAATTTGTCTATTTCTACATCTTGGGTATTTGATACTGGATGTGCTTCTCACATTTGTATAAATGTGCAGGGCCTGCAGAGAAGTAGAACTTTGGCTAAGGGAGAAGTGGACCTAAGAGTAGGCAATGGAGCAAAAGTTGATGCTTTAGCTGTAGGGACTTATTCTTTTGGTTTGTAATAAATACGACTTGAATGTCGTTTTCTATTTGTAGTTATTTTATCTCGAATGTAACTCGAGTTCTTTTGTAAGTTCATTAGTATAATTCTTAATGTAACATCCAAGAAGGACAAGGGAAAGATGAGGCATCCTATGGAGGCCAAGGAGACAATGAAAGCAATAGAGAAGACATATGTAATAGATATTTTTACACCATAGACTGACCTTAATCTTTTCATTAGCCTGAAAAGATCATATAGGATTGGGCCATAACTATTGCACATTTACTTTACGCACTTTTCATATGATGTATAAATAGTATGTGTAGAGTAGAAAATGCATGTTTTAGTTAGATTAATGATGCATGTATGTATTAGATACATCACCCATGCCATGCCTTTAAACAAGATAAAATCTGTAACGACTCAAGATTTAAAATTAACAAACGATCATGAGATTCTCGTGTTTATGAAACACGGAATAAAATACGAATTTTCTTTATTTCTGACATGGGGCGATTTTGTCAACAACGGGTTCATAGAACTTGTAAGGCTGTGGGTTTTAAGCAAGACCGATGTGACTCCTCCACTACCTAGAAATCAAACCATTGACGAGTATTGATTTGAAGTATTTTATTCAAGGAAAATTGGGAATCTCTTTATGATGGGATCATGATCGTTCTAAATTAAAAATCCCTAAGTAAAAAAAATATTAAGTTTTAATCAGATGATTTCCAATGAATGAACACTCATTAAATCCTAGATCGATAAGGGGAAGGGCTGTTAGTGGCAGGGGACTCCTATCTATCATGGTGAAATGCGACGAATATAAACGGTTATATTCGGACATTGTATCATTGTGTCTAACTTAACTGAGTCATCATAATAAGGTGAATATAAACGGTTATATTCAACTATTATGAACTTAGAAGCATAGAGTTTGGTTAAAAATCTATTAGATAGAGAAGATCAATTGTTGTTCACCAAATTATCCAAGAATTATATATAATATAATTGACAACTGCTATCTACCTAAATAATCATGTTTTAAGGATACCAGTGGTTGACTTAGAACATGACGAAATATGGATCTTGGCTCACTAGAAAGATTTATGGGATATACTTTCGAAATTAATAGTTAGGGCTATTAATTTGATAAAAAAATAGTGGGAGATATATTATGAATATATCATAATCATATGAGCATAAAATTTTAACTCAGACAATCTAATGTTTATTTTGCACTTTTATTATTGTAGATACTGAGTAATGGCAAACAACATAAACACACTATCCGTACGTTCAGTCCTTGAGAAGGACAAGCTGACAGGAGGAAACAACTTCCTAGACTGGCAGAGGAATTTGAGGATTGTCCTCCGGCAGGAGCGCAAGCTTCATGTGATTGATATTCCTCCTCCAGGCCCCCTTCCTGAGGGTGCTACTGCTGATGAACGAGCAGCACGCACAAGGGATGAGAATGATGCAAATGATGTTGCATGTCTTATGTTGGCAACTATGAGTGCTGAGCTTCAAAGACAACATGTGCATATGGATGCATATACTATCAATGAGCACTTGCAAAGCATGTTTGCAAGCCAAACTCATCAAGAAAGGTTTAACACAAGTAAGTCACTTTTTAATTGCAAACAAGGGGTGAGTGAACCAGTTGGTCCACATGTTCTGAAGATGATTGGTTATATTGAGTACCTTGAAACTTTGGGTTTCCCGATTGGTCCGGAAACTGGTATTGACCTAATCATGAATTCTTTCAACAACAAATTCACTCAGTTTGTCGTGAACTACAATATGAATGAATTTGACAAAACACCTACTGAATTGTTGCATATGTTGAGAACGTATGAGACCAACATGAAGATAGCTGAAACTGCTCCCATACTGATGGTGGGAAATAAAGGTAAGGCCAATGGGAAGGGCAAATAGAAGGGTAAGAAGTAGATTGGATCTAATTCTACACCCAAGCCAAAGTCAGGTCCTAAACAGGCTTTAAAGCCTAAAGGTGGTATGGCCAAGGGTGAATGTCACTACTGTAAGAAAGATGGTCACTGGAAGAGAAACTGTCCAATTTACTTGGAGGATCTGAAGAAAAAGAAAGCAGTTCAGATTTCTGGATTAGGTATTTATGTTATAGAAGTCAATTTGTCTATTTCTACATCTTGGGTATTTGATACTGGATGTGCTTCTCACATTTGTATAAATGTGCAGGGCCTGCAGAGAAGTAGAACTTTGGCTAAGGGAGAAGTGGACCTAAGAGTAGGCAATGGAGCAAAAGTTGATGCTTTAGCTGTAGGAACTTATTATTTATCTATGCCCTCTGGGCTTGTTTTAGAACTAGAAGACTGTTTTTACGTGCCTGCGATTCGCAGAAACATTATTTCTGTTTCTTGTTTGGACAAGAAAGGTTTTTCGTTTACTATAAAGAACAACAATTGCTCTTTTGCTTTGAATGATTTAACCTATGGTGTTGCGCATTTATTTAATGGTTTATATGTTCTTGATTTAGATAACCCTGACTATAATATAGAAAACAAACAACTTAAAATGAATGGCTCAAATCAAACATACCTCTGGCATTGTCGTCTAGGCCACATAAATGAGAAACGCATATCCGAATTACATAAGGATGGATACTTGGATAAATTTGATTTTGAATCATACCAAGAATGCGAATCTTGTTTGCTTGGTAAGATGACTAAAGCCCCTTTCACTGGTAAGGGTCAAAGGGCCACTAAACGTCTGGAGCTAATACATAGTGATATATGTGGCCCAATGCGTGTAATGGCTAGAGGAGGCTACTACTACTTCATAACATTTACTGATGATTTCAGTAGATATGGATATGTATATCTTATGAAGAACAATCTGATTCTTTTGAAAAATTTAAAGAATACAAGGTTGAAGTAGAGAAGCAAATTGACGGAGATGCAAGTATTAAGATCTTACGATCCAATCGTGGGGGTGAATACTTAAGCACCGATTTTAGAGAGTATTTGAAAGAGTGTGGTATTGTATCACAACTCACTCCGCCAGGAACACCTCAATGGAATGGAGTTTCAGAGAGGAGAAATTGCACCTTGTTGGACATGGTGTGATCGATGATGAGTCATGCAGATCTTCCAATTAGTTTCTGGGGTTACGCTCTAGAAATAGCGGCTTTCACACTTAACCGTGTTCCTACTAAGAAGGTTTAAAAGACTCCATATGAGATATGGAAGGAGAAACGGTCAGGCATGAACTTTATGAATGTTTGGGGATGTAAGGCGTTTATGAAACATCAAGAATCTGACAAGCTTGGACCTAAATCCGAAGAGTGCATTTTTGTAGGATACCCTAATGAAACAAAGGCGTATTATTTTTATAGTCCTTCTGAGCAGAAAGTGTTTATTGCTCGAGATGCTGTTTTCATGGAAAGAGATTTTGTTTCCAAAAGAAACAGTGGGAGAACTATAGATCTGGATGAAGATCGAGAACCTGAAGTGGAACAAGAGCAGAATAATGATAATGCTCAACAAACAGAGGTTGTTCATAGATCTGGTAGATTTCGCCATGAGCCAGAAAGATATGGATTTTTCATGACTCAGTGTGGTGATTTGATGCTCATAGATGAAGATGAGCCTCTCACATACCAAGATGCTATGAACAGTCCAGACTCTAAGAGATGGCTTGAAGCCATGAAATCCGAGATAGATTCCATGTACGAAAACCAAGTATGGACTTTGGTTGATCCACCTGAAGGGGTAAAACCCATAGGGTGCAAATGGGTTTTTAAGAAGAAAAAGGGCATGGATGGAAATTTTCAGACCTATAAAGCTAGGCTGGTTGTAAAAGGTTTCAAACAAATTCATGGTATTGACTATGATGAAACTTTCTCACCAGTGGCTATGGTCAAGTCTATAAGGATTTTACTTGCCATTACAGCATTCCATGATTATGAAATCTAGAAAATGGATGTCAAAACAGCTTTCCTTAATGGAAGCCTTGAAGAGGATGTGTACATGACACAACCCGAGGGTTTTGTCAATCCAAGGAATGCTGGCAAGGTATGTAAATTGCGTCGATCCATTTATGGATTGAAGCAATCCTCTAGGAGATGAAATATCCGTTTTGATGTAATAGTCACAGAGTATGGCTTTGTTCAAAATAAAGATGAACCGTGTGTTTACAAGAAGGTTAGTGGGAGCTATGTGGCATTCATCATACTATATGTTGATGATATACTACTAATGGGGAATGACATACCTTCTCTAAAGGCTGTTAAGACTTGGTTAGGGAGCAATTTCTCTATTAAAGACTTAGGAGAGGCATCCTACATTCTAGGAATGAGGATCTATAGAGAAAGATCTAGAAGGATGATCGGTCTAAGTCAGAGCACATACATTGATAAGGTTTTGCATCGTTTTGGAATGCAAAATACAAAAAGGGGATATGTCCCCGTGTCTCAAGGGATAACAATCTCTAAGGACCAGTGTCCGAAATCATTGGATGAGAAGGACCACATGAATAAAGTTCTATATGCTTCAGCAATTGGATCTATCATGTATGCAATGGTATGTACTCGCCCAGATGTCTCGTATGCTTTGAGCATGACGAGCAGATACCAGTCTAATCCGGGTGAAGGTCACTGGACGGCAGTTAAGAATATTCTTAAGTACTTGAAAAGAACTAAAGATTCATTCTTGGTGTATGGAGAAGAAGAGAAACTCGTTGTAAAAGGTTACACCGATGCAAGTTTCCAAACAGACAGAGATGATACTGTATCACAGTCTGGTTTTATGTTTTGTCTAAACGGAGGTGCTGTAAGCTGGAAGAGTTCAAAGCAAGAAACAGTAGCTGATTCTACAATGGAGGCTGAGTACATTGCAGCTTGTGAAGCAGCTAAGGAGGCCGTTTGGATTCGAAAGTTCATTTCTGATTTGGGAGTGGTTCCATCGATCGCAGATCCCATTGATCTATACTGCGATAATAATGGAGCCATTGCACAAGCTAAAGAACCTAGATCACACTCCCGGGCTAAACATATACTCAGAAGATTTCACCTTATTCGAGAGATTAATAAAAGGGGTGATATACACATATGTAAAGTGCACACAAATGATAACATTGCAGACCCACTGACCAAAGCTTGTCGCAGCAGAAGCACGATGGTCACACTAGTTCCATGGGTATTAGATATATGGGTGATTGGCTCTAGTGTAAGTGGGAGATTGTTAGTGTAGGTGCCCTAGAGGCAATACATTATTCTTTTATCTTTATGTTAGTTGATCATTCAATAAATGTATTTATTATGACCTTAATTACTATGATATTTTGTTAGCATAATAAATGTCCTTAGAATCATGATACAAATTGTATAGTTTAAGTACATGATTTGAACTTGAGATTATATAATATATCATATTCTTAAAGGTCCCTAGTCGAGTATTATTATATAGGACAATAATAATACATAGATAGACTAGTATGTTGTTTAACAAGATAAGCACATCTCATTGGTTATAAGTATGGGGATACTAAAGTCAATACATAGGTACATGTGAGAGTACATGGTACTGGACAGACCCACAGTGAGATTCTTCATGTTTAATAAAGTCATAAGAAAGACTCACAGTGATAATGGTGTAACGATCCTTTGACTTGAAATCATTATATTTCTATACGAGGATTAATATACTTTGACTACATTAAAAGTTACTTTTGATAGGGTGATGATAAAAATGGACATCGGGTATATCATGAGTCGTATGAGAAATATGAATGATAGATAAAAGATTTAACCCTCCTATAATTAGGAGAGATATTATTGGCCTCTTGATTGAGTGAGATTATAAAAGCTTGGCCATGCTCAAATAATGATTTGTCTCGATAATCTACTCATGGATCAAGTAAACCCGGATTAAATGTTGAAGAGGATGACTAAATACATGCCTCGAGTTTAATCTATAATATGTATGGTTAAAGGGATTATATTACACGAAAAACATTAATCACGAAAGGTTTTATCTAATCACGATTTAATTATTGTTTAATTGGGTAACAATGATGTATTACTAGATACCGCTCATTGTTTATAATTTTATTAGAGAATAAAATTATTGCCAATTAAATAATAGCCTATAGGGTCGCACAAATAGAGCACTTAATGGAATAGTTAATTTAAATTATGGATTTAAATTAATTGATGATTATTTGAATTTTATTATAATTAAGTAAGACTTAATTGAGATAATATAAATTCGAATTAAAAGGAATGTTTTTGCCCATAATAATTAAGTATGACTTAGTTATTAATTAAATAATATAAATTCGTTTTTATTATTTAATCCAATACCTACTAGGGTTCGGCTTTGCTATTATGGGCCTTTTTAATCAGCCATTATAAATAGATAATGATAGGTTAAAGAGGCTTGTACGTTTTTTAAGAAAACCCTAGCAGCAAAGAGAGGCAGAGGCAATTCAGATCGTCAAGAAGGAGGCTAGTACATCCATTCCGTAGTCAAGTTCGTGAGACATTCTTGAAGGTGCTCGTGTGGATACCATAGAGGTGTTTCTCCGAGAGGTAGACACAAAGCGTGATAGCTAAGATCTCCGTTGAGTTCGTGAAAGTTAAGCTCTTGAAAGGTATGATTCGTTATCTCCATAATCTGCCCATAATTATACATGGATCCTGTTTTTGGGTTTCGAAATTTTTTGTTTTATTTACGTTTATCCATTGCGTTTTATGCCTTCGGAACCCAACAGTTCATTCAGGGCCAAAAATGAGGTCTTGAGATTCTTGACATGTGTTTCTATTCCACTCAGATTATACCTTGACATCTGGTCAGCAAAGTTTATGAATTTGTTTTTTATCTCAGTTTGAGAAGGGATGATTTGATCCATCTTTTCCCTCACCATCTTCATTATTTTATCTTGATGTCCAGTCAGTGTACACTACTAGAAAAAAGACCTTAGACATCGGTTTTTAACCGATGTCTATGAGAAAATACATTTAACATATTCATGTTATATAATTGTTTAATGTCATGTTCAGAAATGTAATATTAGGACGTTTAGGCCTGTTTAAAACTATAACACACAATCAATATTTATAAAATAACATCGGTTAAAAATAAAAAACCGATGTCTATATCTTATTAGACATCGATCATTTTCTAAGTACCCGATGTCAATGTTGATAATAGACATCGATCATAGAAATGTACGATTAACATGTATCTTTGGTCCCATGGCATATCTTTGACATCTTCTTGGCACCTCAGGGATGTTCACTTTCACTGTTCATCGTCTAACTTGCTGTTGAGAATCAAAACCACTACACATTATAACAACAAGAACTCATAATTCATAATTCATTATACATCTCATAGTGAGAGTTTTGAACATAAAACAAATAAAATTACAGAAGCAGAAGATAAACGATGTCAATTTAGCGTCAAATTCCCTTAGTAATTCTAGTGTCAGCCTGCATCCTTATAATTATGTATTTCCAAGACAAGGTTACAGTTATTTGATACCAATTGTAGGGAATAAAAGGCATACATATGTTAATTTTTATTTTCTACTTACCCTTTTATGCATTTCTGCTACTTTTCAAGACTTACAAAAACCCCATGATTTTTTATTATCTTCCAAAACTTGCATAACGTTAATTGAAAGTAGGGGTATGCAATTCTCCTTTTATCCAGAAAATTCTACATCCATTTGGTTTAATATAATTTATGCACTTACAAAGCATACTCTAGGGGGTTTTGCCGATATTAGACTTGCAACATATGTTATATAGCATCCAGCCCTTTTATATCTTTATTAGTATGTCCTGAGAACTCATTCACATCACACTTTAAACATAAGATATGCATAGAATAGTAAGAGCAGACAAAGATAAAAAAAATACATGTTATTCACCTTAAACGTGTAGCATACAAAGATAAAATGAAATATGAAAAAATCATTTAGACTTACAGGGTGATGAAAATCATTTTAGCCTGCACACCCTATAAATCACTTACAAATCATAAATGTCTATAAATTACGTATTTATAAACAAATTACTTTGCATCTAAATGAACACCCATATACAGTTAAAAAAGATTGCAGATAATGAGAATATTGATTAAAAGAAAGAAAACTAGAAAACTATGTCATAAGCATTCTTTCAATATCATTCCGCATGCAGAACTATTAAAAAGATATGAGACTTGTCAAACACATAGTCTCTATTAGTGATAAACATTTGGCGTATGAGGCAGTTGCTTCAGAAGAGTGTACACATGTTGAAGCAGTACACATGTTGAAGATCCACTTGACTCATCATCGATCGCACTATGTCGAACAAGGTACGATTTCTCCTCTCAGAATCTCTATTCCATTGAGGTGTTCCTGAAGGAGTAAGTTATGATACACTATCACACTCCTTCAAGAAACTCTTGAAATTGAGGTTTAAGTATTCTCCTCCACGATCTGATCGTAAAACTTTTATATATGTCCCTTATTTTCTTTTCTACTTCGGCCTTATATTCTTTGAACATTTCAAAAGAATCAGATTTGTTCTTCATAAGAACCACATATCCATATCTACTGAAATTATCAGTAAATGTTACGAAGTAGTATAAGCCCCCTCTTGCAATCATACACATTCGACCACATACATCATTATGTATAAGTCATAATCGTTCGGTGGCCCTTTCACGTGATCTGGTAAAAGAAGTTTTAGTCATTTTGCTAATGAGACAAAGTTCGCATCTTCCGTATGATTCAAAATCAAACTTATCCAAGTATTCATCTATATGTAACTCAGAAATGTGTTTCTCATTAATATGGCTTAACGACAATGGTAGAGGTAATGTTTGATTTGAGTCATCTTAGAACATATAAATTGTTAACTAATTGTACAACATTGTAACCCTTATCATTAAAATAGACTAAACAACTATTGTTTATTTAATTAAAATGAAAACCTTTCTTGTCCTGACAAGAAATTGACTTAATATATCCGCTAAAGGCAGGCACGTAATAACAATTTATCAAGTTCTCAATCTCGCCTTATGGGCAACATTAGGTATCGAGTTCCTTCAACTAGAGCAACAACTTTTGCTCCAATTCTAACCCTATACCTGAAGCTTGAACATTGCTAGTCTTCTTCTTTAGATCTTCCAAATAAGCTCGACAATTTAACTTCCATTCATCCAGTTATTTCCACAGAAATGACAATCATCTCAGTTAGAAACACCACTATTAGGCTTCGAAAGCCCTTTGGGATTGGACTTTGGTTTGGCACTGAATAAAATCAAATCTTCACCTTTCCTATCCACTTTCCTTTCCCATTTGCATTCCATGTGTACATCATCAATATGGACATAATTCATGCCTTTACCATGTTATTTTCAGCAGTTCTAAACATGCTTAACAACTCAGTGAGTGTTCTGTCTATCTCATTCCTTTTGTTCTTAACAAACTGAGAATTGAATTTGTTCAAAGATCGTTTGATCAAATCAAGCTGAGTCTCTAGACCATTCTTGAAACCCAAAATATCAAGGTATATATGCCTATCACCTTTAGAACATGTGGTCCAACCAGATATGATTCTTCCATTAATGCAAAAGTATGGTTCCTTATTATTGTCAAATCTTTCTGACGAGCCTATCCTTCAAACATCTTTTGAAGGTACTGAATCATATCATAAACATCATTATGCTCTTGTTGCTTCTAAAGCTCAACACTCCTAATTACAAGCATGAGACATGAAACATCAGTTGTATAATTAATTTGCTCCTGGTAAGCATTTTGTTCTACACATGTTTCATTCTTAACTAGAAGAAATAAGGGAGGAGTTTGAGTGACATCCTTGAACCCGAGGACAATCCTAAAGTTCTCATGTCAATCGAGGAAATAATTCCATGACAGCTTGTCCTTCTCAAGGACTATTACATAAAGAAGTTATTTGTGTTATTTGTCATTTGATATCTATAATATTAAAGTGCATAAAATGACTTAGTCTACAGATGATCATTTAATAATGTTCAAGTGATTATTCATATATATATATTCACAATATATATATCTCCCACTATTTTTATCAAATCAGTAGCCCTAACTATTAATTCGGAAAAAATATCTTCTATATCATTTATAGTAAGCCGAAATCCATATTTCACCACGCATTAGGTCAGCTTTGACTTTTCTCCTAAAATATGATTATTTAGGTAGACAACATTTGTCAACTATATCAACTATATAACCCATGGATAGCTTGGTGGAATAATATTTGTTCATATTTGTCTAATAAATCTCGCCAAACTCTATGCCTCTAAGTTCACAATCCTATTGTGATAACTTAGTTAAGTCAAACACAATAGTCAAATAGTAGCAATATACTTCAGCACATCTCCCATGATTGATAGGAGTACTTCGCTTTGGCGAACCCACTCCTAGTCGATCTAAGGGTTAACACATTGGACTCATTGGAAGACATCTGATCAACATAATATTAACTTTAGGGTTTTGTTATTTTTAAAATGATCATGATCCCATCATAAAGAGATTCCCAATTTTTACTTGAATAAAAAACTTCAAATCAATATTCGTCAATGGTTTGATTTCCAGGTAGTGAGGGAGTCATAATGGTCTCGCTAAAAACCGACAAACTTAAAAGTTCAATGAACTCGCTTTTGACAAAATTGCCCCATGTCGGAAACAATGAACATTTATATTTTATTTCGTGTTTCATAGACACGAGAATCTCATAATCGTTTATTCATTTTAAAATCTTGAATTGTTACAGATTTTATCTTGTTTAGAAAGCATGGCATGGGTGTCGTATCTAATACATACATCCTTAATTAATTAAGCATGCATCTTTATAAACTACTCTACACATAAATTCATCATATACGCATATATATGTAAAGTGCAATAAATAAATGTGGTTGGTTATGGCTTCATCCTATGTGATCTTTATCAAGCTAATGACAAAAATCTAGGTCAATCTAAGGTGGAAAATAAATACAGGCTAACTATTACATGTATTCTTTCTTGTATTGCTTCCTTGGATGGCCTCCATGTGAGATTACCCTTGCTTGATCTTCAAATCTTCATGTCTTCATGTACATTACACGAATGAAAAATCAAAACTAATCTAGTGTACTTACAATAAGAACTCGAGTTACATTCGAGATTTAATAATTACAAGATCAAAAGACATGCAAGCCGTATTTAAAAAACCAAAACCATTAACCTAAGGTCATAAGCCACAATCATCCACTATGCTCAATTAACACATAAGAACATGTTGAAACACATAATATGATCTTAACATATCATACCCATCATGATCTAATCATAAAAATATAGCAAAAATCAGAAAATTCGAAATTAAATCTGATAATATTAAATCACAGATTACAGGGTCTAAACGACGGCAAATGCCTTACTGATCAGTCGATGATAGATTTATCTATTAGTTTTGTTTAGACGCTCGATTCCTTATGAAATAGCATATTCGTTCGCCAAAATCGGACACCAGACCCAGATTCAAGCAAATCCACTGTATGCGATTCAGAATCGTATCAAATACGATTCTTATAATAAGAACAAACACAACATATGTATATATCAGTATATATACAGATTATATAATCATCATATGATTATACAACTCTCATAAATATCATATATTCAAAACATATATATATATACATATATATAAACATAACAACATATAAAACATACAAAATCGTATACATAACAGTCATGGAATATTGTATATATGTCATCATCATAAAACCAGTAAACATATAAACGAATTAAAAACTTTTTGCAAGTAGCTCTGATGTCATTGTTGGGTTTCGAGCACATAAATGCAACGGAAACAATAATTAGAAACATAAACAATCAGAATTTTCGAAACCCACCGTAGGATCCATGCGAAAATCATATATTTAATTTGTAGATCAGATTGTTTACCTTAAAAAGCTTTACGAATTGGTTGACTAATGGAGATCTAAAGCTTGTTCAATAACCATGCATCCCACTCTCGTGATCTACGTTCTATCGATATTTGAAGTGCTTTTCCAACATTATAGAAAGCCTTGATTTGAGCCTTGTATACATCATTGATGGCATCATACACTTTCTGAGGAGTTAGAGGTCTAGCATTGCTTCCCAGAATAGTGATTTACTCCTCTCTGAACTTAGCTAGCACAACATCCATTTCAATATAAAATTCATTATCTAGCCAAGCATCACAGTTTATATCCTGACCAGCTTCATCGATAAATTTAGCTTGATTATCTTCGACATATGTTTGGTAGGCGATCATGATAGCTTGGTAGTCCTGATTTGATATGTTGGATGTGAGTAGTTGTTGTGAGATTTGTGCAAGGCCTCCAATCTGGTCAACTACAAGATCTTCAATAGTTGAAGGTTGATCTTCAGTTTCTTGGAGCCAATGAGAGATGAGATATGGTTGTTGAGGTTGAGATGTTGAGGGTTGATTTATTGGGTGAGAAGGTGACAATATAACAGAACCACCTGTGACAGGAGTCACAGTTTGACTCATAGTTTGACTCACAGTAGGTACTGTGGTTATGAAAGTGTGTTATCCTCCACTTGAAGTGGGAACCTCCATTTGAATTGGAGGGGATTTGATTGGGTTACTGTCAGGTACACCAATCTCAAACCCTTGTGTCCCTTTCAGAACACTGTCACTTGAATTTGATGTACTTGCCTCCTAGCATCAATTGCAATTTCTGCTAGTATTTTCAGGGGAGTTGTTCCTGGAACAGGGACCTCCAATTGAATTGAAGAGGATTTAGACAGCTCCCCCTCGGGAGTACTACCCTCAAACCTAACAGCCTGTGAAGGATGATTTGCACATGAAGGTGCATTTGTTATCACCATGGGGTCTTCAGTAAAAACTGATGAATCTCCCATGTTTGTGATGGTGTCATCAAGGTCTACCCTAACTAGTAGCCTCTTACCATCTTAGTTTGGTGTCTGGGTGGTAAGCAAGGTTTCTTGAACCGTGTCACTTGAGTGAGTTTGTACTTGAGGAATGGATTCAAGTGTATTATGTGGAGAAGAAATTTGAGAGATTAAATGGTGTTGGTCAGTAGTGAGTGTTGGCAGCTCCCCCTGAATGGATGAGGGAGCTTCAAGGAATGTGCTCTCTATCTGTGTGCCATCCTTGTTTCTCCTTCCATACACTTGTATTTGATCAAATGATGGTTGTGCAGACTCTTTACAGGGTGCATTTGGTAGAAATTTTTTTTCAATAGACACACCCTATTGAGAGGATGCCCCTAGAGTCTGTTCAAGTCCTTTGTTTACAACTACATCCTTTTTAGAGAATGTAGAAGTACCTTGAGTGGTCAACTCAGTTTTCTTTTTCTTTTTTATTCTTTTGACCAAGGGTGACTCAGGTTTTGTTTGTTCCTCACCACTCTTATTTAATATATTAAGGTTTACCTCTTTTCTCTTCTTTCTACTAACTTCACCCTTTTGAGAGGATTAAGTGGTTGATTTCCTAGCAACTATTGTATTTGAAGAAGTAGGCTCAATATGGGAAGGTTCCCGTGGGTGTGCCTGTGTTTATACTTCGACAGGCTCAGGAACCATTGTTGCACTAGGTTGAACTACATTAATCCTCATATCAGGCATAGGATAAGGATAGGTCTTAAATCTTTCAATCATGGAAGGTGTTAACCTAAGACCCATATGTACCTTATTCTTAGTAGCAAGTGATCCAAATAAACTCTTGGACACTTACTTACAATTGCCTATTAATGATTTATCTACACCTTCAAGCATATGTATGTCATTTACTTTATGATTTAAAACAGACATAATGAATCTAAGAAGAAAAATTTGTTTACCTCTTCAAGTTAATGGCATGATGAGCCTGGTGCTCAATTCCTCCATAATGTAGTGTCCTACATTAATCTGCTTGTTGTGAGCCATTAAGTAGAGTAGCTTCTGAACAATAATAGAAATGTTGTCAAATCCTGATTTCCTTCATGTGAAAGCCCTCACCACATAATCAAACAAAAAGGACCATTCCTCCTTAGGTTTTTCTTGTTCAAACTTTCCAAGTTGATTTTCTCAAAGTAGTTGATAAAGTCCAGAAATTCATACAGCTCCTCCTGAGTTGGAATCTCTACTAACTTATCAGTTGGAATGTTCAAGGCCAAGTTCATGTTAGCTTCAGTTATCTCAACCTGTTGTCCTTTGATTTGACAGTTAACCACTAGAGTTGAAGATTGGTCTTTATGTACAACTATCCTAGCTGCAGCTGTGTTCCAGAAATCCCCCAATACATCCAGATAGAGAACTGGGTTAGCTGTAAGAGCTCCAACAAAGTAAGTTTCAGATAAGAACTTGAAAAAGCTTTTGAAAGCTTTAGGAGCTTGATTGGCATCTAAGAATGCAAGGAAGTTGGTCTCCTTTGGGATGAAGGGTACAATAACGTTTGATGCCATTGTTGTGTATGTGAAGATTAATGGGTAAAGGGAATTAGAGAGAAAGGATTTGAAATGAGAGAGAAATCGGTTTAGAATTGAAAAAGCTAGGTCACTTAGAGTTCTCGAAGGCGTAAATATATGTATGTCGAGATGTCTGGGTATTTATAGTAAAAGTAAATGACTTGTCGAGAACTCAAAAATAGATGTTTGGAATTTGTCTACAGAGAAGTCATTTTGAAAAGTGAAAGACATATTGACAAGTTATTTTATTTTATTTTTGTAGAGAACTAAAAATAAGCTTATCGAGATGTCTAATAAATACTCAGTTTGTCCAAAATGGACTGAATTGTTTCCAATTTTTATTTGAATAAATCAAAATAAATCAAAATAATTTTGCCAAAAGTATTTTACCAAAATAATTTATTGGATTAAATTATTTCAGTTCTGAGTTATTTATAAGTCTAAAATTATGATTTTAGAAAACTTTATAAATTAACACTTATAGAGAACTCTACAATGACTTAATGATAAGTCGTGATAAAGCCTATCAAGAAGTCACTCGAGAAGTCAGGATATTGACTTATCGAGAACTCACTCGAGAAGTCTTAAAATGACTTGTCGATAAGTCAATTAGACTTATCGAGAACTCAGTTCTCAATATAATTTTGATCACTTTGATTCTGCCTTGCAAATTTTACATACTGAAAATGTAAATCATCCAAACAGTTTACTTAGAATTTGAAAAATTCCAAGCTGATTTCCGAATTTTGAAAAATAAATATGCAGGGATTTCTGAAATATTTATAATTCATATTTCAGTTAATTTCCAATTAATCTAATGAGTTTTGATTTCCTAGAAATTAATCTACTGAAAAACATTAGCTGAGTTCTTGTCTTAGGATGAAGAATTAAGCATTCCAATTTCACCTACAAATCTAGTGAAAGTTGCTTCATCCAAAGATTTAGTAAAAATGTTAGCTAATTATTAGTCTGTTGAAATAAAAATAAGCTCAATGGTACCATTTGTAGCATGTTCTCTAATAAAATGGTACGTTACATCAATGTGCTTTGTTCTAGAACGATTAACTGGATTAGCCACAATAGATATAGCACTAGTATTGTCACACATAATTGGAATTTTGTGTAACACTAGGTCATAGTCCATTAGCTGATTTCTAATCCAAAGCACTTGAGCACATCAACTTCCAGCAACTATGTATTCAGCCTCAGCTGCGGAAGTTGACACAGATTGTTGTTTCTTGCTGTACCAGGATACAAGTCTTTGTCCAAGAAACTGACAGCTTTCACTAGTACTCTATCTGTCACCCTGCATCCAGAAAAATCTACATCTGTGTATCCAACAACTTCAAAGCTAGTTATCTTAGGATACCATAATCCCAAGTTTGGAGTCCCCTTCAAGTATCTGAAAATTCTCTTTACAACCATCAAATATGATTATTTTGGATTAGCTTGAAATCTTGCACACAGACATGTTGCAAACATGATGTCTGGTCAACTTGCAGTTAAGTAAAGTAATGATCCAATCATTCCTCTATTACTTGAAATATCTATACTCTTGCCCTTTTTATCTTCATCCAACTTTGTTCCTGTAGACATAGGTGTAGATGCAGGTGAACAATCAATCATGCCAAACTTTTTCAATAAATCTTTGATATACTTAGTTTGGCTGATGAAGATTCCACCACTTCTTTGACTGACTTGAAGTCCAAAAAAGTAACTTAATTCCCCCATCATACTCATTTCATATTCACTCTGCATAAGCTTTAGAAAATATTTGGCAAAGCTTTTCATTAGTTGAATCAAAGATAATTTTATCCACATAGATCTGTACTAGGATCATATAATCACCATGCTTCTTGTAGAAGAGAGTTTTTTCAATGGTACCTCTAGTGAATTCATGCATAATCAAAAATTATGACAGTGTGTAATACGAAGCTCTAGGTGTTTGTTTGAGTCCATAGAGATGAAAGAGATGTATCCTAAGCCCAATCATGTATGATGATTTAGGAATAACTTTTATGTAATATGTTTTAATTTCATTGATATTAATAAAAGACTTGTTTTGGTTTTATTGCGGGTTTTATCTATTTATGTGTTTAAATAAGTTATACCATAGTTTAGAGTAAAGCTTTTTATGGATTATGATGAGATCATAATAATGAGATCTAAAAGATGATAACTCTGAACTTAAATAGTTCCTGGTCATAGGTTTACTAACTATTAATTAGTAATCCGTAAAGATCGGTACATACTATGCTTGCTTCATTATGAGGGATGTCTTTTCTCATAGACATTTGTGTGGTGACACTATAGCTAGTATGTTGGTGCTTAATATAGAATAAGTTCACTGAACATGACTCACACAACTGAACAATTGATGGAGTTCACTCACGTGTCAGCAGATGTTCACATAGTGATAGTTGTACAAATATCCTTAGACTGGAGGTCATCATAGTCATCTTGTGTACACTGAACTATACTTTGGTTTAATTCTTAGTCTCCAGGGACAATAATAAGGGCTCTACTGGGTGTAGGAATTTGTACACGAAGAGAGTGTAATCAATAAAGGATCTACCCCTTCCATTGAAAGGAAGAGAATGTTCAATGTTGATCCACTTATGCTAGTTCAATAATGCAGGATAGAAGGAATTAATTTTACGGTAACTATTCACTGAATAGGTTCTTGGTATTCTAAGCAGTAAATTTGTATTATCCGGATAGTCGCGATATGCTGAGAAGTATCCCTCACGATGTAGAATAAATATAATTAATTTATTAACTAATCATATTTAATGAATTAGAGAATTTATATAAATAATGATAAAATAGTTTTATTATTATTTATTTCTACTACCGGCTAAATATTGAACCTATAGGGTCACACCATAAAATAGAATGATTTAATGGTGGAGGAATTAATTAATAATGGCTGGTAATTATTTATTTATGAAAATAATTAATTAATTAGCAAATTCAATAATTGATTAAATAAGATTTAATTAATTATAAATTAATTAAGAAAAGTTCTTAATATTATTAATTAAGAATTTAATTTTGGGAAATTAAATCAAGTGAGAAAATTATTTTTTTAAAGTGTTTAGAAAAAGGAATAATGAGTAAAAGGTGTTTTAATTATTAGCTAATTGGTTAATAAGAATAATCAATTAAAGGGTAAATAATAATAATATTTTATGGGAAAATTTTCAGCTGAAATTTTGCCTATAAACCCTATCTGCCTCAACCCAAATAAAACCCTAATTCTAAACAAGAAAAGAAAGGGAGGCAACTAATTCTCTCAACCTCTTCCTCCCTCCATTATTTTGATCTCTTGGTGGATACCGGTGGAGTGCTTCACAATTGAGGAGCAGCTGCTAGGGATCTTCGTTCATCGTTCTTGGATCACTATTAAAGGTTAGTAA
This sequence comes from Apium graveolens, assembly GCF_009905375.1. NCBI lineage: Eukaryota > Viridiplantae > Streptophyta > Magnoliopsida > Apiales > Apiaceae > Apium > Apium graveolens. The sequence goes on from NC_133653.1 coordinate 20,173,911, forward strand.
TCGATCCCTCGATTAATTCACGATTTGTATGCGATTATATGGATTTTATATCAAGAAAATGTTTTACCATGCTTCTGTGATGTATAAAATCCTACAATGGTATCAGAGCATAGGTTGTATGCATATAGATCTGTGATAAAAATTTCAGAATTTTATGATCTTGTATGAATTTATTATGATTTTTGTAAGTTATATCATGGATTAATTATGATTGATTAGAAATTGTTTCTCAAAATTGTTTTGACTGTATATTTGAGTTCTACAAGTGTTGTAGATCGTCTGGATATTTTTTTCATAATTTTCTGATGTGTGGATTAATTATTATGAATTTTTAAAGTTGTTTTAATTAAAATTCGTAATTAAATATGTATATATATATGTAATATGTTATGTATATATATATGTGTGTTGTATCCTGCTGTAAATAAAGAAAATGGTGTACTGATGTTGGTATGGCACGGCCTTTAATGATGGCGGCGGCTGTTGATTAAAAAAAAAAGCGGCTGAAGACAGAAACGAGCGAAGGACCGCGCGGCTGGCTAGCGCGCGTGTGGGTCACGCGCTCCTGTGCCACGCGCAGCGCATGTAAGACACACACGGACTGGTCAGCGCTGATGCTGACGTCATGCTAACGTCATCAGATGACGTCATGCTGACGTCAGCTCAGCTGTCAGGGCGCGTGAGGCGCGTGTGCGCGTGGGGGCGAGTGGCTGAATGTCAGTCACCCTCCTGACAGCGCGTGTGCGCGTATAGGTGCGTCAGTTTTCTTCTTGAGGCGCGTGAAGGCACGTGGTTGGTTCGTTTGGGGCATGCTTGGTGCCGTTGGATTCGTCTTTTCGAGACGCATGTAATGGTATATTATATTATATTTTCTGAAATTGTTTCAGACTGTTTATAGCTAACAGTAGTGTATTAAAGCTGTTTTTAATAGTTTTAATTACTTTTAAATGCTTCATGTGATACATAGAGATGTATAATGCTTAGAGTAATATGCTACATGATTTAACATGTGTACCTTTACGTTTATTCATGCTTATATATGTGATATATGCTTAACTTATCATGCGATGATAGATTTAGGTGAACTTAATTAACATAAGGCGTATGTTAGACAACCTAGTATGGTGAAATTATTTCATGACCTTAATATAAATATTATGAATACAATCATGACATCCTTATGTTTATGAAACACATAATTGAATATGAATTTTCAATATTGAGAGAAAGGATGATTCAGTCAAAAGCAGATTTATATCCGTAAGAAAGGGGTATTAAGTTACGCCTCTTGACAATGCTCCCCCCGATCTTGAAATCATCTGATTATCGATTATTGATTTGAAATATTTAATTTAAAAGGAAGAATCTCTTTATAATATGATTATGATTGTAACATAATATAATCCCTCTAAAATTAAATAATATCAAGTAGTAATTGGCCAATGACACAATGGGCTTGTGTCAGTCAAAACCTTCCAACATGGTAGAAAGTAGGTCTTATTTTTAAATCATTATCGTTTCATGCTACAGCCGAGGGCTTTGATTTCGAAATAAGAAATACTTGTCTATTACATAGAGATGTGTACATTGAAGTAGAATCTAAAGGTCGTTACGTGCTACAGCCATAGGTCGTGGGAGACTGATTCAATTGTACGAAATGTTGGGTTAGACTTGACTTAGAATATTGCGTCTTTCGTGCTACAGCCGTGACTCAATTATTGAAGAGGCTAAAGTTTTATTAGGGAATAACATAAGATGTAATTGACAAGAGTTGTCTGTCTATTGAACATCACATGACGTTTCATGCTACAGCCGAGGTTGTGTGATGAAATGTAGGATCCCTATTCCCACTAGCATTATGAATGCTTAATTTTTCACTTAAGAGGGTTATATAATTTAGATAAATTAGTAGGACCCACTTATGAATAAAGACCCGATTCATATAGTGTTTTGAAATGAAATTGAATATTTGCTAAGTCTTATTATGTGTTCATCATTTACAGATTTACTATATACATTATGTCTTCTGCACTATCACTCCGGAGTATACTAGATGCTCACAAATTGAGTGGTCCTAATTTTGCTGACTGGCTTCGAAACTTGAGAATTGTTCTCAGGGTTGAGAAGCTGGAATATGTGCTTGACTCACCTAAGCTTACGGAACCTGCTAGCGATACACATAATGATGAACATGTTGTGTATAGTAAGTGGATAGATGATGCAAATGTTGCTCAATGCATCATGCTAGCTTCCATGAACATTGAGCTACAGAAGCAGCATGAGCATATGGATGCTCGCACTATCCTTATGCTTCTACAAGTGTTGTATGATATGGCAGGGAGGACAGCTTGATATGAGATATCGAAGGAGTTGTTCGGTTGTAGGATGTCTGAGGGATCATCTATGAATGACCATGTACTTAAGATGATAAATTTGATTGAACGTCTTTGACAACTTGGTTTTACCATGGATGGGGAGCTGAGCCAAGACTTGGTCTTGCAATCACTTCCGGGTTCGTTCTCGCAGTTTGTTGTGAACTTTTACATGAATAAGCTGGACGTCAGCCTGCCTGAACTCCACAACATGTTGAAGACTGCGGAATCGAATTTCCCCCCTAAGAAGAGTTCTATTATTCTAATTGGTGAAGGTTCCAATCCTAAGAAAAGGAAGAAGAACCCTTCCAAGAAGAAGAAAGTAGGTGAGAAAAAGCCGGTTCGACCAAAAGCTGAAGACCCCAAGAGCAAAGTTGTTTGCTTTCACTGTAACAAGGTGGGGCACTGGAAGAGGAACTGCAAGGTTTACCTTGCAGAATTGAAGAAGAAGAAGGGTAGTGAGACTACCGCTTCTGTTTCAGGTATGTTCATGATTGAATTGAATATGTCATTAAATCAAATTTCTACTTGGGTATTAGATACCGCATGTGGTTCTCATATTTGCAATTTGTTGCAGGGACTAAGGATAAGTAGGACTCTTGAAGAAGAGGAGGTGATTCTACAAATGGGAAATGGAGCAAGAGTTGCTGCTGAAGCTGTAGGATCATTTCATTTACATATGCCTATGGTAAAGACTATTGTTTTAAATAATTGTTATTTTGTTCCCTCGATTGTGAGGAATATTATTTCTATCTGCATGTTAGACTTGGCTGGATTTTCGTTTGTTATTCAGAATAATAAATGTTCAATTCTTAGAGATAAAGTTCTTTATGGAAGTGGTATTCTAAATAATGGTCAATATGTATGTGACGTAGAGCATAATTTACTACAAATTGAACATACTAATAAAAGAAAAAGGGATGATGAAAACCTCACTTTCTTGTGGCACTGCAGACTTGGTCATATTAGTGAAAATAGACTGCGGACATTATATAAGGAAGGGTTACTTGACCCCTTTGATTTTGAATCATATCCTACATGCGAGTCTTGTCTATTGGGTAAAATGACCAAATCTCCATTTAGTGGACATAAAGAGAGGGCTGCAGATTTGCTAGGATTGGTACACACAGATGTGTGTGGACCAATGTCTACGCAAGCCATGGGTGGATTTTCATACTTCAGTACTTTCATATATGATCGATCTAGATTCGGATATGTGTATTTGATGAAACACAAGTCGGAAGCCTTTGAAAAGTTCAAAGAATATAAGTATGAAGTGGAGAAACAAACCAAACATAGTATTATAACTCTTCGATCAGATCGAGGTGGTGAATACTTGAATGGAGAGTTCTGGCTTATCTCAAAGAAAATAGGATAGTCTCCCAGTGGACTCCTCCATATACTCCACAGTTGAATGGGGTATCTGAAAGGAGAAATCGAACTTTGTTAGACATGGTCTGGTCCATGATGAGCTATGCGAATCTTCCAGTATTCCTGTGGGGTTATGCATTGGAAACCTCAACATATTTACTGAATAAGGTGCCTTCCAAATCTGTTCCTCAAACTTCATATGAGATATGGAAAGATTTGGGAATGTCCGGCTTATGTCAAGAAAGTTGACCCAGATAAGCTGGAATCTCGATCCGTAAAATGTAATTTTGTGGGATATCAAAGAGACTTTAGGGTATTACTTTTACACCGATCATAGGGTGTTTGTCTCCAGCATGCTACCTTTTTGGAAAAGCAGTTTATCCTTGAAGAAAAGAGTGGGAGCAAAATTGAACTTGATGAAGTTAAAGAAGCACAAACTACTACGGTTCAAGTGGAAACACCTATTCAGACTGAACAACCTTCTGTGGAATAGCCCATTCGTAGGACAGGGAGAGTGTCTGGCCAACCTAAGAGGTATTATGGCCTTGTCATTGAGAATTCCAATGAGTTGTGAATCATTGATGAAGACGACCCTATGACCTATAATGAGGCTATGAGTAGTGTTGACTCAGAGAAATGGCAAAGTGCCATGAAATCCGAAATGGAATCTATGTATACCAACCAAGTATGGACTTTGGTTGAAGCACCTGAGGGTGTGAAGCCTATTGAGTGCAAATGGGTATACAAAAGAAAGATTGGAGCAGATGGCCAGGTGGAGACCTATAAGGCCAGGCTCATGGAAAAAAGATTCCGACAAAGGCAAGGGATTGACTTGGATAAAACTTTTTCACCTGTAGCCCTGTTAAAATCAATTCTGATTTTGCTTGCAATTACTGCTTACTACGACTATGAGATCTGGCAAATGGACGTGAAAATGGCCTTCCTCAATGAAAAACTTAAAGAGGAAGTGTATATGACACAACCAGAGGGTTTTCTTTTCAAGAGAAATGAACACCTAGTGTGTAAGCTGCTATGAACCATATATGGTTTAAAGCAAGCTTCTCGTAGATGGAACATCCGTTTTGATGATATAATCAAAGAGTTTGGTTTTTTCAAAAACATAGATGAACCATGTGTCTACAAGAAGGTTAGTGGGAGCGCGGTGAGATTTCTTGTATTGTATGTGGATGACATACTTCTTATAGGAAATGATATACTGATGCTGCAATCAGTCAAAGTGTGGCTATCGAAGAACTTCACTATGAAGGACTTGGGAGAAACATCCTACATTCTCGGTATGATGATCTATAAAGGTAGATCTAGAAGAATGATAGGTCTTACCCAGGGTACATATATCCAGAAAGTGCTTATAAGGTTTAGCATGGAAAACTCCAAAAGAGTTCTCATACCGATGAGCCATGGAGTGTCCCTTTCCGAAAAGATGTCTCCTAAGATACCTGAGGAAAGAGAGCGTAAGAGTAAGATTCCTTATGCTTCAGAAATAGGATCTATCATGTACGCGATGTTATGTACTAGGCCTGATATTGCTTATCAATTAGTGTGACGAGCAGATATCAGTCCGATCCAGGTGAAGACCACTGGAAAGCACTGAAGAACATCCTTAAGTACTTGCGAAGGACTAAGGATATTTTTCTTATTTTTGGTGGTGAATCTGAGTTGAAAATAGAGGGTAATATTGACTCTAGTTTTCAATCAGAAAGTGATGATAGCAAATCCATGTCAGGGTACGTGTTTACTCTGAATGGTGGTGCGATTAGGTGGAAGAGTTCCAAACAGTCTACAACGGCTGACTCCACAGCGGAAGCAGAATATGTAGCTGCAAGTGAAGCTGCAAAAGAAGCCGTTTGGATGAGGAAATTTCTTTCTGAGTTGGGAGTTGTTCCTAGCATTAAGGAGCCTATTATGTTGTATTGTGATAACAACACAACAATAGCACAAGCTAAGGAACCAAGATCTCATAAGAATTCCAAGCATGTCCTGCGGCGCTTTCATCTGATTAGGGAGATTGTTGAAAGAGGAGATATCAACGTCAAGAGAGTTGACACACATAACAACATAGCAGACCCTTTAACAAAGCCACTTTCTCAAAGTCACTTTGATCGTCATAAAGACAAGATGGGTATTAGATACCAGAGTGATTGGCTTTAGTACAAGTGGGAGATTGAAAGAGATGTGTCCTAAGACCAATCATGTATGATGATTTAGGAATAAATTTTATGTAATCTGTTTTGATTTCATTGATATTAATAAAAGACTTGTTTTGGTTTTATTGCGGGCTTTATCTATTTAAGTGTTTAAATAAGTTATACCATAGTTTAGAGTAAAGCTTTTTATGGATTATGATGCGATCATAATAATGAGACCAAAAAGATGATAACTCTGAACTTAAATAGTTCCTGGTCGTAGGATTACTAACTGGTAATTAGTAATCCGCAAAGATCGGTACATACTATGCTTGCTTCATTAAGAAAGATGTCTGTTCTCATAGACATTTGTGTGGTGACACTATAGCTAGTATGTAGGTGCTTATGTTAGATATATTTGATAATGTCATGGCTAATATGTTTTATGTTTAGATTTCAGATCTTATTTGAACAGAACAAATCAGTACTTAACTGATCAGTACTTATACTGGAAGTCAGAACTTAAGGGATATCAGTACTTATGTTATCAGGAGATAGATATCAGAACTTAAGTGCTGAAGGACGATCAGATAAGGACAGTAGCTGATTAAAGTTAAGAAGATCAAGATAAACATAAGAAGAGATATGCATGAAGAAGGAATTCCGTGAAGAATGGAATACTTGGAATAGAAGATATCTGATTGATATATTTTAGGAAGCAGAATTATATTCCATATCAATTAGCGAATATCTTGTAACTGTGTAGTATATAAACACAGAAATAGAGTTTACACTATATGTGTTATCATTATCGAGAATATTATTTAGTATAACTCTAGCAGCTCTCGTGATATTTTGTTCATCACTGAGAGATAACAGTTCCAGATTGTAACAGAGTTTATTGTTTAAATAAAGTTTGTTTTCTGTTACATAAGTTCTTGAAGTTCGATTTGATTGTGATAAACACTGTATTCACCCCCTCTACAGTGAAAGTGTGACCTAACAAGTGGTATCAGAGCTATCTGTTAACACACATACAGTTAAAGATCCAAACACAGTCATGTCTGACACAGAAACTCCAACTAAGCCTACCAAAACTGAGGAATCATCAAAGACATCAATTCAGAGTCGATATGAGACTATCAGAGTTCCCATATTGAGACCATCTGAATATCCCATATGGAAGGTAAGGATGACCATGTTTCTGGAAGCAACAGATCCAGAATACCTTGATAGAATCAGGGAAGGGCCTCACAAACCTACCAAGCTCGCTGTTGTAGTTCCAGGTGAAGCAGCAATGATCGTACCAAAGGAAAAGAATGATTACACTGCTGAAGATATAGCATCTATTGCTAAGGATGCCAAGGTACGTCACTTATTGCATAGTGCCATTGATAATGTAATGTCAAACAGGGTAATCAACTGCAAGACTGCTAAGGAGATATGGGATGCACTGGAGACAAGGTGTCAAGGAACTGAAACAGTTAAGAAGAACAGGAAGACAATACTCACTCAAGAGTATGAACACTTTGACTCTAGGACTAATGAGTCATTGACTGATGTGTATGAAAGATTTGTCAAACTCTTGAATGACTTGTCATTGGTTAATAAGGAGTATGATCTTGAAGATACAAATCTCAAATTCCTGTTAGCTCTTCCTGAATGTTGGGATTTGAAGGCAACAACAATAAGAGACAACTACAATCTTGATGAAACAACTCTTGATGAAATCTATGGAATGCTCAAGACTCATGAACTTGAGATGGAACAAAGAAGCAAGAGAAAAGGAGGAAAGTCAAGGACAGTTGCTCTCAAGGTTGAAGAGGAATCCCCCAAACCATCTTCCTCAAAGAAAGATAAGGGTAAAGCTCTTATCATAAAATCTGATACTGAGTCATCAAGTTCTGAGAGTGATGATGACTCAGATTCTGAAAGCTTGCCTGAAACTGATGCTGATGAGGAGATGATGAAGCTGTGTGCTCTTATGGTGAAAGGAATCACAAAGATTGCATACAGGAAGTTCAGGAAGGGAAAGAAGTTTTCCAGGAAAGGCATAAATCCTGATAAGAAGAATTTCAGAAGATCTGAAGGAAAAGGAGGAAAGTCTGACAAAGGAGATTATGCTAATGTTAAATGTTATAATTGTGGTGAGAAAGGCCACATATCTCCTGAGTGCAAGAAGACCAAGAATGACAAAGGCAAAGCTCTTGTCACAAAGCAGAAAAGCTGGACAGACACCTCAGACTCTGAAAGTGAGGAGAACTATGCATTGATGGCAAATGCTGAAAAATCAAGTTCTGAGAGCAGTTCTGAAACTGCTGAAACAAAGGTACCTCAGACTACTTATGCTTTTCATACTGATGATATTAATGAGTTGAGAAGATATCTTAAAACCATGTTTGTTAGTTATAGAGATCAAACTTTAACATGTGAAAGATTAACTTCTGAAAATCTTGCTTTTAAGAAAAGAAACAATTTCTTAGAAAAAGAGTTAGTCATGTTTCATCAAACTCAGAAGGATAGAGATGATGCTTTTTATGTTAGGGATGAAGTGCTAAAAATGAATGAATCTCTAAAAACTGAGTTAGAAAAGGAGAGAGAGATTATCAGAACTTGGACTAACTCTGGCAAAACAACTCAAAATTTGCTGAGCAGTGGAAACTGGAAAGAGGGCTTAGGTTATGAAGAAAATAATGAAAAAGGAACTGAAGAAATTAAGCCTGTTGATAAGCAAAAGCCGAAGTTAAAACCTGTTAAGTTTGTAACTGAAAAATCCGAAACTGAGAAATCAGAAGTTAAAAAGGAATTAGCTTCTGACAAACTAAAACAGGAAAAGACAGCTGAAGTTAACATAGGCTTAATGACAAAGAAGCAGCTTAAGCATAAGCTGAAAGATGTTAAGAATGCAAACAAGGTAAAATCACCTAGGAAAAACAGGAATGGAAAGGAAGGTGTGAATAAAAGCAATAACTATAAATCTATTCCTGATGCTCCTAGGAAAGCATGTTATAACTGTGGAAGTTCTAACCATCTGGCTTCTTTTTGCAGGAAGAATAAGAATATTAACTCCTTATCTACAAAGTCAGAAGTTAAGAGTCAGTCTGTTAGATACAAACCACAAAATCCTTGTTTTCATTGTGGTAGTTTATGGCATTCCATTTATACTTGTAAGGAATATCATAGTTTGTACTATGATTATTATCAAATAAAACCTTCTTTAAAGAAAGTTTCTGTTGTTCCTTCTAGTATAAGTTCTGATAAGAAAACTGTTAACATAAAATCTGATGTTAAATCCGCTGCAAATGTTAACAAACCTAAAAAGGCCAAAGGATCCAAGCAAGTCTGGGTCCTTAAAACTAATAATTAGTGGTCTTTTTGATTGCAGGGCAACAGGAAAAATATTTTAGTTCTGGACAGTGGATGTTCAGGACACATGACTGGAAATAAGGCCCTGCTATCAGACTTTGTGGAGAAAGCTGGCCCAAGTGTTTCTTATGGAGATGGCAACATTGGAAAAACTTTGGGATATGGCAATATCAATCTTGGGAATGTCATCATTAAAGATGTAGCTCTAGTCTCAGGACTTAAACACAACTTACTGAGTATAAGTCAAATCTGTGACAGAGGTTATCATGTTGATTTCTTTGCAGAACATTGTGAAATAGTTAGTAAATCTAAAGGAAAAATTGTTCTGAAGGGATTCAGGCGTGGTAACATTTATGAAGCTAAGCTTTCAACAAGTTCTGATGGTTCTGCAATCTGTTTAGTGAGTAGAGCCTCAACTGAAGAAAGCTGGAATTGGCACAAGAAACTCTCTCATTTAAACTTCAACAAGATAAATGAACTGATCAAGAAAGATCTTGTGAGAGGACTGCCAAAATCAGTGTTTGTTCCTGATGGTCTTTGTGACTCATGTCAGAAGGCTAAACAAAGAAAATCTTCATTCAAGAGCAAGACTGAATCATCAATTCTTGAGCCTTATTATCTACTTCATGTTGATCTATTTGGTCCAGTGAATGTCATGTCTATTGCAAAGAAGAAATATGCGTTGGTCATAGTAGATGAGTTCACCAGATACACATGGGTGTATTTCTTGCACACAAAAAGTGAAACTGCATCTATCCTGATTGATCATGTCAAACATCTGGATAAATTGATCAAAGATTCTGTGAAAATTTTGAGGAGTGATAATGGCACTGAATTCAAGAATTTGATAATGGAAGAGTTCTGCAAAAATCATGGAATAAAGCAAGAATTTTCTGCTCCTGGAACTCCACAGCAAAATGGAGTTGTTGAAAGGAAGAATAGAACTCTAATTGAAGCTGCACGAACAATGCTTGAAGAAGCAAAGCTTCCAACCTATTTCTGGGCTGAAGCTGTGCAGACTGCTTGTTTTACTCAAAATGCAACACTCATTAACAAGCATGGAAAAACACCATATGAGATGGTGAAGAACAAGAAGCCAAATCTCATATACTTTCATGTATTTGGATGTAAATGTTTTGTTCTCAAGACTCATCCTGAACAGCTATCCAAGTTTGATCTAAAAGCTGATGAGGGAATCTTTGTAGGATATCCACTTTCTACAAAAGCCTTCAGAGTCTATAATTTGAGAACAAAAGTGGTCATGGAATCTATCAATGTCTCTTTTGATGACAAGAAGATCACTGGACTTGAAGATTGCATTGATCATGATAAGCTGAGATTTGAAAATGAAGATTCATATTCTGATATCTCAAGTCCTGACAGTCTAAGTCCTGATACTGTAAATTCTGATGGATTAAACTCTGATGTTATTGAAACTGTGGTGACTACGTCAAAGGAAGATGCACCAATGCAGGGGGAGCATACTCAAGATATTATCACATCTCAAGAAGCATCAGAACATACATCTGGCTCTTCAAATTCTGATTCGTCAAGTTCTGATAAGCCAAGTGCTGACAGTGCTGAAAATCTAAATACTGAAGGATCCAACTCAGAGAGCATAGTTTCAGGGGGAGCATCAGAAAATGAAACCGAAGACAGCATGAATCATGGGGGAGCATCCAGTTCTAGAGAAAATCTTCCATCTGCAAGGAAGTGGACAAAATCACATACACCTGATTTAATAATTGGAAATCCTGAGGCAGGTGTCAGAACTAGAACAGGTACTTCGAATGAATGTCTTTACAATTCTTTTCTCTCTCAGTCTGAGCCAAAGAAAGTGGAAGAAGCTCTTCAAGATGCTGATTAGGTGCAAGCAATGCAGGAGGAGTTGAATGAATTTGAAAGAAACAAAGTCTGGACCTTAGTGCCAAGACCCAAGAATAGATCGGTTGTTGGTACAAAGTGGGTATTCAGAAACAAAACTGACAGTGATGGCATAATTGTAAGGAACAAGGCAAGGCTGGTTGCAAAAGGATATTCTCAACAGGAGGGAATTGACTATAATGAAACATTTGCTCCAGTTGCTAGGTTAGAAGCCATAAGGATATTCATGGCTTATGCTGCTCACAAAAAGTTTACTGTCTTTCAAATGGATGTGAAAAGTGCTTTTCTCAATGGAGAATTGGAAGAGGAAGTATATGTTGAACAACCTCCAGGCTTTGTAGATTCCAAACATCCAGATTATGTCTACAGGCTTGATAAAGCACTTTATGGACTTAAGCAAGCTCCAAGAGCATGGTATGAGACTTTAGCTCAGTTTCTTCTGGAAAGTGGATTCAACAGAGGAACTATTGACAAAACATTGTTCTATCTCAATCATGGCAAGGACTTACTTCTGATCCAGATTTATGTTGATGATATTATTTTTGGGTCTCCAAATGACAAACTTTGCAAAAAGTTTGCCAACCTAATGAAGTCAAGATATCAGATGAGTATGATGGGAGAACTTAGTTATTTTCTGGGCCTTCAAGTCAAGCAGACTGAAGAAGGAACTTTTATTTGTCAATCTAAGTATACCAGAAACTTGCTGAAGAAATTTGGAATGCAAGACTGTTCAAGTGCATCCACTCCCATGGCCACTGCAACAAAACTGGATAAAGATACTGGTAATTCAGTAGATATTACTGATTACAGAGGTATGATTGGCTCACTTCTCTATCTAACTGCTAGTAGACCAGATATCATGTTTGCTACCTGTCTTTGTGCAAGATTTCAAGCAAATCCAAGAGAACCTCACTTAACAGCTGTAAAAAGAATCTTTAAGTATCTTAAAGGAACAGCTGATCTAGGATTATGGTATCCTAGAGAATCAGATTTTAAATTAATAGGTTACTCAGATGCAGATTTTGCAGGTTGCAAAATTGACAGGAAAAGCACAAGTGGAAGCTGCCAATTTCTTGGAGGCAGGTTGGTTTCTTGGTATAGCAAGAAACAAAAGTCAATTTCCACATCAACTGCAGAAGCAGAGTATATTGCTGCAGGAAGCTGCTGTGCACAGATTCTCTGGATGAAGAATCAGTTACTGGATTATGGGTTAACATATTTCAAAATCCCTATTTACTGTGATAATCAAAGTGCTATTGCTATGACAGGTAATCCAGTTCAACACTCTATGACAAAGCACATCAGCATCAGGTACCATTTCATCAGGGAACATGTGGATGAAGGTACAGTGGAATTGCATTTTGTTCCCACAGATCAACAAGTAGCAGATATCTTCACAAAACCACTGTGTGAAGCTACCTTTTCAAAATTGGTAAATGAACTTGGAATGATTTCAGGTTCTTTCTCTAAATCTGCTTAAACTTGTTCTATGTCATCAGACTTTATGATCAGTATTTACAGAATTAATCTCTTTGTATATTCTGTGCATTAATTGATAAATGTCTTTAAGTACTGACTGTTGTCTGATATATGTTTCTAAACTCTGATAAGTGATATGTCTGTTTCAGTAACTATTTAATCCCATGAGGATAACTGTGCTAGATACTGACCTACTAGTCTTCAATAAACAAATGATCCCATGAAAGAAGTAATTATTTCTGTGGAAATCTTATGACACAAGCAAATTCTGATAACTGAGCTTAGTTAAGTTTACTTTGTATATCTTATTACTAAGTCACAAATTAGAATAATGCTACTCATCTGTTTAAGTTCTGATTCTAGTAAAACTGCTGAATGTACTAAGTGCTGATAAACCTCACTTATCAAAAGAAAAAGAAAAAGAATCAAAGAATAATATCAGGTACTCCTTTGAGATCTAGAGTAAAAATGTGAATGGGACGACCCAAGTGCATTGCTGGAATTAAGTAAATATGCATTAGAAAAGCAAAATATTTTTCTTGGTGACTTTTCACACTCTATGATTACTGGAGAAATACTCTGATAATAGCATAAATTCTAATAAACAGTCGTGACTCACTTACACTGAGAAGCCTCTGTAAAATAGAATTTCAAAAGATGCATAAAATTAGCACAAAAACAGTAGAGGTGGACTCATGCATGAACTCATTTATCAGTAGGTTTCAGGATAATGACAGCTCTTTAGCAAAATTTTAATTATGACTTATTTCTAAGATGTACTGAAGTAGATCAGACTTTACTCTTTGTCTGTTATTTAGCTTAATGCACACACACATCACTCCATATGAATGATGAAATTTCTGTGGTGGTCTATGTTATTTTAGATAAACAGTCATTGTGTCACTTCTGCACAAATTCTGAGGACAAGTTCTAGTTCCACGTTCTGATGATTAAGTTCTGACGTTCATAACTAAGAACTTGTATGAGTATTTACTAAGATAGATATCCCTTGTTCGAGTTAAGACATTATGTTCTGATGACTGTTAAGTTCTGGTATAGGTCTAAGTTCTGATTTTTCAGTCTAACCCTTTACTTGACTTATCTGTGAATAAAATTTGGTAACAGTCTCAGATTAATTTCGAAATGTTGAAGTGGAAGATTAATAGTCTATGGTTAAAACATAATGGCACTCGTCCTTGAACAGTTCACTCTTGTTACATGTGCACATTCTTTTTCCAATGACTGTTATTCTTTTTCAAAGTCTAGGGAGACGAGGTAGAATTACTTCTACCTGTCAGCATTCAATTTCTTTGCGTCTCTTGGCATTCTCTTGCCTATATATACACCCACTTCACATCAGTCTTTCCATCACATTCTTCTCACACACTTATCCTCCTTCTTCTGTCAAAAACAAAATGGTTCGATTCAACATGTTTTTGAACACACAAACCTTCACAATGGAACTCAGTTGTGCTGAGTGGCGGCAGGAGTGGCATATAACAGCCATTCCTGAGGAGATCTGGGACTCTGTCCCACAGGAGGTGCTGGCTCACCTTCTATTCTTCGAGATGGATTATCATCGCCATCTGGAGCGCCTGGAGGAGGAAAGGCGGGAAGCTATCCGTCAGCAAGAGCGAATCATTCGACTCGCTATCTTGTTTGTCGAAGATAGGAAGAGGAAGATGACTTAATCTCGTCTTCTTCCTGTTCTTCTTCATCCTCAGCTTTGTCAGGCTTCTTAGCTAGGACTAAAACTGTTGATGTTAGGATTAGAAGCTTAGGGAAAATCTTGTATTGATGTAATTTCTATTTCATATATGTATTGACTTGATATATTAATGAAAACTGTCTTTACTTCAAGATTTTGTCTCTGAGTTATTTTATCTTGTGTTGATAAATCCTGATTGATATTCTGATGACCATTTAAATTTTGTTTAAGTTCTGATTCTCCGTCAGCACTTATTCATAGAAATTATCTCGGTCATTTTTAACATGATTCATTTTCAGAATATTAATGTTGCAGTGAAAAACAATCCAATCAGTGATAACGGGTTAAAATTTGAATTGTTTCCCTTGATAAAAGGAACAGTTTTTTTTTCTTCTTGAAACTCGGCAAATGGGTAAGTCATGATTACTGTTTTCTCGAGCCCAGTAACTATCCGTTATTACTGCATGTCTGACAGGTGTCCAACGGTAACATTTTTTTTATAAGTACAGCAGAGAGAAGATTTCTTTAATCTTTTTAATTTCTTCATCTTCTATCTCTCTTCTTACTTTTACTCTCTTTCACTTTACTATTTCCGTTGTTTTCATACAGATATTATCTCAAACACCTAACAGGCATACTTGAATTTCAATATTTTTTTTCACATGGCACCAAAGGATTTAATCATTGATGGAGCAAAGTTCGTTCCAAACAACTATGCTGCAATTCTTGATCATACTGAAGCTCCATCTGAATTGCATTTTGTGCAAGATCTTCTTGCACATAGTGAGGTTGGGTACGCCTTAACTCAGCCTGAATTCTTTTCAAGTCAACAAGTTCTGAGGTTCTGGAGGACTGGCGTTTTTGATGATGGTGGTAACCGTGGAACTCCCAGTATTATTTTCCAAGTGGGTGATTCATCTTTTGTAGTCACTCCTGGTACAGTACGCAGGGCTTTACATCTTCCAGAGGATTGTACTTTCTCAATTCCAGAGGACTCAGCCCTTCGGGAGTTAATGGCTGAATTGGGATATGAAAAGAGTCTGACAAAACTTGGACAATTGAAACGGGCTAATATCAGAAGAGAATGGAGTTTCTTCTTCGATTGCATCACCAAGGCCTTTGGCAACAAGTGTTCAAATTTTGATGCCATCCCAATTCTAAGTCAGCACATCGGGTATGCTATTATCCATCAAACTCATTTTGATTTTGCAACTGGAATAATTGGTTTTATTGGGGATAGGATGACAGAGGATCGAGATGTTGTTTATTTTGCTAGATTCTGTCAACTTATTTATACGTATTGTACTGCTGAACCCCAGTTAGTCAGCACTCAAACCCCACCTTTTAAGGTTGCAAAAAGGTACTTTAACGACCTGATAAATGCTGACACAAAGAAATCACTGGTGAGACAATTACAGATTCCTCAGTCTGTGAAACAGATTCTGGTAAATGCTGATCCAGCTACTTACAAATCTGTTTACTCAAATGTTCAACCAACTCACCATAACCAAAATCCATCAACCTCAGTCCCTACCTCTCATTCTACTCAACCTACCCTCAGAACTTATCTCAAATCCTATCTCTCCACTTCACAGAATGCTCAACCTTCTTCTTCAGCATCTACTGTGAAGCCTACATCCTCTAAGCCAAAGAGAACAAAGACTGTTCCTCAAACATTTCAGAAGAAGCGGAGGATTACTTTGAGAGATGAATCAGATTCTGAGGATCAGATTCCATCTTCCGAACCTATGATATATGAAGCTGAGAAGGCAACTTCTCAGAAGGATTCTGCAATTGGGGGTTCTAGGCTTCTCAAGAGGCTTAGACGTATGACGGTTCCTGCAACTCCCAAGGAATCCACATCAACAAGGAAGTACAAGAAACAGAGGGCACAGAGGCCAGTTTCAGATGATGAGGAGGAAGCAACTAAGGAAGGGGATCAGGAATCTCTGATCTCGCAAGACAAGGAATTTGCTCCAGTCACTTCTTCTCCGTCAACTCAATCTCAGGAACCTGAATCTGACAAGGCTAATTCACCTTCTATATCTCTTGTTGATCCAGGCACAAGTGCTGAAATTGATATTCAGAACTTGGTTGTGCCTGAAATACTTTTGTTAGAAGCTCCAACAACAAATAATCCTTCCACAACACCTGTTACTGATGCTGTTCAAACTTCTGAGTTATCACTATCACCTTCTCTGCATCAAGATGATGATCAGATTTTAGGTGAGCATCAGGATATGGCTGTTGATCAGAACCTAGTATCCGATCAGCAATTAGAGGATGTTGAAGCCTCCATTGCTACTCACACAGTAGTCTTATCAGAAGATACTGATTCTTTAAGTTCTGATGCTGCAAATGTTGGAGATACTGGTGAAGCTGCTACAACTGTAGATGCTGATGCAGCAGGTCCTTCAGGACATACTCCTCCATTGACTCTTCCTAAGTCTGAACTGCTAAAGGAGTTTGTTATCAGGGATGCACCAGTACCTTGGAGTGAAACTCCTGCAGGTCAGGAGTGGACTAAGGAATGGAACTCAGTTTCATGTGTTCCAAATGCTTTACATCTTGCTGAGCACTTGACTAAAGCTGATGAAATGTTAAATTCTGATGATTTTAAAACCCAGCTTAGAGTCACTGCATTGAGTACTAAACATCTACAAGGTCTTCATTCCAATACTCATGCAGAGCTACACAAGATTCAGGAGAACTTTATTAAACAGGAACAAGTTTGGAAACTTGATAAGAAAAAGTTCTTCCAACCTACCATTGACAGGGTTGCTTATATTGAGAAAACTCAAGAGAAGCAACAAGCTCAGATTGATCAAATTCTGACAAATCAAGCTTCTCAGCAATCGCAACTTACTGAAATCCAGACCTCAGTGGAACTACTTATCTCTCTTTTATTACCTGCTGATGCCAAAAAGGGGGAGAAGGTAATTAAGTCCAAATGCAAAACCAACAAGTCACTGCAAGGAAAGGATGATGGAAAAGATGACCAAGGAAATTCTGGAATGGGTAGTGGTCATAGTCAAGGTAGAAGGTTTACATCAAGACAAGCTAGTCACAGAACAAGTTCTGATACTGGGAAAAGAATAAGTTCTGCTGCTGGTAAAAGGATAAGTTCTGATGAACTTCTAGATCTTGATGAGGAAATGTCAAGACAGTTATTTCTTCAAGAAAATCCAGGGATGGACTTGGAAAGTTTAAAGGAAGAAGAAGCCAGACTTAAATCAGAGAAAGTCACATCTAAATCTGAAGCTTCTGGTAAAAAGTTACTTCCAAAACCTAAAGGCATTGTGATCAAAGAAAGGATACATACTGAAGAAACTTTGGCTAGATCACAACCACAGATAGATCCAAGATCCAAGGGTAAAGAAAAGGTTGGTGAACCTATCAAGCCTTATGTACCTCCTGAGGAAGAAGAAATTACTGATGGAAAAGATAATCTTGCTCTGACTTCAAGAAAAGTTCTTAAAACAACCTCTGACATGGCTCAAGTTGTTCAGAGTCAAGAAATTGTAAGTTCTGATATTCAGAAGAAGCAAGTAACCTCTGACAGTGCTCAAGTTAACTTGATATCAGAAAATAAATCTAAAATACTCCTACCAGGATTCACTAAAGCAAAACAGACTCAATCTTTGAAGACTACTTCAAGTGGTTTTGAAGCAAGAGTAGTTACTGGAAAGGAAGCTAGAGATAAAACTGGATTGGGAAGTGCTGATGAAAGAAGAGTACACAACACTACTGATGATCCAACTTCCTTGTGTGAACCAGGTATTGGAGCAACTCCTGAAAGATTGAATCAACTAGAATCTGTACAGATGGTTTACCATACCTACTTGAAAGAATACATCATGTTGTATTTCATGACAGATGGTAGGGTTTATCATATAAGACAAAATGCCATTCCGTTGAAGTATTTTGAAGAATTGGAGCATGTATTGTTTTTACTTCAAGTGGATGACAGAATAACAGAGACTGCTGCAAACTACTTAAAGGAACAGATTCAGAGACAGAAAAGACTTTATTCTGTTAAGTCTGACAGCAGATATGTTCCAAAGTACAGAAATCACAATGGTGATATTGTTGATATGAAGCCTAATACTGCACAGATCAGAACATATCTTGGTATTAAGGGGCTTGAATTCAATCTAGAGTCTAATAAAGCTTATGTCATAAGACTAGATCGGGAGTTGAGAAAAGCAAAGATTAATGATCTCAGAGCTGCAATATTTCAAGCTGGTGAAGATACTGCAGAGCTTAAAGATGTCAAACGGAGAATGATTGATGAACTCAGATATGCTGAGAAATGTTTGTTGAAGAATTATCTCAGAACAACTCCTGACATCAGAGAGATCAGAAAATGATGAAGCCAAGTCGAAGATCTACAACTGCTTAAATTCTGATATTTATACAGATTGAAGTTGTTATCAGAAGTTGAATTGGTAAAAACTTGAAGGACTGTAAGTTGTAGTTATCTTGTCTATTTCTCATGCATTTGTACTTAATGTTTTTGACATCATCAAATATCTGTTAAACTTGTATATTTTGTTAATTTACAAGTTGGGGGAGATTGTTAGATATATTTGATAATGTCATGGCTAATATGTTTTATGTTTAGATTTCAGATCTTATTTGAACAGAACAAATCAGTACTTAACTGATCAGTACTTATACTGGAAGTCAGAACTTAAGGGATATCAGTACTTATGTTATCAGGAGATAGATATCAGAACTTAAGTGCTGAAGGACGATCAGATAAGGACAGTAGCTGATTAAAGTTAAGAAGATCAAGATAAACATAAGAAGAGATATGCATGAAGAAGGAATTCCGTGAAGAATGGAATACTTGGAATAGAAGATATCTGATTGATATATTTTAGGAAGCAGAATTATATTCCATATCAATTAGCGAATATCTTGTAACTGTGTAGTATATAAACACAGAAATAGAGTTTACACTATATGTGTTATCATTATCGAGAATATTATTTAGTATAACTCTAGCAGCTCTCGTGATATTTTGTTCATCACTGAGAGATAACAGTTCCAGATTGTAACAGAGTTTATTGTTTAAATAAAGTTTGTTTTCTGTTACATAAGTTCTTGAAGTTCGATTTGATTGTGATAAACACTGTATTCACCCCCTCTACAGTGAAAGTGTGACCTAACAAGGTGCTTATTATAGAATAAGTTCATTGAACATGACTCACACAGCTGAACAACTGATGGAGTTCACTCATGTGTCAGCAGTTGTTCACATAGTGATAGTTGTACGAGTATCCTTAGACTTAAGGTCATCATAGTCATCTTGTGTACACTGAACTATACTTTGGTTTAGTTCTTAGTCTCCAGGGACAATAATAAGGGCTCTACTAGGTATAGGAATTTGTATACGAAGATAGTGTATGATCAATAAAGGATCTACCCCTTCCAGTGAAAGGAAGAAAATGTTCAATGCTGATCCACTTATGCTAGTTCAGGAATCTCTGGCCAGAGTGAATGAAATTAGAAAGGAGTTTCTAATACACATAAATTAGAACTAAGCATAGTGAATGGGAAAACATATGATTAAATAAGATAGGATTGACACGAGTTCCATGCCTTGTATTTAATCATGACATTGCAGGATAGAAGGAATTAATTGTACGGTAACTATTCACTGAATAGTTTCTTGGTATTCTAAGCAGTGAATTTGTATTATCCGGATAGTCGCGATATGCTGAGAAGTATCCCTCACGATGCAAAATAAATATGATTAATTTATTAATTAATCATATTTAATGAATTAGACCATTTATATAAATAGTGATAAAATAGTTTTATTATTATTTAATTCTACTGCCGGCTTAATATTGAACCTACGGGGTCACACCATAAAAGAGAATGATTTAATGTTGGAAAAATTAATTAATAATGGCTGGTAATTATTTATTTGTGAAATAAATAATTAATTAGCAAATTTAATAATTGATTAAATGAGATTTAATTAATTATAAATTAATTAAGAAAAGTTCTTAATATTATTAATTAAGAATTTAATTTTTGGAAATTAAATCAAGTCAGAGAATTATTTTTCTAAAGTGTTTAGAAAAAGGATTAATGATTAAAAGGTGTTTTAATTATTAGTTAATTGGTTAATAAGAATAATCAATTAAAGGGTTAATAATAATAATATTTTATGAGAAAATTTTCAGCTGAAGTTTTGCGTATAAATATACTATTATAAACCCTATTTGCCTCAACCCAAATAAAACAATAATTCTAAAGAAGAAAAGAAAGGGAGGCAACTAATTCTCTCAACCTCTTCCTCCCTCCATTATTTTGATCTCTTGGTGGATACCGGTGGAGTGCTTCACAATTGAGGAGCAGCTGCTAGGGATCTTCGTTCATCATTCTTGGATCGCTATTAAAGGTTAGTAATCGATCCCTCGATTAATTCACGATTTGTATGCGATTATATGGATTTTATATCAAGAAAATGTTTTACCATGCTTCTGTGATGTATAAAATCCTACAAGAGAGCTTTGAGGAGCTTGTATACAAAATTTGGAAATTCTGGATCTTCAAAGCCAGGTGGTTGTTGCACATAAACCTCTTCTTTCAGCTCACCATTGAGGAATGCACTCTTCATATCCATTTGATATACCTTGAAATTTGAATGTGCAGCAAATGCCAAAAAATCCTTATTGCTTCAAGTCTTGCAACTGGAGCAAAAGTTTCATCATAATCAATTCCTTCCTCCTGTGAGTAGCCTTTTGCAACCAGCCTTGCTTTGTTTCTGGTAACAATTCCATTTTCAACCATCTTGTTCCTGAACACCCAATTTGTTCCAATTATACTTCTGTTCTTTGATGCAGTGACCAATTTTCAAACTTTGTTTCTTTTAAACTGATTTAGCTCTTCTTGCATTACAGATGTCCAATCAGGATCAATAAGGGCTTCTTCAGTTTTTTTTGCTCAACTTGTGACTGAATATATGCATGAAGGCATTCGTTTACAGTTGCACTTCTAGTCCTCACTCCAGCAATTGGATCACCAATAATTGCTTCTCTAGTGTGAATTCTATCCCACATCCCTGTGTAAGTTTGTTGACTTCTATTTTCTGCTTCTTCTTCATCACTGGCATGACTTCCAAATTTTTCTCCTCTTTCTCCCCCTGAGTGTGTGCTATCAAATTCAGGTGTCTGAGATGAGCTTCTATTCTCATGATTCACTTGCTCAGTAGACTCTTATTCAATCCTGTGATTTATGCTGATTTCAGCTTCATCATCAGAATCACTATCAATGTTGAGATTTTCAAATATAAGGGTTTTAGCTTCATCTTCATCAAGGCATTTCAAGCTTGGACACTTAGCATCATCAAAAGTAACATCTTTGTGCTCCATAATTTTCTTATGTTCAATCACATAGACTTTATATGCAGTTGTTTCCAATGAATATCCCAGAAAAATTGGCTCCAAAACTTTAGAGTCAAATTTTCCCACATATTCAGAGTTGTCCTTCAACACATAGCACTTGCTTCCAAACACATGAAGATATTTCACAGTAGGCTTTCTTTTAGACAAGATTGAGTAAGGTGACTTACCAAGAATTTTCTTAATGAGATATCTATTTTGAGTATAGCATGCACTGTTCACAGCTTCTTCCCAAAAACTAGTTGGCAGTTTTGCATCATGCAGCATTGTTCTAGCAGCCTCTACTAGTGTTCTATTCTTTCTCTCAACTACCCCATTGTGCTAAGGTGTTCTAGCAGCTGAGAATTCTTGATGAATGCCCTTGTTTTTGCAGAATTCGGTTAAGGTTTCATTCATGAATTATGTTCCATTTTCACTCCTCAACCTTTTCACACAGTTCTGATCTTCAACCTACTTCTCAATCTTCTTGATGTGTTCAATTATGATGTGTGGAGTTTCATCTTTAGAGTGCATAAATTCTACCCATGTATATCTTGAGTAGTCATCCACCATTACAAGTGCATATCTTTTTCTTGAAATTGATTGGACATTAACTGGTCTGAATAAGTCCATAAGAATAATTGAAAAGTTGCACTTATAGAATTCACAGTTTTACTCTTGTGACTTAATCTTTTCATTTTCCCTTTTTGACAAGCATCACAGACTTCATCTTGAGTAAACTCTATATTAGGCATGTCTCTCACTAACTCCATTTTGACCAGAGTTTTGATTGCCTTGAAATTCAAGTGAGACAACTTCTTATTCCATAGCTTGCTTTGATCTACATATGCCTTCGTGTAGAAGCAACATATTCCTTCCTTATTTGCTAAGTACAGGTCTGCAACAAATAAGCTTCCTTTACTTGCTCCTTTCAGAGAAACTTAACCAGTTTTCTTGTTGATAAAAGTGCATTCTTCTTTGTTGAATAAAAACTTAAAACCTTTATCTGGAAATTGGCTAACACTGAGAAGATTCACTTTAAGACCAGCTACCAATGCTACATCATCAATGATAATATTTCCAGAAATCAAATTGCCATATACAATTGTGAAACCTTTATTGTTGTCTCCAAAAGTTATTAATGGGCCAGCCTTTTCCTCAAACTATTATAGCAGGGCCATATCACATGTCATATGTCTTGAGCATCTTGTCTATGCTCCATATGACTTTCTTATTTTTTCCCTGCACATAATGAGTTTAAGTGTGATTAGCAACCCAAACAGTGTTGGGTACTTTCTTCTTGTTAACAGAGTGAGCAGAATCAGAATGAGTTGTTTCAGATAAAATAGAATTCATTGACTGTTGTGCATTTTCTTTTTTGATGTAGACCCAATTTTTAATTCTTTGAGGTCTACTCTCAGCATGTGGCAACTTTTCATCACTTTTAAGTTGCAAGGGATGCAATCAAACTTGTCACAGAATGAGTAGGGATCATTTACATCTACTTCATTGTACTTGCATGCTCCATCTACTGGCTTACTAATACCCTTTTTACAAAGGTGAGTTAGATGATTCAAAGAGCCACATTTCTGACATTGTTTTATTGGAGCATCAGCAACATAAGTAAAATTGTTGCTTTTGTTAATCCCAATCTTTCCATTTTTATTCTTCTTTTTCTTTCTTGCATCTTCAGTTTTCATTTCCTTGACTGGTGTCTTGGAATCTTGGTTGGCCATGGGCTTCTTTTTAGTTTTGGAAGATGGAGTTGTTTCTGTATTTTTCTTCTCATTGTCTTCATCAGCAATTTCTTGCTTTATGATCAACTCTTCTTCATTGAAGTCTACTTCACATGCTTTGAACATAGGTGAACCAACCTTTTTCAGCATAGCTAGAACATCTTCATTTTCTGTTGCTTTTCCTTTACCACATATATCTTTCTTCTTGTTATTCAAAGCATCATAATCAAGACCAATAGCTATGATAGCACATGGCTTGTTCTTCTCATGGTATTGTCCAACCAACTCAGATGTATTCCTGAAAGATTTCAGTTTAACTTCATTCTTTTCAATCTTCTCTCTTAACACAGCTTCAATCTCATTGGCACACTTCAACTTGTTTTTCAAGTACTTATTTTCTTGCTTGACTGACTCAAGCTTCACAAGCAGTAGATCCATCTTTTACTTTTCACTCTCAAGCTTCTCATTAGCCTTTATTAGTCTTCTAACTTCCTCAGCAGCTGCTACTAGGCTAGTGTGTATATGAAACATCTCCACACTCATCTTTTCCACAGTCTCCTTATATTGACTATCATTTAAATCAATAGTGGTTGGAGTTGGTACCTTGGGTTTTGAAGTGGATGCTTCTCCATGCTCAAAAGCCATAAGTGCATAGTTTCCAACTTCTTCATCCTCATCATCAACATCAGTGTAATCCCAACTCTTTCCTTCTACAATATAAGTTTTTCCAGACTACTTCTTGAAGAGAGCTTCATACTTTGCTACAAGTTCAAGATATGCCTTGTCTTTCTTCACCTTTTTAGGCTTTCTGCATTTAGTAGCAAAATGAACCAACTCATCACAGTTGAAGCACCTTAACTTTGATCTATCCACAGTCCTGTTTTGTAGAGACCTTTGCTAACTGAATTGTACTGAGCTTTTGGTTTCCAATTGTTACTGTTTAAAGATTGTCCCTTGCCTTTGAAAAACCTTAGCTTCTTAACTCTAATATTTGCAAATTTTCTATCCAAGTAAGCCATGGACTGATCCATCTCATCTAGTTCATCCAAGGTATAATATTCATCTTCCTTCAGTTCCAATACAACTTGCTTATGAGGTCCTTTGTTCTTTTGTTCCATAGCTTGATTAACTGAAACTTGATCATCTTGCTCATCTTCACTTTCTTCTCTGTCATTAACAATCAAAGCACTTGAACTGTCAACAACATGACCATGGTCTGCTTTTAATGACTTCCTTTGCATCATTTCAAGTTTATAACTTTTCAAGATTCCATGTAGAACTTCTAAAGTTATTCTGCTTAAATCTCTTCCTTCTCTAATGGCTGAAATTTTCTGTTCAAGATGGTCAGGAAGAGCTATCAAGAACTTTAAGTTAACCTCCTCAGCTTCATAATATTTATCATGTAGCTGCAAGTCATTTATTAATTTATTGAACCCTTCAAAAACTTCAGTGATTCCTTCTTTTGGTTTAGCCATAAACCCCTCATACTGAGAAACCAGAATCATCATTTGACTTGATCTAATTTTCTCTGTTCCTTCACATAATATCTCTAGTTGACAATGTTGTTGTACATTACATTGTCAAGCGACTCTATTCAGATCAGCTACAAGCCACTATCCAGAGGAACTTTTTCTTTTTCAGTTTCGTTATATTCTAAAGGATCTTTAGGATTATAATGTGTTGGAATAACCATGTCTCTATCTGTAGATTCCTCAACTCTTACCATGGGAGTGAAAGACCCATTTTTTAGGATCTGATTGTATAGTGGATTGGCCATTTTGATAAACAGCAGCATTTTCTTCTTTCATAATGTATAGTTAGATCTATCAAAGGTGGGGATCTTGATACTGCTTAGCTTCTGTGTATTCATTCTACCAAGATCTTTAATCTGTTTGCTTTCAGATTTTGCTCTTTAATATATCTCTATAAATAATAATTTAATATTTGTTGTTGGAGGGATTTGAACCTGTGAGTTTTAGTATTGCGTCGTTTTAATATTTAGATTTAACGATTCTGATAATTTGATTAAAAAAATCGATGGTCATGAGATCCGATAACCACAATAGAGGTTGAACCAAATTATACCTCATTACGGTTATTAGAGTTTAGTATAGATTTGATAAAATCCATTACATATATGAGTAGTGCTAGATTAGGTACCAAAATTTGGTCTCAAATTACGTGGCATTGGTGACTTGATAATTTGGGATAATGTGATTGAGGGAATTTATGTGATTGTAGGGCCGGGGTACACTATTACTAATTAAGTTATAACAATTCAAACTATGATAAGTGGTATTGGGGAATCATTTTGGGTACCAATTTGGTACATCTAGTATTATCCTATATATAATATGGCTTAAGATGAATTTTATTTTTGAAGAATCGAATTTGAGACCTCAAAGGTTAATATAAGTTATTTATGTTCACATCTTCCACCACTACACCACATATGAATTGTGTTATTATTTTAAAACTCCTTATCAATATCCACAAAAACATGATCTTTTTATTTTTTGATATTATTTTAAAATTACTTTATTTTAGTATTAGTGGAGCAATGCGAATCTTGACTTGATTAAATAGGGCTCGATTGGGTTCAAACTCGTTATCGAGTTCGATCACAAATTCAGACTTGATAAAACTCGAGTCGAGCTAAATTTTTTTGAACTCGACTTGGCGCGAACTCGTTTTTTTAAACAAAGAATGAAAACAAATAAATTTATGTGTATTTTAATTGGGTGTAGACCTGAAAATTAGAATAACCGGGTCGATTTCAGATCAGATTATTTTCGGATTATAATATATCTGGACACCATTCAGATCAGATTGGATGTGATTTATTTTGCGTCAAATTCTGATGAAAAATAAATAAAATTTGGATTAAGATCGGAAAAAATTTGATTCTGGTTAAATTCGCATCGATTGAGATCAAAATTTATTCTTTTTTTTCAATTTGTGGGACTTAAAAATATCTTTTTATTAAGTATAGTATTTTTAATATAATATTATGTACTTTTACCAAATAATTATGATTAAATAATTATTTTATCATAAATATAAAATTTTTAAGTATGAATTTGATTCTTCAGGTCACATCCTTAGTAATTCTAAAATAGAAAATAACATTTACGATTTTTAATATTTATTAGTTTATTTTAAATTTAGTCTCTACTCGGTATCTACAACTAATAAAGACATTATTGGAGGTTTTCAGGAAAGAAATTTGTTAGGTCTCAATATGTTTGTAGAAGGGGGGTTGAATACAAACAATACCGTTTAATCGAATAAAATGCGGAATAAAAAAGTGAAACAAAATTCAAGTTAAATAAAACTATTATTAAACTTGAAAGGTGTTACGACAACGGTATCGTTTACAAGGGATTAATCTCAAATAAATTATTCCAAATCTAGAACAAATTCGACATGAACTTTTTCTATTTTTGTAATAAAAAGGATCAATGCTAAATGTAATTTGAGATTAAGTTCTAGGGATTTTGATCCGCTAGATAGTTACACAAGAACAAGAAAAGGATTTCTAGTGGATTAGATTTAACAATAAATACTAGAAATTAAGGATCTGAGAATTTACAATAAGTTCTCTGCAGTTTTCTTTTGTTCAGTGTTCTTCTGTGTTTGATATTCAATGCACTGCTTCTCTTTAAAATCAGCTTCAGTTCTTTTATATTAAATCAATCCTTGATTTAACTGACAAGACAATCCTTTCTGCTTAGCATGACAATCCTTTTAACTGGTAGGACTTTCGGCAAGACAATCTAAATGAACTAGCATTGGTTTCGGTATGACTATTGATTGTCATACCGATTATCTTGCTAATACAAAAGATAGTCTTGCTGGATTAAAATAGATTTTAATCAAATAATAATTCTGAATTAATTAATCAATTAATTCAATTAATCAATAAATTAATCTTTGCAGATTTAATTTATTCTCTTAATTAAATTATATGACATAATTAATTAATAGAGAATTAATACTAATCTTGAGCAGCAACCATTCTTCTGAAAATCTTCTGAAAATCACTGTCAATTATGAATCAATTCCACCACTTCAATGTTGACACTCGATGTACTGTCTGGTTCATGAGGCTTGATCAATTTCTTGAGCTTCTTCCAGTGAATTAAGTTCTCAAGTCTGTAGACGAACAATGTTACTTAATCCTTTGACATATGTTACTTTGAGAGATCTCTCTGACGATAGAACCACTATTTACTTGTTACATCCTTATTTGAGTTGAGTTAAATCCTCGAATAAACAAATAGGCTATGACATATGTCTTTGTTGTTATAATCTTTAAGATTATTGCTGGAAATTAATTAAAGGACGCAATATTATTGCGGTAGTAGTTGGCCATCCATAATTAAATCTGACATCTGACATTTCATTTTTGTTGGGTAATGTATACAACATGGGGGTGAATGTATTTTAAAAAATTTTAATGGCTTTTTGAACTTGTAAGAATGGTGAACAAAGTAATATGTAATGTAGAGATAATATGATTTAACATAATAATTAAAACATGCACATGAATGCACTTATCTTTCAAAACTCACTTAATTTTATATTAAAATCTAGCTAGTCTTTTGTTACAAATTTCTAGGTTCTTAGTATGTTAAGAACTCAGCTTCTCTCTTGAGAGTTACAAGATTTTTTTGGATCTTTTTTTGTTACATCTTAAAATAAAGCATCTAGTGTTTATATTATAGATTAGTACCTTTGCAAGATTTTTCTATTTTTGTCATGCTAGATGAATTTAAATTTTTATAATATTGTTTTAATGGACTGAAATCGATATATCTTAACATCCGTATGGTTGGATAGTCAATTTTTTTTTTAAAGAAATCATCTTGTTAACCTCATTTCAGGGAGTAGTACCTTTGCTAAAATTTTCTAATCATATTATGCTAGATGAATTTCAAAAAAAAATTAATTATTTTGTACTGCTGAAATCGATATATCTTAACATCCGTACGGTTGGATCAACGAAAAGATCATTTAAATGTTATCTCGTTAATCGGGAATGAACATCGTTTCAGGGAATGGTACTTTTAATAGATTTTAGACTATTCTTATCATGCAAAATATGTTTGATCTTTTTTACTAATTTTACACATGAATAAAATTGATTTATTTTAACAACCATGTGGTTGGATTTTTATTGTCGTAAAAATATTTAAAAAACATTTGGTTAATCGGGAAGGAACCTCGTAGTCTTACGAAATATTTCTATTCCTCGTAGATGAATTTAAAAAATTTTGTTAATTTTTTAATATGATTAAAATCGATATATGTTAACATCTATAAGGTTGGATCTTCGAAATAATTATTAAAAAATTATCTCAACATACTTTTACTAGATTTTTCTATTCATGCACTAATCACCAAAAAGTTTTTTGAAATAATAACAAAATAGTAAAGGACTATTATAATCTTAAAACAACAAAAGAAATTATTTTTTGTCTGAATTTCATGGAATATCACTCAAATAGATTAATTTTTACATTAATATGGTTCGATCATTAATATGGTTAAATTTACATCCAAAATTTTGGCAAAAAGTTGAATTTCCCCCTAAAAGGAACTTACAACAAATTCTAATTTCCATCGTAAAGTCGGTTCAGTGATCTTTTCCAGCACAAATATTTCGCCATAAATTTAGAAAAAATGTTTTCTTCATTTAATTTCAAGTAAAAAATTTAATAAAAGTAGTTAACTTACGACGGATTTGTAAAACCGTCGCAAGTTGAAATGTTTTCATTTTTACATTAATTATGTCGCGCAAAAAATTATTATTAAAATACTAAGCTTGTGACGGTTTTGAATACCGTCATAAATACTAATCTTGCAAATCAAGTGGAACATGTATGATCTGCAATGTAAGGATGTATGTGTCGTAAACTAAACATGTTTCGTAGAATAATACGTTTTACAATTTTCTGCTCGTACGTGTTTTGCATAATTTTCATTAAAATGGTGATTTTTTAAGCAAGATAATTCATAAAATAATATATTTTACAATATCTTACTTGATATTTTAGTTACAGAACTTATGTGGACCGAATGACTCTACAAAAAATGAGGACTCTATAGAATTTAACTTTATATATAAATTTCTTATATACATATATATATACATATATATATTTATTTATTTTCTATTTTGTTGGTAAAAATGATGTATTAACATTAAAATAGTCACATCACACATTTTTAAACCAAGATTTGAATCAACATTTATGAGACTTAAAAATAGATTCTTAAAATTCATGTGAATCAAGATTTGGTTCATTATGTATGATCACTCACGCATGATATATTCACACTTTGATTCTTGTTCAAATCTTGGATTGGTTAGGTCGGTTAAGTGATTGGACGGTCCGAAAAATGAAGTGGTGTTATGAACACAGTCATTGACCACTGTTCGAACCCCTCCTCCGTCGTTAGGTTGTATGGGGCTTAAATTCTTCTCATTAAGTTATAATTTTAAGTATTTTATAAAAAAAACATAAATATTTACGCACTTTAAATATATTTTATTTTTTTGAAAATTTAAATTTATTTAGAGATAGTTAATTTAATTTGTATCGTGCAATAGTAATATATTGCTAAACGTTTTTTTACTATCCATTATATTTGCGAAAAGTCGGATATTCAATATCAAAAAAAATCTTTTTCACTGAATATTGAGTTAATTATGTAATATATTAAAATCGTGTGTGTTGTTCTCGATAGGGTATAGCATTTGATGCATATTTTTCTTATTTTCTTTGTCAAAACTTGTACTGAATTGCTAGAAATAGTTGTGTATTTTACAAATAATTAAAATTTAACTGTGTTATAGAGCATGGTTGGATATATTAAGTGGTTAAGAGTTTATCATCTATCGTGTCATGTACTAGATTCGATCATCACTCACTCGGAAAATTTTTAAAAATATATACTCATTTGTAAGGCTATAAGTCCACATATTTGTCAAAACAAAAAAGAAAATTTTAACTTTTTTACACGTCTGTTGAGATGAAATATATATGAAGTTGTGAAACGCATGTTAGCAATTAATCTAATTCTCAAAAATGGTCAAATTTAATGGAAAGAAATAGGGTTGGCTACGTATTTTTCTAGGAAAAGCTTAGTATATATATTCATGAACCCGGAACATTATTTATAATTATAAAAAGAATTTTTCGTGAAGTTTAAATATTTTCTCATTTTTCAGGAGTTTTTTGTCCTTAGACTTGTCGTATATGAATTTTATATATATTTCATATCATAAATTATTGATTTTTGTTGATAGTAATAATATCCTTATAATATATATAGTACTTATTTCATGTATATAATTGAATAAGCTCCGCACTTCAAAGTCTCTGCTGCAAGATTTATTTGTTGCTTACATAAGTTCAATTTGTTTATTTACCTCTTCATGTAGTCTTGCTTCAAAATGAATAAGTGTTGTTCTACAGCCTCAAAATATTTGGAACAACTTGTAGAGGCCACTAAATCGATATCTTCAGAAGGCGCAATGACTTCAGTTGTGCAGCGATACGAAGAACAAAGCTGTCAGCATTTCTCATTGCGGTAACTGTCTCCTTTGTTCATACTGTGCAATTTCATTAGCATATATTTTATTTTATGCATATTATGCAGATGTCTTGAAAATTTTATGTTTTTTCGATGTTTTGAATCTTGACACAATAATATCGTTCTCTTACCATTTAATATATTGTGTCTGGCCAGGGGATTTGTGGCTGACATGAGGGTTAAAAATCCAAAGGTGTGCAACCCCTTTGATGGTTCTAATAATGCTGAACAAAATTCCCCGCAGATCTGTATTCCTTTGGCAGGAAAAGATTCTTCAATTAAGCACAGAGCAGCAGGAGGTATATGTGCTTCTTTTTGTATATATATGAACTTCTTGTCCGAGAATATCCGGGGTTTTGGACTTGTCCTAACATAGTACCATCGTAACTCAACCCTCACACCCTCTTATATTTTGTTTAATTTAAATATATTGTTATTCGTAGCGGTCTTGGGTTCGAGCCCGGCCACGCTCTTATATTTTGTTTAATTTAAATATTGGTATAGATATAAAGAAAGGCCTAGATGCGTGGCAATCCATAGAGGGAGATAGAGCTCCGTAGAGAATCATTATTAAAATCACTCTTTCCAAAATTATTCAACTGTGGAATCAATTTTAAAATCAATTTATTTTTTCAAATTTTAATTGTTAAACGTTTTATTATATATTTAAATATACATTATTATTCTACATTAGTAACGAATTTTATGAAATTTCATAATAGAATTAAGTGCACTATACAATTCTTTGGAGAAGAGGGTTTACTCTCGAAGAAAAGCCTAGATAGTATTATGTTCTTTTTTCTCATTTTCGGTTTCTTTTCCTTCTAAAATTTTTTATATAGGACCCTACATGGCAGGAGACTCAAATAAAGTTCATACAGAAGTGATGAGGACAGAGTAATCGAATTAACCCCTTCACGGGAAGAATTAGACAAGGGTAAAAGTGTCATCATTGAAGTTCAAGATGATGGTTAGACTTCTCATTTTCTTTCTCTAACAATTCTTTTATCTAAATGGTTTCTAGTTAAAAGTCTACTTACTACATAAGAACCCTACCCTGCAGGAGAATCTAATAAAGCTAGTATTGAAGTCATCATCTTGGATGACAGTGTTGATGACGGAGTTATCGAATTAACCCCTTCACTGGAACAGCTGACAACTAATACTTTTCGACAAGCAGAAAAACAGCCTTGTTTAGACAAGGGTAAAACTATCATCATTGACATTGAAGATGATGGTTACACTTCCAATTTTTTTTCTCTAATAATATTCTTTATCTAAATATGGTTTGTAGTTCAAAGTCTCCTTACTTTTTGCAGGTGAAGAATTTGACAGACAACCTAAGGAGATCAGAAAAGCAATTGGTCAGACTTCTGGTATTGTTAAGCCTTCACGAAAATTAAAGAGAGGCCGTCTCTATGGCCAAGCTCTCCTTGATGATCTTAATGCTAGAATCGCAAGTACAGCAAACACCCTGCAGAATCAGCAGCAGCAGAGGGGAAATATCTCTAGTAGCAGTAATTTGGTATGAGCCTTTAATTATTATTTTTGTAGATTACAGAGTTCTTTTTATGGTTTTTTATTTTGTTATGCCACTATGTTACTTATTTGATATTCTCCAATCTTGTCTTTACATCTTACTGTCACAACAATAATTGGATAGCTAGTGACAACAATATTAATTTATTGCTCTATATTGTTTAAGGATCTTCTATCTCTCAGCCTCTGCATCCCTGGAACAGAAGGGAATCAGAATGTGCAAAATGGTGCTATATCTGTTGAGAGTAACAGAAAGAGGAAACGCAGTGTTGATGCATTGGATAACAAAATAAGCTTTTCATCACTGAAATCCCTGAGGCAGAAGGAAATGAGCTAGTTCCTTAAGAAGCCCTTTACTTTATGTAAAATCGTAGATTTAGAATCAGCACACACTGATATTGGTAGCACCAGAGAAATGACAACTGCCTATGCTAAGCATGGAAAAACTGCCTCTCGACGGAAAGCTACGAAGTTGGATGATTTGGAAACATAAAATTTCTAAACTTTCACTTGATATTGACATTACTCTATATAAATAACTTGGTACACCAAATGCAGGTTCAATCCCTAGAAAGTATACAAAAGCTGCTGGTGAGTCATCCCGCTCTCAGGAAGACCACCACAAAGGACCAGGTAGTCATATCAATGAAGTGTGTATTCTGAGGCGAAACCCTGCGGATTTCAGTGATGCTGGTCCTGAAAACATCTACATAAGATGTGAAAACATGTAGATAGATATCAGCATTAGCCGTTCTAGAGCACAGCTGTAACTGCAAAAAATGATCAGGTGCTACCGTGCTAGTTAATTAGCTACATGAAGATCACAGTTCTTTCCATCTCTTTTTATTTTTACTGATTTACATTTAATGCAACATTTTGGATTGAACATGGTTTTCTTCTTATATCATAGATTATACTATCAGAAATGCTTCATCATTATTTTACATATACTTGTGGACATGTATATACTTGTGGACATGTTTGCAAATCTTTAGGGCAGATTTACGAGTAAAATTTTGTATACATACGAAGACTGTGGTCAAATGGCCCAAAGAATTAGCAGATGCAATGCAACTTAAAAAGTTTTATTTTTTTCTGGTTGATGAGCATAGGTTTGATTGAGTTGTTGTAAAGAAATGTCTTCGTTTTTGTTAAATGTTAAATGGATTTTTTTTTAAGATTTTACCCCTTGCTCAGTAATTTTAAAAAGGATGGAAAAAGTAAAAGTTAAAGAAAATAGTTTCACTTTCATTCTTAATAGTCCCTGTTTTTAAATGGACGAAATCAAGTGATCATGAATGTAAATTTTACATAATTTACCTCTAAAACTTTCAACCCATTTTTTGAATAAAAATTCGGGAGCAAGGCCTTAAACTTTTTGCGGGGATATAAATATTTTAAAAAAATCCTTTGAATGTAAAAAACCATGTTGTATCAAAAACTCTTACTCCTTAATTACTCGTCTTTCAAGATATAATAAATATTCCAAAAACAAGTATTGTAATAGTAATTTGTTAACTCGGACTAGTAATTAACCGAGTGCATTGGACGGATGGATAAGAGAACCGAGCTTGTCTCGGGTAATTAGAATTCAAAAGTCAATTGACGGAGTACTCAAGTACTTTGATATCAAAATGAGTATTCAAAGAATCGAAAAAGTCAGTGTGTTATTTAAATTTTGAAGATGCAACCGATTAAAAGTGATCTTGAAATTTTATAATTTTGGTAAGAATCGTATCACATATAAACATCCAAATGCACGATGTGATACAATATATAACATTTAATTTATGTCATTTTCATTTGTTTTAAATATTTAATTTACTAAAAATCAATAATTTTGATAACTAGAATCTGAATCATAAAACAAGATATTTTGATCAATTTATAAGGAACTTTCTTTACCATTCAAAATTGTCGTCCCAAGTGAATTGAGTTTTTCTATTATCAAACACAATTCAAATTTTTTTAATATCGATGTGAGACAAACCTCATAAACTTGCCAAACACAATTAACGATTTGAAAGTGAATGAAGATCGACTTTTTCAATATATACTATTTTGAATCGAACTGAGTTGCGTTTAAATTTCTTAGGAAAAATATACAAATCTTTTTATTTTTGAAATTGTTTCAAACTTTTTGTAAACAAAAATTGCTTCGACCTTATAGAGATTAAGTCAAAATTGCCAAATATTAAAAATCATTGGTTAGTCATTAATTTAAGACAAGATAGTGGATGATATGCACATAGTTTACATTTCAACTTTCGTATTTCATATTTTTATCATACAAATTCATGAATTCATGTATCTAGTATTACTTCTCGAATAGAGTTCGATCTGACCAAGTTTTTAGTCGAGTGTGATTCAATATTGAGTAAAATTCGAATGGAACTAAGATAGCTTAACTTCCTCGATAGTGATGGGCCTAATTATGTTGTTCAAAATTAAATAATTTTGGGATGGTTACTTACAATTTGGGCAGAACTAATCAGTAATCTCATAAGTAGCTTAAATGATTGTTTTATATATGTGACAATCTAGAATTCGAGGTCAAGATTGAGAAGTCATGACACTACTTATAAATCAAACTCTGCATAGTAAATGATATAATAATAACTCATAGCGCTTCAAATATTTAGTACAACATAAGTTATGAAATAAATTACAACTATCAACCAAAAATATAAATTTATTAAAATTATTTTAAATTATAAAATTAGAACTTCGATTTGGAGCTGTCAGATAACATAGATGTATCTGAAATTAAAAGATTAAACAACCAAAAGTCTAACAATCACTCTTCTCATAAGACTTTTACCTGAGTTAGTTTACAAAATCTAATGGTACACGGGATCGTTATAGACACTCTCACAAGCTGTGCGTCTAAATCTCTCCATCTTTTTAGGGTAATGATTTCTAGAACGAATGATTATTTTGTTTCAAAAACGTTTCTTATCGAAAAGATTTTGTTATAAACAATTCTATTTCGCAACCGCCTTTTAAAATCAAACTCTCTTGTTTCATTTGTATAGTGCTTAATGCTCAAAGATAATTTTGTAAACCAATATATTTGATAATAGTATATAATTTATAAATAAAGATACAAGTAAACAATCCGGATGGACCTCCATCTGGTCCTATCAGGTACCTGAAGTCAACTATATCGGTATTCTTAACTACCGGTCCATCCCCGAATTCTATACTGCACGGGTCCATCTTCATGTGAAAATTTATATTAGAACAGTTCAAAAAAATATTTATTGTAATATTTACCAACCTTAAATCATTAAAACTCTTTGAAATCATTCTTAGTTTAAATTTTAAGGATTCGAGGTATGTAAATAAGGGTTATTAAGAAAATATAAAGCAAAATATGATTCAAGGATAAGCATAGGTATTAACATGTTACGGTGATAGTATCATCATAATCATTTATCACATTTATATTTTTTTACCACTTAAAAGATAGGGTTAGGGGTGTTGACGGATTGATTTGGTCCGGATTCTCATTTTTCCGAACCTATCTTGATGTTTTAATATGATATACACCCACACATACACAAACCCGTAATTTATAATCTTAGCTTATAGGTATATACTAGAATTTTAATATATTATTATATAGTATTCCAGTTTGGTTTAAACGATTTTTTTGTTGGAAAATGTAATAAAATCATTAATGCGTAAACAATTCGGTTATTTAACAATTAAAAATGGTTTTAGCGGTTTCAGTTTTTCTTCGTTCGAATTGTCGTGGTCTGATCCGGATTCACGGTTTGGCGGATTTTTTGAATAATCCTCGATAGGGTAGAGTCACATACGTTAAACTATATTTATATCACATAATCCAACCTTTTCATTTTCTTTCTAAACCAACCATGAGAGAGAGATAGAGAGAGAGGTTGTTCGGTAAAGAAAAGATAAGGCAAAGCTGGGTTAAAAGGGGCGGGGGCAAACTCTCATTTTCCTAAATAAAAAATGATTATTTTCTTATATTTAATTAATGCTAAAAATACCTAAAAAGGAACTATAAATTTATAAAATTGTTCATAAATGTTACAAATTAATAAAAGCTTTATTTTTTAAAATAAAGAATACGAATTAAATTTTTTTCAATAATTTTAAAATTATTTATGAGTGAACGAATTATTTCATACATATTTTACAAGATAATACTCAATAATAGAAATAATGATTACAAAATTATTTTAAAAATATTAAATTACTAAACTAAATTTAACTATAATTTTTACAAAGTTTCTAGGGGTATTTTAAAAATTATAAAAAATTTTGATTTAAATATACTGCAATGATTTTGTAAAAAGTTTGAAGACAAATTTCAGAAAATAAATCATTTAAAATCATATACGGGTTATACTATCAAACATGCACAAGTTAAATATCAATTACTTTTTCAAACATTAAATATCATCATTTATTATATTTTCTATTTATAATTATGCTTATAGATAGCTTTTCGCATTTACTAGTCTTATAAGAAAATCAAATTACTATCATATTTCATATTCACTTTATTTGAGAAATCACATACACACTTATCGGTCACATAATTACGTATGGGTACATTCTTTTTCATCATCATGTTTAACCATTTTTCAAAATTTAACAATATGATGACGAAACATTTATGAACTAACGTTAAAAGTGGTCTAACCATTAAATACATGATCATAAGTGGCTTAGTAAGTTATTTAATTTTTGAAATAAATTATAATAAAAAAAATTATTTCACATAAATTGCATAAAAATAATTAATGCACACTGATTCACGAAAATATGACTCGCCAAAATTTCAGATATTACAATATCACTTGAAAAACGCGAGTTTTTCTTGCGCTGGAGCATAAACACAATTCAAATATGCGTTGTTATAAAAACGTAAGTTAAATTTGCATTTTCAAACACGAAAAACATTTTTTTTTGAATTGTGATAGAAAATGCAAAAAATAAATTGTGTTAAACAGATGCCCATTGAAAAATATTTAGTTTGAAAAAAATTATAACGCACTTAATCAGCAAATTAATCAACAATACTTACGTTTATGTGTGAAAATAAAAAAAATCACAAATTATGATATTTCAAATTATTTTCTTTGAAATTATGATATTAACATTTTGTTTCTCACAAGATTATAAGTAGTGAGTTTCTTATAACCCTACTTAATTTACAAAAAATCATATTAAAGTTCATTGTATAATATGTTTGAATGTCAAAATTAAAATGAAATATAAGTTACAAACTAAATTTAAATATAATATTTCTAAAATAAAATTTAAAAGTCGACTTTAAACTGAAAATTTAAAATATGTAAGTAGTTATTCAAGTTATTTATGTTTCTTAAGATATAACTTAAACCCCGTGCGATTCACGGGTTCTTTAATATTTATATATTTTTATTTACTTTATATAAATTTTACTAAAAATTTGATGTAAATAATTAAATTTTAATAAAATTCATAAGAATATCATTTTAATATGAATGTGTATAATTTCAAGATTGTGTGAAATAGTATAATTGTATATGATTTTGTTGGAGGGACTCGAACTTATTATTGTGTGATTATGCATATTTTAGTACTGAATAATGTTTGTTGTTGATGAGATTCGAACCTTGAAACTTATTTGTATCTCTATAAATAATAATTTAATATTTGTTGTCGGAGGGATTCGAACCTCTGAGTTTTAGTATTGCGTCATTATAATATTTAGATTTAACGATTCTGATAATTTGATTAAAAAAATCGATGGTCGTGAGATAGGATAACCAAAATGGAGGTTGAACCAAATTATACCTCATTACCGTTATTATAGTTTAGTATAGATTTGATAAAATCCATTATATATATGAGTAGTGCTAGAGTAGGTACCAAACTTTGGTCTCAAATGACGTGGCATTGGTGATTGATAATTTGGGATAATGTGATTGGGGGAATTTATGTGAGTGTAGGGCCGGGGTACACTATTACTAATTGAGTTGTAACAAATCAAACCATAATAAGTGGTATTTGGGAATCATTTTGGGTACCAATTTGGTACCTCTAGAATTATCCTATATATACTATGGCTTAACATGAATTTTATTTTTGAAGAATCGAATTTGAGACCTCAAAGGTTAATATAAGTTATTTATGTTCACATCTTCCACGACTACACCACATATGAACTGTGTTATTATTTTAAAACTCCTTATCAACATCCACAAAAACATGGTCTTTTTATTTTTTGATATTATTTTAAAATTACTTTATTCTAGTATTAGTGGATCAATTTGAATCTTGACTTGATTAAATGGGGCTCGATTGGGTTCAAACTCGTTATCGAGTTCGATCACAAATTCGGAGTTGATAAAACTCGAGTCGAGCTGAATTTTTTTGAACTCGACTCGGTGCGAACTCGTTTTTTTTAAAAAGAATGAAATAAAATATATTTATGTGTTTGTTAATTGGGTGTAGACCTCAAAATTTGAATAACCGGGTCGATTTCAGATCAGATTGGATGTGATTTATTTTGATTCTAATTCTGATGAAAAATAAATAAAATTTGGATTAAGATCGGAAAAAATTCGATTCTGGTTAAATTCGCATCGATTCGGATCAAAATTTATTCATTTTTTCAATTTATGGGACTGAAAAATATCTTTTTATTAAATATAGTATTTTTAATATAATATTATGTACTTTTACCAAAAAATTATGATTAAATAATTATTTTATCATAAATGTAAAATTGTGAAGTATGGATTTGATTCTTTAGGTCCCGTCGTTAGTACATTCTAAAATAGAAAAAAACATCTACGATTTTTAATATTTTATTAGTTTATTTTAAATTTGGTCTCTACTTGGTATCTACAACTAATAAAGACATTATTGGAGGTTTTCAGGAAATAAATTTGATAACAAAATATGATGTTATAATCTCTAAGATTGTTGCTGGAAATTAATTAAAGGACGCAATATTATTGCGGTAGTAGTTGGCCATCAATAATTAAATCTTACATCTGACATTTCATTTTTGTTCGGTAATGTATACAACACGGGGGTGAATGTATTTTAAACAATTTAAATGGCTTTTTGAACTTGTAAGAATGGTGAACAAAGTAATCAGTATTGTAGAGATAATATACTTTAACAGAATAATTAAAACATGCCCATGAATGCACTTATCTTTCAAAAATCACTTAATTTTATATTAAAATCAAGCTGGTGTTTTGTTACAAATTTACAGGTTCTTAGTATGTAAGAACTCAGCTTGAGAGTTACAAGATTTTTTTGGATCTTTTTTTGTTACATCTTAAAATAAAGCATCTAGTGTTTACTTTATAGATTAGTACCTTTGCAAGATTTTTCTATTTTTGTCATGTTAGATGAATTTAAATTTTTATAATATTGTTTTACTGGACTGAAATTGGTATATCTTAACATCTGTATGGTTGGATAGTCAAAATAATATTTTAAAGAAATGATCTTGTTAATCGGGATCGAACCTCATTTCAGGGAGTAGTACCTTCGCTAAAATTTTTGTAATCATATTATGCTAGATGAATTTAAAAAAAAATTAATTATTTTGTATGACTGAAATCGATATATCTTAATATCCGTACGGTTGGATCAACGAAAAGATCATTTAAATATTATCTCGTTAATCGGGAATGAACATCATTTCAGGGAGTGGTACTTTTAATATATTTTATATTATTCTTATCATGCAAAATATGTTTGATCTTTTTTACTAATTTTACACATGATTAAAATCAATTTATTTTAACAACCCTAAGGTTGGATTTTTATTGTCGTAATAATATTTAAAAAAACATTTTGTTAATCGGGAAGGAACATGGAGTAGTACTCTTACGAGATTTTTCTATTCCTCGTAGATGAATTTAAAAAAATTTGTTAATTTTTTAATATGATTAAAATCGATATATCTTAAAATCTGTAATGTTGGATCTTCCAAATAATTATTAAAATATTATCTCAACATATTTTACTAGATTTTTCTATTCATGCACTAATCACCAAAAAGTTTTTAGAAATAATAACAAAATAGAAGAGGACTATTATAATCTTAAAACAGCAAAAAAAATTATTTTTTGTCTGAAAATTCTGGAATATCACTCAAATAGATTAATTTTTACATTAATATGGTTCAATCATTAATAAGATTAAATTTACATCCAAAATTTTGGCAAAAAGTTGAATTTCCCCGTAAAAAGAACTTACGACAAATTCTAATTTCCATCGTAAAGTCGGTTCAGTGATCTTTTCCAGCACAAATATTTCACCATAAATTTAGAAAAAATGTTTTATTCATTTAATTTCAAGTAAAAAATTTAATAATAGTAGTTAACTTACGACGAATGTTTCAAACCGTCGCAAGTTGAAATGTTTTTCATTTTTACTTTAATTATGTC
The DNA here is from genome assembly GCF_009905375.1 of Apium graveolens. Taxonomy (NCBI): domain Eukaryota; kingdom Viridiplantae; phylum Streptophyta; class Magnoliopsida; order Apiales; family Apiaceae; genus Apium; species Apium graveolens. The sequence continues at coordinate 20,214,947 of NC_133653.1, forward strand.
GCACAAAAATTTATTATTAAAATACTAAGCTTGTGACGGTTTCGAATACCGTCATAAATACTAATCTTGGAAATCAAGTAGAACATGTATATTCTGCAATGTAAAGAAGTTTGTGTCTTAAACTAAACATGTTTCATAGAATAATATGTTTTACAATTTTCTGCTGGTAACCTTTACGTGTTTTGCATAATTTTCATTAAAATGGTGATTTTTTAAGCAAGATGATTCATAAAATAATATATTTTGAAATATTTTACTTGTTATTTTAGTTACAGAACTTATGTGGATTGGATGACTCTACAAAAAATGAGGACTCTATAGAACTTAATTCTATATATAAATTTCTTATATACATATATATATATATATTTATTTATTTTCTGTTTTGTTGGTAAAAATTATGTATTTATATTTATATTAAAGTTCTAGAGATAACTGTTAAAAAGTGAACGAGAGAATCATAGATTTAAATTGAGATTCGAAATTTATTTAGCAGATTTTAACATTATAATACTTTAAAATATTCATTAACATTAAAATAGTCACAACACACATTTTTAAACCAAGATTTGAATCAACATTTATGAGATTTAAAAATAGATTCTTAAAATTCATGTAAATCAAAAGTAGAATTAATTTTTTTTTCATGATTTTTTAATTTTTCAAATAAATTGTTGTTTGTATTTAACTTCATAGAAGCATTATAAAAATAAAAAATATTTATACGTTTTTTCCGTTTTAAAATTAATTTCAAAAAAAGATTCTGGTATTTTTAGAGGATTCTTTTAGAGTACTACCCTATATCACAACATAATTTGTTAATTACTTGTAGATTGTTATAAACATTAACAAGCATATAAACATTAATACCAAGTCCGATTTAAATTAATGTGGCATTCGAATAAAAAACTACCCTATATAAGGATATAATTTGTTAATTATTAGTAGATTATTATAAACATTAACAAGCATATAAACATTAATACCAAGTCCGATTTAATTAATGTGGCATTCAAATAAAAAAATATGGATTAAACTAATAATTTTAGCCCATTTGTAAAAACAATTTTTGCCGTAAAAACATTACCGTATTTATTGTCTTTTATATTATTTTTCTACATAATATATCTCGATCGTGTAAGGAAATTATATAGCAAAAAGATGAAAGCGGAAAATACGAGGTGGACCTCGTGTTCTGTGTCGGTGGGCCCCCCTAACTTGGGCATAGAAGCAAAGACTTAAATTAGAATGCATGATGAGTGTCGTATTTTCTTATTCGGAGTGACACTTGATGAGAATGTAGTATAAGTTACATTGTACTTGATCTTTATTTCATTGTATGTTTTGTGTCTCTCACCCTACACTCTTGTTGGTCGTATTAGGTCTTCATTTCACCCCAAAGCCATCTTTATTATTCTTCAATGATCTAGGGTTTCATCTTTAAAAGACCTATAGAGTGATAGAATTTTCATCTGATTTTGCATACAAAAGGTTCATGAATTTCTTCTTTTTCTTCAATATGCGCGTATAATTTCCGTTTTCGATTTGTTGGTTTCCATTTTTTTAAATTTATTTTCAATGATGTACAAAATCAGTGTGTTCACTTTAAGACGATTAAGTGAGTGACCTGTTCGGTCCAATGTATCTGAATTCTCTTAGATTAGATTTTGATTGAAGTTCCTTCTATTTTTGTGTAAATTATAGTGTTAAATTAAATTATTTATCTTACTTAATTTTTAGAAAACTTCCGATTTTGATTTGGTTCATTTGCGACAACCCATGATTTATTAACAATTTGATTCTAGTTCTTACCTTGGGTTGGGTTGATTGGGTTGGTAAGGTGTTTGGACATTTGAAAGATATTTCAGATTTTGATTTGGTTCATTATGTATGATAACTCGCGCATGATATATTCGCACTTTGATTCTTGTTTGGATCTTGGATTTGTTAGGTCGGTTACGTGATTGGACGGTCTGAAAAATGAAGAGGTGTTATGAACACAGTCATTGACCACTGTTCGAACCCCTCCTCCGTCGTTAGGTTGAATATGGCTTAAATTCCTCTCATTAAGTTATAATTTTTATGTATTTTATAAAAAACATATATATTTACGCACTTTCAATATATTTTAATTTTATGAAAATTTAAATTTATTTCGAGATAGTTAATTTGATTTGTATCGTGCAATAGTATTTTTTTAAGATTTTTGGAGATCGTCTTGCTAAACGTTTTTTTATTATCCATTACATTTGTGAAAAGTCGGATATTCAATAACAAAAACAATCTTTTTCCTTGAATATTTAGTTAATTATGTAATATATTAAAATCGTGTGTGTTGTTCTGGATAGGGTATAGGAGTTGATGCATATTTTTCTTATTTTCTTTGTCAAAACTTGTACTGAATTACTAGAAATAGTAGTGTATTTTATAAATAATTAAAATTTAACTGTGTTATAAAGCACGGTTGGATATATTAAGTGGTTAAGAGTTTATCCTCTATCGTCCCATGTACTAGATTCGATCATCGCTCACTCGGAGAATTTTTTAGAACATATACTTATTTGTAAGGCTATAAGTCCACATATTTGTCAAAACAAAAAAGAAAATTTTAACTTTTTTATACGTGTGTTGAGATGAAATATATATGAAGTTGTGAAACGCATGTTAGCAATTAATCAAATTCTCACAAATGGTCAATTGTAATGGAAAGAAATAGGGTTGGCTATGTATGTTTTTAGGAAAAGTTTACTATATATATTGAGGAACCCAAAACATTATTTATAATTATAAAAAGAATTTTTCCTGAAGTTTAAATATTTTCTCATTTTTCGGGAGCTTTTTGTCCTTACACTTGTCGTATATGAATTTTATATTTATTTCAAATCATAAATTATTGATTTTTATTGATAGTAATAATTTTCTTATAATATATACCCTACTTATTTCATGTATATAATTGAATAAGCTCCTCACTTCAGAGTCCCTGCAAGATTTATTTGTTGCTTACATAAGTTTAATTTGTTTATTTATAACCTCTTCATGTAGTCTTGCTTCAAAATGAATAAGTGTTGTTCTACAGCCTCAAAATCTTTGGAACAACTTGTAGAGGCCACTAAATCGATATCTTCAGAGGGCGCAATGACTTCAGTTGTGCAGCGACAGGAAGAACAAAGCTGTCAGCATTTTTCATTGCGGTAATTGTCTCCTTTGTTCATACTATGCAATTTCATTAGCATGTATTTTATTTTATGCATATTATGCAGATGTCTTGAAAATTTTATGTTTTTTCGATGTTTTGAATATTATTCATGACACAAGAATATCGTTCTCTTACGATTTAATATATTGTGTCTGGCCAGGGGATTTGTGGCTGACATGAGGGTTAAAAATCCAAAGGTGTGCAACCCCTTTGATGGTTCTAATAATTCAGTACAAGTTTGGCAGGAAAAGATTCTTCAATTAAGCACAGAGCAGCAGGAGGTATATGGGCATCTTATTGTATATATATGAACTTCTTGTCCTAGAATATCCGGCCTTTTGGGCTTGTCCTAACATAGTACCATCGTAATTCAACCCTCCCACCCTCTTATATTTTGTTTAATTTAAATATATTGTTATTCGTAGCCGTCTTGGGTTCGAGCCCGACCACACTCTTATATTTTGTTTAATTTAAATATTGGTATAAATATAAAGAAAGGCCTAGATGCGTGGCAATCCCTAGAGGGAGATAGAGCTCCGTAGAGAATCATTATTAAAATCACTCTTTCCAAAATTATTCAACTGTGGAGTCAAATTTAAAATCAATTTATTTTTTCAAATTTTAATTGTTAAACGTTTTATTATATATTTAAATATACATTATTATTCTACATTAGTAACGAATTTTATGAAATTTCATAATTGAATTAAGTGCTCTATACAATTCCTTGGAGAAGAGGGTTTACTCTCCAAGAAAATCCTAGATAGATATATAGGTCTATTTATACTTGTGCCTGGAAACTTTGACTACTTAGCACTTATATCATTTTCAGTATTATGTTCTTTTTTCTCATTTTCGGTTTCTTTTCCTTCTAAAATTTTTTATATAGGACCCTACGTCGCAGGAGACTCAAATAAAGTTCGTACAGAAGTCATCATCTTGAATGACAGTGATGAGGACAGAGTGATCGAATTAACCCCTTCACCAGAAGAATTAGACAAGGGTAAAAGTGTCATCATTGAAGTTGAAGATGATGGTTAGACTTCTCATTTTCTTTCTCTAACAATATTTTTATCTAAATGGTTTCTAGTTAAAAGTCTACTTACTACCTAAGAACCCTACCCTGCAGGAGAATCTAATAAAGCTAGTATTGAAGTCATCATCTTGGATGACAGTGATGATGACGGAGTGATCGAATTAACCCCTTCACTGGAACAGCTGACAACTAATACTTTTCGACAAGCAGAAAAACAGCATTGTTTAGACAAGGGTAAAACTATCATCATTGACATTGAAGATGATGGTTAGACTTCCAATTTTCTTTCCCTAATAATATTCTTTATCTAAATATGGTTTGTAGTTCAAAGTCTCCTTACTTTTTGCAGGTGAAGAATTCGACAGACAACCTAAGGAGATCAGAAAAGCAATTGGTCAGACTTCTGGTATTGTTAAGCCTTCACGAAAATTAAAGAGAGGCCGTCCCTATGGCCAAGCTCTCCTTGATGATCTTAATGCTAGAATCGCAATTACAGCAAACACCCTGCAGAATCAGCAGCAGCAGAGGGGAAATATCTCTAGTAGCTGTAATTTGGTATGAGCCATTAATAATTATTTTTATAGACTACAGAGTTCATTTTATGATTGTTTATTTTGTTATGCCACTATGTTACTTATTTGATATTCTCCAATCTTGTCTTTACATCTTACTGTCACAACAATAATTGGATAGCTAGTGACAACAATATTAATTTATTGCTCTATATTGTTTTAGGATCTTTCTCTCAGCCTCTGCATCCCTGGAACAGAAGGGAATCAGAAGGTGCAAGATGATGCTATATCTGTTGAGAGTAACAGAAAGAGGAAACGCATTGTTGATGCATTGGATAATAAAATAAGCTTTCCATCACTGAAATCCCTGAGGCAGAAGGACATGAGCAAGTTCCTTAAGAAGCCCTTTACTTTATGTAAAATCATAGATTTAGAATCAGAACACACTGATGGTAGCACCAGAGAAATGACAACTGCTTATGCTAAGCATGGAAAAACTGCCTCTCGACGCAAAGGTACGAAGTTGGACTGATTTGGAAACATAAAATTTTTAAACTTTCACTTGATATTGCAAATCTTTACTTGGATAGATTTACGAGTAAAATTTTGTACTTATACGAAGAGTGTGGTCAAATGGCCCAAAGAATTAGCAGATGCAATGCAACTTAAAAAGTTTTATATTTTTCGGGTTGATGAGCATAGTTTTGATTGAGTTGTTGTAAAGAAATGTCTTCGTTTTTGTTAAATGGATTTTTTTAAAGATTTTACCCCTTGCTCAGTAATTTTAAAAAGGATGGAAAAAAGTAAAAGTTAAAGAAAATAGTTTCACTTTCATTCTTAATCGTCCGTGTTTTTAAATGGGGCGAAATCAAGTGGTCCTGAATGTAAATTTTACATAATTTACCTCTAAAACTTTCAACCCATTTTTTGAATAAAAGTACTTTATCTCCTTATCAATTACTCCTTCCCTAGTAAAAATTCTGGAGCAAGGCCTTAAACTTTGTGCGGGGATATAAATATTTTAAAAAAATCCTTTGAATGTAACAAACCATATTGTATCAAAAACTCTTACTCCTTACTCGTCTTTCAAGATATAATAAATATTCCAAAAACCAGTATTGTAATAGTAATTTGTTAACTCGGACTAGTAATTAACCGAGTGCATTGGACCAATGGATAAGAGAACCGAGCTTGTCTCGGGTAATTAGAATTCAGAAGTCAATTGACCGAGTACTCGAGTACTTTGATATCAAAAAACGAGTATTCAAAAAATCGAAAAAGTCAGTGTGTTATTTAAATTTTGAAGATGCCACCGATTAAAAGTGATCTTGAAATTTTATAATCTTGGTAAGAATCGTATTACATATAAACATCCAAATGCACGATTTGATACAATATATAACATTTAATTTATGTCATTTTCATCTGTTTTAAATATTTAATTTACTAAAAATCAATAATTTGGATAACTAGAATCTGAATCATAAAACGAGATATTTTGATCAATTTATAAGGAACTTTCTTTACCATTCAAAATTGTTGTCGTAAGTGAATTGAGTTTTTCTATTATCAAACACTATTCAAACTTTTTTTAATATCGACGTGAGACAAACCTGATAAACTTGCCAAACACAATTAACGATTTGAAAGTGAGTCAAAATCGACTTTTTCAATATATACTATTTTGAATCGAACTGAGTTCCGTTTAAATTTCATAGGAAAATGTACAAATCTTTTCATTTTTTTAAATTATTTCAAACTTATTGTAAACAAAAATTGCTTCGACCTTATAGAGATTAAGTCAAAATTGCCCAATATTAAAAATCATCGGTTAGTCATTAATTTAAGACATGATATGCACATAGTTTACATTTTAACTTTCGTATTTCATATTTTTATCATACAAATTCATGAATTCATGTATCTAATATTACTTCTTGAATAGAGTTCAATCTGACCAAGTGTTGAGTCGAGTGTGATTCAATATTGAGTAAAGTTCGTATCAAACTAATATAGCTTAACTTCCTCGATAGTTATGGGCCTAATTATGTTGTTCAAAATTAAATAAGTCTCGGATGGTTACTTACAATTTGGGCTGAACTGATCAGTATTCTCATAAGTAGCTAAAATGATTGTTTTATATATGTGACAATCTAGAATTCGAGGTCAAGATTGAGAAGTCATGACACTACTTATAAATAAAACTCTGCATAGTAAATGATATAATAATAACTCATAGCGCTTCAAATATTTAGTACATCATAAGTTATGAAATAAATTACAACTATCAACCAAAAATATAGATTTATTAAAAACCTTTTAAATTATAAAATTAGAACTTCGATTTGGAGCTGTCAGGATGTATCTGAAATTAAACGATTAAACAACCAAAAGTTTAACAATCACTCTTCTCATAAGACCTTTTACCTGAGTTGGTTTAGGGAATCTAATGTATACGGGACCGTTATAGACACTCTCACAAGTTGTGCGTCTAAATCTCTCCATCTGTTTAGGGTAATGATTTCTAGAACGAATGGTTATTTTGTTTCAAAAACGTTTCCTATCCAAAAGATTTTGTTATAAATAATTCTATTTCGAATCGTCTTTTGAAATCAAAGTCTCTTGTTTCATTTGTATAGTGCTTAATGCTCAAAGATAACTTTGTAAAACCAAAATATTTGATTATAGTATATAACTTATAAATAAATACAAGTGAACAATCTGGATGGACCTCCATCTGGTCCTATAAGGTACTTGAAGTCAACTATATCGGTATTCTTAACTACCGATCCATCTCCGGATTCTATACCGCACGGGTCCATCTTTATGTGAAAATTTATATTAGAACAGTTCAAAATAATATTTATTTTAATATATTTACCAACCTTAGAAATCATTAAAACTCTTTGAAATCATTCTTAGTTTAAATTTTAAGGATTCCAGGTATCTGAATAAGGGTTATTAAGAAACTATAATGCAAAATATGATTCAAGGATAAGCATAGGTATTAACATGTTACGGTGACAGTATCATCATAATCATTTATCACATTTATATTTTTTAACCACTTAAAAGATAGGGTTAGGGGTGTTCAAGGATTGATTTGGTCCGGATTCTCGTTTTTCCGAACTGAACCAGTAAGAACGGTTTTTTGAAAATCAAAACCAAACCAAGCCAGTTAAACGCACTAAACCTGGACAATTAACTCAGGTTTTAATTTAAAAAGTATCTTGATGTTTTAATATGATATACACCCACACATACACAACCCGTAATTTATAATCTTAGCTTATAGGTATATACTAGAATTTTTATATATTATTATATAGTAGTCCGGTTTGGTTTAAACGATTTTTTTGTTGGAAAATGTAATGAAATCATTAGTGCATAAACAATTCGGTTAACTTAACAATTAAACATGGTTTTAGCGGTTTCAGTTTTTCTTCGTTCAGATTGCTCTCGTCTGATTCGGATTCATGGTTTGGCGGATTTTTTGAATACCCCTGGATATGTAGAGTCACATACCTTAAACTATATTAATGTCACATAATCCAACCTTTTCTTTTTCTTTTCTAAACCAGGCATGAGAGAGAGATAGAGAGAGGTTGTTCGGGAAAGAAAAGATAAGGCAAAGCTGGGTTAAAAGGGGTAGAGTCAATCTCGCATTTTCCTAAATAAAAAATAATTATTTTCTTATATTTAATTCATGCTAAAAATACCTAAAAATGAACTATAAATTTATAAAATTGTTAATAAATGGTACAAATTAATACAAGTTTTATTTTTATAATATAGAATACGAATTAAATTTTTCTCATTAATTTTAAAATTATTTATGAGCGAATGGATTATTTCATACGTATTTTACAAGATAATACTCAATAATAGAAATAATGATTACAAAATTATTTTAAAAATATTAAATTACTAAAATAAATTTAACTATTATTTTTACAAAGTGTCGGGGTATTTTAAAAATTATAAAAAAATTATTGATTTAAATATACTGCAATGATTTTGTAAAAAGTTTGAAGACAAATTTCACAAAATAAATCATTTAAAATCATATACTGATTATACTATCAAACATGCACAAGTTAAATATCAATTACATTTTCAAACATTAAATATCATCATTTATTATATTTTCTATTTATAATTATGCTTATAGATAGTTTTTCACATTTACTAGTCTTATAAGAAAATCAAATTACTATCATATTTCATATTCACTTTATTTGAGAAATCACAAAAACACTTATGGGTCACATAATTACGTATTGTTACATTCTTTTTCATCATCATGTTTAACCATTTTTCAAAATTTAACAATATAATCACGAAACATTTATGACCTGACTAACCATGAAATACATGATCATAAGTGGCTTAGTAAGTTATTTAATTTTTGAAATAAATTATATTAAAAAAAATTATTTCACATGAATTGCATAAAAATAATTAATGCACACTAATTCACGGAAATATAACTCGCCAAACACTACAAGATTTTCAGGCTCCCACAACTGTTTTTCGCGGTCGTATGGTATATAAAATTTATGTTGACTATCGAGGAGCCGTGTGATTGATTTCAGACAACGGTGCCATTAACCGTTACCAGAAAGGATTAACACAATGGTTTCAGCTGGCTTGTTGGAATGTATTTTTTACAACTTTTTGTTATGAACAACCTTTATTGGAAGAAGCTACAGGCAATAGTTTGTCCATAATACATAACGGTTTTAAACAGTCATGCTAGAGTAACAAAAATCAACCATCTATCTTTTTCAAATGACGGTTAATCCGAGATTGTGTTGTTTGAAAGCTTGATTACAACATTTAACTAGAAAAACTGTTATATGAGTTTGTTTTAGACAGCTGTTTGATTACAAATTTGATCATCTTAGTCAACTATTATGAAAATGTTATATTGTTGTCCGAATTAATCTGGTACAATGGTATTTTTTGTTTGAAAACACAATTATCTAATGTTGTGTAAAAGTTTTTATATGAAATTCACCTTTCAAACAAACCCCTAGTAACACTTAAAACAAGATATTCACACAATCAACATCAATCCATTCAAAACAAACCAATCCATTCAACCAAAAGAAACACAAAGAAACACAAACTTAACTTGAAACTGATCGATTTACCAATCCATTCAAAATAAACCAAATACAAGTTATAGCGTATCCATCCTTGAAATCAACCAAAATAAATCTGCTAACCAATGTACGGAAACCTAAATCCCCAAACTAGATTTAAAACCAATCTACATACCATGCAATTCACTTATAGATTGAGACAAAATCTACCAAAATACCAACAATTCAGTCTAACCAACATGAACTGCATAATTAAAAAGAAACTGAGTAACTAGTTCAACAAAAGATCCTGACTGTAAACACCTAGTTTGCATGGCGTTTCATGAAATATTTTGCAAACTCAATACGGATCTCATTGATGTCATCAGCCGTATACTCCAAGTTTGACCTGTGCATCCACTGAAAAAACACAAAAAAATATAGACAAGTCACAAGTACTATTGTACGAGTAAGAGTATAAAGTCAATCGGAAATCCACAAGTGAAAATCTCACCTTGGCCGCAAACTCAAGTTCTTTGTCCTCAACGATCTCCTTCATGTAACGCATCACAAACAGGCCACACTCCTTGCTTCCTGCCTGGGCCGGAACTCCTTGAAATTTTAAAAAAAAAGTAACTAAGTAAAACGATGTCCTTAAATGGCATACATAAAACATGAGCATAATAGATTAATACCGCCATGTTCTCCCACAATATTTTCTTCTTCTCAACCTTGTTCAGATCCTCTTTGTAAATTTTAATGGCACTGCAACCACATAAAAACCAACAAAAAAATCAAATCACTGAAAAATATGTGGTCTTTCATGGTTCAAGACTACATGCATAGAAATTATAAATTGAACTTACTTGTCCACAACATCGACCCATTCCCCATTAGCAATTCGACGCTTGAGAGGGTCCATGTAGTAGACAATCTCCGCCTCAGGATTTGCAACAGTCAGAGTCCAATGGTTGCTACTCAAATTGCAACAATTGAACACCATGTTAATATTAATATTGTACTCAAGCAAATCTTGTACTAATGCACACCATGTTGCCAACATTAATAACCCAAAAATAATCCAAGGTGACACATCCTCACTTATTTTAAATATCAACCTATTGTAAAAAATTCAACCCAAAAAATAAAACAAACATTTCCAGTTATAAACTCAGTAATTAAACTTATGAATTTCACTGAATATTATCAGCTTTAACCTTAAAATTTGAATTTCACTTATAATGCTCTTAAAAAATCAACTAATATACTGCAGGACATATAATCATATTTAACCACAAAATTATATTAGAATGTCTACGCGGATATTCTATTAAAACATACATGACATTGTAAGGCAATAAAAAGTACTGTCCTTTCTTATCATTCTTAAAATGTGCAGCCAGTCCACGTGACCTCTGGCCTGCATTACCACATCCGATGGCACCAATCGTGCTCGGATCTACAACCCTTATCATGCTGCTCATCTTCTATTTTCTGACATGGTCATTTAACAAGCTACATATAAAATGAGCAGTAGTGAGTAGAGTATGATAAGGGACTATCTATAAAAAACTAATTAAATATGTGGAGAAACTTACTGAATAAAAAGGCAAATGACAGAGCCTGACATTTCACCTCCAGAGCACACCGCATAAATATCTGATAAGTAAATGACATGTTTCTTTGTCGAGGCAAAGGCTTCTTTGCATAGGTCAAAAGAAACAGTCCTCCCATCAGCTAGGCCACCCTGTGCCCATGTCCACAAGCGCTTAAGTGCAGATGGGTAATTTTCACCCATCTCAAGCACAAACTCCGGTTCAACATCTGCTTTTAGTGTCCCTTCCTTAACCTCCTTTTTCAGTTTTTCCTACAATATTACGAGTACCACATCATCAGTATGTGCTATTTCCATATAAAAGACTAATCCAATTATGTAACTATCAAACTTGTACATGGAGTATAATATGGAATTCAAAGTTTGCTAACAATTTAGGGAAAAAAGGTTCTAATTAAATGGTGAGGTAGTGAACAAACTGAATTAAGACACAAATTTATTACTTATAATTTCCTCTGCTTTTTTCTGAACAACGTCACTTAAAAATTTTACATCTTTGTCCTTCCTTGAGGACCCGGGTTGATGATCGATCAACTTCCTCTTCATCTGGATGAGATTGATACTGCATTCATATGTAGATGAACTCCTTAGTAATAGTATAAACATCAGTCACATTACTTGAGTAATAACTAAGTTGTTTCACTATTACTTACCCATTCATTCTCGAGGTTAGCATAACCTTTTCGAGACATGCGATGAGGATATACACTTAGCATCCTTCTTCCTACAACTTCATCATGACTTTTCTTCATAAAAAGCACAAGTTTGGTTATAAGATGATTAGTAAGTATATATTGTTCCAATGCTTAACAAGTCGTCAAGTGCTTCATAAATGCTAAGTAGAAACATACCAAAAACTCAGGTGACGTGCGATCAGCAACAAATATATACCAATGTGCTTTTTCTCTAAAAGAAAAATCTGCAGGAGGATATGCCAGCATTTCAGGTTGATCTCGATAAGGGAGAATGTAATGTGTCGTCAGCCAACTTTTAAACTCCCTCCATTTTTGACCCACCGAATGTAAAACCAACTTCTTGGAGGACGGAGGCAAAACAAAAGCCATTTACATATTGGAGCAATTTAAAATATATTAGATACACACATCAATACCAAATCAACATAAGCAGTTTTTAAAAAATGAGCAAGTTAAAAAAAAAAATTTCCAAAATGAATATATAATGAAAGAAGCAAATCAACATAATATTTTTAATTTGTTATACCAGCACACAGTCCCAAAACTTTGTCTTTACTTCATCAGGTACACATTTCCAACTATCATGCCATATTGGTGGTTTGGTTCTCGCCAAAACCCCAATATAGGATTGCATCTCTGCCGCTTCAGGACCAAACGTCTCTCCTTTACCATTAAAAGTTATTGTAAGTTTGTTTCCCATGATCTTCCGTCTCACAGTTCGAGGCATGGTTACACAGCCTTGCTTAAGCAGTTTTAGGAACGTCCTCAAATCATCCAACCAGAACATCCTCAAATCATCCAACCAGAACATCCTCAAATCATCAGTAAAAGGGAATAAAAAGGAATATAAATAGCATAAAAACCCCCAATACATAAAAAGGAATCATCAACCACCCAAACAAGAATCATCAGTAAACACCTCAACAAACAAGTCAACAGCCATATAAAAAGGAATACAAATAGCATAAAAAGGAATAAACACAACTTTAATCGATTGAGTTGTTGCATGCAAAATTTTATACACAAAACCACAAATTTTGTAATCGAATGAAAACCTCAAATACATATAATCAAAAAACCACCCAAATTCATATACACAAAACCCCCAAATCTATGAAATCGAAAAACCCTAAGAAAAACCCCAAAATAAGAAGGTATGAAATCGAAAACCCCCAAGAAAAAATCCCTAAAATCTTTGCTCTAGGGTTGAGCATATACCTTACTAAGCTGGAGATGGAGTGATCGTGGGTATAATCGTTGAAATCGCCGCTAAGCTGGGGTTGAGTGATCGTGGGTTGCGAGGAGATGAAATGAGCTGAAATGTTACTTTACAACACCGGGAAAAAATGGGGGGAGAAAAAAAACGATTTGGGGGGAAATGAAAAATCAAACCAACGGATGAGATTGCAAGCTGGCTTTCATCTAACGGCCAATGCAGTTTTTTATAATATTGTTTTTGTTATTAAAAGTAAAATAAGTGAAAATAATTTTTAAGAAACAACCATGTTAGATTTAGGTACAACAGTTTTGTCTAAATATGTGTAATTAGACGGCCTCTGTAACAACGGTTCTGTTAATATTTTGTTAATAATATTTTGATCCAACAATTTCGATAATTTTATACGGATGAGTGTATTGTTAAAAATATGATCTTATACATTATACGTTCAATTAATTAATTTTATCCTACAATTTCGATAAATTTATACGAATAAGTATATCATATTAAAAAGATCAGATTATGAATATAATGTACCCTAAATAACCCAGATAAGTATATCACACAAATTGAAATCATACAAATCCTAAACCGAGTTAGTGATTCATCGACAAGATGCAGTTATTCGGTTTTTTCCTCGTATATCACACAACCCGAAATCTCGCAAATCCTAAACCGAGTTAGAGATTCATCGACATGATGCAGTACTTCAGTTTTTTTCCCGTATATCACACAACCCGAAATCTCGCAAATCCTAAACCGAGTTAGAGATTCATCCACATGATGCAGTACTTCGGTTTTTTCCCGTACATCACACAACCCGAAATCTCGCAAATCCTAAACTGAGTTAGAGATTCATCGACCTAATGCAGTACTTCAGTTTTTTCCGGTATATCACACAACCCGAAATCTCGCAAATCCTAAACCGAGTTAGTGATTCATCGACATGATGCAGTACTTCGGTTTTTTCCCCGTATATCACACAACCCGAAATCTCGTAAATCCTAAACCGAGTTAGAGATTCATCGACATGATGCAGTACTTCGGTTTTTTCCCGTATATCACACAACCCAAAATCTCGCAAATCCTAAACCGAGTTAGTGATTCATGGACATGATGCAGTACTTCGGTTTTTTCCCGTATATCACACAACCCGAAATCTCGCAAATCCTAAACCGAGTTAGAGATTCATCGATATGATGCAGTAGTTCAGTTTTTCCCGTATATCACACAACCCGAAATCTCGCAAATCCTAAACCGAGTTAGTGATTCATCGACATGATGCAGTACTTCGGTTTTTTTCCCCGTATATCACCCAACCCGAAATCTCACAAATCCTAAACCGAGAAAAAGATTCATCAACTTGATGAATTAATCCGATTTTTTACCCGGAAATCACACAACCCAAAATTTTGAAAATCCTAAACCGAGTTGGAGATTCATCGACTTGATGAATTAATCCGATCTTTTACCCAGAAATCACACAGACCAGTACTCAAAATTTAAGATAATATCACAGTCATTGAGCTTTAATTATGGCTGAACAACTACATATATATATAGTCCTTGCTTAAGGATTTATCGGTATAAGAGGGTGTAAAATATATCTTTAATATTGGAGTAACTCATTTCATTTACTTTAAAAGTAGCTTAATTATAAGTATACACTCAAACTCTATATTATAATATTATAATTATATTATAATTATATTGGGTACTTTTACTGGAATTTTCTAATCCTGAGATGCAAGATGAATTTCAATTTTTTTAATAATTTTTTCATATGACTAAATTTGATATATCTCAACATCCGTACGGTTGGATTATCGAAAAATTCATTTAAAAAATTAATCTTGTAAATCAGGAATGAGTCTCATTGTCGGGAGGGGTACTTTTACTGCATTTTTCTAATCCAGATATGCAAGATGAATTTCGCATTTCATTTCCATTCCCTCTCATCAAATTTCATTTCCCCCTTCTTCCAAATTTCATTTCCCCCTTCTTCCAAATTTCATTTCCTCTCCTTCATTTCTCTGTCGCTCTTCCATCTACAATTTCTTACCTTGATTTTTTCAAAAACACATCGATTAAGTAATTTTCATTAATCACCTCATTTGCTGATAGTAATCTAGATAGAAAAATAAGAAGTAATCTAGGTAGGGAAGGGTTATTGAATTTAATTGAATTAAATATCAGTCTGGAATGGGGAAGAAGAAGAATATTATCAGGGTATGGGGCACACGCTTCGTATAATATGCAGAGATGAAGGGTTCTTTGGTCCATATAATTAAGGGATGGGAGCTACACTGCTGATATGTCTTCTTGGTATGCTTGTTCTTTATCTTTGTTGTTCTGTCCTGTTACAACTTGTAGACTGTCAAGCTTAAGGCATTGAGTCAGGTTCTGGTGGAGACCATTTTGAGCCCTAGCTTTTATTTCCTTTTTTATTCACTTTCTTCAAAGAAGTTTCAGGTGTCGAGTTGTTAGCACTATGGAATGGTTATTTGATCTTGTTATTAATTTTTGTATCATATCTTATTTTATGTTTTGCATATTGTGCAGGTTCTTAATATGATACTGAGGTTTGCTGGCTGCAATTGGTATTAAAATTCAACGTGTCTGATCTGTGTGGTGATGCCATAACAAGGTTACGTTCCTGCCTAGAGATCCTTCGCTGTGACATTTAGAGTTTCTTCAGGTACTGTACGACTTGACTAAAGCCTTGATGTTCTTCTTAAAGTTGTGTCTGATGAACATCATGCAGAGTGCTTTTTAACATATCTGAATATGGTAGCTCTCTCTCATAATCCATATAATTACATAGTAAGTTTAGAAAACACCCAGACCGAATGCACTGTCTGTTTCTGCTTGGTGTAGAATATGATCCATTGATGCATATGTTCAAGTGTGATGGATGAATCTATTTTCAAAATTTCTTTTAGTTTTAGTTTTTGTTACGGAGCACTTTTTGGAAGATTGATTGATGGAGGGATGGTAGGAATAACAGTTGAATAGAATTCAGTGGAAAACACACAGTTATTGGAATGTTAAGTTTCTGTTATAGCATTTATTTGGTAAACCAGAGTTTTTGTTTTGTGTGTTGGAATGCTTTCTTCTGTTGCTAATTAAGATAAGTAATTATAGTATATTTAAGCTCAAGAATCTGGCTAAAGAAAAACTGTTGCAAGACCAGGACAAGGTGCAGATGAGCAAAGAGGAAGGTGCGGGAGAACATGGCCTGGTTACTTAAGAAAATAGCCGACGTAAATCCAGGCATCACAATCAATCATTAAGATTTCTGCACAACCAGTGATGATGATAATTACCTCACACCAATTACTGGAGGCTCTTCACTGGACTTGTAGTATTATGGCATTGTGATTATTTTGTGTATTTTTCAATTCATAGATGAACTTGTAAATTTGTAAAAATATTTAGTTTATTGAGGAATGTATACGTGTCCAGGTTTACTCTCTTTATAGTAGTGCAAGAGCTGCAAAATGCGGTCTCCATGAAATGGAGATTGCATTTTGCAGCTTTGTATTACTATAAAGAGAGTACACTTTAATTTGTATCTATTTATCGCCAAACTTTTAGTTTAATAATTGAACTCATCTATTTGAGATAGTATTTTTGGTTTTTGATTTGGCTCATGATTTTTTGATTGTTAGTTTGTTGGTCGAATGATTCATGGTTTGGAAATTTCTTGGTTAAATGTTTTTGGATTTGTTTTATGGGGACTTGCATATATGCAAGTCAAATTTTTTTTTTTTACCATTACTCAACAGACAATGGTTACTGTCACAATGTGTAAAACAATCATCTAAATAAGGTATTCAGACAACAAGACACAAGACCTGTTGTTTGAATCTCATTTACATAGCACTACTAATAACCATTGTTTGTGAGCTTTCCTTTTAATAATGGTATATAAAAACCATTGTTTGATGTTCAATAAGATAAGGGTTATAATAAACACTTGTCTAAATTACACAACATAAGGCCGAAAACTGTAGTCTCACACTACCATAAGTTAGCTTATTAACAACAATTTTTGATTGTTATGTGAAAGATTTATGACAACAGTGCAGAATCTGAACTGTTGTCTATCTCGGTAAGAGGATGCCAGAGAGACAAGTCTTTCAAAAAACTGCTATAACCGATGTTCTACATGTACTCCAACAACAGTTTTTCGAGGAAAGGAAATTCACAGTTGATTACGAATTTGGGGCAACAGTTTTTTTGTCAACCGTTATTTCATAGGTGTTGTGTGATTGCAAATTTCTTGTAGTGAAAATTTCAGATATTACAATATCACTTGAAAAACGTGAGTTTTTCTTGCGCAGGAGCATAAACACAATTCAAATATGCATTGTTAAAAAAACGTAAGTTAAATTTGCATTTTCAAACACGAAAAACATTTTTTTTGAATTGTGATAGAAAATGCAAAAAAAAAAAGTTGTATTAAACAGATGGCCATTGAAAAACATTTAGTTTGAAAAAACTTATAAACGCATATAATTGTTACGTTATGTGTGAAAATAAAAAAATCACAAATTATGATATTTCAAATTATTTTCTTTGAAATTATGAGATTAACATTTTGTTTCTCACAAGATTATGAGTAGTGGGTTTCTTATAACCCTACTCAATTTGCAAAAAATCATATTAAAGTTCATTGTATAATATGTTTGAATTTCAAAATTAAAATGAAATATAAGTTACAAACTAAATTTAAATATAATTTTCTAAAATAAAATTTAAAAGTCGACTTTAAACTGAAAATTTAAAACGTGTAAGTAGTTATTCAAGTTATTTATGTTTCTTAAGATATAACTTAAACCCCGTGCGATTCACGGATTCTTTAATATTTATATATTTTAATTTATTTTATATAAATTTTATTAAAAATTTCATGTAAATAATTAAATTTTAAACAATATTCATAAGAATATCATTTTAATATGAATGTGTATAATTTCAAGATGATGTGAAATAGAATAATTGTATATGATTTTAATTTAAACTATTAACTTTATTCTTAACATGACAAATAAATGCTTATTATGGTGTGATTCGAACATGACAAATATAACTTTTTTGTTGGAGGGATTTGAACTTATTATGGTGTGATTATGCATATTTTAGTACTCAATAATGTTTGTTGTTGATGAGATTCGAACCTTAAAACTTATTTGTATCTCTATAAATAATAATTTAATATTTATTGTTCGAGGGATTCGAACCTGTGAGTTTTAGTATTGCGTCATTTTAATATTTAGATTTAACGATTCTGATAATTTGATTAAAAAAATCGATGGTTGTGAGATAGGATAACCAAAATGGAGGTTGAACCAAATTATACCTCATTACGGTTATTATAGTTTAGTATAGATTTGAAAAAATCCATTATATATATATATATGAGTAGTGCTAGAGTAGGTACCAAAATTTGGTCTCAAATGACGTGGCATTGGTGACTTGATAATTTGGGATAATGTGATTGGGGGAATTTATGTGAGTGTAGGGCCGGGGTACACTATTACTAATTGAGTTGTAACAAATCAAACCATAATAAGTGGTATTTGGGAATCATTTTGGGTACCAATTTGGTACCTCTAGAATTATCCTATATATACTCTGGCTTAACATGAATTTTATTTTTGAAGAATCAAATTTGAGACATCAAAGGTTAATATAAGTTATTTATGTTCACATCTTCCACCACTACACCAATATGAATTGTGTTATTATTTTAAAACTCCTTATCAACATCCACAAAAACATGATCTTTTTATTTTTTGATATTATTTTAAAATTACTTTATTCTAGTATTAGTGGAGCAATTTGAATCTTGACTTGATTAAATTGCGCTCGATTGGGTTACAAACTCGTTATCGAGTTCGATCACAGATTCAGACTTGATAAAACTCGAGTCGAGCTGAATTTTTTTGAACTCTACTCGGCGCAAACTCTTTTTTTAAAAAAGAATGAAAAAAATATATTATGTGTTTGTTAATTGGGTGTAGACCTGAAAATTTGAATAATTGGGTCGATTTCGGATCAGATTATTTTCGGATTTTTATATATCTGGAGACCATTCAGATCAGATTGGATGTGATTCATTTTGCGTTTAAATTTGATGAAAAATAAATAAAATTTGGATTAAAATCGGAAAAAATATTATTCTGGTTAAATTCGCTTCGATTCGGATCAAAATTTATTCATTTTTTCAATTTGTGGGACTTAAAAATATCTTTTTCATTAAATATAGTATTTTCAATATAATATTTTATACTTTTACCAAACAATTATGATTAAATAATTATTTTATCATAAATATAAAATTATTAAGTATGAATTTGATTCTTCGGGTCCTATCCTTAGTACATTCTAAAATAGAAAACAACATATACGATTTTTAATATTTTATTAGTTTATTTTAAATTTGGTCTCTACTCGGTATCTACAACTAATAAAGACATTAATGGAGGTTTTCAGGAAATAAATTTAATAACAAAATTTGTTGTTATAATCTTTATGATTGTTACTGGAAATTAATTAACTATCGCAATATTATTTCAATTGTAGTTGGCCATCAACAAATTTGTTGTTTAGAAATTTTGGCTTTGAGGTGAGAGATGGTTGAGTGTTTGAGCTAAAAGGTTTGGTAGGTTGAGACTGACTGATTTGGATTTGTAGGGTTTGTTGGTGTGGTCCTGAATTGTCTTCCTTATTTTTCCTCCTTCTTTCATCCCCTCTTTTCTTATCATCATCCTTCTTCTCATCCTTATTTTTATCCTTGCTGCCAGTTGCTCTTGATGATTGACTTGGATTTGAGCCAGAAGGTTTTTGCTCATCATGCTTCTGCTCATCATCATCCTTCTCATCTTTTAAATTAAATTGAGTGGTTGGCAACATGGTGTCAGAATTTTGTAGGTATCTGTCCAAGATCTGTCCAAGATTTTTATCATCTCCATATCCTCATGCTTCTTGCTCCTTTTGTACTTTAGATCAGACTATAGAGTCATGATCAGCCTCATATTTGATCTGACACAGTTTATAGAAACAATAAGATGTTTGCATTGTTTGATTATTGGACAGATGTATGCCACCCCTTTGTTTAGATATAAATAGGCTTCAGGAAAAGCTGCTATCTGTGCATTTTTGAGCTCTTTTAGCAGCTGGGTGTCCTCTTGAATAACTGGATTTACTCTTTCAATCATTACATCCAGCTCAGATGCTCTTAAAATTTTAAGATTTGAAAGAGACACCTGGAGACATCTATCCACACCACCATCATTGATATTCACAATAATTCTCTTCTCCAAGTAATTATCAATTTTCACAACCACTGCCCTAATAAAGTTGATGTTTTTGGCCAATGTTTTCTTGTAGGTGATGTAGTTATTTTGAAGAGATATCCTTAGTACTGCAAGAAGTTCACTGAATTCTTGATCTTGATTTGGTCCTTCTACATCCTTTAGAAGTCTTTCTTTTCCAACATCATGAGAGATTTGAGCATGTGAAGAACTTTGGCCAACCTGTATAGGCTCTTTAGATTTAGATTTACAACATCCTTGGATTATTGAATCCTAGCTTCAATCTCCCCCTTAGTCTTGGTGACAGGCATGAGTAGGGGAGTTGGTAATTCTGGCCTTACATCTTCAAGTAGTGAGGGCAATGGTATTTTGAGTTTCCCCGTGATGGCTCCCAAAGCAACAGAATTCTGCATTTGGAGATGCTTGTGACAATCCACCGGGATTTTGATGTCTTTCTGTTGACTCTGCACTAAGGATATAAGAGCTTGTACTTGTACACTCAGTGAGTAATTGAAAGATTGGAGAGAAAAAACTTATTGTTGCAATTTTTGAACTTGCAGTGTGGATGAAGATTGAGATGTGGAGGAAATAGAAACCCTAAAAGTGTCCTGCACAGCCTTTTTAATTTCATCCATGAGCAGGGATGAAGGAGTATATCTGCTAGAGTGCATTTGATCCAGATTCAGTCTTGTATCATTAGAATAAATAATTTGATTTTGAACTTGTTCATTCAGGGCCACAAATGAGGTCTTGAGATTCTTGACATGTGTTTCCATTCCACTCAGATCATACCTTGACATCTGGTCAGCAAAGTTTATGAATTTGTTTTTTATCTCAGTTTGAGAAGGGATGATTTGATCCATTTTTTTCCTCACCATCTTCATTATTTTATCTTGATGTCCAGTCAGTGTAATTCGGAGTGCGTTTCTAAAATTGTGGAAAGCCTTGATTTGAGCCTTGTATACATCATTGATGGCATCATACACTTTCTAAGGAGTTAGAGATCTAGCATTGCTTCCCAGAATAGTGATATACTCCTCCCTAAACTTAGCTAGCACAGTTTCAATATAAAATTTTTTATCTAGCCAAGCATCACAGTTTGTATCCTGACCAGCTTCATCAACAATTTTAGCTTGATTATCCTCGACATATGTCTGGTAGGCGAGTATGATAGCTTGGTAGTCCTGATTTGACATGTTGGATGTGAGCAGCTGTTGTGATATTTGTGCAAGGCCTCCAATCTGGTCAACTACAAGATCTTCAATGGTTGAAGGTTGATCTTCAGTTTCTTGGAGCCACTGAGAGATGAGATGTGGTTGTTGAGGTTGAGATGTTGAGGGTTGATTTGTTGGGTGAGAAGGTGATAATATAACAGAACCACATGTGACAGGAGTCGCAGTTTGACTCACAGTAGGTATTGTGGTTATGAAAGTGTGTTGTCCTCCACTGGAAGGAATTGGAGGGAATTTGATTGGGTTACTGTCATGTACACCAATCTTAAACCCTTATGTCCCTTTCAGAACACTATCACTTGAATGTGATGTACTTGCCTCCTAGCATCAATTACCAATGCAATTTCTGCTAGTGTTTTGCGGGGAGTCGTTCCTGGAACAGGAACCTCCAATTGAATTGGAGAGGATTTAGATTGCTCCCCCCGGGAGTACTACCCTTAAACTTGACAGCCTGTGAAGGCTGATTTGTATATGAAGGTGCATTTGTTATCACCATGGGGTCTTCAGTAAAAACTGATGAATCCCCTATATTTGTGATGGTGTCATCAAGGTCTACCCCAGCTAGTAGCCTCTCACCAACTAAGTTTGGTGTCTGGGTGGTGAGCAAGGTTTCTTGAACCATGTCACTTGAGTGAGTTTGTACTTGAGGAATGGGTTCAAGTGCAGTATGTGAAGAAGAAATTTGAGAGATTAAGTGTTGTTGATCAGTAGTGAGTGTTGGCAGCTCCCCCTGAATGGATGAGGAAGCTTTAAGGAATGTGCTCTCCTTGTGTATGCCATCCTTGTTTCTCCTTCCATACACTTGTATTTGATCAAGTGATGGTTGTGCAAACTTTTTACAGGGTGCATTTGGTAGAATATTTTGTTCCATAAACACACCCTGTTGAGAGGATGCCCCTAGAGTCAGTTCAAGTCCCTTATTTACAACTACATCCTTTTGAGAGATTGTAGAGGTGCCTTGAGTGGTCAACTCAGTTGTCTTTTGCTTCTTTGTTCTTTTGACCAAGGGTGACTCAGGTTGTGTTTGTTCATCATCACTCTCATTTAATATATTAAGGGTTACCTCATTTATCTTCTTTTTACTCACTTCACCCTTTTGAGAGGATTAAGTGGTGTATTTCCTAGCAACTATTGGTTTTGAAGAAGTAGGCTCAATATGGGAAAGTTCTCGTGGGTGTGCCTGTGTTTATACTTCGACAGGCTCAGGAACCATTGTTGCACTAGGTTGAACTACATTGATCCTCATATAAGGCATAGGGTAATGATAGGTCTTAAATCTTTCAATCATGAAAGGTGTTAACCTGAGACCCATATGTACCTTATTCTTAGTAGCAAGTGATCCAAATAAGATTTTGGACACTTGCTTACAGTTGCCTATTAATGATTTATCTACACCTTCAAGCATATGTATGTCATTTACTTTATGATTTAAAACAGACATAATGAATCTAAGAAGAAAAATTTCTTTACCTCTTGAAGTTAATGGCATGATGAGCTTGGTGCTCAATTCCTCCATAATGTAGTGTCCTACATTAATCTGCTTGTTGTGAGCCATTAACTAGACTAGCTTCTGAACAATAATAGAAACGTTGTCAAATCCTGATTTCCTTCATGTGAAAGCCCTCACCACATAATCAAACAGAAAGGACCATTCCTCCTTAGGTTTTTCTTGTTCAAACTTGCCAAGTTGATTTTCTCAAAGTAGTTGATAAAATCCAGAAATTCATACAGCTCCTCCTGAGTTGGAATCTCTACTAACTTATCAGTTGGAATGTTCAAGGCCAAGTTCATGTCAGCTTCAGTTATCTTAACCTGTTGTCCTTTAATTTGACAGTTAACCACTAGAGTTGAAGATTGGTCTTTATTCACAACTGTCCTAGCTACAGTTGTGTTCCAGAAATCACCCAATACATCTAGATAGAGAACTTGGTTAGCTGTAAGAGCTCCAACAAAGTAAGTTTCAGATAAGAACTTGACAAAGCTTTTGAAAGTTTCAGGAGCTTGATTGGCATCTAAGAATGCAAGGAAGTTGGTCTCCTTTGGGATGAAGGGTACAATAATGTATGATGCCATTGTTGTGTATGTGAAGATTAATGGGTAAAGGGAATTAGAGAGAAAGGATTTGAAACGAGAGAGAAATCGGTTTAGAATTGAAAAAGCTAGGTCACTTAGAGTTCTCGAAGGCGTAAATTGTTATGCAAGACATGCCTGTATCATAACAAGACTAAGTCATATTGACAACCCTAAGATTAGTTGTATTGTAACCTTAATCTGTAATCTATACTTGTAACACTTAATGTCTGTAAAATGTAAATGGAGCAGACTGGAGCATTTTTCCCTAAACAGTGTCAAGCCTAAGAATTTTATCTGGAAGAAGATCAAGAAGGTCATGCCTCACAAGAATTATGAAGAAGCTTGGAGTTGAATAATTCTGTTTGGTGAAAAACATTCTAAGTCAAGATCTCTAGAAGTCACAGAATTAGTTTTATAGAGAAGTCATTCGAGAACTCAGAAAGACCTATCGAGAACTCAGGAATTGCCCACCTAGAACTCAGGAATTGCCTATCGAGAACTCAGGAATTGTTTATCGAGAACTCAGGAAATGCTATTGGAGATATCGATAAGTCAGATACCCATTCGAAAACTCAGAGATATCGATAAGTATACATTCATTAGAGAACTCTGAGTTATCGATAAGCCAAAGTCCATTTGAGAACTCTTAGTTATCGATAAACCAAAATTCACTAGAGAACTCAAAGTTGTCGATAAGTCAAGTCAACAATGAAGTTTCAGAAATATCGACAAGCCAACATGCCTATCAAGATGTCGAGTTCTCTACAGCTTAATTGGAGATCTCGAAGTGAAGAAATTTCTCTAAGTACAGAATTACAGAACAGTTTAATATCCAAGGTTGCAAATCAACAAACAATTCACACAGCGGAATTGACAAGTCTACAAAAAGCAGCTTGGGAGATGTGCAAGATCAAAAAGTAAACATTTAACTAAAACACATTCACCCCCCCTGTGTCGTATTCATACCTAACAAGTGGTATCAAAGCAAAATCTGAAAGTAAACAGATTAGATCTTGGAAAAATGAATACACAGAAAATCCGTAGTATCAAGATTCCTCCCTTTGATAAGGCCAACTACACTTTATGGAAAAAGAAAATGTTGCTGTTTATAAGAATGGCCAATCACCTGTACATTTAGATCCGCAAGAATGGGCCCTTCACTCCTATGGTTAGAGTTGATGAAACCACAGATGGTGACATGGTTATTCCAGCTCATTTTTCTCCCAAGGATCCCTCTGAGTATACTGATATTGAAAGAGAGAAAGTTTCCCTAGACAGTACTTTGCAACTGATACTAATTGAGTCACTTGATAATGTAATGTATATTAACATTGTCAACTGTGACACTGCTAAACATATCTGGGAAAAGATTGAGATACTCTGTGAAGGAACTGAGGAGGTTAGGTCAAATCAAAGAAGGATATTGATTTCTCAGTATGAGGGTTTTATGGCTAAACCAAAGGAGGGTAATACTGATGTGTTTGAAATGTTTAATAAGCTGATAAATAACTTGCAGCTTCATGATAAATTTTATGATTTTGAAGAAGTGAATTTGAAGTTCTTGCTTACTCTCCTTGATCATTTGGAACAAAAGATCTCTGCAATCAGAGAAGGAAGGGATTTGAGTACAATCACACTGGAAGTGCTCTATGGGATTCTGAAAACTTATGAACTTAAAATGATTCAAAAGAAATCATTAAGGGCTGATCAAGGATATATAATGGATGGCTCAAGTGCACTGATTGTGAATGATGGTCAGACCTCTAATGATGAGCAAAGATCCCAAACTCCAGAAATTTCTACAAGTGAGAAAAGAGTCAATGACACTAAAGAGCAAGTCAAACTGGAATTAGATGAAGAAGATGAGTTCTACACTCTTGATGAGCTTGATGAGCTAGACAAATCAATGGCTTACTTGGATAGAAAATTCTCTAACATTAGAGTGAAGAAACCAAGATTTTTCAAGAGCAAAGGACGGTCCTTCAACAAAGACAGCAGCTGGAAAGGAAAAGGGAAGTACACTCCTGATAGCAAAACTCGCTACAAAACTGGATATGTTGATAGATCAAATATAATGTGCTTTAACTGTGATGAGTTGGGCCATTTTGCTACAAAATGTAGGAAACCCAAGAAGGCAAAGAAAGACAAAGCCTATCTTGAATTGGAAGCAAAGTATGATGCTCTTCTAAAGAAGCAACAAGGGAAAGCTTATATTGCAGAGCTAATGGGTTGCAGCAGATTAATTTCTAATAAATCAACCTATTTTGATTTAATTGGAAATTAACTGAAATATGAATTATAAATATTTCAGAATCTCTATATATTTATTTTTCTTAAAAACTAAAAAATTAACTTAGAATATTTCAAATTCTAAGTAAACTGCTTAGTTGTTAATTTATATTTTAAATGTGTAAAATTAACACAAGGCAGAATAACAGTACTCAAAGGTATAGAGAACTGAGTTCTCGATAAGTCAAAATGACTTATCGACAAGTCATTTTAGAGTTCTCGAGTGAGTCCTCGATAAGTCTATTTGCAGACTTCTCGAATGACTTCTCGATACGCTCTATTATGACTTATCGATAAAACCATGTAGAGTTCTCTAATAGTGTTAATTCACAGAGTTCTTAACAAGGATATTTTGAGACTTATCAATAACTCAGAACTAGACCAATTTAAATCAATGAATTATTTTAGACAAATACTTTTGGAAAATTTATTCTGTTTCAATTTGATTCAATTCAAATAAATTAGAATTATTTCAGTCCTTTTTGGAGAAACTGGGCATTTATCTGACATTTCGATAAGTCGTTTTTGAGTTCTCCATAAGAGTAATTTAAACTGACTTCTCGATATGTACTTCTCACCTCTAAATGACTTCTCGATACCAAATGTCTATTTTTGAGTTCTCGACAAGGCATCTACTTTTTCTATAAATACCCAGACTTCTCGATACATACACTGTACTTACACTTTTTCGAGATCTCAAGTGACCTAGCTTTCAGACAAAAGGCAATTTCTCTCTCGTTCTTGCTCCTTTCTCAAAACTTTTTCTTACCCACTACTTCTAAACACTAAAATGGCACAAAACATTGTTAGAACTATCAATCTAGATAAGGGAACTAACTTTATTGTTTTTCTTGATGCTAACCAAGCCCTTGATAGTTTCAAGGGGTTTGTGAAGTTTCTTTTTTAATCCTATATTGAAGGTGCTTTAACTACAAGTCCTGTGTTGTATTTGGACGTTCTTCATGAATTTTGGACATCAGCTATAACTAGGACAGTTGTTCTAGAGAATGTCACTTCTATGGTAGTCATATGCACAATTGGAGGCCAGGAAATTGAGTTTTCAGCTGTTGATGTGAATACAGCCCTGGGATTGCCAACTGAGAACTATGGAGAGATGCCAACTGCAGATGAGCTGAGTGAATTCATGGACTTCATCAACTACAGTGGCTCAATCAACTTGGCAAGCCTGAAGGACAAACCTTAGGAAGGAATGGTCCTTAGTGTTTGATTCTGTAGTGAGGGCTTTCACTTGCAGAAAAACTGGCTTTGACAACATCTCAAGTGTGGTGCAGAAGCTGGTGTTCTCAATAGCTCACAACAGACATTTGAATGTTGGGGCTCTAATTCTGGAGGAGCTGGCTACCAGGCTTACTATGTCTTTGAAGAATAGAGGTAAAGAAATCTTTTTGCCAAGGTTTATTATGTCTACTTTAGCTCATAAAGTAAATGACATACATTTGCTAGCTGGTATTGATATAGTAAAATTGGCAATTATAAGGAAGTGTCCAAAATAATATTTGGCTCACTTGCTACAAAGAATAAGGTGAGTGTAAGTCTTAGAATCACTCCATAAATGTTGGAGAGATTGAGGACTTATCCTTACCCTATGCCAAACATGAGGGCTCCTAAATTTGCTAGTTCGGCTATGGTTCCTGAGCCTGTGGAATATCACTCAAGAATTTGTATGATAAAACAACAAAAAAAATATTTTTTGTCTGAAATTTCTGGAATATCACTCAAATAGATTAATTTTTACATTAATATGGTTCGATCATTAATATGGTTAAATTTATATCCAAAATTTTGGCAAAAAGTTGACTTTCCCCCTAAAAAGAACTTACGACAAATTCTAATTTCCCTCGAAAGTCGGTTCAGTGATCTTTTCCAGCACAAATATTTCGCCATAAATTTAGAAAAAATGTTTTCTTCATTTAATTTTAAGTAAAAAATTTAATAAAAGTAGTTAACTTACGACGGATTTTTCATACCGTCGCAAGTTGAAATGTTTTCATTTTTACTTTAATTATGTCGCGCAAAAATTTATTATTAAAATACTAAGCTTGTGACGGTTTCGAATACCGTAATAAATGCTAATCTTTCAAATCAAGTAGAACATGTATGTTCTGCAATATAAAGATGTTTGTGTCGTAAACTAAACATATTTCGTAGAAAAATACGTTTTACAATTTTCTGCTCGTAAACTTTACGTGTTTTGCATAATTTTCTTTAAAATGGTGATTTTTTAAGCAAGATGATTCATAAAATAATATGTTTTACAATATTTTACTTAATATTTTAGTTACAAAACTTATGTGGACTCGATGAATCTTCAAAAAATGAGGACTCTAAGAACTTAACTCTCTATATAAATTTCTTATATACTTATCTATATACATATATATATTTATTTATTTTCTATTTCATTAGTAAAAATTACGTATTTATATTTATATTAAAGTTCTAGAGATAACTGTTAAAAAGTGAACGAGAGAATCATAGATTTATGTTGAGATTCGAAATTTATTTAGCAGATTTTAACATTATAATACTTTAAAATATTCATTAACACTAAAATAGTCACAACAAACATTTTTAAATTAAGATTTGAATCAACATTTATGAGATTTAAAAATAGATTCTTAAAATTCAATTGAATCAAAAGTAGATTCTAAATTTTTTTCATGATTCTTTAAATTTTCAAATATATTATCGTCTGTATTTAACTTTATGGAAGCATTATAAAAAATAAAAAATATTTATACATTTTTCTGTTTTAAAATTAATTTCAAAAAAAGATTCTGTATTTTTAGAGGATTCTTTTGGAGTACTACCCTATATCAGGACATAATTTGTTAATTATTAGTAGATTGTTATAAACATTAACAAGCATATAAACATTAATACTAAGTCCAATTTAAATTAATGTGGCATTCAAATAAAAAAATATGGATTAAACTAATAATTTTAGCCCATTTGTAAAAACAATTTTAGCGAATCTGTAAAAATATTACCGTATTTTTTGCCTTTTATATTATTGTTCTACATTTTCACTTTACATAATATAACTCGATCATGTAAGGAAATTATATAGCAAAATTACATAAATTAGAATGTATGATGACGTGGTATTTTCTTATTCGGAGTAACACTTGATGAGAATGTAGTATAAGTTACATTGTACTTGATCTTTATTTCATTGTATGTTTTGTGTCTCTCACCCTGCACTCTTGTTGGTGGTATTAGGTCTTCATTTCACCCCAAAGCCATCTCTATTATTCTTCAAAGATCTAGGGTTTCATCTTTAAAAGACATATCCAGCGATTGAATTTTCATCTGATTTGGCATACAAAAGGTTCATGAATTTCTTCTTTTTCTTCAATGTGCGCGTATAATTTTTGTTTTCGATTTGTTGGTTTCCATTTTTTTAAATTTATTTTCAATGATGTACCAAATTGTTGGTTTTGATTGAAGTCCCTTCTATTTTTGTGTATATTATAGTGTTAAATTAAATTATTTATCTTACTTAATTTTTAGAAAACTTCCGATTTTGATTTGGTTCATTTGCGACAACCCATGATTTATTAACAATTTGATTCTAGATCTTACTTTGGGTTGGTTGATTGGGTTGGTAAGGTGTTTGGACATACCAAAGATATTTCGGATTTTGATTTGGTTCATTATGTATGATAACTCGCGCATGATATATTCACACTTTGACTCTTGTTCGGATCTTGGATTGGTTTGGTTGGTTAAGTGACTGGACGGTCCGAAAACTGAAGAGGTGTTATGAACAAAGTCATTCACCACAGTTCGAACCCCTCCTCCGTCGTTAGGTTGTATGGGGCTTAAATTCCTCTCATTAAGTTATAATTTTTATGTATTTTATAAAAAACATAAATATTTACGAACTTTCAATATATTTTAATTTTATGAAAATTTAAATTTATTTCGAGATAGTTAATTTGCTTTGTATCGTGCAATAGTACTTTTTTATGATTTTTGGAGATCGTCTTGCTAAACGTTTTTTTACTATCCATTATATTTGCGAAAAGTCAGATATTCAATATCAAAAAAAAAAAATTTCCTTAAATATTGAGTTAATTATGTAATATATTAAAATCGTGTGTGTTGTTCTGGATAGGGTATAGCAGTTGATGCATATTTTTCTTATTTTTTTTGTCAAAACTTATACTGAATTGTTAGAAATAGTTGTGTATTTTACAAATAATTAAAATTTAATTGTGTTATAGAGCACGGTTGCATATATTAAGTGGTTAAGAGTTTATCCTTTCGATCATCGCTCACTCCGAGAATTTTTTAGAACATATACTCATTTGTAAGGATATAAGTCAGATATTTGTCAAAACATAAAAGAAAATTTTAACTTTTTTATACGTGTGTTGAGGTGAAATATATATGAAGTTGTGAAATGCATGTTAGCAATTAATCTAATTCTTAGAAATGGTCAATTGTAATAGAAAGAAATAGGGTTGGCTACTTATTTTTTTAGGAAAAGCTTACTATATTTATTCATGAACCCGGAACATTATTTATAATTATAAAAAGAATTTTTCCTGAAGTTTAAATATTTTCTCATTTTTCCGGAGCTTTTTGTCCTTACACTTGTGGTATATGAATTTTATATATATTTCATATCATAAATTATTGATTTTCCTTGATAGTAATAATCTCCTTATAATATACAGTACTTATTTCATGTATATAATTGAATAAGCTCCGCACTTCAGAGTCCCTGCTGCAAGATTTATTTGTTGCTTACATAAATTTAATTTGTTTATTTACCTCTTCATGTAGTCTTGCTTCAAAATGAATAAGTGTTGTTCTACAGCCTCAAAATCTTTGGAACAACTTGTAGAGGCCACTAAATCGATATCTTGAGACGGCGCAATGACTTCAGTTGTGCAGCTACAGGAAGAACAAAGCTGTCAGCGTTTCTCATTGGGGTAACTGTCTCCTTTGTTCATACTATGCAATTTCATTAGCATATATTTTATTTTATGCATATTATGCAGATGTCTTGAAAATTTTATATTTTTTCCATGTTTTGAATATTATTCATGACACAATAATATCTTTCTCTTACGATTTAATATATTGTGTCTGGCCAGGGGATTTGTGGCTGACATGAGGGTTAAAAATCCAAAGGTGTGCAACCCCTTTGATGGTTCTAATAACGCTGAAAAAATTTATGAAAGGCTACGACGACCACTTGATGTTCCTTGCTTTAGATCATTGCGCTGTGAAATCTGTGTCGGGAGAGTTGTAGGCTCTAGCACTTCTGCTGAGCAAAGATTGAATGCTGAACAAAATTTCCAGCAGATCTTAATTCAACCCTCCCACCCTCTTATATTTTGTTTAATTTAAATATATTGTTATTGGTAGCGGTCTTGGGTTCGAGCCCGCGCACCCTCTTATATTTTGTTTAATTTAAATATTGGTATAGATATAAAGAAAGGCCTAGATGCATGCCTAGAGGGAGATAGAGTTCCTTAGAGAATCATTATTAAAATCACTTTTTCCAAAATTATTCAACTGTGGAATCAAATTTAAAATTAATTTATTTTTTCAAATTTTAATTGTTAAACGTTTTATTATATATATAAATATACATTATTATTCTACATTAGTAACAAATTTTATGAAATTTCATAATAGAATTAACTGCTCTATACAATTCTTTGGAGAAGAGGGTTTACTCTCCAAGAAAAGCCTAGATAGATATATATGTCTATTTTTACTTGTGCGTGGAAACTTTGACTACCTAACACTTATATCATTTTCAGTATTATGTTCTTTTTCCTCATTTTCGGTTTCTTTTCCTTCTAAAATTTTTTATATTGGACCCTACATCGCAGGAGACTCAAATAAAGTTCGTACAGAAGTCATCATCTTGAATGACAGTGATGAGGACAGAGTGATCGAATTAACCCCTTAACCGGAAGAATTAGACAAGGGTAAAAGTGTCATCATTGAAGTTGAAGATGATGGTTAGACTTCTCATTTTCTTTCTCTAACAATTCTTTTATCTAAATGGTTTCTAGTTAAAAGTCTACTTACTACCTAAGAACCCTACCCTGCAGGAGAATCTAATAAAGCTAGTATTGAAGTCAACATCTTGGATGACAGTGATGATGACGGAGTGATCGAATTAACCCCTTCACTGGAACAGCTGACAACTAATACTTTTCCACAAGCAGAAAAACAGCCTTGTTTAGAGAAGGGTAGAACTATCATCATTGACATTGAAGATGATGGTTAGACTTCCAATTTTCTTTCTCTAATAATATTCTTTATCTAAATATAGTTTGTAGTTCAAAGTCTCCTTACTTTTTGCAGGTGAAGAATTCGACAGACAACCTAAGGATATCAGAAAAGCAATGGGTCAGACTTCTGGTATTGTTAAGCCTTCACGAAAATTAAAGAGAGGCCATCCCTATGGCCAAGCTCTCCTTGATGATCTTAATGCTAGAATCGTAAGTATAGCAAACACCCTGCAGAATCAGCAGCAGCAGAGGGGAAATATCTCTAGTAGCAGTAATTTGGTATGAGCCTTTAATTATTATTTTTATAGATTACAGAGTTCTTTTTATGATTGATTATTTTGATATGCCACTATGTTACTTATTTGATATTCTCCAATCTTGTCTTTACATCTTACTGTCACGACAATAATTGGATAGCTAGTGACAACAATATTAATTTATTGCTCTATATTGTTTTAGGATCTTTCTCTCAGCCTCTGCATCCCTGGAACAGAAGGGAATCAGAAGGTGCAAAATGATGCTATATCTGTTGAGAGTAACAGAAAGAGGAAACGCAGTGTTGATGCATTG
This sequence comes from Apium graveolens, assembly GCF_009905375.1. NCBI lineage: Eukaryota > Viridiplantae > Streptophyta > Magnoliopsida > Apiales > Apiaceae > Apium > Apium graveolens. The sequence continues at coordinate 20,248,080 of NC_133653.1, forward strand.
GATAACAAAATAAGCTTTTCATCACTGAAATCCCTGAGGCAGAAGGAAATGAGCAAGTTCCTTAAGAAGCCCTTTAATTTATGTAAAATCATAGATTTAGAATCAGCACACACTGATGGTAGCACCAAAGAAATGACAACTGCTTATGCTGAGCATGGAAAAACTGCCTCTCGACCGAAAGGTACGAAGTTGGACTGATTTGGAAACATAAAATTTCTAAACTTTCACTTGATATAGCTAACATTACTCTATATAAATAACTTGGTACACCAAACGCAGGTTCAATCCCTAGAAAGTATACAAAAGCTGCTGGTGAGTCATCCCGCCCTGAGGAAGAGCAGCACAAAGGACCAGGTAGTCCTATCAATGAAGTGTGCATTCTGAGCCGAAACCCTGCGGATTTTAGTGAAGCTGGTCCTGAAAACATCTAAATGAGATGTGAAAACATGTAGATGGATATCAGCATTAGCCATTCTAGAGCACAGTTGTAACTGCAAAAATTGATCAGGTGCTACCGTGCTAGTTAATTAGCTACATGAAGATCACAGTTCTTTCCATCTCTTTTTATTTTTACTGATTTACTTTTAATGCAACATTTTGGATTGAACATGGTTTTCTTCTTATATCATAGATTATACTATCAGAAATACTTCATCATTATTTAAGATATACATGTGGACATGTATATACTTGTGGACATGTTTGCAAATCTTTACTTGGGCAGATTTACTAGTAAAATTTTGTACTTATACGAAGAGTGTGGTCAAATGGCCCAAAGAATTAGCAGATGCAATGCAACTTAAAAAGGTTTATATTTTTCAGGTTGATGAGCATAGGTTTGATTGAGTTGTTGTAAAGAAATGTGTTGGTTTTTGTTAAATGTGTTTTTTTAAAGATTTTACCCCTTGCTCAGTAATTTTAAAAAGGATGGAAAAAAGTAAAAGTTAAAGAAAATAGTTTCACTTTCATTCTTAATCGTCCGTGTTTTTAAATGGAGCGAAATCAAGTGGTCATGAATGAAAGAAATATGTCCTAAGTCCAATCATGTATTAGGATTTAGAAATAACTTTTATGTAATCTGTTTTGATTTCATTGATATTAATAAAGACTTGTTTTATTTTTATTACGGGCTTTATCTATTTAAGTGTTTAAATAAGATATACCATAGTTTAGAGTAAAGCTTTTTATGGATTATGATGAGATCATAATAGTGAGACCTAAAAAGATGATAACTCTGAACTTAAATAGTTCCTGGTCGTAGGATTACTAACTGGTAATTAATAATCCGCAAAGATCGGTACATACTATGCTTGCTTCATTATGAAGGATGTCTGTTCTCATAGACATTTATGTGGTGACACTATAGCTAGTATGTAGGTGCTTATTATGGAATAAGTTCAGTGAACATGACTCGCACAGCTGAACAACTGATGGAGTTCACTCACGTGTCAGCAGTTGTTCACTTAGTGATAGTTGTACAAGTATCCTTAGACTTGAGGTCATCATAGTCATCTTGTGTACACTGAACTATGCTTTGGTTAAGTTCTTAGTCTCCAGCGATAATTATTAGGGCTACTCTGGGTATAGGAATTTGTACACGAAGATAGTGTATGATCAATAAAGGATCTACCACTTCCAGTAAAGGAAGCGAATGTTCAAGGCTGATCCACTTATGCTAGTTCAAGAATCTCTGGCCAGAGTAAATGAAATTAGAAAGGAGTTTCTAATTTGCATAGAACTATGCATAGTAAATGGTAAGCAAGTGATTGAATTAGATAGGCTTGACACGAGATCCATGCCTTATATTTAATCAGGACATTGTAGGGTAGAAGGAGTTTATTGTACGGTAACTATTCACTGACAGGTTCTTGGTATTCTAAGCAGTGAATTCATATTATCCGGATAGTCGCAATATGTTGAGAAGCATCACTCACGATGTAGAATAAATGTGATTAATTAATTAATCATATTTAATAAATTAGAGAATTTATATAAATAATGATAAAATAGTTTTATTATTATTTATTTCTATTACCGGCTTAATATTGAACCTACAGGGTCACACCATAAAAATAGAATAATTTAATGGTGGAGGAATTAATTAATAATGGCTAAATAATTATTTATTTGCGAAATAAATAATTAATTGGCAAATTTAATAATTGATTAAATGAGATTTAATTGATTATTAATTAATTAAGAAAAGTTCTTAATATTATTAATTAAGGATTTAATTTTTGGAAATTAAATCAAGAGAGAGAATTATTTCTAAAGTGTTTAGAAAAGGATTAATAATTAAAAGGTGTTTTAATTATTAATGAGAATAATAAATGGGATAATAATAATAATATTTATGGGAAAATTTCAGCTGAAAATTTTGCCTATAAATACACTATTATAGACCCTATTTTATTCGAACCCCAGAAACCCAAAAGTTTTAGAAAACTAAATTCTCTCCACCTCCTCCTCCTCCTAAAAGTCGTTTTCTTGGTGGATACCGGTGGAGTGCTTCACACTTGAGGAGCAACTGCTAAGGATCTCTGATCGTTGTCTCCGAATTAATTTTAAGAGGTTAGATTCGATCCCTCGAATTTTTATTCACGATTTATATGCTTTTATTTGGATTTTGTATGTGTAAAAGTGTTTTGCCATGCCCCCGCTGCATTAAAAATCCAACATTGGTATCAGAGCATAGGTTGTATGCATGTAGATCTGTGTTAAAAATTTTAAAATTTTATGTGCTTGTATGAATTAATTATGATTTTTACTAGTTATATTATGGATTAATTTTGTCTGATGAGAAATCGTTTCTCAGAATAATTTTGAATGTTGATCTGCGTTCTACAAGTGTTGTAAATCGTCTGGGTATTTTTTTCATAATTTTAGGATGTATACATTTTTTATTATGAATTTTTGAAGTTATTACAATTAAATTCGTAATTAATTCATCATATATATATATAATATGTTGTATATATATATATTGTCTGCTATATCTGTACTGTTAATTGCTGCTGCACGGTTAAAGAGAAGCACAGAGAAGACAGATACAGGCGCACGGAATTCCATGGGCAAAACGGCGACTGACGTAAACAGGCAAAGGACCGCGCGTCGACCACGCGCGCGTGGGGCTCACGCGCTGGCGTGCAACGTGCGACGCGTGGAAGACACGCGCTGGTGACATCAGCATCAGGGTTTCGGGCGCGTGGAGCGCGTGAAGCGCGTGGGTGCGCGTGGCGGAGTTCAGACACACGCCTGACAGCGCGTGTGCGCGTGTCGGCGCGTGGGGAAACTTCTTTCGGGGCGTGAGGGCGCGTGCGAGGTCAGATTAGGGCGATTTTGGTGCCGTTGGATTTGTCTTTTCGAGACGCTTCTAATGGTATATTATATGATATTTTATGAAATTGTTTCGAACTGTTTATAGCTAACAGAAGTGTTTTTAAGCTATTTTTAACTGTTTAAATTGCTTTTAAATGCTTCATGTGATACATAGAGATGTATAATGCTTAGACTAATGTGCTAGATGATATAACATGCCTACCTTGATGTTTATTCATGTTTATATATGTGATATATGCTTAGTTTATCATGCGATGATAGATTTAGGTGAACTTGAATGAACATAAGGCGTTTGTTAGACAACCTAATATAGTGAAATTGTTTCATAACCTTAATAATAATATTATGAATACAATCATGAGATTCTTGTGTTTATGAAATACGTAATTGAATATGAATTTTCGATATGAGAGAAAGGATGATTCTGTCAACAACAGATTTCTATCTGTAAGAAAGGGTTATTAAGTGACTCCTCTTGACAATGCTCCACCCGATCTGGGAATTATCTGATTATTGATTATTGATTTAAAATATTTAATTTAAAAGGAAGAATTTCTTTATAATATGATTATGATTGTAACATAATATAATCCCTCTAAAATTAAATAATATCAAGTAGTAATTGGCCAATGATACAACGGGCTTGTGTCAGTCATAGCCTTCCAACATGATAGAAAAGTAGTTCTTATTTTTGAATCATTGTCGGTTCGTGCTACAGCCGAGGGCTTTGATTTCGAAATAAGAAATACTTGTCTATTACATAGAGATGTGTACATTGAATAAGAATCTAAAGGTCGGTACGTGCTACAGCTGTGGGCCTTTGGGGACTGATTCAACTGTACGGAATGTTGGGTTTGACTTGACTTAGAATATTGAGTTTGTCGTGCTACAGCCGAGACTCAATTATTCAAGAGGCTAAAGTTTGATTAGGGAATAACATGAGATGTAATTGACAAGAGTTGTCTGCCTATTGAACATTACATGGCGGTTCGTGCTATAGCCGGGGTTGTGTAATGGAATGTGGGATCCCTATTCCCACTAGCATTATGAATGCTTAATTTTTCACGTAGGGGGTTGAATAAATTAGGAAAACTAGTGGGAGCCACTTATGAATAAAGACCCGATTCATATAGTGTTTTGAAATGAAATCGAATATTTGCTAAGTGTTGTTATGTGTTTATCATTTACAGATTTACTTTGTACGTTATGTCTTCTGCACTATCACTCAGGAGCATACTAGATGCTCACAAATTGACTGGTCCTAATTATGCTGACTGGCTTCGAAACTTGAGAATTATTCTCAGGATTGAGAAGCTGGAATACGTGATTGACTCACCTAAGCCTACTGAACCTGCTAGTGATGCACATAATGATGAATATGTTGTGTATCGTAAGTGGATAGATGATACAAATGTTGCTCAATGCATCATGCTAGCTTCGATGAACATTGAGCTACAGAAGCAACATGAGCATATGGATGCTCACACTATCCTCATGCATCTACAAGAGTTGTATGATGTGGCGGGGAGGACAGCTCGATATGAGATATCGAAGGAGCTGTTCGGTTGTAGGATGTCTGAGGGATCATCTGTGAATGACCATGTACTTAAGATGATCAATTTGATTGAACGTCTTGGACAACTTGGTTTTTCCATGGATGGGGAGCTGAGCCAAGACTTGGTCTTGCAATCGCTTCCGAGTTCGTTCTCACAGTTTGTTGTGAACTTTCACATGAATAAGTTGCATGTCAGCCTGCCTGAACTCCACAACATGTTGAAGACTGCGGAATCGAATTTTCCCCTTAAGAAGAGTTCTGTTCTTATAATTGGTGAAGGTTCCAATCCTAAGAAAAGGAAGAGGAACTCTTCCAAGAAGAAGAAAGTAGGTGAGAAAACGCTGGTTCCACCAAAAGCTGAAGACCCCAAGAGCAAAGTTGTTTGCTTTCACTGTAACAAGGTGGGGCACTGGAAGAGGAACTGCAAGGTTTACCTTACAGAATTGAAGAAGAAGAAGGGTAGTGAGACTACCGCTTCTGATTCAGGTATGTTCATGATAGAAGTGAATATGTCATTTCTACTTGGATATTAGATACCGCCTGTGGTTCTCAAATCTGCAATTTGTTGCAGGGACCAAGGAGAAGTAGGACTCTTGAGGAAGAGTAGGTGATTCTACTGATGGAAATGGAGCAAGAGTTGCTGCTGAAGATGTAGAATCATTTCATTTACATAGGCATACGGGCAAGACTATTGTTTGAAATAATTGTTATTTTGTTCCCTCGATTGTGAGGAATATTATTCCCATGTTAGACTTGGCTGGATTTTCATTTATTATTGAGAATAATGAATGTTCTATTCTTAGAGATATTATTCTTTATGGACGTGGTGCTTTAAATAATGGTCTGTATGTATGTGACATAATTTATTTCAGATTAAACAAACTAATAAAAGAAAATGGATGATGAAAATCTCACTTTATAGTGGCATTGCAGTCTCCATTTAGTAGACATGGAGAGAGGACTGCAAATTTGCTAGGAATGGTACACACAGATGTATGTGGACCAATGTCTACGCAAGCCATGGGTGGAATTTCATACTTCATTACTTTCATAGATGATAGATCTGGATTCAGATATGTGTTTGATGAAACACAAGTCTGAGGCCTTTGAAAAGTTCAAAGAATATAAGTATGAAGTGGAGAAACAACCAAACATAGTATAATAACTCTTCGATCAGATCAAGGTGGTGAATACTTTAATGGAGTGTTTCTAGATTATCTCAAAGTAAATGGTATAGTCTCCCAGTGGACTCCTCCGGATTGGTATCTGAAAGGAGAAATCGAACTTTGTTAGACATAGTTCGGTCCATTATGAGCTATGCAAATCTTCCAGTATTCCTATGGGGTTATGCATTGGAAACCTCAGCATATTTACTAAATAAGGTGATTTCCAAAATCTGTTCCTCAAACTTCGTATGAGATATGAAAAGAAAGGAAACCGAGTCTTAAACACGTTAAGATTTGGGGATGTCCCGCTTATGTCAAGAAAGTTGACCCAGATAAGCTGGAATATCGATCCGGAAAATGTAGTTTTGTGGGATATCCTATAGAGACTTTAGGGTATTACTTTTGCACCGATCATCGGGTGTTTGTCTCCAGACATGCTACCTTCTTGGAAAAGGAGTTTATCCTTGAAGGAAACAGTGGGAGCAAAATTGAACTTGATAAAGTTCAAGAAGCACAAACTACTACGGATCCAGTGGAAACACCTGTTCTGACTGAACAACCTTTTGTGGAACAGCCCATTCTAAGATCAGGTAGAGTGTCTCGCCAACCTGAGAGGTAATATGGCCTTGTCATTGAGAATGACAATGAGTTGTCAATCATTTGATAATGACGACCCTGTGACCTATAATGAGGCTATGAGTAGTGTTGACTCAGAGAAATGGCATAGTGCCATGAAATCCAGAATGGAATCTACGTATACGGTATACAAAAGATAGATTATAGCAGATGGCCAGGTGGAGACCTATAAGGCCAGGCTTTTGGGAAAAGGATTCAAACAAAGGCAATGGATTGACTTTGATGAAACTTTTTACATGTAGCCCTGTTAAAATCAGTTCGGATTTTGCTTGCGATTAATGTGGTTTAAAGCAAGCTTCTCGTAGATTGAACATCCGTTTTGATGAGACAATCAAAGAGTTTGATTTTATCAAAAACGTGGATGAACCATGCGTCTACAAAAGGGTTAGTGGGAGCGCGATAACATTTCTTGTATTGTATTAAATTAGAGATGACACACATAACAACATAGCAGACCCACTCACAAAGCTACTTTTTGAAAGTCACTTTGATCGTCATAAAGATGAGATGGGTATTAGATACCAGAGTGATTGGCTTTAGTACAAGTGGGAGATTGAAAGGAATATGTCCTAAGTCCAATCATGTATTAGGATTTAGGAATAACTTTTATGTAATCTATTTTGATTTCATTTATATTAATAAAGACTTGTTTTGTTTTTATTATGGGTTTTATCTATTTAAGTGTTTAAATAAGATATACCATAGTTTAGAGTAAAGCTTTTTATGGATTATGATGAGATCATAATAGTGAGACCTAAAAAGATGATAACTCTGAACTTAAATAGTTCCTGGTCGTAGGATTACTAACTGGTAATTAATAATCCGCAAAGATCGGTACATACTATGCTTGCTTCATTATGAAGGATGTCTGTTCTCATAGACATTTATGTGGTGACACTATAGCTAGTATGTAGGTGCTTATTATGGAATAAGTTCACTGAACATGACTCGCACAGCTGAACAACTGATGGAGTTCACTCACGTGTCAGCAGTTGTTAACTTAGTGATAGTTGTACAAATATCCTTAGACTTGAGGTCATCATAGTCATCTTGTGTACACTGAACTATGCTTTGGTTTAGTTCTTAGTCTCCAGGGATAATTATTAGGGCTCTTCTGGGTATAGGAATTTATACACGAAGATAGTGTATGATCAATAAAGGATCTACCCCTTCCAGTGAGGGAAGCGAATGTTCAAGGCTGATCCACTTATGCTAGTTCAGGAATCTCTGGCCAGAGTAAATGAAATTAGAAAGGAGTTTCTAATTTGCATAGAACTATGCATAGTAAATGGTAAGCAAGTGATTGAATTAGATAGGCTTGACACGAGATCCATGCCTTGTATTTAATCGGGACATTGTAGGGTAGAAGGAGTTTATTGTACAGTAACTATTCACTGACAGGTTCTTGGTATTCTAAGCAGTGAATTCATATTATCCGGATAGTCGCGATATGTTGAGAAGCATCACTCACGATGTAGAATAAATGTGATTAATTAATTAATCATATTTAATAAATTAGAGAATTTATATAAATAATGATAAAATAGTTTTATTATTATTTATTTCTACTACCGGCTTAATATTGAACCTACAGGGTCACACCATAAAAAGAGAATGATTTAATGGTGGAGGAATTAATTAATAATGGCTAAATAATTATTTATTTGTGAAATAAATAATTTATTGACAAATTTAATAATTGATTAAATGAGATTTAATTGATTATAAATTAATTAAGAAAAGTTCTTAATATTATTAATTAAGGATTTAATTTTTGGAAATTAAATCAAGAGAGAGAATTATTTCTAAAGTGTTTAGAAAAGGATTAATAATTAAAAGGTGTTTTAATTATTAATGAGAATAATAAATGGGATAATAATAATAATATTTATGGGAAAATTTCAGCTGAAAATTTTGCCTATAAATACACTATTATAGACCCTATTTTATTCGAACCCCAGAAACCCAAAAGTTTTAGAAAACCAAATTCTCTCCACCTCCTCCTCCTCCTAAAAGTCGTTTTCTTGGTGGATACCGGTGGAGTGCTTCACACTTGAGGAGCAACTGCTAAGGATCTCTGATCGTTGTCTCCGAATTAATTTTAAAAGGTTAGATTCGATCCCTCAAATTTTTATTCACGATTTATATGCTTTTATTTGGATTTTGTATGTGTAAAAGTGTTTTTCCATGCCCCCGCTGCGTTAAAAATCCAACAATGAATATAAATTTTACATAATTTACCTCTAAAACTTTCAACCCATTTTTTGAATAAAAGTACTTTACCTCCCTATCACTTATTCCTCCCCTAGTAAAAATTCGGGAGCAAGGCCTTAAACTTTTTGCGGGGATATAAATATTTTAAAAAATCCTTTAAATAAAACAAACCATGTTGTATCAAAAACTCTTACTCCTTACTCGTCTTTCAAGATATAATAGATATTCCAAAAACAAGTATTGTAATAGTAATTTGTTAACTCAGACTACTAATTAACCGAGTGCATTGGACCGATGGATAAGAGAACCGAGCTCGTCTCGGGTAATTAGAATTCAGAAGTCAGTGTGTTATTTAAATTTTAAAGATGCAACCGATTAAAAGTGATCTTGAAATTTTATAATTTTGGTAAGAATCGTATCACATATAAACATCCAAATGCACGATGTGATACAATATATAACATTTAATTTATGTCATTTTCATCTATTTTAAATATTTAATTTACTAAAAATCACTAATTTGGATAACTAGAATCTGAATCATAAAACGAGATATTTTGATCAATTTATAAGGAACTTTCTTTACCATTCAAAATTGTTTTCGCAAGTGAATTGAGTTTTTCTATTATCAAACACAATTCAAATTTTTTTTATATCGACGTGAGACAAACCTGATAAACTTGCCAAGCACATTTAACGATTTGAAAGTGAGTCAAGATCGACTTCTTCAATATATACTATTTTGAATCGAACTGAGTTGCGTTTAAATTTCATAGGAAAATATACAAATCTTTTTATTTTCTAAATTGTTTCAAACTTCTTGTAAACAAAAATTGCTTCGACGTTATAGAGATTAAGTCAAAATTTCCAAATATTAAAAATCATCGGTTAGTCATTAATTTAAGACAAGATAGTGGATGATATGCACATAGTTTACATTTCAACTTTCGTATTTCATATTTTTATCATACAAATTCATGAATTCATGTATCTAGTATTACTTCTCGAATAGAGTTCGATCTGACAAAGTTTTTAGTCGAGTGTGATTCAATATTGAGTAAAGTTTGTATGGAACTAATATAGCTTAATTTCCTCGATAGTGATGGGCCTAATTATGTTGTTCAAAATTAAATAATTTTGGGATGGTTACTTACAATTTGGGAAAACTTATCAGTAATCTCATAAGTAGCTTAAATGATTGTTTTATATATGTGACAATCTAGAATTCGAGGTCAAGATTGAGAAGTCATGACACTACTTATAAATCAAACTCTGCATAGTAAATGATATAATAATAACTCATAGCATTTCAAATATTTAGTACAACATAAGTTATGAAATAAATTACAACTATCAACCAAAAATATAAATTTATTAAAATTATTTTAAATTATAAAATTAGAACTTCGATTTGGAGCTGTCAGATAACATAGATGTATCTGAAATTAAAAGATTAAACAACCAAAAGTCTAACAATCACTCTTCTCATAAGACCTTTTACCTGAGTTGGTTTACAGAATCTAATGGTACACGGGATCGTTATAGACACTCTCACAAGCTGTGCGTCTAAATCTCTCCATCTTTTTAGGGTAATGATTTCTAGAACGAATGGTTATTTTGTTTCAAAAACGTTTCTTATCCAAAAGATTTTGTTATAAACAATTCTATTTCGCAACCGCCTTTTAAAATCAAACTCTCTTGTTTCATTTGTATAATGCTTAATGCTTAAAGATAATTTTGTAAAACCAATATATTTGATAATAGTATATAACTTATAAATAAAGATACAAGTAAACAATACGGATGGACCTCCATCTGGTCCTATCAGGTACCTGAAGTCAACTATATCTATATCGGTATTCTTTACTACGGGTCCATCCCCGGATTCTATACCGCATGGGTCCATCTTCATGTGAAAATTTATATTAGAATAGTTCAAAATAATATTTATTTTAATATATTTACCAACCATAGAAATCATTTAAACTCTTTGAAATCATTCTTAGTTTAAATTTTAAGGATTCGAGGTATGTGAATAAGGGTTATTAAGAAAATATAATGCAAAATATGATTCAAGGATAAGCATAGGTATTAACATGTTACGATGACAGTATCATCATAATCATTTATCACATTTATATTTTTTTACCACTTAAAAGATAGGGTTAGGGGTGTTGACGGATTAATTTGGTCCGGATTCTCATTTTTCCGAACCGAACCAGTAAGAACGGTTTTTTGAAAATCAAAACCAAACCAACGAATAAAAATTAAAACTCGGGTTTTAATTTAAAAAGTATCTTGATGTTTTAATATGATATACACCCACACATACACAAACCCATAATTTATAATCTTAGCTTATAGGTATATACTAGAATTTTAATATATTATTATATAGTATTCCGGTTTGGTTTAAACGGTTTTTTTGTTGGAAAATGTAATAAAATCATTAATGCGTAAACCATTCGGTTAACTTAACAATTAAAAATGGTTTTAGCGGTTTCAGTTTTTCTTCGTACGAATTGCCGTGGTCTGATCCGGATTCACATAATCCAGCCTTTTCATTTTTCTTTTCTAAACCAACCATGAGAGAGAGATAGAGATAGAGGTTGTTCGGTAAAGAAAAGATAAGCCAAAGCTCGGTTAAAAGGGGCGGGGAAAACTCGCATTTTCCTAAATAAGAAATGATTATTTTCTTATATTTAATTAATGCTAAAAATACCTAAAAAGGAACTATAAATTTATAAAATTGTTCATAAATTGTACAAATTAGTAAAAGTTATATTTTTAAAATATAGAATACGAATTAAAGTTTTCTCAATAATTTTAAAATTATTTATGAGTGAATGGATTATTTCATATATATTTTACAAGATAATACTCAATAATAGAAATAATGATTACAAAATTATTTTAAAAATATTAAATTACTAAAATGAATTTAACTATAATTTTTACAAAGTTTCTAGGGGTATTTTAAAAATTATAAAAAAATATTGATTTAAATATACTGCAATGATTTTGTAAAAAGTTTGAAGACAAATTTCAGAAAATAAATCATTTAAAATCATATACGGATTATACTATCAAACATGCACAAGTTAAATATCAATTACTTTTTCAAACATTAAATATCATCATTTATTATATTTTCTATTTATAATTATTCTTATGGATAGCTTTTCACATTTACTAGTCTTATAAGAAAATCAAATTACTATCATATTTCATATTCACTTTATTTAAGAAATCACATACACACTTATAGGTCACATAATTACGTATGGGTACATTCTTTTTATCATCATGTTTAACCATTTTTCAAAATTTAACAATATGATGACGAAACACTTATGAACTAACGTTATAAGTGGTCTAACCATTAAATACATGATCATAAGTGGCTTAGTAAGTTATTTAATTTTTGAAATAAATTATATTAAAAAAAATTATTTCACATAAATTGCATAAAAATAATTAATGCACACTGATTCACGAAAATATAACTCGCCAAAATTTCAGATATTACAATATCACTTGAAAAACGCGAGTTTTTCTTGCGCTGGAGCATAAACACAATTTAAATATGCGTTGTTATAAAAACGTAAGTTAAATTTGCATTTTTAAACACGAAAAACATTTTTTTTGAATTGTGATAGAAAATGCAAAATACAAATTGTGATAAACAGATGCCCATTAAAAATATTTAGTTTGAAAAAAATTATAAACGCACATAATAGTTACGTTTATGTGTGAAAATAAAAAAAATTACAAATTATGATATTTCAAATAATTTTCTTTGAAATTATGAGATTAACATTTTGTTTCTCACAAGATTATAAGTAGTGAGTTTCTTATAACCCTACTTAATTTGCAAAAAAATATATTAAAGTTCATTGTATAATATGTTTGAATGTCAAAATTAAAATGAAATATAAGTTACAAACTAAATTTAAATATAATATTTCTAAAATAAAATTTAAAAGTCGACTTTAAACTGAAAATTTAAAATGTGTAAGTAGTTATTCAAGTTATTTATGTTTATATTTTAATAAATATTCATAAGAATATCATTTTAATATGAATGTGTATAATTTCAAGATTATGTGAAATAGTATAATTGTATATGATTTTAATTTAAACTATTAACTTTATTCTTAACATTACAAATAAATGCTTATTATGATGTGATTCGAACATGACAAATATAACTTTTTTTGTTGGAGGGACTCGAACTTATTATTGTGTGATTATGCATATTTTAGTACTGAATAATGTTTGTTGTTGGTGAGATTCGAAACTTGAAACTTATTTGTATCTCTATAAATAATAATTTAATATTTGTTGTTGGAGGGATTCGAACCTCTGAGTTTTAGTATTGCGTCATTATAATATTTAGATTTAACGATTCCGATAATTTGATTAAAAAAATCGATGATCGTGAGATAGGATAACCAAAATGGAGGTTGAACCAAATTATACCTCATTACGGTTATTATAGTTTAGTATAGATTTGATAAAATCCATTATATATATGAGTAGTGCTAGAGTAGGTACCAAAATTTGGTCTCAAATGACGTGGCATTGGTGATAGATAATTTGGGATAATGTGATTGGGGGAATTTATGTGAGTGTAGGGCCGGGGTACAATATTACTAATTGAGTTGTAACAAATCAAACCATAATAAATGGTATTTGGGAATCAATTTCGGTACCAATTTGGTACCTCTAGAATTATCCTATATACACTATGGCTTAACATGAATTTTATTTTTGAAGAATCGAATTTGAGACCTCAAAGATTAATATAAGTTATTTATGTTCACATCTTCCACCACTACACCACATATGAATTGTGTTATTATTTTAAAACTCCTTATCAACATCCACAAAAACAAGATCTTTTTATTTTTTGATATTATTTTAAAATTACTTTATTATAGTATTAGTGGATCAATTTGAATCTTGACTTGATTAAATGGGGCTCGATTGGATTCAAACTCGTTATCGAGTTCTATGACAAATTCGGAGTTGATAAAACTCGAGTCGAGCTGAATTTTTTTGAACTCGACTCGGTGCGAACTCGTTTTTTAAAAAAGAATGAAATAAAATATATTTATATGTTTGTTAATTGGGTGTAGACCTCAAAATTTGAATAACCAGGTCAATTTCGGATCGGAATATTTTCGGATTATAATATATCTGGAGACCATTCAGATCAGATTGGATGTGATTCATTTTGATTCTAATTCTGATGAAAAATAAATAAAATTTGGATTAAGATCGGAAAAAATTTGATTCTGGTTAAATTCGCATCGATTCGGATCAAAATTTATTCATTTTTTCAATTTGTAGGAATTAAAAATATCTTTTTATTAAATATAGTACTTTTAATATAATATTATGTACTTTTACCAAACAATTATGATTAAATATTTATTTTATCATAAATGTAAAATTGTCAAGTATAAATTTGATTCTTCAGGTCTCGTCGTTAGTACATTCTAAAATAGAAAAAAAACATCTACGATTTTTAATATTTTATTAGTTTATTTTAAATTTGGCCTCTACTCGGTATCTACAACTAATAAAGACATTATTGGAGGTTTTCAGGAAATAAATTTGATAACAAAATATGTTGTTATAATCTCTAAGATTGTTGCTGGAAATTAATTAAAGGATGCAATATTATTGCGGTAGTAGTTGGCCATCAATAATTATATCTGCATCTGACATTTCATTTTTGTTGGGTAATGTATACAACACGGGGGGTGAATGTATTTTAAACAATTTTAATGGCTTTTTGAACTTGTAAGAATGGTGAACAAAGTAATCTGTATTGTAGAGATAATATGCTTTAAAACAATAATTAAAACATGCACATGAATGCACTTATCTTTCAAAAATCACTTAATTTTATATTAAAATCAAGCTAGTGTTTTGTTACAAATTTCTAGGTTCTTAGTATGTTAAGAACTCAGCTTGAGAGTTACAAGATTTTTTTGGATCTTTTTTTGTTACATCTTAAAATAAAGCATCTAGTGTTTACTTTATAGATTAGTACCTTTGCAAGATTTTTCTATTTTTGTCATGCTAGATGAATTTAAATTTTTATAATATTATTTTACTGGACTGAAATCGATATATCTTAACATCTATATGGTTGGATACTCAAAAAAATATTTTAATGAAATCATCTTGTTAATTGGGATCGAACCTCATTTCAGGGAGTAGTACCTTCGCTAAAATTTTCTAATCATATTATGCTAGATGAATTTCAAAAAAAATTAATTATTTTATACGACTGAAATCGATATATCTTAACATCTCTACGGTTGGATCAACGAAAAGATCATTTAAATATTATCTCGTTAATCGGGAATGAACATCGTTTCAGGGAGTGGTACTTTTAATGGATTTTCTATTATTCTTATCATGCAAAATATGTTTGATCTTTTTTACTAATTTTACACATGAATAAAATCAATTTATTTTAACAACCCTAAGGTTGGATTTTTATTGTCGTAAAAATATTTAAAAAAACATTTTGTTATTGGTGAAGGAACCTCGTACGACGGAGTAGTACTCTTACGAGATTTTTCTATTCCTCGTAGATAAATTTAATTTTTTTTTAATTTTTTAATATGATTAAAATCGATATATGTTAACATCTGGAATGTTGGATCTTCCAAATAATTATTAAAAAATTATCTCCACATATTTTACTAGATTTTTCTATTCATGCACTAATCACCAAAAAGTTTTTAGAAATAATAACAAAATAGAAGAGGACTATTATAATCTTAAAACAGCAAAAAAAATTATTTTTTGTCTGAAATTTCTGGAATATCACTCAAATAGATTAATTTTTACATTAATATGGTTCGATCATTAATAAGATTAAATTTACATCCAAAATTTTGGCAAAAAGTTGAATTTCCCCGTAAAAAGAACTTACGACAAATTTTAATTTCCATCGTAAAGTCAGTTCAGTGATCTTTTCCAGCACAAATATTTCGCCTTAAATTTAGAAAAAATGTTTTCTTCATTTAATTTCAAGTAAAAAATTTAATAATAGTAGTTAACTTACGACCGATGTTTCAAACCGTCGCAAGTTGAAATGTTTTCATTTTTACTTTAATTATGTCGCATAAAAATTTATTATTAAAATACTAAGCTTGTGATGGTTTCGAATACCGTCATAAATACTAATCTTGCAAATCAAGTAGAACATGTATGTTCTGCAATGTAAAGAAGTTTGTGTCGTAAACTAAACATGTTTCGTAGAATAATACGTTTTACAATTTTCTGCTCGTAAACTTTACGTGTTTTGCATAATTTTCATTAAAATGGTGATTTTTTAAGAAAGATGATTCATAAAATAATATGTTTTGCAATATTTTACTTGATATTTTAGTTACAGAACTTATGTGGAGTGGATGACTCTACAAAAAATGAAGACTCTATAGAACATAATTCTATATATAAATTTCTTATATACACATATATATACATATATATATTTATTTATTTTCTATTTTGTTGGTAAAAATTATGTATTTATATTTATATTAAAGTTCTAGAGATAACTGTTAAAAAGTGAACGAGAAAATCATAGATTTAAATTGAGATTCAAAATTTATTTAGCAGATTTTAACATTATAATACTTTAAAATATTCATTAACATTAAAATAGTCACAACACACATTTTTAAACCAAGATTTGAATCAACATTTATGAGATTTAAAAATAAATTCTTAAAATTCATGTAAATCAAAAGTAGATTTAAATTTTTTTTTCATGATTCTTTAAATTTTCAAATAAATTGTTGTTTGTATTTAACTTCATAGAAGCATTATAAAAATAAAAAATATTTATACGTTTTTTTCCGTTTTAAAATTAATTTCAAAAAAAGATTCTGGTATTTTTAGAGGATTCTATTGGAGTACTAACTTATATCACGACAAAATCTGTTAATTATTTGTAGATTGTTATAAACATTAACAAGCATATAAACATTAATACCAAGTTCGATTTAAATTAATATGGCATTCGAATAAAAAACTACCGTATATAAGGTGTAATTTGTTAATTATTAGTAGATTGTTATAAACATTAACAAGCATATAAACATTAATACCAAGTCTGATTTAATTAACGGGGCATTCAAATAAAAAAATGTGGATTAAACTAATAATTTTAGCCAATTTGTAAAAACAATTTTAGCCGTAAAAACATTACCGTATTTATTGTCTTTTATATTATTGTTCTACATAATATATCTCGATCGTGTAAGGAAATTATATAGCAAAATGACGAAAGCGGAAAATACGAGGTGGACCTCATGTTCTGTGCCGGTGGGCCCCCCTAACTTGGGCATAGAAGCAAAGACTTAAATTAGAATGCATGATGAGTGTGGTATTTTCTTATTCGGAGTGACACTTGATGAGAATGTAGTATAAGTTACATTGTACTTGATCTTTATTTCATTGTATGTTTTGTGTCTCTCACCCTGCACTCTTGTTGGTGGTATGAGGTCTTCATTTCACCCAAAGCCATCTCTATTATTCTTCAAAGATCTAGGATTTCATCTTTAAAAGACCTATCCAGTGATATAATTTTCATCTGATTTTGCATACAAAAGGTTCATGAATTTCTTCTTTTTCTTCAATATGCGCGTATAATTTCCGTTTTCGATTTGTTGGTTTCCATTTTTTTAAATTTATTTTCAGTGATGTACCAAATCAGTCTGTTCACTTTAAGACGATTAAGTGAGTGACCTGTTCTGTCCAATGTATCTGAATTCTCTTAGATTAGATTTTGATTGAAGTTCCTTCTATTTTTGTGTAAATTATAGTGTTAAATTAAATTATTTATCTTACTTAATTTTTAGATAACTTCCGATTTTGATATGGTTCATTTATGACAACCCGTGATTTATTAACAATTTGATTCTAGTTCTTACCTTAGGTTGGGTTGATTGGGTTGGTAAGGTGTTTGGACATTCGAAAGATATTTCGGACTTTGATTTGGTTCATTATGTATGATAACTCGCGCATGATATATTCACACTTTGATTCTTGTTTGGATCTTGGATTTGTTAGGTTGGTTACGTGATTGGACGGTCCGAAAAATGAAGAGGTGTTATGAACACAGTCATTGACCACTGTTCGAACCCCTCCTCCGTCGTTAGGTTGAATAGGGCTTAAATTCCTCTCATTAAGTTATAATTTTTATGTATTTTATAAAATATATATATATATATATTTACGCACTTTCAATATATTTTAATTTTATGAAAATTTAAATTTATTTCGAGGTAGTTAATTTGATTTGTATCGTGCAATAGTAATTTTTTAAGATTTTTGGAGATCGTCTTGCTAAACGTTTTTTTATTATCCATTATATTTGTGAAAAGTCGGATATTCAATATCAAAAAAATCTTTTTCCTTGAATATTGAGTTAATTATGTAATATATTAAAATCGTGTATGTTGTGCTGGATAGGGTATAGCAGTTGATGCATATTTTTCTTATTTTCTTTGTCAAAACTTGTACTGAATTGCTAGAAATAGTTGTGTATTTTATAAATAATTAAAATTTAACTGTGTTATAAAGCACGGTTGGATATATTAAGTGGTTAAGAGTTTATTCTCTATCGTCCCATGTACTAGATCCGATCATCGCTCACTTGGAGAATTTTTCAGAACATATACTCATATGTAAGGCTATAAGTCCACATATTTGTCAAAACAAAAAAGAAAATTTTAACTTTTTTGTACCTCTGTTGAGATGAAATATATATGAAGTTGTGAAAAGCATGTTAGCAATTAATCTAATTCTGAGAAATGGTCAATTGTAATGGAAAGAAATAGGGTTGGCTACGTATGTTTTTAGGAAAAGTTTACTATATATATTCATGAACCCAAAACATTATTTATAATTATAAAAAGAATTTTTCCTGAAGTTTAAATATTTTCTTATTTTTCCGGAGCTTTTTGTCCTTACACTTGTCGTATATGAATTTTATATTTATTTCAAATCATAAATTATTGATTTTTATTGATAGTAATAATCTCCGTATAATATATACGGTACTTATTTCATGTAAATAATTGAATAAGCTCGGCACTTCAGAGTCCCTGCAAGATTTATTTGTTGCTTAAGTTTAATTTGTTTATTTACCTCTTCATGTAGTCTTGTTTCAAAATGAATAAGTGTTGTTCTACAGCCTCAAAATCTTTGGAACAACTTGTAGAGGCCACTAAATCGATATCTTCAGAGGGCGCAATGACTACAGTTGTGCAGCGACAGGAAGAACAAAGCTGTCAGCATTTCTCATTGCGGTAATTGTCTCCTTTGTTCATACTATGCAATTTCATTAGCATATATTTTATTTTATGCATATTATGCAGATGTCTTGAAAATTTTATGTTTTTTCGATGTTTTGAATATTATTCATGACACAATAATATGGTTCTCTTACCATTTAATATATTGTGTCTGGCCAGGGGATTTGTGGCTGACATGAGGGTTAAAAATCCAAAGGTGTGCAACCCCTTTGATGGTACTGATAACGCTGAAATTTTTTATGAAAGGCTACGACGACCACTTGATGTTCCTCGCTTTAGATCATTGCGCTGTGAAATCTGTGTCGGGAGAGTTGTAGGCTCTACCAGTTCTGCTGAACAAAATTCCCAGCAGATCTGTATTTCTTTGGCAGGAAAAGATTCTTCAATTAAGCACAGAGCAGCAGGAGGTATATGGGCTTCTTTTTGTATATATATGAACTTCTTGTCCGAGAATATGGGGCGTTTTGGGCTTGTCCTAACATAGTACCATAGTAATTCAACCCTCCCACCCTCTTATATTTTGTTTAATTTAAATATATTGTTATTGGTAGCCGTCTTGGGTTCGAGCCCGACCACCCTCTTATATTTTGTTTAATTTAAATATTGGTATAAATATAAAAAAAGGCCTAGATGCGTGGCAATCTCTAGGGGAGATAGAGCACCGTAGAGAATCATTATTAAAATCACTCTTTCCAAAATTATTCAACTGTGGAGTCAAATTTAAAATCAATTTATTTATTGAAATTTTAATTGATAAACGTTTTATTATATATTTAAATATACATTATTATTCTATATTAGTAACGAATTTTATGAAATTTCATAATAGAATTAAGTGCTCGATACAATTCTTTGGAGAAGAGGGTTTACTCTCCAAGAAAAGCATAGATAGATAAATAGGTCTATTTATACTTGTGCCTGGAAACTTTGACTACTTAACACTTATATCATTTTCAGTATTATGTTCTTTTTTCTCATTTTCGGTTTCTTTTCCTTCTAATATTTTTTTATAGGACCCTACATCGCAGGAGACTCAAATAAAGTTCGTACAGAAGTCATCATCTTGAATGACAGTGATGAGGACAGAGTGATCGAATTAACCCCTTCACCTCAAGAATTAGACAAGGGTAAAAGTGTCATCATTGAAGTTGAAGATGATGGTTAGACTTCTCATTTTCTGTCTCTAACAATATTTTTATCTAAATGGTTTCTAGTTAAAAGTCTACTTACTACCTAAGAACCCTACCCTGCAGGAGAATCTAATAAAGCTAGTATTGAAGTCATCATCTTGGATGACAGTGATGATGACGGAGTGATCGAATTAACCCCTTCACTGGAACAGCTGACAACTAATACTTTTCGACAAGCAGAAAAACAGCCTTGTTTATACAAGGGTAAAACTATCATCATTGACATTGAAGATGATGGTTAGACTTCCAATTTTCTTTCCCTAATAATATTCTTTATCTAAATATGGTTTGTAGTTCAAAGTCTCCTTACTTTTTGCAGGTGAAGAATTCGAGAGACAACCTAAGGATATCAGAAAAGCAATTGGTCAGACTTCTGGTATTGTTAAGCCTTCACGAAAATTAAAGAGAGGCCGTCCCTATGGCCAAGCTCTCCTTGATGATCTTAATGCTAGAATCGTAAGTACAGCAAACACCCTGCAGAATCAGCAGCAGCAGAGGGGAAATATCTCTAGTAGCAGTAATTTGGTATGAGCCTTTAATTATTATTTTTATAGATTACAGAGTTCTTTTTATGATTGTTTATTTTGTTATGCCACTATGTTACTTATTTGATATTCTCCAATCTTGTCTTTACATCTTACTGTCACAACAATAATTGGATAGCTAGTGACAACAATATTAATTTATTTCTCTATATTGTTTTAGGATCTTTCTCTCAGCCTCTGCATCCCTGGAACAGAAGGGAATCAGAAGGTGCAAAATGATGCTATATCTGTTGAGAGTAACAGAAAGAGGAAACGCAGTGTTGATGCAAAATAAGCTTTTCATCACTGAAATCCCTGAGGCAGGACGACATGAGCAAGTTCCTTAAGAAGCCCTTTACTTTATGTAAAATCGTAGATTTAGAATCAGCACACACTGATGGTAGCACCAGAGAAATGACAACTGCTTATGCTGAGCATGGAAAAACTGCCTCTCGACGGAAAGGTACGAAGTTGGACTGGTTTGGAAACATAAAATTTTTAAACTTTCACTTGATATTGACATTACTCTATATAAATAACTTGGTACACCAAATGCAGGTTCAATCCCTAGAAAGTATACAAAAGCTGCTGGTGAGTCATCCCGCCCTCAGGAAGACCAGCACAAAGGACCAGGTAGTCCTATCAATGAAGTGTGCATTCTGCGCCGAAACCCTGCGGATTTCAGTGAAGCTGGTCCTGAAAACATCTAAATGAGATGTGAAAACATGTAGATGGATATCAGCATTAGCCATTCTAGAGCACAGTTGTAACTGCAAAAATTGATCAGGTGCTACCGTGCTAATTAATTAGCTACATGAAGATCACAGTTCTTTCCATCTCTTCTTATTTTTACTGATTTACTTTTAATGCAACATTTTGGATTGAACATGGTTTTCTTCTTATATCATAGATTATTCTATCAGAAATGCTTCATCATTATTTTACATATACATGTGGACATGTATATACTTGTGGACATGTATATAATGGACATGTTTGCAAATCTTTACTAGGGCAGATTTACGAGTAAAATTTTGTATTTATACGAAGAGTGTGGCCAAATGGCCCAAAGAATTAGCAGATGCAATGCAACTTAAAAAGTTTTATATTTTTCGGGTTGATGAGCATAGTTTTGATTGAGTTGTAAAGAAATGTCTTCTTTTTTGTTAAATGGATTTTTTTAAAGATTTTACCCCTTGCTCGCTAATTTTAAAAAGGATGGAAAAAAGTAAAAGTTAAAGAAAATAGTTTTACTTTCACTCTTAATAGTCTGTGTTTTTAAATGGGGCGAAATCAAGTGGTCATGAATGTAAATTTTACATAATTTACCTCTAAAACTTTCAACCCATTTTTTGAATAAAAGTACTTTATCTCCTTATCACTTACTCCTTCCCTAGTAAAAATTCTGGAGCAAGACCTTAAACTTTGTGCGGGGATATAAATATTTTAAAACAATCCTTTGAATGTAACAAACCATGTTGTATCAAAAACTCTTACTCCATACTCGTCTTTCAAGATATAATAAATATTCCAAAAACCAGTATTGTAATAGTAATTTGTTAACTCGGACTACTAATTAACCGAGTGGATTGGACCGATGGATAAGAGAACCGAGCTTGTCTCGGGTAATTAGAATTCAGAAGTCAATTGACCGAGTGAGTACTTTGATATTAAAAAATGAGTATTCAAAAAATCGAAAAATTCAGTGTGTTATTTAAATTTTGAAGATGCCACCGATTAAAAGTGATCTTGAAATTTTATAATCTTGATAAGAATCGTATCACATATAAACATCCAAATGCACGATGTGATACAATATATAACATTTAATTTATGTCATTTTCATCTTTTTTAAATATTTAATTTACTAAAAATCAATAATTTGGATAACTAGAATCTGAATCATAAAACGAGATATTTTGATCAATTTATAAGGAACTTTCTTTACCATTCAAAATTGTTGTCGTAAGTGAATTGAGTTTTTCTATTATCAAATACTGTTCAAACTTTTTTTAATATCGACGTGAGACAAACCTGATAAACTTGCCAAACACAATTAACAATTTGAAAGTGAGTCAAAATCAACTTTTTCAATATATACTATTTTGAATCGAACTGAGTTCCGTTTAAATTTCATAGGAAAATGTACAAATGTTTTCATTTTTTAAATTGTTTCAAACTTATTGTAAACAAAAATTACTTCAACCTTATAGAGATTATGTCAAAATTGCCCAATATTAAAAATCATCGGTTAGTCATTAATTTAAGACAGGATAGAGGATGATATGCACATAGTTTATATTTTAACTTTCGTATTTCATATTTTTATCATACAAATTCATGAATTCATGTATCTAATATTACTTCTCGAATAGAGTTCGACCTGACCAAGTTTTGAGTCGAGTGTGATTCAATATTGAGTAAAGTTCGTATGAAACTAATATAGCTTAACTTCCTCGATATTTATGGGCCTAATTATTTTATTCAAAATTAAATAAGTTTGGGATGGTTACTTACAATTTGGGCTGAACTGGTCAGTATTCTCATAAGTAGCTAAAATGATTGTTTTATATATGTGACAATCTAGAATTCGAGATCAAGATTGAGAAGTCATTACACTACTTATAAATCAAACTCTGCATAGTAAATTATATAATAATAACTCATAGAGCTTCAAATATTTAGTACATCATAAGTTATGAAATAAATTACAACTATCAACCAAAAATATAAATTTATTAAAAACCTTTTAAATTATAAATTAGAACTTCGATTTGGAGCTGTCAGGATGTATCTGAAATTAAAAGATTAAACAACCAAAAGTTTAACAATCACTCTTCTCATAAGACCTTTTACCTGAGTTGGTTTAGGGAATCTAATGGTACACGGGACCGTTATAGACACTCTCACAAGCTGTGTGTATAAATCTCTCCATCTGTTTAGGGTAATGATTTCTAGAACGAATGGATATTTTGTTTCAAAAACGTTTCCTATCCAAAAGATTTTGTTATAAATAATTCTATTTCGCAACCGTCTTTTGAAATCAAAGTCTCTTGTTTCATTTGTATCGTGCTTAATGCTCAAAGATAACTTTGTAAAACCAAAATATTTGATTATAGTATATAACTTATAAATAAAGATACAAGTGAACAATCTGGATGGACCTCCATCTGGTCCTATAAGGTAATTGAAGTCAACTATATCGGTATTCTTAACTACCGGTCCATCTCCGGATTCTATACCGTACGGGTCCATCTTCATGTGAAAATTTATATTAAAACAATTCAAAATAATATTTATTTTAATATATTTACCAACCTTAGAAATTATTAAAACTCTTTGAAATCATTCTTAGTTTAAATTTTAAGGATTCCAGGTATGTGAATAAGGGTTATTTAAGAAAATATAATGCAAAATATGATTCAAGTATAAGCATAGGTATTAACATGTTACGGTGACAGTATCATCATAATCATTTATCACATTTATATTTTTTTACCACTTAAAAGATAGGGTTAGGGGTGTTCAAGGATTGATTTGGTCCGGATTCTCGTTTTTCCGAACAGAACAAGTAAGAACGGTTATTTGAAAATCAAAACCAAACCAAGCCAGTTAAACGCCGAAACCAAACTAAACCAGACCATAAAATAATGGATTGGTTTGGTTTCGAACCACGGTTTAAAGATAATCATTTACTTTTATTTTGTTTTTGTTAAATTTATAACGAAACGATTATTTAAGTAAATGTAATATAAAATTTATTATATATCAGTATTATATATCAGTAATATATATTTATAATATTTAGTTTACATATGATTGTCATATACTTTAATTTAACTTAAATAATACTAAGTATATGTATTAGGGTATAACTATAATATATTAACAATTAACTCAGGTTTTAATTTAAAAAGTATCTTGATGTTTTAATATGATATACACCCACACATACACAAACCCGTAATCTTAGCTTATAGGTTTATACTAGAATTTTTATATATTACTATATAGTAGGCCCGGTTTGGTTTAAACGATTTTTTTTGTTGGAAAATGTAATGAAATCATTAGTGCGTAAATAATTCGGTTAACTTAACAATGAAAAATGGTTTTAGCGCTTTCAGTTTTTCTTTGTTCAGATTGATGTGGTCTGATCCGGATTCATGGTTTGGCTGATTTTTTGAATTCTCGTGGATAGGATAGGTAGAGTCACATACCTTAAACTATAATAATGTCACATAATCCAACCTTTTCTTTTTCTTTTCTAAACCAAGCATGAGAGAGAGATAGAGAGAGGTTGTTGGGGAAAGAAAAGATAAGGCAAAGCTCGGTTAAAACGGGTAGGGTGAATCTCACATTTTCCTAAATAAAAAATAATTATTTTCTTATATTTAATTCATGCTAAAAATACCTAAAAATGAACTATAAATTTATAAAATTGTTAATAAATGGTACAGATTAATACAAGTTTTATTTTTAAAATATAGAATAGGAATTAAATTTTTCTCAATAATTTTAAAATTATTTATGAGCGAATGGATTATTTCATACGTATTTTACAAGATAATACTCAATAATAGAAATAATAATTACAAAAATATTTTAAAAATATTAAATTACTAAAATAAATTTAACTATAATTTTTACAAAGTGTTTAGGGGTATTTTTAAAATTATTGATTTAAATATACTACAATGATTTTGTAAAAAGTTTGAAGACAAATTTCACAAAATAAATCATTTAAAATCATATACTGATTATACTATCAAACATGCACAAGTTAAATATCAATTACATTTTCAAACATTAATATCATCATTTATTATATTTTCTATTTATAATTATGCTTATCGATAGCTTTTCACATTTACTAGTCTTATAAAAAAATCAAATTACTATCATATTTCATATTCACTTTATTTGAGAAATCACAAAAAACACTTATGGGTCACATAATTACGTATTGTTACATCTTTTTTCATCATCATGTTTAACCATTTTTCAAAATTTAACAATATGATCACGAAACATTTATGACCTGACTAACCATTAAATACATGATCATAAGTGGCTTAGTAAGTTATTTAATTTTTGAAATAAATTATATTAAAAAAAAATATTTCACATGAATTGCATAAAAATAATTAATGCGCACTAATTCACGGAAATATAACTCGCAAAAATTTCAGATATTACAATATCACTTGAAAAACGCGAGTTTTTCTTGCGTCGGAGCATAAACACAATTCAAATATGCGTTGTTAAAAAAATATAAGTTAAATTTGCATTTTCAAACACGAAAAATATTTTTTTTGAATTGTGATAGAAAATGCAAAAAAAAGTTGTATTAAACAGATGGCCATTGAAAAACATTTAGTTTGAAAAAAAATATAAACACATATAATAGTTACTTTATGTGTGAAAATAAAAAAAAATCAAAAATTATGATATTTCAAATTATTTTCTTTGAAATTATGAGATTAACATTTTGTTTCTCACAAGATTATGGGTAGTGAGTTTCTTATAACCCTACTCAATTTGCAAAAAATCATATTAAAGTTCATTGTATAATATGTTTGAATGTAAAAATTAAAATTAAATATAAGTTACAAACTATATTTAAATATAATATTTCTAATATAAAATTTAAAAGTCGACTTTAAACTGAAATTTTAAAATGTGTAAGTAGTTATTCAAGTTATTTATGTTTCTTAAGATATAACTTAAACCCCGTGCGATTCACGGATTCTTTAATATTTGTATATTTTAATTTATTTTATATAAATTTTATTAAAAATTTCATGTAAATAATTAAATTTTAAACAATATTCATAAGAATATCACTTTAATATGAATGTGTATAATTTCAAGATTATGTGAAATATAATAATTGTATATGTTTTTAATTTAAACTATTAACTTTATTCTTAACATTACAAATAAATACTTATTATGGTGTGATTTGAACATGACAAATATAACTTTTTTTGTTGGAGGGATTCGAACTTATTATGCTGTGATTATGCATATTTTAGTACTAAATAATGTTTGTTGTTGGTGAGATTTGAACCTTAAAACTTATTTGTATCTGTATAAATAATAATTTAATATTTATTGTTGGAGGGATTCGAACCTGTGAGTTTTAGTATTGCGTCATTTTAATATTTTGATTTAACGATTCTAATAATTTCATTAAAAAAATCGATGGTTGTGAGATAACCAAAATGGAGGTTGAACCAAATTATATCTCATTACGGTTATTATAGTTTAGTATTGATTTGAAAAAATCCATTACATATATATGAGTAGTGCTAGAGTAGGTACCAAAATTTGGTCTCAAATGACGTGGCATTGGTGACTTGATAATTTGGGATAATGTGATTCGGGGAATTTATGTGAGTGTAGGGTCGGGGTACACTATTACTAATTGAGTTGTAACAAATCAAACCATAATAAGTGGTATTTGGGAATCATTTTGGGTACCAATTTGGTACCTCTAGAATTATCCTATATATACTCTGGCTTAACATGAATTTTATTTTTGAAGAATCGAATTTGAGACATCAAAGGTTAATATAAGTTATTTATGTTCACATCTTCCACCAATACACCACATATGAATTGTGTTATTATTTTAAAACTCCTTATCAACATCTACAAAAACATGATCTTTTTATTTTTTGATATTATTTTAAAATTACTTTATTCTAGTATTAGTGGAGCAATTTGAATCTTGACTTGAATAAATGGCGCTCGATTGGGTTACAAACTCGTTATCGAGTTCGATCACAAATTCGGACTTGATAAAACTCGAGTCGAGCTTAATTTTTTTGAACTCGACTCGGCGCGAACTCATTTTTTTTAAAAAGAATGAAAAACATATATTTATGTGTTTGTTATTTGGGTGTAGACCTGAAAATTTGAATAACTGGGTCGATTTCGGATCAGATTATTTTCGAATTATAATATATCTGGAGACCATTCAGATCAGATTGGATGTCATTCATTTTGCGTCTAAATCTAATGAAAAATAAATAAAATTTGGATTAAAATCGGAAAAAATTCGATTATGGTTAAATTCGCTTCGATTCGGATCAAAATTTATTCATTTTTTCAATTTGTGGGACTTAAAAATATCTTTTTTATTAAATATAGTATTTTTAATATAATATTTTATACTTTTACCAAACAATTATAATTAAATAATTATTTTATCATAAATATAAAATTGTTAAGTATGAATTTGATTCTTCGGGTCCTATCCTTAGTACATTCTAAAATAGAAAACAACATCTACGATTTTTAATATTTTATTAGTTTATTTTGAATTTGGTATCTACTCAGTATCTACAACTAATAAAGACATTAATGGAGGTTTTCAGGAAATAAATTTGATAACAAAATTTGTTGTTATAATCTTTACGATTGTTGCTGGAAATTAATTAACTATCGCAATATTATTTCGATTGTAGTTGGCCATCAACAAATTTGTTGTTTAGAAATTTTGGCTTTGAGGTGAGAGATGGTTGAGTGTTTGAGCTAAAAGGTTTGGTAGGTTGAGACTGACTCATTTGGATTTGTAGGGTTTGTTGGTGTGGTCCTGAATCGTCTTCCTTATTTTTCCTCCTTCTTTCATCCCCTCTTTTCTTATCATCATCCTTCTTCTCATCCTTATTTTTATCCTTGCTGCCAGTTGCTCTTGAAGATTGACTTGGATTTGAGCCAGAAGGTTTTTGCTCATCATGCTTCTACTCATCATCATCCTCTTCATCTTTTCAATTAAATTGAGTGGTTGGCAACATGGTGTCAGAATTTAGTAGGTATCTGTCCAAGATCTTTATCATCTCCATATCCTCATGCTTCTTGCTCCTTTTGTACTTGAGATCAGACTGCAGAGTCATGATCAGCCTCATATTTGATCTGACACAGTTTTTAGAAACAATAAGATGTTTGCATTATTTGGTTGTTAGACAGATGTATGCCACCCCTTTGTTTGGAAATAAATAGGCTTCAGGAAAAGCTGTTATCTGTGCATTTTTGGGCTCTTTTAGCAGCTGGGTGTCCTCTTGAATAACTGGATTTACTCTTTCAATCATTACATCCAGCTCAGATGCTCTTAAAGTTTAAAGATTTGGAAGAGATACCTGGAGACATCTGTCCACACCACCATCATTGATATTCATAATAATTTTCTTCTTCAAGTAATTATCAATTTTAACAACCACTGCCCTAATAAAGTTGATGTTTTTGGCTAATGCTTTCTTGTAGGTGATGTAGTTATTTTGAAGAGACATCCTTAGTACTGAAAGAAGTTCACTGAATTTTTGATATTGATTTGGTCCTTCTGCAGCCTTTAGAAGTCTTTTTTTCCAACATCATGATAGATTTGAGCATGTGAAGAACTTTGGCCAACCTGTATAGGCTCTTTAGATTTAGATTTACCAATATCCTTAGATTATTGAATCCTAGCTTCAATCTCCCCCTTAGTCTTGGTGACAGGCATGAGTAGGGGAGTTGGTAATTCTGGCCTTACATCTTCAAGTAGTGAGGGCAATGGTATGTTGAGTTTCCCCATGATGGCTCCCAAAGCAACATAATTCTGTATTTGGAGATGCTTGTGAGAATCCACCGGGATTTTGATGTCTTTCTATTGACTCTGCACTAAGGATATAAGAGCTTGTACTTGTACACTCAGTGAGTCATTGAAAGATTGGAGAGAAGAAACTTGTTATTGCAATTTTTGAACTTGCAGTGTGGATGAAGATTGAGATGTGGAGGGAATAGAAACCCTAAAAGTGTCCTGCACAGCCTTTTTAATTTCATCCCTGAGCAGGGATGAAGGAGTGTATCTGCTAGAGTGCATTTGATCCAGCTTCAGTCTTGTATCATTAGAATGAATGATATGATTTTGAACTTGTTCATTCAGGGCCACAAATGAGGTCTTGAGATCTTGACATGTGTTTCCATTCCACTCAGATCATACCTTGACATCTAGTCAGCAAAGTCTATGAATTTGTTTTTGATCTCAGTTTCAGAAGGGATGATTTGATCCATTTTTTCCCTCACCATCTTCATTATTTTATCTTGATGTCCAGTCAGTGTAATTTGAAGTGCTTTTCTAAAATTGTGCAAATCCTTGATTTGAGCCTTGTATACATCATTGATGGCATCATACACTTTCTGAGGAGTTAGAGATCTAGCATTGCTTCCCAGAATAGTGATATACTCCTCCCTAAACTTAGCTAGCACAACATCCATTTTAATATAAAATTCTTTATCTAGCCAAGCATCACAGTTTGTATCCTCACCAGCTTCATCAACAATTTTAGCTTGAATATCTTCGACATATGTCTGGTAGGCGAGCATGATAGCTTGGTAGTCCTGATTTGACATGTTGGATGTGAGCGGCTGTTGTGATATTTGTGCTAGGCCTCCAATCTGGTCAACTACAAGATCTTCAATGGTTGAAGGATGATCTTCAGTTTTTGGAGCCACTGAGAGATGAGATGTGGTTGTTGAGGTTGAGATGTTGAGGGTTGATTTGTTGGGTGAGAAGGTGATAATATAACAGAACCACCTGTGACAGGAGTCACAGTTTGACTCACAGTAGGTACTGTGGTTATAAAAGTGTGTTGTCCTCCATTTGAAGTGGGAACCACCATTTGAATTGGAGGGAATTTGATTGGGTTACTGTCATGTACACCAATCTTAAACCCTTATGTCCCTTTCAGAACACTATCACTTGAATGTGATGTACTTGCCTCCTAGCATCAATTACCAATGCAATTTCTGCTAGTGTTTTGCGGGGAGTCGTTCCTGGAACAGGAACCTCCAATTGAATTGGAGAGGATTTAGATTGCTCCCCCGGGAGTACTACCCTCATACCTAACAGCCTGTGAAGGCTGATTTGCACATGAAGGTGCATTTGTTATCAACATGGGGTCTTCAGTAAAAATTGATGAATCCCCTATATTTGTGATGGTGTCATTAAGGTCTACCCCAGCTAGTAGCCTCTCACCATCTAAGTTTGGTGTCTGGGTGGTGAGCAAGGTTTCTTGAATCATGTCACTTAAGTGAGTTTGTACTTGAGGAATGGATTCAAGTGCAGTATGTGAAGAAGAAATTTGACAGATTAAGTATTGCTGATCAGTAGTGAGTGTTGGCAGCTCCCCCTGAATGGATGAGGGAGCTTTAAGAAATGTGCTCTCCTTGTGTGTGCCATCCTTGTTTCTCCTTCCATACACTTGTATTTGATCAAGTGATGGTTGTGCAAACTCTTTACAGGGTGCATTTGGAAGAATATTTTGTTCAATAAACACACCCTGTTCAAGTCCCTTGTTTACAACTACATCCTTTTGAGAGATTGTAGAGGTGCCTTGAGTGGTCAACTCAGTTGTCTTTTGCTTCTTTGTTCTTTTGACCAAGG
This sequence comes from Apium graveolens, assembly GCF_009905375.1. Lineage (NCBI taxonomy): Eukaryota > Viridiplantae > Streptophyta > Magnoliopsida > Apiales > Apiaceae > Apium > Apium graveolens. The sequence goes on from NC_133653.1 coordinate 20,279,482, forward strand.
GTGACTCAGGTTGTGTTTGTTCCTCACCACTCTCATTTAATATATTAAGGGTTACCTCCTTTCTCTTCTTTTTACTCACTTCTCCCTTTTGAGAGGATTAAGTGGTGTTTTTCCTAGCAACTATTGGTTTTGAAGAAGTAGGCTCAACATGGGAAAGTTCTCGTGGGTGTGCCTGTGTTTATACTTCGACAGGCTCAGGAACCATTGTTGCACTAGGTTGAACTACATTGATCCTCATATCAGGCATAGGGTAATGATAGGTCTTAAATCTTTCAATCATGAAAGGTGTTAACCTTAGACCTGTATGTACCTTATTCTTAGTAGCAAGTGATCCAAATAAGATTTTGGACACTTGCTTACAGTTTCCTATTAATGATTTATCTACACCTTCAAGCATATGTATGTCATTTACTTTATTATTTAAAACAGACATAATGAATCTAAGAAGAAAAATTTCTTTACCTCTTGAAGTTAATGGCATGATGAGTCTGGTGCTCAATTCCTCCATAATGTAGTGTCTAACATTAATCTGATTGTTGTGAGACATTAACTAGACTAGCTTCTGAACAATAATAGAAACGTTATCAAATCCTAATTTCCTTCATGTGAAAGCCTTCACCATATAATCAAATAGAAAGGACCAATCCTCCTTAGGTTTTTCTTGTTCAAACTTGCCAAGTTGATTTTCTCAAAGTAGTTGATAAAATCCAGAAATTCATACAGCTCCTCCTGAGTTGGAATCTCTACTAACTTATCAGTTGGAATGTTCAAGGCCAAGTTCATGTCAGCTTCAGTTATCTTAACCTGTTGTCCTTTGATTTGACAGTTAACCGCTAGAGTTGAAGATTGGTCTTTATGCACAATTGTCCTAACTACAGCTGTGTTCCAGAAATCCCCCAATACATCCAAATAGAGAACTGGGTTAGCTGTAAGAGCTCCAACAAAGTAAGTTTTAGATAAGAACTTGACAAAGCTTTTGAAAGTTTCAGGAGCTTGATTGGCATCTAAGAATGCAAGGAAGTTGGTCTCCTTTGGGATGAAGGGTACAATAACGTTTGATGCCATTGTTGTGTATGTGAAGATTAATGGGTAAAGGTAATTAGAGAGAAAAGATTTGAAACGAGAGAGAAATCAGTTTAGAATTGAAAAAGCTAGGTCACTTAGAGTTCTCGAATGCGTAAATTGTTATGCAAGATATGCTTGTATCATAACAAGACTAAGTCATATTGACAACCCTAAGATTAGTTGTATTGTAACCTTAATCTGTAATCTATAATTGTAACACTTAATGTCTGTAAAATGTAAATGGAGCAGACTAGTGCATTTTTCCCTAAACAGTGTCAAGCCTAAGAATTCTATCTGGAAGAAGATCAAGAAGGTCATGCCTTAGAAGAATTATGAAGAAGCTTGGAGTTGAATAATTCTGTTTGGTGAAAAACATCCTAAGTCAAGATCTCTACAAGTCACAGAATTAGTGTTATAGAGAAGTCATTCGAGAACTCAGAAAGACCTATCGAGAACTCAGAAAGACCTATCGAGAACTCAGGAATTGCCCATCGAGAACTCATGAATTACCTATCGAGAACTCAGGAATTGTCTATCGAGAACTCAGGAAATGCTATTGGAGATATCGATAAGTCAGATACCCATTCGAGAACTCAGAGATATCGACAAGTATACATTCATTAGAGAACTCTGAGTTATCGATAAGCCAAAGTCCATTAGAGAACTCTGAGTTATCGATAAACCAAAATTCACTAGAGAACTCAGAGTTGTCGATAAGTCAAGTCAACAATGAAGTTTCAGAAATATCGACAAGCCAACGTACCTATCGAGATGTCGAGTTCTCTACAGCTTAATTGGAGATCTCGAAGTGAAGAAATTTCTCTAAGTACAGAATTGCAGAACAGTTCAATATCCAAGGTTGCAAATCAACAAACAATTTACACAGCTGAATTGACAAGTCTACAAAAAGCAGCTTGAGAGATGTGCAAGATCAATGGCAAAGATTATCTGACAGAGGAGATTAAAGTAAATATGGGATGCTAAAGATATGCTAAGCCAGAAATGGAAGATTTCCTTTTCTATAAATAGAAATGACAAGTGAAAGTTTAGAAAAGCTAATAGCATGTTTATTATCCTCTGTGTAAATCAGCAGTTAACTGAGTTATAAAGTTAAGACTGGTCCTCTAGTCAGTAGTAACAATCTAGATATAAAATCTTGTATTCTCTGTCAAGAAAGAAGCAAAGTTCTAAAACTAGAACTTAGAGATTTTATAGCAAAACACTGCTTGATTTTTAATATAAAATTAAGTGAGTTTTGAAGATCTTTATTTTACATATTTGCATTGTTATTTATGTTTAACATCTATTCTACAAAATCATTGATAACAACCAACTGCTAAAGCCAAAGTCGATCAAAAAGTAAACATTTAAGCTAAAACACATTCACCCCCTCCCTGTGTTATATTCATACCTAACAAGTGGTATCAAAGCAAAATCTGAAAGTAAACATATTAGATCTTGGAAAAATGAATACACAGAAAATCCGTAGTATCAAGATTCCTCCCTTTGATAAGGCCAACTACACTTTATAGAAAAAGAAAATGTTGCTGTTTATAAGAATGGCCAATCACCTGTACATTCAGATCCTCAAGAATGGGCCCTTCACTCCTATGGTTAGAGTTGATGAAACCACAGATGGTGACATGGTTATTCCTGCTCATTTTTCTCCCAAGGATCCCTCTGAGTATACTGATATTGAAAGAGAGAAAGTTTCCCTAGACAGTACTTTGCAACTGATACTAATTGAGTCACTTGATAATGTAATGTATATTAAAATTGTCAACTATGACACTACTAAACAGATCTGGGAAAAGATTGACATACTCTATGAAGGAACTGAGGAGGTTAGGTCAAATCAAAGAAGGATATTGATTTCTCAGTATGAGGGTTTTATGGCTAAACCAAATGAGGGTAATACTGATGTGTTTGAAATGTTTAATAAGATGATAAATGACTTGCAGCTTCATGATAAATTTTATGATGTTGAAGAAGTGAATTTGAAGTTCTTGCTTACTCTCCTTGATCATTTAGAACAAACGATCTCTGTAATCAAAGAAGGAAGGGATTTGAGTAGAATCTCACTGGAAGTGCTCTATGGGGTTATGAAAACTTATGAACTTAAAAATTATTCAAAAGAAATCATTAAGGGTTGATCAAGGATATGTAATGGATGGCTCAAGTGCACTGATTGTGAATGATGGCCAGACCTCTAATGATGAGCAAAGATCCCAAACTCCAGAAATTTCTACAAGTGAGAAAAGAGTCAATGACACTAAAGAGCAAGTCATACTGGAATTGGATGAAAAAGATGAGTTATACACTCTTGATGAGCTTGATGAGCTAGACAAATCAATGGCTTACTTGGCTAGAAAATTCTCTAACATTAGAGTGAAGAAACCAAGATTTTTCAAGAGCAAAGGACGGTCCTTCAAGAAAGACAGCAGCCGGAAAGGAAAAGGGAATTACACTCCTGATCGTAAAACTGGCTACAAAACTGGATATGTTGATAGATCAAACATAATGTGCTTTAATTGTGATGAGTTGGGCCATTTTCCTACAGAATGTAGGAAACCCAAGAAGGCAAAGAAAGATAAAGCCTATCTTGAATTGGAAGCAAAGTATGATGCTCTTCTAAAGAAGCAACAATGGAAAGCTTATATTGCTGAGCTAATGTGTTGCAGCAGATTAATTTCTAATAAATCAACCTATTTTGATTTAATTGGAAATTAACTGAAATATAAATTATAAATATTTCAGAATCTCTGTATATTTATTTTTCTAAAAAACTCAAAAATTAACTTAGAATATTTCAAATTCTAAGTAAACTGCTTAGTTGTTAATTTACATTTTAAATGTGTAAAATTAACACAAGGCAGAATAACAGTACTCAAAGGTATAGAGAACTGAGTTCTCGATAAGTCAAAATGACTTATCGACAAGTCATTTTAGAGTTCTCGAGTGAGTCCTCGATAAGTCTATTTGCAGACTTCTCGAATGACTTCTCGATAAGCTCTATTATGACTTATCGATAAGACCATGCAGAGTTCTCTAATAGTGTTAATTCACAGAGTTCTTGACAAGGATATTTTGAGACTTATCAATACCTCAGAACTAGAACAATTTAAATCAATGAATTATTTTAGACAAATACTTTTGGAAAATTTATTCTGATTTTAATTTGATTCAATTCAAAAAAATTAGAATTATTTCAGTCCTTTTTGGAGAAACTGGGCATTTATCTGACATTTCGATAAGTCGTTTTTGAGTTCTCTATAAGAGTAATTTAAAATGACTTCTCGATATGTACTTCACATCTCTAAATGACTTCTCGATAGACAACCCCAAATGTCTATTTTTGAGTTCTCGACAAGGCATCTACTTTTTCTATAAATACCCATACTTCTCGATACATACACTGTACTTACACTTTTTGAAGATCTCAAGTGACCTAGCTTTCAGACAAAAGGCGATTTCTCTCTCGTTCTTGCTCCATTCTCAAAAATTTTCTTACCCACTACTTCTAAACACTAAAATGGCACAAAATATTGTTAGAGCTATCATTCTAGAGAAGGGAACTAACTTTATTATTTTTCTTGATGCTAACCAAGCCCTTGATAGTTTCAAGGGGTTTGTGAAGTTTCTTTCTTAATCCTATATTGCAGGTGCTTTAACTACAAGTCCTGTGCTGTATTTGGACGTTCTTCATGAATTTTGGACATCAGCTAAAACTAGGACAGTTGTTCTAGAGAATTTTACTTCTATGGTAGTCACATGCACAATTGGAGGCCAGGAAATTGAGTTTTCAGTTGCTGATGTGAATACAGCCCTGGGATTGCCAACTGAGAACTATGGAGAGATGCCAACTGCAGATGAGCTGAGTGAATTCATGGACTTCATCAACTACAGTGGCTCAATCAACTTGGCAAGCCTGAACAGGACAAACCTTAGGAAGGAATGGTCCTTAGTGTTTGATTCTGTAGTGAGGGCTTTCACTTGCAGAAAAACTGGCTTTGACAACATCTCAAGTGTGGTGCAGAAGCTGGTGTTCTCAATAGCTCACAACAGACATCTAAATGTTGGGGCTCTAATTCTGGAGGAGCTGGCTACCAGGCTTAATATGCCTTTGAAGAATAGAGGTAAAGAAATCTTTTTGCCAAGGTTTATTATGTCTACTTTAGCTCATAAAGTAAATGACATACATTTGCTAGCTGGTATTGATAGTAGTAGAATTGGCAATTGTAAGCAAGTTTCCAAAATAATATTTGGCTCACTTGCTACAAAGAATAAGGTGAGTATAAGTCTTAGAATCACTCCATTAATGTTCGAGAGATTCAGGACTTATCCTTACCCTATGCCAGACATGAGGGCTTCTAAATTTGCTAGTTCGGCTATGGTTCCTGAGCCTGTGGAATATCACTCATGAATTTGTATGATAAAACAACAAAAAAAATTATTTTTTGTCTGAAATTTCTGGAATATCACTCAAATAGATTATTTTTTACATTAATATGGTTCGATCATTAATATGGTTAAATTTACATCCAAAATTTTGGCAAAAAGTTGACTTTCCCCCTAAAAAGAACTTACGACAAATTCTAATTTCCATCGTAAAGTTGGTTCAGTGATCTTTTCCGGCACAAATACTTTAAAATATTCATTAACATTAAAATAATCACCACACACATTTTTAAGCCAAGATTGGAATCAACATTTATGAGATTTAAAAATAGATTCTTAAAATTCATGTGAATCAAAAGTAGATTCTAAATTTTTTTCATGATTCTTTAAATTTTCAAATATATTTTTGTATGTATTTAACTTCATGGAAGCATTATAAAAATAAAAAATATTTATACGTTTTTCCGTTTTAAAATTAATTTCAAAAAAAGATTCTGGTATTTTTAGAGGATTCTTTTGGAGTACTACCCTATATGACATAATTTGTTAATTATTAGTAGATTGTTATAAACATTAACAAGCATATAAACATTAATACCAAGTCTGATTTAAATTAGTGTGGTATTCAAATAAAAAACTACCCTATATAAGGGTATAATTTGTTAATTATTAGTAGATTGTTATAAATATTAACAAGCATATAAATATTAATACTAAGTTCGATTTAAATTAATGTGGCATTCAAATAAATAAATGTGGATTAAACTAATAATTTTAGCCCATTTGTAAAAATAATTTTAGGCAATCTGTAAAAACATTACCGTATTTATTGCCTTTTATATTATTGTTATACATTTTCACTTTACATAATATAACTCGATCGTGTAAGGAAATTATATAGCAAAATGACGAAAGCGGAAAATACAAGGTGGACCTCGTGTTCTGCGCCGGTGGGCCCCCCTAACTTGGGCATAGTAGCAAAGACTTAAATTAGAATGTATGATGACGTGGTATTTTCTTATTCGGGGTAACACTTTATGAGAATGTAGTATAAGTTACATTGTACTTGATCTTTATTTCGTTGTATGTTTTGTGTCTCTCACCCTGCACTCTTGTTGGTGGTATTAGGTCTTCACTTCACCCCCAAAGCCATCTCAATTATTCTTCAAAGATCTAGGGTTTCATCTTTAAAAGGCCTATCCAGCGATTGAATTTTCATCTGATTTGGCATACAAAAGGTTCATGAATTTCTTCTTTTTCTTCAATGTGCGCGTATAATTTCTGTTTTCGATTTGTTGGTTTCTATTTTTTTAAATTTACTTTCAATGTTGTACCAAATCAGTCTGTTCACTTTAAGACGATTAAGTGAGTGACCAGTTCAGTCCAACGTATCTTAGATTAGATTTTGATTGAAGTACCTTCTATTTTTGTGTAAATTATAGTGTTAAATTAAATTATTTATCTTACTTAATTTTTAGAAAACTTCCGATTTTGATTTGGTTCATTTGCGACAACGTGTGATTTATTAACAATTTGATTCTAGTTCTTACCTTGGGTTGGGTTGATTGGGTTGGTAAGTTGTTTGGAAATACGAAAGATATTTCGGATTTTGATTTGGTTCATTATGTATGATAACTCGCGCATGATATATTCACACTTTGACTCTTGTTCGGATCTTGGATTGGTTTGGTCGGTTAAGTGACTGGACGGTCCGAAAAATGAAGAGGTGTTATGAACACAGTCATTCACCACTGTTCGAACCCCTCCTCCGTCGTTAGGTTGTATGGGGCTTAAATTCCTCTCATTAAGTTATAATTTTTATGTATTTTATAAAAAACATAAATATTTACGCACTTTCAATATATTTTAATTTTATGAAAATTTAAATTTATTTCGAGATAGTTAATTTGATTTGTATCGTGCAATAGTAATTTTTTATGATTTTTGGAGATCGTCTTGCTAAACGTTTTTTTACTATCCATTATATTTACGAAAAGTCGGATATTCAATATCAAAAAAAATCTTTTTCCTTGAATATTGAGTTAATTATGTAATATATTAAAATCGTGTGTGTTGTTCTGGATAGGGTATAGCAGTTGATGCATATTTTTCTTATTTTCTTTGTCAAAACTTGTACTGAATTGCTAGAAATAGTTGTGTATTTTACAAATAATTAAAATTTAATTGTGTTATAGAGCAGGGTTGGATATATTAAGTGGTTAAGAGTTTATCCTTTCAATCATCGCTCACTCCGAGAATTTTTTAGAACAAATACTCATTTGTAAGGATATAAGTCACATATTTGTCAAAACAAAAAAGAAAATTTTAACTTTTTTATACGTCTGTTGAGGTGAAATATATATGAAGTTGTGAAATGCATGTTAGCAATTAATCTAATTCTCAGAAATGGTCAATTGTAATGGAAAGAAATAGGGTTGGCTACTTGTTTTTTTAGGAAAAGCTTACTATATTTATTCATGAACCCTGAACATTATTTATAATTATAAAAAGAATTTTTCCTGAAGTTTAAATATTTTCTCATTTTTCCTGAGCTTTTTGTCCTTACACTTACGGTATATGAATTTTATATATATTTCATATCATAAATTATTGATTTTACTTGATAGTAATAATCTCCTTATAATATATACAGTACTTATTTCATGTATATAATTGAATAAGCTCGGCACTTCAGAGTCCCTCCCGCAAGATTTATTTGTTGCTTACATAAATTTAATTTGTTTATTTACCTCTTCATGTAGTCTTGCTACAAAATGAATAAGTGTTGTTCTACAGCCTCAAAATCTTTGGAACAACTTGTAGAGGCCACTAAATCGATATCTTCAGACGGCTCAATGACTTCAGTTGTGCAGCTACAGGAAGAACAAAGCTGTCAGCATTTCTCATTGCGGTAACTGTCTCCTTTGTTCATACTATGCAATTTCATTAGCATATATTTTATTTTATGCATATTATGCAGATGTCTTGAAAGTTTTATCTTTTTTCGATGTTTTGAATATTATTCATGACACAATAATATCGTTCTCTTACGATTTAATATATTGTGTCTGGCCAGGGGATTTGTGGCTGACATGAGGGTTAAAAATCCAAAGGTGTGCAACCCCTTTGATGGTTCTAATAACGCTGAAAAAATTTATGAAAGGCTACGACGACCACTTGATGTTCCTCGCTTTAGATCATTGCGCTGTGAAATCTGTGTCGGGAGAGTTGTAGGCTCTAGCACTTCTGCTGAGCAAAGATTGAATGCTGAACAAAATTCCCAGCAGATCTGTATTCCTTTGGCAGGAAAAGATTCTTCAATTAAGCACAGAGCAGCAGGAGGTATATGTGCTTCTTTTTGTATATATATGAACTTCTTGTCCTAACATTGTACCATCGTAATCCAACCCTCCCACCCTCTTATATTTTGTTTAATTTAAATATATTGTTATTGGTAGCCGTCTTGGGTTCGAACCGGGGCACCCTCTTATATTTTGTTTAATTTTAATATTGGTATAGATATAAAGAAAGGCCTAGATGCGTGGCAATCCCTAGAGGGAGATAGAGTTCGGTAGAGAATCATTATTAAAATCACTCTTTCCAAAATTATTCAACTGTGGAATCAAATTTAAAATCAATTTATTTTTTCAAATTTTAATTGTTAAACGTTTTATTATATATATAAATATACATTATTATTCTACATTAGTAACGAATTTTATGAAATTTCATAATAGAATTAAGTGCTCTATACAAATCTTTGGAGAAGAGGGTTTACTCTCGAAGAAAAGCCTAGATAGATATATATGTCTATTTTTACTTGTGCGTGGAAACTTTGACTACCTAACACTTATATCATTTTCAGTATTATGTTCTTTTTCCTCATTTTGGGTTTCTTTTCCTTCTAAATTTTTTTATATAGGACCCTACTTCGGAGGAGACTCAAATAAAGTTCTTACAGAAGTCATCATCTTGAATGACAGTGATGAGGACAGAGTGATCGAATTAACCCCTTCACCCGAAGAATTAGACAAGGGTAAAAGTGTCATCATTGAAGTTGAAGATGATGGTTAGACTTCTCATTTTCTTTCTCTAACAATTCTTTTATCTAAATGGTTTCTAGTTAAAAGTCTACTTACTACCTAAGAACCCTACCCTGCAGGAGAATCTAATAAAGCTAGTATTGAAGTCATCATCTTGGATGACAGTGATGATGACGGAGTGATTGAATTAACCCCTTCACTGGAACAGCTGACAACTAATAATTTTCCACAAGCAGAAAAACAGCCTTGTTTAGACAAGGGTAAAACTATCATCATTGACATTGAAGATGATGGTTAGACTTCCAATTTTCTTTCTCTAATAATATTCTTTATCTAAATATGGTTTGTAGTTCAAAGTCTCCTTACTTTTTGCAGGTGAAGAATTCGACAGACAACCTAAGGATATCAGAAAAGCAATTGGTCAGACTTCTGGTATTGTTAAGCCTTCACGAAAATTAAAGAGAGGCCATCCCTATGGCCAAGCTCTCCTTGATGATCTTAATGCTAGAATCGCAAGTATAGCAAACACCCTGCAGAATCAGCAGCAGCAGAGGGGAAATATCTCTAGTAGCAGTAATTTGGTATGAGCCTTTATATATTATTTTTATAGATTACAGAGTTCTTTTTATGATTGTTTATTTTGTTATGCCACTATGTTACTTATTTGATATTCTCCAATCTTGTCTTTACATCTTACTGTCACAACAATAATTGGATAGCTAGTGACAACAATATTAATTTATTGCTCTATATTGTTTTAGGATCTTTCTCTCAGCCTCTGCATCCCTGGAACAGAAGGGAATCAGAAGGTGCAAAATGATGCTATATCTGTTGAGAGTAACAGAAAGAGGAAACGCAGTGTTGATGCATTGGATAACAAAATAAGCTTTTCATCACTGAAATCCCTGAGGCAGAAGGAAATGAGCAAGTTCCTTAAGAAGCCCTTTAATTTATGTAAAATCATAGATTTAGAATCAGCACACACTGATGGTAGCACCAAAGAAATGACAACTGCTTATGCTGAGCATGGAAAAACTGCCTCTCGACCGAAAGGTACGAAGTTGGACTGATTTGAAAACATAAAATTTCGAAACTTTCACTTGATATAGCTAACATTACTCTATATAAATAACTTGGTACACCAAATGCAGGTTCAATCCCTAGAAAGTATACAAAAGCTGCTGGTGAGTCATCCCGCCCTCAGGAAGACCAGCACAAAGGACCAGGTAGTCCTATCAATGAAGTGTGCATTCTGCCCCGAAACCCAGCGGATTTCAGTGAAGCTGGTCCTGAAAACATCTAAATGAGATGTGAAAACATGTAGATGGATATCAGCATTAGCCATTCTAGAGCACAGTTGTAACTGCAAAAATTGATCAGGTGCTACCGTGCTAGTTAATTAGCTACATGAAGATCACAGTTGTTTCCATCTCTTCTTATTTTTACTGATTTACTTTTAATGCAACATTTTGGATTGAACATGGTTTTCTTCTTATATCATAGATTATTCTATCAGAAATGCTTCATCATTATTTTACATATACATGTGGACATGTATATACTTGTGGACATGTTTGCAAATCTTTACTTGGGCAGATTTACTAGTAAAATTTTGTACTTATACGAAGAGTGTGGTCAAATGGCCCAAAGAATTAGCAGATGCAATGCAACTTAAAAAGTTTTATATTTTTCAGGTTGATGAGCATAGGTAAGATTGAGTTGTTGTAAAGAAATGTCTTCGTTTTTGTTAAATGTATTTTTTTAAAGATTTTACCCCTTGCTCAGTAATTTTAAAAAGGATGGAAAAAAGTAAAAGTTAAAGAAAATAGTTTCACTTTCATTGTTAATCGTCGGTGTTTTTAAATGGAGCGAAATCAAGTGGTCATGAATGTAAATTTTACATAATTTACCTCTAAAACTTTCAACCCATTTTTTGAATAAAAGTACTTTACCTCCTTATCTCTTACTCCTTCCCTAGTCAAAATTCGGGAGCAAGGCCTTAAACATTTTGCGGGGATATAAATATTTTAAAAAAATCCTTTGAATGGAACAAACCATGTTGTATCAAAAACTCTTACTCCTTACTCGTCTTTCAAGATATAATAGATATTCCAAAAACAAGTATTGTAATAGTAATTTGTTAACTCGGACTAGTAATTAACCGAGTGCATTAGACCGATGGATAAGAGAACCGAGCTCGTCTCGGGTAATTAGAATTCAGAAGTCAATTGACCGAGTACTCGAGTACTTTGATATCAAAAATGAGTATTCAAAGAATCGAAAAAGTCAGTGTGTTATTTTAATTTTGAAGATGCACCCGATTAAAAGTGATCTTGAAATTTTATAATTTTGGTAAGAATCGTATCACATATAATCATCCAAATGCACGATGTGATACAATATATAACATTTAATTTATGTCATTTTCATCTATTTTAAATATTTAATTTACTAAAAATCAGTAATTTTAATAACTAGAATCTGAATCATAAAACAAGATATTTTGATCAATTTATAAGGAACTTTCTTTACCATTCAAAATTGTTGTCGCAAGTGAATTGAGTTTTTCTATTATCAAACACAATTCAAATTTTTTTAATATCTACGTGAGACAAACCTGATAAACTTGCCAAGCACAATTAACGATTTGAAAGTGAGTCAAGATCGACTTTTTCAATATATACTATTTTGAATCGAATTGAGTTGCATTTAAATTTCATAGGAAAATATACAAATCTTTTTATTTTCTAAATTGTTTCAAACTTTTTGTAAACAAAAATTGCTTCGACCTTATAGAGATTAAGTCAAAATTGCCAAATATTAAAAATCATCGGTTAGTCATTAATTTAAGACAAGATAGTGGATGATATGCACATAGTTTACATTTCAACTTTCGTATTTCATATTTTTATCATACAAATTCATGAATTCATGTATCTAGTATTACTTCTCGAATAGAGTTCGATCTGACCAAGTAAACAATCCGGATGGACCTCCATCTGGTCCTATCAGGTACCTGAAGTCAACTATATCGATATTCTTAACTACCGGTCTATCCCAGGATTCTATACTGCACGGGTCCATCTTCATGTGAAAATTTATATTAGAACAGTTCAAAATAATATTTATTTTAATATATTTACCAACCATAGAAATCATTAAAACTCTTTGAAATCATTCTTAGTTTAAATTTTAAGGATTCGAGTATGTGAATAAGGGTTATTAAGAAAATATAATGCAAAATATGATTCAAGGATAAGCATAGGTATTAACATGTTACGATGACAGTATCATCATAATCATTTATCACATTTATATTTTTTTACCACTTAAAAGAACAGATTATCATTTTTCCGAACCGAACCAGTAAGAACGGTTTTTTGAAAATCAAAACCAAACCAAAGGATAAAAATTAAAACTCAGGTTTTAATTTAAAAAGTATCTTGATGTTTTAATATGATATACACCCACACATACACAAACCCGTAATTTATAATCTTAGCTTATAGGTATATACTAGAATTTTAATATATTATTATATAGTATTCCGGTTTGGTTTAAACGATTTTTTTGTTGGAAAATGTAATAAAATCATTAATACGTAAACAATTCGGTTAACTTAACAACTAAAAATGGTTTTAGCGGTTTCAGTTTTTTTTCATTCAAATTGTCGTGGTCTGATCCGCATTCACGGTTTGGCGGATTTTTTGAATACCCCTAGATAGGGTAGAGTCACATACCTTAAACTATATTAATATCACATAATCCAATCTTTTCATTTTTCTTTTCTAAACCAACCATGAGAGAGAGATAGAGAGACATGTTGTTCGGTAAAGAAAAAATAAGGCAAAGCTGGGTTAAAAGGGGCGGGGGCAAACTCGTATTTTCCTAAATAAAAAATGATTATTTTCTTATATTTAATTAATGCTAAAAATACCTAAAAAGGAACTATAAATTTATAAAATTGTTCATAAGTGGTACAAATTAATAAAAGTTTTATTTTTTAAAATATAGAATACGAATTAAATTTTTCTCAATAATTTTAAAATTATTTATGAGTGAACGGATTATTTCATACATGTTTTACAAGATAATACTTAATAATAGAAATAATGATTACAAAATTATTTTAAAAATATTAAATTACTAAAATGAATTTAACTATAATTTTTACAAAGTTTCAAAATTTAACAATATGATGACGAAACATTTATGAACTAACGTTATAAGGGGTCTAACCATTAAATACATGATCATAAGTGGCTTAGTAAGTTATTTAATTTTTGAAATAAATTGTAATAAAAAAATTATTTCACATAAATTGCATAAAAATAATTAATGCACACTGATTCACGGAAATATAACTCGCCAAAATTTCAGATATTACAATATCCCATGAAAAACGCGAGTTTTTCTTGTGCTCGAGCATAAACACAATTCAAATATGCATTGTTATAAAAACATAAGTTAAATTTGCATTTTCAAACACGGAAAACATTTTTTTTTGAATTGTGATAGAAAATGCAAAAAACAAATTGTGATAAACAGATGCCCATTGAAAAATATTTAGTTTGAAAAAAATTATAAAGGCATATAATAGTTACGTTTATGTGTGAAAATAAAAAAAATCACTAATTATGATATTTCAAATTATTTTCTTTGAAATTATGAGACTAACATTTTGTTTCTCACAAGATTATAAGTAGTGAGTTTCTTATAACCCTACTTAATGTGCAAAAAATCATATTAAAGTTCATTGTATAATATGTTTGAATGTCAAAATTAAAATGAAATATAAGTTGCAAACTAAATTTAAATATAATATTTTTAAAATAAAATTTAAAAGTCGACTTTAAACTGAAAATTTAAAATGTGTAAGTAGTTATTCAAGTTATTTATGTTTCTTAAGATATAACTTAAACCCCGTGCGATTCACGGGTTCTTTAATATTTATATATTTTCATTTATTTTATATAAATTTTATTAAAAATTTCATGTAAATAATTAAATTTTAATAAATATTCATAAGAATATCATTTTAATATGAATGTGCATAATTTCAAGATTATGTGAAATAGTATAAGTGTATATGATTTTAATTTAAACTATTAACTTTATTCTTAACATTACAAATAAATGTTTATTATGGTGTGATTCGAACATGAAAAGTATAACTTTTTTTTTGGAGGGACTCGAATTTATTATTGTGTGATTATGCATATTTTAGCACGGAATAATGTTTGTTGTTGGTGAGATTCGAACCTTAAAACTTATTTGCATCTCTATAAATAATAATTTAATATTTGTTGTTGGAGGGATTCGAACCTCTGAGTTTTAGTATTGCGTCATTATAATATTTAGATTTAACGATTCTGATAATTTGATTAAAAAAATCGATGGTCTTGAGATAGGATAACCAAAATGGAGGTTGAACCAAATTATATCTCATTACGGTTATTATAGTTTAGTATAGATTTGATAAAATCCATTATATATATGAGTAGTGCTAGAGTAGGTACCAAAATTTGGTCTCAAATGACGTGGCATTGGTGATTGATAATTTGGGATAATATGATTGGGGGAATTTATGTGAGTGTAGGGTCAAGGTACACTATTACTAATTGAGTTGTAACAAATCAAACCATAATAAGTGGTATTTGGGAATCATTTTGGGTACCAATTTGGTACCTCTAGAATTATCGTATATATACTATGGCTTAACATGAATTTTATTTTTGAAGAATCGAATTTGAGACCTCAAAGGTTAATATAAGTTATTTATGTTCACATCTTCCACCACTACACCACATATGAATTGTGTTATTATTTTATAACTCCTTATCAACATCCACAAAAACATGATCTTTTTATTTTTTGATATTATTTTAAAATTACTTTATTCTAGTATTAGTGGATCAATTTGCAACTTGACTTGATTAAATGGGGCTCGATTGGGTTCAAACTCGTTATCGAGTTCGATCACAAATTCGGAGTTGATAAAACTCCAGTCGAGCTGAATTTTTTTGAACTCGATCCGGTGCGAACTCGTTTTTTTAAAAAAAGAATGAAATAAAATATATTTATGTGTTTGTTAATTGGATGCAGACCTCAAAATTTGAATAACCGGGTCGATTTCGGATCGGATTATAATATATCTGGAGACCATTCAGATCAGATTGGATGTGATTCATTTTGATTCTAATTCTGATGAAAAATAAATGAAATTTGGATTAAGATCGGAAAAAATTCGATTGTGGTTAAATTCGCATCGATTCGGATCAAAATTTATTCATTTTTTTAATTTGTGGGACTTAAAAATATCTTTTTATTAAATATAGTATTTTTAATATAATACTATGTACTTTTACCAAACAATTATGATTAAATAATTATTTTATCATAAATGTAAAATTGTTAAGTATGAATTTGATTCTTCAGGTCCCATCGTTAGTACATTCTAAAATTGAAAAAAACATCTACGATTTTTAATATTTTATTAGTTTATTTTAAATTTGGTCTCTACTCGGTATCTACAACTAATAAAGACTTTATTGGAGGTTTTCAGGAAATAAATTTGATAACAAAATATGTTGTTATAATCTCTAAGATTGTTGTTGGAAATTAATTAAAGGACGCAATATTATTGCGGTAGTAGTTGGCCATCAATAATTAAATCTGACATCTGACATTTCATTTTTGTTGGGTAATGTATACAACACGGGGGTGAATGTATTTTAAACAATTTTAATGGCTTTTTGAACTTGTAAGAGAACTTGTAAGAATGGTGAACAAAGTAATATGTATTGTAGAGATAATATGCTTTAACAGAATAATTAAAACATGCACATGAATGCACTTATCTTTCAAAAATGACTTAATTTTATATTAAAATCAAGCTAGTGTTTTGTTACAAATTTCTAGGTTCTTAGTATGTTAAGAACTCAGCTTGAGAGTTACAAGATTTTTTTGGATCTTTTTTTGTTACATCTTAAAATAAAGCATCTAGTGTTTACTTTATATATTAGTACATTTGCAAGATTTTTCTATTTTTGTCATGCTAGAAGAATTTAAATTTTTATAATATTGTTTTACTGAACTGAAATCGATATATCTTAACATCTGTATGGTTGGATAGTCAAAAAAATATTTTAAAGAAATCATCTTGTTAATCACGATCGAACCTCATTTCAGGGAGTAGTACCTTTGCTAAAATTTTCTAATCATATTATGCTAGATGAATTTCAAAAAAAAATAATTATTTTGTATGACTGAAATCGATATATCTTAACGTGCGTACAGTTGGAGCAACGAAAAGATCATTTAAATATTATCTCGTTAATCAGGAATGAACATCGTTTCAGGGAGTGGTACTTTTAATGGATTTTCTATTATTCTTATCATGCAATATGTTTAATCTTTTTTACTAATTTTACACATGAATAAAATCAATTTATTATAACAACCCTAAGGTTGGATTTTTATTGCCGTAAAAATATTTAAAAAAACATTTTGTTAATCGGGAAGGAACCTCGTACGATGGAGTAGTACTCTTACGAGATTTTTCTATTCCTCGTAGATGAATTTAAAAATTTTTGTTAATTTTTTAATATGATTAAAATCGATATATGTTAACATTTGTAATGTTGGATCTTCCAAAGAATTATTAAAAAATTATCTCAACATATTTTACTAGATTTTTCTATTCATGCACTAATCACCAAAAAGTTTTTAGAAATAATAACAAAATAGAAGAGGACTATTATAATCTTAAAACAGCAAAAAAAATTATTTTTTGTCTGAAATTTCTGGAATATGCTCGTAAACTTTACGTGTTTTGCATAATTTTCATTTAAATGGTGATTTTTAAGCAAGATGATTCATAAAATAATATGTTTTGCAATATTTTACTTAATATTTTAGTTACAGAACTTATGTGGACCGGATGACTCTATTAAAAATGAGGACTCTATAGAACTTAATTCTATATATAAATTTCTTATATAAATATATATACATATATATATTTATTTATTTTCTATTTTGTTGGTAAAAATTATTTATGACCTGACTAACCATTAAATACATGATCATAAGTGGCTTAGTAAGTTATTTAATTTTTGAAATAAATTATATTAAAAAAAAAATATTTCACATGAATTGCATAAAAATAATTAATGCGCACTAATTCACGGAAATATAACTCGCTAAAATTTCAGATATTAAAATATCACTTGAAAAACACGAGTTTTTCTTGCGCCGGAGCATAAACACAATTCAAATATGCGTTGTTAAAAAAATGTAAGTTAAATTTCCATTTTCAAACACAAAAAACATTTTTTTTGAATTGTGATAGAAAATGCAAAAAAAAAAGTTGTATTAAACAGATGGCCATTGAAAAACATTTAGTTTGAAAAAAAATATAAACGCATATAATAGTTACTTTATGTGTGAAAATAAAAAAAATCAAAAATTATGATATTTCAAATTATTTTCTTTGAAATTATGAGATTAACATTTTGTTTCTGAGAAGATTATGAGTAGTGAGTTTCTTATAACCCTACTCAGTTTGCAAAAAATCATATTAAAGTTCATTGTATAATATGTTTGAATGTCAGAATTAAAATGAAATATAAGTTACAAACTAAATTTAAATATAATATTTCTAAAATAAAATTTAAAAGTCGACTTTAAACTGAAATTTTAGTATGTGTAAGTAGTTATTCAAGTTATTTATGTTTCTTAAGATATAACTTAAACCGTGTGGGATTCACGGATTTTTTAATATTTATATATTTTAATTTATTTTATATAAATTTTATTAAAAATTTCATGTAAATAATTAAATTTTAAATAATATTCATAAGAATATCATTTTAATATGAATGTGTATAATTTCAAGATTATGTAAAATAGAATAATTGTATATAATTTTAATTTAAACTGTTAACTTTATTCTTAACATTACAAATAAATGCTTATTATGGTGTGCTTTGAACATGACAAATATAACTTTTTTTGTTGGAGGGATTCGAACTTATTATGGTGTGATTATGCATATTTTACTACTGAATAATGTTTATTGTTGGTGAGATTCGAACCTTAAAATGTATTTGTATCTCTATAAATAATAATTTAGTATTTATTATTGGAGGGATTCGAACGTGCACTACAAGAAATTTGCAATCACACAACACCTACGAAACGACGGTTGACAAAAAAACTGTTGCCCCAAATTCATAGACAACTGTGAATTTCCTTTCTTCGAAAAACTTTTGTTGGAGTACATGTAGAACAACGGTTATAACAGTTTTTTGAAAGACTTGTCTCTCTGGCATCCTCTTACCGAGATAGACAACATTTCGGATTCTGCACTGTTGTCATAAATCTTTCACATAACAATCAAGAACCGTTGTTAATAAGCTAACTTATGGTAGTGTGAGACTACAGTTTTTGGCCTTATGTTGTGTAATTTAGACAAGTGTTTATTATAACCCTTATCTTATTGAACATCAAACAATAGTTTTTATATACCATTATTAAAAGGAAAGCTCACAAACAATGGTTATTAGTAGTGCTATGTAAATGAGGTTCAAACAACAGGTCTTGTGTCTTGTTGTCTGAACACCTTATTTAGATGATTGTTTTACACATTGTGACAGTAACCATTGTCTGTTGAGTAATGGTAAAAGAAAATTTTGACTTGCATATATGCATGTCCCCACAAAACAAATCCAAAAACATTTAACCAAGAAATTTCCAAACCATAAATCATTCGACCAACAAACTAACAATCAAAAAATCATGAGCCAAATCAAAAACCAAAAATACTACCTCAAATGGACGAGTTCAACTATTAAACTAAAAGTTTGGCGATAAATAGATACAAATCAAAGTGTACTCTCTTTATAGTAATACAAATCTGCAAAATGCAATCTCCATTTCATGGAGACCGTATTTTGCACCTCTTGCATTACTATAAAGAGAGTAAACCTGGACACATATACATTCATCAACAAACTAAATATTTTTACAAATTTACAAGTTCATCTATGAATTGAAAAATACATAAATTAATCACAATGCCATAATACTACAAGTCCAGTGAAGAGCCTCCGGTAATTGGTGTGAGGTAATTATCATCATCACTGGTTGTGCAGAAATCTTAATGATTGATTGTGATGCCTGGATTTATGACGGTTATTTTCTTAAGTAACCAGGCCATGTTCTCCCACACCTTCCTTTTTGCTCATCTGCAGCTTGTCCTGGTCTTGCAACAGTTTTTCTTTATCCAGATTCCTGAGCTTAAATATACTATAATTACCTATCTTAATTAGCAACAGAAGAAAGCATTCCAACACACAAAACAAAAACTCTGGTTTACCAAATAAATGCTATAACAGAAACTTAACATTCCAATAACTGTGTGTTTTCCACTGAATTCTATTCAACTGTTATTCCTACCATCCCTCCATCAATCAATCTTCCAAAAAGTGCTCCGTAACAAAAACTAAAACTAAAAGAAATTTTGAAAATAGATTCATCCATCACACTTGAACATATGCATCACTGGATCATATTCTACACCAAGCAGAAACGGACAGTGCATTCGGTCTGGGTGTTTTCTAAACTTACTGTGTAATTATATGGATTATGAGAGAGAGCTGCCACATTCAGATATGTTAATAAGCACTATGCATTATGTTCATCAGACACAACTTTAAGAAGAACATCAAGGCTTTAGTCAAGTCATACAGTACCTGAAGAAACTCCAAATGTCATAGCGAAGGATCTCTAGGCAGGAACGTAACCTTGTTATGGCATCACCACACAGATTAGACACGTTGAATTTTAATACCAATTGCAGCCAGCAAACCTCAGTATCATATCAAGAACCTGCACAATATGCAAAACATAAAATAAGATATGATACAAAAATTAATAACAAGATGAAATAACTATTCCATAGTGCTAACAACTCGACACTTGAAACTTCTTTGAAGAAAGTGAATAAAAAAAGAAATAAAAGCTAGGGCTCAAAATGGTCTCCACCAGAACCTGACTCAATGCTTTAAGCTTGACAGTCTACAAGTTGTAACAGGACAGAACAACAAAGATAAAGAACAAGCAAACCAAGAAGATATATCAGTAGCGTAGCTCCCATCCCTTTAATTATATAGACCAAAGAACCCCTCATCTCTGCATATTGTACGAAACGTGTGCCCCATACCCTGATAATATTCTTCTTTTTCCCTATTCCAGACTGATATTTAATTCAATAAAATTCAATAACCCTTCCCTACCTAGATTACTTCTTGTTTCTCTATCTAGATTACTATCAGCAAATGAGGTAATTAATGAAAATTACTTAATCGATGTGATTTTGAAAAAATCAAGGTAAGAAATCGTAGATGGAAGAGCGGCAGAGAAATGAAGGAGAGGAAAGGGAAATTGGAGATGAAGGAAATTGGATAAGAAAGGGAAAGGTAAATTGGGGGGAGCTGGGAGCATATAAAAAATTAATTAAAGGAAAGAAGTAGTGTGATTGGGAGAAAAGGGGGAGATAAAGGGGGCAAATGAAATTTGGAAGAAGGGGGATATGAAATTTGATGAGAGGGAATGGAAATGAAATGTGAAATTCATCTTGCATATCTGGATTAGAAAAATGCAGTAAAAGTACCCCTCCCGAAAATGAGACTCGTTCCCGATTTACAAGATTAATTTTTTAAATGAATTTTTCGACAATCCAACCGTACAGATGTTGAGATATATCAATTTTCGTCATATGAAAAAATTATTAAAAAATTTGAAATTCATCTTGCATCTCAGGATTAGAAAAATCCAGTAAAAGTACCTAATATAATTATAGTATTATAATATGGAGTTTGAGTGTATACTTATAATTAAACAACTTTTAAAGTAAATGAAATGAGTTACTCCAATATTAATGATATATTTTACACCCTCCTATACCGATAAATCCTTAAGCAAGGACTATATAAATATGCAGTTGTTCAGAAATAAATAAAGCTCAATGACTGTGATATTATCTTAAATTTTGAGTACCGGTTTGTGTGATTTTCGGGTAAAACATCGGATTAATTCATCATGTCGATGAATCTCCAACTCGGTTTAGGATTTTCGAAATTTCGGGTTGTGTGATTTTCGGGTAAAAAATCGGATTAATTCATCAAGTCGATGAATCTTTTTCTCGGTTTAGGATTTGCGAGATTTCGGGTTGGGTGATATACGGGGAAAAAACCGAAGTACTGCATCATGTCGATGAATCACTAACTCGGTTTAGGATTTGCGAGATTTCGGGTTGTGTGATATACGGGAGAAACTGAAGTACTGCATCATATCGATGAATCTCTAACTCGGTTTAGGATTTGCGAGATTTTGGGTTGTGTGATATACGGGAAAAAACCGAAGTACTGCATCATGTCGATGAATCACTAACTCGATTTAGGATTTGCGAGATTTTGGGTTATGTGAT
Source organism: Apium graveolens (assembly GCF_009905375.1). Taxonomy (NCBI): domain Eukaryota; kingdom Viridiplantae; phylum Streptophyta; class Magnoliopsida; order Apiales; family Apiaceae; genus Apium; species Apium graveolens. The sequence continues at coordinate 20,301,481 of NC_133653.1, forward strand.
ATACGGGAAAAAACCGAAGTACTGCATTATGTCGATGAATCTCTAACTCAGTTTAGGATTTACTAGATTTCGGGTTGTGTGATATACGGGGAAAAAACCGAAGTACTGCATCATGTCGATGAATCACTAACTCGGTTTAGGATTTGCGAGAATTCAGGTTGTGTAATACACGGGAAAAAACCGAAGTACTGCATTATGTCGATGAATCTCTTACTCGGTTTAGGATTTGCGAGATTTCGGGTTGTGTGATATACGGGAAAAAACCGAAGTATTGCATCATGTCGATGAATCTCTAACTCGGTTTAGGATTTGCGAGATTTCGGGTTGTGTGATATACGGGAAAAAACCGAAGTACTGCATTATATCGATGAATCTCTAACTCGGTTTAGGATTTGCGAGATTTCGCGCGGGTTGTGTGATATACGGGGAAAAAACTGAATAACTGCATCATGTCGATGAATCACTAACTCAGTTTAGGATTTGCGAGATTTCGGTTTGTGTGATATACTTATATGGGTTATTTAGGGTACATTATATTCGTAATCTGATCTTATTAATATGATATACTTATTCGTATAAATTTATCGAAATTGTAGGATAAAATTAATTAATTGAACATATAATGTATAAGATCATATTTTTAACAATACACTCATCCGTATAAAATTATCGAAATTGTTGGATCAAAATATTATTAAGAAAATATTAACAGAACCGTTGTTACAAAGGCCGTCTAATTACACATATTTAGACAAAACTGCTGTACCTAAATCTAACATGGTTGTTTCTTAAAAATTATTTTCACCTATTTTACTTTAATAACAAAAACAATATTATAGGAAACTGTATTGGCCGTTAGATGAAAGCCAGCTTGCAATTTCATCCATTGGTTTGATTTTTCGTTTCCCCCCAAATCGTTTTTTTTCTCCCCCCATTTTTTCCCGGTGTTGTAAAGTAACATTTCAGCTCATTTCATCTCCTCGCAACCCACGATCACTCAACCCCAGCTTAGCGGCGATTTCAACGATTATACCCACGATCACTCCATCTCCAGCTTAGTAAGGTATATGCTCAACCCTAGAGCAAATATTTCATAGGATTTTGGGTATTTTTTCTTGGGGGTTTTCGATTTCATAGCTTTTATTTTGGGGTTTTTCTTGGGGTTTTTCGATTTCATAGATTTGGGGGTTTTGTGTATATGGATTTGGGTGGTTTTTTGATTATATGTATTTGAGGTTTTCATTCGATTACAAAATTTGGGGTTTTGTGTATAAAATTTTGCATGCAATAACTCAATCGATTAAGGTTGTTTTTATTCCTTTTTATGCTATTTGTATTCCTTTTTATATTGTTGTTGACTTGTTTATTGAGGTGTTTACTGATGATTCTTGTTTGGGTGGTTGAGGATTCCTTTTTATGTATTTGGGGTTTTTATGCTGTATATATTCCTTTTTATTCCCTTTTACTGATGACTTGAGGATGTTCTGGTTGGATGATTTGAGGATGTTCTGGTTGGATGATTTGAGGATGTTCCTAAAACTGCTTAAGCGAGGCTGTGTAACCATGCATCGAATTGTGAGACGGAAGATCATGGGAAACAAACTTACAGTAACTTTTAATGGTAAAGGAGAGCTGTTTGGTCCTGAAGCGGCAGAGATGCAATCCTATATTGGGGTTTTGGCGAGAACCAAACCACCAATATGGCATGATAGTTGGAAATGTGTACCTGATGAAGTAAAGACAAAGATTTGGGAATGTGTGCTGGTATAACAAATTAAAAATATTATGTTGATTTGTTTCTTTCATTATATATTCATTTTTGAAATTGTTTTTTTAAACTTGCTCATTTTTTAAAAACTGCTTATGTTGATTTGATACTGATGTGTATCTGATATATTTTAAATTGCTCCAATATGTAGATGGCTTTTGTTTTGCCTCCGTCTGCCAAGAAGTTGGTTTTACATTCGGCAGGTCAAAAATGGAGGGAGTTTAAAAGTCGGCTGATGACACATTACATTCTCCCTTATCGAGATCAACCTGAAATGCTGGCATATTCTCCTGCAGATTTTTCTTTTATAGAAAAAGCGCATTGGGATATATTTGTTGATGATCGCACATCACCTGTGTTTTGGTATGTTTCTACTTAGCATTTATGAAGCACTTGACGACTTGTTAAGCATTGGAACAATATATACTTACTAATCATCTTATAACCAAACTTGTGCTTTTTATAAAGAAATGTCATGATGAAGCTGTAGGAAGAAGGATGCTAAGTGTATGTCCTCATCGCATGTCTCGAAAAGGTTATGCTAACCTCGACAATGAATGGGTAAGTAATAGTGAAACAATTTAGTTATTACTCAAGTAATGTGACTGATGTTTATACTATTACTAAGGAGTTCATCTACATATGAATGCGGTATCAATCTCATCCAGATGAAGAGGAAGTTGATCGATCATCAACCTGGGTCCTCGCAAGGAAGGACAAAGATGGAAAATTTTTAAGTGACGTTGTTCAGAAAAAAGCAGAGGAAATTGTAAGTAATAAATTTGTGTCTTAATTCAGTTTGTTCACTACCTCGCCATTTAACTTTGAATTCCATATTATACTCCATGTACAAGTTTGACAGTTATATAATTGGATTAGTCTTTAATATGGAAATAGCACATACTGATGATGTGGTACTCGTAATATTATAGGAAAAACTGAAAAAGGAGGTTAAGGAAGGGACACTAAAAGCAGATGTTGAACCGAAATTTCAGGCTCTGTCATTTGCCTTTTTATTCAGTAAGTTTCTCCGCATATTTAATTATTTTTTTGTAGATAGTCCCTTATCATACTCTACTCACTATTGCTCAATTTATATGTATCTTGTTAAATGACCATGTCAGAAAACAGAAGATGAGCAGCATGATAAGGTTTATAGATCCGAGCACGATTGGTGCCATCAGATATGGTAATGCAGGCCAGGGGTCACGTGGACTGGCTTCACATTTTAAGAATGCTAAGAAAGGACAGTTCTTTTTATTGCCTTACAATGCCATGTAAGTTTTAATAGAATATCCGCGTAGACATTCTAATATAATTTTGTGGTTAAACATGATTATATGTCCTGCAGTATATTAGTTGATTTTTTAAGAGCATCATAAGTGAAATTCAAATTTTAAGGTTAAATCTGATAATATTCAGTGAAATTCATAAGTTTAATTACTCATTTTATAACTGGAAATGTTTGTTTTAATTTTTGGGTTGAATTTTTTACAATAGGTTGATATTTAAAATAAGTGAGGATGTGTCACCTTGGATTATTTTTGGGTTATTAATGTTGGCAACATGGTGTGCATTAGTACAAGATTTGCTTGAGTACAATATTAATATTAACATGATGTTCAATTGTTGCAATTTGAGTAGCAACCATTGGACTCTGACTGTTGCAAATCCTGAGGCGGAGATTGTCTACTACATGGACCCTCTCAAGCATCGAATTGTTAATGGGGAATGGGTCGATGTTGTGGACAAGTAAGTTCAATTTATAATTTCTGTGCATGTAGTCTTGAACCATGAAAGACCACATATTTTTCAGTGATTTGATTTTTTTGTTGGTTTTTATGTGGTTGCAGTGCCATTAAAATTTACAAAGAGGATCTGAACAAGGTTGTGAAGAAGAAAATATTGTGGGAGAACATGGCGGTATTAATCTATTCTGCTCATATTTTATGTATGCCATTTAAGGACAAAGAACTTGAGTTTGCGGCCAAGGTGAGATTTTTACTTGTGGATTTCCGATTGACTTTATACTCTTACTCGTACAATAGTACTTGTGACGTCTATATTTTTTGTGTTTTTCAGTGGATGCGCAGGTCAAACTTGGAGTATACGACTGATGACATCAATGAGATCCGTATTGAGTTTGCAAAATATTTCATGAAATGCCACGCAAACTAGGTGTTTACAGTCAGGATCTTTTGTTGAACTAGTTACTCAGTTTCTTTTTAATTATGCAGTTGATGTTGGTTAGACCGAATTGTTGGTATTTTGGTAGATTTTTTCTCAATCTATAAGTGAATTGCATGGTTTGTAGAGTGGTTTTAAATCTATTTTGGGGATTTAGGTTTCCGTACATTGGTTAGCAGATTTATTTTGGTTGATTTCAAGGATGGATACGCTATAACTTGTATTTGGTTTGTTTTGAATGGATTGGTAAATCGATCAGTTTCAAGTTATGTTTGTAATTCTGTGTGTTTCTTTTGGTTGAATGGATTGGTTTGTTTTGAATGGATTGATGTTGATTGTGGGAATATCTTGTTTTAAGTGTTACTAGGGGTTTGTTTGAAAGGCGAATTTCATATAAAAACTTTTACACAACATCAGATAATTGTGTTTTCAAACAAAAAATACCATTGTACCAGATTAATTCGGACAACAATATAACATTTTCATAACAGTTGACTAAGACGATCAAATTTGCAATCAAACTACTCTCTAAAACAAACTCATATAACAGGTTTTCTAGTTAAATGTTGTAATCAATCTTTTAAACAACACAATCTTGGATTAACGGTCATTTGAAAAAGATAGACGGTTGATTTTTGTTACTCTAGCTTGACTGTTTAAAACCGTTATGTATTATGGACAAACTATTGCCTGTAGCTTCTTCCAACAAAGGTTGTTCATAATAAAAAGTTGTAAAAAATACATTCCAACAAGCCACCTAAAACCGTTGTGTTAATCCTTTCTGGTAACGGTTAATGGCACCGTTGTCTGAAATCAATCACACGGCTCCTCGATAGTCAACATAAATTTTATATACTATACGACCGGGAAAAACAGTTGTGGGAGCCTGAAAATCTTGTAGTGCTGTGAGTTTTAGTATTGCGTCATTTTAATATTTAGATTTAACGATTCTGATAATTTGATTAAAAAAATCGATGGTTGTGAGATAGGATAACCAAAATGGAGGTTGAACCAAATTATACCTCATTACTTTTATTATAGTTTAGTATAGATTTGAAAAATTCCATTATATATATGAGTAGTGCTAGAGTAGGTACCAAAATTTGTTCTCAAATGACGTGGCATTGGTGACTTGATAATTTGGGATAATATGATTGGGGGAATTTATGTGAGTGTAGGGCCGGGGTACACTATTACTAATTGAGTTGTAACAAATCAAACCATAATAAGTGGTAATTGGGAATCATTTTGGGTACCAATTTGGTACCTCTAGAATTATCCTATATATACTCTGGCTTAACATGAATTTTATTTTTGAAAAATCGAATTTGAGACATCAAAGGTTAATATAAGTTATTTATATTCACATCTTCCACCACTACACCACATATGAATTGTGTTATTATTTTAAAACTCCTTATCAACATCCACAAAAACATGATCTTTTTATTATTTGATAGTATTTTAAAATTACTTTATTCTAGTATTAGTGGATCAATTTGAAACTTGACTTGATTAAATGGGGCTCGATTGGGTTCAAACTCGTTATCGAGTTCGATCACAAATTCGGAGTTGATAAAACTCGAGTCAAGCTGAATTTTTGTTAAATGGATTTTTTTAAAGATTTTACCCCTTGCTCACTAATTTTGAAAAGGATGGAAAAAAGTAAAAGTTAAAGAAAATAGTTTCACTTTCACTCTTAATCGTCCGTGTTTTTAAATGGGGCGAAATCAAGTGGTCATGAATGTAAATTTTACATAATTTACCTCTAAAACTTTCAACCCATTTTTTGAATAAAAGTACTTTATCTCCTTACAACTTACTCCTTCCCTTGTAAAAATTCTGAAGCAAGGCCTTAAACTTTGTGCGGGGATATAAATATTTTAAAACAACCCTTTGAATGTAACCAACCATGTTGTATCAAAAACTCTTACTCCTTACTAGTCTTTCAAGATATAATAAATATTCCAAAAACCAGTATTGTAATAGTAATTTGTTAACTCGGACTAGTAATTAACCGAGTGGATTGGACCGCTAGATAAGAGAACCGAGCTTGTCTCGGGTAATTAGAATTCAGAAGTCAATTGACCGAGTACTCGAGTACTTTGATATCAAAAAACGAGTATTCAAAAAATCGAAAAAGTCAGTATGTTATTTAAATTTTGAAGATGCCACCGATTAAAAGTGATCTTGAAATTTTATAATCTTGGTAAGAATCGTATCACATATAAACATCCAAATGCACGATGTGATACAATATATAACATTTAATTTATGTCATTTTCATCTGTTTTAAATATTTAATTTACTAAAAATAAATAATTTGGATAACTAGAATATGAATCATAAAACGAGATATTTTGATCAATTTATTAGGAACTTTCTTTACCATTCAAAATTATTGTCGTAAGTGAATTGAGTTTTTCTATTATCAAACACTATTCAAACTTTTTTTAATATCGACGTGAGACAAACCTGATAAACTTGCCAAACACAATTAACGATTTGAAAGTGAGTCAAAATCGACTTTTTTAATATATACTATTTTGAATCGAACTGAGTTCTGTTTAAATTTCATAGGAAAATGTACAAATGTTTTCATTTTTTAAATTGTTTCAAATTTATTGTAAATAAAAATTGCTTCGACCTTATAGAGATTAAGTCAAAATTGCCCAATATTAAAAATCATCGGTTAGTCATTAATTTAAGACAGGATAGAGGATGATATGCACATAGTTTATATTTTAACTTTCGTATTTCATATTTTTATCATACAAATTCATGAATTCATGTATCTAATATTACTTCTCGAATAGAGTTCGACCTGACCAAGTTTTGAGTCGAGTGTGATTCAATATTGAGTAAAGTTCGTATGAAACTAATATAGCATAACTTCCTCGATAGTTATGGGCCTAATTATGTTGTTCAAAATTAAATAAGTTTGGGATGGTTACTTACAATTTGGGCTGAACTGATCAGTATTCTCATAAGTAGCTAAAATGATTGTTTTATATATGTGACAATCTAGAATTCGAGGTCAAGATTGAGAAGTCATGACACTACTTATAAATCAAACTCTGCATAGTAAATGATATAATAATAACTCATAGCGCTTCAAATATTTAGTACATCATAAGTTATGAAATAAATTACAACTATCAACCAAAAATATAAATTTATTAAAAACCTTTTAAATTATAAATTAGAACTTTGATTTGGAGCTGCCAGGATGTATCTGAAATTAAAAGATTAAACAACCAAAAGTTTAACAATCACTCTTCTCATAAGACCTTTTACCTGAGTTGGTTTAGGGAATTCATTGGTACACGGGACCGTTATAGACACTCTCACAAGCTGTGCGTCTAAATCTCTCCATCTGTTTAGGGTAATGATTTCTAGAACGAATAGTTATTTTGTTTCAAAAACATTTCCTATCCAAAAGATTTTGTTATAAATAATTCTATTTCGCAACCGTCTTTTGAAATCAAAGTCTCTTGTTTCATTTGTATAGTGCTTAATGCTCAAAGATAACTTTGTAAAACCAAAATATTTGATTATAGTATATAACTTATAAATAAAGATACAAGTGAACAATCTGGATGGACCTCCATCTGGTCCTATAAGGTACTTGAAGTCAACTATATCGGTATTCTTAACTACCGGTCCATCTCCGGATTCTATACCGCACGGGTCCATCTTCATGTGAAAATTTATATTAGAACAGTTCAAAATAATATTTATTTGAATATATTTACCAACCTTAGAAATCATTAAAACTCTTTGAAATCATTCTTACTTTAAATTTTAAGGATTCCTGGTATGTGAATAAGGGTTATTTAAGAAAATATAATGCAAAATATGATTCAAGTATAAGCATAGGTATTAACATGTTACGGTGACAGTATCATCATAATCATTTATCACATTTATTTTTTTTTACCACTTAAAAGATAGGGTTAGGGGTGTTCAAGGATTGATTTGGTCCGGATTCTCGTTTTTCCGAACAGAACCAGTAAGAACGGTTATTTGAAAATCAAAACCAAACCAAGCCAGTTAAACGCCGAAACCAAACTAAACCAGACCATAAAATAATGGATTGGTTCGGTTTCGAACCACGGTTTAAAGATAATCATTTACTTTTATTTTGTTTTTGTTAAATTTATAACGAAATGGTTATTTAAGTAAATGTAATATAAAATTTATTATATATCAGTATTATATATCAGTAATATATATTTATAATATTTAGTTTACATATGATTGTCATATACTTTAATTTAACTTAAATAATACTAAGTATATGTATTAGGATATAACTATAATATATTAACAATTAACTCAGGTTTTAATTTAAAAAGTATCTTGATGTTTTAATATGATATACACCCACACATACACAAACCCGTAATTTATAATCTTAGCTTATAGGTTTATACTAGAATTTTTATATATTATTATATAGTAGCCCGGTTTGGTTTAAACGATTTTTTTGTTGGAAAATGTAATGAAATCATTAGTGCGTAAATAATTGGGTTAACTTAACAATGAAAAATGGTTTTAGCGGTTTCAGTTTTTCTTGGTTCAGATTGATGTGGTCTGATCCGGATTCATGATTTGGCGGATTTTTTGAATTCCCCTGGATAGGATAGGTAGAGTCACATACCTTAAACTATATCAATGTCACATAATCCAACCTTTTCTTTTTCTTTTCTAAACCAAGCATGAGAGTGAGAGATAGAGAGAGAGGTTGTTCGGGAAAGAAAAGATTAGGCAAAGCTCGGTTAAAAGGGGTAGGGTCAATCTCGCATTTTCCTAAATAAAAAATAATTATTTTCTTATATTTAATTCATGCTAAAAATACCTAAAAATGAACTATAAATTTATAAAATTGTTAATAAATGGTACAGATTAATACAAGTTTTATTTTTAAAATATAGAATAGGAATTAAATTTTTCTCAATAATTTTAAAATTATTTATGAGCGAATGGATTATTTCATACGTATTTTACAAGATAATACTCAATAAAAGAAATAATGATTACAAAATTATTTTAAAAATATTAAATTACTAAAATAAATTTAACTATAATTTTTACAAAGTGTTTAGGGGTATTTTTAAAATTATAAAAAAATTATTGATTTATATATACTACAATGATTTTGTAAAAAGTTTGAAGACAAATTTCACAAAATAAATCATTTAAAATCATATACTGATTATACTATCAAACATGCACAAGTTAAATATCAATTACATTTTCAAACATTAAATTTCATCATTTATTATATTTTCTATTTATAATTATGCTTATAGATAGCTTTTCACATTTACTAGTCTTATAAAAAAATCAAATTACTATCATATTTCATATTCACTTTATTTGAGAAATCACAAAAAACACTTATGGGTCACATAATTACGTATTGTTACATCTTTTTTCATCATCATGTTTAACCATTTTTCAAAATTTAACAATATGATCACGAAACATTTATGACCTGACTAACCATTAAATACATGATCATAAGTGGCTTAGTAAGTTATTTAATTTTTGAAATAAATTATATTAAAAAAAAAATATTTCACATGAATTGCATAAAAATAATTAATGCGCACTAATTCACGGAAATATAACTCGCAAAAATTTCAGATATTACAATATCACTTGAAAAACGCGAGTTTTTCTTGCGTCGGAGCATAAACACAATTCAAATATGCGTTGTTAAAAAAATATAAGTTAAATTTGCATTTTCAAACACGAAAAACATTATTTTTGAATTGTGATAGAAAATGCAAAAAAAAGTTATATTAAACAGATGGCCATTGAAAAACATTTAGTTTGAAAAAAAATATAAAAGCATATAATAGTTACTTTATGTGTGAAAATAAAAAAAAAATCAAAAATTATGATATTTCAAATTATTTTCTTTGAAATTATGAGATTAACATTTTGTTTCTCACAAAATTATGGGTAGTGAGTTTCTTATAACCCTACTCAATTTGCAAAAAATCATATTAAAGTTCATTGTATAATATGTTTGAATGTCAAAATTAAAATGAAATATAAGTTACAAACTATATTTAAATATAATATTTCTAAAATAAAATTTAAAAGTCGACTTTAAACTGAAATTTTAAAATGTGTAAGTAGTTATTCAAGTTATTTATGTTTCTTAAGATATAACTTAAACCCCGTGTGATTCACGGATTCTTTAATATTTATATATTTTAATTTATTTTATATAAATTTTATTAAAAATTTCATGTAAATAATTAAATTTTAAACAATATTCAAAAGAATATCATTTTAATATGAATGTGTATAATTTCAAGATTATGTGAAATAGAATAATTGTATATGATTTTAATTTAAACTATTAACTTTATTTTTAACATTATAAATAAATACTTATTATGGTGTGATTTGAACATGATAAATATAACTTTTTTTGTTCGAGGGATTCAAACTTATAATGCTGTGATTATGCATATTTTAGTACTAAATAATGTTTGTTGTTGGTGAGATTCGAACCTTAAAACTTATTTGTATCTCTATAAATAATAATTTAATATTTATTGTTGGAGGGATTCGAACCTGTGAGTTTTAGTATTGCGTCATTTTAATATTTTGATTTAACGATTCTGATAATTTGATTAAAAAAATCGATGCTTGTGAGATAGGATAACCAAAATGGAGGTTGAACCAGATTATATCTCATTACGGTTATTATAGTTTAGCATAGATTTGAAAAAAATCTATTATATATATATGAGTAGTGCTACAGTAGGTACCAAAATTTGGTCTCAAATGACGTGGCATTGGTGACTTGATAATTTGGGATAATGTGATTGGGGGAATTTATGTGAGTGTAGGGTCGGGGTACACTATTACTAATTGAGTTGTAACAAATCAAACCATAATAAGTGGTATTTGGGAATCATTTTGGGTACCAATTTGGTACCTCTAGAATTATCCTATATATACTCTGGATTAACATGAATTTTATTTTTTAAGAATCGAATTTGAGACATCAAAGGTTAATATAAGTTATTTATGTTCACATCTTCCACCACTACACCACATATGAATTGTGTTATTATTTTAAAACTCCTTATCAACATCTACAAAAACATGATCTTTTTATTTTTTGATATTATTTTAAAATTACTTTATTCTAGTATTAGTGGAGCAATTTGAATCTTGACTTGATTAAATGGCACTCGATTGGGTTACAAACTCGTTATCGAGTTCGATCACAAATTCGGACTTGATAAAACTCCAGTCGAGTTGAATTTTTTTGAACTCGACTCGGCTCGAACTCTTTTTTTTGAAAAGAATGAAAAAAATATATTTATGTGTTTGTTATTTGGGTGTAGACTTGAAAATTTGAATAACTGGGTCGATTTCGGATCAGATTATTTTCGAATTATAATATATCTGGAGACCATTCAGATCAGATTGGATGTGATTCATTTCGCGTCTAAATCTAATGAAAAATAAATAAAATTTGGATTAAAATTGGAAAAAATTCGATTCTGGTTAAATTCGCTTTGATTCGGATCAAAATTTATTAATATTTTCAATTTGTGGGACTTAAAAATATCTTTTTTATTAAATATAGTATTTTTAATATAATATTTTATACTTTTACCAAACAATTATGATTAAATAATTATTTTATCATAAATATAAAATTGTTAAGTATGAATTTGATTCTTCGGGTCCTATCCTTAGTACATTCTAAAATAGAAAACAACATCTACGATTTTTAATATTTTATTAGTTTATTTTAAATTTGGTCTCTACTCAGTATCTACAACTAATAAAGACATTAATCGAGGTTTTCAGGAAATAAATTTGATAACAAAATTTGTTGTTATAATCTTTACGATTGTTGCTCGAAATTAATTAACTATCGCAATATTATTTCGATTGTAGTTGGCCATCAACAAATTTGTTGTTTAGAAATATTGGCTTTGAGGTGAGAGATGGTTGAGTGTTTGAGCTAAAAGGTTTGGTAGGTTGAGACTGACTGATTTGGATTTGTAGGGTTTGTTGGTGTGGTCCTGAATTGTCTTCCTTATTTTTCCTCCTTCTTTCATCCCCTCTTTTCTTATCATCATCCTTCTTCTCATCCTTATTTTTATCCTTGCTGCCAGTTGCTCTTAAAGATTGATTTGGATTTGAGTCAGAAGGTTTTTGCTCATCATGCTTCTGCTCATCATCATCCTTGTCATTTTTTCAATTAAATTGAGTGGTTGGCAACATGGTGTCAGAATTTAGTAGGTATATGTCCAAGATCTTTATCATCTCCATATCCTCATGCTTCTTGCTCCTTTTGTACTTTAAATCAGACTGCAGAGTCATGATCAGCCTCATATTTGATCTGACACAGTTTTTAGAAACAATAAGATGTTTGCATTATTTGGTTGTTGGACAGATGTATGCCACCCCTTTGTTTGGATATAAATAGGCTTCAGGAAAAGCTGTTATCTGTGCATTTTTGAGCTCTTTTAGCAGCTGGGTGTCCTCTTGAATAACTGGATTTACTCTTTCAATCATTACATCCAGCTCAGATGCTGTTAAAGTTTTAAGATTTGGAAGAGATACCTGGAGACATCTGTCCACACCACCATCATTGATATTCACAATAATTCTCTTCTTCAAGTAATTATCAATTTTCACAACCACTGCCCTAATAAAGTTGATGTTTTTGGCCAATGCTTTCTTGTAGGTGATGTAGTTATTTTGAAGATACATCCTTAGTACTGAAAGAAGTTCACTGAATTCTTGATCTTGATTTGGTCCTTCTGCAGCCTTTAGAAGTCTTTTTTTCCAACATCATGAGAGATTTGAGCATGTGAAGAACTTTGGCCAACCTGTATAGGCTCTTTAGATTTAGATTTACCAATATCCTTGGATTATTGAATCCTAGCTTCAATCTCCCCCTTAGTCTTCATGACAGGCATGAGTAGGGGAGTTGGTAATTCTGGCCTTACATCTTCAAGTAGTGAGGGCAATGGTATGTTGAGTTTCCCCATGATGGCTCTCAAAGCAACAGAATTCTGCATTTGGAGATGCTTGTGAGAATCCACCGGGATTTTGATGTCTTTCTGTTGACTCTGCACTAAGGATATAAGAGCTTGTACTTGTACACTCAGTGAGTCATTGAAAGATTGGAGAGAAGAAACTTGTTGTTGCAATTTTTGAACTTGCAATGTGGATGAAGATTGAGATGTGGAGGGAATAGAAACCCTAAAAGTGTCCTGCACAGCCTTTTTAATTTCATCCATGAGCAGGGATGAAAAAGTGTATCTGCTAGAGTGCATTTGATCCAGCTTCAGTCTTGTATCATTAGAAGGAATGATATGATTTTGAACTTGTTCATTCAGGGCCACAAATGAGGTCTTGAGATTCTTGACATGTGTTTCCATTCCACTCAGATCATACCTTGACATCTGGTCAGCAAAGTTTATGAATTAGTTTTTGATCTCAGTTTGAGAAGGGATGATTTGATCCATCTTTTCCCTCACCATCTTCATTATTTTATCTTGATGTCTAGTCAGTGTAATTTAAAGTGCTTTTCTAAAATTGTGGAAAGCCTTGATTTGAGCCTTGTATACATCATTGATGGCATCATACACTTTCTGAGGAGTTAGAGATCTAGCATTGCTTCCCAGAATAGTGATATACTCCTCCCTAAACTTAGCTAGCACATCCATTCTAATATAAAATTCTTTATCTAGCCAAGCATCACAGTTTGTATCCTGACCAGCTTTATCAACAATTTTAGCTTGATTATCTTCGACATATGTCTGGTAGGCGAGCATGATAGCTTGGTAGTCCTGATTTGACATGTTGGATGTGAGCAGCTGTTGTGATATTTGTGCAAGGCCTCCAATCTGGTCAACTACAAGATCTTCAATGGTTGAAGGTTGATCTTCAGTTTCTTGGAGCCACTGAGAGATGAGATATGGTTGTTGAGGTTGAGATGTTGAGGGTTGATTTGTTGGGTGAGAAGGTGATAATATAACAGAACAACCTGTGACAGGAGTCACAGTTTGACTCACAGTAGGTACTGTGGTTATGAAAGTGTGTTTTCCTCCATTTGAAGTGGGAACCACAATTTGAATTGGAGGGAATTTGATTGGGTTACTGTCATGTACACCAATCTTAAACCCTTATGTCCCTTTCAGAACACTATCACTTGAATGTGATATACTTGCCTCCTAGCATCAATTACCAATGCAATTTCTGCTAGTGTTTTGCGGGGAGTCATTCCTGGAACAGGAACCTCCAATTGAATTGGAGAGGATTTAGATTGCTCCCCCCGGGAGTACTACCCTCAAACCTAACAGCCTGTGAAGGCTAATTTTCACATGAAGGTGCATTTGTTATCACCATGGGGTCTTCAGTAAAAATTGATGAATCCCCTATATTTTTGATGGTGTCATCAAGGTCTACCCCAGCTAGTAGCCTCTCACCATCTCAGTTTGGTGTCTGGGTGGTGAGCAAGGTTCCTTGAACCATGTCACTTGAGTGAGTTTGTACTTGAGGAATGGATTCAAGTGCAGTATGTGAAGAAGAAATTTGACAGATTAAGTGTTGCTGATCAGTAGTGAGTGTTGGCAGCTCCCCCTGAATGGATGAGGGAGCTTTAAGGAATGTGCTCTCCTTGTGTGTTCCATCCTTGTTTCTCCTTCCATGCACTTGTATTTGATCAAGTGATGGTTGTGCAAACTCTTTACTGGGTGCATTTGGTAGAATATTTTGTTCAATAAACACACCCTGTTCAAGTCCCTTGTTTACAACTACATCCTTTTGAGAGATTGTAGAGGTGCCTTGAGTGGTCAACTCAGTTGTCTTTTGCTTCTTTGTTCTTTTGACCAAGGGTGACTCAGGTTGTGTTTGTTCCTCACCACTCTCATTTAATATATTAAGGGTTACCTCCTTTCTCTTCTTTTTACTCACTTCTCCCTTTTGAGAGGATTAAGTGGTGTATTTCCTAGCAACTATTGGTTTTGAAGAAGTAGGCTCAATATGGGAAAGTTCTCGTGGGTGTGCCTGTGTTTATACTTCGACAGGCTCAGGAACCATTGTTGCACTACGTTGAACTACATTGATCCTCATATCAGGCATAGGGTAATGATAGGTCTTTAATCTTTCAATCATGAAAGGTGTTAACATGAGACCCATATGTACCTTATTCTTAGTAGCAAGTGATCCAAATAAGATTTTGGACACTTACTTATAGTTGCCTATTAATGATTTATCTACACCTTCAAGCATATATATGTCATTTACTTTATTATTTAAAACAGACATAATGAATCTAAGAAGAAAAATTTATTTACCTCTTGAAGTTAATGGCATGATGAGCCTGGTGCTCAATTCCTCCATAATGTAGTGTCCTACATTAATCTGCTTATTGTGAGACATTAACTAGACTAGCTTCTGAACAATAATAGAAACGTTGTCAAATCCTAATTTCCTTCATGTGAAAGCCTTCACCACATAATCAAACAGAAAGGACCATTCCTCCTTAGGTTTTTCTTGTTCAAACTTGCCAAGTTGATTTTCTCAAAGTAGTTGATAAAATCCAGAAATTCATACAGCTCCTCCTGAGTTGGAATCTCTACTAACTTATCAGTTGGAATGTTCAAGGCCAAGTTCATGTCAGCTTCAGTTATCTTAACATGTTGTCCTTTGATTTGACAGTTAACCGCTAGATTTGAAGATTGGTCTTTATGCACAACTGTCCTAACTACAGCTGTGTTCCAGAAATCCCCCAATACATCCAAATAGAGAACTGGGTTAGCTGTAAGAGCTCCAACAAAGTAAGTTTCAGATAAGAACTTGACAAAGCTTTTGAAAGTTTCAGGAGCTTGATTGGCATCTAAGAATGCAAGGAAATTGGTCTCCTTTGGGATGATGGGTACAATAACGTTTGATGCCATTGTTGTGTATGTGAAGATTAATCGGTAAAGGGAATTAGAGAGAAAAGATTTGAAACGAGAGAGAAATCGGTTTAGAATTGAAAAAGCTAGGTCACTTAGAGTTCTCGAAGGCGTAAATTGTTATGCAAGACATGCTTGTATCATAACAAGACTAAGTCATATTGACAACCCTAAGATTAGTTGTATTGTAACCTTAATCTGTAATCTATACTTGTAACACTTAAGTCAGGATCTCTACAAGTCACAGAATTAGTGTTATAGAGAAGTCATTCAAGAACTCAGAAAGACCTATCGAGAACTCAGAAAGACCTATCGAGAACTCAGGAATTGTCCATCGAGAACTCAGGAATTGCCTATCGAGAACTCAGGAATTGTCTATCAAGAACTCAGGAAATGCTATTGGAGATATCGATAAGTCAGATACCCATTCGAGAACTCAAAGATATCGACAAGTATACATTCATTAGAGAACTCTGAGTTATCGATAAGCCAAAGTCCATTAGAGAACTCTGAGTTATCGATAAACCAAAATTCACTAGAGAACTCAGAGTTGTCGATAAGTCAAGTCAACAATGAAGTTTCAGAAATATCGACAAGCCAACGTGCCTATCGAGATGTCGAGTTCTGTACAGCTTAATTGGAGATCTCGAAGTGAAGAAATTTCTCTAAGTACAGAATTACAGAACAGTTCAATATCCAAGGTTGCAAATCAACAAACAATTCACACAGCTGAATTGACAAGTCTACAAAAAGCAGCTTGAGAGATGTGCAAGATCAATGGCAAAGATTAACTGACAGAGGAGATTAAAGTAAATATGGGATGCTAAAGATATACTAAGCCAGAAATGGAAGATTTCCTTTTCTATAAATAGAAATGACAAGTGACAGTTTAGAAAATCTAATAGCATATTTATTATCCTCTGTGTAAACCAGCAGTTAACTGAGTTATAAAGTTAACACTGGTCCTCTAGTCAGTAGTAACAATCTAGATAGAAAATCTTGTATTCTCTCTCAAGAAAGAAGCTAAGTTCTAAAACTAGAACTTAAAGATTTTATAGCAAAACACTGCTTAATTTTTAATATAAAATTAAGTGAGTTTTGAAGATCTTTGTTTTACATATTTGCATTGTTATTTATGTTTAACATCTATTCTACCAAATTATTGATAACAACCAACTGTTAAAGGCAAAGTCGATCAAAAAGTAAACATTTAAGCTAAAACACATTCACCCCCCTGTGTTATATTCATACCTAACAAGTGGTATCAAAGAAAAATCTGAAAGTAAATAGATTAGATCTTGGAAAAATGAATACACAGAAAATCCGTAGTATCAAGATTCCTCCCTTTGATAAGGCCAACTACACTTTATAGAAAAAGAAAATGTTGCTGTTTATAAGAATGGCCAATCACCTGTATATTCAGATCCTCAAGAATGGGCCCTTCACTCCTATGGTTAGAGTTGATGAAACCACAGATGGTGACATGGTTATTCCAGCTCATTTTTCTCCCAAGGATCCCTCTGAGTATACTGATATTAAAAGAGAGAAAGTTTCCCTAGACAATACTTTGCAACTGATACTAATTGAGTCACTTGATAATGTAATGTATATTAAAATTGTCAACTGTGACACTACTAAACAGATCTGGGAAAAGATTGACATACTCTATGAAGGAACTGAGGAGGTTAGGTCAAATCAAAGAAGGATATTGATTTCTCAGTATGAGGGTTTTATGGCTAAACCAAAGGAGGGTAATACTGATGTGTTTGAAATGTTTAATAAACTGATAAATGACTTGCAGCTTCATGATAAATTTTATGATGTTGAAGAAGTGAATTTGAAGTTCTTGCTTACTCTCCTTGATCATTTAGAACAAAAGATCTCTGCAATCAAAGAAGGAAGGGATTTGAGTAGAATCACACTGGAAGTGCTCTATGGGGTTATGAAAACTTATGAACTTAAAATGATTCAAAAGAAATCATTGAGGGCTGATCAAGGATATGTAATGGATGGCTCAAGTGCACTGATTATGAATGATGGCCAGACCTCTAATGATGAGCAAAGATCCCAAACTCCAGAAATTTCTACAAGTGAGAAAAGAGTCAATGACACTAAAGAGCAAGTCATACTGGAATGGGATGAAAAAGATGAGTTCTACACTCTTGATGAGCTTGATGAGCTAGACAAATCAATGGCTTACTTGGCTAGAAAATTCTCTAACATTAGAGTGAAGAAACCAAGATTTTTCAAGAGCAAAGGACGGTCTTTCAAGAAAGACAGCAGCCGGAAAGGAAAAGGGAAGTTCACTCCTGATCACAAAACTGGCTACAAAACTGGATATGTTGATAGATCAAACATAATGTGCTTTAACTGTGATGAGTTGGGCCATTTTCCTACAGAATGTAGGAAACCCAAGAAGGCAAAGAAAGACAAAGCCTATCTTGAATTGGAAGCAAAGTATGATGCTCTTCTAAAGAAGCAACAAGGGAAAGCTTAAATTATTGAGCTAATATGTTGCAGCAGATTAATTTCTAATAAATCAACCTATTTTGATTTAATTGGAAATTAACTGAAATATAAATTATAAATATTTCAGAATCTCTGTATATTTATTTTTCTTAAAAACTCAAAAATTAACTTAGAATATTTCAAATTCTAAGTAAACTACTTAGTTATTAATTTACATTTTAAATGTGTAAAATTAACACAAGGCAGAATAACAGTACTCAAAGGTATAGAGAACTGAGTTCTCGATAAGTCAAAATGACTTATCGACAAGTCATTTTAGAGTTCTCGAGTGAGTCCTCGATAAGTCTATTTGCAGACTTCTCGAATGACTTCTCGATAAGCTCTATTATAACTTATCGATAAGACCATGTAGAGTTCTCTAATAGTGGTAATTCACAGAGTTCTTGACAAGGATATTTTGAGACTTATCAATACCTCAAAACTAGAACAATTTAAATTAATGAATTATTTTAGACAAATACTTTTGGAAAATTTATTCTGATTTCAATTTGATTCAATTCAAATAAATTAGAATTATTTCAGTCCTTTTTGGAGAAACTGGGCATTTATCTGACATTTCGATAAGTCGTTTTTGAGTTCTCTATAAGAGTAATTTAAAATGACTTCTCGATATGTACTTCACATCTCTAAATGACTTCTCGATAGACAACCCCAAATATCTATTTTTGAGTTCTCGACAAGGCATCTACTTTTTCTATGAATACCCATACTTCTCGATACATACACTGTACTTACACTTTTTCGAGATCTCAAGTGACCTAGCTTTCAGACAAAAGGCGATTTCTCTCTCGTTCTTGCTCCATTCTCAAAACTTTTTCTTACCCACTACTTCTAAACACTAAAATGGCACAAAACATTGTTCGAGCTATCATTCTAGAGAAGGGAACTAACTTTATCGTTTTTCTTGATGCTAACCAAGCCCTTGATAGTTTTAAGTGGTTTGTGAAGTTTCTTTCTTAATCCTATATTGCAGGTGCTTTAACTACAAGTCCTGTGCTGTATTTGAACGTTCTTCATGAATTTTGGACATCAGCCAAAACTAGGACAGTTGTTCTAGAGAATTTTACTTCTATGGTAGTCACATGCACAATTGGAGGCCAGGAAATTGAGTTTTCAGCTGCTGATGTGAATACAGCCCTGGGATTGCCAACTGAGAACTATGGAGAGATGCCAACTGCAGATGAGGTGAGTGAATTCATGGACTTCATCAACTACAGTGGCTCAATCAACTTGGCAAGCCTGAACAGGACAAACCTTAGGAAGGAATGGTCCTTAGTGTTTGATTCTGTAGTGAGGGCTTTCACTTGCAGAAAAACTGCCTTTGACAACATCTCAAGTGTGGTGCAGAAGCTGGTGTTCTCAATAGCTCACAACAGACATCTGAATGTTGGGGCTCTAATTCTGGAGGAGCTGGCTACCAGGCTTACTATGCCTTTGAAGAATAGAGGTAAAGAAATCTTTTTGCCAAGGTTTATTATGTCTACTTTAGCTCATAAAGTAAATGACATACATTTGCTAGCTGGTATTGATAGTAGTAGAATTGGTAATTGTAAGCAAGTGTCCAAAATAATATTTGGCTCACTTGCTACAAAGAATAAGGTGAGTGTAAGTCTTAGAATCACTCCATTAATGTTCGAGAGATTCAGGACTTATCCTTACCCTATGCCAGACATGAGGGCTCCTAAATTTGCTAGTTCGGCTATGGCAACCTGAGCCTGTGGAATATCACTCATGAATTTGTATGATAAAACAACAAAAAAAATTATTTTTTGTCTGAAATTTCTGGAATATCACTCAAATAGATTATTTTTTACATTAATATGGTTCGATCATTAATATGGTTAAATTTACATCCAAAATTTTGGCAAAAAGTTGACTTTCCCCTAAAAAGAAATTACGACAAATTCTAATTTCCATCGTAAAGTTGGTTCAGTGATCTTTTCCAGCACAAATATTTCTCCATAAATTTAGAAAAAATGTTTTCTTCATTTAATTTCAAGTAAAAAATTTAATAAAAGTAGTTAACTTACAACGGATTTTTCAAGCTGACGCAAGTTGAAATAATTTCATTTTTACTTTAATTATGTCACGCAAAAATTTATTATTAAAATACTAAGCTTGTGATGGTTTCGAATACCGTAATAAATGCTAATCTTTCAAATCAAGTAGAACATGTATGTTCTGCAATATAAAGATGTATGTGTCGTAAACTAAACATGTTTCGTAGAGAAATACATTTTACAATTTTCTGCTCGTAAACTTTACGTGTTTTGCATAATTTTCATTAAAATGGTGATTTTTTAAGCAAGACGATTCATAAAATAATATATTTTACAATATTTTACTTGATATTTTAGTTATAGAACTTATGTGGACTGGATGACTCTACAAAAAATGAGGACTCTATGGAACTTAACTCTGTATATAAATTTCTTATATACATATATATATACATATATATTTATTTATTTTCTATTTTGTTAGTAAAAATTACGTATTTATATTTATATTAAAGTTCTAGAGATAACTGTTAAAAAGTGAACGAGAGAATCATAGATTTATGTTGAGATTTGAAATTTATTTAGCAGATTTTAACATTAAAATACTTTAAAATATTCATTAACATTAAAATAATCACAACACACATTTTTAAACCAAGATTTGAATCAACATTTATGAGATTTAAAAATAGATTCTTAAAATTCATGTGAATCAAAAGTAGATTCTAAATTTTTTTCATGATTCTTTAAATTTTCAAATATATTGTTGTCTGTATTTAACTTCATGGAAGCATTATAAAAATAAAAAATATTTATACATTTTTCCGTTTTAAAATTAATTTCAAAAAAAGATTCTGGTATTTTTAGAGGATTCTTTTGGAATACTACCCTATATGACATAATTTGCTAATTATTAGTAGATTGTTATAAACATTAACAAGCATATAAACATTAATACCAAGTCTGATTTAAATTAATGTGGTATTCAAATAAAAAACTACCCTATATAAGGATATAATTTGTTAATTATTAGTAGATTGTTATAAACATTAACAAGCATATAAACATTAATACTAAGTTCGATTTAAATTAATGTGGCATTCAAATAAAAAAATGTGGATTAAACTAATAATTTTAGCCCATTTGTAAAAACAATTTTAGCCAATCTGTAAAAACATTACCGTATTTATTGCCTTTTATATTATTGTTATACATTTTCACTTTACATAATATAACTCGATCGTGTAAGGAAATTATATAGCAAAATGATGAAAGCGGAAAATACAAGGTGAACCTCGTGCGCCGGTGGGCCCCTCTAACTTGGGCATAGAAGCAAAGACTTAAATTAGAATGTATGATGACGTGGTATTTTCTTATTCGGGGTAACACTTGATGAGAATGTAGTATAAGTTACATTGTACTTGATCTTTATTTCATTGTATGTTTTGTGTCTCTCACCCTGCACTCTTGTTGGTGGTATTACGTCTTCACTTCACCCCCAAAGCCATCTTTATTATTCTTCAAAGATCTAGGGTTTCATCTTTAAAAGACTTATCCAGCGATCGAATTTTCATCTGATTTGGCATACAAAAGATTCATGAATTTCTTCTTTTTCTTCAATTTGCGCGTATAATTTCTGTTTTCGATTTGTTGGTTTCCATTTTTTTAAATTTATTTTCAATGATGTACCAAATCAGTCTGTTCACTTTAAGACGATTAAGTGAGTGACCAGTTCAGTCCAACGTATCTGAATTCTCTTAGATTAGATTTTGATTGAAGTACCTTCTATTTTTGTGTAAATTATAGTGTTAAATTAAATTATTTATCTTACTTAATTTTAAAAAACTTCCGATTTTGATTTGGTTGATTTGCGACAACCCGTGATTTATTAACAATTTGATTCTAGTTCTTACCTTGGGTTGGGTTGATTGGGTTGGTAAGGTGTTTGGAAATACGAAAGATATTTCGGATTTTGATTTTGTTCATTATGTATGATAACTCACGCATGATATATTCACACTTTGACTCTTGTTCGGATCTTGGATTGGTTTGGTCGGTTAAGTGACTAGACGGTCCGAAAAATGAAGAGGTGTTATGAACACAGTCATTCACCACTGTTCGAACCGCTCCTCCGTCGTTAGGTTGTATCGGGCTTAAATTCCTCTCATTAAGTTTTAATTTTTATGTATTTTATAAAAAACATAAATATTTACGCACTTTCAATATATTTTAATTTTATGAAAATTTAAATTTATTTCGAGATAGTTAATTTGATTTGTATCGTGCAATAGTAATTTTTTATGATTTTTGGTGATCGTATTGCTAAACATTTTTTTACTATCCATTATATTTGCGAAAAGTCGGATATTCAATATCAAAAAAAATCTTTTTCCTTGAATATTGAGTTAAATATGTAATATATTAAAATCGTGTGTGTTGTTCTGGATAGGGTATAGCAGTTGATGCATATTTTTCTTATTTTCTTTGTCAAAACTTGTACTGAATTGCTACAAATAGTTGTGTATTTTACAAATAATTAAAATTTAATTGTGTTATAGAGCACGATTGGATATATTAAGTGGTTAAGAGTTTATCCTTTCGATCATCGCTCACTCCGAGAATTTTTTAGAACAAATACTCATTTGTAAGGATATAAGTCACATATTTGTCAAAACAAAAAAGAAAATTTTAACTTATTTATACGTCTGTTGAGGTGAAATATATATGAAGTTGTGAAATGCATGTTAGCAATTAATCTAATTCTCAGAAATGGTCGATTGTAATGGAAAGAAATAGGGTTGACTACTTATTTTTTTAGGAAAAGCTTACTATATTTATTCATGAACCCTGAACATTATTTATAATTATAAAAAGAATTTTTCCTCAAGTTTAAATATTTTCTCATTTTTCAGGAGCTTTTTGTCCTTACACTTGTGGTATATGAATTTTATATATATTTCATATCATAAATTATTGATTTTCCTTGATAGTAATAATCTCCTTATAATATATACAGTACTTATTTCATGTATATAATTGAATAAGCTCCCCACTTCAGAGTCCCTGCTGCAAGATTTATTTGTTGCTTACATAAATTTAATTTGTTTATTTACCTCTTCATGTAGTCTTGCTTCAAAATGAATAAGTGTTGTTCTACAGTCTCAAAATCTTTGGAAAAACTTGTAGAGGCCACTAAATCGATATCTTCAGACGGCGCATTGACTTCAGTTGTGCAGCTACAGGAAGAACAAAGCTGTTAGCATTTCTCATTGTGGTAACTGTCTCCTTTGTTCATACTATGAAATTTCTGTTCAATTTAATCTAAACATTGTAATGAATAATTAATTTAGATGCTTTATTTCGAATAGTCAGCAGCTGGACTAAGTCATTGAACGTTGGAGAAATTGTAGGATCAGATAATAAAAGTTGTGGCAATTTGTTAGGAGTCTTAGTAGTTAGTTTCCACATTCTGTGCAGCCACGTGATGGGCATTTTTCATATATCTCATGTAATGTAATCTCAGCAAGGTTTTTTTTAAGTGAATGAAATAATTGTGTTTCTTCGTTTCATATAAATACCTGGTAGTTTTGTAGTTATTTTGAGTTTGATTTTACACCTGGTATCAGAGCAAGGCAATTTATTTGATGCCCAAATACATGCCAAGAGTGGCAACGATGGAACCAGGGAAGATCAAGGAAGGTGGAGTGAGTTTGAGCTATCCTATGTTAACCAGAGGGAACTACACAGCATGGGCCCTACGGATGAAGATATATATGCAGGCACACGGCGTATGGGAAGCGGTGATGCGCAAAGATTCAAAAAAGACCGAGGCCGAGGAGAAGACAGACAAGATTGCTATGGCTGCGATCTATCAGAGTATTTCGGAAGACATACTTTTGTCTTTAGCAGATAAAGGAACTGCGAAGGAAGCCTGGGAGGCTATCAAAGTGATGTGCCAAGGTGCAGAACGTGTCAAGATGGCAAAGATTCAGACATTGAAGGCCGAGTTCGAGTCGATGTGCATGAAAGATACCGACTCTCTCGACGACTTCTGCCTGAAAATTACTGGCCTGGTGACAAATATTAGAGCATTGGGAGAAACAGTTGATGAGGCGTATGTAGTAAAGAAAATTCTTCGAGCTGTGCCACAAAAATTTCTGCAGATTGCATCTACTATCGAACAGTTTGGAAATCTTGAAACAATGACAATTGAAGAAACGGTTGGGTCTTTAAAAGCTCATGAGGAGCGACTTAAAGGGCAGGTCAAAAACAGCGGGAGCCAATTGCTCCTGACTGAAGAAGAGTGGCTGAAAAAGGAAAAGGAAGAGGGTAAGTTACTACTTACCAGAGATGAATGGATTAAACGATCAAACCGGGGAGGAACAGAACTAAACCAGCAAAGATATCGAGGCAGAGTCATTGCACGAGACAAGAGTAAGGCCAGATGTTTCAACTGCCAAAATTATGGGCATTTTGCGATTAAATGTCGAAAACCACGTCGAGAAAGAGATTTATAAAAGGAGGTAAATTTCTCTGAGACTAAAGAAGATGAACCTACACTGTTGTTTGTAGAAACAGGCAAGGAAGATGGTAATGCTGTATTTTTAAATGAAGAAAATATGGCTCCAACACTGAGAACAGGCACTAAAAGAAAGGCAGAATCACAAATATGGTATTTGGACAATGGAGCGAGCAATCATATGACCGGCCAGCGCGGAAAGTTTATAGATTTGGATGAACAAGTGATGGGGAGTGCAAAGTTTGGTGATGGCTCGACTGTTAGCATTAAAGGGAAAAGTACTGTTGCTTTCAAATGTAAGAATGGTGAAATAAAGCTAATCAGAGGAGTGTATTTCATACCCAATTTATGCAACAACATAATAAGTCTCGGACAGCTATCTGAATCTGGTAATAAGGTAATATTGAGTGGTGAGTATCTATGGGTTTATGATGAAAAGGATAGACTACTGATGAAAGTGAGACGATCCAAAAATAGACTATACAAAATTAGTCTTGAGGAGAGCACGCCACTTTGTCTGTTAACAAAAGGGGAGGAGGAAACCTGGTTATGGCATGCCCATCTCGGACATGTTAATTTCCAGGCAATGGAATTATTATCAAAGGAATAAATGGCATATGGGATTCCTAAGTTGGTGCAACCGAACAAGCAGTGTGATGGTTGCTTGATGTCAAAGCAGTCACGAAAACCGTTTCCCTCTTCAGCGAATTTCAACGCAACTCAAGCATTGGAACTAGTACACGGAGACTTATGTGGGCCAATTTCACCACCAACACCTGCTGGGAACAAGAATTTTTTTTTATTAGTGGATGATTATAGCCGAAAAATATGGGTCTACATGTTAAAAGCAAAGGATGAGGCGTTTGGTGCTTTCAAGAATTTAAAGAATTAGTTGAAAATGGTAGAGAAGAGAGAATCAGAATTTTCTGAACGGATAGGGGAGGAGAATTTTGCTCAAAAGAATTTACAGCTTTTTGTGAGGATGCTGGTATTCAAAGGCACCTGACAGCACCCTACACCCCACAACAAAATGGGGTGGTTGAGCGTCGAAACAGGACGGTTACTGCAATGACTCGAAGTTTTTTGAAAGGGTCAAATATGCCACCTTTTATGTGGGGAGAGGCCATAAGGCAATCAGTTTATGTACTTAATCGCCTTCCAACTCGGGTACTACGAGGGAAAACTCCGTACGAAGCCTGGACAGGGAACAAGCCAGATTTGGGACACATAAGAGTGTTTGGATGCTTGGCCTACATGAAGGTGTCGTCGATGCATACTCAGAAGTTAGATGATCGAAGTCTACAGGTGGTGTATTTGGGAAAAGAAACGGGCACAAAAGCCAGCAGATTGTACGACCCTAGACAAAAGAAAGTGCACATAAGTCGTGATGTCGTATTTCGCGAGGATGAATTTTGGAGGTGGGAACAACAAACCAGTAATGAAGTTGGAGTTAAGATACCATCAGGGATATTCACAGTCATTGGACAGACACATGGTGAACTGGGAAATGAAGAAACGGAGAATTCTACTACACAATCTACAACGTCTATGCAGTCACAAAGTGAAACATCACCTGGGCCTCATACAAGTACTGAATCTGAAATATATGCGAGCAATGAACAAAGTCCAACGTCAACTGAGAATTCTACTTCAACTGCGAGTAGTGGTGAGCCAAAGAAATTTAAGTTACTCAGTGATATATATGATGTTACGGAAGAGGTTGAGCTTGCTGACGACTTGTTGTTGCACAGTGTTGAAGAACCCAGTACATTCGAACAAGCAGTGCATGAAAGAATGGAAAAAAGCTATGGAGGTTGAGCTGCAAGCCATCGAAAGAAATAATACTTGGCAATTGACAGACCTACCAGCGGGTCAAAAGGCAATTGGCCTCAAATGGGTTTTTATAGTAAAGAAAGATACTAATGGTGAAATAATAAAGTACAAGGCGAGGCTTGTGGTGAAGGGGTACGTGCAAAGGCAGGGTGTTGATTTTGAAGAAGCTTTTGCTCCAGTGACTCGCCTAGAGACTATCCGATTATTACTAGCTTTGTCGGCTAAAAATGGCTGGGAGGTACATCACTTGGATGTAAAATCAGCTTTCTTAAATGGTGAAATTCAGGAGGAAGTTTATGTTGTCCAACCAGAAGGATTTGTGAAAGAAAATCAAGAGCATAAGGTGTATAAATTGTTAAAGGCTCTGTATGGTTTGAGACAAGTCCCTCGGGCTTGGTATGCACGACTGAGAAAATCTCTGGAAAAACTTGGCTTTGAGAAATATCCATATGAGCATGCAGTGTACACCAAACGAGAAGGTAATGAGTCTTTAATTGTCGGTGTTTACGTCGATGATTTACTAGTGACAGGAACAAGTGTTGCCAATATCATAAAGTTCAAGGAGCAAATGAGCTGTGAATTCGACATGAGTGACCTAGGAAAACTTTCTTATTATCTTGGCATAGAGGTCGATCAAAAGAGAAATTATATTGAGCTAAGGCAAACTGCGTATGCCAAGAAAATTCTGGAAATAGCAGGTATGTCTGACTGCAATCCAGCAGTGTATCCCGTGGAACCAAAAACTCAACTGCATAAAGATGTCACTGGTAAGGCAGTTGATTCCACGCAATATAAGAGCCTGATTGGGGAATTAAGATACCGGGTTCATACAAGACCAGATATCTCGTATGCTGTTGGTGTTCTAAGTCGATTCATGGAGAGGCCGACGGTTATGCATCTGAATGCTATTAAGCGTGTTCTGAGGTATATAAAAGGAACAATGGAGTATGGCTTAGTTTACTCGAGGAGTTCATGTAACCATATGTTGTCAGGATATTCTGATAGTGACTTTGGTGGCAACTGTGATGACCGGAAAAGTACCGGAGGGATGGCATTTTATCTAAGTGAAAGCTTAATAACCTGGGTCTCTCAGAAGCAGCGTTGCGCGGCTTTGTCAACATGTGAGGCAGAATTTATGGCTGCTACTGCAGCAGCTTGTCAAGGAATATGGCTTCAAAAGTTACTAAGTAAGATTGCTGATGGTTGTACTGGACCAGTTACTTTGTATCTGGATAATAAGTCTGCAATGGATCTGGCGAAAAATCCTGTTTTCCACGGACGTAGCAAGCATATAGACATTAGATATGACTTCATACGTGATTGTGTGGAGCGTGGAGACATCGTTATTAAGCATGTTAGTTCAGACGAGCAAAGGGCAGATGTTCTCACTAAAGCTATGTCTGCAGCCAAGTTTGAAAAAATGAGAGAGCTTCTGGGAATCAAGAATCTGGGAAAGCATGTTTAGATTAAGGAGGAATGTGTTGAATTTAATCTAAACATTGTAATGAATAATTAATTTAGATGCTTTATTTCGAATAGTCAGCAGCTGGACTAAGTCATTGAACGTTGGAGAAATTGTAGGATCAGATAATAAAAGTTGTGGCAATTTGTTAGGAGTCTTAGTAGTTAGTTTCCACATTCTGTGCAGCCACGTGATGGGCATTTTTCATATATCTCATGTAATGTAATCTCAGCAAGGTTTTTTGTAAGTGAATGAAATAATTGTGTTTCTTCGTTTAATATAAACACCTGGTAGTTTAGTAGTTATTTTGAGTTTGATTTTACAATTTCATTAACATATATTTTATTTTATGCATATTATGCAGATGTCTTGAAAATTTTATATTTTTTCGATGTTTTGAATATTATTCATGACACAATAATATCGTTCTCTTACGATTTAATATATTGTGTCTGGCCAGGGGATTTGTGGCTGACATGAGGGTTAAAAATCCAAAGGTGTGCAACCCCTTTGATGGTTCTAATAACGCTGAAAAAATTTATGAAAGGCTACGACCACCACTTGATGTTCCTCGCTTTAGATCATTGCGCTGTGAAATCTGTGTCCGGAGAGTTGTAGGCTCTAGCACTTCTGCTGAGCAAAGATTGAATGCTGAACAAAATTCCCAGCAGATCTGTATTCCTTTGGCAGGAAAAGATTCTTCAATTAAGCACAGAGCAGCAGGAGGTATATGTGTTTCTTTTTGTATATATATGAACTTCTTGTCCCAAAATATCCGGGCTTTTGGGCTTGTCCTAACATTGTACCATCGTAATTCAACCCTCCCACCCTCTTATATTTTGTTTAATTTAAATATATTGTTATTGGTAGCGGTCTGGGGTTCGAGCCCGGGCACCCTCTTATATTTTGTTTAATTTTAATATTGGTTTAGATATAAAGAAAGGCCTAGATGTGTGGCAATCCCTAGAGGGAGATAGAGTTCGGTAGAGAATCATTATTAAAATCACTCTTTCCAAAATTATTCAACTGTGGAATCAAATTTAAAATCAATTTATTTTTTCAAATTTTAATTGTTAAACATTTTATTATATATATAAATATACATTATTATTCTACATTAGTAACGAATTTTATGAAATTTCATAATAGAATTAAGTGCTCTATACAATTCTTTGGAGAAGAGGGTTTACTTTCGAAGAAAAGCCTACATAGATATATATGTCTATTTTTACTTGTGCGTGGAAACTTTGACTACCTAACACTTATATCATTTTCAGTATTATGTTCTTTTTCCTCATTTTCGGTTTCTTTTCCTTATAAAATATTTTATATAGGACCCTACATCGCAGGAGACTCAAATAAAGTTCGTACAGAAGTCATCATCTTGAATGACAGTGATGAGGACAGAGTGATCGAATTAACCCCTTCACCGGAAGAATTAGACAAGGGTAAAAGTGTCATCATTGAAGTTGAAGATGATGGTTAGACTTCTCATTTTCTTTCTCTAACAATTCTTTTATCTAAATGGTTTCTAGTTAAAAGTCTACTTACTACCTAAGAACCCTACCCTGCAGGAGAATCTAATAAAGCTAGTATTGAAGTCATCATCTTGGATGACAGTGATGATGACGGAGTGATCGAATTAACCCCTTCACTGGAACAGCTGACAACTAATACTTGTCCACAAGCAGAAAAACAGCCTTGTTTAGACAAGGGTAAAACTATCATCATTGACATTGAAGATGATGGTTAGACTTCCAATTTTCTTTCTCTAATAATATTCTTTATCTAAATATGGTTTGTAGTTCAAAGTCTCCTTACTTTTTGCAGGTGAAGAATTCGACAGACAACCTAAGGATATCAGAAAAGCAATTGGTCAGACTTCTGGTATTGTTAAGCCTTCACGAAAATTAAAGAGAGGCCATCCCTATGGCCAAGCTCTCCTTGATGATCTTAATGCTAGAATCGCAAGTATAGCAAACACCCTGCAGAATCAGCAGCAGCAGAGGGGAAATATCTCTAGTAGCAGTAATTGGGTATGAGCCTTCAATTATTATTTTTATAGATTACAGAGTTCTTTTTATGATTGTTTATTTTGTTATGCCACTATGTTACTTATTTGATATTCTCCAATCTTGTCTTTACATCTTACTGTCACAACAATAATTGGATAGCTAGTGACAACAATATTAATTTATTGCTCTATATTGTTTTAGGATCTTTCTCTCAGCCTCTGCATCCCTGGAACAGAAGGGAATCAGAAGGTGCAAAATGATGCTATATCTGTTGAGAGTAAAAGAAAGAGGAAACGCAGTGTTGATGCATTGGATAACAAAATAAGCTTTTCATCAGTGAAATCCCTGAGGCAGAAGGAAATGAGCAAGTTCCTTAAGAAGCCCTTTAATTTATGTAAAATCATAGATTTAGAATCAGCACACACTGATGGTAGCACCAAAGAAATGACAACTGCTTATGCTGAGCATGGAAAAACTGCCTCTCGACCGAAAGGTACAAGTTGGACTGATTTGGAAACATAAAATTTCTAAACTTTCACTTGATATAGCTAACATTACTCTATATAAATAACTTGGTACACCAAATGCAGGTTCAATCCCTAGAAAGTATACAAAAGCTGCTGGTGAGTCATCCCGCCCTCAGGAAGACCAGCACAAAGGACCAGGTAGTCCTATCAATGAAGTGTGCATTCTGCGCCGAAACCCAGCGGATTTCAGTGAAGCTGGTCCTGAAAACATCTAAATGAGATGTGAAAACATGTAGATGGATATCAGCATTAGCCATTCTAGAGCACAGTTGTAACTGCAAAAATTGATCAGGTGCTACCGTGCTAGTTAATTAGCTACATGAAGATCACAGTTCTTTCCATCTCTTTTTATTTTTACTGATTTACTTTTAATGCAACATTTTGGATTGAACATGGTTTTCTTCTTATATCATAGATTATACTATCAGAAATGCTTCATCATTATTTTACATATACATGTGGACATGTATATACTTGTGGACATGTTTGCAAATCTTTACTTGGGCAGATTTACTAGTAAAATTTTGTACTTATACGAAGAGTGTGGTCAAATGGCCCAAAGAATTAGCAGATGCAATGCAACTTAAAAAGTTTTATATTTTTCAGGTTGATGAGCATAGGTTAGATTGAGTTGTTGTAAAGAAATGTCTTCGTTTTTGTTAAATGTATTTTTTTAAAGATTTTACCCCTTGCTCAGTAATTTTAAAAAGGATGGAAAAAAGTAAAAGTTAAAGAAAATAGTTTCACTTTCATTCTTAATGGTCGGTGTTTTTAAATGGAGCGAAATCAAGTGGTCATGAATGTAAATTTTACATAATTTACCTCTAAAACTTTCAACCCATTTTTTGAATAAAAGTACTTTACCTCCTTATCTCTTACTCCTTCCCTACTAAAAATTCTGGAGCAAGGCCTTAAACTTTTTGCGGGGATATAAATATTTTAAAAAAATCCTTTGAATGTAACAAACCATGTTGTATCAAAAACTTTTACTCCTTACTCGTCTTTCAAGATATAATAGATATTCCAAAAACAAGTATTGTAATAGTAATTTGTTAACTCAGACTAGTAATTAACCGAGTGCCACTACAACATATTTGCAATCATACAACTGTTTTTTGCCGTTGTGTGACAAGTATGTTTTCCGTTGTCTATCCAACACTCGTGTGATTGAACATCAGACAATGGTTGTTTTTACACTTGTAAAAAGAGAGATTAAACAATATGTTAGAATACTTGTGTTAACATGGCAGACACAACAGTTATTCTAAACAAACCATTGTTGGAACTTTTTTAAACAACGGTTTTTTTATTCAACTATTGTCTATCTAACTTAACAACAATGGTTTTGATAGAAAAACCATTATTGTTAACTTATTCGATATTTTCATAAACAACAGTTTATAAACTTTTCTTAACTAGTTAAAACCATTGTCATTAATGTTTTTTGTTTAAAAGACAATGGTATAAAAAATTTAAATCATTGCAAAGAATATCAAAAGACAACAGTTTTTTTTTAAAAAATATGTGTAGTGAAACATACAACGGTTTTCATCATTTTTTAAGTAGATTTTACACAACTGTTTACAAAATTAATCTCATTGTTTAAAATAAATCAATTTTAAAATAAAATGATATTCTAATAATTCAATTGTTATTTCACAATTGAAATTAAATTTATAATACAAAGGTTCTCTACAAGAATTACAACTATAACTTAAAATCTATTTTTAAACATGCTTATTAAGGTACACAATTACTAATTTGCATACATACGCTCATAAGGAGTAGGGACAGCTAAGTTTCATTCCTGCCCACCCAGAATTTTCTTGTCAATAACTAGCACTTGTTGATCACTGTAAGCATTGTCTGAAATTTTGGTAAAATCATTCCCTTCAGGGGACCATATATCTTCCTACTTTGAGGCTGTAAACATTTAACTAATGCCCTGCAGTTCCTTGCCACTGTCTTCATTGCTAGATAGCGATCAATTATGTTGATTGTGAGGTAAAGAGTCTCTGGCATCAGATCAAATTTGTTGTGAACTTCAATCAACCAGTCTACAAGTATGGCTCTCATTTTCTCATTAATTTCAGGCTGTGAATGTATGTAGTCAAAAACCCTGGTCTCATAAAAATAATTTCAGCTCACTAAGAGTTAGATAAGTTGAGAGTTAAGTAGGGTTAAATAATGTCTGGTCTTTGGATGTGTATTAGATGGTGAAGGAATACAAATCAGTTTCAACATATAAAAGGGATAAACAAGAAACAAGATGGCATCATTTGGAAAAGAAGATAATAAACAATGCAGGTATCGGCACTGTCAATGTTGTTTGTAGGTAACTGTGTAGTCTGGTCTCATATTGTTGAGTCCTCAAATTTATATTTTGCAGTGCAGACGGTAGTGGTATGAAAAAAAGAGAAAAGTGAAGAATCCATGTCAGGTATGCATTGTTACCTCTGGTGCCATGTACACAAATATTCCAGTTTCACGAGTCATATCTTCCCAATTCAGAGCTTCAAATCGAGCAAGTCCAAAATCAGCTATTTTTAGATTTCCCCGGGCATCCAGTAGCATATATTCAGCTTTCACATCCCGGTGTACAATCTTGTTTGACTGTAAATAGTTCAAACTGCAGAGTGAAGACAAATATCAATTATGGATCGTTACTATCAAGTTTTATATATAAACATTGAACAGAAACTCACCCTCTAGCTAAATCCAAGGCAAGCTGGACCACGATATTTGAAGTCCCCACCGATGCACCAACAAACTGCAGTCAAGCCTTCGGGTGAACATCAAATTGGAAACTTCAAATAAATGGTATAAGATTCAGAATATCACAAAAAAGACGATGTCAGAAAAATTGCTGGATCATCGTGAAAATTTGAAGGGACCAATACATATATGTAGTTAAAACAAATATTTTTTAGTAAGTAGAAAAGGCAATCAATGTATGTGAAATATGTATACTTTTGTAACATTTGGATGGTCAAGCTGGTGCCAAACTGAAACCTCTCGTCGAAATGCTGCTCTCACAGCCGCAGTTTATTTACTAGTGGCCCTCCCATCATATCCCCAATCCAGTAGTTTCACTATGTTATAAGTAATGAAAGTATGGTAAGATCTCTAAAAGAAATAGAAAGGTATAGAATGTAAAGCATACAAACAAAAGCTAGTATCACTTTTTGTGTCAACTAAATTTAAAGCCAACCCTTCGAAGATATACTAACACCAGAGGTCTATAACTGATAGATCCAAATCATTGCGAGCAACCAAAAAAACTGCACTCGAACAACTAAAATTTTATAGATTATAGACACATCTCTTGCGTAATAGTACTTTCTTTCTTACATTGTATGAACAACTCCGGACCAAGTTATTAGGGTAAAAATAGATCCTTTCATCAAACTAGTAAGAAGCACATCCCAACAAGCATCTCCAAAGGAGAAACCTTACTAAAGCAACATGCACAAAATTGACTTAAAGACCTTGGATGTTCTGAAAAATGCTTTAACATGCATAGGTAATCATATGGATCCCAGTGCCTCATATGGTTGTTATACGGAATTACTAAGATACAACTTGTTAAACCTCGATGCACTAATTCCGTGCATTTACAAACATGTAGATGTCAGGTATGTGCTTGATATCTACCACAAAATGAGGCATCATTTTATTTATAGTCGGAGAGTTTAATCTGAGAACACAAACACGTAGAAGTCAGGTATGTGCTTGATTATATAAAGTTTCACATATACATAAATTCCCTGCATTTACAACTCAAAGTAGACCCCGAAATGCACAGAACTTGTGGCATACTTGCATAACTAGATTTCACAATTTGGGATAAACAACATACATCTCAATTAAACAAGACATCAAAACAAAAGTGTTATAAGACAATAATAATATAATAATCAGCCAGAAAAAGGCATCTTGCTCAATTAGAACAACTCCAAGTAGAAAGAGACGCTCAATTTATAAAAACAAGTAATATCGAGAGTAACCAACTCTAGCCGAAAATTTGAAAATGGTACGAAAACTCTGATATGTAGTTACTTACATTGATGAATTCCTGATCGAAAATAGCCTCAGCTTCAAAATCCAGAGCTACATCTCCAACCAGAGGAGAAACAGAGCTTGTTATACACCCAGTTCTAAAAAAAACCCATCTCAAAATATAACATAAATTTGTAAAGGACTCAATTAACTTACTAATTTCAGCGAATTAAAGATTGGGCTCCTCTTAAAAACCTCCAATCAAACTAATTGTAAAACTAATTACAACTCAGATTTTGAATAACTCAAAGTCGACCAAGATTAGGGTTCTGAAGCTCTGGTTTGATTGTATAGAAGAAACAAGAAATTGAAACTGA
Source organism: Apium graveolens (assembly GCF_009905375.1). Classification (NCBI taxonomy): domain Eukaryota; kingdom Viridiplantae; phylum Streptophyta; class Magnoliopsida; order Apiales; family Apiaceae; genus Apium; species Apium graveolens. The sequence goes on from NC_133653.1 coordinate 20,336,657, forward strand.
CGAGGAAAAGAGATGCCAGATAGATGGCAAGAGGGGAGTGTGAGAGGCGATGAAGTGATGCGAGTGCTTGTGTGAGAGGGGCCGAAGAGATAGGGCTATAGTGAAAAGTGGGAAACCGGGAAGAAGAATTTGGTAAGGGGGAAACAAAAAATTTCAATCAATCAAAGGGGGGAAATATTGTGTAATATTTGATTAATTTTAATTTTAATTCATGTGTATTTATATTATTTTTTTAATTTTATTATATATTAGTGTAATTAGATAATTTTATGTTTTATTGTTATTGTACAACACGTTGAAAAAAATATTCAGTATACATATGATACATATTTTACAGCACGTTAAATGAATCTAGTTTTGGAAACTAGTGTTTTTCTGAATATTCAGGTTCCAAGCATGATTTTTGTATACATATCATGCAAGATGAATATGAAATATTTTTATAATTTTTTCATAAGACTAAAATCAAGATATTGGTATGGTTGGATCATCAAAAAAACCATTTTAAAAATTAATCTTGACATGCAAGATGAATTTTAAATTTGTTAATAATTTTTTCATATGAATAAAATTGATATATCTTAACATCCGTAAGGTTGGATCATCGAAAAAATTAATTTAAAAATTAATCTTGTAAATCGGGAACGAGTCTCGTTGTGGGGAGTGGAACTTTTACTGAATTTTTCTAATCCTGACATACAAGATGGATTCCAAATTTGTTATTAATTTTTTCATATGACTAAAATTGATATATCTTAACATCCGTACGGATGGATCGTCGAAAAAATCATTTTAAAAATTAATCTTGTAAATCGGGAACGAGTCTCGTTGTCGGGAGGGGTAGTTTTACCGAATTTTTCTAATCCTGACATGCAAGATGAAGTTCATATTTTTTAATAATTTTTTCATATGACTAAAATTGATATATCTTAACATCCGTACGGTTGGATCGTCGAAAAAATCATTTTAAAAATTAATCTTGAAATCGGGAACGAGTCTCGTTGTCGGGGGGTACTTTTACTGGATTTTTCTAATCCTGACATGCAAGATGAAATTCATATTTTTTAATAATTTTTTCATATGACTAAAATTGATATATCTTAACATCCGTACGGTTGGATCGTCGAAAAAATCATTTTAAAAATTAATCTTGTAAATCGGGAACGAGTCTCGTTGTCGAGAGGGGTACTTTTACCGGATTTTTCTAATCCTGACATGCAAGATGAAGTTCATATTTTTTATATTTTTTCATATGACTAAAATTGATATATCTTAACATCCGTATGGTTGGATCGTCGAAAAATTCATTTTAAAAATTAATCTTGTAAATCCGGAATGAGTCTCTTTGTACGGAGGGGTACTTATACCGGATTTTGCTAATCCTGACATGCAAGATGAAGTTCATATTTTTTAATAATTTTTTCATATGACTAAAATTGATATATCTTAACATCCGTACGGTTGGATAGTCAAAAAAATCATTTTAAAAATTAATCTTGTAAATCGGGAACGAGTCTCTTTGTCGGGAGGGGTACTTTTACCGGATTTTTCTATTCCTGACATACAAGATGAAGTTCATATTTTTTAATAATTTTTTCATATGAGTAAAATTGATATATCTTAACATCCGTACGGTTGGATCGTCGAAAAAATCATTTTAAAAATTAATCTTGTAAATCGGGAACGAGTCTCGTTGTCGGGGGGGTACTTTTACTGGATTTTTCTAATCCTGACATGCAAGATGAAATTCATATTTTTTAATAATTTTTTCATATGACTAAAATTAATATATCCTAACATCCGTACGGTCGGATCTTCGAAAATATCAATTTAAAAATTAATCTAGTAAATCGGGAACGAGTTTCGTTGTTCGAAGGGGTAGTTTTACTGGATTTTTCTAATCTTGACGTGCAAGATGAATTTCAAATTTTTTAATAATTTTTTCATATGACTAAAATTGATATATCTTAACATCTATACGGTTGAATCGTCGAAAAAAATTATTTTAGAAATTAATCTTGTAAACCGGAAATCTCATTTATAGAGTAATACTTTTACAATGGTTTCCTTGAAACACCATTGTGTAAAGATAAAATAAGTCAACGCTTTTTTTATTATAAAACCGTTGTGTGAGCATATCAGCTTTTTTCAATCTAACGGCTAATATCTAATCTCATTTCAATCAAGGGCTATCATTGAGACACTTCAGCAATTCGAGTAAAATGTTTACAACCAATCATGGGGTGCCACCTCATCAGGTGGTGCCCATTGAAATTATAAAATAACTATTTCAGACAACTGTTTTGTTCCGTTGTATGAAGGTTTCTAAGACAACCCTTGTAAAAACTGTTGTGTGAATTACACAACGTAATATCTAAAAGCTTGTATGATACCAACTAAGACAACACTTTTGTTTTAACATAAAACCGTTGTATAAGAATTCGGCTATTTTTCGATCTAACGGCCAATATCAAATCTCATATCAATGAAGTGCTCTCATTTCGCCACATCAGCAATCCTTGTGAATGATTTACCACCTATCACGTGCTGCCACCTCAATACGTAGTACCCATTGAAATTCCTCAGACAACGGTTTCATTCCGTTGTTTGATGGTTTAGAGGACAACCCTTCTAAAAAACTGTTGTCTCAATTACACAATGTAATGTCAAAACCGTTGTCTTATATCCCTATACTTTAACATTATAACAACGGTTTGTAATAGTTGTGTTAAAGATCTACAACAACACTATATTAAAAAAACTGTTGTCTGACTCGATGAGAGGATACAACTTGTACAACAGTTTGAAAAAGATGAATATCCGTTATTCGTTATGGAGCTCACACAACTGTTTTTTCTGTAAAATCAATTCACCGTTGTATGATTTTTTAGGACGATGGTTTTTTTTAAGCGTTGTTTGTCATGCGTTGTCTGATTGCAAATTTCTTGTAGTGTGCATTGGACCGATGGATAAGAGAACCGAGCTCGTCTCGGGTAATTATAATTCAGAAGTCAATTGACCGAGTACTCGAGTACTTTGATATCAAAAATGATTATTCAAAGAATCGAAAAAGTCAGTGTGTTATTTAAATTTTGAAGATGCACCCGATTAAAAGTGATCTTGAAATTTTATAATTTTAGTAAGAATCGTATCACATATAAACATCCAAATGCACGATGTGATACAATATATAATATTTAATTTATGTCATTTTCATCTATTTTAAATATTTAATTTACTAAAAATTAGTAATTTGGATAAGTAGAATCTGAATCATAAAACGAGATATTTTGATCAATTTATAAGGAACTTTCTTTACCATTCAAAATTGTTGTCGCAAGTGAATTGAGTTTTTCTATTATCAAACACAATTCAATTTTTTTTAATATCGACGTGAGACAAACCTGATAAACTTGCCGAGCACAATTAACGATTTGAAAGTGAGTCAAGATCGACTTTTTCAATATATACTATTTTGAATCGAACTGAGTTGCGTTTAAATTTCATAGGAAAATATAGAAATCTTTTTATTTTCTAAATTGTTTCAAACTTTTTGTAAACAAAAATTGCTTCGACCTTATAGAGATTAAGTCAAAATTGCCAAATATTAAAAATCATCGGTTAGTCATTAATTTAAGACAAAATAGTGGATGATATGCACATAGTTTACATTTCAACTTTCGTATTTCATATTTTTATCATACAAATTCATGAATTCATGTATCTAGTATTACTTCTCGAATAGAGTTCGATCTGACCAAGTTTTTAGTCGAGTGTGATTCAGTATTGAGTAAAGTTCATATGGAACTAATATAGCTTAACTTCCTCGATAATGATGGGCCTAATTATGTTGTTCAAAATTAAATAATTTTGGGATGGTTACTTACAATTTGGGCAGAACTTATCAGTAATCTCATAAGTAGCTTAAATGATTATTTTATATATGTGACAATCTAGAATTCGAGGTCAAGATTGAGAAGTCATGACACTACGTATAAATCAAACTCTGCATAGTAAATGATATAATAATAACTCATAGCGCTTCAATAATTTAGTACAACATAAGTTATGAAATAAATTACAACTATCAACGAAAAATATAAATTTATTAAAATTATTTTAAATTATAAAATTAGAACTTCGATCTGGAGCTGTCAGATAACATAGATGTATCTGAAATTAAAAGATTAAACAACCAAAAGTCTAACAATCACTCTTCTCATAAGACCTTTTACCTGAGTTGGTTTAGAGAATCTAATGGTACACGGGACCGTTATAGACACTCTGACAAGCTGTGCGTCTAAATCTCTCCATCTTTTTAGGTTAATGATTTCTAGAATGAATGGTTATTTTATTTCAAAAATGTTTCTTATCGAAAAGATTTTGTTATAAACAATTCTATTTCGCAACCGCCTTTTAAAATCAAACTCTCTTGTTTCATTTGTATAGTGCTTACTGCTCAAAGATAATTTTGTAAAACCAATATATTTGATAATAGTATATAACTTATAAATAAAGATACAAGTAAACAATCCGGATGGACCTCCATCTGGTCCTATCAGGTACCTGAAGTCAATTATATCGGTATTCTTAACTACCGGTCCATCCCCAGATTCTATACCGCACGGGTCCATCTTCATGTGAAAATTTATATTAGAACAGTTCAAAATAATATTTATTTTAATATATTTACCAACCTTAGAAATCATTAAAATTCTTTGAAATCATTCTTAATTTAAATTTTAAGGATTCGAGGTATGTGAATAAGGGTTATTAAGAAAATATAATGCAAAATATGATTCAAGGATAAGCATAGGTATTAACATGTTACGGTGACAGTATCATCATAATCATTTATCACATTTATATTTTTTTACCACTTAAAAAAAAATCAAACCATAATAAGTGGTATTTGGGAATCATTTTGGGTACCAATTTGGTACCTCTAGAATTATCCTATATATACTATGGCTTAATATGAATTTTATTTTTGAAGAATCGAATTTGAGACCTCAAAGGTTAATATAAGTTATTTATGTTCACATCTTCCACCACTACACCACATATGAATTGTGTTATTCTTTTAAAACTCCTTATCAACATCCACAAAAACATGATCTTTTTTATTTTTTGATATTATTTTAAAATTACTTTATTCTAGTATTAGTGGATCAATTTGAAACTTGACTTGATTAAATGGGGCTCGATTGGGTTCAAAGTCGTTATCGAGTTCGATAACAAATTCGGAGTTGATAAAACTCGAGTCGAGCTGAATTTTTTTGAACTCGACTCGGTGCGAACTCATTTTTTTAAAAAAAGAATGAAATAAAATATATTTATGTGTTTGTTAATTGGATGCAGACCTCAAAATTTGAATAACCGGGTCTATTTTGGATCGGATTATTTTCGGATTATAATATATGTGGAGACCATTCAGATCAGATTGGATGTGATTTATTTTGATTCTAATTCTGATGAAAAATAAATAAAATTTGGATTAAGATCGGAAAAAATTCGATTGTGGTTAAATTCGCATCGATTCGGATCAAAATTAATTCATTTTTTCAATTTGTGGGACTTAAAAATATCTTTTTATTAAATATAGTATTTTTAATATATTGTTACCAAACAATTATGATTAAATAATTATTTTACCATAAATGTAAAATTGTTAAGTATGAATTTGATTCTTCAGGTCCCGTCGTTAGTACATTCTAAAATAGAAAAAAACATCTACGATTTTTAATATTTTATTAGTTTATTTTAAATTTGGTCTCTACTCGGTATCTACAACTAATAAAGACATTATTGGAGGTTTTCAGGAAATAAATTTGATAACAAAATATGTTGTTATAATCTCTAAGATTGTTGTTGGAAATTAATTAAAGGACGCAATATTATTGCGGTAGTAGTTGGCCATCAGTAATTAAATCTGACATCTGACATTTCATTTTTGTTGGGTAATGTATAAAACACGGGGGGTGAATGTATTTTAAACAATTTTAATGGCTTTTTGAACTTGTAAGAATGGTGAACAAAGTAATATGTATTGTAGAGATAATATGCTTTAACAGAATAATTAAAACATGCACATGAATGCACTTATCTTTCAAAAATGACTTAATTTTATATTAAAATCAAGCTAGTGTTTTGTTACAAAGATTTTTTTGGATCTTTTTTTGTTACATCTTAAAATAAAGCATCTAGTGTTTACTTTATAGATTAGTACCTTTGCAAGATTTTTCTATTTTTGTCATGCTAGAAGAATTTGAATTTTTATAATATTGTTTTACTGGACTGAAATCGATATATCTTAACATCTGTACGGTTGGATAGTCAAAAATATATTTTAAAGAAATCATCTTGTTAATCGGGATCGAACCTCATTTCAGGGAGTAGTACCTTTGCTAAAATTTTCTAATCATATTATGCTAGATGAATTTCAAAAAAATTAATTATTTTGTATGACTGAAATCGATATATCTTAACATCCGTACGGTTGGATCAACAAAAATATCATTTAAATATTATCTCGTTAATCGGGAATGAACATCGTTTCAGGGAGTGGTACTTTTAATGGATTTTCTATTATTCTTATCATGCAATATGTTTAATCTTTTTTACTAATTTTACACATGAATAAAATCAATTTATTTTAACAACCCTAAGGTTGGATTTTTATTGCCGTAAAAATATTTCAAAAAACATTTTGTTAATCGGGACGGAACCTCGTACGATGGAGTAGTACTCTTACGAGATTTTTTTATTCCTCGTAGATGAATTTAAAAAATTTTGTTAATTTTTTAATATGATTAAAATCGATATATGTTAACATCTGTAATGTTGGATCTTCCAAATAATTATTAAAAAATTATCTCAACATATTTTACTAGATTTTTCTATTCATGCACTAATCACCAAAAAGTTTTTAGAAATAATAACAAAATAGAAGAGGACTATTATAATCTTAAAACAGCAAAAAAAATTATTTTTTGTCTGAAATTTCTGAAATATCACTCAAATAGATTAATTTTTACATTATTATGGTTCGATCATTAATAAGATTAAATTTACATCCAAAATTTTGGTAAAAAGTTGAATTTCCCCGTAAAAAGAACTTACAACAAATTCTAATTTCCATCGTAAAGTCGGTTCAGGGATCTTTTCCAGCACAAATATTTCGCCATAAATTTAGAAAAAATGTTTTCTTCATTTAATTTCAAGTAAAAAATTTAATAATAGTAGTTAACTTACGACGGATGTTTCAAACCGTCGCAAGTTGAAATGTTTTCATTTTTACTTTAATTATGTCGCACAAAAATTTATTATTAAAATACTAAGCTTGTGACGGTTTCGAATACCGTCATAAATACTAATCTTGCAAATCAAGTAGAACATGTATGTTCTGCAATATAAAGAAGTTTGTGTCGTAAACTAAACATATTTCGTAGAATAATACGTTTTACAATTTTCTGCTCGTAAACTTTACGTGGTTTGCATAATTTTCATTAAAATGGTGATCTTTTAAGCAAGATGATTCATAAAATAATATGTTTTGCAATATTTTACTTGATATTTTAGTTACAGAACTTATGTGGACCGGATGACTCTATAAAAAATGAGGACTCTATAGAACTTAATTCTATATATAAATTTCTTATATACATATATATACATATATATATATATATATATTTATTTTCTATTTTGTTGGTAAAAATTATTTATGACCTGACTAACCATTAAATATATGATCATAAGTGGCTTAGTAAGTTATTTAATTTTTGAAATAAATTATATTAAAAAAAATTACTTCACATGAATTGCATAAAAATAATTAATGCGCACTAATTCACGGAAATATAACTCGCTAAAATTTCAGATATTACAATATCACTTGAAAAACACGAGTTTTTCTTGCGCCGGAGCATAAACACAATTCAAATATGCGTTGTTAAAAAAAAGTAAGTTAAATTTGCATTTTCAAACACGAAAAACATTTTTTTTGAATTGTGATAGAAAATGCAAAAAAAAAAGTTGTATTAAACAGATGGCCATTGAAAAACATTTAGTTTGAAAAAAATATAAACGCATATAATAGTTACTTTATGTATGAAAATAAAAAAAATCACAAATTATGATATTTCAAATTATTTTCTTTGAAATTATGAGATTAACATTTTGTTTCTCAGAAGATTATGAGTAGTGAGTTTCTTATAACCCTACTCAATTTGCAAAAAATCATATTAAAGTTCATTGTATAATATGTTTGAATGTCAAAATTAAAATGAAATATAAGTTACAAACTAAATTTAAATATAATATTTCTAAAATAAAATTTAAAAGTCGACTTTAAACTGAAATTTTAAAATGTGTAAGTAGTTATTCAAGTTATTTATGTTTCTTAAGATATAACTTAAACCGCGTGCGATTCACGGATTTTTTAATATTTATATATTTTAATTTATTTTATATAAATTTTATTAAAAATTTCATGTAAATAATTAAATTTTAAACAATATTCATAAGAATGTCATTTTAATATGAATGTGTATAATTTCAAGATTATGTGAAATAGAATAATTGTATATGATTTTAATTTAAACTATTAACTTTATTCTTAACATTACAAATAAATGCTTATTATGGTGTGCTTTGAACATGACAAATATAACTTTTTTTGTTGGAGGGATTCGAACTTATTATGGTGTGATTATGCATATTTTAGTACTGAATAATGTTTGTTGTTGGTGAGATTCGAACATTAAAACTTATTTGTATCTCTATAAATAATAATTTAATATTTATTGTTGGAGGGATTCGAACCTGCACTACAAGAAATTTGCAATCACACAACACCTATGAAACGACGGTTGACAAAAAAACTGTTGCCCCAAATTCGTAGACAACTGTGAATTTCCTTTCCTCGAAAAACTGTTGTTGGAGTACATGTAGAACAACGATTATAGCAGTTTTTTGAAAGACTTGTCTCTCTGGCATCCTCTTACCGAGATAGACAACAGTTCGGATTCTGCACTGTTGTCATAAATCTTTCACATAAAAATCAAAAACCGTTGTTAATAAGCTAACTTATGGTAGTGTGAGACTACAGTTTTTGGCCTTATGTTGTGTAATTTAGACAAGTGTTTATTATAACCCTTATCTTATTGAATATCAAACAATGGTTTTTATATACCATTATTAAAAGGAAAGCTCACAAACAATGGTTATTAGTAGTGCTATGTAAATGAGGTTCAAACAACAGGTCTTGTGTCTTGTTGTCTGAACACCTTATTTAGATGATTGTTTTACACATTGTGACAGTAACCATTGTCTGTTGAGTAATGGTAAAAAAAATATTTGACTTGCATATATGCATGTCCCCACAAAACAAATCTAAAAACATTTAACCAAGAAATTTCCAAACCATGAATCATTCGACCAACAAACTAACAATCAAAAAATCATGAGCCAAATCAAAATCCAAAAATACTACCTCAAATGGACGAGTTCAACTATTAAACTAAAAGTTTGGCGATAAATAGATACAAATCAAAGTGTACTCTCTTTATAGTAATACAAAGCTGCAAAATGCAATCTCCATTTCATGGAGACCATATTTTGCAGCTCTTGCATTACTATAAAGAGAGTAAACCTGGACACGTATACATTCATCAACAAACTAAATATTTTTACAAATTTACAAGTTCATCTATGAATTGAGAAATACACAAATTATCAACAAGTCCAGTGAAGAGCCTCCGGTAATTGGTGTGAGGTAATTATCATCATCACTGGTTGTGCAGAAATCTTAATGATTGATTGTGATGCCTGGATTTACGTCGGTTATTTTCTTAAGTAACCAGGCCATGTTCTCCCGCACCTTCCTCTTTGCTCATCTGCAGCTTGTCCTGGTCTTGCAACAGTTTTTCTTTAGCCAGATTCTTGAGCTTAAACATACTATAATTACTTATCTTAATTAGCAACAGAAGAAAGCATTCCAACACACAAAATAAAAACTCTGGTTTACCAAATAAATGCTATAACAGAACTTAACATTCCAATAACTGTGTGTTTTCCACTGAATTCTATTCAACTGTTATTCCTACCATCCCTCCATCAATCAATCTTCCAAAAAGTGCTCCGTAACAAAAACTAAAACTAAAAGAAATTTTGAAAATAGATTCATCCATCACACTTGAACATATGCATCACTGGATCATATTCTACACCAAGCAGAAACGGACAGTGCATTCGGTCTGGGTGTTTTCTAAACTTACTATGTAATTATATGGATTATGAGAGATAGCTGCCATATTCAGATATGTTAATAAGCACTATGCATTATGTTCATCAGACATAACTTTAAGAAGAACATCAAGGCTTTAGTCAAGTCGTACAGTACCTGAAGAAACTCCAAATGTCACAGCGAAGGACCTCTAGGCAGGAACGTAACCTTGTTATGGCATCACCACACAGATCAGACACGTTGAATTTTAATACCAATTGCAGCCAGCAAACCTCAGTATCATATCAAGAACCTGCACAATATGTAAAACAAAAAATAAGATATGATACAAAAATTAATAACAAGATGAAATAACCATTCCATAGTGCTGACAACTCGACACTTGAAACTTCTTTGAAGAAAGTGAATAAAAAAGGAAATAAAAGCTAGGGCTCAAAATGGTCTCCACCAGAACCTGACTCAATGCCTTAAGCTTGACAGTCTACAAGTTGTAACATGACAGAACAACAAAGATAAAGAACAAGCATACCAAGAAGATATATCAGCAGCGTAGCTCCCATCCCTTTAATTATATAGACCAAAAGAACCCCTCATCTCTGCATATTGTATGAAACGTGTGCCCCATACCCTGATAATATTATTCTTCTTCCCCATTCCAGACTGATATTTAATTCAATTAAATTCAATAACCCTTTTCTACCTAGATTACTTCTTGTTTCTCTATCTAGATTACTATCAACAAATGAGGTAATTAATGAAAATTACTTAATCGATGTGATTTTGAAAAAATCAAGGTAAAAAATCGTAGATGGAAGAGCGGCAGAGAAATGAAGGAGAGGAAAGGGAAATTGGAGATGAAGGAAATTGGATATGAAAGGGAAAGGTAAATTGGGGGAGCTGGGAGCATATAAAAAATTAATTAAAGGAAAGAAGTAATGTGATTGGGAGAAAAGGGGGGAGATAAAGGGGGTAAATGAAATTTGGAAGAAGGGGGAAATGAAATTTGATGAGAGGGAATGGAAATGAAATGTGAAATTCATCTTGTATATCTGGATTAGAAAAATGCAGTAAAAGTACCCCTCCCAACAATGAGACTCGTTCCCGATTTACAAGATTAATTTTTTAAATGAATTTTTCGACAATCCAACCGTATGGATGTTGAGATATATCAATTTTAGTCATATAAAAAATTATTAAAAAATTTGAAATTCATCTTGCATCTCAGGATTAGAAAAATCCAGTAAAAGTACCTAATATAATTATAATATAATTATAATATTATAATATGGAGTTTGAGTGTATACTTATAATTAAGCTACTTTTAAAGTAAATGAAATGAGTCACTCCAATATTAATGATATATTTTACACCCTCCTATACCGATAAATCCTTAAGCAAGGACTATATAAATATGCAGTTGTTCAGACATAATTAAAGCTCAATGACTGTGATATTATCTTAAATTTTGAGTACCGGTTTGTGTGATTTCCGGGTAAAACATCGGATTAATTCATCAAGTCGATGAATCTCCAACTCGGTTTAGGATTTGTGAAATTTCGGGTTGTGTGATTTCCGGGTAAAAAATCGGATTAATTCATCAAGTCGATGAATCTTTTTCTCGGTTTAGGATTTGCGAGATTTTGGGTTGGGTGATATACGGGGAAAAAAACCGAAGTACTGCATCATGTCGATGAATCACTAACTCGGTTTAGGATTTGCGAGATTTCGGATTGTGTGATATACGGGAGAAACCCAAGTACTGCATCATATCGATGAATCTCTAACTCGGTTTAGGATTTGCGAGATTTTGGGTTGTGTGATATATGGGAAAAAACCGAAGTACTGCATCATGTCGATGAATCACTAACTCGGTTTAGGATTTGCGAGATTTCGGGTTGTGTGATATACGAGAAAAAACCGAAGTACTGTATTATGTCGATGAATCTCTAACTTGGTTTAGGATTTACGAGATTTCAGGTTGTGTGATATACGGGGAAAAAACCGAAGTACTGCATTATGTCGATGAATCACTAACTCGGTTTAGGATTTGGGAGATTTCAGGTTGTGTAATATACGGTAAAAAACCGAAGTACTGCATCATATCGATGAATCTCTAACTCGGTTTAGGATTTGCGAGATTTCGGGTTGTGTGATATACTGGAAAAAACCGAAGTACTGCATTATATCGATGAATCTCTAACTCGGTTTATGATTTGCGAGATTTCGGGTTGTGTGATATACGGGAAAAAAACCGAAGTACTGCATCATATCGATGAATCTCTAACTCGGTGTAGGATTTGCGAGATTTCGCGCGGGTTGTGTGATATACGGGGAAAAAACCAAATAACTGCATCATGTCGATGAATCACTAACTCGGTTTAGGATTTGCGAGATTTCGGTTTCTGTGATATACTTATATGGTTTATTTAGGGTACATCATATTCATAATCTGATCTTATTAATATGATATACTTATTCGTATAAATTTATCGAAATTGTAGGATAAAATTAATTAATTGAACATATAATGTATAACATCATATTTTTAACAATACACTCATCCGTATAAAATTATCGAAATTGTTGGATCAAAATATTATTAAGAAAATATTAACAGAACCGTTGTTACAGAGGCCGTCTAATTACACATATTTAGACAAAACTGTTGTACCTAAATCAAACATGGTTGTTTCTTAAAAATTATTTTCACTTATTTTACTTTTAATAACAAAACAAATATTATAGGAAACTGCATTGGCCGTTAGATGAAAGCCAGCTTGCAATTTCATCTGTTGGTTTGATTTTTCGTTTCCCCCCAAATCATTTTTTTTCTCCCCCCATTTTTTCCCGGTGTTGTAAAGTAACATTTCAGCTCATTTCATCTCCTCGCAACCCACGATCACTCAACCCCAGCTTAGCGGCGATTTCAACGATTATACCCACGATCACTCCATCTCCAGCTTAGTAAGGTATATGCTCAACCCTAGAGCAAAGATTTCATAGATTTTTGGGTATTTTTTCTTGGGGGTTTTCGATTTCATAGCTTTTATTTTAGGGTTTTTCTTGGGGTTTTTCGATTTCATAGATTTGGGGGTTTTGTGTATATGGATTTGGGTCTTTTTTTGATTCTATGTATTTGAGGTTTTCATTCGATTACAAAATTTGGGGTTTTGTGTATAAAATTTTGCATGCAACAGCTCAATCGATTAAGGTTGTGTTTATTCCTTTTTATGCTATTTGTATTCCTTTTTATATGGTTGTTGACTTGTTTGTTGAGGTGTTTACTGATGATTCTTGTTTGGGTGGTTGATGATTCTTTTTTATGTATTTGGGGTTTTATTGTTGTTTATATTCCTTTTTATTCCTGTTTACTGATGACTTGAGGATGTTCTGGTTGGATGATTTGAGGATGTTCTGGTTGGATGATTTGAGGATGTTCCTAAAACTGCTTAAGCGAGGCAGTGTAACCATGCATCGAATTGTGAGACGGAAGATCATGGGAAACAAACTTACAGTTACTTTTAATGGTAAAGGAGAGTCGTTTGGTCCTGAAGCGGCAGAGATGCAATCCTATATTGGGGTTTTGCCGAGAACCAAACCACCAATATGGGATGATAGTTGGAAATGTGTTCCTGATCATGTAAAGACAAAGATTTGGGAATGTGTGCTGGTATAACAAATTAAAATTATTATGTTGATTTGCTTCTTTCATTATATATTCATTTTTGAAATTGTTTTTTTTTAACTTGCTCATTTTTTAAAAACTGCTTATGTTGATTTGATACTGATGTGTATCTGATATATTTTAAATTGCTCCAATATGTAGATGGGTTTTGTTTTGCCTCCGTCCGCCAAGAAGTTGGTATTACGTTCGGCGGGTCAAAAATGGAGGGAGTTTAAAAGTCGGCTGATGACACATTACATTCTCCCTTATCGAGATCAACCTGAAATGCTGGCATATCCTCCTGCAGATTTTTCTTTTATAGAAAAAGCGCATTGGGATATATTTGTTGTTGATCGCACATCACCTGAGTTTTTGGTATGTTTCTACTTAGCATTTATGAAGCACTTGATGACTTGTTAAGCATTGGAACAATATATAATTACTAATCATCTTATAACCAAACTTGTGCTTTTTATGAAGAAATGTCATGATGAAGCTGTAGGAAGAAGGATGCTAAGTGTATATCCTCATCGCATGTCTCGAAAAGGTTATGCTAACCTCGAGAATGAATGGGTAAGTAATAGTGAAACAACTTAGTTATTACTCAAATAATGTGACTGATGTTTATACTATTACTAAGGAGTTCATCTACATATGAATGCAGTATCAATCTCATCCAGATAAAGAGGAAGTTGATCGATCATCAACCTGGGTCCTCGCAAGGAAGGACAAAGATGGAAAATTTTTAAGTGACGTTGTTCAGAAAAAAGCAGAGGAAATTGTAAGTAATAAATTTGTATCTTAATTCAGTTTGTTCACTACCTCGCCATTTAACTTTGAATTCCATATTATACTCCATGTACAAGTTTGACAGTTACATAATTGGATTAGTCTTTAATATGGAAATAACACATACTGATGATGTGGTACTCGTAATATTGTAGGAAAAACTGAAAAAGGAGGTTAAGGAAGGGACACTAAAAGCAGATGTTGAACCGGAGTTTGTGCTTTAGATGGGTGAAAATTACCCATCTGCACTTAAGCGCTTGTGGACATGGGCACAAGGTGCCCTAGCTGATGGGAGGACTGTTTCTTTTGACCTATGCAAAGAAGCCTTTGTCTCGACAAAGAAACATGTCATTTACTTATCAGATATTTATACGGTGTACTCTGGAGGTGAAATTTCAGGCTCTGTCATTTGCCTTTTTATTCAGTAAGTTTTCCCACATATTTAATTATTTTTTTGTAGATAGACCCTTATCATACTCTACTCACTACTGCTCATTTTATATGTAGCTTGTTAAATGACCATGTCAGAAAACAGAAGATGAGCAGCATGATAAGGTTTGTAGATCCGAGCACGATTGGTGCCATCGGATGTGGTAATGCAGGCCAGAGGTCACGTGGACTGGCTTCACATTTTGAGAATGTTAAGAAAGGATAGTTCTTTCTATTGCCTTACAATGCCATGTAAGTTTTAATAGAATATCCGCGTAGACATTTTAATATAATTTTGTGGTTAAACATGATTATATGTCCTGCAGTATATTAGTTGATTTTTCAAGAGCATCATAAGTGAAATTCAAATTTTAAGGTTAAATCTGATAATATTCAGTGAAATTCATAAGTTTAATTACTGAGTTTATAACTGGAAATGTTTGTTTTAATTTTTGGGTTGAATTTTTTACAATAGGTTGATATTTAAAATAAGTGAGGATGTGTCACCTTGGATTATTTTTGGGTTATTAATGTTGGCAACATGGTGTGCATTAGTACAAGATTTGCTTGAGTACAATATTAATATTAACATGGTGTTCAATTGTTGTAATTTGAGTAGCAACCATTGGACTCTGACTGTTGCAAATCCTAAGGCGGAGATTGTCTATTACATGGACCCTCTCAAGCTTCGAATTGCTAATGGGGAATGGGTCGATGTTGTGGACAAGTAAGTTCAATTTATAATTTCTGTGCATGTAGTCTTGAACCATGAAAGACCACATATTTTTCAGTGATTTGATTTTTTTGTTGGTTTTTATGTTGTTGCAGTGCCATTAAAATTTACAAAGAGGATCTGAACAAGGTTGCGAAGAAGAAAATATTGTGGGAGAACATGGCGGTATTAATCTATTCTGCTCATGTTTTATGTATGCCATTTAAGGACATCGTTTTACTTAGTTACTTTTTTTTAATTTCAGGGAGTTCCGGTCCAGGCAGGAAGCAAGGATTGTGGCCTGTTTGTGATGCGTTACATGAAGGAGATGGTTGAGGACAAAGAACTTGAGTTTGCGGCCAAAGTGAGATTTTCACTTGTGGATTTCCGATTGACTTTATACTCTTACTCATACAATAGTACTTGTGACTTGTCTATATTTTTTGTGTTTTTTCAGTGGATGCGCAGGTCAAACTTGGAGTATACGGCTGATGACATCAATGAGATCCGTATTGAGTTTGCAAAATATTTCATGAAATGCCACGCAAACTAGGTGTTTACAGTCAGGATCTTTTGTTGAACTTGTTACTCAGTTTCTTTTTAATTATGCAGTTGATGTTGGTTAGACTGAATTGTTGGTATTTTGGTAGATTTTGTCTCAATCTATAAGTGAAGTGCATGGTCTGTAGAGTGGTTTTAAATCTATTTTGGGGATTTAGGTTTCCGTACATTGGTTAGCAGATTTATTTTGGTTGATTTCAAGGATGGATACGCTATAACTTGTATTTGGTTTATTTTGAATAGATTGGTAAATCGATCAGTTTCAAGTTATGTTTGTGTTTCTGTGTGTTTCTTTTGGTTGAATGGATTGGTTTGTTTTGAATGGATTGATGTTGATTGTGGGAATATCTTGTTTTAAGTGTTACTAGGGGTTTGTTTGAAAGGCGAATTTCATATAAAAACTTTTACACAACATCAGATAATTGTGTTTTCAAACAAAAAATACCATTGTACCAGATTAATTGGGACAACTATATAACATTTTCATAACAGTTGACTAAGATGATCAAATTTGCAATCAAACTGCTGTCTAAAACAAACTCATATAACAGTTTTTCTAGTTAAATGTTGTAATCAAGCTTTTAAACAACACAATCTCGGATTAACGGTCATTTAAAAAAGATAGACGGTTGATTTTTGTTACTCTAGCTTGACTGTTTAAAACCGTTATGTATTATGGACAAACTATTGCCTGTAGCTTCTTCCAACAAAGGTTGTTCATAACTAAAAGTTCTAAAAAATACATTCTAACAAGCCACCTGAAACCGTTGTGTTAATCCTTTCTGGTAACGGTTAATGGCACCGTTGTCTTAAATCAATCACACGGCTCCTCGATAGTCAACAGAAATTTTGTATACCATACGACCGGGAAAAACAGTTGTGGGAGCCTGAAAATCTTGTAGTGCTGTGAGTTTTAGTATTGCGTCATTTTAATATTTAGATTTAACGATTCTGATAATTTGATTAAAAAAATCGATGGTTGTGAGATAGGATAACCAAAATGGAGGTTGAAACAAATTATACCTCATTACGTTTATTATAGTTTAGTATAGATTTGAAAAATTCCATTATATATATATGAGTAGTGCTAGAGTAGGTACCAAAATTTGGTCTCAAATGACGTGGCATTGGTGACTTGATAATTTGGGATAACGTGATTGGGGGAATTTATGTGAGTGTAGGGTCGGGGTACACTATTACTAATTGAGTTGTAACAAATCAAACCATAATAAGTGGTATTTGGGAATCATTTTCGGTACCAATTTGCTACCTCTAGAATTATCCTATATATACTCTGGCTTAACATGAATTTTATTTTTGAAGAATCGAATTTGAGACATCAAAGGTTAATATAAGTTATTTATGTTCACATCTTCCACTACTATACCACATATGAATTGTGTTATTATTTTAAAGAAATCATCTTGTTAATCGCGATCGAACCTCATTTCAGGGAGTAGTACCTTTGCTAAAATTTTCTAATCATATTATGCTAGATGAATTTCAAAAAAAATTAATTATTTTGTATGACTGAAATCGATATATCTTAACATCCGTACGGTTGGATCAACGAAAAGATCATTTAAATATTATCTCGTTAATCGGGAATGAACATCGTTTCAGGGAGTGGTATTCTTAATGGATTTTCTATTATTCTTATCATGCAAGATATGTTTGATCTTTTTTACTAATTTTACACATGAATAAAATCAATTTATTTTAACAACCCCAAGGTTGTATTTTTATTTTCCTAAAAATATTTAAAAAAACATTTTGTTAATCGGGAAGAACCTCGTACGATGGAGTAGTACTCTTACGATATTTTTCTTTTCCTCGTAGATAATTTAAAAATTTTTGTTAATTTTTTAATATGACTAAAATCGATATATGTTAACATATGTAAGGTTGGATCTTCAAAATAATTATCAAAAAATTATCTCAACATACTTTTATTAGATTTTTCTTTTCATGCACTAATCACCAAATTTTTTTTAGAAATAATAACAAAATAGTAGAGGACTATTATAATCATAAAACAAAAAGAAAAATTATTTTTTGTCTGAAATTTCTGGAATATCACTCAAATAGATTAATTTTTACAATAATATGGTTCGATCATTAATATGGTTAAATTTAAATCCAAAATTTTGGCAAAAAGTTGAATTTCCCCCTAAAAAGAACTTACGGCAAATTCTAATTTCCATCGTAAAGTCGGTTCAGTGATCTTTTCCAGCACAAATATTTCGGCATAAATTTAGAAAAAATATTTTCTTCAATTAATTTCAAGTAAAAAATTTAATAAAAGTAGTTAACTTGCGACGGATTTTTTAAACCGTCGCAAGTTGAAATGTTTTCATTTTTACATTAATTATGTCGCACAAAAATTTATTATTAAAATACTAAGCTTGTGACAGTTTCGAATACCGTCATAAATACTAATCTTGCAAATCAAGTAGAACATGTATGTTCTGCAATATAAAGATGTATGTGTCCTAAACTAAACATGTTTCATAGAATAATATGTTTTACAATTTTCTGCTCCTAAACTTTACGTGTTTTGCATAATTTTCATTAAAATGATGATTTTTTAAGCAAGATGATTCATAAAATATTCTGTTTTACAATATTTTACTTGATATTTTAGTTACAGAACTTATGTGGACCGAATGACTCTAAAAAAAATGAGGACTCTTAGAACTTAACTCTATATATAAATTTCTTATATACATACATATACATATATATATATTTATTTATTTTCTATTTTGTTAGTAAAAATTATGTATTTATATTTATATTAAAGTTATTTCGAGATAGTTAATTTGATTTGTATCGTGCAATAGTGATTTTTTAAAATTTTTGGAGATCGTCTTGCTAAACGTTTTTTTACTATCGATTATATTTGCGAAAAGTCGGATATTCAATATCAAAAAAAAAATCTTTTTCCTTGAATATTGAGTTAATTATGTAATATATTAAAATCTTGTGTATTGTTCTGGATACCGTATAGCAGTTGATGCATATTTTTCTTATTTTTTTTGTCAAAACTTGTAGTGAATTGCTAGAAATAGTTGTGTATTTTACAAATAATTAAAATTTAACTGTGTTATAGAGCACGGTTGGATATATTAAGTGGTTAAGAGTTTATCCTTTCGATCATCGCTCACTCCACAAATTTTTATGAACATATACTCATTTGTAATAAGTCCACATATTTGTCAAAACAAAAAAGAAAATTTTAACTTTTTTATACATCTGTTGAGGTGAAATATATATGAAGTTGTGAAATGCATGTTAGCAATTAATCTAATTCTCAGAAATGGTCAATTGTAATGGAAAGAAATAAGGTTGGCTACGTATTTTTTTAGGAAAAGCTTACTTTATTTATTCATGAACTCGGAACATTATTTATAATTATAAAAAGAATTTTTCCTGAAGTTTAAATATTTTCTCATTTTTCCTGAGCTTTTTGTCCTTACACTTGTGGTATATGAATTTTATATATATTTCATATCATAAATTATTGATTTTTCTTGATAGTACTAATCTCCTTATAATATATACAGTACTTATTTCATGTATATAATTGAATAAGCTCGGCACTTCAGAGTCCCTGCTGCAAGATTTATTTGTTGCTTACATAAATTTAATTTGTTTATTTACCTCTTTATGTAGTCTAGCTTCAAAATGAATAAGTGTTGTTCTACAGCCTCAAAATCTTTGGAACAACTTGTAGAGGCCACTAAATCGATATCTTCAGACGGCGCAATGACTTCAGTTGTGCAGCTACAGGAAGAACAAAGCTGTCAGCATTTCTCATTGCGGTAACTGTCTCCTTTGTTCATACTAAGGAGATCAGAAAAGCAATTGGTCGGACTTCTGGTATGGTTAAGCCTTCACGAAAATTAAAGAGAGGCCGTCCCTATGGCCAGGCTCTCCTTGATGATCTTAATGGTAGAATCGCAAGTACAGCAAACACCCTGCAGAATCAGCAGCAGCAGAGGGGAAATATCTCTAGTAGCAGTAATTTGGTATGAGCCTTTAATTATTATTTTTATAGATTACAGAGTTCTTTTTATGATTGTTTATTTTGTTATGCCACTATGTTACTTATTTGATATTCTCCAATCTTGTCTTTACATCTTACTGTCACAACAATAATGGGATAGCTAGTGACAACAATATTAATTTATTGCTCTATATTGTTTTAGGATCTTTCTCTCAGCCTCTGCATCCCTGGAACAGAAGGGAATCAGAAGGTGCAAAATGATGCTATATCTGTTCAGAGTAACAGAAAGAGGAAACGCAGTGTTGATGCATTGGATAACAAAATAAGCTTTTCATCACTGAAATCCCTGAGGCAGAAGGAAATGAGCAAGTTCCTTAAGAAGCCCTTTACCTTATGTAAAATCATAGATTTAGAATCAGCACACACTGATGGTAGCACCAGAGAAATGACAACTGCTTATGCTAAGCATGGAAAAACTGCCTCTCGACGGAAAGGTACGAAGTTGGACTGATTTGGAAACATAAAATTTCTAAACTTTCACTTGATATTGCTAACATTACTCTATATATATAACTTGGTACACCAAATGCAGGTTCAATCCCTAGAAAGTATACAAAAGCTGCTGGTGAGTCATCCCGCCCTCAGGAAGACCAGCACAAAGGACCAGGTAGTCATATCAAT
Source organism: Apium graveolens (assembly GCF_009905375.1). Taxonomy (NCBI): domain Eukaryota; kingdom Viridiplantae; phylum Streptophyta; class Magnoliopsida; order Apiales; family Apiaceae; genus Apium; species Apium graveolens. The sequence continues at coordinate 20,357,751 of NC_133653.1, forward strand.
GAATTGTGCATTCTGAGCCGAAACCCTGCGGATTTCAGTGAAGCTGGTCCTGAAAACATCTACATGAGATGTGAAAACATGTAGATGGATATCAGCATTAGCCGTTCTAGAGCACAGCTGTATTTGCAAAAAATGATCAGGTGCTACAGTGCTAGTTAATTAGCTACATGAAGATCACAGTTCTTTCCATCTCTTTTTATTTTTACTGATTTACATTTAATCCAACATTTTGAATTGAACATGGTTTTCTTCTTATATCATAGATTATACTATCAGAAATGCTTCATCATTATTTTACATATACTTGTGGACATGTATATACTTGTGGACATGTTTGCAAATCTTTACTTGGGCAGATTTACGAGAAAAATTTGTATTTATACGAAGAGTGTGGTCAAATGGACCAAAGAATTAGCAGATGCAATGCAACTTAAAAAGTTTTATATTTTTCGGGTTGATGAGCATAGGTTTGATTGAGTTTTGTAAAGAAATGTCTTCGTTTTTGTTAAATGGATTTTTTAAAGATTTTACCCCTTGCTCAGTAATTTTAAAAAGGATGGAAAAAAGTAAAAGGTAAAGAAAATAGTTTCACTTTCATTCTTAATCGTCCAGTGTTTTTAAATGGAGCGAAATCAAGTGGTCATGAATGTAAATTTTACATAATTTACCTCTAAAACTTTCAACCCATTTTTTGAATAAAAGTACTTTACCTCCGTATCACTTACTCCTTCCCTAGTAAAAATTCGGGAGCAAGGCCTTAAACTTTTTGCGGGGATATAAATATTTAAAAAAAATCCTTTGAATGTAACAGACCATGTTGTATCAAAAACTCTTACTCCTTAATTACTCGTCTTTCAGGATATAATAAATATTCCAATAACAAGTATTGTAATAGTAATTTGTTAACTCGGACTAGTAATTAACCGAGTGCATTGGACCGATGGATAAGGGAACCGAGCTGGTCTCGGGTAATTAGAATTCAGAAGTCAATTGACCGAGTACTCGAGTACTTTGATATCAAAAATGAGTATTCAAATAATCGAAAAATGCAGTGTGTTATTTAAATTTTGAATATGCAACTGATTAAAAGTGATCTTGAAATTTTATAATTTTGGTAAGAATCGTATCACATATAAACATCCAAATGCACGATGTGATACAATATATAACATTTAATTTATGTCATTTTCATCTGTTTTAAATATTTAATTTACTAAAAATCAGTAATTTGGATAACTAGAATCTGAATCATAAAACGAGATATTTTGATCAATTTATAAGGAACTTTCTTTACCATTCAAAATTGTTGTCGCAAGTGAATTGAGTTTTTCTATTATCAAACATAATTCAAATTTTTTTAATATCGACGTGAGACAAACCAGATAAACTTGCCAAGCACAATTAACGATTTGAAAGTGAGTCAAGATCGACTTTTTCAATATATACTATTTGAATCGAACTGAGTTGCGTTTAAATTTCATAGGAAAATATACAAAACTTTTTATTTTCTAAATTGTTTCAAACTTTTTGTAAACAAAAATTGCTTCGACCTTATAGAGATTATGTCAAAATTGCCAAATATTAAAAATCATCGGTTAGTCATTAATTTAAGACAAGATAGTGGATGATATGCACATAGTTTACATTTCAACTTTCGTATTTCATATTTTTATCATACAAATTCATGAATTCATGTATCTAGTATTACTTCTCGAATAGAGTTCAATCTGACCAAGTTTTTAGTCGAGTGTGATTCAATATTGAGTAAAGTTCGTATGGAACTAATATAGGTTAACTTCCTCGATAGTGATGGGCCTAACTATGTTGTTCAAAATTAAATAAGTTTGGGATGGTTACTTACAATTTGGGCAGAACTTATCAGTAATCTCATAAGTAGCTTAAATGATTGTTTTATATATGTGACAATCTAGAATTCGAGGTCAAGATTGAGAAGTCATGACACTACTTATAAATCAAACTCTGCATAGTAAATGATATAATAATTACTCATAGCGCTTCAAATATTTAGTACAACATAAGTTATGAAATAAATTACAACTATCAACCAAAAATATAAATTTATTAAAATTATTTTAAATTATAAAATTAGAACTTCGATTTGGAGCTGTCAGATAATATAGATGTATCTGAAATTAAAAGATTAAACAACCAAAAGTCTAACAATCACTCTTCTCATAAGACCTTTTACCTGAGTTGGTTTAGAGAATCTAATGGTACACGAGACCGTTATAGACAGTCTCACAAGCTGTGGGTCTAAATCTCTCCATCTTTTTAGGGTAATGATTTTTTGAACGAATGGTTATTTTATTTCAAAAACGTTTCTTATCCAAAAGATTTTGTTATAAACAATTCTATTTCGCAACCGTCTATTGAAATCAAACTCTCTTGTTTCATTTGTATAGTGCTTAATGCTCAAAGATAATTTTTTAAAACCAATATATTTAATTATAGTATATAACTTATAAATAAAGATACAAGTGAACAATCCGGATGGACGTCCACGTGGTCTTACAAGGTACCTAAAGTCAACTATATCGGTATTCTTAACTACCGGTCCATCTCTGTATTCTATAACGCACGGGTCCATCTTCATGTGAAAAGTTATATTAGAACAGTTCAAAATAATATTTATTTTAATATATTTATCAACCTTGAAATCATTAAAACTCTTTGAAATCATTCTTAGTTTAAATTTTAAGGATTCGAGGTATGTGAATAAGGGTTATTAAGAAAATATAATGCAAACTATGATTCAAGGATAAGCATAGGTATTAACATGTTACGGTGATAGTATCATCATAATCATTTATCACATTTATATTTTTTTACCACTTAAAAGATAGGGTTAGGGGTGTTCACGGATTCATTTGGTCCGGATTCTTGTTTTCCGAACCGAACCAGTAAGAACGGTTTTTTGAAAATCAAAATCAAATCAAACCATTTAAATGCCGAAACAAAATTAAACCAGATCATAAAATAATGGATTGGTTCGGTTTCGTACCAAGGTTTAAAGATAATCATTTACTTTTGTTTTGTTTTGGTTAAATTTATAACGAAATAATTATTTAAGTAAATGTAATATAAAATTTATTATATATCAGTATTATATATCAGTAATATATTTATAATATTTAATTTACATATGAGTGTCATATATTTTAATTTAACTTAAATAATATTAAGTATATGAATTAGAGTAAAACTATAATATATTAACAATTAACTCAGGTTTTAATTTAAAAAATACTTTGATATTTTAATATAAAATACACCCACACATACACAAACCCGTAATTTATAATCTTAACTTATAGGTATATACTAGAATTTTTATATATTATTATATAGCAGTTCGGTTTGGTTTAAATGATTTTTTTTAAAAAAAAGTGTAATAAATGGATTTATGCGTAAACGGTCAGGTTAACTTAACCGTTAAAAATGGTTTTAGCGGTTTCAGTTTTTCTTCGTTCGGATTGTCGTGTTCTGATCCGAATTCACGGTTTGGCAGATTTTTTGAATACCATTGGATAGGTAGACTCACTTACCTTAAACTATATTAATGTCACATAATCCAACCTTTTCTTTTTCTTTTCTAATCCAAGAATGAGATAGAGAGATAGAGAGAGGTTGTTTGGGAAAGAAAAGATAAGGCAAAGCTGGGTTAAAAGTGGCAGGGGCAATCTCGCATTTTCTTAAATAAAAACAGATTATTTGCTTATATTTATTCAATAGTAAAAATCCCTAAATACGAACTATAAATTTATAAAATTGTTCATAAATGGTACAAATTAATACAAGTTTTATTTTTAAAATATAGATTACGAATTAAATTTTTCTCAATAATTTTAAAATTATTATGAGCGTACGGATTATTTCATACGTATTTTACAAGATAATATTCAATAATAGAAATAATGATTTCAAAATTATTTTAAAAATAATAAATTACTAAAATAAATTTAACTATAATTTTTAAAAAGTCTCTAGGGGTATTTTAAAAATTATAGAAAAATCATGATTTAAATATATTGCAATGATTTTGTAAAAAGATTGAAGACAAATTTCACAAAATAAATCATTTAAAATCATATACGGATTATACTATCAAACATGCACAATTTTAATGTCAATTACTTTTTTAAACATTAAATATCATCACTTAATATATTTTCTATTTTTAATTATACTTATAGATAGCTTTTCACATCTACTAGTCTTATAAGAAAATCAAATTACGATCATATTTCACATTCACTTTATTTGAGAAATCACATACATGCACACTTATGGGTCACATAATTATGTATGGGTACATTCTTTTTCATCATCATGTTTAACCATTTTTCAAAATTTAACAATATGATCACGAAACACTTATGAACTGATGTTCTAGGTCGTCTAACCATTAAATACATGATCATAAGTGTCTTAGTAAGTTATTTAATTTTTGAAATAAATTATATTAAAAAAAATTATTTCACATAAATTGCATAAATTATTATTAATGCACATTGATTCACAGCAATATAACTCGCCAAAATTTCAGATATTACAACTCACTTGAAAAACGCGAGTTTTTCTTGCGCTGGAGCATAAATACAATTCAAATATGCGTTGTTATAAAAACGTAAGTTAAATTTACATTTTCAAATATGAAAAACATTTTCTTTAATTATCATAGAAAATGCAAAAAAAAAAATTCATGTTAAATAGATGCCCTTTGAAAAACATTTAGTTTGAAAAAAAATTATAAACGCATATAATAGTTACGTTTACGTGTGAAAATAAGAAAAATTTCCACAAATTATGATATTTCAAATTAATTTCTTTGAAATTATGAGATTAACATTTAGTTTCTCACAAGGATATGAGTAGTGAGTTTCTTATAACCCTACTCAATTTGCAAAAAATCATATTAAAGATCATTCTATAATATGTTTGAATGTCAATATTAAAATGAAATATAAGTTACAAACAAAATTTAAATATTAAATTTCTCAAATAAAATTTAAAAGTCGACTTTAAACTGAAATTTTACAACGTCTATGTAGTTATTCAAGGTATTTATGTTTCTTCAGATATAACTTAAACCTTGTGCGATTCACGGGTTCTTTAATATTTATATATTTTAATTTATTTTATTAAAAATTTCATGTAAATAATTAAATTTTAAACAATTTTCATATGAATATCATTTTAATATGAATATGTATAATTTCAAGATTATGTGAGATAGTATAACTGTATATGATTGAAATTTAAACTATTAACTTTATTTTTAATATTACAAATAAATGCTTATTATGGTGTGATTCGAACTTATTATGGTGTAATTATGCATATTTTAGTACTGAATAATGTTTGTTGTTGGTGAGATTCGAACCTTGAAACTTATTTCTATCTCTATAAATAATAATTTAATATTTGTTGTTGGAGGGATTTGAACCACTGAGTTTTAGTATTGCGTCATTTTAATATTTAGATTTAACGATTCTGATAATTTGATTAAAAAAATCGATGGTCATGAGATAGAATAACCACAATGGAGGTTCAACCAAATTACACCTCATTACAGTTATTATAGTTTAGTATAGATTTGATAAAATCGATTACATATATGAGTAGTGCTAGATTAGGTACCAAAATTTGGTCTCAAATGACGTGGCATTGGTGACTTGATAATTTGGGATAATGTGATTGGGGGAATTTATGTGAGTGTACGGCCGGGGTACACTATTACTAATTGAGTTGTAACAAATCAAACCATGATAAGTGGTATTGGGGAATCATTTTGGGTACCAATTTGGTACCTCTAAAATTATCGTATATATACTATGGCTTAACATAAATTTTATTTTTGAAGAATCGAATTTGAGATCTCAAAGGTTAATATAAGTTATTTATGTTCACATCTTCCACCACTACACCACATATGAATTATGTTATTATTTTAAAACTCCTTATCAACATCCACAAAAACATGATATTTTAATTTTTTGACATTATTTTAATATTACTTTATTCTAGTATTAGTGGAGCAATTTGAATCTTGACTTGATTAAATGGGGCTCGATTGGGTTCAAACTCGTTATCGAGTTCGATCACAAATTCGGACTTGATAAAACTCTAGTCGAGCTGAATTTTTTTGAACTCGACTCGGCGCGAACTCGTTTTTTTAAAAAAAAGAATGAAAAAAATATATCTATGTGTTTGTTAATTGGGTGTAGACCTGAAAATTTGAATAACCGGGTCGATTTCGGGTCGGATTATAATATATCTGGAAGCCATTCAGATCAGATTGGATGTGATTCATTTTGCATCTAATTCTGATGAAAAATAAATAAAATTTGAATTAAGATCAGAAAAAATTCGATTCTGGTTAAATTCGCATCGATTCGGTTCAAAATTTATTCATTTTTTCAATTTTTGGGACTTAAAAATATCTTTTTATTAAATATAATATTATGTACTTTTACCAAACAATTATGATTAAATAATTATTTTATCATAAATGTAAAATTGTTAAGTATGAATTTGATTCTTCAGGTCCCATCCTTAGTACATTCTAAAATAGAAAACAACATCTACGAGTTTTAATATTTTATTAGTTTATTTTAAATTTGGTCTCTACTCAGTATCTACAACTAATAAAGACATTATTGGAGGTTTTGAGGAAATAAATTTGTTAAAAAAATTTGTTGTTATAATCTTTAAGATTGTTGCTGGAAATTAATTAAAGGACGCAATACTATTGCGGTAGTAGTTGGCCATCAATAATTAAATCTGACATCTGACATTTCATTTTTGTTTGGTAATGTATACAACACGGGGGTGAATTTATTTTAAACAATTTTAATGGCTTATTGAACTTGTAAGAATGGTGAACAAAGTAATCTGTATTGTAGAGATAATATGCTTTAACAGAAGAATTAAAACATGCACATGAATGCACTTATCTTTCAAAAATCACTTAATCTTATATTAAAATCAAGCTAGTGTTTTGTTACAAATTTTTAGGTTCTTAGTATGTTAAGAACTCAGCTTGAGAGTTACAAGATTTTTTTGGATCTTTTTTTGTTACATCTTAAAATAAAGCATCTAGTGTTTATACTATTACTAAGGAGTTCATCTACATATGAATGCAGTATCAATCTCATCCAGATAAAGAGGAAGTTGATCGATCATCAACCTGGGTCCTCGCAAGGAAGGACAAAGATGGAAAATTTTTAAGTGACGTTGTTCAGAAAAAAGCAGAGGAAATTGTAAGTAATAAATTTGTATCTTAATTCAGTTTGTTCACTACCTCGCCATTTAACTTTGAATTCCATATTATACTCCATGTACAAGTTTGACAGTTACATAATTGGATTAGTCTTTAATATGGAAATATCACATACTGATGATGTGGTACTCGTAATATTGAAGGAAAAATTGAAAAAGGAGGTTAAGGAAGGGACACTAAAAGCAGATGTTGAACCGGAGTTTGTGCTTTAGATGGGTGAAAATTACCCATCTGCACTTAAGCGCTTGTGGACATGGGCACAAGGTGCCCTAGCTGATGGGAGGACTGTTTCTTTTGACCTATGCAAAGAAACATGTCATTTACTTATCAGATATTTATGCGGTGTACTCTGGAGGTGAAATTTCAGGCTCTGTCATTTGCCTTTTTATTCAGTAAGTTTCTCCATATATTTAATTATTTTTTTGTAGATAGACCCTTATCATACTCTACTCACTACTGCTCATTTTATATGTAGCTTGTTAAATGACCATGTCAGAAAACAGAAGATGAGCAGAATGATAAGGTTTGTAGATCCGAGCACGATTGGTGCCATCGGATGTGGTAATGCAGGCCAGAGGTCACGTGGACTGGCTTCACATTTTGAGAATGTTAAGAAAGGACAGTTCTTTCTATTGCTTTACAATGCCATGTAAGTTTTAATAGAATATCCGCGTAGACATTCTAATATAATTTTGTGGTTAAACATGATTATATGTCCTGCAGTATATTAGTTGATTTTTTAAGAGCATCATAAGTGAAATTCAAATTTTAAGGTTAAATCTGATAATATTCAGTGAAATTCATAAGTTTAATTACTGAGTTTATAACTGGAAATGTTTGTTTTAATTTTTGGGTTGAATTTTTTACAATAGGTTGATATTTAAAATAAGTGAGGATGTGTCACCTTGGATTATTTTTGGGTTATTAATGTTGGCAACATGGTGTGCATTAGTACAAGATTTGCTTGAGTACAATATTAATATTAACATGGTGTTCAATTGTTGCAATTTGAGTAGCAACCATTGGACTCTGACTGTTGCAAATCCTGAGGCAGAGATTGTCTACTACATGGACCCTCTCAAGCGTCGAATTGCTAATGAGGAATGGGTCGATGTTGTGGACAAGTAAGTTCAATTTATAATTTCTGTGCATGTAGTCTTGAACCATGAAAGACCACATATTTTTCAGTGATTTGATTTTTTTGTTGGTTTTTATGTTGTTGCAGTGCCATTAAAATTTACAAAGAGGATCTGAACAAGGTTGCGAAGAAGAAAATATTATGGGAGAACATGGCAGTATTAATCTATTATGCTCATATTTTATGTATGCCATTTAAGGACATCGTTTTACTTAGTTACTTTTTTTTTAATTTCAGGGAGTTCCGGTCCAGGCAGGAAGCAAGGATTGTGGCCTGTTTGTGATGCGTTACATGAAGGAGATCGTTGAGGACAAAGAACTTAAGTTTGCGGCCAAAGTGAGATTTTCACTTGTGGATTCCGATTGACTTTATACTCTTACTCGTACAATAGTACTTGTGACTTGTCTATATTTTTTATGTTTTTTCAGTGGATGCGCAGGTCAAACTTGGAGTATACGGCTGATGACATCAATGAGATCCGTATTGAGTTTGCAAAATATTTCATGAAATGCCACACAAACTAGGTCTTTACAGTCAGGATCTTTTTTGAACTAGTTACTCAGTTTCTTTTTAATTATGCAGTTGATGTTGGTTAGACTGAATTGTTGGTATTTTGGTAGATTTTGTCTCAATCTATAAGTGAAGTGCATGGTCTGTAGAGTGGTTTTAAATCTATTTTGGGGATTTAGGTTTCCGTACATTGGTTAGCAGATTTATTTTGGTTGATTTCAAGGATGGATACGCTATAACTTGAATTTGGTTTATTTTGAATGGATTGGTAAATCGATCAGTTTCAAGTTATGTTTGTGTTTCTGTGTGTTTCTTTTGGTTGAATGGATTGGTTTGTTTTGAATGGATTGATGTTGATTGTGGGAATATCTTGTTTTAAGTGTTACTAGGGGTTTGTTTGAAAGGCGAATTTCATATAAAAACTTTTACACAACATCAGATAATTGTGTTTTCAAACAAAAAATACCATTGTACCAGATTAATTCGGACAACAATATAATATTTTCATAACAGTTGACTAAGATGATCAAATTTGCAATCAAACTGCTGTCTAAAACAAACTCATATAATAGTTTTTCTAGTTAAATGTTGTAATCAAGCTTTTAAACAACACAATCTCGGATTAACGGTCATTTGAAAAAGATAGACGGTTGATTTTTGTTACTCTAGCTTGACTGTTTAAAACCGTTATGTATTATGGAAAAACTATTGCCTGTAGCTTCTTCCAACAAAGGTTGTTCATAACTAAAAGTTCTAAAAAATACATTCTAACAAGCCACCTGAAACCGTTGTGTTAATCCTTTCTGGTAACGGTTAATGGCACCGTTGTCTGAAATCAATCACACGGCGCCTCGATAGTAAACAGAAATTTTGTATACCATACGACCGGGAAAAACAGTTGTGGGAGCCCGAAAATCTTGTAGTGCTGTGAGTTTTAGTATTGCGTCCTTTTAATATTTAGATTTAACGATTCTGATAATTTGATTAAAAAAATCGATGGTTGTGAGATAGGATAACCAAAATGGAGGTTGAAACAAATTATACCTCATTACGTTTATTATAGTTTAGTATAGATTTAAAAAATTCCATTATATATATATGAGTAGTGCTAGAGTAGGTACCAAAATTTGGTCTCAAATGACGTGGCATTGGTGACTTGATAATTTGGGATAACGTGATTGGGGGAATTTATGTGAGTGTAGGGTCGGGGTACACTATTACTAATTGAGTTGTAACAAATGAAACCATAATAAGTGGTATTTGGGAATCATTTTGGGTAGCAATTTGGTACCTCTAGAATTATCCTATATATACTCTGGCTTAACATGAATTTTATTTTTGAAGAATCGAATTTGAGACATCAAAGGTTAATATAAGTTATTTATGTTCACATCTTCCACCACTACACCACATATGAATTGTGTTATTATTTTAAAACTCCTTATCAACATCCACAAAAACATGATCTTTTTATTTTTTGATATTATTTTAAAATTACTTTATTCTAGTATTAGTGGAGCAATTTGAATCTTGACTTGATTAAATGGCGATCGATTGGGTTACAAACTCGTTATCGAGTTCGATCACAAATTCGGACTTGATAAAACTCGAGTCGAGCTGAATTTTTTTGAACTCGACTCGGCGTGAACTCTTTTTTTTTAAAAGAATGAAAAAAATATATTTATGTGTTTGTTATTTGGGTGTAGACCTGAAAATTTGAATAACTGGGTCCATTTCGGATCATATTATTTTCGGATTATAATATATCTGAAGACCATTCAGATCAGATTGGATGTGATTCATTTTGCGTCAAATCTGATGAAAAATAAATAAAATTTGGATTTTGATGTCTTTCTGTATTTGGAGATGCTTGTGAGAATCCACCGGGATTTTGATGTCTTTCCGTTGACTCTACACTAAGGATATAAGAGCTTGTACTTGTACACTCAGTGAGTCATTGAAAGATTGGAGAGAAGAAACTTGTTATTGCAATTTTTGAACTTGCAGTGTGGATGAAGATTGAGATGTGGAGGAAATAGAAACCCTAAAAGTGTCCTGCACAGCCTTTTTAATTTCATCCATGAGCAGGGATGAAGGAGTGTATCTGCTAGAGTGCATTTGATCCAGCTTCAATCTTGTATCATTAGAATGAATGATATGATTTTGAACTTGTTCATTCAGGGCCACAAATGAGGTCTTGAGATTCTTGACATGTGTTTCCATTCCACTCAGATCATACTTTGACATCTGGTCAGCAAAGTTTATGAATTTGTTTTTTATCTCAGTTTGAGAAGGGATGATTTGATCCATCTTTTCCCTCACCATCTTCATTATTTTATCTTGATGTCCGGTCAGTGTAATTTGAAGTGCTTTTCTAAAATTGTGGAAAGCCTTGATTTGAGCCTTGTATACATCATTGATGGCATCATACACTTTCTGAGGAGTTAGAGATCTAGCATTGCTGCCCAAAATAGTGATATACTCCTCCCTAAACATAGCTAGCACAACATCCATTTCAATATAAAATTCTTAATCTAGCCAAGCATCACAGTTTGTATCATGACCAGCTTCATCAACAATTTTAGCTTGATTATCTTCGACATATGTCTGGTAGGCGAGCATGATAGCTTGGTAGTCCTGATTTGACATGTTGGATGTGAGCAGCTGTTGTGATATTTGTGCAAGGCCTCCAATCTGGTCAACTACAAGATCTTCAATGGTTGAAGGTTGATCTTCAGTTTCTTGGAACCACTGAGAGATGAGATGTGGTTGTTGTGGTTGAGATGTTGAGGGTTGATTTGTTGGGTGAGAAGGTGATAATATAACAGAACCACTTGTAACAGGAGTCACAGTTTGACTCACAGTAGGTACTGTGGTTATGAAAGTGTGTTGTCCTCCACTTGAAGTGGGAACCACCATTTGAATCGGAGGAAATTTGATTGGGTTACTGTCATGTATACCAATATTAAACCCTTATGTCCCTTTCAGAACACTATCACTTGAATGTGATGTACTTGCCTCCTAGCATCAATTACCAATGCAATTTCTGCTAGTGTTTTGCGGGGAGTCATTCCTGGAACGGGAACCTCCAATTGAATTGGAGAGGATTTAGATTGCTCCACCCCGGGAGTACTACCCTCAAACCTAACAGCCTGTGAAGGCTGATTTGCACATGAAGGTGCATTTGTTATCATCATGGGGTCTTCAGTAAAAACTGATGAATCCCCTATAGTATGTGATGGTGTCATCAAGGTCTACCCCAGCTAGTAGCCTCTCACCATTTAAGTTTGGTATCTGGGTGGTGAGCAAGGTTTCTTGAACCTTGTCACTTGAGTGAGTTTGTACTTGAGGAATGGATTCAAGTGCAGTATGTAAAGAAGAAATTTGACAGATTAAGTGTTGCTGATCATTAGTGAGTGTTGGCAACTCCCCCTGAATGGATGAGGGAGCTTTAAGGAATGTGCTCTCCTTGTGTGTGCCATCCTTGTTTCTCCTTCCATACACTTGTATTTGATCAAGTGATGGTTGTGCAAACTCTTTACAAGGTGCATTTGGTAGAATATTTTGTTCAATAAACACATCCTGTTGAGAGGATGCCCCTAGAGTCTGTTCAAGTCCCTTGTTTACAGCTACATCCTTTTGAGAGATTGTAGAGGTGCCTTAAGTGGTCAACTCAGTTGTCTTTCGCTTCTTTGTTCTTTTGACCAAGGGTAACTCAGGTTGTGTTTGTTCCTCACCACTCTCATTTAATATATTAAGGGTTACCTCCTTTCTCTTCTTTTTACTTACTTCACCCTTTTGAGAGGATTAAGTGGTGTATTTCCTAGCAACTATTGGTTTTGAAGAAGTAGGCTCAACATGGGAAAGTTCTCGTGGGTGTGCCTGTGTTTATACTTCGACAGGCTCAGGAACCATTGTTGCACTAGGTTGAACTACATTGATCCTCATATCAGGCATAGGGTAATGATAGGTCTTAAATCTTTCAATCATGAAAGGTGTTAACCTGAGACCCATATGTACCTTATTCTTAGTAGCAAGTGATCCAAATTAGATTTTGGACACTTGCTTACAGTTGCCTATTAATTATTTATCTACACCTTCAAGCATATGTATGTCATTTACTTTATGATTTAAAATAAACATAATAGAGAACTGGGTTAGCTGTAAGAGCTCCAACAAAGTAAGTTTCAGATAAGAACTTGACAAAGCTTTTGAAAGTTTCAGGAGCTTGATTGGCATCTAAGAATGCAAGGAAATTGGTCTCCTTTGGGATGAAGGGTACAATAACGTTTGATGCCATTGTTGTGTATGTGAAGATAAATGGGTAAAGGGAATTAGAGAGAAAGGATTTAAAAAGAGAGAGAAATCGGTTTAGAATTGAAAAAGCTAGGTCACTTAGAGTTCTCGAAGGCGTAAATTGTTATGCAAGACATGCCTGTATCATAACAAGACTAAGTCATATTGACAACCCTAAGATTAGTTGTATTGTAACCTTAATCTGTAATCTATACTTGTAACACTTAATGTCTGTAAAATGTAAATGGAGCAGACTGGAGCATTTTTCCCTAAACAGTGACAAGCCTAATAATTCTATCTGGAAGAAGATCAAGAAGGTCATGCCTCAGAAGAATTATGAAGAAGCTTGGAGTTGAAAAATTCTGTTTGGTGAAAAATATTCTAAGTCCAGATCTCTACAAGTCACAAAATTAGTGTTATAGAGCAGTCATTCGAGAACTCAGAAAGACCTATCGAGAACTCAGAAAGACCTATCGAGAACTCAAGAATTGCCCATCGAGAACTCAGGAATTGCCTATCGAGAACTCAGGAATTGTCTATCGAGAACTCAGAAAATGCTATTGGAGATATCGATAAGTCAGATACCCATTCGAGAACTCAGAGATATTGACAAGTATACATTCATTAGAGAACTCTGAGTTATCGATAAGCCAAAGTCCATTAGAGAACTCTGAGTTATCGATAAACCAAAATTCACTAGAGAACTCAGAGTTGTCGATAAGTCAAGTCAACAATGAAGTTTCAGAAATATCGACAAGCCAACATGCCTATCGAGATGTCTTCTCTACAGCTTAATTGGAGATCTCGAAGTGAAGAAATTTCTCTAAGTACAGAATTGCAGAATAGTTCAATATCCAAGGTTGCAAATCAATAAACAATTCACACAGCTGAATTGACAAGTCTACAAAAAGTAGCTTTAGAGATATGTAAGATCAATGGCACAGATTAACTGACAGAGGAGATTAAAGTAAACACGGGATGCTAAAGATATGCTAAGCCAGAAATGGAAGATTTGCTTTTCTATAAATAGAAATGACAAGTGACAGTTTAGAAAAGCTAATAGCATATTTATTATCCTCTGTGTAAACCAGCAGTTAACTGGGTTATAAAGTTAACACTGGTCCTCTAGTAACAATCTAGATAGAAAATCTTGTATTCTCTCTCAAGAAAGAAGCTAAGTTCTAAAACTAGAACTTAGAGATTTTGTAGCAAAACACTGCTTGATTTTTAATATAAAATTAAGTGAGTTTTAAAGATCTTTGTTTTACATATTTGCATTGTTATTTATGTTTAACATCTATTCTTCCAAATCATTGATAACAACCAACTGCTAAAGCCAAAGTCGATCAAAAAGTAAACATTTAAGCTAAAACACATTCACCCCCCTGTGTTGTATTCATACCTAACAAGTGGTATAAGAGCAAAATCTGAAAGTAAACAGATTAGTTCTTGGAAAAATGAATACACAGAAAATCAGTAGTATCAAGATTCCTCCCTTTGATAAGGCCATCTACACTTTATGGAAAAAGAAAATGTTGCTATTTATATGAATGGCCAATCACACTACTAGAAAAACGTCAATAGACATCGGCTAAAAACCGATGTCTATGAATGCAAAAATCCGATGTCTTCGTGGGTGATGTTAAAGCCCCCCATTTAACATCAGTTATAAACTGATGTTAAATACAGCATATAACATCAGTTCTTTCTTTAAAACCGATTTCTATATCTTGAAATTAAATTTCTCATACATATATAATCTTCATATATCATCATAATATGATATTTTTATCAATTTAAATATATGTGAGCTAAGTAAAATCTTTCAATTTAATCAATAAACTGATGTTACTAGTACCAGTAACAACAGTTTTCATCAAAAACCGATGTTAACAATCCCTTTGACATCAGTTCTTAATTGGTAACCGATGTCTATTTATAACAAACTGATGTCTATAATACTTAATAACATCAGTTTTTTGTTTTAAGATTTTTTTTGCTGTAGTATTTAACATCGGTTTTTATTGATGTTAATGGTCCACTAAAACTGATGTATTAAGCTTTGATAAACATCATTTTCCATTATAATGATGTTTGTACCTATTTTATTAATGCACATTTTAAAATATAGATTCCAAAAACCAATGAACTACCAAAACCAATTACTACATAATATCAGTTATCTATAAATCTAACAGTCAATATTCAAACATCCGATACAAGAGATTCATCTAATCCAAATATCAAGTACTACACATATCCGTTCATATATTCTACTACTGTCTATACAAAGAATTTGACTTGGTACCGACAATAACATGTAAAATATCATTTGAGGAACGCCCTTGTTCATCTGCATCTTCTGCTGCCTAGAAAAAGAATAAAGGGAAAACATAGGTATTAAATTTTAAGATCTAATAAACATATAATCAGATAAAAATTGTAATATCAGAGACTGGTTAGCATACCTTTGCATATGCCTTACCTATCGAAGGATGTGAACTCAATCCCAAGTAATCATTTCTGGAGATACAGTTACAGAAATACACAACTATCGAATATAAATGCTTTACCATCATCTTTCCCCCTTAATCTCTTCAAAAGACACGCAACCAAGCTGTGGACTCCAGACAGAATTGGAAATGTCTGGCATAGGTAGAAGCAATACAATTAGTTACACACCAACAAATACTAGTCTAGGGGTCTGTTAAGTAGTAAATTACAAGTATGATTTCTCCAACTCTGTTTTGGAAACAGATATTACTATACCTTGGCAGATTTATCCGCCTTTCCAAACGATCCTTTGAATCCTTTCTTTGTAATCAATCCAAAGCCTAATACAAGAGCATAAAGTCATCAATACGGTAACATAAAAAAACACATGAAAGGACCAGATCACACAATCTGCTTGATCATACAAAGAGAAAATGCAACAAACACCAAACAGTTACTCCAGTTTTTTCACTACTGGTGATATAAATTAGAGCACTTAATATATCAAGAACACGCCAATTCTCAACTATCTGGGAATCTAATTACGGAAATGCAAAGGCATATTGATAGCAATACATGTCTACTTGACTTGAAAGTAAATAGTAATGACTAATGAGCTAAAGGATACCGGTCTTGGCTTGAATGGTGACTCATTTAACTTGAGAACTAGAAAGCCCTTTGTTTAAAAGAAAAAGTCTTCTGTGTGTGAATAAATTTCATTTTTATTCATTAGTTGAGAATAAAATCCTCAGGTTCTTTATCAAATGGGATCTTAACAGAATATAACTCACTCAACATTATCCAAAGATAAATCTTTACTCACTATATAACTCCCTGTCTAAACTACATATAATTAAGTAGGAGAATCATATTTTAGACAAGGAGCCATCTAAATTGATAATTAGAAAAAACAACATAATTTAGACAAGGAGCCATCTATCAAATATAAATGCTTTACCATCATCTTTCCCTCTTAATCTCTTCAAAAGACACGCAACCAAGCTGTGGACTCCAGACAAAATTGCAAATGTCTGGCATAGGTAAAAGCAATACAATTAGTTACACACCAACAAATACTAGTCTAGGGGTCTGTTAAGTAGTAAATTACAAGTATGATTTCTCCAACTCAGTTTTGGAAATAAATATTACTATACCTTGGAAGATTTACCCGCCTCTCCAAATGATCCTTTGAATCCTTTCTTCGTAATCAATCCAGAGCCTGATACAAGAGCATAAAGCCATCAATACAATAAATAAGTAATAAGTTGTTTGAAACACGACTCAGCAATAATAGCATCAAAACTCGATACACACATTCATACATGCATCTAGCTATATATATTATATTCTACCACAATATTACACAATTACAGTAGCTAGTTTACAAAAACCCAATAACTAACCTCCAATTGTTCCAGGTTTGAATACAATCCTGCATCGAGTTTCCTCCTTAGGGTGCCAAAATCCATTGAATTCTCAATAATCTCATGGTAATCAGGAAGCTATAAAGAATAAACAACATTAATTAACAAATATGAGTCATTTATATATCAAACAACCATGCATCAAGTACAAAAGAATGCCTCATTCGGATCAACATGCTCGGAGAATACACCATAAGTGTCCTTCCTGAAGTTAAATAATTTACGGTACATATAAGATTTGAAACCTTGAATGGTCCAGTATCAGTTCGGAAGCTAACTCTCGGAACATATTTCAACCATACAGGAAAACTCCTGCATCCCAAAAGAAAGAAAGACCAATTTTATCACCTTGATAAAATATGAATAGCAATAGAAGCAACACAAAGATTACGAAACCATAGATCTCCGAAAGATGAATACCCAAAATTCCATTCAGCACAAACATAAGTTCCAATTCGGAAAAACTCTAACATTTTGCGACATTTACAGGAACAAAATATTGGAAGCATTTAGCATTCAGGAACACGCAGAAAACATATATTGAAACAAAATAGCATAAGAACAAACATACAATACAAGGATGAACTGAAATTAGCAGAAGTTTACAAATACATACACAATTACTAAGCCACAGTGCTACCACAACATGATAGTAATAAAAAAGTTCACAACAAAGAAATAACACAGAACATGACGCCATCAAACTGTAACATCAACTTATGAAAGTAGTCTATTGCATCCCTCCTTCACATCTTCCCCTGCCGCATCTCTTTGCGCTCCATGATTGTAACATCCACATCCTCGTCCCATCCTACCAACGCAGTGTGGACAACTTAATGCATAATTAAACTCCGTGGAAGTGTTAAAAAATAGGTATAATATTAACTATATAAATCTAATTAAAATTAACTAATTAAAAACTTAGGGTTTGAAATTGAAATCCCCAATTTAAAAATTAGGGTTAAGGCTTACCTAATTCAAACTTTGACCTCTGACTTCAGTTTTAAACACCGCTTTGAGCTTTCAGTTCTCAACTTCTAAACCGTTAAACTCTAACTTGAGCTTACTTCCCATCCTAAACAACCTCCAAACTTTTCAAAGTTTGACGAGAGGGCACACAGAGAGAGCAAAGAGAGTAGTTGAGCAAAGAGTGAGAGAGAGAGAGGGAGAGACGGGGAGAGCGAGATAGAGAGCGAGAACAGTTGAAGGAGAGAGATGGAGCTGTTCTTTCAGTCGAGCAGAGAGAGAGGAGAAAGTTTTTGATTTATTTGATTTATAAGTTTTAATGTTTAAGAGATGAGAGTATGTGAATGTATTTTAATTTTTAATTTATTTAAATCTTATGTATAAAGTTGAAAGGGGGAAAGATGACGATTTTGAAATTTTGCTAAAGGTAAAAAATAAGATGGGGGGAATTTTAAGAGGGAATGAATTATTTGACTAAGGGGGGAAATATGGAAGGCGTGCTGGATCATTTTTTGAAAACACACTTTTAATATCGGTTGGGATAAAACAACTGATGTCTATATTACACAAAGACATCGGTTGGGAAAAACTGATGTAAAAATAACTTTTTACATCGGTGCCAAGAGCAACCGATGTCTAAGAGGCGATGTCTATTCTACTTTTTCTAGTAGTGTCACCTGTACATTCAGATCCTCAAGAATGGGCCCTTCACTCCTATGGTTAGAGTTGATGAAACCATAAATGGTGACATGGTTATTCCAGCTCATTTTTCTCCCAAGGATCCCTCTGAGTATACTGATATTGAAAAAGAGAAAGTTTCCCTAGACAGTACTTTGCAACTGATACTAATTGAGTCACTAGATAATGTAATGTATATTAACATTGTCAACTGTGACACTGCTAAACAGATCTGGGAAAAGATTGAGATACTCTGTGAAGGAACTGAGGAGGTTAGGTCAAATCAAAAAAGGATATTGATTTCTGAGTATGAGGGTTTTATGGCTAAACCAAAGGAGGGTAATACTGATGTGTTTGAAATGTTTAATAAGCTGATAAATGACTTGCAGCTTCATGATAAATTTTATGATGTTGAAGAAGTGAATTTGAAGTTCTTGCTTACTCTCCTTGATCATTTGGAACAAAAGATCTCTGTAATCAGAGAAGGAAGGGATTTGAGTAGAATCACACTGGAAGTGCTCTATGGGGTTCTGAAAACTTATGAACTTAAAATGATTCAAAAGAAATCATTAAGGGCTGATCAAGGATATGTAATGGATGGCTCAAGTGCACTGATTGTGAATGATGGCCATACCTCTAATGATGAGCAAAGATCCCAAACTCCAGAAATTTCTACAAGTGAGAAAAGAGTCAATGACACTAAAGAGCAAGTCATACTGGAATTGGATGAAGAAGATGAGTTCTACACTCTTGATGAGCTTGATGAGCTAGACAAATCAATGGCTTACTTGGCTAGAAAATTCTCTAACAACATAAGAGTGAAGAACCCAAGATTTTTCAAGAGCAAAGGACGGTCCTTCAACAAAGACATCAGCTGGAAAGGAAAAGGGAAGTACACTCCTGATAGCAAAACTGGCTACAAAACTGGATATGTTGATAGATCAAACATATTGTGCTTTAACTGTGATGAGTTGGGCCATTTTGCTACAGAATGTAGGAAACCCAAGAAGGCAAAGAAAGACAAAGCCTATCTTGAATTGGAAGCAAAGTATGATGCTCTTCTAAAGAAGCAACAAGGGAAAGCTTATATTACTGAGCTAATGTGTTGCAGCAGATTAATTTATAATAAATCAACCTATTTTGGTTTAATTGAAATTAACTGAAATATGAATTATAAATATTTCAGAATCTCTGTATATTAATTTTTCTTAAAAACTCAAAAATTAACTTAGAATATTTCAAATTCTAAGTAAACTGCTTAGTTGTTAATTTACATTATAAATGTGTAAAATTAACACAAGACAGAATAACAGTACTCAAAGGTATAGAGAACTGAGTTCTCGATAAGTTAAAATGACTGATCGATAAGTCATTTTAGAGTTCTCGAGTGAGTCCTCGATAAGTCTATTTGCAGACTTCTCGAATGACTTCTCGATAAGCTCTATTATGACTTATCGATAAGACCATGTAGAGTTCTCTAATAGTGTTAATTCATAAAGTTCTTGACAAGGATACTTTGAGACTTATCAATAACTCAGAACTAGAACAATTTAAATCAATGAATTATTTTAGACAAATACTTTTGGAAAATTTATTCTGATTTCAATTTGATTCAATTCAAATAAATTAGAATTATTTCAGTCCTTTTTGGAGAAACTGGGCATTTATCTGACATTGCGATAAGTCATTTTTGAGTTCTTTATAAGAGTAATTTAAAATGACTTCTCGATATGTACTTCACATCTCTAAATGACTTCTCGATAGACAACACCAAATGTCTATTTTTGAGTTCTCGACAAGACATCTACTTTTTCAATAAATGCCCAGACTTCTCGATACATACACTGTACTTACACTTTTTCAAGATCTCAAGTGACCTAGCTTTCAGACAAAAGGCGATTTCTCTCTCGTTCTTGCTCCTGTCTCAAAACTTTTTCTTACCCACTACTTCTAAACACTAAAATGGCACAAAACATTGTTAGAGCTATCATTCTAGAGAAGGGAACTAACTTTATTGTTTTTCTTGATGCTAACCAAGCCTTGATAGTTTCAAGGGGTTTGTGAAGTTTCTTTCTTAATCCTATATTGCAGGTGCTTTAACTACAAGTCCTGTGCTGTAGTTGGACGTTCTTCATGAATTTTGGACATCAGCTATAACTAGAATAGTTGTTCTAGAGAATGTCACTTCTATGGTAGTCACATGCACAATTGGAGGCGATGAAATTGAGTTTTCAGCTGCTGATGTGAATACAGCCCTGTGAATAAATCAAACTCTGCATAGTAAATGATATAATAATAACTCATAGCGCTTCAAATATTTAGTACAATATAAGTTATGAAATAAATTACAACTATCAACCAAAAATATAAATTTATTAAAATTATTTTAAATTATAAAATTAGAACTTCGATTTGGAGCTTTCAGATAACATAGATGTATCTGAAATTAAAAGATTAAACAACCAAAAGTCTAAAAATCACTCTTCTCATAAGACCTTTTACCTGAGTTGGTTTAGAGAATCTGATGGTACACGGGACCGTTATAGACACTCTCACAAGCTATGCGTCTAAATCTCTCCATCTTTTTAGGGTAATGATTTCTAGAACGAATGGTTATTTTGTTTCAAAAACGTTTCTTATCCAAAAGATTTTGTTATAAACAATTCTATTTCGCAACCGCCTTTTAAAATCAAACTCTCTTGTTTCATTTGTATAGTGCTTAATGCTCAAAGATAATTTTGTAAATCCAATATATTAGATAATAGTATATAACTTATAAATAAAGATACAAGTAAACAATCCGGATGGACCTCCATCTGGTCCTATCAGGTACCTGAAGTCAACTATATCGGTATTCTTAACTACGGTCCATCTCAGGATTCTATACTGCACGAGTCCATCTTCATGTGAAAATTTACATTAGAACAGTTCAAAATAATATTTATTTTAATATATTTACCAACCTTAGAAATCATTAAAACTCTTTGAAATCATTCTTAGTTTAAATTTTAAGGATTCGAGGTATGTGAATAAGGGTTATTAAGAAAATATAATGCAAAATATGATTCAAGGATAAGCATAGGTATTAACATGTTACGGTGACAGTATCATCATAATCATTTATCACATTTATGTTTTTTTACCACTTAAAAGATAGGGTTAGGGGTGTTGACGGATTGATTTGGTCCGGATTCTCATTTTTCCGAACGGAAGCAGTTAGAACGGTTTTTTGAAAATCAAAACCAAACCAACGGATAAAAATTAAAACTCAGGTTTTAATTTAAAAAGTATCTTGATATTTTAATATGATATACAACCACACATACACAAACCCGTAATTTATAATCTTAGCTTATAGGTATATACTAGAATTTTATTATATTATTATATTGTATTCCGGTTTGGTTTAAACGATTTTTTTGTTGGAAAATGTAATAAAATCATTAATGCGTAAACAATTCGGTTAACTTAACAATTAAAAATGGTTTTAGCGGTTTCAGTTTTTCTTCATTCGAATTGCCGTGGTCTGATCCGGATTCATGGTTTGGCGGATTTTTTGAATACCCCTGGATATGGTAGAGTCAAATACCTTAAACTATATTAATATCACATAATCTAATCTTTTCATTTTTCTTTTCTAAACCAACCATAGAGAGATGGAGAGACATGTTGTTCGGTAAAGAAAATATAAGGCAAAGCTGGGTTAAAAGGGGCGGGGGCAAACTAGAAATTTTCCTAAATAAAAAATGATTATTTTCTTATATTTAATTAATGCTAAAAATACCTAAAAAGGAACTATAAATTTATAAAATTGTTCATAAATGGTACAAATTAATAAAAGTTTTATTTTTTAAAATATAGAATACGAATTAAATTTTTCTCAATAATTTTAAAATTATTTATGAGTGAACGGATTATTTCATACATATTTTACAAGATAATACTCAATAATTGAAATAAATTATTTCATACATATTTCACATAAATTGCATAAAAATAATTAATGCACACTGATTCACGAAAATATAACTCGCCAAAATTTCAGATATTACAATATCACTTGAAAAACGCGAGTTTTTCTTGCGCTGGAGCATAAACACAATTCAAATATGCGTTGTTATAAAAATGTAAGTTAAATTTGCATTTTCAAACACGAAAAACATTTTTTTTAATTGTGATAGAAAATGCAAAAAACAAATTGTGATAAACAGATGCCCATTGAAAAATATTTAGTTTGAAAAAAATTATAAACGCATATAATAGTTACGTTTATGTGTGAAAAAAAAATCACAAATTATGATATTTCAAATTATTTTCTCTGAAATTATGAGATTAACATTTTGTTTCTCACAAGATTATAAGTAGTGAGATTCTTATAACCTTACTGAAATGAAATATAAGTTACAAACTAAATTTAAATATAATATTTCTAAAATAAAATTTAAAAGTCGACTTTAAACTGAAAATTTAAAATGTGTAAGTAGTTATTCAAGTTATTTATGTTTCTTAAGATATAACTTAAACCCCGTGCGATTCACGGATTCTTTAATATTTATATATTTTTATTTATTTTATATAAATTTTATTAAAAAATTCATGTAAATAATTAAATTTTAATAAATATTCATAAGAATATCATTTGAATATGAATGTGTATAATTTCAAGATTATGTGAAATAGTATAATTGTATATGATTTTAATTTAAACTATTAACTTTATTCTTAACATTACAAATAAATGCTTATTATTGTGTGATTCGAACATGACAAATATAACTTTTTCTGTTGGAGGGACTTGAACTTATTATTGTGTGATTATGCATATTTTAGTACTGAATAATGTTTGTTGTTGGTGAGATTCGAACCTTGAAACTTATTTGTATCTCTATAAATAATAATTTAATATTTGTTGTTGGAGGGATTCGAACCTCTGAGTTTTAGTATTGCGTCATTATAATATTTAGATTTAACGATTCTGATAATTTGATTAAAAAAATCGATGGTCGTGAGATAGGATAACCAAAATGGAGGTTGAACCAAATAATACCTCATTACGGTTATTATAGTTTAGTATAGATTTGATAAAATCCATTATATATATGAGTAGTGCTATAGTAGGTACCAAAATTTGGTCTCAAATGACATGGCATTGGTGATTGATAATTTGGGATAATGTGATTGGGGGAATTTATGTGAGTGTAGGGCCGGGGTACCTCTAGAATTATCCTATATATACTATGGCTTAACATGAATTTTATTTTTGAAGAATCGAATTTGAGACCTCAAAGGTTAATATAAGATATTTATGTTCACATCTTCCACCACTAAACCACATATGAATTGTGTTATTATTTTAAAACTCCTTATCAACATCCACAAAAACATGATCTTTTTATTTTTTGATATTATTTTAAAATTACTTTATTCTAGTATTAGTGGATCAATTTGAAACTTGACTTGATTAAATGGGGCTCGATTGGGTTCAAACTCGTTATTGAGTTCGATCACAAATTCGGAGGTGATTCATTTTGATTCTAATTCTGATGAAAAATAAATAAAATTTGGATTAAGATCGGAAAAAATTCGATTCTGGTTAAATTCGCATCGATTCAGATCAAAATTTATTTATTTTTTCAATTTGTGGGACTTAAAAATATCTTTTTATTAAATATAGTATTTTTAATATAATATTAGGTACTTTTACCAAACAATTATGATTAAATAATTATTTTATCATAAATGTAAAATTGTTAAGTATGAATTTGATTCTTCAGGTCCCGTCGTTAGTACATTCTAAAATAGAAAAAACATCTACGATTTTTAATATTTTATTAGTTTATTTTAAATTTGGTCTGTACTCGGTATCTACAACTAATAAAGACATTATTGAAGGTTTTCAGGAAATAAATTTGATAACAAAATATGTTGTTATAATCTCTAAGATTGTTGCTGGAAATTAATTAAAGGACGCAATATTATTGTGGTAGTAGTTGGCCATCAATAATTGAATCTGACATCTGACATTTCATTTTTGTTGGGTAATGTATACAACACGAGGGTGAATGTATTTTAAACAATTTTAATGGCTTTTTGAACTTGTAAGTATGGTGAACAAAGTAATCTGTATTGTAGAGATAATATGCTTTAACAGAAGAATTAAAACATGCACATGAATGCACTTATCTTTCAAAAATCACTTAATTTTATATTAAAATCAAGCTAGTGTTTTGTTACAAATTTTTAGGTTCTTAGTATGTTAAGAACTCAGCTTGAGAGTTACAAGATTTTTTTGGATCTTTTTTTTGTTACATCTTAAAATAAAGCATCTAGTGTTTACTTTATAGATTAGTACCTTTGCAAGATTTTTCTATTTTTGTCATGCTAGATGAATTTAAATTTTTATAATATTGTTTTACTGGACTGAAATCGATATATCTTAACATCTGTATGGTTGGATAGTAAAAAAATATTTTAAAGAAATCATCTTGTTAATCGCGATCGAACCTCATTTCAGGGAGTAGTACCTTTGCTAAAATTTTCTATTCATATTATGCTACATGAATTTCAAAAAAAATTAATTATTTTGTATGACTGAAATCGATATATTTTAACATCCGTACGGTTGGATCAACGAAAAGATCATTTAAATATTATCTCGTTAATCGGGAATGAACATCGTTTCAGGGAGTGGTACTTTTAATGGATTTTCTATTATTCTTATCATGCAAGATATGTTTGATCTTTTTTACTAATTTTACACATGAATAAAATCAATTTATTTTAACAACCCCAAGGTTGTATTTTTATTGTCGTAAAAATATTTAAAAAAACATTTTGTTAATCGGGAAGAACCTCGTACGATGGAGTAGTACTCTTACCATATTTTTCTTTTCCTCGTAGATAATTTAAAAAATTTTGTTAATTTTTTAATATGACTAAAATCGATATATGTTAACATATGTAAGGTTGGATCTTCAAAATAATTATCAAAAAATTATCTCAACATACTTTTACTAGATTTTTCTTTTCATGCACTAATCACCAAAATTTTTTTAGAAATAGTAACAAAATAGTAGAGGATTATTATAATCATAAAACAACAAAAAAAATTATTTTTTGTCTGAAATTTCTGGAATATCACTCAAATAGATTAATTTTTACAATAATATGGTTCGATCATTAATATGGTTAAATTTAAATCCAAAATTTTGGCAAAAAGTTGAATTTCCCCCTAAAAAGAACTTACGACAAATTCTAATTTCCATCGTAAAGTCGGTTCAGTGATCTTTTCCAGCACAAATATTTCGGCATAAATTTAGAAAAAATGTTTTCTTCAATTAATTTCAAGTAAAAAATTTAATAAAAGTAGTTAACTTGCGACGGATTTTTCAAACCGTCGCAAGTTAAAATGTTTTCATTTTTACATTAATTATGTCGCGCAAAAATTTATTATTAAAATACTAAGCTTGTGACAGTTTTGAATACCGTCATAAATACTAATCTTGCAAATCAAGTAGAACATGTATGTTCTGCAATCTAAAGATGTATGTGTCGTAAACTAAACATGTTTCATAGAATAATATGTTTTACAATTTTTTGCTCGTAAACTTTACGTGTTTTGCATAATTTTCATTAAAATGGTGATTTTTTAAGCAAGATGATTCATAAAATATTCTGTTTTACAATATTTTACTTGATATTTTAGTTACGGAACTTATGTGGACCGAATGACTCTAAAAAAATGAGGACTCTTAGAACTTAACTCTATATATAAATTTCTTATATACATATATATACATATATATATTTATTTATTTTCTATTTTGTTAGTAAAAATTATGTATTTATATTTATATTAAAGTTATAGAGATAACTGTTAAAAAGTGAACAAGAGAATCATAGATTTAAATTGAGATTCGAAATTTATTTAGCAGATTTTAACATTATAATACTTTAAAATATTCAATAACATTAAAATAGTTACAACACACATTTTTAAACCAAGATTTGAATCAACATTTATGAGATTTAAAAATAGATTTAAAATTCATGTGAATCAAAAGTAGATTCTAAATTTTTTTTTCATGATTCTTTAAATTTTCAAATATATTGTTGTCTGTATTTAACTTCATGGAAGCATTATAAAAATAAAAAGTATTGATACATTTTTCCGTTTTAAAATTAATTTCAGAAAAAGATTCTTGTATTTTTAGAGGATTCTTCTGGAGTACTACCCTATATCAGGACATAATTTGTTAATTATTAGTAGATTGTTATAAACATTAACAAGCATATAAACATTAATACCAAGTCCGATTTAAATTAATGTTGTATTCAAATAAAAAAACTACCCTATATAAGGATATAATTTGTTAATTATTAGTAGATTGTTATAAACATTAACAAGCATATAAACATTAATATTAAGTCCGATTTAAATTAATGTGGCATTCAAATAAAAAATTGTGGATTAAACTAATAATTTTAGCCCATTTTCAAAAACAATTTTAGCCAATCTATAAAAACATTACCGTATTTATTGCCTTTTATATTATTGTTCTACATTTTCACTTTACATAATATAACTAGATCGTGTAACGAAATTATATAGCAAAATGACGAAAGCGGAAAATACAAAGTGGACCTCGTGTTCTGTGCCCGTGGGCCCCCCTAACATGGGCATAGAAGCAAAGACTTAAATTAGAATGTATGATGACGTGGTATTTTCTTATTCGGAGTAACACTTGATGAGAATGTAGTATAAGTTACATTGTACTTGATCTTTATTTCATTGTATGTTTTGTGTCTCTCAGCGTGCACTTTTGTTGGTGGTATTAGGTCTTCATTTCACCCCAAAGCCATCTCTATTATTCTACAAAGATCTAGGGTTTCATCTTTAAAAGACCTATCCAGCGATTGAATTTTCATCTGATTTGGCATAGAAAAGGTTCATGAATTTCTTCTTTTTCTTCAATGTGTGCGTATAATTTCCGTTTTCGATTTGTTGGTTTCCATTATTTTAAATTTATTTTCAATGATGTACCAAATCAGTATGTTCACTTTAAGACGATTAAGTGAGTGACCGGTTCAGTCCAATGTATCTGAATTCTCTTAGATTAGATTTTGATTGAAGTCCCTTCTATTTTTGTGTAAATTGTAGTGTTAAATTAAATTATTTATCTTACTTAATTTTCACAAAACTTCCGATTTTGATTTGGTTCATTTGCGACAATCCGTAATTTATTAACAATTTGATTCTAGTTCTTACCTTGGGTTGGGTTGATTGGGTTGGTAAGGTGTTTGGACATTCGAAAGATATTTCGGATTTTGATTCGGTTCATTATGTATGATACCTCGCGCATGATATATTCACACTTTGATTCTTGTTCAGATCTTGGATTGGTTTGGTCGGTTAATTGACTAGACGGTCCGAAAAATGAAGAGGTGTTATGAACAAAGTCATTGACCCCTATTCGAACCCCTCCTCCGTCGTTAGGTTGTATGGGGCTTAAATTCCTCTCATTATGTTATAATTTTTATGTATTTTATAAAAAAAATAAATATTTACGTACTTTAAATATATTTTAATTTTATGAAAATTTAAATTTATTTCGAGATAGTTAATTTGATTTGTATCGTGCAATAGTAATTTTTTAAAATTTTTGGAGATCGTCTTGCTAAACGTTTTTTTACTATCGATTATATTTGCGAAAAGTCGGATATTCAATATCAAAAAAAAAATCTTTTTCCTTGAATATTGAGTTAATTATGTAATATATTAAAATCTTGTGTGTTGTTCTGGATACGGTATAGGAGTTGATGCATATTTTTCTTATTTTTTTTGTCAAAACTTGTACTGAATTGCTAGAAATAGTTGTGTATTTTACAAATAATTAAAATTTAACTGTGTTATAGAGCACGGTTGGATATATTAAGTGGTTAAGAGTTTATCCTTTCCATCATCGCTCACTCCAGAAATTTTTATGAACATATACTCATTTGTAACCCTATAAGTCCACATATTTGTCAAAACAAAAAAGAAAATTTTAACTTTTTTATACGTCTGTTGAGGTGAAATATATATGAAGTTGTGAAATGCATGTTAGCAATTAATCTGATTCTCAGAAATGGTCAATTGTAATGGAAAGAAATAAGGTTGGCTACGTATTTTTTTTAGGAAAAGCTTACTTTATTTATTCATGAACTCGGAACATTATTTATAATTATAAAAAGAATTTTTCCTGAAGTTTAAATATTTTCTCATTTTTCGGGAGCTTTTTGTCCTTACACTTGTGGTATATGAATTTTATATATATTTCATATCATAAATTATTGATTTTTCTTGATAGCACTAATCTCCTTATAATATATACAGTACTTATTTCATGTATATAATTGAATAAGCTCCGCACTTCAGAGTCCCTGCTGCAAGATTTATTTGTTGCTTACATAAATTTAATTTGTTTATTTACCTCTTCATGTAGTCTTGCTTCAAAATGAATAAGTGTTGTTCTACAGCCTCAAAATCTTTGGAACAACTTGTAGAGGCCACTAAATCGATATCTTCAGACGGCGCAATGACTTCAGTTGTGCAGCTACAGGAAGAACAAAGCTGTCAGCTTTTCTCATTGCGGTAACTGTCTCCTTTGTTCATACTATGCAATTTCATTAGCATATATTTTATTTTATGCATATTATGCAGATGTCTTGAAAATTTTATATTTTTTCGATGTTTTGAATATTATTCCTGACACAATAATATCGTTCTCTTACGATTTAATATATTGTGTCTGGCCAGGGGATTTGTGGCTGACATGAGGGTTAAAAATCCAAAGGTGTGCAACCCCTTTGATGGTTCTAATAACGCTGAAAAAATTTATGAAAGGCTACGACCACCACTTGATGTTCCTCGCTTTAGATCATTGCGCTGTGAAATCTGTGTCGGGAGAGTTGTAGGCTGTAGCACTTCTGCTGAGCAAAGATTGAATGCTGAACAAAATTCCCAGCAGATCTGTATTCCTTTGGCAGGAAAAGATTCTTCAATTAAGCACAGAGCAGCAGGAGGTATATGTGCTTCTTTTTGTATATATATGAACTTCTTGTCCGAGAATATTGGGGCTTTTGGGCTTGTCCTAACATTGTACCATCGTAATTCAACCCTCCCATCCTCTTATATTTTGTTTAATTTAAATATATTATTATTGGTAGCGGTCTTGGGTTGGAGCCCGGGCACCCTCTTATATTTTGTTTAATTTAAATATTGGTATAGATATAAAGAAAGGCCTAGATGCGTGGCAATCCCTAGAGGGAGATACAGTTCCGTAGAGAATCATTATTAAAATTTCTCTTTCCAAAATTATTCAACTGTGGAATCAAATTTAAAATCAATTTATTTTTTCAAATTTTAATTGTTAAACATTTTATTATATATATAAATATACATTATTATTCTACATTAGTAACGAATTTTATGAAATTTCATAATAGAATTAAGTGCTCTAAACAATTCTTTGGAGAAGAGGGTTTACTCTCCAAGAAAAGCCTAGATAGATATATATGTCTATTTTTACTTGTGTGTGGAAACTTTGACTACCTAACACTTATATCATTTTCAGTATTATGTTCTTTTTCCTCATTTTCGGTTTCTTTTCCTTCTAAAATTTTTTATATAGGACCCTACATCGCAGGAGACTCAAATAAAGTTAGTACAGAAGTCATCATCTTGAATGACAGTGATGAGGACAGAGTGTAAAAGTGTCATCATTGAAGTTGAAGATGATGGTTAGACTTCTCATTTTCTTTCTCTAACAATTCTTTTATCTAAATGGTTTCTAGTTAAAACTCTACTTACTACCTAAGAACCCTACCCTGCAGGAGAATCTAATAAAGCTAGTATTGAAGTCATCATCTTGGATGACAGTGATGATGACGGAGTGATGGAATTAACCCCTTCACTGGAACAGCTGACAACTAATACTTTTGGACAAGCAGAAAAACAGCCTTGTTTAGACAAGGGTAAAACTATCATCATTGACATTGAAGATGATGGTTAGACTTCCAATTTTCTTTCTCTAATAATATTCTTTATCTAAATACCGTTTGTAGTTCAAAGTCTCCTTACTTTTTGCAGGTGAAGAATTCGACAGACAACCTAAGGAGATCAGAAAAGCAATTGGTCAGACTTCTGGTATGGTTAAGCCTTCACGAAAATTAAAGAGAGGCCGTCCCTATGGCCAGGCTCTCCTTGATGATCTTAATGCTAGAATCGCAAGTACAGCAAACACCCTGCAGAATCAGCAGCAGCAGAGGGGAAATATCTCTAGTAGCAGTAATTTGGTATGAGCCTTTAATTATTATTTTTATAGATTACAGAGTTCTTTTTATGATTGTTTATTTTGTTATGCCACTATGTTACTTATTTGATATTCTCCAATCTTGTCTTTACATCTTACTGTCACAACAATAATGGGATAGCTAGTGACAACAATATTAATTTATTGCTCTATATTGTTTTAGGATCTTTCTCTCAGCCTCTGCATCCCTGGAACAGAAGGGAATCAGAAGGTGCAAAATGATGCTATATCTGTTCAGAGTAACAGAAAGAGGAAACGCAGTGTTGATGCATTGGATAACAAAATAAGCTTTTCATCACTGAAATCCCTGAGGCAGAAGGAAATGAGCAAGTTCCTTAAGAAGCCCTTTACCTTATGTAAAATCATAGATTTAGAATCAGCACACACTGATGGTAGCACCAGAGAAATGACAACTGCTTATGCTAAGCATGGAAAAACTGCCTCTGGACGGAAAGGTACGAAGTTGGACTGATTTGGAAACATAAAATTTCTAAACTTTCACTTGATATTGCTAACATTACTCTATATATATAACTTGGTACACCAAATGCAGGTTCAATCCCTAGAAAGTATACAAAAGCTGCTGGTGAGTCATCCCGCCCTCAGGAAGACCAGCACAAAGGACCAGGTAGTCATATCAATGAATTGTGCATTCTGAGCCGAAACCCTGCGGATTTCAGTGAAGCTGGTCCTGAAAACAGCTACATGAGATGTGAAAACATGTAGATGGATATCAGCATTAGCCGTTCTAGAGCACAGCTGTATTTGCAAAAAATGATCAGGTGCTACAGTGCTTGTTAATTAGCTACATGAAGATCACAGTTCTTTCCATCTCTTTTTATTTTTACTGATTTACATTTAATCCAACATTTTGGATTGAACATGGTTTTCTTCTTATATCATAGATTATACTATCAGAAATGCTTCATCATTATTTTACATATACTTGTGGACATGTATATACTTGTGGACATGTTTGCAAATCTTTACTTGGGCAGATTTACGAGAAAAAATTGTATTTATACGAAGAGTGTGGTCAAATGGAACAAAGAATTAGCAGATGCAATGCAACTTAAAAAGTTTTATATTTTTCGGGTTGATGAGCATAGGTTTGATTGAGTTTTTGTAAAGAAATGTCTTCGTTTTTGTTAAATGGATTTTTTTAAAGATTTTACCCCTTGCTCAGTAATTTTAAAAAGGATGGAAAAAAGTAAAAGGTAAAGAAAATAGTTTCACTTTCATTCTTAATCGTCCAGTGTTTTTAAATGGAGCGAAATCTAGTGGTCATGAATGTAAATTTTACATAATTTACCTCTAAAACTTTCAACCCATTTTTTGAATAAAAGTACTTTACCTCCTTATCACTTACTCCTTCCCTAGTAAAAATTCGGGAGCAAGGCCTTAAACTTTTTGCGGGGATATAAATATTTTAAAAAAATCCTTTGAATGTAAGAGACCATGTTGTATCAAAAACTCTTACTCCTTAATTACTCGTCTTTCAAGATATAATAAATATTCCAATAACATGTATTGTAATAGTAATTTGTTAACTCGGACTAGTAATTAACCGAGTGCATTGGACCGATGGATAAGAGAACCGAGCTCGTCTCGGGTAATTAGAATTTAGAAGTCAATTGACCGAGTACTCGAGTACTTTGATATCAAAAATGAGTATTCAAATAATCGAAAAAGGCAGTGTGTTATTTAAATTTTGAATATGCAACTGATTAAAAGTGATCTTGAAATTTTATAATTTTGGTAAGAATCGTATCACATATAAACATTCAAATGCACGATGTGATACAATATATAACATTTAATTTATGTCATTTTCATCTGTTTTAAATATTTAATTTACTAAAAATTAGTAATTTGGATAACTAGAATCTATATCATAAAACGAGATATTTTGATCAATTTATAAGGAACTTTCTTTACCATTCAAAATTGTTGTCGCAAGTGAATTGAGTTTTTCTATTATCAAACACAATTCAAATTTTTTTAATATCGACGTGAGACAAACCTGATAAACTTGCCAAGCACAATTAACGATTTGAAAGTGAGTCAAGATCGACTTTTTCAATTTATACTATTTGAATCGAACTGAGTTGCGTTTAAATTTCATAGGAAAATATACAAAACTTTTTATTTTCTAAATTGTTTCAAACTTTTTGTAAACAAAAATTGCTTCGACCTTATAGAGATTATGTCAAAATTGCCAAATATTAAAAATCATCGGTTAGTCATTAATTTAAGACAAGATAGTGGATGATATGCACATAGTTTACATTTCAACTTTCGTATTTCATATTTTTATCATACAAATTCATGAATTCATGTATCTAGTATTACTTCTCGAATAGAGTTCAATCTGACCAAGTTTTTAGTCGAGTGTGATTCAATATTGAGTAAAGTTCGTATGGAACTAATATAGGTTAACTTCCTCGATAGTGATGGGCCTAAATATGTTGTTCAAAATTAAATAAGTTTGGGATGGTTACTTACGATTTGGGAAGAACTTATCAGTAATCTCATAAGTAGCTTAAATGATTGTTTTATATATGTGACAATCTAGAATTCGAGGTCAAGATTGAGAAGTCATGACACTACTTATAAATCAAACTCTGCATAGTAAATGATATAATAATTACTCATAGCGCTTCAAATATTTAGTACAACATAAGTTATGAAATAAATTACAACTATCAACCAAAAATATAAATTTCTTAAAATTATTTTAAATTATAAAATTAGAACTTCGATTTGGAGCTGTCAGATAACATAGATGTATCTGAAATTAAAAGATTAAACAACCAAAAGTCTAACAATCACTCTTCTCATAAGACCTTTTACCTGACTTGGTTTAGAGAATCTAATGGTACGCGAGACCGTTCTACACAGTCTCACAAGTTGTGCGTCTAAATCTCTCCATCTTTTTAGGGTAATGATTTTTAGAACGAATGGTTATTTTGTTTCAAAAACGTTTCTTATCCAAAAGATTTTGTTATAAACAATTCTATTTCGCAACCGTCTATTGAAATCAAACTCTCTTGTTTCATTTCATTTGTATAGTGCTTAATGCTCAAAGATAATTTTGTAAAACCAATATATTTAATTATAGTATATAACTTATAAATAAAGATACAAGTGAACAATCCGGATGGACGTCCACGTGGTCTTACAAGGTACCTAAAGTCAACTATATCGGTATTCTTAACTACCGGTCCATCTCCGTATTCTATAACGCACGGGTCCATCTTCATGTGAAAAGTTATATTAGAACAGTTCAAAATAATATTTATTTTAATATATTTATCAACCTTAGAAATCATTAAAATTCTTTGAAATCATTCTTAGTTTAAATTTTAAGGATTCGAGGTATGTGAATAAGGGTTATTAAGAAAATATAATGCAAACTATGATTCAAGGATAAGCATAGGTATTAACATGTTACGGTGATAGTATCATCATAATCATTTATCACATTTATATTTTTTTACCACTTAAAAGATAGGGTTAGGGGTGTTCACGGATTGATTTGGTCCGGATTCTTGTTTTCCAACCGAACCAGTAAGAACGGTTTTTTGAAAATCAAAATCAAATCAAACCATTTAAATGCCGAAACAAAACTAAACCAGATCATAAAATAATGGATTGGTTCGGTTTCGTACCAAGGTTTAAAGAAAATCATTTACTTTTATTTTGTTTTGGTTAAATTTATAACGAAATAGTTATTTAAGTAAATGTAATATAAAATTTATTATATATCAGTATTATATATCAGTAATATATATTTATAATATTTAATTTACATATGAGTGTCATATATTTTAATTTAACTTAAATAATACTAAGTATATGAATTAGAGTAAAACTATAATATATTAACAATTAACTCAGGTTTTAATTTAAAAAATACTTTGATATTTTAATATAAAATACACCCACACATACACAAACCCGTAATTTATAATCTTAACTTATAGATATATACTAGAATTTTTATATATTATTATATAGCAGTTCGGTTTGGTTTAAATGATTTTTTTTGTTAAAAAGTGTAATAAATGGATTTATGCGTAAACGGTCAGGTTAACTTAACCGTTAAAAATGGTTTTAGCGGTTTCAGTTTTTCTTCGTTCGGATTGTCATGTTCTGATCCGAATTCACGGTTTGGCGGATTTTTTGAATACCATTGGATAGGTAGACTCACTTACCTTAAACTATATTAATGTCACATAATCCAACCTTTTCTTTTTCTTTTCTAATCGAAGAATGAGATAGAGAGATAGAGAGAGGCTGTTTGGGAAAGAAAAGATAAGGCAAAGCTGGGTTAAAAGTGGCAGGGGCAATCTCGCATTTTCTTAAATAAAAACAGATTATTTGCTTATATTTATTCAATAGTAAAAATCCCTAAATACGAACTTTAAATTTATAAAATTGGTCATAAATGGTACAAATTAATACAAGTTTTATTTTTAAAATATAGAATACGAATTAAATTTTTCTCAATAATTTTAAAATTATTATGAGCGTACGGATTATTTCATACGTATTTTACAAGATAATATTCAATAATAGAAATAATGATTTCAAAATTATTTTAAAAATAATAAATTACTAAAATAAATTTAACTATAATTTTTAAAAAGTCTCTAGGGGTATTTTAAAAATTATAGAAAAATCATGATTTAAATATATTGCAATGATTTTGTAAAAAGATTGAAGACAAATTTCACAAAATAAATCATTTAAAATCATATACGGATTATACTATCAAACATGCACAAGTTAAATGTCAATTACTTTTTTAAACATTAAATATCATCACTTAATATATTTTCTATTTTTAATTATACTTATAGATAGCTTTTCACATCTACTAGTCTTATAAGAAAATCAAATTACCATCATATTTCACATTCACTTTATTTGAGAAATCACATACATGCACACATATGGGTCACATAATTATGTATGGGTACATTCTTTTTCATCATCATGTTTAACCATTTTTCAAAATTTAACAATATGATCACGAAACACTTATGAACTGATGTTCTAGGTCGTCTAACCATTAAATACATGATCATAAGTGTCTTAGTAAGTTATTTAATTTTTGAAATAAATTATATTAAAGAAAATTATTTCACATAAATTGCATAAAATATTATTAATGCACATTGATTCACAACAATATAACTCGCCAAAATTTCAGATATTACAACTCACTTGAAAAACGCGAGTTTTTCTTGCGCTGGAGCATAAATACAATTCAAATATGCGTTGTTATAAAAACGTAAGTTAAATTTGCATTTTCAAATACGAAAAACATTTTCTTTAATTATCATAGAAAATGCGAAAAAAAAATTCATGTTAAATAGATGCCCATTGAAAAACATTTAGTTTGAAAAAAAATTATAAACGCTTATAATAGTGACGTTTACGTGTGAAAATAAGAAAAATTTCCACAAATTATGATATTTCAATTTAATTTCTTTGAAATTATGAGATTAACATTTAGTTTCTCACAAGGATATGAGTAGTGAGTTTCTTATAACCCTACTCAATTTGCAAAAAATCATATTAAAGATCATTGTATAATATGTTTGAATGTCAATATTAAAATGAAATATAAGTTACAAACAAAATTTAAATATTAAATTTCTCAAATAAAATTTAAAAGTCGACTTTAATCTGAAATTTTACAACGTGTATGTAGTTATTCAAGGTATTTATGTTTCTTCAGATATAACTTAAACCTCGTGCGATTCACTGGTTCTTTAATATTTATATATTTTAATTTATTTTATTAAAAATTTCATGTAAATAATTAAATTTTAAACAATATTCATATGAATATCATTTTAATATGAATATGTATAATTTCAAGATTATGTGAGATAGTATAACTGTATATGATTGAAATTTAAACTATTAACTTTATTTTTAACATTACAAATAAATGCTTATTATGGTGTGATTCGAACTTATTATGGTGTAATTATGCATATTTTAGTACTGAATAATGTTTGTTGTTGGTGAGATTCGAACCTTGAAACTTATTTCTATCTCTATAAATAATAATTTAATATTTGTTGTTGGAGGGATTTGAACCACTGAGTTTTAGTATTGCGTCATTTTAATATTTATATTTAACGATTCTGATAATTTGATTAAAAGAATTGATGGTCATGAGATAGAATAACCACAATGGAGGTTCAACAAAATTATACCTCATTACGGTTATTATAGTTTAGTATAGATTTGATAAAATCCATTACATATATGAGTAGTGCTAGATTAGGTACCAAAATTTGGTCTCAAATGACGTGGCATTGGTGACTTGATAATTTGGGATAATGTGATTGGGGGAATTTATGTGAGTGTAGGGCCGGGGTACACTATTACTAATTGAGTTGTAACAAATCAAACCATGATAAGTGGTATTGGGGAATCATTTTGGGTACCAATTTGGTACCTCTACAATTATCGTATATATACTATGGCTTAACATAAATTTTATTTTTGAAGAATCGAATTTGAGACCTCAAAGGTTAATATAAGTTATTTATGTTCACATCTTCCACCACTACACCACATATGAATTGTGTTATTATTTTAAAACTCCTTATCAACATCCACAAAAACATGATATTTTAATTTTTTGACATTATTTTAATATTACTTTATTCTAGTATTAGTGGAGCAATTTGAATCTTGACTTGATTAAATGGGGCTCGATTGGGTTCAAACTCGTTATCGAGTTCGATCACAAAATCGGACTTGATAAAACTCGAATCGAGCTGTATTTTTTTGAACTTGACTCGGCGCGAACTCATTTTTTTAAAAAAAAGAATGAAAAAAATATATCTATGTGTTTGTTAATTGGGTGTAGACCTGAAAATTTGAATAACCGGGTCAATTTCGGGTTGGATTATAATATATCTGGAGACCATTCAGATCAGATTGGATGTGATTCATTTTGTGTCTAATTCTGATGAAAAATAAATAAAATTTGAATTAAGATCAGAAAAAATTCGATTCTGGTTAAATTCGCATCGATTCGGTTCAAAATTTATTCATTTTTTCAATTTTTGGGACTTAAAAATATCTTTTTATTAAATATAATATTATGTACTTTTACCAAACAATTATGATTAAATAATTATTTTATCATAAATGTAAAATTGTTAAGTATGAATTTGATTCTTCAGGTCCCATCCTTAGTACATTCTAAAATAGAAAACAACATCTACGAGTTTTAATATTTTATTAGTTTATTTTAAATTTGGTCTCTACTCAGTATCTACAACTAATAAAGGCATTATTGGAGGTTTTGAGGAAATAAATTTGTTAACAAAATTTGTTGTTATAATCTTTAAGATTGTTGCTGGAAATTAATTAAAGGACGCAATACTATTGCGGTAGTAGTTGGCCATCAATAATTAAATCTGACATCTGACATTTCATTTTTGTTTGGTAATGTATACGACACGGGGGTGAATTTATTTTAAACAATTTTAATGGCTTATTGAACTTGTAAGAATGGTGAACAAAGTAATTTGTATTGTAGAGATAATATGCTTTAACAGGATAATTAAAACATGCACATGAATGCATTTATCTTTCAAAACTCACTTAATTTTATTTTAAAATCAAGATAGTGTTTTGTTACAAATTTATAGGTTCTTAGTATGTAAGAACTCAGCTTCTCTCTTGAGAGTTACAAGATTTTTTTGGATCTCTTTTTGTTACATCTTAAAATAAAGCATCTACTGTTTACTTTATACATTAGTACCTTTGCAAGATTTTTCTATTTTCGTCATGCTAGATGAATTTAAATTTTTACAATATTGTTTTACTGGACTAAAATCGATATATCTTAACATCCGTATGGTTGGATAGTCAAAAAAATATTTTAAAAAAATCATCTTGTTAATCGGGATCGAACCTCATTTCAGGGAGTAGTACCTTTGCTAAAAATTTCTAATCATATTATGCTAGATGAATTTCAAAAAAAAAATAATTATTTTGTATGACTGAAATCGATATATCTTAACATCTGTACGGTTGGATCAACGAAAAGATCATTTAAATGTTATCTCGTTAATCGGGAATGAAGATCGTTTCAGGGAGTGGTACTTTTAATAGATTTTCTATTATTCTTATCATGCAAAATATGTTTGATCTTTTTTACTAATTTTACACATGAATAAAATTAATTTATTTTAACAACCGTGAGGTTGGATTTTTTTTTTGTCGTACGATAAAAGAATTTTGTTAATCGGGAAAGAACCTCGTACGATGGAGTAGTACTCTTACGAGATTTTTCTATTCCTCGTAGATGAATTTAAAAAATTTTGTTAATTTTTTAATATGACTAAAATCGATATATGTTAACATCTGTAAGGTTGGATCTTCAAAATAATTATCAAAAAATTATCTCAACATACTTTTACTAGATTGTTCTTTTCATGCACTAATCACCAAAAATATTTTAGAAATAATAACAAAATAGTAGAGGACTATTATAATCATAAAACAACAAAAAAAAATATTTTTTGTCTGAAATTTCTGGAATATCACTCAAATAGATTAATTTTTACAATAATATTGTTCGATCATTAATATGGTTAAATTTAAATCCAAAATGTTGGCAAAAAGTTGAATTTCCCCATAAAAAAGAACTTATGACAAATTCTAATTTCCATCGTAAAGTTGGTTCAGTGATCTTTTCGAGCACAAATATTGCGCCATAAATTTAGAAAAAATGTTTTCTTCATTTAATTTCAAGTAAAAAATTTAATAAAAGTAGTTACTTACGACGGATTTTTCAAACCGTCGCAAGTTGAAATGTTTTCATTTTTACATTAATTATGGCGCGCAAAAATTTATTATTAAAATACTAAGCTTGTGACAGTTTCGAATACAGTCATAAATACTAATCTTGCAAATCAAGTAGAACATGTATGTTCTACAATATAAAGATGTATGTGTCGTAAACTAAACATGTTTCATAGAATAATACGTTTTACAATTTTCTGCTCGTAAACTTTACGTGTTTTGCATAATTTTCATTAAAATGGTGATTTTTTAAGCAAGATGATTCATAAAATATTCTGTTTTACAATATTTTACTTGATATTTTAGTTACACAACTTATGTGGACTGGATGACTCTACAAAAAATGAGGACTCTATAGAACTTAACTCTATATATATAAATTTCTTATATACATATATATATACATATATATATTTATTTATTTTCTATTTTGTTAGTAAAAATTATGTATTTATATTTATATTAAAGTTATAAAGATAACTGTTAAAAAGTGAACGAGAGAATCATAGATTTAAATTGAGATTCGAAATTTATTTAGCAGATTTTAATATTATAATACTTTAAAATATTCAATAACATTAAAATAGTCACAACACACATTTTTAAACCAAGATTTGAATCAACATTTATGAGATTTAAAAATAGATTCTTAAAATTCATGTGAATCAAAAGTAGATTCTAATTTTTTTTTCATGATTCTTTAAATTTTCAAATATATTGTTGTCTGTATTTAACTTCATGGAAGCATTATAAAAATAAAAGTATTGATACATTTTTCCGTTTTAAAATTAATTTCAAAAAAAGATTCTTGTATTTTTAGAGGATTCTTCAGGAGTACTACCTTATATCAGGACATAATTTGTTAATTATTAGTAGATTGTTATAAACATTAACAAGCATATAATCATTAATACCAAGTCCGATTTAAATTAATGTGGTATTCAAATAAAAACTACCCTATATAAGGATATAATTTGTTAATTATTAGTAGATTGTTATAAACATTAACAAGTATATAAACATTAATACTAAGTCCAATTTAAATTAATGTGGCATTGAAATAAAAAAATGTGGGTTAAACTAATAATTTTAGCCCATTTGTAAAAACAATTTTAGCGAATCTGTAAAAACATTACCGTATTTATTGCCTTTTATATTATTGTTCTACATTTTCACTTTACATAATATAACTAGATCGTGTAAGGAAATTATATAGCAAAATGATGAAAGAGGAAAATACGAGGTGGACCCCTAACATGGGCATAGAAGCAAAGACTTAAATTAGAATGTATAATGACGTGGTATTTTCTTATTCGGAGTAACACTTGATGAGAATGTAGTATAAGTTACATTGTACTTGATCTTTATTTCATTATATGTTTTGTGTCTCTCACCGTGCACTCTTGTTGGTGGTATTAGGTCTTCATTTCACCCCAAAGCCATCTCTATTATTCTTCAAAGATCTAGGGTTTCATCTTTAAAAGACCTATCCCGCGATTGAATTTTCATCTGATTTGGCATACAAAAGGTTCATCAATTTCTTCTTTTTCTTCAATGTGTGCGTATAATTTCCGTTTTCGATTTGCTAGTTTCCATTTTTTTAAATTTATTTTCAATGATGTACCAAATTAGTCTGTTCACTCTAAGAAGATTAAGTGAGTGACCGGTTCAGTCCAATGTATCTGAATTCTCTTAGATTAGATTTTGATTGAAGTCCATTCTATTTTTGTGTAAATTGTAGTGTTAAATTAAATTATTTATCTTACTTAATTTTCAGAAAACTTCCGATTTTGATTTGGTTCATTTGCGACAATCCGTGATTTATTGACAATTTGATTCTAGTTCTTACCTTGGGTTGGGTTGATTGGGTTGGTAAGATGTTTGGACATTCGAAAGATATTTCGGATTTTGATTTGGTTCATTAGGTATGATACCTCGCGCATGATATATTCACACTTTGATTCTTTTTCGGATCTTGGATTTGTTTGGTCGGTTAAGTGACTGGACGGTCCGAAAAATGAAGAGGTGTTATGAACAGAGTCATTGACCACTGTTCGAACCCCTCCTCCGTCGTTAGGTTGTATGGGGCTTAAATTCCTCTCATTATGTTATAATTTTTATGTATTTTATAAAAAAACATAAATATTTACGCAGTTTAAATATATTTTAATTTTATAAAAATTGAAATTTATTTCGAGATAGTTAATTTGATTTGTATCGTGCAATAGTAATTTTTTAAGATTTTTGGAGATCGTCTTGCTAAACGTTTTTTTACTATCCATTATATTTGCGAAAAGTCGGATATTCAATATCAAAAAAAAATCTTTTTCTTTGAATATTGAGTTAATTATGTAATATATTAAAATCTTGTGTGTTGTTTTGGATACGGTATAGCAGTTGATGCATATTTTTCTTATTTTCTTTGTCAAAACTTGTACTGAATTGCTAGAAATAGTTGTGTATTTTACAAATAATTAAAATTTAATTGTGTTATAGAGCACGGTTGGATATATTAAGTGGTTAAGAGTTTATCCTTTCGATCATCGCTCACTCCAGAAATTTTTATGAACATATACTCATTTGTAAGGCTATAAGTCCACATATTTGTCAAAACAAAAAAAAAATTTAACTTTTTTATACGTCTGTTGAGGTGAAATATATATGAAGTTGTGAAATGCATGTTAGCAATTAATCTAATTCTCACAAATGGTCAATTGTAATGGAAAGAAATAGGGTGGGCTACGTATTTTTTTAGGAAAAGCTTACTATATATATTCATGAACGCGGAACATTATTTATAATTATCAAAAGAATTTTTCCTGAAGTTTAAATATTTTCTCATTTTTCTGGAGCTTTTTGTCTTTACACTTGTCGTATATGAATTTTATATTTATTTCATATTATAAATTATTGATTTTTCTTGATAGTAATAATCTCCTTATAATTTATACAGTATTTATTTCATGTATATAATTGAATAAGCTCGGCACTTCAGAGTCCCTGCTGCAAGATTTATTTGTTGCTTACATAAATTTAATTTGTTTATTTACCTCTTCATGTAGTCTTGCTTCAAAATGAATAAGTGTTGTTCTACAGTCTCAAAATCTTTGGAACAACTTGTAGAGGCCACTAAATCGATATCTTGAGACGGCGCAATGACTTCAGCCGTAAAGCGACAGGAGAACAAAGCTGTCAGCATTTCTCATTGCGGTAACTGTCTCCTTTGTTGATACTATGCAATTTCATTAGCATATATTTTATTTTATGCATATTATGCAGATGTCTTGAAAATTTTATGTTTTTTCGATGTTTTGAATATTATTCATGACACAATAATATCGTTCTCTTACGATTTAATATATTGTGTCTGGCCAGGGGATTTGTGGCTGACTTGAGGGTTAAAAATCCAAAGGTGTGCAACCCCTTTGATGGTTCTAATAACGCTGAAAATTTTTATGGAAGGCTACCACGACCACTTGATGTTCCTCGCTTTAGATCATTGCGCTGTGAAATCTGTGTCGGGAGAGTTGTAGGCTCTAGCAGTTCTGCTGAGCAAAGATTGAATGCTGAACAAAATTCCCCGCAGATCTGTATTCCTTTGGCAGGAAAAGATTCTTCAATTAAGCACAAAGCAGGAGGAGGTATATGTGCTTCTTTTTGTATATATATGAACTTCTTGTCGGAGAATATCGGGGGTTTTGGCTTGTCCTAACATAGTACCATCGTAATTCAACCCTCCCACCCTCTTATATTTTGTTTAATTTAAATATATTGTTATTCGTAGCGGTCTTGGGTTCGAGCCCGGCCACCCTCTTATATTTTGTTTGATTTAAAAATTGGTATAGATATAAAGAAAGGCCTAGATGCGTGGCAATCCCTAGAGGGAGATAGAGCTCCGTAGAGAATCATTATTAAAATCACTCTTTCCAAAATTATTCAACTGTGGAATCAAATTTAAAATCAAGTTATTTTTTCAAATTTTAATTGTTAAACGTTTTTTTATATATTTAAATATACATTATTATTCTACATTAGTAACGAATTTTATTAAATTTCATAATAGAATTGAGTGGTCTATACAATTCTTTGGACAAGGGTAAAAGTGTCATCATTGAAGTTGAAGATGATGGTTAGACTTGTCATTTTCTTTCTCTAACAATTCTTTTATCTAAATGGTTTCTAGTTAAAAGTCTACTTACTACCTAAGAACCCTACCCAGCAGGAGAATCTAATAAAGCTAGTATTGAAGTCATCATCTTGGATGACAGTGATGATGACGGAGTGATCGAATTAACCCCTTCACTGGAACAGCTGACAACTAATACTTTTGAATCACATAAACACTTATGGGTCACATAATTACGTATTGGTACATTCTTTTTCATCATCATGTTTAACCATTTTTCAAAATTTTATAATATGATCACGAAACATTAATAACCTGACTAACCATTAAATACATGATCATAAGTGGCTTAGTAAGTTATTTAATTTTTGAAATAAATTATATTAAAAAAATTATTTCACATGATTTGCATAAAAATAATTAATGCACACTAATTCACGGAAATATAACTCGCCAAAATTTCAGATTATTACAATATCAATTGAAAAACGCGAGTTTTTCTTGCGTCGGAGCATAAACACAATTCAAATATGCGTTGTTATAAAAAGGTAAGTTAAATTTGCATTTTCAAACACGAAAAACATTTTTTAATAAGAATATTCATAAGAATATCATTTTAATATGAATGTCTATAATTTCAAGATTATGTGAAATAGTATAATTGTATATGATTTTATTTTAAACTATTAACT
This sequence comes from Apium graveolens, assembly GCF_009905375.1. NCBI lineage: Eukaryota > Viridiplantae > Streptophyta > Magnoliopsida > Apiales > Apiaceae > Apium > Apium graveolens. The sequence goes on from NC_133653.1 coordinate 20,402,577, forward strand.
TTATTCTTAACATTACAAATAAATGCTTATTATGGTGTGATTCGAACATGACAAATATAACTTTTTTGTTGGAGGGATTCGAACTTTTTATGGTGTGATTATGCATATTTTAGTACTGAATAATGTTTGTTGTTGGTGAGATTTGAACCTTAAAACTTATTTGTATCTCTATAAATAATAATTTAATATTTATTGTTAGAGGGATTCGAACCTGTGAGTTTTAGTATTGCGTTATTTTAATATTTAGATTTAACGATTCTGATAATTTGATTAAAAAAATTGATGGTAGTGAGATAGGATAACCAAAATGGAGGTTGAACCAAATTATACCTCATTACGGTTATTATAGTTTAGTATAGATTTGATAAAATCTATTATCTATATATGAGTAGTGCTAGAGTAGGTACCAAAATTTGGTCTGAAATGGCGTGGCATTGGTGACTTGATAATTTGGGATAATGTGATTGGGGGAATTTATGTGAGTGTAGGGTCGGGGTACACTATTACTAATTGAGTTGTAACAAATCAAACCATAATAAGTGGTATTTGGGAATCATTTTGGGTACCAATTTGGTACCTCTAAAATTATCCTATATATACTATGGCTTAACATGAATTTTATTTTTGAAGAATCGAATTTGAGACATCAAAGGTTAATAAAAGTTATTTATGTTCACATCTTCCACCACTACACCACATATGAATTGTGTTATTATTTTAAAACTCCTTATCAACATCCACAGAAACATGATCTTTTTATTTTTTGATATTATTTTAAAATTACTTTATTCTAGTATTAATGGAGCAATTCGAATCTTGACTTGATTAAATGGCCCTCGATTATGTTCAAACTCGTTATCGAGTTCGATCACAAATTCGGACATAATAAAACTCAAGTCGAGCTGAATTTTTTTGAACTCGAATCGGCGCGAACTCGTTTTTTTTAAAAAGAATGAAAAAAATATATTTATGTGTTTGTTAATTGGGTGTACACTCGAAAATTTGAATAACTGGGTCGATTTCGGATCGGATTATTTTCGGATTATAATATATCTGGAGATCATTCAGATCAGATTGGATGTGATTCATTTTGCGTCTAAATCTGATGAAAAATAAATAAAATTTGGATTAAAATCGGAAAAAATTCGATTCTGGTTAAATTCGCTTCGATTCGGATCAAAATTTATTCATTTTTTCAATTTGTGGGACTTAAAAATATCTTTTTTATTAAATATAGTATTTTTAATATAATATTTTATACTTTTACCAAACAATTATGATTAAATAATTATTTTATCATAAATATAAAATTGTTAAGTATGAATTTGATTATGTGGGTTCTATCCTTAGTACATTCTAAAATAGAAAACAACATCTACGATTTTTAATATTTTATTAGTTTATTTTAAATTTGGTCTCTACTCGGTATCTACAACTAATAAAGATATTAATGGAGGTTTTCAGGAAATAAATTTGATAACAAAATTTGTTATTATAATCTTTACGATTGTTGCTGGAAATTAATTAACTATCGCAATATTATTTCGATTGTAGTTGGCCATCAACAAATTTGTTGTTTAGAAATTTTGGCTTTGAGGTGAGGGATGGTTGAGTGTTTAAGCTAAAAGGTTTGGTAGGTTGAGACTGACTGATTTGGAATTGTAGGGTTTGTTGGCGTGGTCCTGAATTGTCTTCCTTATTTTTCCTCCTTCTTTCATCCCCTCTTTTCTTATCATCATCCTTCTTCTCATCCTTATTTTTATCCTTGCTGCTAGTTGCTCTTGAAGATTGACTTGAATTTGAGCCAGAAGGTTTTTGATCATCATGCTTCTAATCATCATCATCCTTGTCATCTTTTAAATTAAATTGAGTGGTTGGCAACACGGTATCAGAATTTAGTAGGTATATGTCCAAGATCTTTATCATCTCCATATCATCATGCATCTTGCTCCTTTTGTACTTTAGATCAGACTGCAGAGTCATGATCAGCCTCATATTTGATCTGAAACAGTTTTTAGAAATAATAAGATGTTTGCGTTGTTTGGTTGTTGGACAGATGTATGTCACCCCTTTGTTTGGATATAAATAGGCTTCAGGAAAAGCTGCAATCTATGCATTTTTGAGCTCTTTTAGCAGCTGGGTGTCCTCTTGAATAACTGGATTTACTCTTTCAATCATTACATCCAGCTCAGATGCTCTTAAAATTTTAAGATTTGGAAGAGACACCTGGAGACATCTGTCCACACCACCATCAATGATATTCACAATAATTCTCTTCTCCAAGTAATTATCAATTTTCTCAACCACTGCCCTAATAAAGTTGATGTTTTTGGCCAATACTTTCTTGTAGGTGATGTAGTTATTTTGAAGAGATATCCTTAGTACTGCAAGAAGTTCACTGAATTCTTGATCTTGATTTGGTCCTTTTGCAGCTTTAAGAAGTCTTTCTTTTCCAACATCATGAGAGATTTGAGCATGTGAAGAACTTTGGCCAACCTGTATAGGCTCTTTAGATTTAGATTTACCAACATCCTTGGATTATTGAATCCTAGCTTCAATCTCCCCCTTAGTCTTGGTGACAGGCATGAGTAGGGGAGTTGGTAATTTTGGCCTTGCATCTTCAAGTAGTGAGGGCAATGGTATTTTGAGTTTCCCCATGATGGCTCCCAAAGTAACAGAATTCTGTATTTGGAGATGCTTGTGAGAATCCATCGGGATTTTGATGTCTTTCTGTTGACTCTGCACTAAGGATGTAAGAGCTTGTACTTGTACACTCAGTGAGTCATTGAAAGATTGGAGAGAAGAAACTTGTTGTTGCAATTTTTGAACTTGCAGTGTGGATGAAGATTGAGATGTGGAGGAAATAGAAACCCTAAAAGTGTCATGCATAACCTTTTTAATTTCATCTATGAGGAGGGATGAAGGAGTGTATCTGCTAGAGTGCATTTGATCTAGCTTCAGTCTTGTATCATTAGAATGAATGATATGATTTTGAACTTGTTCATTCAGGGCCACAAATGAGGTCTTGAGATTCTTGACATGTGTTTCCATTCCACTCAGATCATACCTTGACATCTGGTCAACAAAGTTTATGAATTTGTTTTTTATCTCAGTTTGAGAAGGGATGATTTGATCCATCTTTTCCCTCACCATCTTCATTATTTTATCTTGATGTCCAGTCCGTGTAATTTGAAGTGCTTTTTCAAAATTGTGAAAAGCCTTGATTTGAGCCTTGTATACATCATTGATGGCATCATACACTTTCTGAGGAGTTAGAGATCTAGCATTGCTTCCCAGAATAGTGATATACTCATCCCTAAACTTAGCTAGTACAACATCCATTTCAATATAAAATTATTTATCTAGCCAAGCATCACAGTTTGTATCCTGACCAGCTTCATCAACAATTTTAGCTTGATTATCTTCGACATATGTCTGGTAGGCGAGCATGATAGCTTGGTAGTCCTGATTTGAAATGTTGGATGTGAGCAGCTGTTGTAAGATTTGTGCAAGTCCTCCAATCTGGTCAACTACAAGATCTTCAATGGTTGAAGGTTGATCTTCAGTTTCTTGGAGCCATTGAGAGATGTGATGTGTTTGTTGAGGTTGAGATATTGAGGGTTAATTTGTTGGGTGAGAAGGTGATAATATAACAGAACCACCTGTGACAGGAGTCATAGCTTGACTCACAGTAGGTACTGTGGTTATGAAAGTGTGTTGTCCTCCACTTGAAGTGGGAACCACTGAATTGGAGGGAATTTGATTGGGTTACTGTCATGTACACCAATCTCAAACCCTTATGTCCCTTTCAGAACACTATCACTTGAATGTGATGTACTTGCCTCCAAGCATCAATTACCAATGCAATTTCTGCTAGTGTTTTTAGGGGAGTCGTTCCTGGAACAAGAACCTCCAATTGAATTGGAGAGGATTTAGATAGCTCCCCCTCGGGAGTACTACCCTCAAACCTAATAGCCTGTGAAGGCTAATTTGCACATGAAGGTGCATTTGTTATCACCATGGGGTCTAAGGTGAAATTTCTTTAAGTACAGAATTGCAGAACAGTTCAATATCCAAGGTTGCAAATCAACAAACAATTCACACAGCTGAATTGACAAGTTTACAAAAAGCAGCTTCAGAGATGTGCAAGATCAAAGGAAAAGATTAACTGGCAGAGGAGATTAAAGTAAACACGGGATGCTAAAGATATGCTAAGCCAGAAATGGAAGATTTGCTTTTGTATAAATAGAAATGACAAGTGACAGTTTAGAAAAGCTAATAGCATGTTTATTATTCTCTGTATAAACCAGCAGTTAACTGAGTTATCAAGTTAACACTGGTCCTGTAGTCAGTAGTAGCAATATAGATAGAAATCTTGTATTCTCTCTAAAGAAAGAAGCTAAGTTCTAAAACTAGAACTTAGAGATTTTGTAGCAAAACACTGCTTGATTTTTAATGTAAAATTAAGTGAGTTTCGAAGATCTTTGTTTTACATATTTGTATTATTATTTATGTTTAACATCTATTCTACTAAATCATTGATAACAACCAACTGCTAAAGCCAAAGTCGATCAAGATTTATTTGTTGCTTACATAAATTTAATTTGTTTATTTACCTCTTCATGTAGTCTTGCTTCAAAATGAATAAGTGTTGTTCTACAGCCTCAAAATCTTTGGAACAACTTGTAGAGGCCACTAAATCGATATCTTCAGAGGGCACAATGACTTCAGTTGTGCAGCGACAGGAAGAACAAAGCTGTCAGCATTTCTCATTGCGGTAACTGTCTCCTTTGTTCCTATGCAATTTCATTAGCATATATTTTATTTTATGCATATTATGCAGATGTCTTGAAAATTTTATATTTTTTCGATGTTTTGAATATTATTCATGACACAATAATATCGTTCTCTTACGATTTAATATATTGTGTCTGGCCAGGGGATTTGTGGCTGACATGAGGGTTAAAAATCCAAAAGTGTGCAACCCCTTTGATGGTTCTAATAACGCTGAAAAAATTTACGAAAGGCTACGACGACCACTTGATGTTCCTCGCTTTAGATCATTGCGCTGTGAAATCTTTGTCGGGAGAGTTGTAGGCTCTAGCACTTCTGCTGAGCAAAGATTGAATGCTGAACAAAATTCCCGGCAGATCTGTATTCCTTTTCCAGGAAAAGATTCTTCAATTAAGCACAGAGCAGCAGGAGGTATATGTGCTTCTTTTTGTATATATATGAACTTCTTGTCCGAGAATATCCGGGCTTTTGGGCTTGTCCTAACATTGTACCATCGTAATTCAACCCTCCCACCCTCTTATATTTTGTTTAATTTAAATATATTATTATTGGTAGCGGTCTTGGGTTCGAGCCCGGGCACCCTCTTATATTTTGTTTAATTTAAATATTGGTATAGATATAAAGAAAGGCCTAGATGCGTGGCAATCCCTAGAGGGAGATAGAGTTCCGTAGAGAATCATTATTAAAATCACTCTTTCCAAAATTATTCAACTGTGGAATCAAATTTAAAATCAATTTATTTTTTCAAATTTTAATTGTTAAACGTTTTATTATATATATAAATATACATTATTATTCTACATTAGTAACGAATTTTATGAAATTTCATAATAGAATTAAGTGCTCTATACAATTCTTTGGAGAAGAGGGTTTACTCTCGAAGAAAAGCCTAGATAGATATATATGTCTATTTTTACTTGTGCGTGGAAACTTTTACTACCTAACACTTATATCATTTTCAGTATTATGTTCTTTTTCCTCATTTTCGGTTTCTTTTCCTTCTAAAATTTTTTATATAGGACCCTACATCGCAGGAGACTCAAATAAAGTTCTTACAGAAGTCATCATTTTGAATGACAGTGATGAGGACAGAGTGATCGAATTAACCCCTTCACCGGAAGAATTAGACAAGGGTAAAAGTGTCATCATTGAAGTTGAAGATGATGGTTAGACTTCTCATTTTCTTTCTCTAACAATTCTTTTATCTAAATGGTTTCTAGGTAAAAGTCTACTTACTACCTAAGAACCCTACCGTGCAGGAGAATCTAATAAAGCTAGTATTGAAGTCATCATCTTGGATGACAGTGATGATGACGGAGTAATCGAATTAACCCCTTCACTGGAACAGCTGACAACTAATACTTTTCGACAAACAGAAAAACAGCCTTGTTTAGACAAGGGTAAAACTATCATCATTGACATTGAAGATGATGGTTAGACTTCCAATTTTCTTTCTCTAATAATATTCTTTATCTAAATATGGTTTGTAGTTCAAAGTCTCCTTACTTTTTGCAGGTGAAGAATTCGACAGACAACCTAAGGATATCAGAAAAGCAATTGGTCAGACTTCTGGTATTGTTAAGCCTTCACGAAAATTAAAGAGAGGCCATCCCTATGGCCAAGCTCTCCTTGATGATCTTAATGCTAGAATCGCAAGTATAGCAAACACCCTGCAGAATCAGCAGCAGCAGAGGGGAAATATCTCTAGTAGCAGTAATTTGGTATGAGCCTTTAATTATTATTTTTATAGATTACAGAGTTCTTTTTGTGATTGTTTATTTTCTTATGCCACTATCCAATCTTGTCTTTACATCTTACTGTCACAACAATAATTGGATAGCTAGTGACAACAATATTAATTTATTGCTCTATATTGTTTTAGGATCTTTCTCTCAGCCTCTGTATCCCTGGAACAGAAGGGAATCAGAAGGTGCAAAATGATGCTATATCTGTTGAGAGTAACAGAAAGAGGAAACGCAGTGTTGATGCGTTGGATAACAAAATAAGCTTTTCATCACTGAAATCCCTGAGGCAGAAGGAAATGAGCAAGTTCCTTAAGAAGCCCTTTAATTTATGTAAAATCATAGATTTAGAATCAGCACACACTGATGGTAGCACCAAAGAAATGACAACTGCTTATGCTGAGCATGGAAAAACTGCCTCTCGACCGAAAGGTACGAAGTTGGACTGATTTGGAAACATAAAATTTCTAAACTTTCACTTGATATAGCTAACATTACTCTATATAAATAACTTGGTACACCAAATGCAGGTTCAATCCCTAGAAAGTATACAAAAGCTGCTGGTGAGTCATCCCGCCCTCAGGAAGACCAGCACAAAGGACCAGGTAGTCCTATCAATGAAGTGTGCATTCTGCCCCGAAACCCAGCGGATTTCAGTGAAGCTGGTCCTGAAAGCATCTAAATGAGATGTGAAAACATGTAGATGGATATCAGCATTAGCCATTCTAGAGCACAGTTGTAACTGCAAAAATTGATCAGGTGCTACCGTGCTAGTTAATTAGCTACATGAAGATTACAGTTCTTTCCATCTCTTTTTATTTTTACTGATTTACTTTTAATGCAACATTTTGGATTGAACATGGTTTTCTTCTTATATCATAGATTACACTATCAGAAATGCTTCATCATTATTTTACGTATACATGTGGACATGTATATACTTGTGGACATGTTTGCAAATCTTTACTTGGGCAGATTTACTAGTAAAATTTTGTACTTATACGAAGAGTGTGGTCAAATGGCCCAAAGAATTAGCAGATGCAATGCAACTTAAAAAGTTTTATATTTTTCAGGTTGATGAGCATAGGTTTGATTGAGTTGTTGTAAAGAAATGTCTTCGTTTTTGTTAAATGTATTTTTTTTAAAGATTTTACCCCTTGCTCAGTAATTTTAAAAAGGATGGAAAAAAGTAAAAGTTAAAGAAAATAGTTTCCGGTTCATTCTTAATCGTCGGTGTTTTTAAATGGAGCGAAATCAAGTGGTCATGAATGTAAATTTTACATAATTTACCTCTAAAACTTTCAACCCATTTTTTGAATAAAAGTACTTTACCTCCTTATCACTTACTCCTTCTCCAGTAAAAATTCGGGAGCAAGGCCTTAAACTTTTTGCACGGATATAAATATTTTAAAAAAATCCTTTGAATGTAACAAACCATGTTGTATCAAAAACTCTTACTCCTTAATTACTCGTCTTTCAAGATATAATAAATATTCCAATAACAAGTATTGTAATAGTAATTTGTTAACTCGGACTAGTAATTAACCGAGTGCATTGGACCGATGGATAAGAGAACCGAGCTCGTCTCGCGTAATTAGAATTCAGAAGTCAATTGACCGAGTACTCGAGTACTTTGATATCAAAAATGAGTATTCAAATAATCGAAAAAGGCAGTGTGTTATTTAAATTTTGAATATGCAACTGATTAAAAGTGATCTTGAAATTTTATAATTTTGGTAAGAATCGTATCACATATAAACATCCAAATGCACGATGTGATACAATATATAACATTTAATTTATGTCATTTTCATCTGTTTTAAATATTTAATTTACTAAAAATCAGTAATTTGGATAACTAGAATCTGAATCATAAAACGAGATATTTTGATCAATTTATAAGGAACTTTCTTTACCATTCAAAATTGTTGTCGCAAGTGAATTGAATTTTTCTATTATCAAACACAATTCAAATTTTTTTAATATCGACGTGAGACAAACGTGATAAACTTGCCAAGCACAATTAACAATTTAAAAGTGAGTCAAGATTGACTTTTTCTATATATACTATTTTGAATCGAACTGAGTTGCGTTTAAATTTCATAGGAAAATATACAAAACTTTTTATTTTCTAAATTGTTTCAAACTTTTTGTAAACAAAAATTGCTTCGACCTTATAGAGATTAAGTCAAAATTGCCAAATATTAAAAATCATCGGTTAGTCATTAATTTAAGACAAGATAGTGGATGATATGCACATAGTTTACATTTCAACTTTCGTATTTCATATTTTTATCATACAAATTCATGAATTCATGTATCTAGTTTTACTTCTCGAATAGAGTTCAATCTGACCAAGTTTTTAGTCGAGTGTGATTCAATATTGAGTAAAGTTTGTATGGAACTAATATAGCTTAACTTCCTCGATAGTGATGGGCCTAATTATGTAGTTCAAAATTAAATAAGTTTGGGATGGTTACTTACGATTTGGGGAGAACTTATCAGTAATCTCATAAGTAGCTTAAATGATTGTTTTATATATGTGACAATCTAGAATTCGAGGTCAAGATTGAGAAGTCATGACACTACTTATAAATCAAACTCTGCATAGTAAATGATATAATAATAACTCATTGCGCTTCAAATATTTAGTACAACATAAGTTATGAATTAAATTACAACTATCAACCAAAAATATAAATTTTTTAAAATTATTTTAAATTATAAAATTAGAACTTCGATTTGGAGCTGTCATATAACATAGATGTATCTTAAATTAAAAGATTAAACAACCAAAAGTCTAACAATCACTCTTCTCATAAGACCTTTTACCTGAGTTGGTTTAGAGAATCTAATGGTACACGGGACTGTTATAGACACTCTCACAAGCTGTGCGTCTAAATCTCTCCATCTTTTACGGTAATGATTTCTAGAACGAATGGTTATTTTGTTTCAAAAAAGTTTCTTATCCACAAGATTTTGTAATAAACAATTCTATTTCACAACCTTCTATTGAAATCAAACTCTCTTGTTTCATTTGTATAGTGCTTAATGCTCAAAGATAATTTTGTAAAACCAATATATTTAATTATAGTATATAACTTATAAATAAAGATACAAGTGAACAATCTGGATGGATCTCCACGTGGTCCTACAAGGTACCTAAAGTCAACTATATCGGTATTCTTAACTACCGGTCCATCTCCGTATTCTATAACGCACGGGTCCATCTTCATGTGAAAAGTTATATTAGAACAGTTCAAAATAATATTTATTTTAATATATTTATCAACCTTAGAAATCATTAAAACTCTTTGAAATCATTCTTAGTTTAAATTTTAAGGATTCGAGGTATGTGAATAACGGTTATTAAGAAAGTATAATGCAAACTATGATTCAAGGATAATCATAGGTATTAACATGTTACGGTGACAGTATCATCATAATCATTTATCACATTTATATTTTTTTACCACTTAATAGATAGGGTTAGGGGTGTTCACGGATTGATTTGGTCTGGATTCTTGTTTTTCCGAATCGAACCAGTAAGAACGGTTTTTTGAAAATCAAAATCAAATCAAACCATTTAAATGCCGAAACAAAACTAAACCAGATCATAAAATAATGGATTGGTTCGGTTTCGTACCACGGTTTAAAGATAATCGTTTACTTTTGTTTTGTTTTTGTTAAATTTATAACGAAACAGTTATTTAAGTAAATGTAATATAAAATTTATTATATATCAGTATTATATATCAGTAATATATATTTATAATATTTTATTTACATATGAGTGTCATATACTTTAATTTAACTTAAATAATACTAAGTATATGAATTAGAGTAAAACTATAATATATTAACAATTAACTCAGGTTTTAATTTAAAAAATACTTTGATATTTTAATATAAAATACACCCACACGTACACAAACCCGTAATTTATAATCTTAACTTATAGGTATATACTAGAATTTTTATATATTATTATATAGCAGTTCGGTTTGGTTTAAATGATTTTTTTGTTGAAAAGTGTAATACAAGGATTTATGCGTAAACGGTCAGGTTAACTTAACTGTTAAAAATGGTTTTAGCCGTTTCGGTTTTTCTTCGTTCGGATTGCCGTGTTCTGATCCGAATTCACTGTTTGGCGGATTTTTTGAATACCATTGGATAGGTAGACTCACTTACCTTAAACTATATTAATGTCACATAATCCAACCTTTTCTTTTTCTTTTCTAATCCAAGAATGAGATACAGAGATAGAAAGAGGTTGTTTGGGAAAGGAAAGATAAGGCAAAGCTGGGTTAAAAGTGGCAGGGGCAATCTCGCATTTTCTTAAATAAAAACAGATTATTTGCTTATATTTATTCAATAGTAAAAATCCCTAAATACGAACTATAAATTTATAAAATTGGTCATAAATGGTACAGATTAATACAAGTTTTATTTTTAAAATATAGAATACAAATTAAATTTTTCTCAATAATTTTAAAATTATTATGAGCGTACGGATTATTCCATACGTATTTTACAAGATAATACTCAATAATAGATATAATGATTTCAAAATTATTTTAAAAATAATAAATTACTAAAATAAATTTAACTATAATTTTTACAAAGTCTCTAGGGGTATTTTAAAAATTATAGAAGAATCATGATTTAAATATATTGCAATGATTTTGTAAGAAGATTGAAGACAAATTTCATAAAATAAATCATTTAAAATCATATACGGATTATACTATCAAACATGCACAAGTTAAATGTCAATTACTTTTTTAAACATTAAATATCATCATTTAATATATTTTCTATTTTTAATTATGCTTATAGATAGCTTTTCACATCTACTAGTCTTATAAGAAAATCAAATTACGATCATATTTCACATTCACTTTATTTGCACACTTATCGGTCACATAATTATGTATCGGTACATTCTTTTTCATCATCATGTTTAACCATTTTTCAAAATTTAACAATATGATCACGAAACACTTATGAACTGATGTTCTAGGTCGTCTAACAATTAAATACATGATCATAAGTGTCTTAGTAAGTTATTTAATTTTTGAAATAAATTATATTAAAAAAAAATATTTCACATTATTTGCATAAAATATTATTAATGCACATTGATTCACAGCAATATAACTCGCCAAAATTTCAGATATTACAAATCACTTGAAAAACACGAGTTTTTCTTGCGCTTGAGCATAAATACAATTCAAATATGCGTTGTTATAAAAATGTAAGTTAAATTTGCATTTTCAAATACGAAAAACATTTTTTTAATTATCATAGAAAATGCAAAAAAAAATTCATGTTAAATAGATGCCCACTGAAAAACATTTAGTTTGAAAAAAAATTATAAACGCATATAATAGTTACGTTTACGTGTGAATAAGAAAAATTTCCACAAATTATGATATTTGAAATTATTTTCTTTGAAATTATGAGATTAACATTTAGTTTCTCACAAGGATATAGTAGTGAGTTTCTTATAACCCTACTCAATTTGCAAACAATCATATTAAAGATCATTGTATAATATGTTTGAATGTCAATATTAAAATGAAATATAAGTTACAAACAAAATTTAAATATTAAATTTCTCAAATAAAATTTAAAAGTCGACTTTAAACTGAAATTTTACAATGTGTATGTAGTTATTCAAGGTATTTATGTTTCTTCAGATATAACTTAAACCTTTCACGGGTTCTTTAATATTTATATATTTTAATTTATTTTATTAAAAATTTCATGTAAATAATTAAATTTTAAACAATATTCATATGAATATCATTTTAATATGAATATGTATAATTTCAAGATTATGTGAAATAGTATAACTGTATATGATTGAAATTTAAACTATTAACTTTATTTTTAACATTACAAATAAATGCTTATTATGGTGTGATTCGAACATGACAAATATAACTTTTTTGTTGGAGGGATTCGAACTTATTATGGTGTAATTATGCATATTTTAGTACTGCATAATGTTTGTTATAGGTGAGATTCGAACCTTGAAACTTATTTCTATCTCTATAAATAATAATTTAATATTTGTTGTTGGAGGGATTTGAACCAGTGAGTTTTAGTATTGCATCATTTTAATATTTAGATTTAACGATTCTGATAATTTGATTAAAAAAATCGATGGTCATGAGATAGGATAACCACAATGGAGGTTCAACCAAATTATACCTCATTACGGTTATTATAGTTTAGTATAGATTTGATAAAATCCATTACATATATGAGTAGTGCTAGATTAGGTACCAAAATTTGGTCTCAAATGACGTGGCATTGGTGACTTGATAATTTGGGATAATGTGATTGGGGGAATTTATGTGAGTGTAGGGCCGGGGTACACTATTACTAATTGAGTTGTAACAAATCAAACCATGATAAGTGGTATTGGGGAATCATTTCGGGTACCAATTTGGTACCTCTACAATTATCCTATATATACTATGGCTTAACATAAATTTTATTTTTGAAGAATCGAATTTGAGACCTCAAAGGTTAATATAAGTTATTTATGTTCACATCTTCCACCACTACACCACATATGAATTGTGTTATTATTTTAAAACTCCTTATCAACATCCACAAAAACATGATATTTTAATTTTTTGACATTATTTTAATATTACTTTATTCTAGTATTAGTAGAGCAATTTGAATCTTGACTTGATTAAATGGGGCTCGATTGGGTTCAAACTCGTTATCGAGTTCGATCACAAATTCGGACTTGATAAAACTCGAGTCGAGCTGAATTTTTTTGAACTCGACTCGGCGCGAACTCATTTTTTTAAAATAAAAGAATGAAAAAAATATATCTATGTGTTTGTTAATTGGGTGTAGACCTGAAAATTTGAATAACCGGGTCAATTTCAGATCGGATTATAATATATCTGGAGACCATTTAGATCAGATTGGATGTGATTCATTTTGCGTCTAATTCTGATGAAAAATAAATAAAATTTGAATTAAGATCGGAAAAAATTCGATTCTGGTTAAATTCGCATCGATTCAGTTCAAAATTTATTCATTTTTTCAATTTTTGGGACTTAAAAATATCTTTTTATTAAATATAATATTATGTACTTTTACCAAACAATTATGATTAAATAATTATTTTATTATAAAAATAAAATTGTTAAGTATGAATTTGATTCTTCAGGTCCCATCCTTAGTACATTCTAAAATAGAAAACAACATCTACGAGTTTTAATATTTTATTAGTTTATTTTAAATTTGGTCTCTACTTAGTATCTACAACTAATAAAGACATTATTCGAGGTTTTGAGGAAATAAATTTGTTAACAAAATTTGTTGTTATAATATTTAAGATTGTTGCTGGAAATTAATTAAAGGACGCAATACTATTGCGGTAGTAGTTGGCCATCAATAATTAAATCTGACATCTGACATTTCATTTTTGTTTGGTAATGCATACAACACGGGGTGAATTTATTTTAAACAATTTTAATGGCTTATTGAACTTGTAAGAATGGTGAATAAAGTAATCTGTATTGTAGAGATAATATGCTTTAACAAGATAATTAAAACATGCACATGAATGCATTTATCTTTCGAAACTCACTTAATTTTATATTAAAATCAATATAGTGTTTTGTTACAAATTTATAGGTTCTTAGTATGTAAGAACTCAGCTTCTCTCTTGAGAGTTACAAGATTTTTTTGGATCTCTTTTTGTTACATCTTAAAATAAAGCATCTAGTGTTTAATTTATAGATTAGTACCTTCGCAAGATTTTTCTATTTTTGTCATGCTAGATGAATTTAAATTTTTACATTATTGTTTTACTGGATTAAAATCAATATATCTTAACATCCGTGTGGTTGGATAGTCAAAAAAATATTTTTAAAAAATCATCTTGTTAATCGGGATCGAACCTCATTTTAGGGAGTAGTACCTTTGCTAAAATTTTCTAATCATATTATGCTAGATGAATTTCAAAAAAAAATTAATTATTTTGTATGACTGAAATCGATATATCTTAACATCCGTATGGTTGGATCAACGAAAAGATCATTCAAATGTTATCTCGTTAATCAGGAATGAACATCATTTCAGGGAGTGGTACTTTTAATAGATTTTCTATTATTCTTATCATGCAAAATATGTTTGATCTTTTTTACTAATTTTACACATGAATAAAATTAATTTATTTTAACAACCGTGAGGTTGGATTTTTATAGTCGTAAAAATATTTCAAAAGCATTTTGTTAATCGGGAAGGAACCTCGTACGATGGGGTAGTACTCTTACGAGATTTTTCTATTCCTCGTAGATGAATTTAAAAAATTTTGTTAATTTTTTAATATGACTAAAATCGATATATATTAACATCTGTAAGGTTGGATCATCAAATTAATTATCAAAAAATTATCTCAACATACTTTTACTAGATTTTTCTTTTCATGCACTAATCACCAAAATTTTTTTAGAAATAATAACAAAATAGTAGAGGACTATTATAATCATAAAACAACAAAAAAAATTATTTTTTGTCTGAAATTTCTGGAATATCACTCAAATAGATTAATTTTTACAATAATATGGTTCGATCATTTATATGGTTAAATTTAAATCCAAAATTTTGGCAAAAAGTTGAATTTCCCCCTAAAAAGAACTTACGACAAATTCTAATTTCCATCGTAAAGTCGGTTGAGTGATCTTTTCCAGCACAAATATTTCGCCATAAATTTAGAAAAAATGTTTTCTTCATTTAATTTCAAGTTAAAAATATAATAAAAGTAGTTAACATACCACAGATTTTTCAAACCGTCGCAAGTTGAAATGTTTTCATTTTTACATTAATTATGTCGCGCAAAAATTTATTATTAAAATACTAAGCTTGTGACAGTTTCGAATACCGTCATAAATACTATTCTTGCAAATCAAGTAGAACATGTATGTTCTGCAATATAAAGATGTATGTGTCGTAAACTAAACATGTTTCATAGAATAATACGTTTTACAATTTTCTGCTAGTAAACTTTACGTGTTTTGCATAATTTTCATTAAATTGGTGATTTTTTAAGCAAGATGATTCATAAAATATTCTGTTTTACAATATTTTACTTGATATTTTAGTTACAGAACTTATGTGGACTGGATGACTCTACAAAAAATGAGGACTTTATAGAACTTAACTCTATATATAAATTTCTTATATACATATATATATATATATACATACATATATATATATATATTTATTTATTTTCCATTTTGTTAGTAAAAATTATGTATTTATATTTATATTAAAGTTATAGAGATAATTGTTAAAAAGTGAACGAGAGAATCATAGATTTAAATTGAGATTTGAAATTTATTTAGTAGATTTTAACATTATAATACTTTAAAATATTCAATAACATTAAAATAGTCACAACACACATTTTTAAACCAAGATTTGAATCAACATTTATGAGATTTCAAAATAGATTCTTAAAATTCATGTGAATCAAAAGTAGATTCTAATTTTTTTTTCATGATTCTTTAAATTTTCAAATATATTGTTGTCTGTATTTAACTTCATGGAAGCATTAAAAAAATAAAAAGTATTGATACATTTTTCCATTTTAAAATTAATTTCAAAAAAAGATTCTTGTATTTTTAGAGGATTCTTCTGGAGTACTACCCTATGTCAGGACATAATTTGTTAATTATTAGTAGATTGTTATAAACATTAACAAGCATATAAACATTAATACCAAGTCCGATTTAAATTAATGTGGTATTCAAATAAAAAACTACCCTATATAAGGATATAATTTGTTAATTATTAGTAGATTGTTATAAACATTAACAAGCACATCAACATTAATACTAAGTCCGATTTAAATTAATGTGGCATTCAAATAAAAAAATATGGATTAAACTAATAATTTTAGCCCATTTGTAAAAATAATTTTAGCCAATCTATAAAAACATTACCGTATTTATTGCCTTTTATATTATTGTTCTACATTTTCACTTTATATAATATAACTAGATCGTGTAAGGAAATTATATAGCAAAATGACGAAAGCGGAAAATATGAGGTGGACCTCGTGTTCTGTGCCAGTGGGCCCCCCTAACATGGGCATAGAAGCAAAGACTTAAATTAGAATGTATGATGACATGGTATTTTCTTATTGGGAGTAACACTTGATGAGAATGTAGTATAAGTTACATTGTACTTGATCTTTATTTCATTGTATGTTTTGTGTCTCTCACCGTGCACTCTTGTTGGTGGTATTAGGTCTTCATTTCACCCCAAAGCCATCTCTATTATTCCTCAAAGATCTAGGGTTTCATCTTTAAAAGACCTATCCAGCGATTGAATTTTCATCTGATTTGGCATACAAAAGGTTCATGAATTTCTTCTTTTTCTTCAATGTGTGCGTATAATTTCCGTTTTCGATTTGTTGGTTTCCATTTTTTAAAATTTATTTTCAATGATGTACCAAATCAGTCTGTTCACTTTAAGACGATTAAGTGAGTGACCAGTTCAGTCCAATGTATCTGAATTCTCTTAGATTAGATTTTGATTGAAGTCCCTTCTATTTTTGTGTAAATTGTAGTGTTAAATTAAATTATTTATCTTACTTAATTTTCAGAAAACTTCCGATTTTGATTTGGTTCATTCGCGACAATCCGTGATTTATTAACAATTTGATTCTAGTTCTTACCTTGGGTTGGGTTAATTGGGTTGGTAAGGTGTTTGGACATTCGAAAGATATTTCGGTTTTGATTTGGTTCATTATGTATGATACCTCGCACATGATATATTCACACTTTGATTCTTGTTCGGATCTTGGATTGGTTTGGTCGGTTAAGTGACTGGACGGTCCGAAAAATGAAGAGGTGTTATGAACAGAGTCATTGACCACTGTTCGAACCCCTCATCTGTCGTTAGGTTGTATGGGGCTTAGATTCCCCTCATTATGTTAAAATTTTTATGTATTTTATAAAAAACATAAATATTTATGCACTTTAAATATATTTTAATTTTATGAAAATTTAAATTTATTTCGAGATAGTTAATTTGATTTGTATCGTGCAATAGTAATTTTTTAAGATTTTTGGAGATCGTCTTGCTAAACGTTTTTTTACTATCCATTATATTTGCGAAAAGTCGGATATTCAATATCAAAAAAAAAATCTTTTTCCTTGAATATTGAGTTAATTATGTAATATAATAAAATCTTCTGTGTTGTTGGTATAGCATTTGATGCATATTTTCTTTGTCAAAACTTGTACTGAATTGCTAGAAATAGTTGTTTATTTTACAAATAATTAAAATTTAACTGTGTTATAGAGCACGGTTGGATATATTAAGTGGTTAAGAGTTTATCCTTTCGATCATCCCTCACTCCCGAAATTTTTAAGAACATATACACATTTGTAATGCTATAAGTCCACATATTTGTCAAAACAAAAAAGATAATTGTAACTTTTTTATACGTCTGTTGAGGTGAAATATATATGAAGTTGTGAAATGCATGTTAGCAATTAATCTAATTCTCACAAATGGTCAATTGTAATGGAAAGAAATAGGGTTGGCTATGTATTTTTTTAGGAAAAGCTTATTATATATATTCATGAACGCGGAACATTATTTATAATTATAAAAAGAATTTTTCCTGAAGTTTAAATATTTTCTCATTTTTCCGGAGCTTTTTGTCTTTACACTTGTCGTATATGAATTTTATATTTATTTCATATTATAAATTATTGATTTTTCTTGATAGTAATAATCTCCTTATAATTTATAAGGTATTTATTTCATTATATAATTGAATAAGCTCCGCACTTGAGAGTCCCTGCTGCAAGATTTATTTCTTGCTTACATAAATTTAATTTGTTTATTTACCTCTTCATGTTGTCTTGCTTCAAAATGAATAAGTGTTGTTCTACAGCCTCAAAATCTTTGGAACAACTTGTAGAGGCCACTAAATCGATATCTTCAGACGGCGCAATGACTTCAGTTGTGCAGGGACAGGAAGAACAAAGCTGTCAGCATTTCTCATTGCGGTAACTGTCTCCTTTGTTCATACTATGCAATTTCATTAGCATATATGTTATTTTATGCATAATATGCAGATGTCTTGAAAATTTTATGTTTTTTCGATGTTTTGAATATTATTCATGCCACAATAATATCGTTCTCTTACGATTTAATATATTGTGTCTGGCCAGGGGATTTGTGGCTGACATGAGGGTTAAAAATCCAAAGGTGTGCAACCCCTTTGATGGTTCTAATAACGCTGAAATTTTTTATAAAAGGCTACGACGACCACTTGATGTTCCTCGCTTTAGATCATTGCGCTGTGAAATCTGTGTCGGGGGAGTTGTAGGCTCTAGCAGTTCTGCTGAGCAAAGATTGAATGCTGAACAAAATTCCCCGCAGATCTGTATTCCTTTGGCAGGAAAAGATTCTTCAATTAAGCGAAGAGCAGCAGGAGGTATATGTGCTTCTTTTTGTATATATATGAACTTCTTGTCCGAGAATATCGGGGGTTTTGGCTTGTCCTAACATAGTACCATCGTAATTCAACCCTCCCACCCTCTTATATTTTGTTTAATTTAAATATATTGTTATTCCTAGCGGTCTTGGGTTCGAGCCGGGCCACCCTCTTATATTTTGTTTAATTTAAAAATTGGTATAGATATAAAGAAAGGCCTAGACGCGTGGCAATCCCTAGAGGGAGATAGAGCTCCGTAGAGAATCATTATTAAAATCACTCTTTCCAAAATTATTCAAGTGTGGAATCAAATTTAAAATCAAGTTATTATTCTACATTAGTAACGAATTTTATGAAATTTCATAATAGAATTAAGTGGTCTATACAATTCTTTGGACAAGTGTAAAAGTGTCATCATTGAAGTTGAAGATGATGGTTAGACTTCTCATTTTCTTTCTCTAACAATTCTTTTATCTAAATGGTTTCTAGTTAAAAGTCTACTTACTACCTAAGAACCCTACCCTGCAGGAGAATCTAATAAAGCTAGTATTGAAGTCATCATCTTGGATGACAGTGATGATGACGGAGTGATCGAATTAACCCCTTCACTGGAACAGCTGACAACTAATACTTTTGGACAAGCAGAAAAACTGCCTTGTTTAGAGAAGGGTAAAACTATCATCATTGACATTGAAGATGATGGTTAGACTTCCAATTTTCTTTCTCTAATAATATTCTTTATCTAAATACGGTTTGTAGTTCAAAGTCTCCTTACTTTTTGCAGGTGAAGAATTCGACAGACAACCTAAGGAGATCAGAAAAGCAATTGGTCAGACTTCTGGTATTGTTAAGCCTTCACGAAAATTAAAGAGAGGCCGTCCCTATGGCCAGGCTCTCCTTGATGATCTTAATGCTAGAAACGCAAGTACAGCAAACACCCTGCAGAATCAGCAGCAGCAGAGGGGAAATATCTCTAGTAGCAGTAATTTGGTATGAGCCTTTAATTATTATTTTTATAGATTACAGAGTTCTTTTTATGATTGTTTATTTTGTTATGCCACTATGTTACTTATTTGATATTCTCCAATCTTGTCTTTACATCTTACTGTCACAACAATAATGGGATAGCTAGTGACAACAATATTAATTTATTGCTCTATATTGTTTTAGGATCTTTCTCTCAGCCTCTGCATCCCTGGAACAGAAGGGAATCAGAAGGTGCAAAATGATGCTATATCTGTTGAGAGTAACAGAAAGAGGAAACGCAGTGTTGATGCATTGGATAACAAAATAAGCTTTTCATCACTGAAATCCCTGAGGCAGAAGGAAATGAGCAAGTTCCTTAAGAAGCCCTTTACTTTATGTAAAATCATAGATTTAGAATCAGCACACACTGATGGTAGCACCAGAGAAATGACAACTGCTTATGCTAAGCATGGAAAAACTGCCTCTCGACGGAAAGGTACGAAGTTGGACTGATTTGGAAACATAAAATTTCTAAACTTTCACTTGATATTGCTTACATTACTCTATATAAATAACCTTGTACACCAAATGCAGGTTCAATCCCTAGAAAATATACAAAAGCTGCTGGTGAGTCATCCCGCCCTCAGGAAGACCAGCACAAAGGACCAGGTAGTCATATGAATGAAGTGTGCATTCTGAGCCGAAACCCTGCGGATTTCAGTGAAGCTGGTCCTGAAAACATCTACATGAGATGTGAAAACATGTAGATGGATATCAGCATTAGCCGTTCTAGAGCACAGCTGCAAAAAAAGATCAGGTGCTACAGTGCTAGTTAATTAGCTACATGAAGATCACAGTTCTTTCCATCTCTTTTTATTTTTACTGATATACATTTAATGCAACATTTTGGATTGAACATGGTTTTCTTCTTATATCATAGATTATACTATCAGAAATGCTTCATCATTATTTTACATATACTTGTGGACATGTATATACTTGTGGGCATGTTTGCAAATCTTTACTTGGGCAGATTTACGAGCAAAATTTTGTATTTATACGAAGAGTGTGGTCAAATGGCCCAAAGAATTAGCAGATGCAATGCAACTTAAAAAGTTTTATATTTTTCGGGTTGATGAGCATAGGTTTGATTGAGTTTTTGTAAAGAAATGTCTTCGTTTTTGTTAAATGGATTTTTTTAAAGATTTTACCCCTTGCTCAGTAATTTTAAAAAGGATGGAAAAAAGTAAAAGGTAAACAAAATAGTTTCACTTTCATTCTTATTTGTCCAGTGTTTTTAAATGGAGCGAAATCAAGTGGTCATGAATGTAAATTTTACATAATTTACCTCTAAAACTTTCAACCCATTTTTTGAATAAAAGTACTTTACCTCCTTATCACTTACTCTTTTCCTACTAAAAATTCGGGAGCAAGGCCTTAAACTTTGTGCGGGTATATAAATATTTTTAAAAAAAATCCTTTGAATGTAACAAACCATGTTGTATCAAAAACTCTTACTCCTTACTCGTCTTTCAAGATATAATAAATATTCCAAAAACCAGTATTGTAATAGTAATTTGTTAACTCGGACTAGTTATTAACGGAGTGCATTGGACCGATGGATAACAGAACCGAGCTTGTCTCGGGTAATTAGAATTCAGAAGTCAGTTGACCGAGTACTCGAGTACTTTGATATCAAAAAATGAGTATTCAAAAAATCGAAAAAGTCAGTGTGTTATTTAAATTTTGAAGATGCAACCGATTAATAGTGATCTTGAAATTATATAATCTTGGTAAGAATCGTATCACATATAAACATTCAAATGCACGATGTGATACAATATATAACATTTAATTTATGTCATTTTCATTTGTTTTAAATATTTAATTTACTAAAAATCAATAATTTGGATAACTAGAATCTGAATCATAAAACGAGATATTTTGATCAATTTATAAGGAACTTTCTTTACCATTCAAAAATTTTATCGTAAGTGAATTGAGTTTTTCTATTATCAAACACAATTCAAACTTTTTTTAATATCCACGTGAGACAAACCTAATAAACTTGCCAAACACATTTAACGATTTGAAAGTGAGTCAAGATCGACTTTTTCAATATATATTATTTTGAATCGAATTGAGTTCCGTTTAAATTTCATAGGAAAATGTACAAATCTTTTCATTTTTTAAATTGTTTCAAACTTATTGTTAACAAAATTTGGTTCGACCATATAGAGATTAAGTCAAAATTGCCCAATATTAAAAATCATCGGTTAGTCATTAATTTAAGACAGGATAGAGAGGATGATATGCACATAGTTTACATTTCAACTTTCGTATTTCATATTTTTATCATACAAATTCATGAATTCATATATCTAGTATTACTTCTCGAATAGAGTTCGATCTGACCAAGTTTTGAGTCGAGTGTGATTAAATATTGAGTAAAGTTTGTATGAAGCTAATATAGCTTAACTTCCTCGATAGTTATGGGCCTAATTATGTTGTTCAAAATTAAATAAGTTTGGGATGGTTACTGGCAATTTGGGCTGAACTGATCAGTAATCTCATAAGTAGCTAAAATGATTCTTTTATATATGTGAGAATCTAGAATTCGAGGTCAAGATTGAGAAGTCATGACACTACTTATAAATCAAACTCTGCATAGTAAATGATATAATAATAACTCATAGCACTTCAAATATTTAGTACATCATAAGTTATGAATTAAATTACAACTATCAACCAAAAATATAAATTTATTAAAATCCTTTTAAATTATAAAATTAGAACTTCGATTTGGAGCTGTCGGGATGTATTGGAAATTAAAAGATTAAACAACCAAAAGTCTAACAATGACTCTTCTCATAAGACCTTTTACCTGAGCTGTTTTAGGGAATCTAATGGTATAGACACTCTCACAAGCTGTGTGTCTAAATCTCTCCATCTGTTTAGGGTAATGATTTCTAGAATGAATGATTATTTTGTTTCAAAAAAGTTTCCTATCAAAAAGATTTTGTTATGAACAATTCTATTTCGCAACCGTCTTTTGAAATCAAAGTCTCTTGTTTCATTTGTATAGTGCTTAATACTCAAAGATAACTTTGTAAAACCAAAATATTTGATTATAGTATATAACTTATAAATAAAGATACAAGTGAACAATCTGGATGGACCTCCATGTGGTCCTATAAGGTACCTGAAGTCAACTATATTGGTATTCTTAACTACCGGTCCATCTCCGGATTCTATACCGCACGGGTCCATCTTCATGTGAAAATTTATATTAGAACAGTTCAAAATAATATTTATTTTAATATATTTACCAACCTTAGAAATCATTAAAACTCTTTGAAATCATTCTTAGTTTAAATTTTAAGGATTCCAGGTATGTGAATAAGGGTTATTAAGAAAATATAATGCAAAATATGATTCAAGGATAAGCATAGGTATTAACATGTTACGGTGACAGTATCATCATAATCATTTATCACATTTATATTTTTTTACCACTTAAAAGATAGGGTTAGGGGTGTTCACGGATTGATTTGGTCCGGATTCTCGTGTTTCTAAAACGAACCAGAAAGAACGGTTTTTTGAAAATCAAAACCAAACAAGTCAGTTAAACGCCGAAACCAAACTAAACCAGACCATAAAATAATGGATTGGTTCGGTTTCGAACCACGGTTTAAAGATAATCATTTACTTTTGTTTTGTTTTTGTTAAATTTATAACGAAACGGTTATTTAAGTAAATGTAATATAAAATTTATTATATATCAGTATTATATATCAGTAATATATATTTATAATATTTAGTTTACATATGACTGTCATATACTTTAATTTAACTTAAATAATACTAAGTATATGAATTAGGGTATAACTATAATATATTAACAATTAACTCAGGTTTTAATTTAAAAAGTATCTTGATGTTTTAATATGATATACACCCACACATACACAAACCCGTAATTTATAATCTTAGCTTATAGGTATATACTAGAATTTTTATATATTATTATATAGTAGCCTGGTTTGGTTTAAACGATTTTTTTGTTGGAAAATGTAATAAAATCATTAATGCGTAAACAATTCGGTTAACTTAACAATTAAAAATGGTTTTAGCGGTTTCAATTTTTCTTCGTTCAGATTGTTGTGGTCTGATCCGGATTCACGGTTTGGCGGATTTTTTGAATACCCCTGGATAGGTAGAGTCACATACCTTAAACTATATTAATGTCACATAATCCAACCTTTTCTTTTTCTTTTCTAAACCAAGCATGAGAGAGAGACAGAGAGAGAGGTTGTTCGGGAAAGAAAAGATAAGGCAAAGCTCGGTTAAAAGGGCAGGGGCAATCTCGTGTTTTCCTAAATAAAAAATAATTATTTTCTTATATTTAATTAATGCTAAAAATACCTAAAAATGAACTATAAATTTATAAAATTGTTCATAAATGGTACGGATTAATACAAGTTTTATTTTTAAAATATAGAATACGAATTAAATTTTTCTCAATAATTTTAAAATTATTTATGAGCGAACGGATTATTTCATACGTATTTTACAAGATAATACTCAATAATAGAAATAATGATTACAAAATTATTTTAAAAATATTAAATTACTAAAATAAATTTAACTATAATGTTTACAAAGTGTCTAGGGGTATTTTAAAAATTATAAAAAAAATTATTGATTTAAATATACTGCAATGATTTTGTAAAAAGTTTGAAGACAAATTTTACAAAATAAATCATTTAAAATTTATACTATCAAACATGCACAAGTAAAATATCAATTACTTTTTCAAACATTAAATATCATTATTTATTATATTTTCTATTTATAATTATGCCTATAGATAGCTTTTCGCATTTACTAGTCTTATAAGAAAATCAAATTACTATCATATTTCATATTCACTTTATTTGAGAAATCACATAAACACTTATGGGTCACATAATTACCTATTAGTACATTCTTTTTCATCATCATGTTTAACCATTTTTCAAAATTTAATAATATGATCACGAAACATTTATAACCTGACTAACCATTAAATACATGATCATAAGTGGCTTAGTAAGTTATTTAATTTTTGAAATAAATTTTATTAAAAAAAATTATTTCACATGAATTGCATAAAAATAATTAATGCACACTAATTCACGAAAATATAACTCGCCAAAATTTCAGATATTACAATATCACTTGAAAAACGAGAGTTTTTCTTGGGTCGGAGCATAAACACAATTCAAATTTGCATTGTTATAAAAAGGTAAGTTAAATTTGCATTTTCAAACACGAAAAACATTTTTTAATAAGAATATTCATAAGAATATCATTTTAATATGAATGTTTATGATTTCAAGATTATGTGAAATAGTATAATTGTATATGATTTTAATTTAAACTATTAACTTTATTCTTAACATTACAAATAAATGCTTATTATGGTGTGATTCGAACATCACAAATATAACTTTTTTGTTGGAAGGATTCGAACTTATTATGGTGTGACTATGCATATTTTAGTATTGAATAATGTTTGTTGTTGGTGAGATTTGAACCTTAAAACTTATTTGTATCTCTATAAATAATAATTTAATATTTATTGTTAGAGGGATTCGAACCTGTGAGTTTTAGTATTTAGTCATTTTAATATTTAGATTTAACGATTGTGATAATTTGATTAAAAAAATCGATGGTAGTGAGATAGGATAACCAAAATGGAGGTTGAACCAAATTATAACTCATTACGGTTATTATAGTTTAGTATAGATTTGATAAAATCCATTATCTACATATGAGTAGTGCTAGAGTAGGTACCAAAATTTGGTCTCAAATGACGTGGCATTGGTGACTTGATAATTTGGGATAATGTGATTGGGGGAATTTATGTGAGTGTAGGGTCGGGGTACACTATTACTAATTGAGTTGTAACAAATCAAACCATAATAAGTGGTATTTGGGAATCATTTTGGGTACCAATTTGGTACCTCTAAAATTATCCTATATATACTATGGCTTAACATGAATTTTATTTTTGAAGAATCGAATTTGAGACATCAAAGGTTAATAAAAGTTATTTATGTTCACATCTTCCACCACTACACCACATATGAATTGTGTTATTATTTTAAAACTCCTTATCAACATCCACAAAAATATGATCTTTTTATTTTTTGATATTATTTTAAAATTACTTTATTCTAGTATTAGTGGATCAATTCGAATCTTGACTTGATGAAATGGCCCTCGATTGGGTTCAAACTCGCTATCGAGTTCGATCACATATTCGGACTTAATAAAACTCGAGTCGAGCTGAATTTTTTTGAACTCGAAACGGCGCGAACTCGTTTTTTTTAAAAAGAATGAAAAAAATATATTTATGTGTTTGTTAATTGGGTGTACACCCGAAAATTTGAATAACTGGGTCGATTTCGGATCGGATCATTTTCGGATTATAATATATCTGGAGACCATTCAGATCAGATTGGATGTGATTCATTTTGCGTCTAAATCTGATGAAAAATAAATAAAATTTGGATTAAAATCGGAAAAAAATCGATTCTGGTTAAATTCGCTTCGATTCGGATCAAAATTTATTCATTTTTACAATTTGTGGGACTTAAAAATATCTTTTTTATTAAATATAGTATTTTTAATATAATATTTTATACTTTTACCAAACAATTAAGATTAAATAATTATTTTATCATAAATATAAAATTGTTAAGTATGAATTTGATTCTGCGGGTTCTATCCTTAGTACATTCTAAAATAGAAAACAACATCTACGATTTTTAATATTTTATTAGTTTATTTTAAATTTGGTCTCTATTCGGTATCTACAACTAATAAAGACATTAATGGAGGTTTTCAGGAAATAAATTTGATAACAAAATTTGTTATTATAATCTTTACGATTGTTGCTGGAAATTAATTAACTATCGCAATATTATTTCGATTGTAGTTGGCCATCAACAAATTTGTTGTTTAGAAATTTTGGCTTTGAGGTGAGAGATGGTTGAGTGTTTAAGCTAAAAGGTTTGGTAGGTTGAGACTGACTGATTTAGAATTGTAGGGTTTGTTGGTGTGGTCCTAAATTGTCTTCCTTATTTTTCCTCCTTCTTTCATCCCCTCTTTTCTTATCATCATCCTTCTTCTCATCCTTATTTTTATCCTTGCTGCGAGGTGCTCATGAAGATTGACTTGGATTTGAGCCAGAAGGTTTTTGCTCATCATGCTTCTGATCATCATCATCCTTGTCATCTTTTAAATTAAATTGAGGGGTTGGCAACATGGTATCAGAATTTAGTAGGTATATGTCCAAGATCTTTATCATCTCCATATCCTCATGCATCTTGCTCCTTTTGTACTTTAGATCAGACTACAGAGTCATGATCAGCCTCATATTTGATCTGACATGGTTTTTAGAAACAATAAGATGTTTGCATTGTTTGGTTGTTGGACAGATGTATGCCACCCCTTTGTTTGGATATAAATAGGCTTCAGGAAAAGCTGCTATCTATGTATTTTTGAGCTCTTTTAGCAGCTGGGTGTCCTCTTGAATAACTGGATTTACTCTTTCAATCATTACATCCAGCTCAGATGCTCTTAAAGTTTTAAGATTTGGAAGAGACACCTGGAGACATCCGTCCACACCACCATCAATGATATTCACAATAATTCTCTTCTCCATATAATTATCAATTTTCACAACCACTGCCCCAATAAAGTTGATGTTTTTGGCCAATGCTTTCTTGTAGGTGATATAGTTATTTTGAAGAGATATCCTTAGTACTGCAAGAAGTTCACTGAATTCTTGATCTTGATTTGGTCCTTCTGCAGCCTTTAGAAGCCTTTCTTTTCCAACATCATGAGAGATTTGAGCATGTGAAGAACTTTAGCCAACCTGTATAGGCTCTTTAGATTTAGATTTACCAACATCCTTGGATTATTGAATCCTAGCTTCAGTCTCCCCCTTAGTCTTGGTGACAGGCATGAGTAGGTGAGTTGGTAATTTTGGCCTTACATCTTCAAGTAGTGAGGGCAATGGTATTTTGAGTTTCCCCATGATGGCTCCCAAAGCAACAAAATTTTGTATTTTGAGATGCTTGTGAGAATCCACCGGGATTTTGATGTCTTTCTGTTGACTCTGCACTAAGGATGTAAGAGCTTGTACTTGTACACTCAGTGAGTCATTGGAAGATTGGAGAGAAGAAACTTGTTGTTACAATTTTTGAACTTGCAGTGTGGATGAAGATTGAGATGTGGAGGAAATAGAAACCCTAAAAGTATCATGCACAACATTTTTAATTTCATCCATGAGGAGGGATGAAGGAGTGTATCTGCTAGAGTGCATTTGATCCAGCTTCACTCTTGTATCATTGGAATGAATGATATGATTTTGAACTTGTTCATTCAGGGCCACAAATGAGGTCTTGAGATTCTTGACATGTGTTTCCATTCCACTCAGATCATACCTTGACATCTGGTCAGCAAAGTTTATGAATTTGTTTTTTATCTCAGTTTGAGAAGGGATGATTTGATCCATCTTTTCCCTCACCATCTTCATTATTTTATCTTGATGTCCAGTCAGTGAAATTTGAAGTACTTTTCCAAAATTGTGAAAAGCCTTGATTTGAGCCTTGTATACATCATTTATGGCATCATACACTTTCTGAGGAGTTAGAGATCTAGCATTGCTTCCCAGAATAGTGATATACGCCTCCCTAAACTTAGCTAGTACAGCATCCATTTCAATATAAAATTATTTATCTAGCCAAGCATCACAGTTTGTATCCTGACCAGCTTCATCAGCAATTTTAGCTTGATTATCTTCGACAGATGTCTGGTAGGCGAGCATGATAGCTTGGTAGTCCTGACTTGACATGTTGAATGTGAGCAGCTGTTGTAAGATTTGTGCAAGGCCTCCAATCTGGTCAACTACAAGATCTTTAATGGTTGAAGGTTGATCTTCAGTTTCTTGGAGCCATTGAGAGATGCGATGTGGTTGTTGAGGTTGAGATATTGAGGGTTGATTTGTTGGGTGAGAAGGTGATAATATAACAGAACCACCTGTGACAGGAGTCATAGTTTGACTCACAGTAGGTACTGTGGTTAT
This sequence comes from Apium graveolens, assembly GCF_009905375.1. NCBI lineage: Eukaryota > Viridiplantae > Streptophyta > Magnoliopsida > Apiales > Apiaceae > Apium > Apium graveolens. The sequence goes on from NC_133653.1 coordinate 20,431,717, forward strand.
GAAAGTGTGTTGTCCTCCACTTGAAGTGGGAACCACCATTTGAATTGGAGGGAATTTGATTGGGTTACTGTCATGTACACCAATCTCAAACACTTATGTCCCTTTCAGAACACTATCACTTGAATGTGATGTACTTGCCTCCTAGCATCAATTACCAATGTAATTTCTGCTAGTGTTTTGAGGGGAGTCGTTCCTGGAACAGGAACCTCCAATTGAATTGGAGAGGATTTAGATAGCTCCCCCTCGGGAGTACTACCCTCAAACCTAATATCCTGTGAAGGCTGATTTGCACATGAAGGTGCATTTGTTATCACCATGGGGTCTTCAGTAAAAACTGATGAATCCCCCATATTTGTGATGGTGTCATCAAGGTCTACCCCAGCTAGTAGCCCTCTTACCATCTAAGTTTGGTATCTGGGTGGTGAGCAAGGTTTCTTGAACCATGTCACTTGAGTGAGTTTGTACTTGAGGAATGGATTCAAGTGCAGTATGTGAAGAAGAAATTTGAGAGATTAAGTGTTGTTCGTCAGTAGTGAGTGTTGGTAGCTCCCCCTGAATGGATGAGGGAGCTTCAAGGAATGTGCTCTCCTTATGTGTGCCATCCTTGTTTCTCCTTCCATACACTTGAATTTGATCAAGTGATGGTTGTGCAAACTCTTTACAGGGTGCATTTGGTAGAATATTTTTTTCAATAGACACACCGTGTTGAGAGGATGCCCCTAGAGTTTGTTCAAGTCCCTTGTTTACAACTTCATCCTTCTGAGAGAATGTAGAGCTGCCTTGAGTGGTCAACGCAGTTGTCTTTTGCTTCTTTGTTCTTTTGACCAAGGGTGACTCAGGTTGTGTTTGTTCCTCACCACTCTCATTTAATATATTAAGGGTTACCTCCTTTCTCTTCTTTTGACTCACTTCACCCTTTTGAGAGGATTAAGTGGTATATTTCCTAGCAACTATTGGTTTTGAAGAAGTAGGCTCAACATGGAAAGGTTCTCGTGGGTGTGCCTTTGTTTATACTTCGGCAGGCTCAAGATCTCTACAAGTCACAGAATTAGTGTTATAGAGAAGTCATTCAAGAACTCAGAAAGACCTATCGAGAACTCAGAAAGACCTATCGAGAACTCAGGAATTGCCTATCGAGAACTCAGGAATTGCCTATCGAGAACTCATGAATTGTCTATCGAGAACTCAGGAAATGCTATTGGAGATATCGATAAGTCAGAAACCCATTTGAGAACTTAGAGATATCGATAAGTATACATTCATTAGAGAACTCTGAGTTATCGATAAGCCAAAGTCCATTAGAGAACTCTGGGTTATCAATAAACCAAAATTCACTAGAGAACTCAGAGTTATCGATAAGTCAAGTCAACAATGAAGTTTCAGAGATATCGACAAGCCAACATGCCTATCGAGATGTCGAGTTCTCTACAGCTTAATTGGAGATCTCGAAATGAAGAAATTTCTCTAAGTACAGAATTGCAGAACAGTTCAATATCCAAGGTTGCAAATCAACAAACAATTCACACAGCTGAATTGACAAGTCTACAAAAAGCAGCTTGAGAGATGTGCAAGATCAATGGAAAAGATTAACTGATAGAGGAGATTAAAGTAAATACGGGATGCTAAAGATATGCTAAGCCAGAAATGGAAGATTTGCTTTTCTATAAATGAAAATGACAAGTGACAGTTTAAAAAAGCTAATAGCATATTATTTATCCTCTATGTAAACCAGCAGTTAACTGAGTTATAAAGTTAACATTAGTCCTCTAGTCAGGAGTAACAATCTAGATAGAAAATCTTGTATTCTCTCTCAAGAAAGAAACTAAGTTCTAAAACTAGAACTTAGAGATTTTGTAGCAAAACACTGCTTGATTTTTAATATAAAATTAAGTGAGTTTTGAAGATCTTTATTTTACATATTTGCATTGTTATTTATGTTTAACATCTATTCTACCAAATCATTGATAACAACCAACTGCTAAAGCCAAAGTCGATCAAAAAGTAAATATTTAAGCTAAAACACATTCACCCCCCCCCTCTGTGTTGTATTCATACCTAACAAGTGGTATCAGAGCAAAATCTGAAAGTAAACAGATTAGATCTTGGAAAAATAAATACACAGAAAATCAGTATTATCAAGATTCCTCCGTTTGATAAGGCCAACTACACTTTATGGAAAAAGAAAATGTTGTTATTTATAAGAATGGCCAATCACCTGTACATTCAGATCCTCAAGAATGGGCCCTTCACTCCTACGGTTAGAGTTGATGAAACCACAGATGGTGACATGGTTATTCCAACTCATTTTGCTCCCAAGGATCCCTCTGAGTATACTGATATTGAAAGAGAGAAAGTTTCCCTAGACAGTGCTTTGCAACTAATACTAATTGAGTCACTTGACAATGTAATGTATAATAACGTTGTCAACTGTGACACTGCTAAACAGATCTGGGAAAAGATTGAGATACTCTGTGAAGGAACTGAGGAGGTTAGGTCAAAGCAAATAAGGATATTGATTTCTCAATATGAGGGTTTTATGGCTAAACCAAAGGAGGGTATTAATGATGTGTTTGAAAGGTTTAATAAGCTGATAAATGACTTGCAGCTTCATGATAAATTTTATGATGTTGAAGAAGTGAATTTGAAGTTCTTACTTACTCTCCCTGATCATTGGGAACAAAAGATCTCTGCAATCAGAGAAGGAAGGGATTTGAGTGGAATCATACTGGAAGTGCTCTATTGGGTTCTGAAAACTTATGAACTTGAAATGATTCAAAAGAAATCATTAAGGGATGGTCAAGGATATGTAATGGATGGCTCAAGTGTACTGATTATGAATAATGGCCAGACCTCTAATGATGAGCAAAGATCCCAAACTCCAGAAATTTCTACAAGTGAGAAAAGAGTCAATGACACTAAAGAGCAAGTCATACTGGAATTGGATGAAGAAGATGAGTTCTACACTCTTGATGAGCTTGATGAGCTAAACAAATTAATGGCTTACTTGGCTAGAAAATTCTCTAACATTAGAGTGAAGAAACCAAGATTTTTCAAGAGCAAAGGACAGTCCTTCAACAAAGACAGCAACTGGAGAGGAAATGGGAAGTACACTCATCATAGCAAAACTGGATATAAAACTGGATATGTTGATAGATCAAACATAAAGTGCTTTAACTGTGATGAGTTGGGCCATTTTGCTACAGAATGTAGGAAACCCAAGAAGGCAAAGAAAGACAAAGCCTATCTTGAATTGGAAGCAAAGTATGATGCTCTTCTAAAGAAGCAACAAGGGAAAGCTTATATTGCTGAGGGCAAGAGCTGGGATGATTCAGATAATGATGAATATGAAAAAGTTGGAAACTATGCACTCATGGCCTTGGAGCAAGGAGACTCTTCATCATCTAAATCACAGGTACCAACTCTTACCACAATTGATTTAAATGTGAGTCAATATAAGGAAACAGTTGAAAAGATGAGCACAGAAATGTTCCACATTCATACAAACTTGGTTGCGGCAAATGAGGAAGTTAGCAGATTGAAAAAGATCAATAAAAAATTTGAGAGTGAAAAATAAGAGACTGAATTGTTGCTGGTTGAGCTTGATACTGCTAAGCAAGAAAATGCATATTTAAAGAACAAATTAAAGTGTGCAAGTGAAATTGAAGCAGTATTGAGAGAAAGGTTGGAGAATATTGAAGTGAAGCTGAAATCCTTCAAAAATGCTTCTGAGTTGATTGGCCAATATCATGAAAAGAACAAGCCATGTGCAAACATTGCCATTGGTCTTGATTATGAGGGTTTGAACAATAAAAAGAAGTTTGTCAGTGACAAAGGAAAATCAACTGAAACTGAGGATGTTCCAATTATTTTGAAGAAAGTTGAATCACCTTTGTTCAAGGCATGTGAGGTGAACTTCGGTGAAGAAGAGTTGATCATTAAACAGGAGATAGCTGATGAGGATAAGGAAAATAAAAATGATGAGACAACTCAGTCTTCCATCTCTGTTGAAACACCAAAAGCCAATCAAAAAACTAAGGATCCTGTGAAGGAGATTAAAGCTGAACAAGTCAAAAAGAAAAAGAAGAATAAAAATGGAAAGATTGGGATAAACAAAAGCAATAATTTTGCTTATGTTGTAGATGCTCCTAGAAAGAGGTGTGAGAATTGTGGATCAATGAATCACCTAACTCATCTTTGTAAAAAGATTGTTAGCAATCCATCTGAAGGAGTCTGCAAGTACAATGAAGTTAAGGCTAATGATCCCTATTCATTCTGTGACAAGTTTGACTGCATTCCCTGTAACATGAAAGTGATGAAGAGTTGCCACAAATTGAGAATTGATCATATAGAATCAAAAGTTGGTTCTATATCTGAAAGGGAAAATGCTCAACAGTCTATGAATTCCATTTTATCTCAAAATTCTCATTCTACTTCTGCAAAATCAGTTAACAAGAAGAAAGTGCCCAACACAGCTTGGGTAGCTAAACACACTTAATCCTTATTGTGTGTAGGGCAAAAGAAAGAAGGTCATATGGATCATTGATAGTGGATGTTCCCGGCATATGACAGGTGATAAGGCCCTGCTATCATAATTTGAGGAGATGGATGACCCTTTGGTGACCTTTGGAGACAACGGCAAAGGATTCACAATGGGATATGGCAAGTTTGTTTCGGGAAATATTGTCATTACAGATGTAGTACTAGTTGCTGGATTAGAAGTAAATCTTCTAAGTGTTAGTCAATTTGCAGATAGAGGTTTTCAAGTTATTTTCAACAAAGAAGATTGTGCTTTTATTAGCAAAAAAGACTGGTGAAATTTCTCTTAAAGGAGTAAGAAAGGAAAGCTTATTTGTTGCAGACTTAGACTCAATAAATAAGGATGGAGTGTGTTGTTTCTACACCAAGGCATCAGAAGAGCAAAGCGAATTGTGGCATAAGAAGCTATCTCACTTGAATTTCAAAGCAATCAACACCTTATTCAAGAAGGAGCTTATGAGAGACATGCCCAGTCTGAAATTTGCTCAACTGGAAGGTTGTGAAGCTTATTAGAAAGGAAAAATGAAAAGATCAAGTCACAAGTCAAAATCTATGAATTCTATAAGTGCAGCTCTACAACTTATTCACATGGACTTGTTTGGGCCAGTAAATGTCTTGTCCATTTCAAGGAACAAATATGCCCTTGTCATGGTTGATGATTTTTCAAGATACACTTGGGTCGAGTTCATGTACTTTAAAGATGAAACTCCAACCATTATAATTGAGCACATCAAGAAAATTGAGAAGCAAGCTGAAGGAAAAGTTAGTGTGAAAAGATTGAGGAGTGATAATGGAACAGAATTCAAAAACTCAACATTAAGTGAATTCTGCAAAAGCAAAGGCATTGTTCAAGAATTTTCAGCAGCTAGAACACCTCAACAGAATGGAGTAGTTGAGAGGAAAAATAGAACATTGGTTGAAGCTGCTAGAACCTTGCTACAAGATGCTCAGTTTCTAACTAGTTTTTGGGAAGAGGCTGTTAGTACTGTATGCTACACTCAACACGGATATTTCATCAACAAAGCTCATGGCAAATCACCTTACTCAATCATGTGTAACAGGAAGCCTATAGTGAAACATCTACATGTGTTTGGAAGCAAGTGTTATATTCTAAAAGAGAACTCTGAATATGTGGGAAAATTTGACTGTAAAGTTTTTGAAGCAATTTTTCTGGGATATTCATTGGAAAGAACAACGTACAAAGTTTATGGATTGATCAAAAGAAAATTATAGAAATCACATATGTGACTTTTGATGATGACAAGTATCCAGGCTTGGAATGCCTTGATGTAAATGATGTTGAAGCCCTTGTATTTGAGAATCTATCCATTGATAGTGATTCTGATGAGGAAGATGAAGTTGTGGCACAACAAATGACAAATGAAGAGACTTCTGAACAAAATCATGGAAATGAAAGCTCTCTTCAGACACCGGAATTTGATCGCACAAACTCAGGGGGAGAAGGAGAAAATGGAAATGATTCAAGCCAATCCAAAGGAATCACATTTGATGGCTTTGAAAAGGATTTTCAGATAGTTAAAGGGAACTCCAAACTTAGGATTATGGTATCCTAACGGAACTGGTTTTGAAGCTGTTGGATACACAGATGAAGATTTTGCTGGATGCAGGGTTGATAAGAAAAGTACTAGTGGAAGCTATCAATTTCTTGGTCAAAGACTTGTATCCTGGTATAGTAAGAAACAACAATATGTGTCAACTTCCACAGCTGAGGTTGAATATATAGCTGATGGAAGTTGTTGTGCTCAAGTGCTTTGGATTAGAAATCAGCTAATGGACTATGGTCAAGTGTTACACAAAATTTCTATTATGTGTGACAGTACTAGTGCCATATCTAATCCACTTAATCATTCTGGAACAAAGCACATTGATGTTGGGTACCATTTTATCAGGGAACATGCTGCAAATGGTACCATTGAGCTCATTTTTGTTCCAACAGAGAAACAATTAGCTGACATTTTTACTAAAAATTTGGATGAAGCAACCTTCACTAGACTTGTAAGTGAAAAGTCGGATATTCAATATCAAAAAAATCTTTTTCCTTGAATATTGAGTTAATTATGTAATATATTAAAACCGTGTATGTTGTTCTGGATAGGGTATAGCAGTTGATGCATATTTTTCTTATTTTCTTTGTCAAAACTTGTACTAAATTGCTAGAAATATTTGTGTATTTTACAAATAATTAAAATTTAACTATGTTGTAAAGCACGGTTGGATATATTAAGTGGTTAAGAGTTTATCTTCTATCATCCCATGTACTAGATTCGATCATCGCTCACTTGGAGAATTTTTTAGAACATATTCTCATTTGTAAGGCTATAATTCCACATATTTGTCAAAACAAAAAAGAAAATTTTAACTTTTTTATACGTCTGTTGAGATGAAATATATATGAAGTTCTGAAACGCATGTTAGCAATTAATCTAATTCTCAGAAATGGTCAATTGTAATGGAAAGAAATAGGGTTGGCTACGTATGTTTTTAGGAAAAGTTTACTATATATATTCATGAACCCAAAACATTATTTATAATTATAAAAATAATTTTTCCTGAAGTTTAAATATTTTCTCATTTTTCCGGAGCTTTTTGTCCTTACACTTGTCGTATATGAATTTTATATTTATTTCAAATCATAAATTATTGATTTTTCTCGATAGTAATAATCTCCTTATAATATATACCGTACTTATTTCATGTATATAATTGAATAAGCTCCGCACATCAGAGTCAGTGCTGCAAGATTTATTTGTTGCTTACATAAGTTTAATTTGTTTATTTACCTCCTCATGTAGTCTTGCTTCAAAATGAATAAGTGTTGTTCTACAGCCTCAAAATCTTTGGAACAACTTGTAGAGGCCACTAAATCGATATCTTCAGACGGTGCAATTACTTCAGTTGTGCAGCGACAACTTCAGTTGTGCAGCGACAGGAAGAACAAAGCTGTCAGCATTTCTCATTGCGGTAACTGTCTCCCTTGTTCATACTATGCAATTTGATTAGCATATATTTTATTTTATGCATATTATGCAGATGTCTTGAAATTTTTTATGTTTTTCGATGTTTTGAATATTATTCATGACACAATAATATCGTTCTCTTACAATTTAATATATTGTGTCTGGCCAGGGGATTTGTGGCTGACATGAGGGTTAAAAATCCAAAGGTGTGCAACCCCTTTGATGGTTTTAATAAAGCTGAAAATTTTTATGAAAGGCTACAACCACCACTTGATGTTCCTCGCTTTAGATCATTGCGCTGTGAAATCTGTGTCGGGAGAGTTGTAGGCTCTAGCACTTCTGCTGAGCAAAGATTGAATGCTGAACAAAATTCCCAGTAGATCTGTATTCCTTTGGCAGGAAAAGATTCTTCAATTAAGCACAGAGCAGCAGGAGGTATATGTGCTTCTTTTTGTATAAATATGAACTTCTTGTCCGAGAATATCCCGGGTTTTGGGCTTGTCCTAACATTGTACCATCGTAATTCAACCCTCCCACCCTCTTATATTTTGTTTAATTTAAATATATTGTTATTGGTAGCGGTCTTGGGTTCGAGCCGGCCGGCCACCCTCTTATATTTTGTTTAATTTAAATATTGGTATAGATATAAAGAAAGGCCTAGATGCCTGGCAATCCCTAGAGGGAGATAGAGCTCCGGAGAGAATCATTATTAAAATCACTCTTTCCAAAATTATTCAATTGTGAAATCAAATTTAAAATCAATTTATTTTTTCAAATTTTAACTGTTAAACGTTTTATTATATATTTAAATATACATTATTATTCTACATTAGTAACGAATTTTATGAAATTTCATAATAAAATTAAGTGCTCTATATAATTCTTTGGAGAAGAGGGTTTACTCTCGAAGAAAAGCCTAGATAGATATATAGGTCTATTTTTACTTGTGCGTGGAAACTTTGACCTACTTAACACTTATATCATTTTCAGTATTATGTTCTTTTTTCTCATTTTCGGTTTCTTTTCCTTCTAAAATTTTTTATATAGGACCCTACATCGCAGGAGACTCAAATAAAGTTCGTACAGAAGTCATCATCTTGAATGACAGTGATGAGGACAGAGTGATTGAATTAACCCCTTCACTGGAAGAATTAGACAAGGGTAAAAGTGTCATCATTGAAGTTGAAGATGATAGTTAGACTTCTCATTTTCTTTCTCTAACAATTCTTTTATCTAAATGGTTTCTAGTTAAAAGTCTACTTACTACCTAAGAACCCTACCCTGCAGGAGAATCTAATAAAGCTAGTATTGAAGTCATCATCTTGGATGACAGTGATGATGACGGAGTGATCGAATTAACCCCTTCACTGGAACAACTAACAACTAATACTTTTCCACAAGCAGAAAAACAGCCTTGTTTAGACAAGGGTAAAACTATCATCATTGACATTGAAGATGATGGTTAGACTTCCAATTTTCTATCTCTAATAAAATTCTTTATCTAAATATGGCTTGTAGTTCAAAGTCTCCTTACTTTTTGCAGGTGAAAAATTCGATAGACAACCTAAAAAGATCAGAAAAGCAATTGGTCAGACGTCTGGTATTGTTAAGCCTTCAGGAAGACCAGCACAAAGGACCAGGTAGTCATATCAATGAAGGGTGCATTCTGAGCCGAAACCCCGAAGCTGGTCCTGAAAACATCTACATGAGATGTGAAAACATGTAAATGTATATCAGCATTAGCCGTTCTAGAGCACAGCTGTAACTGCAAAAAATGATCAGGTGCTACCGTGCTAGTTAATTAGCTACATGAAGATCACAGTTCTTTCCATCTCTTTTTATTTTTACTGATTTACATTTAATGCAACATTTTGGATTGAACATGGTTTTCTTCTTATATCATAGATTATACTATCAGAAATGCTTCATCATTATTTTACATATACTTGTGGACATGTATATACTTGTACATGTTTGCAAATCTTTACTTGGGCAGATTTACAAGTAAAATTTTGTATTTATACGAAGAGTGTGGTCAAATGGCCCAAAGAATTAGCAGATGCAATGCAACTTAAAAAGTTTATATTTTTCGGGTTGATGAGTAAGGTTTGATTGAGTTTTTGTAAAGAAATGTCTCGTTTTTGTTAAATGGATTTTTTTAAAGATTTTACCCCTTGCTCACTAATTTTAAAAAGGATGGAAAAAAGTAAAAGGTAAAGAAAATAGTTTCACTTTCATTCTTAATCGTCCAGTGTTTTTAAATGGAGCGAAATCAAGTGGTCATGAATGTAAATTTTACATAATTTACCTCTAAAACTTTCAACCCATTTTTTTAATAAAAGTACTTTACCTCCTTATCACTTACTCCTTCCCTAGTAAAAATTCGGGAGCAAAGCCTTAAATTTGTGCGGGGATATAAATATTCCAAAAATCAGTATTGTAATAGTAATTTGTTAACTCGGACTAGTAATTAACCGAGTGCATTGGACCGATGGATAAGAGAACCAAGCTTGTCTCGAGTAATTAGAATTTAGAAGTCAATTGACCGAGTACTCGAGTACTTTGATATCAAAAAATGAGTATTCAAAAAATCGAAAAAGTCAGTGTGTTATTTAAATTTTGAAGATGCAACCGATTAAAAGTGATCTTGAAATTTTATAATATTGGTAAGAATCGTATCACATATAAACATCCAAATGCACGATGTGATACAATATATAACATTTAATTTATGTCATTTTCATCCGTTTTAAATATTTAATTTACTAAAAATCAATAATTTGGATAACTAGAATCTGAATCATAAAACGAGATATTTTGATCAATTTATAAGGAACTTTCTTTACCATTCAAAATTGTTGTCGTAAGTGAATTGAGTTTTTCTATTTTCAAACTTTTTTTAATATCGACGTGAAACAAACCTGATAAACTTGCCAAACACAATTAACGATTTGAAAGTGAGTCAAGATCGACTTTTTCAATATATAATATTTTTAATCGAACTGAGTTCCGTTTAAATTTCATAGGAAAATGTACAAATCTTTTCATTTTTTAAATTGTTTCTAACTTATTGTAAACAAAAATTGCTTCGACCATATAGAGATTAAGTCAAAATTGCCCAATATTAAAAATCATCGGTTAGTCATTAATTTAAGACAGGATAGAGGATGATATGCACATAGTTTACATTTCAACTTTCGTATTTCATATTTTTATCATACAAATTCATGAATTCATGTATCTAGTACTACGAGTTAGATCTGACCAAGTTTTGAGTCGAGTGTGATTCAATATTGAGTAAAGTTCGTATGAAACTAATATAGCTTAACTTCCTCAACAGTTATGGGCCAAATTATGTTGTTCAAAATTAAATAAGTTTGGGATGGTTACTTACAATTTAGGTTGAACTGATCAGTAATCTCATAAGTAGCTAAAATGATTGTTTTATATATGTGACAATCTAGAATTCGAGGTCAAGATTGTGAAATCATCACACTACTTATAAATCAAACTCTACATAGTAAATGATATAATAATATCTCATAGCTCTTCAAATATTTAGTACATCATAAGTTATGAAATAAATTACAACTATCAACCAAAAATATAAATTTATTAAAATCCTTTTAAATTATAAAATTAGAACTTCGATTTGGAGTTGTCAGGATGTATTTGAAATTAAAAGATTAAACAACCAAAAGTCTAACAATCACTCTTCTCATAAGACCTTTTACCTGAGTTGGTTTACGGAATCTAATGGTACAGGGGACCGTTATAGACACTCTCACAAGCCGTGCGTCTAAATCTCTCCATCTGTTTAGGGTAATTATTTCTAGAACGAATGGTTATTTTATTTCAAAAACGTTTCATATCAAAAAGATTTTGTTATAAACAATTCTATTTCGCAACCGTCTTCTGAAATCAAAGTCTCTTGTTTCATTTGTATAGTGCTTAATGCTTAAAGATAACTTTGTAAAACCAAAATATTTGATTATAGTATATAACTTATGAATAAAGATACAAGTGAACAATCTGGATGGACCTCCATCTGGTCCTATAAGGTACCTGAAGGCAACTATATCGCTATTCTTAACTACCGGTCCATCTCCGGATTCTATACCGCACGGGTCCATCTTCATGTGAAAATTTATATTAGAACAGTTCAAAATAATATTTATTTTAATATATTTACCAACCTTAGAAATTATTAAAACTCTTTGAAATCATTCTTAGTTTAAATTTTAAGGATTCCAGGTATGTGAATAAGGGTTATTAAGAAAATATAATGCAAAATATGATTCAAGGATAAACATAGGTATTAACATGTTACGGTGACAGTATCATCATAATCATTTATCACATTTATATTTTTTTACCACTTAAAAGATAGGGTTATGGGTGTTCACAGATTGATTTGGTCTGGATTCTCGTTTTTCCGAACCGATCTAGTAAGAACAGTTTTTTGAAAATCAAAATCAAACCAAGCCAGTTAAACGCCGAAACCAAACTAAACCAGACCATAAAATAATGGATTGGTACGGTTTCGAACCACGATTTAAAGATAATCATTTACTTTTGTTTTGTTTTTGTTAAATTTATAACGAAACGGTTATTTAAGTAAATGTAATATAAAATTTATTATATATCAGTATTATATATCAGTAATATATATTTATAATATTTAGTTTACATATGACTATTATATACTTTAATTTAACTTAAATAATACTAAGTATATCAATTAGGGTAAAATTATAATATATTAACAATTAACTCAGGTTTTAATTTAAAAAGTATCTTGATGTTTTAATATGATATACACCACACATACACAAACCCGTAATTTATAATCTTAGCTTATAGGTATATACTAGAATTTTTATATATTATTATATAGTAGCCTGCACTACAAGAAAAATGCCATCAGACAACACCCATCAGACAATGCTTGACCAAAAAAGTGTTGCCCAGAAATTTTGCACAACAGTTTTTTAAAAACCGGAAAACGGGTGTTGTGTGAATCCCTTTACTACAATAGGTTTAAAACTGTTGTCTAGCATATCGTATCAGACAACCGTTTTATGAGATAAGGTGTTGTTTAAATAAAAAGATTTCATCATTCCTACAATGCTTTAAAAACTATTGTCTAGGTCATCGACACAGACAAGCCTTTCTAAAGATATGTTGTGCAAATGAGGTAGTTTGTACAACAGTTTAATTTTGCATTGTCTGAAAGTAATGGAGACAACGTTGTGAAACACCGTTGTTGGAATGAGACAAGTGTTTTCTCAATGGATTAGTTAAGCTGGAATCAAACAACGTACTTCCATTGTGTTGTCTAAATATCACTTGACATACAAGTGTTTTTATTCTGTTGTATGTCACGACATCACACAAGCGTTTTGCTCATAAAACCATTGTCACTTATATTGGTGAGCTGGTATAATGAGAGACGTTCATTAAGAGGAGATGAGGTGGCACCATGTGATTGGTGAAAAAACATTCACTTGGATTGCTGAGTTGGTGTAATAAGAGCAGTTGATTGAAAGTATATTTAGTATCAGCCATTAGATTAAAAAACGCTGCTACGCTTACACAACAGCATTTGTTCAAATAAATGTTGTCAATGTTCATCTAAGACAACCTTTTTTCATAGAAAACCGTTGTCTGTAAGTCTGATTCTTGAAATTTCATAAGCATTGCTTGTGATGAGGTGGCACCATGTGATTGGTGAAAAAACATTCACTTGGATTGTTGAGTTGGTGTAATTAGAGCCGTTGATTAAAAGTAGATTTAATATCAGCCGTAGGATTTAAAAAAGTTGATCATCTAAAACAACGGTTTTTTTTTCAAAAAAACTGTTGTCACTATTTATTTCAGACAAGACTTTTTCATAGAAAACCGTTGGATGTTGCCCCGTACTAGATTTTTTTCCATACCCGATAAAAGAGATAATTTTTTAAAATTATTTTTTAGATGATCCAACCGTACGGATGTTAAGAAATACTTATTTTAGTCACATGAAAAAAGTATTAAAAAATTTCAAATTCATCTCGAATGTCAAGATTAGAAAAATCTGGTAAAAGCACTACTTCCCAACACGGGATTCGTTCCCGATGAACAAGATAAATTTTTTAAATGATTTTTTTGACGATCCAACCGTACGGATGTGAAGATATACTTATTTTAGTCACATGAAAAAAGTATTAAAAAATTTCAAGTTCATCTCGAATGTCAGGTTTAGAAAAATCTGGTAAAAGCACTACTTCCCAACATGAAATTCTTTCCCGATGAACAATATAATTTTTTTAAATGATTTTTTCAACGATCCAACCGTATAGATGTTAAGATATACTTATTTTAGTCACATGAAAAAAGTATTAAAAAATTTCAAATTCATCTCGAATGTCAGGATTAGAAAAATCTGGTAAAAGCACTTCTTCCCAATACGGGATTCGTTCCCGATGAACAAGATAAATTTTTTAAAAGATTTTTTCACACTTGTTTGTGATGAGGTTGCACCATGTGATTGGTGAAAAAACATTCACTTGGATTGCTGAGTTGGTGTAATAAGAGCAGTTGATTGAATGTATATTTAATATCAGCCATTAGATTAAAAAACGCTGCTACGCTTACACAACAACTTTTGTTCAAATAAATGTTGTCAATGTTCATCTAAGACAACCTTTTTTCATAAAAAACCGTTGTCTGTAAGTCTGATTCTTGAAATTTCTGAAGTGTTGCTTGTGATGAGGTGGCACCATGTGATTGGGGAAAAAACATTCACTTGGATTGTTGAGTTGGTGTAATTAGAGCCGTTGATTAAAAGTAGATTTAATATCAGCCGTAAGATTTAAAAAAGTTGATCATCTAAGACAACGGTTTTTATCAAAAACCCTGTTGTCACAATTTATTTCAAACAAGACTTTTTCATAAAAAACCGTTGGGTGTTGCCTCGTACTAGATTTTTTTCATACCTGATGAAAAAGATAAATTTTTTTAATGATTTTTTAGAGGATCCAACCGTACGGATATTAAGAAATACTCATTTTAGTCACATGAAAAAAGTATTAAAAAATTTGAAATTCATCTCGAATGTCAGGATTTGAAAAATCTGGTAAAAGTACCCCTCCGGACAACGAGACTCATTCCCGATTTACAGGATTAATTTTTTAAAATGATTTTTCGACGATCCAACCGTACGGATATTAGGATATATCGATTTTAGTCATAAGAAAAAATTATTAAAAAATTTGAAATTCATTTTGCATGCCAATATTAGAAAAATCTGGTAAAAGTACCCCTCCCGACAACGAGACTCGTTCCCGATTTACAGGATTAATTTTTTAAAATGATTTTTCGACGATCCAACCGTACGGATGTTAGGATATATCGATTTTAGTCATAAGAAAAAATTATTAAAAAAATTGAAATTCATTTTGCATGTCAGGATTAGAAAAATCTGGTAAAAGTACCCCTCCCAACAACGAGACTCGTTCCCGATTTACAGGATTAATTTTTTAAAATGATTTTTCGATGATCCAACCGTACAGATGTTAAGATATATCGATTTTAGTCATAAGAACAAATTATTAAAAAAATTGAAATTTATTTTGCATGCCAGGATTAGAAAAATCTGGTAAAAGTACCCCTCCCGACAACGAGACTCGTTCCCGATTTACAGGATTAATTTTTTAAAATGATTTTTCGACGATCCAACCGTACGGATGTTAAGATATATCGATTTTACTCATAAGAAAAAATTATTAAAAAATTTGACATTCATTTTGCATGCCAGGATTAGAAAAATCTGGTACAAGTACCCCTCCCGACAACGAGACTCGTTCCCGATTTACAGGATTAATTTTTTAAAATGATTTTTCGGCGATCCAACCGTACGGATGTTAAGATATATCGATTTTAGTCATAAGAAAAAATTATTAAAAAATTTGAAATTCATTTTGCATGCCAGGATTAGAAAAATCGGGTAAAAGTACCCCTCCCGACAACGAGACTCGTTCCCGATTTACAGGATTAATTTTTTAAAATGATTTTTCGGCGATCCAACCGTACGGATGTTAAGATATATCGATTTTAGTCATAAGAAAAAATTATTAAAAAATTTGAAATTCATTTTGCATGCCAGGATTAGAAAAATCGGGTAAAAGTACCCCTCCCGACAACGAGACTCGTTCCCGATTTACAGGATTAATTTTTTAAAATGATTTTTTCGACGATCCAACCGTACGGATGTTAA
This sequence comes from Apium graveolens, assembly GCF_009905375.1. NCBI lineage: Eukaryota > Viridiplantae > Streptophyta > Magnoliopsida > Apiales > Apiaceae > Apium > Apium graveolens. The sequence goes on from NC_133653.1 coordinate 20,447,488, forward strand.
GATATATCAATTTTAGTCATATGAAAAAATTATTAAAAAATTTGAAGTCCATCTTGCAAGACAGGATTAGAAAAATCTGGTAAAAGTACCTCTCCCAACAACGAGACTCGTTCCAGATTTACAAGATTAATTTTAAAAATGATTTTTTTGACGATCCAACCGTACGGATGTTAAGATATATCAATTTTAGTCATATGAAAAAATTATTAAAAAATTTGAACTTCATCTTGCATGTCAGGATTAGAAAAATCCGGTAAAAGTACCCCTCCCGACAACAAGACTCGTTCCCGATTTACAAGATTAATTTTTAAATGGTTTTAGGATCATTTTGCATAATATTAATATATATTAACGTTAGTTATATAGAAAAATAATTGAAATTTTTTCAAATTTGTTTCAAATAATTTTATATAAAAAATTATGTGAAATTATTTAAAATAAATATTATTCTATTAATATAAAGTACAATAAAGATAAGTATTTAATTATAATATATAAATAAATAAATAGGAATAGAAAAATTTGGTAAAAGCGCGACTTCCGAACACGAGACTCATCCCCGATTAACTAAATAAAATTTTTAAATAATTTTTTCGACGATCCAGCCGTACTGATGTGTACATAATTTATTATTTTTTGCTAAATGATACATAAATTCATTTAATTCATATAAAAAAGTATTAAAAAATTTCAAATTTATCTTGAATGTCAAGATTAGAAAAATCTGGTAAAAATACTACTTCTGAATATGAGACTCGTACGATAAATTTTTTAAATGATTTTTTCAATGATACAAGATGTTTAGATATACTCATTTCATTCATATTAAAAATTATTAAAAAATTTCAAATTTATCTTGAATGAAAGGAATATAAAAATCTTGTAAAAGCACTACTTTTGAACACCATACTCATCCCCGATTAACGCTCCAATGGTACTGATGTAGTGATTTTATTTATTTAAAAGTATTTTAAAATTTTTACGTTACACCTGAACAACAAAAAAATCTAGTAGGAGCACTATTTTTTTAAATGAGATTGCTTAAATGTGCGTAATATTAAGATCTTGAAATTAATTTTAATTCTTTTTCATAAACATATAATAAAAATAACTAAATTTTCTAACAATACATGTAATCAAAAATTATTATTTTTTTCCTTTATCACCTAAATTTAAAGTTTTTATTTAGTAAATTATTTTAAATTCCCTCGTATTGTTTCATCCCCCTTTGTCAATATTTCAGTTCCCCCTTAAATTACAAATCCCCCTTTTATGTCTCACAAACACTACGGCCATAACCCTAAATATGGGCCGCTCTATCTTTTTCTCTCATAGCTGCTCTTTCCCTCTCCCACCCTCTCCCCTAACTCCTCTATCTCCCATTTTTCTCCACCTCAATATGTCACCGTCTTTGCTATTAGAACCCTATTTTATCCATGTCAAATTTTCTCTAAACTCTCATCTCTTTCAATTCAAATTGAAAACCAGGTCTCTTAAGGAATAACCCCAACTTAATTTATTCAAAAGCTAGATTCTCAAACACAAACCATTGTTCGATTTGTTAAGCGAAAGGTATTTACTTGTCTTGTTTTTTTTGTTTTTTGTTTACCTTGTATTGAATTCTTATATATTGAATTTGGGGGTTTTTATTGGTGTGTGTTTTAATTAGTTAAAAACCGATTTCTGTTGTATATTTTTCCTTTTTCCTTTATGGTTAGGGAGCTCTGTTTTGTCTCTCACCCTGTTCTTTTAGCCTTATGTTCCCAATGCTCTTGAGTTTGTGGTTTTATTACAATTTCTTAACTTTTTATGCTTTTTTCATGGTTGAGTTGGTAAACTAAATTAAAGCAACAGAGATTATCTTGCAATTGCTGATTGATTCTAATTTTATAGTCCGTAGATGACGAAAGTGAGGGCGAGTTCTTAAAACTGAAAGCAACCATTGAGTGGCTTCTTTGTGACAACACTGCACCAGTCAATAAGAAAGTAATGTATGAGGTTGGTTGTTCTTTATTTTTTTCAATCTTCCCGCTTCTATGTTACGGTATCATTACTCCTATTCATTTGCTTCATAAAAAGTCAAAACAGTCATCAGTATTAGCTTTTAGCATGCTAAACCCCTTATACTTGTGGTCATGAAACAGGAATTTCAGAATGACAAACAAAGAAGGAAGAGACTGAAACTCCTCAAATACGAAACTGTATGATATGGCCTGAACTGTATCACATCTTTACTTGTATCTTTCATTTGTTATTCATTTCTAAAATTTTCTCGCCAGTTAAGATATTAAAGAAATAGTCTAGTTCTTAGTTGACTTCATTTAGTGACTAGTAAGATTGAAATTGTGATATAAAAATGATCTGTCTTGAGACAACTGTTGAATGATTTTGCAATGGCAGATGGTTTCTTTTTATTCAACTAGTGAACAAAACAAGATATGTTACTAGTAGTGTCTACCAGTAGGTATAGTTAATCTAGCAGGCTTATTTGTTCTCCTGGAGCATAAGTTGATTAAGGTGCAGTCTGGATTGCGACTTAAGAGCTATGAGCACCCGTGGGGATACATTTTTATAGAATTCCTGATATTTCACTTTTGGAGAATGTACATAACAAATTATTCTTGTTAATAATGTATATAGATTTAGTGTGACTAGCTCTTTTGCATCCTGCAGTTCGTATTGTTCTCCCACTCAGCTAACAATATTCATAATTGTGTCCCCTGAATTTTAAGTTCAGTTCCCCCATAAAGTATAACATTTATTTATTTTATGCGTAGAAAATATCCGTGAAAGAAAAATATAAGTTGTTATATTATAGTGTTAAGGGAATTCTTATTTCTCAGGCAAAATAATATGTATCGCTTTTACTTCATAAGTTCAGTGTACAAGTGAAGGTATGACGTAGCAATGTAGCTTAAGAAGTCTATGTACTGATTTATTAGCAACACTAATGATGATGTGTTGAACAGGTGTTTTCAAATGATGTACTGATGGGAGAACATTATGCCAGTAGTACTGTACGTTTCTGTAGTAGTGTCTGTAACCTTAAATGTTGAAATATGGACGTTTATTTTAAGGGTTTTTGAAACTATTTTTAGGTAATCAGCTAGCTACAAAGCAGCTGAACTATTTACGAAAAAAGAAGCATAATTATGGATTACTTTACAAATCTATGTGCCCTGGTTTACAAATTGCCTTCTGTATATGTTTGTGGCCTCCTTTTATTTGGAAATTTTGAGAACCTAGCATGTAGTTTGTCAATCTTATTTTAAGTGAATTTTATGTGTACTTCCACTTTCTCTACAGATTGTCGGGATAGATGATTTGAAAAAGGAGGTTGACAAAAGAGGAAAAGATGAAGTTGTAACAAGCAGGACCTCCCAATCTTCACCAAGAGAAACTGCGAGGAAAGGTGGTATCTTTACAAAGCAGGACATTGACAGTCTCTTCATGGAAGTGAGCCAGGTGACACTATGGGCATTTGTTTATTTTCTATTACGTCTTGGTTTGATTTCACTTTATATTAAGAGATCCAGTTCTTTGTTTTTCTTATAATGCAGGAAGGAAAAGAATATTAACTTAAGAGTGGTTGTCGATTTATTTTGAAGATTGTTTTCTCCAGATTGGGAAATTGCCTATCACAAGCTGTAATGATATTGCAAGGACAACATAGCTCTTGCGGAAAACGTGAAGAGAACCTGAAAAGGCCAAGTGAGCTCTGAGTAGCCAACATCAAATCCTTGTAGACTCTATATTTTCTTTAATTTTTAGTAGAAATCTTAGACTCATGAAGGCAGTGATATCAATATGCTTTTAGCTTTTGTATAACTATGTTGTTGTAATTTTCGATCATGGATTAACTTTAGAACTTTTGTTTAGATTTGCAAAGTTAATTTCATTTGATTACTTGTTATATTTTGTGAAAGACAACGATTTTAAGAACCAAGCTTCATTAAAATATCATGTCTTTAATACTAAAACAATGCTTTCGAACACAAAACTTTGGTGCAAAATTAACTTTCACAACACTAGTAAACCATTATCTATATAATATTAAGATATTGTATCAAAGGTATTCATGCAATACGTTTGGACAAATAAACAGTTGTATGTATCTGATCATGCCATACATTAAAATCCAAAACTGTTGTGTGTAGAAATTTATTACAAGAGTTCTACGAGCTCAATTTCATTTTTGTTGTCTATCTGAATACACAACAACGTTTATACAACAATAAGTGTTGTAGGATTGGCTTTAATGTTATACCTTACACAACGGTTTTCTGAGTTTCTGAGAACCCTTGAGTAATGTCGCTTGTTACGACGAAAACAAGCAAAAAACGTTGTCTTTTCTGGATGTAATACAACGGGCTTAATCCATAATCATTGTCTGTATAATCTCAGACAATGTTTTTTTAGCCGTTGTCTGATCCAACTAACAGACGGCGGCTCAATAGTCAACGGGAAAATAGGGTATCAGACAACGGACATAAACCGTTGTTGAAGCTTGTTTTCCTTGTAGTGCTGGTTTGGTTTAAACGATTTTTTTGTTGAAAAATGTAATAAAATCATTAATGTGTAAACAATTCGGTTAACTTAACAATTAAAAATGGTTTTAGCGGTTTCGGTTTTTCTTCGTTCAGATTGCTGTGGTCTGATCCGGATTCACGGTTTAGCGGATTTTTTGGATACCCCTGGATAGGTAGAGAGGTTGTTCGAGAAAGAAAAGATAAGCCAAAGCTGGGTTAAAAGGGGCGGGGGCAATCTCACATTATCCAAAATAAAAAATGATTATTTTCTTATATTTAATTAATGCTAAAAATACCTAAAAATGAACTATAAATTTATAAAATTGTTCATAAATGGTACAGATTAATACAATTTTTATTTTTCAAATATAGAATACGAATTAAATTTTTCTCAATAATTTTAAAATTATTTATGAGCGAACGGATTATTTCATACGTATTTTACAAGATAATACTCAATAATATTAAATTACTAAAATAAATTAACTATAATTTTTACAAAGTGTCTAGGGGTATTTTAAAAATTATAAAAAAAATTATTGATTTAAATATACTGCAATGATTTTGTAAAAAGTTTGAAGACAAATTTCACAAAATAAATCATTTAAAATTTATACTATCAAACATGCACAAGTAAAATATCAATTACTTTTTCAAACATTAAATATCATCATTTATTATATTTTCTATTTATAATTATGCTTATAGATAGCTTTTCGCATTTACTAGTCTTATAAGAAAATCAAATTACTATCATATTTCATATTCACTTTATTTGAGAAATCACATAAACACTTATGGGTCACATAATTACGTATTGGTACATTCTTTTTCATCATCATGTTTAACCATTTTTCAAAATTTAAGAATATGATCACGAAACATTTATGACCTGACTAACCATTAAATACATGATCATAAGTGGCTTAGTAAGTTATTTAATTTTTGAAATAAATTATATTAAAACAAATTATTTCACATGAATTGCATAAAAATAATTAATGCACACTAATTCACGGAAATATAACTCGCCAAAATTTCAGATATTACAATATCACTTGAAAAACACGAGTTTTTCTTGCGCCGGAGCATAAACACAATTCAAATATGCGTTGTTATTAAAACGTAAGTTAAATTTGCATTTTCAAACACGAAAAACATTTTTTTTTAATTGTGATAGAAAATGCAAAAAAAAATTATATTAAACAGATGCCCATTGAAAAATATTTAGTTTGAAAAAAATTATAAACGCATATAATAGTTACTTTATATGTGAAAATAAAAAAAATCACAAATTATGATATTTCAAATTATTTTCTTTGAAATTATGAGATTAGCATTTTGTTTCTCACAAGATTATGAGTGGTGAGTTTTTTATAACCCAGCTCAATTTGCAAAAAAAATCATATTAAAGTTCATTGTATAATATGTTTGAATGTCAAAATTAAAATGAAATATAAGTTACAAACTAAATTTAAATATAATATTTCTAAAATAAAATTTAAAAGTCGACTTTAAACTGAAATTTTAAAATGTGTAAGTAGTTATCAAGTTATTTATATTTCTTAAGATATAACTTAAACCCCGTGCGATTCACGGATTCTTTAATATTTATATATTTTAATTTATTTTATATAAATTTTATTAAAAATTTCATGTAAATAATTAAATTTTAAACAATATTCATAAGAATATCATTTCAATATGAATGTTTAACTTTTTTTGTTGGAGGGATTCGAACTTATTATGGTGTGATTATGCATATTTTAGTACTGAATAATGTTTGTTGTTGGTGAGATTCGAACCTTAAAACTTATTTGTATCTCTATAAATAATAATTTAATATTTATTGTTGCAGGGATTCGAACCTGTGAGTTTTAGTATTGCGTCATTTTAATATTTAGATTTAACGATTATGATAATTTGACTAAAAAATCGATGGTTGTGAGATAGGATAACCAAAATGGAGGTTGAATCAACTTATACCTTATTACGGTTATTATAGTTTACTATAGATTTGATAAAATCCATTATATATATATGAGTAGTGCTAGAGTAGGTACCAAAATTTGGTCTCAAATGACGTGGCATTGGTGACTTGATAATTTGGGATAATGTGATTGGGTGAATTTATGTGAGTGTAGGGCCGGGGTACACTATTACTAATTGAGTTGTAACAAATCAAACCATAATAAGTGGTATTTGGGAATCATTCTGGGTACCAATTTGGTACCTCTAGAATTATCCTATATATACTATGGCTTAAGATGAATTTTATTTTTGAAGAATCGAATTTGAGACTTCACAAGGTTAATAAAAGTTATTTATGTTCACATCTTCCCCCACTACACCACATATGAATTGTGTTTTATTTTAAAACTCCTTATCAACATCCACAAAAATATGATCTTTTCAATTTGATTTTATTTTAAAAATACTTTATTCTAGTATTAGTGGAGCAATTCGAATCTTGACTTGATTAAATGGCGCTCGATTGGGTTCAAACTCGTTATCGAATTCGATCACAAATTTGAACTTGATAAAACTCGAGTCGAACTATATTTTTTTGAATTCGACTCGGCGCGAACTCGTTTTTTTAAAAAAGAATGAAAAGAATATATTTATGTGTTTGTTAATTGGGTGTAGACCTGAAAATTTGAATAACTGGGTCGATTTCGGATCAGATTATTTTCGGATTATAATATATCTGGAGATCATTCAGATCAGATTGGATGTGATTCATTTTGCATCTAAATCTGATGAAAAATAAATAAAATTTGGATTAAAATCGGAAAAAATTCGATTCTGGTTAAATTCGCTTCGATTCGGATCAAAATTTATTCATTTTTTTCAATTTGTGGGACTTAAAAATATCTTTTTTATTAAATATAGTATTTTTAACATAATATTTTATACTTTTACCAAACAATTATGATTAAATAATTATTTTATCATAAATATAAAATTGTTAAGTATGAATTTGATTCTTCGGGTCCTATCCTTAGTACATTCAAAAACAGAAAACAACATCTACGATTTTTAATATTTTATTAGTTTATTTTAAATTTGGTCTCTACTCGGTATCTACAACTAATAAAGACATTAATGGAGGTTTTCAGGAAATAAATTTGATAACAAAATTTGTTGTTATAATCTTTACAATTGTTGCTGGAAATTAATTAACTATCGCAATATTATTTCGATTGTAGTTGGCCATCAACAAATTTGTTGTTTTGAAATTTTGGCTTTGAGGTGAGAGATGGTTGAGTGTTTAAGCTAAAAGGTTTGGTAGGTTGAGACAAACTGATTTGGATTTGTAGGGTTTGTTGGTGTGGTCCTGAATTGTCTTCCTTATTTTTCCTCCTTCTTTCATCCCCTCTTTTCTTATCATCATCCTTCTTCTCATCCTCATTTTTATCCTTGCTGCCAGTTGCTCTTGAAGATTGACTTGGATTTGAGCCAGAAGGTGTTTGCTCATCATGCTTCTGCTCATCATCATCCTTGTCATCTTTTAAATTAAATTGAGTGGTTGGCAACATGGTATTAGAATTTAATAGGTATTTCTGCAAGATCTTTATCATCTCCATATCCTCATGCTTCTTGCTCCTTTTGTACTTTAGATCAGACTGCAGAGTCATGATCAGCCTCATATTTGATCTAACACAGTTTTTAGAAACAATCAGATGTTTGCATTATTCGGTTGTTGGACAGATGTATGCCACCCCTTTGTTTGGATATAAATAGGCTTTAGGAAAAGCTGCTATCTGTGCATTTTTATATATTTTAGCAGCTGGGTGACCTCCTGAATAACTGGATTTACTCTTTCAATCATTACATCCAGCTCAAATGCTCTTAAAGTTTTAAGATTTGGAAGAGATACTTGGAGATATCTGTCCACACCACCATCATTGATATTCACAATAATTCTCTTCTCCAAGTAATTATCAATTTTCAAAACCACTGCCCTAATAAAGTTGATGTTTTTGGCCAATATTTTCTTGTAGGTGATGAAGTTATTTTGAAGAGACATCCTTAGTACTGCAAGAAGTTCACTGAATTCTTGATCTCGATTTGGTCCTTCTGCAGCCTTTAGAAGTCTTTCTTTTCCAACATCATGAGAGATTTGAGCATGTGAAGAACTTTGGCCAACCTGTATAGGCTCTTTAGATTTAGATTTACCAACATTCTTGGATTATTGAATCCTAGCTTCAATCTCCCCCTTAGTCTTGGTGACAGGCATGAGTAGGGGAGTTGGTAATTTTGGCCTTACATCTTGAAGTAGTGAGGGAAATGGTATTTTGAGTTTCCCCATGATGGCTCCCAAAGCAATAAATTCTGCATTTGGAGATGCTTGTGAGAATCCACCGGGATTTTGATGTCTTTCTGTTGACTCTGCACTAAGGATGTAAGAGCTTGTACTTGTACACTCAGTGAGTCATTGAAAGATTGGAGAGAAGAAACTTGTTGCAATTTTTGAACTTGCAGTGTGGATGAAGATTTAGTTGTGGAGGAAATAGAAACCATAAAAGTGTCCTGCACAGTCTTTTTAATTTCATCCATGAGCAGGGATGAAGGAGTGTATCTGCTAGAGTGCATTTGATCCAGCTTCAGTCTTGTATCATTAGAATGAATGATATGATTTTGAACTTGTTCATTCAGGGCCACAAACGAGGTCTTGAGATTCTTGACATGTGTTACAATTCCACTCAGATCATACCTTGACATCTGGTCAGCAAAGTTTATGAATTTGTTTTTTTATCTCAGTTTGAGAAGGGATGATTTGATCCATCTTTTCCCTCACCATCTTCATTATTTTATCTTGATGTCCAGTTAGTGTAATTTGAAGTGCTTTTCTAAAATTTTGGAAAGCCTTGATTTGAGCCTTGTATACATCATTGATTGCATCATACACTTTCTGAGGAGTTAGAGATCTAGCATTGCTTCCCAGAATAGTGATATACTACTCCCTAAACTTAGCTAGCACAGCATCCATTTTAATATAAAATTCTTTATCTAGCCAAGCATCACAGTTTGTATCCTGACCAGCTTCATCAACAATTTTAGCTTGATTATCTTCGACATATGTCTGGTAGGCGAGCATGATAGCTTGGTAGTCCTGATTTAACATGTTGGATATGAGCAGCTGTTGTGAGATTTGTGCAAGGCCTTCAATCTGGTCAACTACAAGATCTTCAATGGTTGAAGGTTGATCTTCAGTTTCTTGGAGCCATTGAGAGATGAGATGTGGTTGTTGAGGTTGAAATGTTGAGGGTTGATTTGTTGGGTGAGAAGGTGATAATATAACAGAACCACCTCTGACAGGAGTCACAGTTTGACTCATAGTAGCGACTGTGGTTATGAAAGTGTGTTGTCCTCCACTTGAAGTCGGAACCACCATTTGAATTGGAGGGAATTTGATTGGGTTACTGTCATATACACCAATCTCAAACCCTTGTGTCCCTTTCAGAACACTATCACTTGAATGTGATGTACTTGCCTCCTAGCATCAAATACCAATGCAATTTCTGCTAGTATTTTGAGGGGAGTCGTTCTTGGAATAGGAACCACCAATTGAATTGGAGAGGATTTAGATAGCTCCCCCTCGGGAGTACTACCCTCAAACCTAACAGCCTGTGAAGGATGATTTGCACATGAAGGTGCATTTGTTATCACCATGCGGTCTTCATTAAAAACTGATGAATCCCCCATATTTGTGATGGTGTCATCAAGGTCTACCCCAGCTAGTAGCCTCTCACCATCTAAGTTTGGTGTCTGGGTGGTGAGCAAGGTTTCTTGAACCATGTCACTTGAATGAGTTTGTACTTGAGGAATGGATTCAAGTGCAGTATGTAAAGAAGAAATTTGAGAGATTAAGTGTTGTTGGTCAGTAGTGAGTGTTGGCAGCTCCCCCTAAATGGATGAGGGAGCTTCAAGGAATGTGCTCTCCTTGTGTGTGTCATCCTTGTTTCTCCTTCCATACACTTGTATTTTGATCAAGTGATGGTTGTGCAAACTCTTTACGGGGTGTATTTGGTAGAATATTTTTTAATAGACACACCCTGTTTAGAGGATGCCCCTAGAGTCTGTTCGAGTCCCTTGTTTACAACTACATCCTTTTGAGAGAATGTAGAGGTGCCTTGAGTGGTCAACTCAGTTGTCGTTTGCTTCTTTGTTCTTTTGACCAAGGGTGACTCAGTTTGTGATTGTTCCTCACCACTCTCATTTAATATATTAAGGGTTACCTCCTTTCTCTTCTTTTTACTCACTTCACCCTTTTGAGAGGATTAAGTGGTGTATTTCCTAGCAACTATTGGTTTTGAAGAAGTAGGCTCAACATGGGAAGGTTCTCGTGGGTGTGCCTGTGTTTATACTTCGACAGGCTCAGGAACCATTGTTGCACTAGGTTGAACTACATTGATCCTCATATCAGGCATAGGGTAAGGATAGGTCTTAAATCTTTCAATCATGAAAGGTGTTAACCTAAGACCCATATGTACCTTATTCTTAGTAGCAAGTGATCTAAATAAGATTTTGGACACTTGCTTATAGTTGCCTATTAATGATTTATCTACACCTTCAAGCATATGTATGTCATTTACTTTATGATTTAAAACAGACATAATGAATCTAAGATGAAAAATTTATTTACCTCTTGAAGTTAATGGCATGATGAGCCTAGTGCTCAATTCCTCCATAATGTAGTGTCCTACATTAATCTGCTTGTTGTGAGCCATTAACTAGACTAGCTTCTGAACAATAATAGAAACACTATCAAATCCTGATTTCCTTCATGTGAAAGCCCTCACCACATAATCAAACAGAAAGGACCATTCCTCCTTAGGTTTTTCTTATTCAAACTTGCCAAGTTGATTTTCTCAAAGTAGTTGATAAAATCCAGAAATTCATACAGCTCCTACTGAGTTGGAATCTCTACTAACTTATCAGTTGGAATGTTCAAGGCCAAGTTCATGTCATCTTCAGTTATCTTAACCTGTTGTCCTTTGATTTGATAGTTAACCACTAGAGTTGAAGATTGGTCTTTATGCACAACTGTCCTAGCTACAGCTGTGTTACGGAAATCCCCCAATACATACAGATAGAGAACTGGGTTAGCTGTAAGAGCTCCAACAAAGTAAGTTTCAGATAAGAACTTGATAAAGCTTTTGAAAACTTCAGGAGCTTGATTGGCATGTAAAAATACAAGGAAGTTGGTCTCCTTTGGGATGAAGGGTACAATAACGTTTGATGGCATTGTTGTGTATGTGAAGATTAATGGGTAAAAGGAATTAGAGAGAAAGGATTTGAAACGTGAGAGAAATTGGTTTATAATTGAAAAAGCTAGGTCACTTAGAGTTCTCGAAGGCGTAAATTATTGTGCAAGACATGCATGTATCATAACAAGACTAAGTCATATTGACAACCCTAAGATTAGTTGTATTGTAACCTTAATCTATAATATATACTTGTAACACTTAATGTCTGTAAAATGTAAATGGAGCAGACTGAAGCATTTCTCCCTAAACAGTGTCAAGCCTAAGAATTCTATCTGGAAGAAGATCAAGAAGGTCATGCCTCAGAAGAATTATGAAGAAGCTTGGAGTTGAATAATTCTGTTTGGTGAAAAACATTCTAAGTCAAGATCTCTACAAGTCACAGAATTAGTGTTATAGAGAAGTCATTCGAGAACTCAGAAAGACCTATCGAGAACTCAAAAAGACCTATCGAGAACTCGGGAATTGCCTATCGAGAACTCAGGAATTGCCTACCGAGAACTCAGCAATTGTCTAACGAGAACTCAGGAAATGCTATTGGAGATATCGATAAGTCAGATACCCATTCGAGAACTCAGAGATATCTACAAGTATACATTCATTAGAGAACTCTGAGTTATGGATAAGCCAAAGTCCATTAGAGAACTCTGAGTTATCGATAAACCAAAATTCACTAGAGAACTCAGAGTTGTCGATAAGTCAAGTCAACAATGAAGTTTCAGAGATATCGATAAGCCAACATGCCTATCGAGATGTCGAGTTCTCTACAGCTTAATTGGAGATCTCGAAATGAAGAAATTTCTCTAAGTACAGAATTGCAGAACAGTTCAATATCCAAGGTTGCAAATCAACAAATAATTCACACAGCTGAATTGACAAGTCTACAAAAAGCAGCTTGAGAGATGTGCAAGATCAATGGCAAAAATTAACTGACAGAGGAGATTAAAGTAAATACGGGATGCTAAAGATATGCTAAGCCAGAAATGGAAGATTTGCTTTTCTATAAATAAAAATGACAAGTGACAGTTTAAAAAAGCTAATAGCATGTTTATTATCCTCTATGTAAACCAGCAGTTAACTGAGTTATAAAGTTAACATTAGTCCTCTAGTCAGTAGTAACAATCTAGATAGAAAATCTTGTATTCTCTCTCAAGAAAGAAGCTAAGTTCTAAAACTAGAACTTAGAGATTTTGTAGCAAAACACTGCTTGATTTTTAATATAAAATTAAGTGAGTTTTGAAGATCTCTGTTTTACATATTTGCATTGTTATTTATGTTTAACATCTATTCTACCAAATCATTGATAACAACCAACTGCTAAAGCCAAAGTCGATCAAAAAGTAAATATTTAAGCTAAAACACATTCACCACCCCCCCCCTGTGTTGTATTCATACCTAACAAGTGGTATCAGAGCAAAATCTGAAAGTAAACAGATTAGATCTTGGAAAAATAAATACACAGAAAATCAGTATTATCAAGATTCCTCCCTTTGATAAGGCCAACTACACTTTATGGAAAAAGAAAATGTTGTTATTTATAAGAATGGCCAATCACCTGTACATTCAGATCCTCAAGAATGGGCCCTTCACTCCTATGGTTAGAGTTGATGAAACCACAGATGGTGACATGGTTATTCCAACTCATTTTGCTCCCAAGGATCCCTCTAAGTATACTGATATTGAAAGAGAGAAAGTTTCCCCAGACGGTGCTTTGTAACTGATACTAATTGAGTCACTTGACAATGTAATGTATAATAACATTGTCAACTGTGACACTGCTAAACAGATCTGGGAAAAGATTGAGATACTCTGTGAAGGAACTGAGGAGGTTAGGTCTAATCAAAGAAGGATATTGATTTCTCAGTATGAGGGTTTTATGGCTAAACCAAAGGAGGGTATTACTGATGTGTTTGAAAGGTTTAATAAGCTGATAAGTGACTTGCAGCTTCATGATAAATTTTATGATGTTGAAGAAGTGAATTTGAAGTTCTTGCTTACTCTCCCTGATCATTTGGAACAAAAGATCTCTGCAATCAGAGAAGGAAGGGATTTGAGTAGAATCACACTGGAAGTGCTCTATGGGGTTCTGAAAACTTATGAACTTGAAATGATTCAAAAGAAATCATTAAGGGATGGTCAAGGATATGTAATGGATGGCTCAAGTGCACTGATTGTGAATGATGGCCAGACCTCTAATGATGAGCAAAGATCCAAAAACTCCAGAAATTTCTACAAGTGAGAAAAGAGTCAATGACACTAAAGAGAAAGTCATACTGGAATTGGATGAAGAAGATGAGTTCTACACTCTTGATGAGCTTCATGAGCTAGACAAATCAATGGCTTACTTGGCTAGAAAATTCTCTAACATTAGAGTGAAGAAACTAAGATTTTTCAAGAGCAAAGGACAGTCCTTCAACAAAGACAGCAGCTGGAAAGGAAAAGGGAAGTACACTCCTGATTGCAAAACTGGCTACAAAACTAGATCTGTTGATAGATCAAACATAAGGTGCTTTAACTATGATGAGTTGGGCCATTTTGCTACAGAATGTAGGAAACCCAAGAAGGCAAAGAAAGACAAAGCCTATCTTGAATTGGAAGCAAAGTATGATGCTCTTCTAAAGAAGCAACAAGGGAAAGCTTATATTGCTGAGGGCAAGAGCTGGGATGATTCAGATAATGATGAAGATGAAGAAGTTCAAAACTATGCACTCATGGCCTTGGAGCAAAGAGACTCTTCATCATCTAAATCACAGGTACCAACTCTTACCACAATTGATTTAAATGTGAGTCAATATAAGGAAACTGTTGAAAATTTGAGCACAAAAATGTTCCACATTCATACAAGCATGGTTGCTACAAATGAGGAAGTTAGCAGATTGAAAAAGATCAATAAAAAACTTGAGAGTGAAAAATAAGAGACTGAATTGTTGCTGGTTGAGCTTGATACTGCTAAGCAAGAAAATGCATACTTAAAGAACAAATTAAAGTGTGCAAGTGAAATTGAAGCGGTATTGAGAGAAAGGCTGGAGAAGAATGAAGTGAAGCTGAAATCCTTCAAAAATGCTTCTGAGTTGATTGGCCAATATTATGAAAAGAACAAGCCATGTCCAAACATTGCCATTGGTCTTGATTATGAGGGTTTGAACAACAAAAAGAAGTTTGTCAGTGACAAAGGAAAATCAACTGAAACTGAGGATGTTCCAATTATTTTGAAGAAAGTTGAGTCACCTTTGTTCAAGGCATGTGAGGTGAACTTCAGTGAAGAAGAGTTGATCATCAAACAGGAGATAGCTGATGAGGACAAGGAGAAGAAAAATGATGATATAACTCAGTCTTCCATCTCTGTTGAAATACCAAAAGCCAATCAAGAAACTAAGGAGCCTGTGAAGAAGATTAAAGCTGAACAGGTCAAAAAGAAAAAGAAGAATAGAAATGGAAAGATTGGGATAAACAAAAGCAATAATTTTGCTTATGTTGCAGATGCTACTAGAAAGAGGTGTGAGAATTGTGGATCAATGAATCACCAAACTCATCTTTATAAAAAGATTGTTAGCAATCCACCTAAAGGAGTCTGCAAGTACAATGAAGTTAAGGCTAATGATCCCTATTCATTCTGTGACAAGTTTGACTGCATTCCCTGCAACATGAAAGTGATTAAAAGTTGCCACAAATTGAGAATTGATCTCATAGAATCAAAAGTTGGTTCTATATTTGATAGGGAAAATGCTCAACAGTCTATGAATTCTATTTTTTCTCAAAATTCTCATTCTACTTCTGCAAAATCAGTTAACAAGAAGAAAGTGTCCAACACAGCTTGGGTAGCTAAACATACTTAATCCTCATTATGTGCAGGGCAAAGGAAAGAAGGTCACAAGGATCATCGATAGTGGATGTTCCAGGCATATGACAGGTGATAAGGCCCTGCTATCACAATTTGAGGAGATGGCTGACCCTTTGGTGACCTTTGGAGACAACAGCAAAGGATTCACAATGGGATATGGCAAGGTTATTTCTGGAAATGTTGTCATTGCAGATGTAGCACTAGTTGCTGGATTAGAAGTAAATCTTCTAAGTGTTAGTCAATTTGCATACAAAGGTTTTCAAGTTGTTTTCAACAAAGAAGATTGTGCTTTTATTAGCAAAAAAGACTGGTAAAATTGCTCTTAAAGGAGTAAGAAAGGGAAGCTTGTTTGTTGCAGACTTAGACTCAACAAATAAGGATGGAGTGTGTTGTTTCTACACCAAGGCATCAGAAGAGCAAAGCAAATTATGACATAAGAAGCTATCTCATTTGAATTTCAAAGCAATCAACACCTTAGTCAAGAAGGATCTTCTGAGAGACATGCCCAGTCTGGAATTTGCTCAAGTGGAAGGTTGTGAAGCTTATCAGAAAGGAAAAATGAAAAGATCAAGTCACAAGTCAAAATCTGTGAATTCTATAAGTGCAGCTCTACAACTTATTCACATGGACTTGTTTGGGCCAGTAAATTTCTTGTCCATTTAAAGGAACAAATATGCCCTTATCATGGTTGATGATTTTTCAAGATACACCTGGGTCGAGTTCATGTACTCTAAAGATGAAACTCCAACCATTATATTTGAGCACATCAAGAAAATTGAGAAGCAAGCTGAAGGAAAAGTTAGTGTGAAAAGATTGAGGAGTGATAATGGAACAGAATTCAAAAACTCAACATTAAGTGAATTCTGCAAAAGCAAATGCATTGTTCAAGAATTTTCCTAGCAACTATTGGTTTTGAAGAAGTAGGCTCAACATGGGAAGGTTCTCGTGGGTGTGCCTGTGTTTATACTTCGACAGGCTCAGGAACCATTGTTGCACTAGGTTGAACTACATTGATCCTCATATCAGGCATAGGGTAAGGATAGGTCTTAAATCTTTCAATCATGAAAGGTGTTAACCTAAGACCCATATGTACCTTATTTTTAGTAGCAAGTGATCTAAATAAGATTTTGGACACTTGCTTATAGTTGCCTATTAATGATTTATCTACACCTTCAAGCATATGTATGTCATTTACTTTATGATTTAAAACAGACATAATGAATCTAAGAAGAAAAATTTATTTACCTCTTGAAGTTAATGGCATGATGAGCCTAGTGCTCAATTCCTCCATAATGTAGTGTCCTACATTAATCTGCTTGTTGTGAGCCATTAACTAGACTAGCATCTGAACAATAATAGAAACATGTCAAATCCTGATTTCCTTCATGTGAAAGCCCTCACCACATAATCAAACAGAAAGGACCATTCCTCAGGTTTTTCTTATTCAAACTTGCCAAGTTGATTTTCTCAAAGTAGTTGATAAAATCCAAAAATTCATACAGCTCCTACTGAGTTGGAATCTCTACTAACTTATCAGTTGGAATGTTCAAGGCCAAGTTCATGTCATCTTCAGTTATCTTAACCTGTTGTCCTTTGATTTGATAGTTAACCACTAGAGTTGAAGATTGGTCTTTATGCACAACTGTCCTAGCTACAGCTGTGTTCCGGAAATCCCCCAATACATCCAGATAGAGAACTGGGTTAGCTGTAAGAGCTCCAACAAAGTAAGTTTCAGATAAGAACTTGACAAAGCTTTTGAAAGCTTCAGGAGCTTGATTGGCATCTAAAAATGCAAGGAAGTTGGCCTCCTTTGGGATGAAGGGTACAATAACGTTTGATGCCATTGTTGTGTATGTGAAGATTAATGGGTAAAGGGAATTAGAGAGAAAGGATTTGAAACGTGAGAGAAATTGGTTTAGAATTGAAAAAGCTAGGTCACTTAGAGTTCTCAAAGGCGTAAATTATTGTGCAAGATATGCCTGTATCATAACAAGACTAAGTCATATTGACAACCCTAAGATTAGTTGTATTGTAACCTTAATCTGTAATCTATACTTGTAACACTTAATGTCTGTAAAATGTAAATGGAGCAGACTGAAGCATTTCTCCCTAAACAGTGTCAAGCCTAAGAATTCTATCTGGAAGAAGATCAAGAAGGTCATGCCTCAGAAGAATTATGAAGAAGCTTGGAGTTGAATAATTCTTTTTGGTAAAAAACATTCTAAGTCAAGATCTCTACAAGTCACAGAATTAGTGTTATAGAGAAGTCATTCGAGAACTCAGAAAGACCTATCGAGAACTCAAAAAGACCTATCGAGAACTCGGGAATTGCCTATCGAGAACTCAGGAATTGCCTATCGAGAACTCAGGAATTGTCTAATGAGAACTCAGGAAATGCTATTGGAGATATCGATAAGTCAGATACCCATTCGAGAACTCAGATATATCGACAAGTATATATTCATTAGAGAACTCTGAGTTATGGATAAGCCAAAGTCCATTAGAGAACTCTGAGTTATCGATAAACCAAAATTCACTAGAGAACTCAGAGTTGTCGATAAGTCAAGTCAACAATGAAGTTTCAGAGATATCGACAAGCCAACATGCCTACCGAGATGTCGAGTTCTCTACAGCTTAATTGGAGATCTCGAAATGAAGAAATTTCTCTAAGTACAGAATTGCAGAACAGTTCAATATCCAAGGTTGCAAATCAACAAATAATTCACACAGTTGAATTGACAAGTCTACAAAAAGCAGCTTGAGAGATGTGCAAGATCAATGGCAAAGATTAACTGACAGAGGAGATTAAAGTAAATACGGGATGCTAAAGATATGCTAAGCCAGAAATGGAAGATTTGTTTTTCTATAAATAGAAATGACAAGTGACAGTTTAAAAAAGCTAATAGCATGTGGCAAAGATTAACTGACAGAGGAGATTAAAGTAAACACGGGATGCTAAAGATATGCTAAGCCAGAAATGGAATATTTGATTTTCTATAAACAGAAATGACAAGTGACAGTTTAGAAAAGCTAATAGCATGTTTATTATCCTCTGTATAAACCAGCAGTTAACTGAGTTATAAATTAACACTAGTCCTCTAGTCAGTAGTAACAA
The DNA here is from genome assembly GCF_009905375.1 of Apium graveolens. Classification (NCBI taxonomy): domain Eukaryota; kingdom Viridiplantae; phylum Streptophyta; class Magnoliopsida; order Apiales; family Apiaceae; genus Apium; species Apium graveolens. The sequence continues at coordinate 20,466,244 of NC_133653.1, forward strand.
TCTAGATAGAAAATCTTGTATTCTCTCTCAAGAAAGAAGCTAAGTTCTAAAACTAGAACTTAGAGATTTTGTAGCAAAACACTGCTTGATTTTTAATATAAAATTAAGTGAGTTTTGAAGATCTTTGTTTTACATATTTGCATTGTTATTTATGTTTAACATCTATTCTACCAAATCATTGTTAACAACTAACTGCTAAAGCCAAAGTCGATCAAAAAGTAAACATTTAAGCTGAAACACATTCACCCCCCTGTGTTGTATTCATACCTAACATAAATATATGTATGTCAAGATGTCTGGGTATTTATAGTAAAAGTAAATGACTTGTCGAGAACTCAAAAATAGATATTTGGAATTTGTCTATCGAGAAGTCATTTTGAAAAGTGAAAGACATATTGATAAGTTATTTTGTTTTATTTTTGTAGAGAACTAAAAATAAGCTTATCGAGATGTCTAATAAATACTCAGTTTGTCCAAAATGGACTGAATTATTTCCAATTTTTATTTGAATAAATCAAAAAAAATCAGAATAATTTTGCCAAAAGTATTTTACCAAAATAATTTATTGGATTAATTATTTCAGTTTTGAGTTATTTATAAGTCTAAAATTAGGCGTGTAGAGAACTTTGTAAATTAACACTTATAGAGAATTCTACAATGACTTATCGATAAGTCGTGATAAAGCCTATCGAGAAGTCACTCGAGAAGTCAGGATATTGACTTATCGATAACTCACTCGAGAAGTCTTAAAATGACTTATCGATAAGTCAATTAGACCTATCGAGAACTCAATTCTCTATATAATTTTGATCACTTTGATTCTGCCCTGCTAATTTTACATACTGAAAATGTAAATCAACATCCAAACAGTTTACTTAGAATTTGAAAAACTCCAAGCTGATTTCCGAATTTTGAAAAATAAATACGCAGTGATTTTTGAAATATTTATAATTCATATTTCAGTTAATTTCCAATTTATCAAATGAATTTTGATTTTCTAGAAATTAATCTACTGCAAAACATTAGCTGAGTTCTTGCCTTAGGATGAAGAATTAAGCATTCCAATTTCACCTACAAGTCTAGTGAAAGTTGCTTCATCCAAAGATTTAGTAAAAATTTTAGCTAATTATTTTTCTGTGGGAACAAAAATAAGCTCAATGGTACCATTTCTAGCATGTTCTCTAATAAAATGGTACTTTACATCAATGTGCTTTGTTCTAGAATGATTAACTAGATTAGCCACAATAGATATAGCACTAGTATTGTCACACATAATTGGAATTTTTTGTAACATTGGGTCATAGTCCATTAGTTGATTTCTAATCCAAAGCACTTGAGCACAGCAACTTCCAGCAGCTATGTATTCAGCCTCAGTTGCGGAAGTTGACATAAATTGTTGTTTCTTGCTGTAACAGGATACAATTCTTTGCCCAAGAAACTGACAGCTTCCACTAGTATTCTTTATGTCAATCCTGCATCCAGAAAAATCTGCATTTGTGTATCCAACAGCTTCAAAACTAGTTCTCTTAGGATACCATAATCCCAAGTTTGGAGTCCCCTTCAAGTATCTAAAAATTCTCTTTACAGCCATCAATTATGATTATTTTGGATTAGCTTGAAATCTTACACACAGACATGTTGCAAACATGATGTCTGGTCTACTTGCAGTTAAGTAAAGCAATGATCCAATCATTCCTCTATAGCTTGAAATATCTACACTCTTGCCCAATTTATCTTCATCCAACTTTGTTGCTATAGACATAGGTGTAGATGCAGGTGAACAATCAATCATGCCAAACTTTTTCAATAAATCTTTGATATACTTAGTTTGGCTGATGAAGATTCCATCACTTCTTTGACTGACTTGAAGTCTAAGAAAGTAACTTAATTCCCTCATCATACTCATTTCATATTCACTCTGCATAAGCTTAGAAAATCTTTGGCAAAACTATTCATTAGTAGAACCAAAGATAATATCATCCACATAGATCTGTACTAGGATCATATCATCACCATGCTTCTTATAGAAGAGAGTTTTGTCAATGGTACCTCTAGTGAATCCATGCTTAATCAAAAATTCTGACAGTGTGTAATACGAAGCTTTAGGTGTTTGTTTGAGTCCATAGAGAGCCTTGAGGAGCTTGTATACAAAATTTGGAAATTCTGGATCTTCAAAGCTAGGTGGCTGTTACACATAAACCTCTTCTTCTAGCTCACCATTGAGGAATGCACTCTTCACATCCATTTGATATACCTTGAAATTTGAATTTGCAGCAAATGCCAAAAAAATTCCTTATTGCTTCAAGTCTTGTAACTGGAGCAAAAGTTTCATCATAATCAATTCCTTCCTCCTATAAGTAGCCTTTTGCAACCAGCCTTGCTTTGTTTCTAGCAACAATTCCATTTGCATCCATCTTGTTCCCAAACACCCATTTTGTTCCAATTATGCTTATGTTCTTTGGTGCAGAAACCAATTTTCAAACGTTATTTCTTTTAAACTGATTTAGCTCTTCTTGCATTGCAGATATCCAATCAGGATCAAGAAGGGCTTCTTCAGTTTTTTTGGCTCAACTTGTGACAGAAAATATGCATGAAGGCATTTATTTGCAGTTGCACTTCTAATCCTCACTCCAGCAGTTGGATCACCAATAATTGCTTCTCTAGTGTGAATTCAATCCCACTTCCCTGTGTGAGTTTGTTGACTTGTATTTTCTGCTTCTTCTTCATCACTGGCATGACTTTCAGATTTTTCTCCTCTTTCTCCCCCTGAGTTTGTTCTATCAAATTCAGGTGTCTGAGATGAGCTTCTATTCTCATGATTCACTTGCTTAGTAGACTCTTATTCAATCCTGTGATTTATGTTAATTTCAGCTTCATCATCAGAATCCCTATCAATGTTGAGATTTTCAAACATAAGGGTTTCAGCTTCATCTTCATCAAGGCATTCCAAGCTTGGAGACTTATCATCATCAAAAGCAACATCTTTGTGCTCCATAATTTTCTTATGTTCAATCACATAGACTTTATATGCAGTTCTTTCCAATGAATATCCCAAAAAAATTGCCTCAAAAACTTTAGAGTCAAATTTTCCCACATATTCAGAGTTGTCCTTCAACACATAGCACTTGCTTCCAAACACATGAAGATGCTTCATAGTAGGCTTTCTTTTAGACAAGATTGAGTAAGGTGACTTGCCAAGATTTTTTTTAATGAGATATCTATTTTGAGTATAGCATGCACTGTTCACAGCTTCTTCCCAAAAACTAGTTGGCAATTTTGCATCTTGCAGCATTGTTCTAGCAGCCTCTACTAGTGTTCTATTCTTTCTCTCAACTACCCCATTTTGCTAAGGTGTTCTAGCAGCTGAGAATTCTTGAAGAATGCCCTTATTTTTGCAGAATTCAGTTAAGGTTGCATTCCTGAATTCTGTTCCATTATGACTCATCAACCTTTTCACACAGTTCTGATCTTCAGCCTGCTTCTCAATCTTCTTGATGTGTTCAATTATGATGTATGGAGTTTCATCTTTAGAGTGCATAAATTCTACCCATGTATATCTTGAGTAGTCATCCACCATCACAAGTGCATATCTTTTTTCTTGAAATTGATTGGACATTAACTGGTCCGAATAAGCCCATATGAATAAGTTGCAAAGGTGCACTTATAGAATTCACAGTTTTACTCTTGTGACTTGATCTTTTCATTTTCCCTTTTTGACAAGCATCACATACTTCATCTTGAGCAAATTCTAGGCATGTCTCTCACTAAGTCCATTTTGACCAGAGTGTTAATTACCTTGAAATTCAAGTGAGACAACTTCTTATTCCATAGCTTGCTTTGTTCAACAGTTGCGTTCGTGTAGAAGCAACATATTCCTTCCTTATTTACCTCTTCATGTAGTCTTGCTTCAAAATGAATAAGTGTTGTTCTACAGCCTCAAAATCTTTGGAACAACTTGTAGAGGCCACTAAATCGATATCTTCAGACGGCGCAATGACTTCAATTGTGTAGCGACAGGAAGAACAAAGCTGTCAGCATTTCTCATTGCGTTAACTGTCTCCTTTGTTCATACTATGCAATTTCATTAGCATATATTTTATTTTATGCATATTATGTAGATGTCTTGAAAATTTTATGTTTTTTCGATGTTTTGAATATTATTCATAACACAATAATATCGTTCTCTTACGATTTAATATATTGTGCCTGGCCAGAAGATTTGTGGCTGACATGAGGGTTAAAAATCCAGAGGTGTGCAACCCCTTTGATGGTTTTAATAACGCTGAAATTTTTTATGAAAGGCTACGACGACCACTTGATGTTCCTCGCTTTAGATCATTGCGCTGTGAAATCTGTGTCGGGAGAGTTGTAGGCTCTAGCACTTCTGCTGAGCAAAGATTGAATGCTGAACAAAATTCCCAGCAGATCTGTATTCCTTTGGCAGGAAAAGATTCTTCAATTAAGCACAGAGCAGCAGGAGGTATATTTGCTTCTTTTTTATATATATGAACTTCTTGTCCGAGAATATCCGGGTTTTGGGTTTGTCCTAACATAGTACCATCGTAATTCAACCCTCCCACCCTGTTATATTTTGTTTAATTTAAATATATTGTTATTGGTAGCGGTCTTGGGTTCGAGCCCGGCCACCCTCTTAAATTTTGTTTAATTTAAATATTGGTATAGATATAAAGAAAGGCCTAGATGCGTGGCAATCCATAGAGGGAGATAGAGCTCTGTAGAGAATCATTATTAAAATCACTCTTTCCAAAATTATTCAACTGTGAAATCAAATTTAAAATCAATATATTTTTTCAAATCTTAATTGTTAAACGTTTTATTATATATTCAAATATACATTATTATTCTACATTAGTAACGAATTTTATGAAATTTCATAATAGAATTAAGTGCTCTATATAATTCTTTGGAGAAGAGGGTTTACTCTCCAAGAAAAGCCTAGATAAATATATAGGTCTATTTATACTTGTGCGTGGAAACTTTGACTACTCAACACTTCTATCATTTTCAGTATTATGTTCTTTTTTCTCATTTTCAGTTTCTTTTCCTTCTAAAATTTTTTATATAGGTCCCTACAACGCAGGAGACTCAAATAAAGTTAGTACAGAAGTCATCATCTTGAATGACAGTGATGAGGACAGAGTGATCGAATTAACCCCTTCACCGGAAGAATTAGACAAGGGTAAAAGTGTCATCATTGAAGTTGAAGATGATGGTTAGACTTCTCATTTTCTTTCTCTAACAATTCTTTTATCTAAATGGTTTCTAGTTAAAAGTCTACTTACTACCTAAGAACCCTACCCTGCAGGAGAATCTAATAAAGCTTGTATTGAAGTCATCATCTTGGATGACAGTGATGATGACAGAGTGATCAAATTAACCCCTTCACTGGAACAGCTGACAACTAATACTTTTGGACAAGCAGAAAAACAGCCTTGTTTAGACAAGGGTAAAACTATCATCATTGACATTGAAGATGATGGTTAGACTTCCAATTTTCTTTCTCTAATAATATTCTTTATCTAAATACGGTTTGTAGTTCAAAGTCTCCTTACTTTTTGCAGGTGAAGAATTTGACAGACAACCTAAGGAGATCAGAAAAGCAATTGGTCAGACTTCTGGTATTGTTAAGCCTTCATGAAAATTAAAGAGAGTGTTGAAAACAATATGTATGTTATGCAGTAGAAGCAGGAGAGAAAATATTCAATGTCTAAGTCTTGGTTTTATTCATGAAGAAACTGATTACATATATAGGAAAAACAGAATCGCGTAGACATCTAAACTAGGAATAGAAAATAAGTGAATATCAATCACAAAACTCATAATAGGATAATGCCACACTAAATTACTAAAATCACTCCACACGCTGTTGACAGTTGATCACCAGATTTGCAGAGCTTTATTTTCGCACCAATTTACCAAGAATAGACAATAACCAAATTTAGATTATCCAACAAATCTCCCCTTAATCGAAATTTGATTGAACTGCAGCCTTCACACCCAAAAGTTTCCTCATCTTCTCAAATTTAACAGTGGTAAGAGCTTTTGTAAGAGAGTCTGCTCGTTGCTCATTTGTGCTCACATGCTTAACTTTAATCTCACCCTTCGCAACACATTCTCGTATGAAATGATAACGGATGTCAATGTGTTTACTCCTACCATGAAACACTGGGTTCTTTGCCAAGTCAATAGCTGACTTGTTGTCGATATAGATTGTCACAGGTTCCACATCTTTACCAGTTAACTGAGTAAGCAGATTTTGCAGCCATATAGCTTGACAGGCTGCTGCAGTAGCGGCCATGAATTCCGCCTCACAAGAAGAGAGAGCAACGCACCTCTGTTTTTGAGAAACCCAAGTTACCAGACTTTTGTTTAAATAAAAAGCCATACCTCCAGTGCTTTTCCGATCATCAACGTGCCCAGCCAAATCACTATCTGAGTATCCTGTTAATATGTTATTTTGACTATCCCTTGTGTAAATCAAACCAAGATTTATTGTCCCCTTTACATATCTGAGAATGCATTTTGCTGCATTCTGATGTAACAATGTGGGTTGTTCCATAAACCTGCTAACAATACCAACCGAGTAAGCGAGGTCTGGTCTTGTGTGTACAATATATCGTAATCCTCCAATGATGCTCTTGAACTCTGTAGCATCAACTGATATACCCATTTCATCTTTGTGCAACACCTCTTTGGGATTCATAGGATACTTCGTAGAATTACAGTCACTCATGCCCGCCTTCTCAAGAATCTTTTTCGCATATCCAGATTGTTTTAGCTGAATGTATCCCTTTCCTTGTTCAACCTCGATGCCTAAATAGTATGATAACTTGCCTAGATCACTCATATCAAACTTGCTGGCCATTTGCTCTTTAAATTCTTTAATGATGCGCGTGCTCGTACCAGTTAGTAGCAGGTCATCTACGTACACTCCAACTATTAGAACATCATTTCCCATCTTCTTGGTGTACACAGCTTGATCATAAGGACACCTGACGAACCCAATATTCACGAGACATTCATTCAGCTTCGAGTACCACGCCCGTGGTGCTTGTTTAAGACCGTATAAAGCCTTCAAGAGTTTATACACAAGATGTTCTTTTCCACGTTTAACAAAGCCTTCTGGTTGGGTGATATACACTTCCTCTTGGATCTCACCATTCAAGAAGGCAGTCTTAACATCAAGATGATGTACCTCCCAACAATTTTTCGCAGCTAATGCAAGTAATAACCGTATGGTTTCAATACGAGTAACTGGAGCAAACACTTCCTCAAAATCCACCCCTTGCTTCTGAACATACCCTTTTGCAACGATTCTGGCTTTATGTTTGATAATTTCACCGTTTGCATCTCGTTTATTTTAATAAACCCATTTCAGGCTAATTACTTTCCGACCAGGTGGCAATGAGGTAAGTTCCCACGTATTATTTTTATCAACTGCTTCCATCTCAAGTTTCATCGCTCTTCTCCATTCACTCTCTTTTGCAGCTTGACTATAATTTATAGGCTCGTCAATTCCCATGATCATTAATTCTTCGTCTAGCATTTCCACGGTTTCAGTAATATCATAGATTTCTTTGAGAGATCTATAATGCCTTGGGTGGCTTTCATCTTCGTTGCTTGATATTGAACCAGTAGTGCTAGCTGAGTTGCTCGACTCTGACATACTACCAGACTCCATGTTACCGGAGTTCCCTGTATTTGTGCTTCATGGAGTGGAAACTGGAGTAGATATATCTTCATAATTTTCTCCTTCCTCAAGACTTTCTTCTGGCTCCCTTGCATTAGCATTGATCAACACAAAACTTTTTGAGAGTATAGTTTGTGCAGTACCATCTTGACTCCAGTTCCATGATTTTCCTTCTTCAAACACCACATTTCGACTAATGCATATTGATTTAGAGTCTGGATCATATAGCCTATATGCTTTGGTACCCGATTCCTTCCCGAGATAAACTACTTGCTTGCTTTTGTTATCCAGCTTTGTCAATTTTTCAGTTGGCACTCTCATATGTGCTAAGCATCCAAAAACACGTAAGTCTTCAAGGTGCGGTTTGTTTCCTGACCACGCCTCATAAGGTGTTATACCAGTGACTGCTCGAGTGGGGAGCCTATTGAGCAAGTAAATAGAATGACGTATAGCTTCTCCCCAGAAATTTATGGGCAAATTCCTTTCCTTTAACAGGCTGCGAGCCATTTCTATCATGGTTCTGTTCCTCCGCTCAACCACACCATTTTGTTGTGGTGAGTAGGGCGCAGTAAATTGACGTGTAATGCCAGCCTCTTCACAATATTGCAGAAATTCTTTTGATAAAAATTCACCACCTCTGTCGGTTCTAAAAGTTGTTATCCCCTTTTCTGAATTTTTTTCTACCAATACACGAAATTTTTTGAAAGCCTCAAAGGCATCACTTTTATTTTTCAGCAGATAAAACCACATAAACCGACTATAGTCATCAACAAGTAAAAATATGTACCTATTTCCGCCTGGGGTGATAGGATTGATGGGGCCACATAGATCACCATGAATCAGTTCTAATGGCCTCGTAGAGAGAAATTTTGCTTGCTGAGGAAAACCTTTTCTTGTCTGTTTTGCCATTAAACATCCAGTGCAAACACCCTTTGGCTGACAGATCTTTGGAAGTCCATGTACCATATTTGCTGTTGACATCATAATCATTGCATTGAAATTAGCAGATGCAATGCAACTTAAAAAGTTTTATATTTTTCAGGTTGATGAGCATAGGTTTGATTGAGTTGTTGTAAAGAAATGTCTTTGTTTTTGTTAAATGTATTTTTTTAAAGATTTTACCCCTTGCTCAGTAATTTTAAAAAGGATGGAAAAATGTAAAAGTTAAAGAAAATAGTTTCACGTTCATTCTTAATCGTCCGTGTTTTTAAATGGAGCGAAATCAAGTGGTCATGAATGTAAATTTTACATAATTTACCTCTAAAACTTTCAACCCATTTTTTGAATAAAAGTACTTTACCTCCTTATCACTTACTCCTTCCCTAGTAAAAATTCGGGAGCAAGGCCTTAAACTTTTTACGCGGATATAAATATTTTAAAAAAATCCTTTGAATGTAACAAACCATGTTGTATCAAAAACTCTTACTCCTTAATTACTCGTCTTTCAAGATATAATAAATATTCCAATAACAAGTATTGTAATAGTAATTTGTTAACTCGGACTAGTAATTAACCGAGTGCATTGGACCGATGGACATGAGAACCGAGCTTGTCTCGGGTAATTAGAATTCAGAAGTCAATTAACCGAGTACTCGAGTACTTTGATATCAAAAATGAGTATTCAAAGAATCGAAAAAGTCAGTGTGATATTTAAATTTTGAATATGCAACTGATTAAAAGTGATCTTGAAATTTTATAATTTTGGTAAGAATCGTATCACATATAAACATCCAAATGCACGATGTGATACAATATATAACATTTAATTTATGTCATTTTCATCTGTTTTAAATATTTAATTTACTAAAAATCAGTAATTTGGATAACTAGAATCTGAATCATAAAACGAGATATTTTGATCAATTTATAAGGAACTTTCTTTACTATTCAAAATTGTTGTCGCAAGTGAATTGAGTTTTTCTATTATCAAACACAATTCAAAATTTTTTAATATCGACGTGAGACAAACCTGATAAACTTGCCAAGCACAATTAACAATTTGAAAGTGAGTCAAGATCGACTTTTTCTATATATACTATTTTGAATCGAACTGAGTTGCGTTTATTTTCTAAATTGTTTCAAACTTTTTGTAAACAAAAATTGCTTCGACCTTATAAAGATTAAGTCAAAATTGCCAAATATTCAAAATCATCGGTTAGTCATTAATTTAAGAGAAGATAGTGGATGATATGCACATAGTTTACATTTCAACTTTCGTATTTTATATTTTTATCATACAAATTCATGAATTCATGTATCTAGTTTTACTTCTCGAATAGAGTTCAATCTGACCAAGCTTTTAGTCGAGTGTGATTCAATATTGAGTAAAGTTCGTATGGAACTAATATAGCTTAACTTCCTCGATAGTGATGGGCCTAATTATGTTGTTCAAAATTAAATAAGTTTGGGATGGTTACTTACGATTTGGGCAGAACTTATCAGTAATCTCATAAGTAGCTTAAATGATTGTTTTATATATGTGACAATCTAGAATTCGAGGTCAAGATTGAGAAGTCATGACACTACTTATAAATCAAACTCTGCATAGTAAATGATATAATAATAACTCATTGCGCTTCAAATATTTAGTACAACATAAGTTATGAATTAAATTACAACTATCAACCAAAAATATAAATTTTTTAAAATTATTTTAAATTATAAAATTAGAACTTCGATTTGGAGCTGTCATATAACATAGATGTATCTTAAATTAAAAGATTAAACAACCAAAAGTCTAACAATCACTCTTCTCATAAGACCTTTTACCTGAGTTGGTTTAGAGAATCTAATGGTACACGGGACCGTTATAGACACTCTCACAAGCTGTGCGTCTAAATCTCTCCATCTTTTTAGGGTAATGATTTCTAGAACGAATGGTTATTTTGTTTCAAAAAAGTTTCTTATCCACAAGATTTTGTAATAAACAATTCTATATCACAACCATCTATTGAAATCAAACTCTCTTGTTTCATTTGTATAGTGCTTAATGCTCAAAGATAATTTTGTAAAACCAATATATTTAATTATAGTATATAACTTATAAATAAAGATACAAGTGAACAATCTGGATGGATCTCCACGTGGTCCTACAAGGTACCTAAAGTCAACTATATCGGTATTCTTAACTACCGGTCCATCTCCGTATTCTATAACGCACGGGTCCATCTTCATGTGAAAAGTTATATTAGAACAGTTCAAAATAATATTTATTTTAATATATTTATCAACCTTAGAAATCATTAAAACTCTTTGAAATCATTCTTAGTTTAAATTTTAAGGATTCGAGGTATGTGAATAAGGGTTATTAAGAAAATATAATGCAAACTATGATTCAAGGATAATCATAGGTATTAACATGTTACGGTGACAGTATCATCATAATCATTTATCACATTTATATTTTTTTACCACTTAATAGATAGGGTTAGGGGTGTTCACGGATTGATTTGGTCTGGATTCTTGTTTTTCCGAATCGAACCAATAAGAACGGTTTTTTGAAAATCAAAATCAAATCAAACCATTTAAATGCCGAAACAAAACTAAACCAGATCATAAAATAATGGATTGGTTCGGTTTCGTACCACGGTTTAAAGATAATCGTTTACTTTTGTTTTGTTTTTGTTAAATTTATAACGAAACAGTTATTTAAGTAAATGTAATATAAAATTTATTATATATCAGTATTATATATCAGTAATATATATTTATAATATTTAATTTACATATGAGTGTCATATACTTTAATTTAACTTAAATAATACTAAGTATATGAATTAGAGTAAAACTATAATATATTAACAATTAACTCAGGTTTTAATTTAAAAAATACTTTGATATTTTAATATAAAATACACCCACACGTACACAAACCCGTAATTTATAATCTTAACTTATAGGTATATACTAGAATTTTTATATATTATTATATAGCAGTTCGGTTTGGTTTAAATGATTTTTTTTGTTGAAAAGTGTAATACAAGGATTTATGCGTAAACGGTCAGGTTAACTTAACTGTTAAAAATGGTTTTAGCCGTTTCGGTTTTTCTTCGTTCGGATTGCCGTGTTCTGATCCGAATTCACTGTTTGGCGGATTTTTTGAATACCATTGGATAGGTAAACTCACTTACCTTAAACTATATTAATGTCACATAATCCAACCTTTTCTTTTTCTTTTCTAATCCAAGAATGAGATAGAGAGATAGAAAGAGGTTGTTTGGGAAAGGAAAGATAAGGCAAAGCTCGGTTAAAAGTGGCAGGGGCAATCTCGCATTTTCTTAAATAAAAACAGATTATTTGCTTATATTTATTCAATAGTAAAAATCCCTAAATACGAACTATAAATTTATAAAATTGGTCATAAATGGTACAGATTAATACATGTTTTATTTTTAAAATATAGAATACAAATTAAATTTTTCTCAATAATTTTAAAATTATTATGAGCGTACGGATTATTTCATACGTATTTTACAAGATAATACTCAATAATAGATATTATGATTTCAAAATTATTTTAAAAATAATAAATTACTAAAATAAATTTAACTATAATTTTTACAAAGTCTCTAGGGGTATTTTAAAAATTATAGAAGAATCATGATTTAAATATATTGCAATGATTTTGTAAGAAGATTGAAGACAAATTTCATAAAATAAATCATTTAAAATCATATACGGATTATACTATCAAACATGCACAAGTTAAATGTCAATTACTTTTTTAAACATTAAATATCATCATTTAATATATTTTCTATTTTTAATTATGCTTATAGATAGCTTTTCACATCTACTAGTCTTATAAGAAAATCAAATTACGATCATATTTCACATTCACTTTATTTGAGAAATCACATACATGCACACTTATCGGTCACATAATTATGTATCGGTACATTCTTTTTCATCATCATGTTTAACCATTTTTCAAAATTTAACAATATGATCACGAAACACTTATGAAATGATGTTCTAGGTCGTCAAACAATTAAATACATGATCACAAGTGTCTTAGTAAGTTATTTAATTTTTGAAATAAATTATATTAAAAAAAAATATTTCACATTAATTGCATAAAATATTATTAATGCACATTGATTCACAGCAATATAACTCGCCAAAATTTCAGATATTACAAATCACTTGAAAAACACGAGTTTTTCTTGCGCTGGAGCATAAATACAATTCAAATATGCGTTGTTATTAAAATGTAAGTTAAATTTGCATTTTCAAATACGAAAAACATTTTTTTAATTATCATAGAAAATGCAAAAAAAAATTCATGTTAAATAGATGCCCACTGAAAAACATTTAGTTTGAAAAAAAATTATAAACGCATATAATAGTTACGTTTACGTGTGAATAAGAAAAATTTCCACAAATTATAATATTTGAAATTATTTTCTTTGAAATTATGAGATTAACATTTAGTTTCTCACAAGGATATCAGTAGTGAGTTTCTTATAACCCTACTCAATTTGCAAACAATCATATTAAAGATCATTGTATAATATGTTTGAATGTCAATATTAAAATGAAATATAAGTTACAAACAAAATTTAAATATTAAATTTCTCAAATAAAATTTAAAAGTCGACTTTAAACTGAAATTTTACAATGTGTATGTAGTTATTCAAGGTATTTATGTTTCTTCAGATATAACTTAAACCTTTCACGGGTTCTTTAATATTTATATATTTTAATTTATTTTATTAAAAATTTCATGTAAATAATTAAATTTTAAACAATATTCATATGAATATCATTTTAATATGAATATGTATAATTTCAAGATTATGTGAAATAGTATAACTGTATATGATTGAAATTTAAACTATTAACTTTATTTTTAACATTACAAATAAATGCTTATTATGGTGTGATTCGAACATGACAAATATAACTTTTTTGTTGGAGGGATTCGAACTTATTATGGTGTAATTATGCATATTTTAGTACTGCATAATGTTTGTTATAGGTGAGATTCGAACCTTGAAACTTATTTCTATCTCTATAAATAATAATTTAATATTTGTTGTTGGAGGGATTTGAACCAGTGAGTTTTAGTATTGCATCATTTTAATATTTAGATTTAACGATTCTGATAATTTGATTAAAAAAATCGATGGTCATGAGATAGGATAACCACAATGGAGGTTCAACCAAATTATACCTCATTACGGTTATTATAGTTTAGTATAGATTTGATAAAATCCATTACATATATGAGTAGTGCTAGATTAGGTACCAAAATTTGGTCTCAAATGACGTGGCATTGGTGACTTGATAATTTGGGATAATGTGATTGGGGGAATTTATGTGAGTGTAGGGCCGGGGTACACTATTACTAATTGAGTTGTAACAAATCAAACCATGATAAGTGGTATTGGGGAATCATTTCGGGTACCAATTTGATACCTCTACAATTATCCTATATATACTATGGCTTAACATAAATTTTATTTTTGAAGAATCGAATTTGAGACCTCAAAGGTTAATATAAGTTATTTATGTTCACATCTTCCACCACTACACCACATATGAATTGTGTTATTATTTTAAAACTCCTTATCAACATCCACAAAAACATGATATTTTAATTTTTTGACATTATTTTAATATTACTTTATTCTAGTATTAGTAGAGCAATTTGAATCTTGACTTGATTAAATGGGGCTCGATTGGGTTCAAACTCGTTATCGAGTTCGATCACAAATTCGGACTTGATAAAACTCGACTCGAGCTGAATTTTTTTGAACTCGACTCGGCGCGAACTCATTTTTTTTAAAATAAAAGAATGAAAAAAATATATCTATGTGTTTGTTAATTGGGTGTAGACCTGAAAATTTGAATAACCGGGTCAATTTCAGATCGGATTATAATATATCTGGAGACTATTCAGATCAGATTGGATGTGATTCATTTTGCGTCTAATTTTGATGAAAAATAAATAAAATTTGAATTAAGATCGGAAAAAATTCGATTCTGGTTAAATTCGCATCGATTCAGTTCAAAATTTATTCATTTTTTCAATTTTTGGGACTTAAAAATATCTTTTTATTAAATATAATATTATGTACTTTTACCAAACAATTATGATTAAATAATTATTTTATTATAAAAATAAAATTGTTAAGTATGAATTTGATTCTTCAGGTCCCATCCTTAGTACATTCTAAAATAGAAAACAACATCTACGAGTTTTAATATTTTATTAGTTTATTTTAAATTTGGTCTCTACTCAGTATCTACAACTAATAAAGACATTATTCGAGGTTTTGAGGAAATAAATTTCTTAACAAAATTTGTTGTTATAATCTTTAAGATTGTTGCTGGAAATTAATTAAAGGACGCAATACTATTGCGGTAGTAGTTGGCCATCAATAATTAAATCTGACATCTGACATTTCATTTTTGTTTGGTAATGCATACAACACGGGGTGAATTTATTTTAAACAATTTTAATGGCTTATTGAACTTGTAAGAATGGTGAATAAAGTAATCTGTATTGTAGAGATAATATGCTTTAACAAGATAATTAAAACATGCACATGAATGCATTTATCTTTTGAAACTCACTTAATTTTATATTAAAATCAATATAGTGTTTTGTTACAAATTTATAGGTTCTTAGTATGTAAGAACTCAGCTTCTCTCTTGAGAGTTACAAGATTTTTTTGGATCTCTTTTTGTTACATCTTAAAATAAAGCATCTAGTGTTTAATTTATAGATTAGTACCTTCGCAAGATTTTTCTATTTTTTTCATGCTAGATGAATTTAAATTTTTACAATATTGTTTTACTGGATTAAAATCAATATATCTTAACATCCGTGTGGTTGGATAGTCAAAAAAATATTTTTAAAAAATCATCTTGTTAATCGGGATCGAACCTCATTTTAGGGAGTAGTACCTTTGCTAAAATTTTCTAATCATATTATGCTAGATGAATTTCAAAAAAAAATTAATTATTTTGTATGACTGAAATCGATATATCTCAACATCCGTATGGTTGGATCAACGAAAAGATCATTCAAATGTTATCTCGTTAATCAGGAATGAACATCATTTCAGGGAGTGGTACTTTTAATAGATTTTCTATTATTCTTATCATGCAAAATATGTTTGATCTTTTTTTCTAATTTTACACATGAATAAAATTAATTTATTTTAACAACCGTGAGGTTGGATTTTTATAGTCGTAAAAATATTTCAAAAGCATTTTGTTAATCGGGAAGGAACCTCGTACGATGGGGTAGTACTCTTACGAGATTTTTCTATTCCTCGTAGATGAATTTAAAAAATTTTGTTAATTTTTTAATATGACTAAAATCGATATATATTAACATCTGTAAGGTTGGATCATCAAAATAATTATCAAAAAATTATCTCAACATACTTTTACTAGATTTTTCTTTTCATGCACTAATCACCAAAATTTTTTTAGAAATAATAACAAAATAGTAGAGGACTATTATAATCATAAAACAACAAAAAAAATTATTTTTTGTCTGAAATTTCTGGAATATCACTCAAATAGATTAATTTTTACAATAATATGGTTCGATCATTTATATGGTTAAATTTAAATCCAAAATTTTGGCAAAAAGTTGAATTTCCCCCTAAAAAGAACTTACGACAAATTCTAATTTCCATCGTAAAGTCGGTTGAGTGATCTTTTCCAGCACAAATATTTCGCCATAAATTTAGAAAAAATGTTTTCTTCATTTAATTTCAAGTTAAAAATTTAATAAAAGTAGTTAACATACGACAGATTTTTCAAACCGTGGCAAGTTGAAATGTTTTCATTTTTACATTAATTATGTCGCGCAAAAATTTATTATTAAAATACTAAGCTTGTGACAGTTTCGAATACCGTCATAAATACTATTCTTGCAAATCAAGTAGAACATGTATGTTCTGCAATATAAAGATGTATGTGTCGTAAACTAAACATGTTTCATAGAATAATACGTTTTACAATTTTTTGCTAGTAAACTTTACGTGTTTTGCATAATTTTCATTAAAATGGTGATTTTTTAAGCAAGATGATTCATAAAATATTCTGTTTTACAATATTTTACTTGATATTTTAGTTACAGAACTTATGTGGACTGGATGACTCTACAAAAAATGAGGACTTTATAGAACTTAACTCTATATATAAATTTCTTATATACATATATATATATATATACATACATATATATATATTTATTTATTTTCCATTTTGTTAGTAAAAATTATGTATTTATATTTATATTAAAGTTATAGAGATAATTGTTAAAAAGTGAACGAGAGAATCATAGATTTAAATTGAGATTCGAAATTTATTTAGTAGATTTTAACATTATAATACTTTAAAATATTAAATAACATTAAAATAGTCACAACACACATTTTTAAACCAAGATTTGAATCAACATTTATGAGATTTAAAAATAGATTCTTAAAATTCATGTGAATCAAAAGTAGATTCTAATTTTTTTTTCATGATTCTTTAAATTTTCAAATATATTATTGTCTGTATTTAACTTCATGGAAGCATTAAAAAAATAAAAAGTATTGATACATTTTTCCATTTTAAAATTAATTTCAAAAAAAGATTCTTGTATTTTTAGAGGATTCTTCTGGAGTACTACCCTATATCAGGACATAATTTGTTAATTATTAGTAGATTGTTATAAACATTAACAAGCATATAAACATTAATACCAAGTCCGATTTAAATTAATATGGTATTCAAATAAAAAACTACCCTATATAAGGATATAATTTGTTAATTATTAGTAGATTGTTATAAACATTAACAAGCACATCAACATTAATACTAAGTCCGATTTAAATTAATGTGGCATTCAAATAAAAAAATATGGATTAAACTAATAATTTTAGCCCATTTGTAAAAATAATTTTAGCCAATCTGTAAAAACATTACCGTATTTATTGCCTTTTATATTATTGTTCTACATTTTCACTTTACATAATATAACTAGATCGTGTAAGGAAATTATATAGCAAAATGACGAAAGCGGAAAATACGAGGTGGACCTCGTGTTCTGTGCCAGTGGGCCCCTCTAACATGGGCATAGAAGCAAAGACTTAAATTAGAATGTATGATGACATGGTATTTTCTTATTGGGAGTAACACTTGATGAGAATGTAGTATAAGTTACATTGTACTTGATCTTTATTTCATTGTATGTTTTGTGTCTCTCACCGTGCACTCTTGTTGGTGGTATTAGGTCTTCATTTCACCCCAAAGCCATCTCTATTATTCCTCAAAGATCTAGGGTTTCATCTTTAAAAGACCTATCCAGTGATTGAATTTTCATCTGATTTGGCATACAAAAGGTTCATGAATTTCTTCTTTTTCTTCAATGTGTGCGTATAATTTCCGTTTTCGATTTGTTGGTTTCCATTTTTTAAAATTTATTTTCAATGATGTACCAAATCAGTCTGTTCACTTTAAGACGATTAAGTGAGTGACCGGTTCAGTCCAATGTATCTGAATTCTCTTAGATTAGATTTTGATTGAAGTCCCTTCTATTTTTGTGTAAATTGTAGTGTTAAATTAAATTATTTATCTTACTTAATTTTCAGAAAACTTCCGATTTTGATTTGGTTCATTCGCGACAATCCGTGATTTATTAACAATTTGATTCTAGTTCTTACCTTGGGTTGGGTTAATTGGGTTGGTAAGGTGTTTGGACATTCGAAAGATATTTCGGTTTTGATTTGGTTCATTATGTATGATACCTCGCGCATGATATATTCACACTTTGATTCTTGTTCGGATCTTGGATTGGTTTGGTCGGTTAAGTGACTGGACGGTCCGAAAAATGAAGAGGTGTTATGAACAGAGTCATTGACCACTGTTCGAACCCCTCATCTGTCGTTAGGTTGTATGGGGCTTAGATTCCCCTCATTATGTTATAATTTTTATGTATTTTATAAAAAACATAAATATTTATGCACTTTAAATATATTTTAATTTTATGAAAATTTAAATTTATTTCGAGATAGTTAATTTGATTTGTATCGTGCAATAGTAATTTTTTAAGATTTTTGGAGATCGTCTTGCTAAACGTTTTTTTACTATCCATTATATTTGCGAAAAGTCGGATATTCAATATCAAAAAAAAAATCTTTTTCCTTGAATATTGAGTTAATTATGTAATATAATAAAATCTTCTGTGTTGTTGGTATAGCATTTGATGCATATTTTCTTTGTCAAAACTTGTACTGAATTGCTAGAAATAGTTGTGTATTTTACAAATAATTAAAATTTAACTGTGTTATAGAGCACGGTTGGATATATTAAGTGGTTAAGAGTTTATCCTTTCGATCATCCCTCACTCCCGAAATTTTTAAGACATATACACATTTGTAATGCTATAAGTCCACATATTTGTCAAAACAAAAAAGATAATTTTAACTTTTTTATACGTCTGTTGAGGTGAAATATATATGAAGTTGTGAAATGCATGTTAGCAATTAATCTAATTCTCACAAATGGTCAATTGTAATGGAAAGAAATAGGGTTGGCTATGTATTTTTTTAGGAAAAGCTTACTATATATATTCATGAACGCGGAACATTATTTATAATTATAAAAAGAATTTTTCCTGAAATTTAAATATTTTCTCATTTTTCCGGAGCTTTTTGTCTTTACACTTGTCGTATATGAATTTTATATTTATTTCATATTATAAATTATTGTTTTTTCTTGATAGTAATAATATCTTTATAATTTATATATAAGGTATTTATTTCATTATATAATTGAATAAGCTCCGCACTTGAGAGTCCCTGCTGCAAGATTTATTTGTTGCTTACATAAATTTAATTTGTTTATTTACCTCTTCATGTAGTCTTGCTTCAAAATGAATAAGTGTTGTTCTACAGCCTCAAAATCTTTGGAACAACTTGTAGAGGCCACTAAATCGATATCTTCAGACGGCGCAATGACTTCAGTTGTGCAGGGACAGGAAGAACAAAGCTGTCAGCATTTCTCATTGCGGTAACTGTCTCCTTTGTTCATACTATGCAATTTCATTAGCATATATGTTATTTTATGCATAATATGCAGATGTCTTGAAAATTTTATGTTTTTTCGATGTTTTGAATATTATTCATGACACAATAATATCGTTCTCTTACGATTTAATATATTGTGTCTGGCCAGGGGATTTGTGGCTGACATGAGGGTTAAAAATCCAAAGGTGTGCAACCCCTTTGATGGTTCTAATAACGCTGAATTTTTTTATAAAAGGCTACGACGACCACTTGATGTTCCTCGCTTTAGATCATTGCGCTGTGAAATCTGTGTCTGGAGAGTTGTAGGCTCTAGCAGTTCTGCTGAGCAAAGATTGAATGCTGAACAAAATTCCCCGCAGATCTGTATTCCTTTGGCAGGAAAAGATTCTTCAATTAAGCGAAGAGCAGCAGGAGGTATATGTGCTTCTTTTTGTATATATATGAACTTCTTGTCCGAGAATATCGGGGGTTTTGGCTTGTCCTAACATAGTACCATCGTAATTCAACCCTCCCACCCTCTTATATTTTGTTTAATTTAAATATATTGTTATTCCTAGCGGTCTTGGGTTCGAGCCCGGCCACCCTCTTATATTTTGTTTAATTTAAAAATTGGTATAGATATAAAGAAAGGCCTAGATGCGTGGCAATCCCTAGAGGGAGATAGAGCTCCGTAGAGAATCATTATTAAAATCACTCTTTCCAAAATTATTCAAGTGTGGAATCAAATTTAAAATCAAGTTATTTTTTCAAATTTTAATTGTTAAACGTTTTAATATATATTTAAATATATATTATTATTCTACATTAGTAACGAATTTTATGAAATTTCATAATAGAATTAAGTGGTCTATACAATTCTTTGGACAAGTGTAAAAGTGTCATCATTGAAGTTGAAGATGATGGTTAGACTTCTCATTTTCTTTCTCTAACAATTCTTTTATCTAAATGGTTTCTAGTTAAAAGTCTACTTACTACATAAGAACCCTACCCTGCAGGAGAATCTAATAAAGCTAGTATTGAAGTCATCATCTTGGATGACAGTGATGATGACGGAGTGATCGAATTAACCCCTTCACTGGAACAGCTGACAACTAATACTTTTGGACAAGCAGAAAAACTGCCTTGTTTAGAGAAGGGTAAAACTATCATCATTGACATTGAAGATGATGGTTAGACTTCCAATTTTCTTTCTCTAATAATATTCTTTATCTAAATACGGTTTGTAGTTCAAAGTCTCCTTACTTTTTGCAGGTGAAGAATTCGACAGACAACCTAAGGAGATCAGAAAAGCAATTGGTCAGACTTCCGGTATTGTTAAGCCTTCACGAAAATTAAAGAGAGGCCGTCCCTATGGCCAGGCTCTCCTTGATGATCTTAATGCTAGAAACGCAAGTACAGCAAACACCCTGCAGAATCAGCAGCGGCAGAGGGGAAATATCTCTAGTAGCAGTAATTTGGTATGAGCCTTTAATTATTATTTTTATAGATTACAGAGTTCTTTTTATGATTGTTTATTTTGTTATGCCACTATGTTACTTATTTGATATTCTCCAATCTTGTCTTTACATCTTACTGTCACAACAATAATGGGATAGCTAGTGACAACAATATTAATTTATTGCTCTATATTGTTTTAGGATCTTTCTCTCAGCCTCTGCATCCCTGGAACAGAAGGGAATCAGAAGGTGCAAAATGATGCTATATCTGTTGAGAGTAACAGAAAGAGGAAACGCAGTGTTGATGCATTGGATAACAAAATAAGCTTTTCATCACTGAAATCCCTGAGGCAGAAGGAAATGAGCAAGTTCCTTAAGAAGCCCTTTACTTTATGTAAAATCATAGATTTAGAATCAGCACACACTGATGGTAGCACCAGAGAAATGACAACTGCTTATGCTAAGCATGGAAAAACTGCCTCTCGACGGAAAGGTACGAAGTTGGACTGATTTGGAAACATAAAATTTCTAAACTTTCACTTGATATTGCTTACATTACTCTATATAAATAACCTTGTACACCAAATGCAGGTTCAATCCCTAGAAAGTATACAAAAGCTGCTGGTGAGTCATCCCGCCCTCAGGAAGACCAGCACAAAGGACCAGGTAGTCATATGAATGAAGTGTGCATTCTGAGCCGAAACCCTGCAAATTTCAGTGAAGCTGGTCCTGAAAACATCTACATGAGATGTGAAAACATGTAGATGGATATCAGCATTAGCCGTTCTAGAGCACAGCTGCAAAAAAAGATCAGGTGCTACAGTGCTAGTTAATTAGCTACATGAAGATCACAGTTCTTTCCATCTCTTTTTATTTTTACTGATATACATTTAATGCAACATTTTGGATTGAACATGGTTTTCTTCTTATATACTTGTGGGCATGTTTGCAAATCTTTACTTGGGCAGATTTACGAGCAAAATTTTGTATTTATACGAAGAGTGTGGTCAAATGGCCCAAAGAATTAGCAGATGCAATGCAACTTAAAAAGTTTTATATTTTTCGGGTTGATGAGCATAGGTTTGATTGAGTTTTTGTAAAGAAATGTCTTCGTTTTTGTTAAATGGATTTTTTTAAAGATTTTACCCCTTCCTCAGTAATTTTAAAAAGGATGGAAAAAAGTAAAAGGTAAAGAAAATAGTTTCACTTTCATTCTTAATTGTCCAGTGTTTTTAAATGGAGCCAAATCAAGTGGTCATGAATGTAAATTTTACATAATTTACCTCTAAAACTTTCAACCCATTTTTTGAATAAAAGTACTTTACCTCCTTATCACTTACTCTTTTCCTAGTAAAAATTCGCGAGCAAGGCCTTAAACTTTGTGCGGGTATATAAATATTTTTTAAAAAAATCCTTTGAATGTAACAAACCATGTTGTATCAAAAACTCTTACTCCTTACTCGTCTTTCAAGATATAATAAATATTCCAAAAACCAGTATTGTAATAGTAATTTGTTTACTCGGACTAGTTATTAACCGAGTGCATTGGACCGATGGATAACAGAACCGAGCTTGTCTCGGGTAATTAGAATTCAGAAGTCAATTGACCGAGTACTCGAGTACTTTGATATCAAAAAATGAGTATTCAAAAAATCGAAAAAGTCAGTGTGTTATTTAAATTTTGAAGATGCAACCGATTAATAGTGATCTTGAAATTATATAATCTTGGTAAGAATCGTATCACATATAAACATTCAAATGCACGATGTGATACAATATATAACATTTAATTTATGTCATTTTCATCTGTTTTAAATATTTAATTTACTAAAAATCAATAATTTGGATAACTAGAATCTGAATCATAAAACGAGATATTTTGATCAATTTATAAGGAACTTTCTTTACCATTCAAAAATTTTATCGTAAGTGAATTGAGTTTTTCTATTATCAAACACAATTCAAACTTTTTTTAATATCCACGTGAGACAAACCTAATAAACTTGCCAAACACATTTAACGATTTGAAAGTGAGTCAAGATCGACTTTTTCAATATATATTATTTTGAATCGAATTGAGTTCCGTTTAAATTTCATAGGAAAATGTACAAATCTTTTCATTTTTTAAATTGTTTCAAACTTATTGTTAACAAAATTTGCTTCGACCATATAGAGATTAAGTCAAAATTGCCCAATATTAAAAATCATCGGTTAGTCATTAATTTAAGACAGGATAGAGAGGATGATATGCACATAGTTTACATTTCAACTTTCGTATTTCATATTTTTATCATACAAATTCATGAATTCATATATCTAGTATTACTTCTCGAATAGAGTTCGATCTGACCAAGTTTTGAGTGGAGTGTGATTCAATATTGAGTAAAGTTTGTATGAAGCTAATATAGCTTAACTTCCTCGATAGTTATGGGCCTAATTATGTTGTTCAAAATTAAATAAGTTTGGGATGGTTACTGGCAATTTGGGCTGAACTGATCAGTAATCTCATAAGTAGCTAAAATGATTCTTTTATATATGTGACAATCTAGAATTCGAGGTCAAGATTGAGAAGTCATGACACTACTTATAAATCAAACTCTGCATAGTAAATGATATAATAATAACTCATAGCACTTCAAATATTTAGTACATCATAAGTTATGAATTAAATTACAACTATCAACCAAAAATATAAATTTATTAAAATCCTTTTAAATTATAAAATTAGAACTTCGATTTGGAGCTGTCGGGATGTATTGGAAATTAAAAGATTAAACAACCAAAAGTCTAACAATGACTCTTCTCATAAGACCTTTTACCTGAGCTGTTTTAGGGAATCTAATGGTATAGACACTCTCACAAGCTGTGTGTCTAAATCTCTCCATCTGTTTAGGGTAATGATTTCTAGAATGAATGATTATTTTGTTTCAAAAAAGTTTCCTATCAAAAAGATTTTGTTATAAACAATTCTATTTCGCAACCGTCTTTTGAAATCAAAGTCTCTTGTTTCATTTGTATAGTGCTTAATACTCAAAGATAACTTTGTAAAACCAAAATATTTGATTATAGTATATAACTTATAAATAAAGATACAAGTGAACAATCTGGATGGACCTCCATGTGGTCCTATAAGGTACCTGAAGTCAACTATATTGGTATTCTTAACTACCGGTCCATCTCCGGATTCTATACCGCACGGGTCCATCTTCATGTGAAAATTTATATTAGAACAGTTCAAAATAATATTTATTTTAATATATTTACCAACCTTAGAAATCATTAAAACTCTTTGAAATCATTCTTAGTTTAAATTTTAAGGATTCCAGGTATGTGAATAAGGGTTATTAAGAAAATATAATGCAAAATATGATTCAAGGATAAGCATAGGTATTAACATGTTACGGTGACAGTATCATCATAATCATTTATCACATTTATATTTTTTTACCACTTAAAAGATAGGGTTACGGGTGTTCACGGATTGATTTGGTCCGGATTCTCGTTTTTCTAAAACGAACCAGAAAGAACGGTTTTTTGAAAATCAAAACCAAACAAGTCAGTTAAACGCCGAAACCAAACTAAACCAGACCATAAAATAATGGATTGGTTCGGTTTCGAACCACGGGTTAAAGATAATCATTTACTTTTGTTTTGTTTTTGTTAAATTTATAACGAAACGGTTATTTAAGTAAATGTAATATAAAATTTATTATATATCAGTATTATATATCAGTAATATATATTTATAATATTTAGTTTACATATGACTGTCATATACTTTAATTTAACTTAAATAATACTAAGTATATGAATTAGGGTATAACTATAATATATTAACAATTAACTCAGGTTTTAATTTAAAAAGTATCTTGATGTTTTAATATGATATACACCCACACATACACAAACCCGTAATTTATAATCTTAGCTTATAGGTATATACTAGAATTTTTATATATTATTATATAGTAGCCTGGTTTGGTTTAAACGATTTTTTTGTTGGAAAATGTAATAAAATCATTAATGCGTAAACAATTCGGTTAACTTAACAATTAAAAATGGTTTTAGCGGTTTCAATTTTTCTTCGTTCAGATTGTTGTGGTCTGATCCGGATTCACGGTTTGGCGGATTTTTTGAATACCCCTGGATAGGTAGAGTCACATACCTTAAACTATATTAATGTCACATAATCCAACCTTTTCTTTTTCTTTTCTAAACCAAGCATGAGAGAGAGACAGAGAGAGAGGTTGTTCGGGAAAGAAAAGATAAGGCAAAGCTCGTTTAAAAGGGCAGGGGCAATCTCGCGTTTTCCTAAATAAAAAATAATTATTTTCTTATATTTAATTAATGCTAAAAATACCTATAAATGAACTATAAATTTATAAAATTGTTCATAAATGGTACGGATTAATACAAGTTTTATTTTTAAAATATAGAATACGAATTAAATTTTTCTCAATAATTTTAAAATTATTTATGAGCGAACGGATTATTTCATACGCATTTTACAAGATAATACTCAATAATAGAAATAATGATTACAAAATTATTTCACATGAATTGCATAAAAATAATTAATGCACACTAATTCACGGAAATATAACTCGCCAAAATTTCAGATATTACAATATCACTTGAAAAACGAGAGTTTTTCTTGCGTCGGAGCATAAACACAATTCAAATTTGCATTGTTATAAAAAGGTAAGTTAAATTTGCATTTTCAAACACGAAAAACATTTTTTAATAAGAATATTCATAAGAATATCATTTTAATATGAATGTTTATAATTTCAAGATTATGTGAAATAGTATAATTGTATATGATTTTAATTTAAACTATTAACTTTATTCTTAACATTACAAATAAATGCTTATTATGATGTGATTCGAACATCACAAATATAACTTTTTTGTTGGAAGGATTCGAACTTATTATGGTGTGACTATGCATATTTTAGTATTGAATAATATTTGTTGTTGGTGAGATTTGAACCTTAAAACTTATTTGTATCTCTATAAATAATAATTTAATATTTATTGTTAGAGGGATTCGAACCTGTGAGTTTTAGTATTGCGTCATTTTAATATTTAGATTTAACGATTGTGATAATTTGATTAAAAAAATCGATGGCAGTGAGATAGGATAACCAAAATGGAGGTTGAACCAAATTATAACTCATTACGGTTATTATAGTTTAGTATAGATTTGATAAAATCCATTATCTACATATGAGTAGTGCTAGAGTAGGTACCAAAATTTGGTCTCAAATGACGTGGCATTGGTGACTTGATAATTTGGGATAATGTGATTGGGGGAATTTATGTGAGTGTAGGGTCGGGGTACACTTTTACTAATTGAGTTGTAACAAATCAAACCATAATAAGTGGTATTTGGGAATCATTTTGGGTACCAATTTGGTACCTCTAAAATTATCCTATATATACTATGGCTTAACATGAATTTTATTTTTGAAGAATCGAATTTGAGACATCAAAGGTTAATAAAAGTTATTTATGTTCACATCTTCCACCACTACACCACATATGAATTGTGTTATTATTTTAAAACTCCTTATCAACATCCACAAAAATATGATCTTTTTATTTTTTGATATTATTTTAAAATTACTTTATTCTAGTATTACTGGATCAATTCGAATCTTGACTTGATGAAATGGCCCTCGATTGGGTTCAAACTCGCTATCGAGTTCGATCACATATTCGGACTTAATAAAACTCGAGTCAAGCTGAATTTTTTTGAACTCGAAACGGCGCGAACTCGTTTTTTTAAAAAAGAATGAAAAAAATATATTTATGTGTTTGTTAATTGGGTGTACACCCGAAAATTTGAATAACTGGGTCGATTTCGGATCGGATCATTTTCGTATTATAATATATCTGGAGACCATTCAGATCAGATTGGATGTGATTCATTTTGCGTCTAAATCTGATGAAAAATAAATAAAATTTGGATTAAAATCGGAAAACAATCGATTCTGGTTAAATTCGCTTCGATTCGGATCAAAATTTATTCATTTTTTCAATTTGTGGGACTTAAAAATATCTTTTTTATTAAATATAGTATTTTTAATATAATATTTTATACTTTTACCAAACAATTATGATTAAATAATTATTTTATCATAAATATAAAATTGTTAAGTATGAATTTGATTCTGCGGGTTCTATCCTTAGTACATTCTAAAATAGAAAACAACATCTACGATTTTTAATATTTTATTAGTTTATTTTAAATTTGGTCTCTACTCGGTATCTACAACTAATAAAGACATTAATGGAGGTTTTCAGGAAATAAATTTGATAACAAAATTTGTTATTATAATCTTTACGATTGTTGCTGGAAATTAATTAACTATCGCAATATTATTTCGATTGTAGTTGGCCATCAACAAATTTGTTGTTTAGAAATTTTGGCTTTGAGGTGAGAGATGGTTGAGTGTTTAAGCTAAAAGGTTTGGTAGGTTGAGACTGACTGTTTAGAATTGTAGGGTTTGTTGGTGTGGTCCTAAATTGTCTTCCTTATTTTTCCTCCTTCTTTCATCCCCTCTTTTCTTATCATCATCCTTCTTCTCATCCTTATTTTTATCCTTACTGCCAGGTGCTCATGAAGATTGACTTGGATTTGAGCCAGAAGGTTTTTGCTCATCATGCTTCTGATCATCATCATCCTTGTCATCTTTTAAATTAAATTGAGGGGTTGGCAACATGGTATCAGAATTTAGTAGGTATATGTCCAAGATCTTTATCATCTCCATATCCTCATGCATCTTGCTCCTTTTGTACTTTAGATCAGACTACAGAGTCATGATCAGCCTCATATTTGATCTGACACGGTTTTTAGAAACAATAAGATGTTTGCATTGTTTGGTTGTTGGACAGATGTATGACACCCCTTTGTTTGGATATAAATAGGCTTCAGGAAAAGCTGCTATCTATGCATTTTTTAGCTCTTTTAGCAGCTGGGTGTCCTCTTGAATAACTGGATTTACTCTTTCAATCATTACATCCAGCTCAGATGCTCTTAAAGTTTTAAGATTTGGAAGAGACACCTGGAGACATCCATCCACACCACCATCAATGATATTCACAATAATTCTCTTCTCCATATAATTATCAATTTTCACAACCACTGCCCTAATAAAGTTGATGTTTTTGGCCAATGCTTTCTTGTAGGTGATGTAGTTATTTTGAAGAGATATCCTTAGTACTGCAAGAAGTTCACTGAATTCTTGATCTTGATTTGGTCCTTCTGCAGCCTTTAGAAGTCTTTCTTTTCCAACATCATGAGAGATTTGAGCATGTGAAGAACTTTAGCCAACCTGTATAGGCTCTTTAGATTTAGATTTACCAACATCCTTGGATTATTGAATCCTAGCTTCAGTCTCCCCCTTAGTCTTGGTGACAGGCATGAGTAGGGGAGTTGGTAATTTTGGCCTTACATCTTCAAGTAGTGAGGGCAATGGTATTTTGAGTTTCCCCATGATGGCTCCCAAAGCAACAAAATTCTGTATTTTGAGATGCTTGTGAGAATCCACTGGGATTTTGATGTCTTTCTGTTGACTCTGCACTAAGGATGTAAGAGCTTGTACTTGTACACTCAGTGAGTCATTGGAAGATTGGAGAGAAGAAACTTGTTGTTACAATTTTTGAACTTGCAGTGTGGATGAAGATTGAGATGTGGAGGAAATAGAAACCCTAAAAGTATCATGCACAACCTTTTTAATTTCATCCATGAGGAGGGATGAAGGAGTGTATCTGCTAGAGTGCATTTGATCCAGCTTCACTCTTGTATCATTGGAATGAATGATATGATTTTGAACTTGTTCATTCAGGGCCACAAATGAGGTCTTGAGATTCTTGACATGTGTTTCCATTCCACTCAGATCATACCTTGACATCTGGTCAGCAAAGTTTATGAATTTGTTTTTTATCTCAGTTTGAGAAGGGATGATTTGATCCATCTTTTCCCTCACCATCTTCATTATTTTATCTTGATGTCCAGTCAGTGAAATTTGAAGTACTTTTCCAAAATTGTGAAAAGCCTTGATTTGAGCCTTGTATACATCATTGATGGCATCATACACTTTCTGAGGAGTTAGAGATCTAGCATTGCTTCCCAGAATAGTGATATACGCCTCCCTAAACTTAGCTAGTACAGCATCCATTTCAATATAAAATTATTTATCTAGCCAAGCATCACAGTTTGTATCCTGACCAGCTTCATCAGCAATTTTAGCTTGATTATCTTCGACAGATGTCTGGTAGGCGAGCATGATAGCTTGGTAGTCCTGACTTGACATGTTGAATGTGAGCAGCTGTTGTAAGATTTGTGCAAGGCCTCTAATCTGGTCAACTACAAGATCTTTAATGGTTGAAGGTTGATCTTCAGTTTCTTGGAGCCATTGAGAGATACGATGTGGTTGTTGAGGTTGAGATATTGAGGGTTGATTTGTTGGGTGAGAAGGTGATAATATAACAGAACCACCTGTGACAGGAGTCATAGTTTGACTCACAGTAGGTACTGTGGTTATGAAAGTGTGTTGTCCTCCACTTGAAGTGGGAACCACCATTTGAATTGGAGGGAATTTGATTGGGTTACTGTCATGTACACCAATCTCAAACACTTATGTCCCTTTCAGAAACTATCACTTGAATGTGATGTACTTGCCTCCTAGCATCAATTACCAATGTAATTTCTGCTAGTGTTTTGAGGGGAGTCGTTCCTGGAACAGGAACCTCCAATTGAATTGGAGAGGATTTAGATAGCTCCCCCTCGGGAGTACTACCCTCAAACCTAATAGCCTGTGAAGGCTGATTTGCACATGAAGGTGCATTTGTTATCACCATGGGGTCTTCAGTAAAAACTGATGAATCCCCCATATTTGTGATGGTGTCATCAAGGTCTACCCCAGCTAGTAGCCCTCTTACCATCTAAGTTTGGTATCTGGGTGGTGAGCAAGGTTTCTTGAACCATGTCACTTGAGTGAGTTTGTACTTGAGGAATGGATTCAAGTGCAGTATGTGAAGAAGAAATTTGAGAGATTAAGTGTTGTTCGTCAGTAGTGAGTGTTGGCATCTCCCCCTGAATGGATGAGGGAGCTTCAAGGAATGTGCTCTCCTTATGTGTGCCATCCTTGTTTCTCCTTCCATACACTTGAATTTGATCAAGTGATGGTTGTGCAAACTCTTTACAAGGTGCATTTGGTAGAATATTTTTTTCAATAGACACACCGTGTTGAGAGGATGCCCCTAGAGTCTGTTCAAGTTCCTTGTTTACAACTTCATCCTTCTGAGAGAATGTAGAGCTGCCTTGAGTGGTCAACGCAGTTGTCTTTTGCTTCTTTGTTCTTTTGACCAAGGGTGACTCAGGTTGTGTTTGTTCCTTACCACTCTTATTTAATATATTAAGGGTTACCTCCTTTCTCTTCTTTTGACTCACTTCACCCTTTTGAGAGGATTAAGTGGTATATTTCCTAGCAACTATTGGTTTTGAAGAAGTAGGCTCAACATGGAAAGGTTCTCGTGGGTGTGCCTTTGTTTATACTTCGGCAGGCTCAAGATCTCTACAAGTCACAGAATTAGTGTTATAGAGAAGTCATTCAAGAACTCAGAAAGACCTATCGAGAACTCAGAAAGACCTATCGAGAACTCAGGAATTGCCTATCGAGAACTCAGGAATTGCCTATCGAGAACTCAGGAATTGTCTATCGAGAACTCAGGAAATGCTATTGGAGATATCGATAAGTCAGAAACCCATTTGAGAACTCAGAGATATCGATAAGTATACATTCATTAGAGAACTCTGAGTTATCGATAAGCCAAAGTCCATTAGAGAACTCTGGGTTATCAATAAACCAAAATTCACTAGAGAACTCAGAGTTGTCGATAAGTCAAGTCAACAATGAAGTTTCAGAGATATCGACAAGCCAACATGCCTATCGAGATGTCGAGTTCTCTACAGCTTAATTGGAGATCTCGAAATGAAGAAATTTCTCTAAGTACAGAATTGCAGAACAGTTCAATATCCAAGGTTGCAAATCAACAAACAATTCACACAACTGAATTGACAAGTCTACAAAAAGCAGCTTGAGAGATGTGCAAGATCAATGGAAAAGATTAACTGATAGAGGAGATTAAAGTAAATACGGGATGCTAAAGATATGCTAAGCCAGAAATGGAAGATTTGCTTTTCTATAAATGAAAATGACAAGTGACAGTTTAAAAAAGCTAATAGCAGATTATTTATCCTCTATGTAAACCAGCAGTTAACTGAGTTATAAAGTTAACATTAGTCCTCTAGTCAGTAGTAACAATCTAGATAGAAAATCTTGTATTATCTCTCAAGAAAGAAACTAAGTTCTAAAACTAGAACTTAGAGATTTTGTAGCAAAACACTGCTTGATTTTTAATATAAAATTAAGTGAGTTTTGAAGATCTTTATTTTACATATTTGCATTGTTATTTATGTTTAACATCTATTCTACCAAATCATTGATAACAACCAACTGCTAAAGCCAAAGTCGATCAAAAAGTAAATATTTAAGCTAAAACACATTCATCCCCCCCCCCCTATGTGTTGTATTCATACCTAACAAGTGGTATCAGAGCAAAATCTGAAAGTAAACAGATTAGATCTTGGAAAAATAAATACACAGAAAATCAGTATTATCAAGATTCCTCCGTTTGATAAGGCCAACTACATTTTATGGAAAAAGAAAATGTTGTTATTTATAAGAATGGCCAATCACCTGTACATTCAGATCCTCAAGAATGGGCCCTTCACTCCTATGGTTAGAGTTGATGAAACCACAGATGGTGACATGGTTATTCCAACTCATTTTGCTCCCAAGGATCCCTCTGAGTATACTGATATTGAAAGAGAGAAAGTTTCCCTAGACAGTGCTTTGCAACTAATACTAATTGAGTCACTTGACAATGTAATGTATAATAACGTTGTCAACTGTGACACTGCTAAACAGATCTGGGAAAAGATTGAGATACTCTGTGAAGGAACTGAGGAGGTTAGGTCAAAGCAAATAAGGATATTGATTTCTCAATATGAGGGTTTTATGGCTAAACCAAAGGAGGGTATTACTGATGTGTTTGAAAGGTTTAATAAGCTGATAAATGACTTGCAGCTTCATGATAAATTTTATGATGTTGAAGAAGTGAATTTGAAGTTCTTACTTACTCTCCCTGATCATTTGGAACAAAAGATCTCTACAATCAGAGAAGGAAGGGATTTGAGTGGAATCATACTGGAAGTGCTCTATTGGGTTCTGAAAACTTATGAACTTGAAATGATTTAAAAGAAATCATTAAGGGATGGTCAAGGATATGTAATGGATGGCTCAAGTGTACTGATTATGAATAATGGCCAGACCTCTAATGATGAGCAAAGATCCCAAACTCCAGAAATTTCTACAAGTGAGAAAAGAGTCAATGACACTAAAGAGCAAGTCATACTGGAATTGGATGAAGAAGATGAGTTCTACACTCTTGATGAGCTTGATGAGCTAAACAAATTAATGGCTTACTTGGCTAGAAAATTCTCTAACATTAGAGTGAAGAAACCAAGATTTTTCAAGAGCAAAGGACAGTCCTTCAACAAAGACAGCAACTGGAGAGGAAATGGGAAGTACACTCATCATAGCAAAACTGGATATAAAACTGGATATGTTGATAGATCAAACATAAAGTGCTTTAACTGTGATGAGTTGGGCCATTTTGCTACAGAATGTAGGAAACCCAAGAAGGCAAAGAAAGACAAAGCCTATCTTGAATTGGAAGCAAAGTATGATGCTCTTCTAAAGAAGCAACAAGGGAAAGCTTATATTGCTGAGGGCAAGAGCTGGGATGATTCAGATAATGATGAAGATGAAAAAGTTGGAAACTATGCACTCATGGCCTTGGAGCAAGGAGACTCTTCATCATCTAAATCACAGGTACCAACTCTTACCACAATTGATTTAAATGTGAGTCAATATAAGGAAACAGTTGAAAAGATGAGCACAGAAATGTTCCACATTCATACAAACTTGGTTGCGGCAAATGAGGAAGTTAGTAGATTGAAAAAGATCAATGAAAAATTTGAGAGTGAAAAATAAGAGACTGAATTGTTGCTGGTTGAGCTTGATACTGCTAAGCAAGAAAATGCATATTTAAAGAACAAATTAAAGTGTGCAAGTGAAATTGAAGCAGTATTGAGAGAAAGGTTGGAGAATATTGAAGTGAGGCTGAAATCCTTCAAAAATGCTTCTGAGTTGATTGGCCAATATCATGAAAAGAACAAGCCATGTGCAAACATTGCCATTGGTCTTGATTATGAGGGTTTGAACAATAAAAAGAAGTTTGTCAGTGACAAAGGAAAATCAACTGAAACTGAGGATGTTCCAATTATTTTGAAGAAAGTTGAATCACCTTTGTTCAAGGCATGTGAGGTGAACTTCAGTGAAGAAGAGTTGATCATTAAACAGGAGATAGCTGATGAGGATAAGGAAAATAAAAATGATGAGACAACTCAGTCTTCCATCTCTGTTGAAACACCAAAAGCCAATCAAAAAACTAAGGATCCTGTGAAGAAGATTAAAGCTGAACAAGTCAAAAAGAAAAAGAAGAATAAAAATGGAAAGATTGGGATAAATAAAAGCAATAATTTTGCTTATGTTGTAGATGCTCCTAGAAAGAGGTGTGAGAATTGTGGATCATTGAATCACCTAACTCATCTTTATAAAAAGATTGTTAGCAATCCACCTGAAGGAGTCTGCAAGTACAATGAAGTTAAGGCTAATGATCCCTATTCATTCTGTGACAAGTTTGACTGCATTCCCTGTAACATGAAAGTGATGAAGAGTTGCCACAAATTGAGAATTGATCATATAGAATCAAAAGTTGGTTCTATATCTGAAAGGGAAAATGCTCAACAGTCTATGAATTCCATTTTATCTCAAAATTCTCATTCTACTTCTGCAAAATCAGTTAACAAGAAGAAAGTGCCCAACACAGCTTGGGTAGCTAAACACACTTAATCCTTATTGTGTGTAGGGCAAAGGAAAGAAGGTCATATGGATCATTGATAGTGGATGTTCCCGGCATATGACAGGTGATAAGGCCCTGCTATCATAATTTGAGGAGATGGATGGCCCTTTGGTGACCTTTGGAGACAACGGCAAAGGATTCACAATGGGATATGGCAAGATTGTTTCGGGAAATATTGTCATTACAGATGTAGCACTAGTTGCTGGATTAGAAGTAAATCTTCTAAGTGTTAGTCAATTTGCAGATAGAGGTTTTCAAGTTATTTTCAACAAAGAAGATTGTGCTTTTATTAGCAAAAAAGACTGGTGAAATTTCTCTTAAAGGAGTAAGAAAGGAAAGCTTATTTGTTGCAGACTTAGACTCAATAAATAAGGATAGAGTGTGTTGTTTCTACACCAAGGCATCAGAAGAGCAAAGCGAATTGTGGCATAAGAAGCTATCTCACTTGAATTTCAAAGCAATCAACACCTTATTCAAGAAGGAGCTTATGAGAGACATGCCCAGTCTGAAATTTGCTCAACTGGAAGGTTGTGAAGCTTATTAGAAAGGAAAAATGAAAAGATCAAGTCACAAGTCAAAATCTATGAATTCTATAAGTGCAGCTCTACAACTTATTCACATGGACTTGTTTGGGCCAGTAAATGTCTTGTCCATTTCAAGGAACAAATATGCCCTTGTCATGGTTGATGATTTTTCAAGATACACTTGGGTCGAGTTCATGTACTCTAAAGATGAAACTCCAACCATTATAATTGAGCACATCAAGAAAATTGAGAAGCCAGCTGAAGGAAAAGTTAGTGTGAAAAGATTGAGGAGTGATAATGGAACAGAATTCAAAAACTCAACATTAAGTGAATTCTGCAAAAGCAAAGGCATTGTTCAAGAATTTTCAGCAGCTAGAACACCTCAACAGAATGGAGTAGTTGAGAGGAAAAATAGAACATTGGTTGAAGCTGCTAGAACCTTGCTACAAGATGCTCAGTTTCTAACTAGTTTTTGGGAAGAGGCTGTTAGTACTGTATGCTACACTCAACACGGATATTTCATCAACAAAGCTCATGGCAAATCACCTTACTCAATCATGTGTAACAGGAAGCCTATAGTGAAACATCTACATGTGTTTGGAAGCAAGTGTTATATTCTAAAAGAGAACTCTGAATATGTGGGAAAATTTGACTGTAAAGTTTTTGAAGCAATTTTTCTGGGATATTCATTGGAAAGAACAACGTACAAAGTTTATGGATTGATCAAAAGAAAATTATAGAAATCACATATGTGACTTTTGATGATGACAAGTATCCAGGCTTGGAATGCCTTGATGTAAATGATGTTGAAGCCCTTGTATTTGAGAATCTATCCATTGATAGTGATTCTGATGAGGAAGATGAAGTTGTGGCACAACAAATGACAAATGAAGAGACTTCTGAACAAAATCATGGAAATGAAAGCTCTCTTCAGACACCGGAATTTGATCGCACAAACTCAGGGGGAGAAGGAGAAAATGGAAATGATTCAAGCCAATCCAAAGGAATCACATTTGATGGCTTTGAAAAGGATTTTCTGATACTTAAAGGGAACTCCAAACTTAGGATTATGGTATCCTAACGGAACTGGTTTTGAAGCTGTTGGATACACAGATGAAGATTTTGCTGGATGCAGGGTTGATAAGAAAAGTACTAGTGGAAGCTATCAATTTCTTGGTCAAAGACTTGTATTCTGGTATAGTAAGAAACAACAATATGTGTCAACTTCCACAGCTGAGGTTGAATATATAGCTGATGGAAGTTGTTGTGCTCAAGTGCTTTGGATTAGAAATCAGCTAATGGACTATGGTCAAGTGTTACACAAAATTCCTATTATGTGTGACAATACTAGTGCCATATCTAATCCACTTAATCATTCTGGAACAAAGCACATTGATGTTGGGTACCATTTTATCAGGGAACATGCTGCAAATGGTACCATTGAGCTCATTTTTATTCCAACAGAGAAACAATTAGCTGACATTTTTACTAAAAATTTGGATGAAGCAACCTTCACTAGACGTGTAAGTGAAAAGTCGGATATTCAATATCAAAAAAATCTTTTTCCTTGAATATTGAGTTAATTATGTAATATATTAAAACCGTGTATGTTGTTCTGGATAGGGTATAGCAGTTGATGCATATTTTTCTTATTTTCTTTGTCAAAACTTGTACTAAATTGCTAGAAATATTTGTGTATTTTACAAATAATTAAAATTTAACTATGTTGTAAAGCACGGTTGGATATATTAAGTGGTTAAGAGTTTATCTTCTATCATCCCATGTACTAGATTCGATCATCGCTCACTTGGAGAATTTTTTAGAACATATTCTCATTTGTAAGGCTATAATTCCACATATTTGTCAAAACAAAAAAAAAATTTTAACTTTTTTATACGTCTGTTGAGATGAAATATATATGAAGTTCTGAAACGCATGTTAGCAATTAATCTAATTCTCAGAAATGGTCAATTGTAATGGAAAGAAATAGGGTTGGCTACGTATGTTTTTAGGAAAAGTTTACTATATATATTCATGAACCCAAAACATTATTTATAATTATAAAAATAATTTTTCCTGAAGTTTAAATATTTTCTCATTTTTCCGGAGCTTTTTGTCCTTACACTTGTCGTATATGAATTTTATATTTATTTCAAATCATAAATTATTGATTTTTCTCGATAGTAATAATCTCCTTATAATATATACCGTACTTATTTCATGTATATAATTGAATAAGCTCCGCACATCAGAGTCAGTGCTGCAAGATTTATTTGTTGCTTACATAAGTTTAATTTGTTTATTTACCTCCTCATGTAGTCTTGCTTCAAAATGAATAAGTGTTGTTCTACAGCCTCAAAATCTTTGGAACAACTTGTAGAGGCCACTAAATCGATATCTTCAGACGGTGCAATTACTTCAGTTGTGCAGCGACAACTTCAGTTGTGCAGCGACAGGAAGAACAAAGCTGTCAGCATTTCTCATTGCGGTAACTGTCTCCTTTGTTCATACTATGCAATTTGATTAGCATATATTTTATTTTATGCATATTATGCAGATGTCTTGAAATTTTTTTATGTTTTTCGATGTTTTGAATATTATTCATGACACAATAATATCGTTTCCTTACAATTTAATTTATTGTGTCTGGCCAGGGGATTTGTGGCTGACATGAGGGTTAAAAATCCAAAGGTGTGCAACCCCTTTGATGGTTTTAATAAAGCTGAAAATTTTTATGAAAGGCTACAACCACCACTTGATGTTCCTCGCTTTAGATCATTGCGCTGTGAAATCTGTGTCGGGAGAGTTGTAGGCTCTAGCACTTCTGCTGAGCAAAGATTGAATGCTGAACAAAATTCCCAGTAGATCTGTATTCCTTTGGCAGGAAAAGATTCTTCAATTAAGCACAGAGCAGCAGGAGGTATATGTGCTTCTTTTTGTATAAATATGAACTTCTTGTCCGAGAATATCCCGGGTTTTGGGCTTGTCCTAACATTGTACCATCGTAATTCAACCCTCCCACCCTCTTATATTTTGTTTAATTTAAATATATTGTTATTGGTAGCGGTCTTGGGTTCGAGCCGGCCGGCCACCCTCTTATATTTTGTTTAATTTAAATATTGGTATAGATATAAAGAAAGGCCTAGATGCGTGGCAATCCCTAGAGGGAGATAGAGCTCCGGAGAGAATCATTATTAAAATCACTCTTTCCAAAATTATTCAATTGTGAAATCAAATTTAAAATCAATTTATTTTTTCAAATTTTAACTGTTAAACGTTTTATTATATATTTAAATATACATTATTATTCTACATTAGTAACGAATTTTATGAAATTTCATAATAAAATTAAGTGCTCTATATAATTCTTTGGAGAAGAGGGTTTACTCTCGAAGAAAAGCGTAGATAGATATATAGGTCTATTTTTACTTGTGCGTGGAAACTTTGACTACTTAACACTTATATCATTTTGAGTATTATGTTCTTTTTTCTCATTTTCGGTTTCTTTTCCTTCTAAAATTTTTTATATAGGACCCTACATCGCAGGAGACTCAAATAAAGTTCGTACAGAAGTCATCATCTTGAATGACAGTGATGAGGACAGAGTGATTGAATTAACCCCTTCACTGGAAGAATTAGACAAGGGTAAAAGTGTCATCATTGAAGTTGAAGATGATAGTTAGACTTCTCATTTTCTTTCTCTAACAATTCTTTTATCTAAATGGTTTCTAGTTAAAAGTCTACTTACTACCTAAGAACCCTACCCTGCAGGAGAATCTAATAAAGCTAGTATTGAAGTCATCATCTTGGATGACAGTGATGATGACGGAGTGATCGAATTAACCCCTTCACTGGAACAACTAACAACTAATACTTTTCCACAAGCAGAAAAACAGCCTTGTTTAGACAAGGGTAAAACTATCATCATTGACATTGAAGATGATGGTTAGACTTCCAATTTTCTATCTCTAATAAAATTCTTTATCTAAATATGGCTTGTAGTTCAAAGTCTCCTTACTTTTTGCAGGTGAAAAATTCGATAGACAACCTAAAAAGATCAGAAAAGCAATTGGTCAGACTTCTGGTATTGTTAAGCCTTCAGGAAGACCAGCACAAAGGACCAGGTAGTCATATCAATGAAGGGTGCATTCTGAGCCGAAACCCCGAAGCTGGTCCTGAAAACATCTACATGAGATGTGAAAACATGTAAATGGATATCAGCATTAGCCGTTCTAGAGCACAGCTGTAACTGCAAAAAATGATCAGGTGCTACCGTGCTAGTTAATTAGCTACATGAAG
This sequence comes from Apium graveolens, assembly GCF_009905375.1. Taxonomy (NCBI): domain Eukaryota; kingdom Viridiplantae; phylum Streptophyta; class Magnoliopsida; order Apiales; family Apiaceae; genus Apium; species Apium graveolens. Next base: position 20,505,314 of record NC_133653.1, read on the forward strand.
ATCACAGTTCTTTCCATCTCTTTTTATTTTTACTGATTTACATTTAATGCAACATTTGGATTGAACATGGTTTTCTTCTTATATCATAGATTATACTATCAGAAATGCTTCATCATTATTTTACATATACTTGTGGACATGTATATACTTGTACATGTTTGCAAATCTTTACTTGGGCAGATTTACAAGTAAAATTTTGTATTTATACGAAGAGTGTGGTCAAATGGCCCAAAGAATTAGCAGATGCAATGCAACTTAAAAAGTTTATATTTTTCGGGTTGATGAGTAAGGTTTGATTGAGTTTTTGTAAAGAAATGTCTCGTTTTTGTTAAATGGATTTTTTTAAAGATTTTACCCCTTGCTCACTAATTTTAAAAAGGATGGAAAAAAGTAAAAGGTAAAGAAAATAGTTTCACTTTCATTCTTAATCGTCCAGTGTTTTTAAATGGAGCGAAATCAAGTGGTCATGAATGTAAATTTTACATAATTTACCTCTAAAACTTTCAACCCATTTTTTTAATAAAAGTACTTTACCTCCTTATCACTTACTCCTTCCCTAGTAAAAATTCGCGAGCAAAGCCTTAAATTTGTGCGGGGATATAAATATTCCAAAAATCAGTATTGTAATAGTAATTTGTTAACTCGGACTAGTAATTAACCGAGTGCATTGGACCGATGGATAAGAGAACCAAGCTTGTCTCGAGTAATTAGAATTTAGAAGTCAATTGACCGAGTACTCAAGTACTTTGATATCAAAAAATGAGTATTCAAAAAATCGAAAAAGTCAGTGTGTTATTTAAATTTTGAAGATGCAACCGATTAAAAGTGATCTTGAAATTTTATAATATTGGTAAGAATCGTATCACATATAAACATCCAAATGCACGATGTGATACAATATATAACATTTAATTTATGTCATTTTCATCCGTTTTAAATATTTAATTTACTAAAAATCAATAATTTGGATAACTAGAATCTGAATCATAAAACGAGATATTTTGATCAATTTATAAGGAACTTTCTTTACCATTCAAAATTGTTGTCGTAAGTGAATTGAGTTTTTCTATTTTCAAACTTTTTTTAATATCAACGTGAAACAAACCTGATAAACTTGCCAAACACAATTAACGATTTGAAAGTGAGTCAAGATCGACTTTTTCAATATATAATATTTTTAATCGAACTGAGTTCCGTTTAAATTTCATAGGAAAATGTATAAATCTTTTCATTTTTTAAATTGTTTCTAACTTATTGTAAACAAAAATTGCTTCGACCATATAGAGATTAAGTCAAAATTGCCCAATATTAAAAATCATCGGTTAGTCATTAATTTAAGACAGGATAGAGGATAATATGCACATAGTTTACATTTCAACTTTCGTATTTCATATTTTTATCATACAAATTCATGAATTCATGTATCTAGTACTACTTCTCGAATAGAGTTCGATCTGACCAAGTTTTGAGTCGAGTGTGATTCAATATTGAGTAAAGTTCGTATGAAACTAATATAGCTTAACTTCCTCAACAGTTATGGGCCAAATTATGTTGTTCAAAATTAAATAAGTTTGGGATGGTTACTTACAATTTGGGTTGAACTGATCAGTAATCTCATAAGTTGCTAAAATGATTGTTTTATATATGTGACAATCTAGAATTCGAGGTCAAGATTGTGAAGTCATCACACTACTTATAAATCAAACTCTACATAGTAAATGATATAATAATATCTCATAGCTCTTCAAATATTTAGTACATCATAAGTTATGAAATAAATTACAACTATCAACCAAAAATATAAATTTATTAAAATCCTTTTAAATTATAAAATTAGAACTTCGATTTGGAGTTGTCAGGATGTATTTGAAATTAAAAGATTAAACAACCAAAAGTCTAACAATCACTCTTCTCATAAGACCTTTTACCTGAGTTGGTTTACGGAATCTAATGGTACAGTGGACCGTTATAGACACTCTCACAAGCCGTGCGTCTAAATCTCTCCATCTGTTTAGGGTAATGATTTCTAGAACGAATGGTTATTTTATTTCAAAAACGTTTCATATCCAAAAGATTTTGTTATAAACAATTCTATTTCGCAACCGTCTTCTGAAATCAAAGTCTCTTGTTTCATTTGTATAGTGCTTAATGCTTAAAGATAACTTTGTAAAACCAAAATATTTGATTATAGTATATAACTTATAAATAAAGATACAAGTGAACAATCTGGATGGACCTCCATCTGGTCCTATAAGGTACCTGAAGGCAACTATATCGCTATTCTTAACTACCGGTCCATCTCCGGATTCTATACCGCACGGGTCCATCTTCATGTGAAAATTTATATTAGAACAGTTCAAAATAATATTTATTTTAATATATTTACCAACCTTAGAAATCATTAAAACTCTTTGAAATCATTCTTAGTTTAAATTTTAAGGATTCCAGGTATGTGAATAAGGGTTATTAAGAAAATATAATGCAAAATATGATTCAAGGATAAGCATAGGTATTAACATGTTACGGTGACAGTATCATCATAATCATTTATCACATTTATATTTTTTTACCACTTAAAAGATAGGGTTATGGGTGTTCACAGATTGATTTGGTCTAGATTCTCGTTTTTCCGAACCGATCTAGTAAGAACAGTTTTTTGAAAATCAAAATCAAACCAAGCCAGTTAAACGCCGAAACCAAACTAAACCAGACCATAAAATAATGGATTGGTACGGTTTCGAACCACGATTTAAAGATAATCATTTACTTTTGTTTTGTTTTTGTTAAATTTATAACGAAACGGTTATTTAAGTAAATGTAATATAAAATTTATTATATATCAGTATTATATATCAGTAATATATATTTATAATATTTAGTTTACATATGACTGTTATATACTTTAATTTAACTTAAATAATACTAAGTATATCAATTAGGGTAAAACTATAATATATTAACAATTAACTCAGGTTTTAATTTAAAAAGTATCTTGATGTTTTAATATGATATACACCACACATACACAAACCCGTAATTTATAATCTTAGCTTATAGGTATATACTAGAATTTTTATACATTATTATATAGTAGCCTGCACTACAAGAAAAATGCCATCAGACAACACCCATCAGACAACGCTTGACCAAAAACTGTTGTCTAGCATATCGTATCAGACAACCGTTTTATGAAATAAGGTGTTGTTTAAATAAAAAGATTTCATCATTCCTACAATGCTTTAAAAACTATTGTCTAGGTAATCGGCACAGACAAGCCTTTCTAAAGATATATTGTGCAAATGAGGTAGTTTGTACAACAGTTTAATTTTGCATTGTCTGAAAGTAATGGAGACAACGTTGTGAAACACCGTTGTTGGAATGAGACAAGTGTTTTCTCAATGGATTAGTTAAGCTGGAATCAAACAACGTACTTCCATTGTGTTGTCTAAATATCACTTGACATACAAGTGTTTTTATTCTGTTGTATGTCACGACATCACACAAGCGTTTTGCTCATAAAACCATTGTCACTTGTATTGGTGAGCTGGTATAATGAGAGACGTTCATTAAGAGGAGATGAGGTGGCACCATGTGATTGGTGAAAAAACATTCACTTGGATTGCTGAGTTGGTGTAATAAGAGCAGTTGATTGAAAGTATATTTAATATCAGCCATTAGATTAAAAAACGCTGCTACGCTTACACAACAGCTTTTGTTCAAATAAATGTTGTCAATGTTCATCTAAGACAACCTTTTTTCATAGAAAACCGTTGTCTGTAAGTCTGATTCTTGAAATTTCAGAAGCATTGCTTGTGATGAGGTGGCACCATGTGATTGGTGAAAAAACATTCACTTGGATTGTTGAGTTGGTGTAATTAGAGCCGTTGATTAAAAGTAGATTTAATATCAGCCGTAGGATTTAAAAAAGTTGATCATCTAAAACAACGGTTTTTTTTTTCAAAAAAACTGTTGTCACTATTTATTTCAGACAAGACTTTTTCATAGAAAACCGTTGGATGTTGCCCCGTACTAGATTTTTTTCCATACCCGATAAAAGAGATAATTTTTTAAAATTATTTTTTAGATGATCCAACCGTACGGATGTTAAGAAATACTTATTTTAGTCACAAGAAAAAAGTATTAAAAAATTTCAAATTCATCTCGAATGTTAAGATTAGAAAAATCTGGTAAAAGCACTACTTCCCAACACGGGATTCGTTCCCGATGAACAAGATAAATTTTTTAAATGATTTTTTTGACGATCCAACCGTACGGATGTGAAGATATACTTATTTTAGTCACATGAAAAAAGTATTAAAAAATTTCAAATTCATCTCGAATGTCAGGTTTAGAAAAATCTGGTAAAAGCACTACTTCCCAACATGAAATTCTTTCCCGATGAACAAGATAATTTTTTTAAATGATTTTTTCAACGATCCAACCGTACAGATGTTAAGATATACTTATTTTAGTCACATGAAAAAAGTATTAAAAAATTTCAAATTCATCTCGAATGTCAGGATTAGAAAAATCTGGTAAAAGCACTTCTTCCCAACACGGGATTCGTTCCCGATGAACAAGATAAATTTTTTAAAAGATTTTTTCACACTTGTTTGTGATGAGGTTGCACCATGTGATTGGTGAAAAAACATTCACTTGGATTGCTGAGTTGGTGTAATAAGAGCAGTTGATTGAATGTATATTTAATATCAGCCATTAGATTAAAAAACGCTGCTACGCTTACACAACAACTTTTGTTCAAATAAATGTTGTCAATGTTCATCTAATACAACCTTTTTTCATAAAAAACCGTTGTCTGTAAGTCTGATTCTTCAAATTTCTGAAGTGTTGCTTGTGATGAGGTGGCACCATGTGATTGGGGAAAAAACATTCACTTGGATTGTTGAGTTGGTGTAATTAGAGCCGTTGATTAAAAGTAGATTTAATATCAGCCGTAAGATTTAAAAAAGTTGATCATCTAAGACAACGGTTTTTATCAAAAACCCTGTTGTCACAATTTATTTCGAACAAGACTTTTTCATAAAAAATCGTTGGGTGTTGCCTCGTACTAGATTTTTTTCATACCTGATGAAAAAGATAAATTTTTTTAATGATTTTTTAGAGGATCCAACCGTACGGATATTAAGAAATACTCATTTTAGTCACATGAAAAAAGTATTAAAAAATTTGAAATTCATCTCGAATGTCAGGATTAGAAAAATCTGGTAAAAGTAGCCCTCCGGACAACGAGACTCGTTCCCGATTTACAGGATTAATTTTTTAAAATGATTTTTCGACGATCCAACCGTACGGATATTACGATATATCGATTTTAGTCATAAGAAAAAATTATTAAAAAATTTGAAATTCATTTTGCATGCCAATATTAGAAAAATCTGGTAAAAGTACCCCTCCCGACAACGAGACTCGTTCCCGATTTACAGGATTAATTTTTTAAAATGATTTTTCGACGATCCAACCGTACGGATGTTAGGATATATCGATTTTATTCATAAGAAAAAATTATTAAAAAATTTGAAATTCATTTTGCATGTCAGGATTAGAAAAATCTGGTAAAAGTACCCCTCCCGACAACGAGACTCGTTCCCGATTTACAGGATTAATTTTTTAAAATGATTTTTCGATGATCCAACCGTACGGATGTTAAGATATATCGATTTTAGTCATAAGAACAAATTATTAAAAAAATTGAAATTTATTTTGCATGCCAGGATTAGAAAAATCTGGTAAAAGTACCCCTCCCGACAACGAGACTCGTTCCCGATTTACAGGATTAATTTTTTAAAATGATTTTTCGACGATCCAACTGTACGGATGTTAAGATATATTGATTTTAGTCATAAGAAAAAATTATTAAAAAATTTGACATTCATTTTGCATGCCAGGATTAGAAAAATCTGGTAAAAGTACCCCTCCCAACAACGAGACTCGTTCCCGATTTACAGGATTAATTTTTTAAAATGATTTTTCGGCGATCCAACCGTACGGATGTTAAGATATATCGATTTTAGTCATAAGAAAAAATTATTAAAAAATTTGAAATTCATTTTGCATGCCAGGATTAGAAAAATCGGGTAAAAGTACCCCTCCCGACAACGAGACTCGTTCTCGATTTACAGGATTAATTTTTTAAAATGATTTTTCGGCGATCCAACCGTACGGATGTTAAGATATATCGATTTTAGTCATAAGAAAAAATTATCAAAAAATTTGAAATTCATTTTGCATGCCAGGATTAGAAAAATCGGGTAAAAGTACCCCTCCCGACAACGAGACTCGTTCCCGATTTACAGGATTCATTTTTTAAAATGATTTTTTCGACGATCCAACCGTACGGATGTTAAGATATATCAATTTTAGTCATATGAAAAAATTATTAAAAAATTTGAAGTCCATCTTGCAAGACAGGATTAGAAAAATCTGGTAAAAGTACCCCTCCCAACAACGAGACTCGTTCCAGATTTACAAGATTAATTTTAAAAATGATTTTTTTGACGATCCAACCGTACGGATGTTAAGATATATCAATTTTAGTCATATGAAAAAATTATTAAAAAATTTGAACTTCATCTTGCATGTCAGGATTAGAAAAATCCGGTAAAAGTACCCCTCCCAACAACAAGACTCGTTCCCGATTTACAAGATTAATTTTTAAATGGTTTTAGGATCATTTTGCATAATATTAATATATATTAACGTTAGTTATATAGAAAAATAATTGAAATTTTTTCAAATTTGTTTCAAATAATTTTATGTAAAAAATTATGTGAAATTATTTAAAATAAATATTATTCTATTAATATAAAGTACAATAAAGATAAGTATTTAATTATAATATATAAATAAATAAATAGGAATAGAAAAATTTGGTAAAAGCGCGACTTCCGAACACGAGACTCATCCCCGATTAACTAAATAAAATTTTTAAATGATTTTTTCGACGATCCAGCCGTACTGATGTGTACATAAATTATTATTTTTTGCTAAATGATACATAAATTCATTTAATTCATATAAAAAAGTATTAAAAAATTTCAAATTTATCTTGAATGTCAAGATTAGAAAAATCTGGTAAAAACACTACTTCTGAATATGAGACTTAATTTTTTAAAATGATTTTTCGGCGATCCAACCGTATGGATGTTAAGATATATCGATTTTAGTCATAAGAAAAAATTATTAAAAAATTTGAAATTCATTTTGCATGCCAGGATTAGAAAAATCGGGTAAAAGTACCCCTCCCGACAACGAGACTCGTTCTCGATTTACAGGATTAATTTTTTAAAATGATTTTTCGGCGATCCAACCGTACGGATGTTAAGATATATCGATTTTAGTCATAAGAAAAAATTATTAAAAAATTTGAAATTCATTTTGCATGCCAGGATTAGAAAAATCGGGTAAAAGTACCCCTCCCGACAACGAGACTCGTTCCCGATTTACAGGATTCATTTTTTAAAATGATTTTTTCGACGATCCAACCGTACGGATGTTAAGATATATCAATTTTAGTCATATGAAAAAATTATTAAAAAATTTGAAGTCCATCTTGCAAGACAGGATTAGAAAAATCTGGTAAAAGTACCCCTCCCAACAACGAGACTCGTTCCAGATTTACAAGATTAATTTTAAAAATGATTTTTTTGACGATCCAACCGTACGGATGTTAAGATATATCAATTTTAGTCATATGAAAAAATTATTAAAAAATTTGAACTTCATCTTGCATGTCAGGATTAGAAAAATCCGGTAAAAGTACCCCTCCCAACAACAAGACTCGTTCCCGATTTACAAGATTAATTTTTAAATGGTTTTAGGATCATTTTGCATAATATTAATATATATTAACGTTAGTTATATAGAAAAATAATTGAAATTTTTTCAAATTTGTTTCAAATAATTTTATGTAAAAAATTATGTGAAATTATTTAAAATAAATATTATTCTATTAATATAAAGTACAATAAAGATAAGTATTTAATTATAATATATAAATAAATAAATAGGAATAGAAAAATTTGGTAAAAGCGCGACTTCCGAACACGAGACTCATCCCCGATTAACTAAATAAAATTTTTAAATGATTTTTTCGACGATCCAGCCGTACTGATGTGTACATAAATTATTATTTTTTGCTAAATGATACATAAATTCATTTAATTCATATAAAAAAGTATTAAAAAATTTCAAATTTATCTTGAATGTCAAGATTAGAAAAATCTGGTAAAAACACTACTTCTGAATATGAGACTCGTACGATAAATTTTTTAAATGATTTTTTCAATGATACAAGATATTTAGATATACTCATTTCATTCATATTAAAAATTATTAAAAAATTTCAAATTTATCTTGAATGAAAGGAATATAAAAATCTTGTAAAAGCACTACTTTTGAACACCATACTCATCCCCGATTAACGCTCCAATGGTACTGATGTAGTGATTTTATTTATTTAAAAGTATTTTAAAATTTTTACGTTACACCTGAACAACAAAAAAATCTACTAGGAGCACTATTTTTTTAAATGAGATTGCTTAAATGTGCGTAATATTAAGATCTTGAAATTAATTTTAATTCTTTTTCATAAACATATAATAAAAATAACTAAATTTTCTAACAATACATGTAATCAAAAATTATTATTTTTTTCCTTTATCACTTAAATTTAAAGTTTTTATTTAGTAAATTATTTTAAATTCCCTCGTATTGTTTCATCCCCCTTTGTCAATATTTCAGTTCCCCCTTAAATTACAAATCCCCCTTTTATGTCTCACAAACACTACGGCCATAACCCTAAATATGGGCCGCTCTATCTTTTTCTCTCATAGCTGCTCTTTCCCTCTCCCACCCTCTCCCCTAACTCCTCTATCTCCCATTTTTCTCCACCTCAATATGTCACCGTCTTTGCTATTAGAACCCTATTTTATCCATGTCAAATTTTCTCTAAACTCTCATCTCTTTCAATTCAAATTGAAAACCAGGTCTCTTAAGGAATAACCCCAACTTAATTTATTCAAAAGCTAGATTCTCAAACACAAACCATTGTTCGATTTGTTAAGCGAAAGGTATTTACTTGTCTTGTTTTTTTTGTTTTTTGTTTACCTTGTATTGAATTCTTATATATTGAATTTGGGGGTTTTTATTGGTGTGTGTTTTAATTAGTTAAAAACCGATTTCTGTTGTATATTTTTCCTTTTTCCTTTATGGTTAGGGAGCTCTGTTTTGTCTCTCACCCTGTTCTTTTAGCCTTATGTTCCCAATGCTCTTGAGTTTGTGGTTTTATTACAATTTCTTAACTTTTTATGCTTTTTTCATGGTTGAGTTGGTAAACTAAATTAAAGCAACAGAGATTATCTTGCAATTGCTGATTGATTCTAATTTTATAGTCCGTAGATGACGAAAGTGAGGGCGAGTTCTTAAAACTGAAAGCAACCATTGAGTGGCTTCTTTGTGACAACACTGCACCAGTCAATAAGAAAGTAACGTATGAGGTTGGTTGTTCTTTATTTTTTTCAATCTTCCCGCTTCTATATTACAGTATCATTACTCCTATTCATTTGCTTCATAAAAAGTCAAAACAGTCATCAGTATTAGCTTTTAGCATGGTAAACCCCTTATAATTGTGGTCATGAAACAGGAATTTCAGAATGACAAACAAAGAAGGAAGAGACTGAAACTCCTCAAATACGAAACTGTATGATATGGCCTGAATTGTATCACATCTTTACTTGTATCTTTCATTTGTTATTCATTTCTAAAATTTTCTCGCCAGTTAAGATATTAAAGAAATAGTGTAGTTCTTAGTTGACTTCATTTAGTAACTAGTAAGATTGAAATTGTGATATAAAAATGATCTGTCTTGAGACAACTGTTGAATGATTTTGCAATGGCAGATGGTTTCTTTTTATTCAACTAGTGAACAAAACAAGATATGTTACTAGTAGTGTCTACCAGTAGGTATAGTTAATCTAGCAGGCTTATTTGTTCTCCTGGAGCATAAGTTGATTAAGGTGCAGTCTGGATTGCGACTTAAGAGCTATGAGCACCCGTGGGGATACATTTTTATAGAATTCCTGATATTTCACTTTTGGAGAATGTACATAACAAATTATTCTTGTTAATAATGTATATAGATTTAGTGTGACTAGCTCTTTTGTATCCTGCAGTTCGTATTGTTCTCCCACTCAGCTAACAATATTCATAATTGTGTCCCCTGAATTTTAAGTTCAGTTCCCCCATAAAGTATAACATTTATTTATTTTATGCGTAGAAAATATCCGTGAAAGAAAAATATAAGTTGTTATATTATAGTGTTAAGGGAGTTCTTATTTCTTAGGCAAAATAATATGTATCGCTTTTACTTCATAAGTTCAGTGTACAAGTGAAGGTATGACGTAGCAATGTAGCTTAAGAAGTCTATGTACTGATTTATTAGCAACACTAATGATGATGTGTTGAACAGGTGTTTTCAAATGATGTACTGATGGGAGAACATTATGCCAGTAGTACTGTACGTTTCTGTAGTAGTGTCTGTAACCTTAAATGTTGAAATATGGACGTTTATTTTAAGGGTTTTTGAAACTATTTTTAGGTAATCAGCTAGCTACAAAGCAGCTGAACTATTTACGAAAAAAGAAGCATAATTATGGATTACTTTACAAATCTATGTGCCCTGGTTTACAAATTGCCTTCTGTATATGTTTGTGGCCTCCTTTTATTTGGAAATTTTGAGAACCTAGCATGTAGTTTGTCAATCTTATTTTAAGTGAATTTTATGTGTACTTCGACTTTCTCTACAGATTGTCGGGATAGATGATTTGAAAAAGGAGGTTGACAAAAGAGGAAAAGATGAAGTTGTAACAAGCAGGACCTCCCAATCTTCACCAAGAGAAACTGCGAGGAAAGGTGGTATCTTTACAAAGCAGGACATTGACAGTCTCTTCATGGAAGTGAGCCAGGTGACACTATGGGCATTTGTTTATTTTCTATTACGTCTTGGTTTGATTTCACTTTATATTAAGAGATCCAGTTCTTTGTTTTTCTTATAATGCAGGAAGGAAAAGAATATTAACTTAAGAGTGGTTGTCGATTTATTTTGAAGATTGTTTTCTCCAGATTGGGAAATTGCCTATCACAAGCTGTAATGATATTGCAAGGACAACATAGCTCTTGCGGAAAACGTGAAGAGAACCTGAAAATGCCAAGTGAGCTCTGAGTAGCCAACATCAAATCCTTGTAGACTCTATATTTTCTTTAATTTTTAGTAGAAATCTTAGACTCATGAAGGCAGTGATATCAATATGCTTTTAGCTTTTGTATAACTATGTTGTTGTAATTTTCGATCATGGATTAACTTTAGAACTTTTGTTTAGATTTGCAAAGTTAATTTTATTTGATTACTTGTTATATTTTGTGAAAGACAACGCTTTTAAGAACCAAGCTTCATTAAAATATCATGTCTTTAATACTAAAACAATGCTTTCGAACACAAAACTTTGGTGCAAAATTAACTTTCACAACACTAGTAAACCATTGTCTATATAATATTAAGATATTGTATCAAAGGTATTCATGCAATACGTTTGGACAAATAAACAGTTGTATGTATCTGATCATGCCATACATTAAAATCCAAAACTGTTGTGTGTAGAAATTTATTACAAGAGTTCTACGAGCTCAATTTCATTTTTGTTGTCTATCTGAATACACAACAACGTTTATACAACAATAAGTGTTGTAGGATTGGCTTTAATGTTATACCTTACACAACGGTTTTCTGAGTTTTTGAGAACCCTTGAGTAATGTCGCTTGTTACGACGAAAACAAGCAAAAAACGTTGTCTTTTCTGGATGTAATACAACGGGCTTAATCCATAATCATTGTCTGTATAATCTCAGACAATGTTTTTTAGCCGTTGTCTGATCCAACTAACAGACGGCGGCTCAATAGTCAACGGGAAAATAGGGTATCAGACAACGGACATAAACCGTTGTTGAAGCTTGTTTTCCTTGTAGTGCTGGTTTGGTTTAAACGATTTTTTTGTTGAAAAATGTAATAAAATCATTAATGTGTAAACAATTCGGTTAACTTAACAATTAAAAATGGTTTTAGCGGTTTCGGTTTTTCTTCGTTCAGATTGCTGTGGTCCGATCCGGATTCACGGTTTAGCGGATTTTTTGGATACCCCTGGATAGGTAGAGAGGTTGTTCGAGAAAGAAAAGATAAGCCAAAGCTGGGTTAAAAGGGGCGGGGGCAATCTCACATTATCCAAAATAAAAAATGATTATTTTCTTATATTTAATTAATGCTAAAAATACCTAAAAATGAACTATAAATTTATAAAATTGTTCATAAATGGTACAGATTAATACAATTTTTATTTTTCAAATATAGAATACGAATTAAATTTTTCTCAATAATTTTAAAATTATTTATGAGCGAACGGATTATTTCATACGTATTTTACAAGATAATACTCAATAATATTAAATTACTAAAATAAATTTAACTATAATTTTTACAAAGTGTCTAGGGGTATTTTAAAAATTATAAAAAAAATTATTGATTTAAATATACTGCAATGATTTTGTAAAAAGTTTGAAGACAAATTTCACAAAATAAATCATTTAAAATTTATACTATCAAACATGCACAAGTAAAATATCAATTACTTTTTCAAACATTAAATATCATCATTTATTATATTTTCTATTTATAATTATGCTTATAGATAGCTTTTCGCATTTACTAGTCTTATAAGAAAATCAAATTACTATCATATTTCATATTCACTTTATTTGAGAAATCACATAAACACTTATGGGTCACATAATTACGTATTGGTACATTCTTTTTCATCATCATGTTTAACCATTTTTCAAAATTTAAGAATATGATCACGAAACATTTATGACCTGACTAACCATTAAATACATGATCATAAGTGGCTTAGTAAGTTATTTAATTTTTGAAATAAATTATATTAAAACAAATTATTTCACATGAATTGCATAAAAATAATTAATGCACACTAATTCACGGAAATATAACTCGCCAAAATTTCAGATATTACAATATCACTTGAAAAACGCGAGTTTTTCGTGCGCCGGAGCATAAACACAATTCAAATATGCGTTGTTATTAAAACGTAAGTTAAATTTGCATTTTCAAACATGAAAAACATTTTTTTTAATTGTGATAGAAAATGCAAAAAAAAATTATATTAAACAGATGCCCATTGAAAAATATTTAGTTTGAAAAAAATTATAAACGCATATAATAGTTACGTTATATGTGAAAATAAAAAAAATCACAAATTATGATATTTCAAATTATTTTCTTTGAAATTATGAGATTAGCATTTTGTTTCTCACAAGATTATGAGTGGTGAGTTTTTTATAACCCAGCTCAATTTGCAAAAAAAATCATATTAAAGTTCATTGTATAATATGTTTGAATGTCAAAATTAAAATGAAATATAAGTTACAAACTAAATTTAAATATAATATTTCTAAAATAAAATTTAAAAGTCGACTTTAAACTGAAATTTTAAAATGTGTAAGTAGTTATCAAGTTATTTATATTTCTTAAGATATAACTTAAACCCCGTGCGATTCACGGATTCTTTAATATTTATATATTTTAATTTATTTTATATAAATTTTATTAAAAATTTCATGTAAATAATTAAATTTTAAACAATATTCATAAGAATATCATTTCAATATGAATGTTTAACTTTTTTTGTTGGAGGGATTCGAACTTATTATGGTGTGATTATGCATATTTTAGTACTGAATAATGTTTGTTGTTGGTGAGATTCGAACCTTAAAACTTATTTGTATCTCTATAAATAATAATTTAATATTTATTGTTGGAGGGATTCGAACCTGTGAGTTTTAGTATTGCGTCATTTTAATATTTAGATTTAACGATTATGATAATTTGACTAAAAAATCGATGGTTGTGAGATAGGATAACCAAAATGGAGGTTGAATCAACTTATACCTTATTACGGTTATTATAGTTTACTATAGATTTGATAAAATCCATTATATATATATGAGTAGTGCTAGAGTAGGTACCAAAATTTGGTCTCAAATGACGTGGCATTGGTGACTTGATAATTTGGGATAATGTGATTGGGGGAATTTATGTGAGTGTAGGGCCGGGGTACACTATTACTAATTGAGTTGTAACAAATCAAACCATAATAAGTGGTATTTGGGAATCATTCTGGGTACCAATTTGGTACCTCTAGAATTATCCTATATATACTATGGCTTAAGATGAATTTTATTTTTGAAGAATCGAATTTGAGACTTCACAAGGTTAATAAAAGTTATTTATGTTCACATCTTCCCCCACTACACCACATATGAATTGTGTTATTATTTTAAAACTCCTTATCAACATCCACAAAAATATGATCTTTTCAATTTGATTTTATTTTAAAAATACTTTATTCTAGTATTAGTGGAGCAATTCGAATCTTGACTTGATTAAATGGCGCTCGATTGGGTTCAAACTCGTTATCGAATTCGATCACAAATTTGAACTTGATAAAACTCGAGTCGAACTATATTTTTTTGAATTCGACTCGGCGCGAACTCATTTTTTTAAAAAAGAATGAAAAGAATATATTTATGTGTTTGTTAATTGGGTGTAGACCTGAAAATTTGAATAACTGGGTCGATTTCGGATCAGATTATTTTCGGATTATAATATATCTGGAGATCATTCAGATCAGATTGGATGTGATTCATTTTGCGTCTAAATCTGATGAAAAATAAATAAAATTTGGATTAAAATCGGAAAAAATTCGATTCTGGTTAAATTCGCTTCGATTCGGATCAAAATTTATTCATTTTTTTCAATTTGTGGGACTTAAAAATATCTTTTTTATTAAATATAGTATTTTTAACATAATATTTTATACTTTTACCAAACAATTATGATTAAATAATTATTTTATCATAAATATAAAATTGTTAAGTATGAATTTGATTCTTCGGGTCCTATCCTTAGTACATTCAAAAACAGAAAACAACATCTACGATTTTTAATATTTTATTAGTTTATTTTAAATTTGGTCTCTACTCGGTATCTACAACTAATAAAGACATTAATGGAGGTTTTCAGGAAATAAATTTGATAACAAAATTTGTTGTTATAATCTTTACAATTGTTGCTGGAAATTAATTAACTATCGCAATATTATTTCGATTGTAGTTGGCCATCAACAAATTTGTTGTTTTGAAATTTTGGCTTTGAGGTGAGAGATGGTTGACTGTTTAAGCTAAAAGGTTTGGTAGGTTGAGACAAACTGATTTGGATTTGTAGGGTTTATTGGTGTGGTCCTGAATTGTCTTCCTTATTTTTCCTCCTTCTTTCATCCCCTCTTTTCTTATCATCATCCTTCTTCTCATCCTCATTTTTATCCTTGCTGCCAGTTGCTCTTGAAGATTGACTTGGATTTGAGCCAGAAGGTGTTTGCTCATCATGCTTCTGCTCATCATCATCCTTGTCATCTTTTAAATTAAATTGAGTGGTTGGCAACATGGTATTAGAATTTAATAGGTATTTCTGCAAGATCTTTATCATCTCCATATCCTCATGCTTCTTGCTCCTTTTGTACTTTAGATCAGACTGCAGAGTCATGATCAGCCTCATATTTGATCTAACACAGTTTTTAGAAACAATCAAATGTTTGCATTATTCGGTTGTTGGACAGATGTATGCCACCCCTTTGTTTGGATATAAATAGGCTTTAGGAAAAGCTGTTATCTGTGCATTTTTATATATTTTAGCAGCTGGGTGACCTCCTGAATAACTGGATTTACTCTTTCAATCATTACATCCAGCTCAAATGCTCTTAAAGTTTTAAGATTTGGAAGAGATACTTGGAGATATCTGTCCACACCACCATCATTGATATTCACAATAATTCTCTTCTCCAAGTAATTATCAATTTTCAAAACCACTGCCCTAATAAAGTTGATGTTTTTGGCCAATGTTTTCTTGTAGGTGATGAAGTTATTTTGAAGAGACATCCTTAGTACTGCAAGAAGTTCACTGAATTCTTGATCTCGATTTGGTCCTTCTGCAGCCTTTAGAAGTCTTTCTTTTCCAACATCATGAGAGATTTGAGCATGTGAAGAACTTTGGCCAACCTGTATAGGCTCTTTAGATTTAGATTTACCAACATTCTTGGATTATTGAATCCTAGCTTCAATCTCCCCCTTAGTCTTGGTGACAGGCATGAGTAGGGGAGTTGGTAATTTTGGCCTTACATCTTGAAGTAGTGAGGGAAATGGTATTTTGAGTTTCCCCATGATGGCTCCCAAAGCAATGAATTCTACATTTGGAGATGCTTGTGAGAATCCACCGGGATTTTGATGTCTTTCTGTTGACTCTGCACTAAGGATGTAAGAGCTTGTACTTGTACACTCAGTGAGTCATTGAAAGATTGGAGAGAAGAAACTTGTTGCAATTTTTGAACTTGCAGTGTGGATGAAGATTTAGTTGTGGAGGAAATAGAAACCATAAAAGTGTCCTGCACAGTCTTTTTAATTTCATCCATGAGCAGGGATGAAGGAGTGTATCTGCTAGAGTGCATTTGATCCATCTTCAGTCTTGTATCATTAGAATGAATGATATGATTTTGAACTTGTTCATTCAGGGCCACAAACGAGGTCTTGAGATTCTTGACATGTGTTACAATTCCACTCAGATCATACCTTGACATCTGGTCAGCAAAGTTTATGAATTTGTTTTTTATCTCAGTTTGAGAAGGGATGATTTGATCCATCTTTTCCCTCACCATCTTCATTATTTTATCTTGATGTCCAGTTAGTGTAATTTGAAGTGCTTTTCCAAAATTTTGGAAAGCTTTGATTTGAGCCTTGTATACATCATTGATTGCATCATACACTTTCTGAGGAGTTAGAGATCTAGCATTGCTTCCCAGAATAGTGATATACTACTCCCTAAACTTAGCTAGCATAGCATCCATTTTAATATAAAATTCTTTATCTAGCCAAGCATCACAGTTTGTATCCTGACCAGCTTCATCAACAATTTTAGCTTGATTATCTTCGACATATGTCTGGTAGGCGAGCATGATAGCTTGGTAGTCCTGATTTAACATGTTGGATATGAGCAGCTGTTGTGAGATTTGTGCAAGGCCTTCAATCTGGTCAACTACAAGATCTTCAATGGTTGAAGGTTGATCCTCAGTTTCTTGGAGCCATTGAGAGATGAGATGTGGTTGTTGAGGTTGAAATGTTGAGGGTTGATTTGTTGGGTGAGAAGGTGATAATATAACAGAACCACCTCTGACAGGAGTCACAGTTTGACTCACAGTAGCGACTGTGGTTATGAAAGTGTGTTGTCCTCCACTTGAAGTGGGAACCACCATTTGAATTGGAGGGAATTTGATTGGGTTACTGTCATATACACCAATCTCAAACCCTTGTGTCCCTTTCAGAACACTATCACTTGAATGTGATGTACTTGCCTCCTAGCATCAAATACCAATGCAATTTCTGCTAGTATTTTGAGGGGAGTCGTTCTTGGAATAGGAACCTCCAATTGAATTGGCGAGGATTTAGATAGCTCCCCCTCGGGAGTACTACCCTCAAACCTAACAGCCTGTGAAGGATGATTTGCACATGAAGGTGCATTTGTTATCACCATGCGGTCTTCATTAAAAACTGATGAATCCCCCATATTTGTGATGGTGTCATCAAGGTCTACCCCAGCTAGTAGCCTCTCACCATCTAAGTTTGGTGTCTGGGTGGTGAGCAAGGTTTCTTGAACCATGTCACTTGAATGAGTTTGTACTTGAGGAATGGATTCAAGTGCAGTATGTAAAGAAGAAATTTGAGAGATTAAGTGTTGTTGGTCAGTAGTGAGTGTTGGCAGCTCCCCCTAAATGGATGAGGGAGCTTCAAGGAATGTGCTCTCCTTGTGTGTGTCATCCTTGTTTCTCCTTCCATACACTTGTATTTTGATCAAGTGATGGTTGTGCAAACTCTTTACGGGGTGCATTTGGTAGAATATTTTTTAATAGACACACCCTGTTGAGAGGATGCCCCTAGAATCTGTTCGAGTCCCTTGTTTACAACTACATCCTTTTGAGAGAATGTAGAGGTGCCTTGACTGGTCAACTCAGTTGTCGTTTGCTTCTTTGTTCTTTTGACCAAGGGTGACTCAGTTTGTGATTGTTCCTCACCACTCTTATTTAATATATTAAAGGTTACCTCCTTTCTCTTCTTTTTACTCACTTCACCCTTTTGAGAGGATTAAGTGGTGTATTTCCTAGCAACTATTGGTTTTGAAGAAGTAGGCTCAACATGGGAAGGTTCTCGTGGGTGTGCCTGTGTTTATACTTCGACAGGCTCAGGAACCATTGTTGCACTAGGTTGAACTACATTGATCCTCATATCAGGCATAGGGTAAGGATAGGTCTTAAATCTTTCAATCATGAAAGGTGTTAACCTAAGACCCATATGTACCTTATTCTTAGTAGCAAGTGATCTAAATAAGATTTTGGACACTTGCTTATAGTTGCCTATTAATGATTTATCTACACCTTCAAGCATATGTATGTCATTTACTTTATGATTTAAAACAGACATAATGAATCTAAGATGAAAAATTTATTTACCTCTTGAAGTTAATGGCATGATGAGCCTAGTGCTCAATTCCTCCATAATGTAGTGTCCTACATTAATCTGCTTGTTGTGAGCCATTAACTAGACTAGCTTCTGAACAATAATAGAAACACTATCAAATCCTGATTTCCTTCATGTGAAAGCCCTCACCACATAATCAAACAGAAAGGACCATTCCTCCTTAGGTTTTTCTTATTCAAACTTGCCAAGTTGATTTTCTCAAAGTAGTTGATAAAATCTAGAAATTCATACAGCTCCTACTGAGTTGGAATCTCTACTAACTTATCAGTTGGAATGTTCAAGGCCAAGTTCATGTCATCTTCAGTTATCTTAACCTGTTGTCCTTTGATTTGATAGTTAACCACTAGAGTTGAAGATTGGTCTTTATGCACAACTGTCCTAGCTACAGCTGTGTTACGGAAATCCCCCAATACATCCAGATAGAGAACTGGGTTAGCTGTAAGAGCTCCAACAAAGTAACACTACAACATATTTGCAATCATACAACAGTTTTGCACCGTTGTGTGACATGTATAGTTTCCGTTGTCTATCCAACACTCGTGTGATAGAATACCAGACAACGGTTGTTTTAACCCTTGTAATAAGAGAAATTAGACAACCGTTTTTAATAGTGGTTACAGTCAAGAAGACACAACGGGTACTCTATATTTACCATTGTTGGAACTTTTTTAAAACAACTGTTTCTTTATTAAACTATTGTCTATCTAACTTAACAACAATGGTTTTGTAGAAAAACCATTATTGTTACCTTATACGATATTGTCATAAACAACCGTTTATAAGCTTCTTTTATGAATGTTTTTTTAAAAGACAATGGAGTAAAAGATTTAAAACATTACAAAAAATATTAAAAGACAACAGTTTTTTAAAAAAATATGTGCAGTGAGACATACAACGGTTTTCATCATTTCTTAAGTGGCTTTCACACAACTATTTACAAATTTAATTTCATTGTTTGAAATAAACCAATTTTAAAATTAAATTGTATTATGACAATCCAATTGTTATTTCACAATTGAAATTAAATTTACAATACAAAAATTCTCTACAAGAATTAGAAGTATAACTTAAAGATTCTCTATACATTTTAATTGGCTCAGCTATTGAAAACATCAAGTCCCATTGGATTAGTGGCTTGCAACTCAAACTGGATGCCATCGAGTTCCCTCTTGAATCTGTCAGAGCTTGCGTAAATCATTTTGCTCCGTACCTTTTACAGTATCAGGACACCTTTGCAACCATATACACATGAGAAATAAATGAACTTAATGAAATGGAATGCAAATAAAGCAAAATTAAGACCTTGTATTTTGTACTTACCATGAAATGAATAAAATTCTGCTCTTGTGCTAATTCTCTAAGGTCACAAAATCATAGTCATAAACCGCATAACCGACACTCATCTTCAGGAAGGCTAGCTGCAAAATCTTTGTAACTCTCTGCTACCTCACCAAACATTACATATAATCTTCATAATTACTTCCATGTGAAACAATTTCTGCATTTCAAATAATACATACTTCCTAAAAGAAACTCAATGTATAATAAGCAACCACAGGAAAAACTATTTCACAAACACACAAGAAATAATCACTTACAGCTGGTTTAGCTCTTCTGCTAGTCCGTGGAAACAGACAAGTTCCAGCACCTCCCCCCAGAATAACTTAAGCTACTGTTTTTGGGTCTACCTCAGGATGAACAGGTACAGGTGGCTCAAATTCCTGAAACAGAATCTCAATCATAAAGAATTAAGACTGTTCTTAAACTTAAATTTCAATCAACCATCATCAGAAAGTTGCAGTATTGGGCAAACAGTAAATATTATCACTATTCTAAACCGACATTGCTCTCCAAGCTAAAAATAATAATATAAAGGTTGCAATGTTCAACACAACCTAAAACTCAAGATCTTCTTGGCAGTAGTTTGATCAGCAGTCATGAGACCAAAATGGATGGGTGGAAAATGTGCCCACTGATGAAGTGAAATTGGTAAAAAAGAGAGATTTCTTTTTTCATATTAGCCTAATCATTGTATCAAGAAGTCCAAACCCTGATGTTCATTTATAACAAGGGGATACTTACATTTAGCCGCAGCACTAAATGCTTCTCTGTGGCTGATATCTGGATTTGCTGCTTTGATTCGTTGAATTTCATCCCTGCATATTCACACCCACATATATCATCACAGATATATATTTATGTATGCATTTATACTGACAATGTTGGTCTGATCGATACTCACTTATTAAACCGATTCTAGGCAGAGGGGACTCGATGTCTCTTCTCCAGAGCTGATACATATATAACATTAACAAAATCACATTTTTAAATTAATCAGGGGGCGTGTAAACAGGGGGCGTGTAAACAGCCAACACCATACCGCTTCATCAGCTTCACCAGCATAAGTAATCTTCTGTCCATTCTTCATACCCTTATCCATAATAACATTCATAACTTTTTTCTCTTGAACTACCTTCTCTCCCTTGCATTGGGAACAACGATCCTTGTCCCTTATCTTCTCTCCTGATCCTTTGCATTCATCGCAAGGATGCTGCATTTGCTGATACATAGAAGGTCCAAGCTGTCTCATGGATACCTTCCTACCAGACCCATGGCAACCTGAACACTTCATGGATGCCCCGGATTTTGATCCCTTACTGGCATAGAAAATACACATATATCAGATGCAGACAAATAAAAATAATACATGAAAGCAAGAGAATACAGAATTAACACACTCACCATTTGCATTTGCTGCAAATCACATTGTGGGAAAGTGAAAGCTTCTTTGAGGTACCACTATACATATCTTCCAGAGAGATCTTAAGGGGATGCACAACATCCTCTCCTCTCTTTTGTCTCTGCACCCTACCGTTACCATGACCTGATAAACAACAAGGCGATTAATACTAAATCTTCAACGGAAAAATGTAACAGCAACAAAGCACTTATACAATCGGAAAACAAAACAGAAATAACAGAACATGAACATATAATTAATCTTCCATTCCAACCAAGCATATAATTGCACAAACACCCACACTGCGCATAAAAGAAGCATACATGTTTTCTGAAATGAACCTCTCTCTATATATAACACACACACACACACAATACCCACTCTCTCACACAAACTCTCTCGAAACAGATTACCTTATCAGAATCGCCGCCTTTATCAGGATGATTCTTGATAGCAGCCTTGCGATAAGCCTTCTTCAACTCATCTTGTGTGACATTCTTGAAAACGCCCAAAACTTCATAATACTTGGTGTTGTTACTCTTCTTTGGGGCTCTTCCAAACATCTTAAAAACCCCGCTGATTGATTTTGATCCACCTCAAAAGTTTTGTTAAAACCCAGGGGTAGCAGTAGACTAATAGGCGGCAACCTTTCGTCTGTAAATTAAGCACAACAAATATAGAACCTAACCTTGAACTGAATCTTAATAGTTGAGCTGAATTCAGAGGCAATTTTGTAAAAGAGAAACAAGATTGGGTGAGTGAGATGGTTAGGGTTTGAAAACTCAAAAACCTAAACCAGGTAGAAGGTGGAGAGACGAGAGAGAAGAGTCGTGGGAGAGAGATGGAAGAGTAGGGAGAGAGAGAACCGATCAGATCTAACAAAGGGGAAGGGTAGAGGTAAGGGGGGAAATGAAAATTAGAAGGGAGAGGGAAATGAAAATTAAAGGGGGGAAATAAAAAATTTTGTGAAAAATGAAAAAATCATAAATTATTTTTCTTAATTATATATTATAATTAAATACCTATTTTTTTACTCTATATTAACAGAATAATTTTTATTTTAAATAATTTCACATAATTTTATATATAAAATCATTTGAAACAAATTTGAAAATTTTAAATTATTTTTCTACATAACTAAAGTTAATATATATTAACATTGTGCAAGATGATCCTAAAAATATTTTTTAAGAAATTAATTATTTAATCAAGAAAGAGTCTTGATAAATCTTAACATCCGTACGGTTGGATCGTCGAAAAAAACATTTTAAAAATTAATCTTGTAAATCGGGAACGAGTCTCGTTGTCGGGAGAGGTACTTTTCCCGGATTTTTCTAATCCTGACATGCAAGATGAAGTTCATATTTTTTAATAATTTTTTCATATGACTAAAATTGATATATCTTAACATCCGTACGGTTGGATCGTCGAAAAAATCATTTTAAAAATTAATCTTGTAAATCGGGAACGAGTCTCGTTGTCGGGATGGGTACTTTTACCGGATTTTTCTAATCCTGACATGCAAGATGAAGTTCATATTTTTTAATAATTTTTTCATATGACTAAAATTGATATATCTTAACATCCGTACGGTTGGATCGTTGAAAAAATCATTTTAAAAATTAATCTTGTAAATCGGGAACGAGTCTCGTTGTCGGGAGGGGTACTTTAACCGGATTTTTCTAATCCTGACATGCAAGATGAAGTTCATATTTTTTAATAATTTTTTCATATGACTAAAATTGATATATCTTAACATCCATACGGTTGGATCGTCGAAAAAATCATTTTAAAAATTAATCTTGTAAATCGGGAACGAGTCTCGTTGTCGGGATGGGTACTTTTACCGGATTTTTCTAATCCTGACATGCAAGATGAAGTTCATATTTTTTAATAATTTTTTCATATGACTAAAATTGATATATTTTAACATCCGTACGGTTGGATCGTTGAAAAAATCATTTTAAAAATTAATCTTGTAAATCGGGAACGAGTCTCGTTGTTGGGAGGGGTACTTTTACCGGATTTTTCTAATCCTGACATGCAAGATGAAGTTCATATTTTTTAATAATTTTTTCATATGACTAAAATTGATATATCTTAACATCCGTACGGTTGGATCGTCGAAAAAATCATTTTAAAAATTAATTTTGTAAATCGGGAACGAGTCTCGTTGTCGGGAGGGGTACTTTTACCTGATTTTTCTAATCCTGACATGCAAGATGAAGTTCATATTTTTTAATAATTTTTTCATATGACTAAAATTGATATATCTTAACATCCGTACGGTTGGATCGTTGAAAAAATTATTTTAAAAATTAATCTTGTAAATCGGGAACGAGTCTCGTTGTTGGGAGCGGTACTTTTACCGGATTTTTCTAATCCTGACATGCAAGATGAAGTTCATATTTTTTAATAATTTTTTCATATGACTAAAATTGATATATCTTAACATCCGTACGGTTGGATCGTCGAAAAAATCATTTTAAAAATTAATCTTGTAAATCGGGAACGAGTCTCGTTGTCGGGAGGGGTACTTTTACCGGATTTTTCTAATCCTGACATGCAAGATGAAGTTCATATTTTTTAATAATTTTTTCATATGACTAAAATTGATATATCTTAACATCCGTACGGTTCGATCGTCGAAAAAATCATTTTAAAAATTAATCTTGTAAATCGGGAACGAGTCTCGTTGTCGGGATGGGTACTTTTACCGGATTTTTCTAATCCTGACATGCAAGATGAAGTTCATATTTTTTAATAATTTTTTCATATGACTAAAATTGATATATCTTAACATCCGTACTGTCGGATCGTCGAAAAAATCATTTTAAAAATTAATCTTGTAAATCGGGAACGAGTCTCGTTGTCGGGACGGGTACTTTTACCGGATTTTTTTAATCCTGACATGCAAGATGAAGTTCATATTTTTTAATAATTTTTTCATATGACTAAAATTGATATATCTTAATATCTGTACGGTGGGATCATCGAAAAAATCATTTTAAAAATTAATCTTGTAAATCGGGAACGAGTCTCGTTGTCGGGAGGGGTACTTTTACCGGATTTTTCCAATCCTGACATGCAAGATGAAGTTCATATTTTTTAATAATTTTTTCATATGACTAAAATTGATATATCTTAACATCCGTACGGTTGGATCGTCGAAAAAATCATTTTAGAAATTAATCTTGTAAACCGGAAATCTCATTTATAGAGTAATACTTTTACAATGGTTTCCTTGAAACACCATTGTGTAAAGATAAAATAAGACAACGCTTTTTTTATTATAAAACCGTTGTGTGAGCATATCAGCTTTTTTCAATCTAACGGCTAATATCTAATCTCATTTCAATCAAGGGCTATAATTCAGACACTTCAGCAATCCGAGTAAAATGTTTACAACCAATCATGGGGTGCCACCTCATCAGGTGGTGCCCATCATCATATAAAATAACTATTTCAGACAACTGTTTTGTTCCGTTGTATGAAGTTTTCTAAGACAACCCTTGTAAAAACTGTTGTGTGAATTACACAACGTAATATCTAAAAGCTTGTATAAGACCAACTAAGACAACACTTTTGTTTTAACATAAAACCGTTGTATAAGAATTCGGCTATTTTTCGATCTAACGGCCAATATCAAATCTCATATCAATGAAGGGCTCTCATTTCGCCACGTCAGCAATCCTTGTGAATGATTTACCACCTATCACGTGCTGCCACCTCAATACGTGGTACCCATTGAAATTCCTCAGACAATGGTTTCATTCCGTTGTTTGATGGTTTAGAGGACAACCTTTCTAAAAAACCGTTGTCTCAATTACACAATGTAATGTCAAAACCGTTGTCTTATATCCCTATATGTTAACATAGTAACAACGGTTTATAATCGTTATGTTAAAGATCTACAACAACACTATATTTAAAAAACTGTTGTCTGACTCGATGAGAGGATACAACTTGTACAACAGTTAAAAAAAGATGAATATCCGTTGTTTGTTCTGGAGCTCACACAACTATTTTTTCTGTAAAATCAATTCACCGTTGTATGATTTTTTAGGACGACGGTTTTTTTTTTAACCGTTGTTTGTCAAGTGTTGTCTGATTGCAAATTTCTTGTAGTGTAAGTTTCAGATAAGAACTTGATAAAGCTTTTGAAAACTTCAGGAGCTTGATTGGCATGTAAAAATACAAGGAAGTTGGTCTCCTTTGGGATGAAGGGTACAATAACGTTTGATGGCATTGTTGTGTATGTGAAGATTAATGGGTAAAAGGAATTAGAGAGAAAGGATTTGAAACGTGAGAGAAATTGGTTTATAATTGAAAAAGCTAGGTCACTTAGAGTTCTCAAAGGCGTAAATTATTGTGCAAGACATGCATGTATCATAACAAGACTAAGTCATATTGACAACCCTAAGATTAGTTGTATTGTAACCTTAATCTATAATATATACTTGTAACACTTAATGTCTGTAAAATGTAAATGGAGCAGACTGAAGCATTTCTCCCTAAACAGTGTCAAGCCTAAGAATTCTATCTGGAAGAAGATCAAGAAGGTCATGCCTCAGAAGAATTATGAAGAAGCTTGGAGTTGAATAATTCTGTTTGGTGAAAAACATTCTAAGTCAAGATCTCTACAAGTCACAGAATTAGTGTTATAGAGAAGTCATTCGAGAACTCAGAAAGACCTATCGAGAACTCAAAAAGACCTATCGAGAACTCGGGAATTGCCTATCGAGAACTCAGGAATTGCCTACCGAGAACTCAGCAATTGTCTAACGAGAACTCAGGAAATGCTATTGGAGATATCGATAAGTCAGATACCCATTCGAGAACTCAGAGATATCGACAAGTATACATTCATTAGAGAACTCTGAGTTATGGATAAGCCAAAGTCCATTAGAGAACTCTGAGTTATCGATAAACCAAAATTCACTAGAGAACTCAGAGTTGTCGATAAGTCAAGTCAACAATGAAGTTTCAGAGATATCGATAAGCCAACATGCCTATCGAGATGTCGAGTTCTCTACAGCTTAATTGGAGATCTCGAAATGAAGAAATTTCTCTATGTACAGAATTGCAGAACAGTTCAATATCCAAGGTTGCAAATCAACAAATAATTCACACAGCTGAATTGACAAGTCTACAAAAAGTAGCTTGAGAGATGTGCAAGATCAATGGCAAAAATTAACTGACAGAGGAGATTAAAGTAAATACGGGATGCTAAAGATATGCTAAGCCATAAATGGAAGATTTGCTTTTCTATAAATAAGAATGACAAGTGACAGTTTAAAAAAGCTAATAGCATGTTTATTATCCTCTATGTAAACCAGCAGTTAACTGAGTTATAAAGTTAACATTAGTCCTCTAGTCAGTAGTAACAATCTAGATAGAAAATCTTGTATTCTCTCTCAAGAAAGAAGCTAAGTTCTAAAACTAGAACTTAGAGATTTTGTAGCAAAACACTGCTTGATTTTTAATATAAAATTAAGTGAGTTTTGAAGATCTCTGTTTTACATATTTGCATTGTTATTTATGTTTAACATCTATTCTACCAAATCATTGATAACAACCAACTGCTAAAGCCAAAGTCGATCAAAAAGTAAATATTTAAGCTAAAACACATTCACCACCCCCCCTGTGTTGTATTCATACCTAACAAGTGGTATCAGAGCAAAATCTGAAAGTAAACAGATTAGATCTTGGAAAAATAAATACACAAAAAATCAGTATTATCAAGATTCCTCCCTTTGATAAGGCCAACTACACTTTATGGAAAAAGAAAATGTTGTTATTTATAAGAATGGCCAATCACCTGTACATTCAGATCCTCAAGAATGGGCCCTTCACTCCTATGGTTAGAGTTGATGAAACCACAGATGGTGACATGGTTATTCCAACTCATTTTGCTCCCAAGGATCCCTTTAAGTATACTGATATTGAAAGAGAGAAAGTTTCCCTAGACGGTGCTTTGTAACTGATACTAATTGAGTCACTTGACAATGTAATGTATAATAACATTGTCAACTGTGACACTGCTAAACAGATCTGGGAAAAGATTGAGATACTCTGTGAAGGAACTGAGGAGGTTAGGTCTAATCAAAGAAGGATATTGATTTCTCAGTATGAGGGTTTTATGGCTAAACCAAAGGAGGGTATTACTGATGTGTTTGAAAGGTTTAATAAGCTGATAAGTGACTTGCAGCTTCATGATAAATTTTATGATGTTGAAGAAGTGAATTTGAAGTTCTTGCTTACTCTCCCTGATCATTTGGAACAAAAGATCTCTGCAATCAGAGAAGGAAGGGATTTGAGTAGAATCACACTGGAAGTGCTCTATGGGGTTCTGAAAACTTATGAACTTGAAATGATTCAAAAGAAATCATTAAGGGATGGTCAAGGATATGTAATGGATGGCTCAAGTGCACTGATTGTGAATGATGGCCAGACCTCTAATGATGAGCAAAGATCCAAAAACTCCAGAAATTTCTACAAGTGAGAAAAGAGTCAATGACACTAAAGAGAAAGTCGTACTGGAATTGGATGAAGAAGATGAGTTCTACACTCTTGATGAGCTTCATGAGCTAGACAAATCAATGGCTTACTTGGCTAGAAAATTCTCTAACATTAGAGTGAAGAAACTAAGATTTTTCAAGAGCAAAGGACAGTCCTTCAACAAAGACAGCAGCTGGAAAGGAAAAGGGAAGTACACTCTTGATTGCAAAACTGGCTACAAAACTAGATCTGTTGATAGATCAAACATAAGGTGCTTTAACTATGATGAGTTGGGCCATTTTGCTACAGAATGTAGGAAACCCAAGAAGGCAAAGAAAGACAAAGCCTATCTTGAATTGGAAGCAAAGTATGATGCTCTTCTAAAGAAGCAACAAGGGAAAGCTTATATTGCTGAGGGCAAGAGCTGGGATGATTCAGATAATGATGAAGATGAAGAAGTTAAAAACTATGCACTCATGGCCTTGGAGCAAAGAGACTCTTCATCATCTAAATCACAGGTACCAACTCTTACCACAATTGATTTAAATGTGAGTCAATATAAGGAAACTGTTGAAAATTTGAGCACAAAAATGTTCCACATTCATACAAGCATGGTTGCTACAAATGAGGAAGTTAGCAGATTGAAAAAGATCAATAAAAAACTTGAGAGTGAAAAATAAGAGACTGAATTGTTGCTGGTTGAGCTTGATACTGCTAAGCAAGAAAATGCATACTTAAAGAACAAATTAAAGTGTGCAAGTGAAATTGAAGCGGTATTGAGAGAAAGGCTGGAGAAGAATGAAGTGAAGCTGAAATCCTTCAAAAATGCTTCTGAGTTGATTGGCCAATATCATGAAAAGAACAAGCCATGTCCAAACATTGCCATTGGTCTTGATTATGAGGGTTTGAACAACAAAAAGAAGTTTGTCAGTGACAAAGGAAAATCAACTGAAACTGAGGATGTTCCAATTATTTTGAAGAAAGTTGAGTCACCTTTGTTCAAGGCATGTGAGGTGAACTTCAGTGAAGAAGAGTTGATCATCAAACAGGAGATAGCTGATGAGGACAAGGAGAAGAAAAATGATGATATAACTCAGTCTTCCATCTCTGTTGAAATACCAAAAGCCAATCAAGAAACTAAGGAGCCTGTGAAGAAGATTAAAGCTGAACAGGTCAAAAAGAAAAAGAAGAATAGAAATGGAAAGATTGGGATAAACAAAAGCAATAATTTTGCTTATGTTGCAGATGCTACTAGAAAGAGGTGTGAGAATTGTGGATCAATGAATCACCAAACTCATCTTTATAAAAAGATTGTTAGCAATCCACCTAAAGGAGTCTGCAAGTACAATGAAGTTAAGGCTAATGATCCCTATTCATTCTGTGACAAGTTTGACTGCATTCCCTGCAACATGAAAGTGATTAAAAGTTGCCATAAATTGAAAATTGATCTCATAGAATCAAAAGTTGGTTCTATATTTGATAGGGAAAATGCTCAACAGTCTATGAATTCCATTTTTTCTCAAAATTCTCATTCTACTTCTGCAAAATCAGTTAACAAGAAGAAAGTGTCCAACACAGCTTGGGTAGCTAAACATACTTAATCCTCATTGTGTGCAGGGCAAAGGAAAGAAGGTCACATGGATCATCGATAGTAGATGTTCCAGGCATATGACAGGTGATAAGGCCCTGCTATCACAATTTGAGGAGATGGCTGACCCTTTGGTGACCTTTGGAGACAACAGCAAAGGATTCACAATAGGATATGGCAAGGTTATTTCTGGAAATGTTGTCATTGCAGATGTAGCACTAGTTGCTGGATTAGAAGTAAATCTTCTAAGTGTTAGTCAATTTGCATACAAAGGTTTTCAAGTTGTTTTCAACAAAGAAGATTGTGCTTTTATTAGCAAAAAAGACTGGTAAAATTGCTCTTAAAGGAGTAAGAAAGGGAAGCTTGTTTGTTGCAGACTTAGACTCAACAAATAAGGATGGAGTGTGTTGTTTCTATACCAAGGCATCAGAAGAGCAAAGCAAATTATGACATAAGAAGCTATCTCATTTGAATTTCAAAGCAATCAACACCTTAGTCAAGAAGGAGCTTGTGAGAGACATGCCCAGTCTGGAATTTGCTCAAGTGGAAGGTTGTGAAGCTTATCAGAAAGGAAAAATGAAAAGATCAAGTCACAAGTCAAAATCTGTGAATTCTATAAGTGCAGCTCTACAACTTATTCACATGGACTTGTTTGGGCCAGTAAATGTCTTGTCCATTTAAAGGAACAAATATGCCCTTGTCATGGTTGATGATTTTTCAAGATACACCTGGGTCGAGTTCATGTACTCTAAAGATGAAACTCCAACCATTATATTTGAGCACATCAAGAAAATTGAGAAGCAAGCTGAAGGAAAAGTTAGTGTGAAAAGATTGAGGAGTGATAATGGAACAGAATTCAAAAACTCAACATTAAGTGAATTCTGCAAAAGCAAATGCATTGTTCAAGAATTTTCCTAGCAACTATTGGTTTTAAAGAAGTAGGCTCAACATGGGAAGGTTCTCGTGGGTGTGCCTGTATTTATACTTCGACAGGCTCAGGAACCATTGTTGCACTAGGTTGAACTACATTGATCCTCATATCAGGCATAGGGTAAGGATAGGTCTTAAATCTTTCAATCATGAAAGGTGTTAACCTAAGACCCATATGTACCTTATTCTTAGTAGCAAGTGATCTAAATAAGATTTTGGACACTTGCTTATAGTTGCCTATTAATGATTTATCTACACCTTCAAGCATATGTATGTCATTTACTTTATGATTTAAAACAGACATAATGAATCTAAGAAGAAAAATTTATTTACCTCTTGAAGTTAATGGCATGATGAGCCTAGTGCTCAATTCCTCCATAATGTAGTGTCCTACATTAATCTGCTTGTTGTGAGCCATTAACTAGACTAGCATCTGAACAATAATAGAAACATTGTCAAATCCTGATTTCCTTCATGTGAAAGCCCTCACCACATAATCAAACAGAAAGGACCATTCCTCAGGTTTTTCTTATTCAAACTTGCCAAGTTGATTTTCTCAAAGTAGTTGATAAAATCCAAAAATTCATATAGCTCCTACTGAGTTGGAATCTCTACTAACTTATCAGTTGGAATGTTCAAGGCCAAGTTCATGTCATCTTCAGTTATCTTAACCTGTTGTCCTTTGATTTGATAGTTAACCACTAGAGTTGAAGATTGGTCTTTATGCACAACTGTCCTAGCTACAGCTGTGTTCCGGAAATCCCCCAATACATCCAGATAGAGAACTGGGTTAGCTGTAAGAGCTCCAACAAAGTAAGTTTCAGATAAGAACTTGACAAAGCTTTTGAAAGCTTCAGGAGCTTGATTGGCATCTAAAAATGCAAGGAAGTTGGCCTCCTTTGGGATGAAGGGTACAATAACGTTTGATGCCATTGTTGTGTATGTGAAGATTAATGGGTAAAGGGAATTAGAGAGAAAGGATTTGAAACGTGAGAGAAATTGGTTTAGAATTGAAAAAGCTAGGTCACTTAGAGTTCTCAAAGGCATAAATTATTGTGCAAGATATGCCTGTATCATAACAAGACTAAGTCATATTGACAACCCTAAGATTAGTTGTATTGTAACCTTAATCTGTAATCTATACTTGTAACACTTAATGTCTGTAAAATGTAAATGGAGCAGACTGAAGCATTTCTCCCTAAACAGTGTCAAGCCTAAGAATTCTATCTGGAAGAAGATCAAGAAGGTCATGCCTCAGAAGAATTATGAAGAAGCTTGGAGTTGAATAATTCTTTTTGGTAAAAAACATTATAAGTCAAGATCTCTACAAGTCACAGAATTAGTGTTATAGAGAAGTCATTCGAGAACTCAGAAAGACCTATCGAGAACTCAAAAAGACCTATCGAGAACTCGGGAATTGCCTATCGAGAACTCAGGAATTGTCTAATGAGAACTCAGGAAATGCTATTGGAGATATCGATAAGTCAGATACCCATTCGAGAACTCAGATATATCGACAAGTATATATTCATTAGAGAACTCTGAGTTATGGATAAGCCAAAGTCCATTAGAGAACTCTGAGTTATCGATAAACCAAAATTCACTAGAGAACTCAGAGTTGTCGATAAGTCAAGTCAACAATGAAGTTTCAGAGATATCGACAAGCCAACATGCCTACCGAGATGTCGAGTTCTCTACAGCTTAATTGGAGATCTCGAAATGAAGAAATTTCTCTAAGTACAGAATTGCAGAACAGTTCAATATCCAAGGTTGCAAATCAACAAATAATTCACACAGCTGAATTGACAAGTCTACAAAAAGCAGCTTGAGAGATGTGCAAGATCAATGGCAAAGATTAACTGACAGAGGAGATTAAAGTAAATACGGGATGCTAAAGATATGCTAAGCCAGAAATGGAAGATTTGTTTTTCTATAAATAGAAATGACAAGTGACAGTTTAAAAAAGCTAATAGCATGTGGCAAAGATTAACTGACAGAGGAGATTAAAGTAAACACGGGATGCTAAAGATATGCTAAGCTAGAAATGGAATATTTGCTTTTCTATAAATAGAAATGACAAGTGACAGTTTAGAAAAGCTAATAGCATGTTTATTATCCTCTGTATAAACCAGCAGTTAACTGAGTTATAAATTAACACTAGTCCTCTAGTCAGTAGTAACAATCTAGATAGAAAATCTTGTATTCTCTCTCAAGAAAGAAGCTAAGTTCTAAAACTAGAACTTAGAGATTTTGTAGCAAAACACTGTTTGATTTTTAATATAAAATTAAGTGAGTTTTGAAGATCTTTGTTTTACATATTTGCATTGTTATTTATGTTTAACATCTATTCTACCAAATCATTGTTAACAACTAACTGCTAAAGCCAAAGTCGATCAAAAAGTAAACATTTAAGCTGAAACACATTCACCCCCCTGTGTTGTATTCATACCTAACATAAATATATGTATGTCAAGATGTCTGGGTATTTATAGTAAAAGTAAATGACTTGTCGAGAACTCAAAAATAGATATTTGGAATTTGTCTATCGAGAAGTCATTTTGAAAAGTGAAAGACATATTGATAAGTTATTTTGTTTTATTTTTGTAGAGAACTAAAAATAAGCTTATCGAGATGTCTAATAAATACTCAGTTTGTCTAAAATGGACTGAATTATTTCCAATTTTTATTTGAATAAATCAAAAAAAATCAGAATAATTTTGCCAAAAGTATTTTACCAAAATAATTTATTGGATTAATTATTTCAGTTTTGAGTTATTTATAAGTCTAAAATTAGACGTGTAGAGAACTTTGTAAATTAACACTTATAGAGAATTCTACAATGACTTATCGATAAGTCGTGATAAAGCCTATCGAGAAGTCACTCGAGAAGTCAGGATATTGACTTATCGATAACTCACTCGAGAAGTCTTAAAATGACTTGTCGATAAGTCAATTAGACCTATCAAGAACTCAATTCTCTATATAATTTTGATCACTTTGATTCTGCCCTGCTAATTTTACATACTGAAAATGTAAATCAACATCCAAACAGTTTACTTAGAATTTGAAAAACTCCAAGCTGATTTCCGAATTTTGAAAAATAAATACGCAGAGATTTTTGAAATATTTATAATTCATATTTCAGTTAATTTCCAATTTATCAAATGAATTTTGATTTTCTAGAAATTAATCTACTGCAAAACATTAGCTGAGTTCTTGCCTTAGGATGAAGAATTAAGCATTCCAATTTCACCTACAAGTCTAGTGAAAGTTGCTTCATCCAAAGATTTAGTAAAAATTTTAGCTAATTATTTTTCTGTGGGAACAAAAATAAGCTCAATGGTACCATTTCTAGCATGTTCTCTAATAAAATGGTACTTTACATCAATGTGCTTTGTCCTAGAATGATTAACTAGATTAGCCACAATAGATATAGCACTAGTATTGTCACAAATAATTGGAATTTTTTGTAACATTGGGTCATAGTCCATTAGTTGATTTCTAATCCAAAGCACCTGAGCACAGCAACTTCCAGCAGCTATGTATTCAGCCTCAACTGCGGAAGTTGACATAAATTGTTGTTTCTTGCTGTAACAGGATACAATTCTTTGCCCAAGAAACTGACAGCTTCCACTAGTATTCTTTATGTCAATCCTGCATCCAGAAAAATCTGCATTTGTGTATCCAACAGCTTCAAAACTAGTTCTCTTAGGATACCATAATCCCAAGTTTGGAGTCCCCTTCAAGTATCTAAAAATTCTCTTTACAGCCATCAATTATGATTATTTTGGATTAGCTTGAAATCTTGCACACAGACATGTTGCAAACATGATGTCTGGTCTACTTGCAGTTAAGTAAAGCAATGATCCAATCATTCCTCTATAGCTTGAAATATCTACACTCTTGCCCAATTTATCTTCATCCAACTTTGTTGCTATAGACATAGGTGTAGATGCAGGTGAACAATCAATCATGCCAAACTTTTTCAATAAATCTTTGATATACTTAGTTTGGCTGATGAAGATTCCATCACTTCTTTGACTGACTTGAAGTCTAAGAAAGTAACTTAATTCCCTCATCATACTCATTTCATATTCACTCTGCATAAGCTTAGAAAATCTTTGGCAAAGCTATTCATTAGTAGAACCAAAGATAATATCATCCACATAGATCTGTACTAGGATCATATCATCACCATGCTTCTTGTAGAAGATAGTTTTGTCAATGGTACCTCTAGTGAATCCATGCTTAATCAAAAATTCTGACAGTGTGTAATACGAAGCTTTAGGTGTTTGTTTGAGTCCATAGAGAGCCTTGAGGAGCTTGTATACAAAATTTGGAAATTCTGGATCTTCAAAGCTAGGTGGCTGTTACACATAAACCTCTTCTTCTAGGTCACCATTGAGGAATGCACTCTTCACATCCATTTGATATACCTTGAAATTTGAATTTGCAGCAAATGCCAAAAAAATTCCTTATTGCTTCAAGTCTTGTAACTGGAGCAAAAGTTTCATCATAATCAATTCCTTCCTCCTATAAGTAGCCTTTTGCAACCAGCTTTGCTTTGTTTCTAGCAACAATTCCATTTGCATCCATCTTGTTCCCAAACACCCATTTTGTTCCAATTATGCTTATGTTCTTTGGTGCAGAAACCAATTTTCAAACGTTATTTCTTTTAAACTGATTTAGCTCTTCTTGCATTGCAGATATCCAATCAGGATCAAGAAGGGCTTCTTCAGTTTTTTTGGCTCAACTTGTGACAGAAAATATGCATGCAGGCATTTATTTGCAGTTGCACTTCTAATCCTCACTCCAGCAGTTGGATCACCAATAATTGCTTCTCTAGTTTGAATTCAATCCCACTTCCCTGTGTGAGTTTGTTGACTTGTATTTTCTGCTTCTTCTTCATCACTGGCATGACTTCCGGATTTTTCTCCTCTTTCTCCCCCTGAGTTTGTTCTATCAAATTTAGGTGTCTGAGATGAGCTTCTATTCTCATGATTCACTTGCTTAGTAGACTCTTATTCAATCCTGTGATTTATGTTAATTTCAGCTTCATCATCAGAATCCCTATCAATGTTGAGATTTTCAAACATAAGGGTTTCAGCTTCATCTTCATCAAGGCATTCCAAGCTTGGAGACTTATCATCATCAAAAGCAACATCTTTGTGCTCCATAATTTTCTTATGTTCAATCACATAGACTTTATATGCAGTTCTTTCCAATGAATATCCCAGAAAAATTGCCTCAAAAACTTTAGAGTCAAATTTTCCCACATATTCAGAGTTGTCCTTCAACACATAGCACTTGCTTCCAAACACATGAAGATGCTTCATAGTAGGCTTTCTTTTAGACAAGAATGAGTAAGGTGACTTGCCAAGATTTTTTTTAATGAGATATCTATTTTGAGTATAGCATGCACTGTTCACAGCTTCTTCCCAAAAACTAGTTGGCAATTTTGCATCTTGCAGCATTGTTCTAGCAGCCTCTACTAGTGTTCTATTCTTTCTCTCAACTACCCCATTTTGCTAAGGTGTTCTAGAAGCTGAGAATTCTTGAAGAATGCCCTTATTTTTGCAGAATTCAGTTAAGGTTGCATTCCTGAATTCTGTTCTATTATCACTCATCAATCTTTTCACACAGTTCTGATCTTCAGCCTGCTTCTCAATCTTCTTGATGTGTTCAATTATGATGTATGGAGTTTCATCTTTAGAGTGCATAAATTCTACCCATGTATATCTTGAGTAGTCATCCACCATCACAAGTGCATATCTTTTTTCTTGAAACTGATTGGACATTAACTGGTCCGAATAAGCCCATATGAATAAGTTGCAAAGGTGCACTTATAGAATTCACAGTTTTACTCTTGTGACTTGATCTTTTCATTTTCCCTTTTTGACAAGCATCACATACTTCATCTTGAGCAAACTCTAGGCATGTCTCTCACTAAGTCCATTTTGACCAGAGTGTTAATTACCTTGAAATTCAAGTGAGACAACTTCTTATTCCATAGCTTGCTTTGTTCAACAGTTGCGTTCGTGTAGAAGCAACATATTCCTTCCTTATTTACCTCTTCATGTAGTCTTGCTTCAAAATGAATAAGTGTTGTTCTACAGCCTCAAAATCTTTGGAACAACTTGTAGAGGCCACTAAATCGATATCTTCAGCCGGCGCAATGACTTCAGTTGTGTAGCGACAGGAAGAACAAAGCTGTCAGCATTTCTCATTGCAGTAACTGTCTCCTTTGTTCATACTAAGCAATTTCATTAGCATATATTTTATTTTATGCATATTATGTAGATGTCTTGAAAATTTTATGTTTTTTCGATGTTTTGAATATTATTCATAACACAATAATATCGTTCTCTTACGATTTAATATATTGTGCCTGGCCAGAAGATTTGTGGCTGACATGAGGGTTAAAAATCCAGAGGTGTGCAACCCCTTTGATGGTTCTAATAACGCTGAAAATTTTTATGAAAGGCTATGACGACCACTTGATGTTCCTCGCTTTAGATCATTGCGCTGTGAAATCTGTGTCGGGAGAGTTGTAGGCTCTAGCACTTCTGCTGAGCAAAGATTGAATGCTGAACAAAATTCCCAGCAGATCTGTATTCCTTTGGCAGGAAAAGATTCTTCAATTAAGCACAGAGCAGCAGGAGGTATATTTGCTTCTTTTTTATATATATGAACTTCTTGTCCGAGAATATCCGGGTTTTGGGTTTGTCCTAACATAGTACCATCGTAATTCAACCCTCCCACCCTGTTATATTTTGTTTAATTTAAATATATTGTTATTGGTAGCGGTCTTGGGTTCGAGCCCGGCCACCCTCTTAAATTTTGTTTAATTTAAATATTGCTATAGATATAAAGAAAGGCCTAGATGCGTGGCAATCCATAGAGGGAGATAGAGCTCTGTAGAGAATCATTATTAAAATCACTCTTTCCAAAATTATTCAACTGTGAAATCAAATTTAAAATCAATATATTTTTTCAAATCTTAATTGTTAAACGTTTTATTATATATTCAAATATACATTATTATTCTACATTAGTAACGAATTTTATGAAATTTCATAATAGAATTAAGTGCTCTATATAATTCTTTGGAGAAGAGGGTTTACTCTCCAAGAAAAGCCTAGATAAATATATAGGTCTATTTATACTTGTGCGTGGAAACTTTGACTACTCAACACTTCTATCATTTTCAGTATTATGTTCTTTTTTCTCATTTTCAGTTTCTTTTCCTTCTAAAATTTTTTATATAGGTCCCTACAACGCAGGAGACTCAAATAAAGTTAGTACAGAAGTCATCATCTTGAATGACAGTGATGAGGACAGAGTGATCGAATTAACCCCTTCACCGGAAGAATTAGACAAGGGTAAAAGTGTCATCATTGAAGTTGAAGATGATGGTTAGACTTCTCATTTTCTTTCTCTAACAATTCTTTTATCTAAATGGTTTCTAGTTAAAAGTCTACTTACTACCTAAGAACCCTACCCTGCAGGAGAATCTAATAAAGCTTGTATTGAAGTCATCATCTTGGATGACAGTGATGATGACGGAGTGATCGAATTAACCCCTTCACTGGAACAGCTGGCAACTAATACTTTTGGACAAGCAGAAAAACAGCCTTGTTTAGACAAGGGTAAAACTATCATCATTGACATTGAAGATGATGGTTAGACTTCCAATTTTCTTTCTCTAATAATATTCTTTATCTAAATACGGTTTGTAGTTCAAAGTCTCCCTACTTTTTGCAGGTGAAGAATTTGACAGACAACCTAAGGAGATCAGAAAAGCAATTGGTCAGACTTCTGGTATTGTTAAGCCTTCATGAAAATTAAAGAGAGTGTTGAAAACAATATGTATGTTATGCAGTAGAAGCAGGAGAGAAAATATTCAATGTCTAAGTCTTGGTTTTATTCATGAAGAAACTGATTACATATATAGGAAAAACAGAATCGCGTAGACATCTAAACTAGGAATAGAAAACAAGTGAATATCAATCACAAAACTCATAATAGGATAATGCCACACTAAATTACTAAAATCACTCCACACGCTGTTGATAGTTGATCACCAGATTTGCAGAGCTTTATTTTCGCACCAATTTACCAAGAATAGACAATAACCAAATTTAGATTATCCAACAAATCTCCCCTTAATCGAAATTTGATTGAACTGCAGCCTTCACACCCAAAAGTTTCCTCATCTTCTCAAATTTAACAGTGGTAAGAGCTTTTGTAAGAGAGTCTGCTCGTTGCTCATTTGTGCTCACATGCTTAACTTTAATCTCACCCTTCGCAACACATTCTCGTATGAAATGATAACGGATGTCAATATGTTTACTCCTACCATGAAACACTGGGTTCTTTGCCAAGTCAATAGCTGACTTGTTGTCGATATAGATTGTCACAGGTTCCACATCTTTACCAGTTAACCGAGTAAGCAGATTTTGCAGCCATATAGCTTGACAGGCTGCTGCAGTAGCGGCCATGAATTCCGCCTCACAAGAAGAGAGAGCAACGCACCTCTGTTTTTGAGAAACCCAAGTTACCAGACTTTTGTTTAAATAAAAAGCCATACCTCCAGTGCTTTTCCGATCATCAACGTGCCCAGCCAAATCACTATCTGAGTATCCTGTTAATATGTTATTTTGACTATCCCTTGTGTAAATCAAACCAAGATTTATTGTCCCCTTTACATATCTGAGAATGCATTTTGCTGCATTCTGATGTAACAACGTGGGTCGTTCCATAAACCTGCTAACAATACCAACCGAGTAAGCGAGGTCTTGTCTTGTGTGTACAATATATCGTAATCCTCCAATGATGCTCTTGAACTCTGTAGCATCAACTGATATACCCATTTCATCTTTGTGCAACACCTCTTTGGGATTCATAGGATACTTCGTAGAATTACAGTCACTCATGCCCGCCTTCTCAAGAATCTTTTTCGCATATCCAGATTGTTTTAGCTGAATGTATCCCTTTCCTTCTTCAACCTCGATGCCTAAATAGTATGATAACTTGCCTAGATCACTCATATCAAACTTGCTGGCCATTTGCTCTTTAAATTCTTTAATGATGCGCGTGCTCGTACCAGTTAGTAGCAGGTCATCTACGTACACTCCAACTATTAGAACATCATTTCCCATCTTCTTGGTGTACACAGCTTGATCATAAGGACACCTGACGAACCCAATATTCACGAGACATTCATTCAGCTTCGAGTACCACGCCCGTGGTGCTTGTTTAAGACCGTATAAAGCCTTCAAGAGTTTATACACAAGATGTTCTTTTCCACGTTTAACAAAGCCTTCTGGTTGGGTGATATACACTTCCTCTTGGATCTCACCATTCAAGAAGGCAGTCTTAACATCAAGATGATGTACCTCCCAACAATTTTTCGCAGCTAATGCAAGTAATAACCGTATGGTTTCAATACGAGTAACAGGAGCAAACACTTCCTCAAAATCCACCCCTTGCTTCTGAACATACCCTTTTGCAACGATTCTGGCTTTATGTTTGATAATTTCACCGTTTGCATCTCGTTTATTTTTATAAACCCATTTCAGGCCAATTGCTTTCCGACCAGGTGGCAATGAGGTAAGTTCCCACGTATTATTTTTTTCAACTGCTTCCATCTCAAGTTTCATCGCTCTTCTCCATTCACTCTCTTTTGCAGCTTGACTATAATTTATAGGCTCGTCAATTCCCATGATCATTAATTCTTCGTCTAGCATTTCCACGGTTTTAGTCATATCATAAATTTCTTTGAGAGATCTATAATGCCTTGGGTGGCTTTCATCTTCGTTGCTTGATATTGAACCAGTAGTGCTAGCTGAGTTGCTCGACTCTGACATACTACCAGACTCCATGTTACCAGAGTTCCCTGTATTTGTGCTTCGTGGAGTAGAAACTGGAGTAGATATATCTTCATAATTTTCTCCTTCCTCAAGACTTTCTTCTGGCTCCCTTGCATTAGCATTGATCAACACAAAACTTTTGGAGAGTATAGTTTGTGCAGTACCATCTTGACTCCAGTTCCATGATTTTCCTTCTTCAAACACCACATTTCGACTAATGCATATTGATTTAGAGTCTGGATCATATAGCCTATATGCTTTGGTACCCGATTCCTTCCCGAGATAAACTACTTGCTTGCTTCTGTTATCCAGCTTTGTCAATTTTTCAGTTGGCACTCTCATGTGTGCTAAGCATCCAAAAACACGTAAGTCTTCAAGGTGCGGTTTGTTTCCTGACCACGCCTCATAAGGTGTTATACCAGTGACTGCTCGAGTGGGGAGCCTATTGAGCAAGTAAATAGAATGACGTATAGCTTCTCCCCAGAAATTTATGGGCAAATTCCTTTCCTTTAACAGGCTGCGAGCCATTTCTATCATGGTTCTGTTCCTCCGCTCAACCACACCATTTTGTTGTGGTGAGTAGGGCGCAGTAAATTGACGTGTAATGCCAGCCTCTTCACAATATTGCAGAAATTCTTTTGATAAAAATTCACCACCTCTGTCGGTTCTAAAAGTTGTTATCCCCTTTTCTGAATTTTTTTCTACCAATACACGAAATTTTTTGAAAGCCTCAAAGGCATCACTTTTATTTTTCAGCAGATAAAACCACATAAACCGACTATAGTCATCAACAAGTAAAAATATGTACCTATTTCCGCCTGGGGTGATAGGATTGATGGGGCCACATAGATCACCATGAATCAGTTCTAATGGCCTCGTAGAGAGAAATTTTGCTTGCTGAGGAAAACCTTTTCTTGTCTGTTTTGCCATTAAACATCCAGTGCAAACACCCTTTGGCTGACAGATCTTTGGAAGTCCATGTACCATATTTGCTGTTGACATCATAATCATTGCATTGAAATTTACGTGACCAAGACGTGAA
The DNA here is from genome assembly GCF_009905375.1 of Apium graveolens. Classification (NCBI taxonomy): domain Eukaryota; kingdom Viridiplantae; phylum Streptophyta; class Magnoliopsida; order Apiales; family Apiaceae; genus Apium; species Apium graveolens. Next base: position 20,546,709 of record NC_133653.1, read on the forward strand.
TGCCACAACCAGTTGTCTTCATCTCCTTTTGCTAGTAAGCATTTTTGTTCACTGTTTTGGAGGATCACTTTGTACAATCTATTCGTCGAGCGTTTAACCTTCATAATGAGCACCCCTTTATTGTCACGAACCCAAAGAAGAACACCACTAAGAGTTATTATATATCCTTCTTCTGAAAGTTGTCCAAGACTTATAATATTGCTGCATAACGAAGGAATATAATATACATCAGCAAGAGTCCTGCTTTCACCATTTTTACATTGTAACTCAATTGAACCTTTCCCCTTTATTTCCACCATCGAGCCATCTCCAAACTTGACTTTCCCTGTCACACTTTCGTCTAGTATGCTGAATTTTGAGCGTTGCCCGGTCATATGATTGCTAGCACCATTGTCAAGGTACCACAAATTTGATACTATAGTATTCGAATTGTCTCTTAAGCTCAGTTTTGGTGTAACCTTCTCCTCATTGATCAGCATCACAGTGTCTTTGTTTCCTTCACACTTAGCCAAGAGTAAAGTTGGTTCGTCGTCTGGGATATTAGCAAAGAAGGCCTCTTCCCTGGCCTCCTTCTCTCGCTTTGGTTTTTTACACTCACTAGCATAATGACCAAAGGCATTACAATTAAAGCATCTGACTCTGCTTTTGTCTCGACCCCACCTGGTGTTATCCTTTCCACGAAATCTCTGACCCTGTGATCCTTCCACCGTTTTGTTGCTTCGCCTATGCCACTCTTCTCTGGTCAATAATAGTTTTCCCTCTTCCTTATCTTTCTTGATCCATTCTTCTTCAGTAAGGAGTAGTTGGTTCTTGCCACTTTCAGTTTGACCTCGCAATCTTTCTTCGTGAGCCTTTAAGGAGCCAATGGTTTCTTCTACTGTCATAGTTTCGAGGTTTCCAAATTGCTCGATAGTGGAGGCAATTTGTATGAATTTTCCAGGAACAGCACGTAAAATTTTCTTCACCACATACGATTCGTCAATACTTTCTCCAAGGGCCCGTATATTTGCAACGAGCCCATTCAACTTTAAATAGAACTCATCCAACGAGTCTGTCTCCTTCATGTTCATTGATTCAAAATCTGCCTTGAGTGTTTGAACTCTTGCCCTTTTAGCACGATCAGCGCTTTGGCACATCGTTTTCACGGCCTCCCAGGCTTCTTTTGCAGTCTTTTTCTCTGCTAGAGTAAGCAGAATATCTTCAGGAATGCCTTGGTATATTGCAGCCAAGGCTATCTTATCGGTCCTGTCATCAACTGTGGTTTTTGAACCACTTGATTCAATCGCCTCCCAAACGGCATACGCCTGCATGTATACTTTCATCCTCAAGGCCCATGCTGTATAGTTTTCTTTAGTCAGCATAGGATAACTGAGACCCAGCGATCCATCCTTATTCTTCCCTGCTTCCGTCATGGTGTTTCTGGGCATATACTTTGGCATATACCAACACGACGTCCTTGCGGCTCTGATACCAGATTGTTGAAAACAATATGTATGTTATGCAGTAGAAGCAGGAGAGAAAATATTCAATGTCTAAGTCTTGGTTTTATTCATGAAGAAACTGATTACATATATAGGAAAAACAGAATCGCGTAGACATCTAAACTAGGAATAGAAAACAAGTGAATATCAATCACAAAACTCATAATAGGATAATGCCACACTAAATTACTAAAATCACTCCACACGCTGTTGACAGTTGATCACCAGATTTGCAGAGCTTTATTTTCGCACCAATTTACCAAGAATAGACAATAACCAAATTTAGATTATCCAACAGAGAGGCCGTCCCTATGGCCAGGCTCTCCTAGATGATCTTAATGCTAGAAATGCAAGTACAGCAAACACCCTGCAGAATCAGCAGTAGCAGAGGGGAAATATCTCTAGTAGCAGTAATTTGGTATGAGCCTTTAATTATTATTTTTATAGATTACAGAGTTCTTTTTATGATTGTTTATTTTGTTATGCCACTATGTTACTTATTTGATATTCTCCAATCTTGTCTTTACATCTTACTGTCACAACAATAATTGGATAGCTAGTGACAACAATATTAATTTATTGCTCTATATTGTTTTATGATCTTTCTCTCAGCCTCTGCATCCCTGGAACAGAAGGGAATCAGAAGGTGCAAAATGATGCTATATCTGTTGAGAGTAACAGAAAGAGGAAACGCAGTGTTGATGCATTGGATAACAAAATAAGCTTTTCATCACTGAAAACCCTGAGGCAGAAGGAAATGAGCAAGTTCCTTAAGAAGCCCTTTACTTTATGTAAAATCATAGATTTAGAATCAGCACACACTGATGGTAGCACCAGAGAAATGACAACTGCTTATGCTTAGCATGGAAAAACTGCCTCTCGACGGAAAGGTACGAAGTTGGACTGATTTGGAAACATAAAATTTCTAAACTTTCACTTGATATAGCAAATGCAGGTTCCATCCCTAGAAAGTATACAAAAGCTGCTGGTGAGTCATCCCGCCCTCAGGAAGACCAGTACAAAGGACGAGGTAGTCATATCAATGAAGTGTGCATTCTGAGCCGAAACCCTGCGGATTTTAGTGAAGCTGGTCCTGAAAACATCTACATGAGATGTGAAAACATGTAGATGGATATCAGCATTAGCAGTTCTAGAGCACAGCTGTAACTGCAAAAAATGATCAGGTGCTACCGTGCTAGTTAATTAGCTACATGAAGATCACAGTTCTTTCCATCTCTTTTTATTTTTACTGATTTACATTTAATGCAACATTTTGGATTGAACATGGTTTTCTTCTTATATCATAGATTATACTATCAGAAATGCTTCATCATTATTTTACATATACTTGTGGACATGTATATACTTGTGGACATGTTTGCAAATCTTTACTTGGGCAGATTTACGAGTAAAATTTTGTATTTATACGAAGAGTGTGGTCAAATGGCCCAAAGAATCCAGTGTTTTTAAATGGAGCTAAATCAAGTGGTCATGAATGTAAATTTTACATAATTTACCTCTAAAACTTTCAACCCATTTTTTGAATAAATTTACCTCCTTATCACTTACTCCTTCCCTAATAAAAATACTTTGTGCGGGGATATAAATATTTAAAAAAAAAATCCTTTAAATTTTGAAGATGCAATCGATTAAAAGTTATCTTGAAATTTTATAATCTTGGTAAGAATCGTATCAAATATAAACATCCAAAGGAACGATGTGATACAATATATAACATTTAATTTATGTCATTTTCATCTGTTTTAAATATTTAGTTTACTAAAAATCAATAATTTGGATAACTAGAATCTGAATCATAAAACGAGATATTTTGATCAATTTATAAGGAACTTTCTTTACCATTCAAAATTGTTGTCGTAAGTGAATTGAGTTTTTCTATTATCAAACACAATTCAAACTTTTTTTAATATTGACCTGAGACAAACCTGATAAACTTGCCGAACACAATTAACGATTTGAAAGTGAGTCAAGATCGACTTCTTCAATATATACTATTTTGAATCGAACTGAGTTTCGTTTAAATTTCATAGGAAAATATACAAATCTTTTCATTTTTTAAATTGTTTCAAACTTATTGTAAACAAAAATTGCTTCGACCTTATAGGGATTAAGTCAAAGTTGCCCAATATTAAAAATCACCGGTTAATCATTAATTTAAGACATGATAGAGGATGATATGCACATAGTTTACATTTCAACTTTCGTATTTCATATTTTTATCATACAAATTCATGAATTCATGTATCTAGTATTACTTCTCGAATAGAGTTCGATCTGACCAAGTTTTGAGTTGAGTGTGATTCAATATTGAGTAAAATTCGTATAAAACTAATATAGCTTAACTTCTTTGATAGTTATGGGCCTAATTATGTTGTTCAAAATTAAATAAGTTGGGGATGGTTACTTATAATTTGGGCTGAACTTATTAGTAATCTCATAAGTAGCTAAAATGATTGTTTTATATATGTGACAATCTAGAATTCGAGGATAAGATTGAGAAGTCATGACACTACTTATAAATCAAACTCTACATAGTAAATGATATAATAATAACTCATATCGCTTCAAATATTTAGTACATCATAAGTAATGAAATAAATTACAACTATCAACCAAAAATATAAATTTATTAAAATCCTTTTAAATTATAAAATTAGAAATTTGATTTGGAGCTGTCAAATAACACAGATGTATCTGAAATTAAAAGATTAAACAACCAAAAGTCTAACAATCACTCTTCTCATAAGACCTTTTACCTGAGTTGGTTTAGAGAATCTAATGGTACACGCGACCGTTATAAACACTCTCACAAGTTGTGCGTCTAAATCTCTCCATCTTTTTACGGTAATGATTTCTAGAACGAATGGTTATTTATAACATTTATATTTTTTTACCACTTAAAAGATAGGGTTAGAGGTGTTCACGGATTGATATGGTCCGGATTCTCGTTTTTCCGAACCGAACGAGTAAGAACGGTTTTTTAAAAATCAAAACCAAACCAAACTAGTTAAACGCCGAAACCAAACTAAACCAGACCATAAAATAATGGATTGGTTTGGTTTCGAACCACGGTTTAAAGATAATCATTTACTTTTGTTTTGTTTTTGTTAAATTTATAATGAAACGGTTATTTAAGTAAATGTAATATAAAATTTATTATATATCAGTATTATATATCACTAATATATTTTTAGTTTATATATGATTGTCATATACTTTAATTTAACTTATATAATACTAAGTATTTGAATTGGAGTATAACTATAATATATTAACAATTAACTCAGGTTTTAATTTAAAAAATATCTTGATGTTTTAATATGATATACACCCACACATACACAAAGCCATAATTTATAATCTTAGCTTATAGGTATATACTATAATTTTTATGTATTATTATATAGTAGTCCGGTTTGGTTTAAACGATTTTTTTGTTGGAAAATGTAATAAAATCATTCATGCGTAAACAATTTGGTTAACTTAACAATTAAAAATGCTTTTAGCGATTTCAGTTTTTCTTCGTTCAGATTGTTGTGGTTTGATCCGGATTCACGGTTTGGCGGATTTTTTGAATACCCCTGGATAGGGTAGAGTCACATGCCTTAAACTATATTAATGTCACATAATCCAACCTTTTCTTTTTCTTTTCTTAACAAAGCATGAGAGAGAGATAGAGAGGTTGTTGGGGAAAGAAAAGATAAGGCAAAGCTAGGTTAAAAGGGGCACGGAAATCTCGCATTTTCCTAAATAAAAAAATGATTATTTTCTTATATTTAATCAATGCTAAAAATACCTAAAAATGAACTATAAATTTATAAAATTGTTCATAAATGGTACAGATTAATACAAGTTTTATTTTTAAAATATAGAATACGAATTAATTTTTTCTCAATAATTTTAAAATTATTTATGAGCGAGCGGATTATTTCATACGTATTTTACAAGATAATACTCAATAATAGAAATAATGATTACAAAATTATTTTAAAAATATTAAATTACTAAAATAAATTCAACTATAATTTTTACAAAGTGTCTAGGGGTATTTTAAAAATTATAAAAAAATTATTGATTTAAATATACTGCAATGATTTTGTAAAAAGTTTAAAGACAAATTTCACAAAATAAATCATTTAAAATCATATACTGATTAGACTATCAAACATGCACAAGTTAAATATCAATTACTTTTTCAAACATTAAATATCATCATTTATTATATTTTCTATTTATAATTATGCTTATAGATAGCTTTTCGCATTTACTAGTCTTATAAGAAAATCAAATTACTATCATATTTCATATTTACTTTATTTGAGAAATCACATAAACACTTATGGGTCACATAATTACGTATTGGTACATTCTTTTTTATCATCATGTTTAACCATTTTTCAAAATTTAACAATATGATCACGAAACATTTATGACCTGACTAACCATTAAATACATGATCATAAGTGACTTAGTAAGTTATTTAATTTTTGAAATAAATTATATTAAAAATAAATAATTTCACATAAATTGCATAAAAATAATTAATGCACACAAATTCACGAAAATATAACTTGCCAAAATTTCAAATATTACAATATCACTTGAAAAACGCGAGTTTTTTTTGCGCCGCAGCATAAACACAATTCAAATATACGTTGTTATAAAAACGTAAGTTAAATTTGCATTTTCAAACACGAAAACCATTTTTTTTTGAATTGTGGGAGAAAATGCAAAAAAAGAATTGTATTAAACAGATGCCCATTGAAAAATATTTAGTTTGAAAAAAATTATAAACGCATATAATAGTAACTTTATGTGTGAAAATAAAAAAAAATCACAAATTATGATATTTCAAATTATTTTCTTTGAAATTATGAGATTAACATTTTATTTCTCACAAGATTATGAGTAGTGAGTTTCTTATAACCATACTCAATTTGCAAAAAATCATTTTAAAGTTCATTGTATAATATGTTTGAATGTCAAAATTAAAATGAAATATAAGTTACAAACTAAATTTAAATATAATATTTCTAAAATAAAATTTAAAAGTCGAATTTGAACTGAAATTTTAAAATGTGCAAGTAGTTATTCAAGTTATTTATGTTTCTTAAGATATAACTTAAACTCCGTGCGATTCACAGATTCTTTAATATTTATATATTTTAATTTATTTTATATAAATTTTATTAAAAATTTCATGTAAATAATTAAATTTTAAAAAATATTCATAAGAATATCATTTTTATATGAATGTGTATAATTTAAGGATTATGTGAAATAGTATAATTGTATATGATTTTAATTTAAACTATTAACTTTATTCTTAACATTACAAATAAATGCTTATTATGGTGTGATTCGAATATGACAAATATAACTTTTTTTGTTGGAGGGATTCGAACTTATTATGGTATGATTATGCATATTTTAGTATAGAATAATGTTTGTTGTTGGTGAGATTCGAACCTTGAAACTTATTTGTATCTCTATAAATAATAATTTAATATTTTTTGATGGAAGGATTCAAAACTGTGAGTTTTAGTATTGCGTCATTTTAATATTTAGATTTAACGATTCTGATAATTTGATTAAAAAAATCGATAGTCGTGAGATAGGATAACCAAAATGGAGGTTGAACCAAATTATACTTCATTACGGTTATTATAGTTTAGTATAGATTTGATAAAATCCATTATATATATGAGTAGTGCTAGAGTAGGTACCAAAATTTGGTCTCAAATGACATGGCATTGGTGACTTGATAATTTGGGATAATGTGATTGGGGGAATTTATGTGAGTGTAGGGCCGGGGTACACTATTACTAATTAAGTTGTAACAAATCAAACCATAATAAGTGGTATTTAGGAATCATTTTGGGTACCGATTTGGTACCTCTAGAATTATCCTATATATACTATGGCTTAACATGAATTTTATTTTTGAAGAATCGAATTTGATTAATCAAAGGTTAATAAAAGTTATTTATGTTCACATCTTCCACCACTACGCCACATATGAATTGTGTTATTATTTTAAAACTCCTTATCAACATCCACAAAAACATGATATTTTTATTTTTTGATATTATTTTAAAATTACTTTATTCTAGTATTGGTGGAGCAATTCGAATCTTGACTTGATTAAATGGGGCTCGATTGTGTTCAAACTCGTTATCGAATTCGATCACAAATTCGGACTTGATAAACCTCGAGTCGAGCTGAATTTTTTTGAACTCGACTCGGCGCGAACTCGTTTTTCTTAAAAAGAATGAAAAAAATATATTTATGTGTTTGTTAATTGGGTGTAGAACTGAAAATTTGAATAACCGGGTCGATTTCGGATCGGATTATTTTCGGATTATAATATATCTAGAGACCATTCAGATCAGATTGGATGTGATTCATTTTGCGTCTAAATCTGATGAAAAATAAATAAAATTTGGATTAAAATCGGGAAAAATTCGATTCTGGTTAAATTCACTTCGATTCAGATCAAAATTTATTCATTTTTTCAATTTGTGGGATATAAAAATATCTTTTTATTAAATATAGTATTTTTAATAAAATATTTTATACTTTTACCAAACAATTATGATTAAATAATTATTTTATCATAAATATAAAATTTTTAAGTATGAATTTGATTTTTCGGGTCATATCCTTAGTATATTCTAAAATAGAAAACAACATCTACGATTTTTAATATTTTATTAGTTTATTTTAAATTTGGTCTCTACTCGGTATCTACAACTAATAAAGACATTAATGGAGGTTTTCAGGAAATAAATTTGATAATAAAATTTGTTGTTATAATCTTTACGGTTGTTGCTGGAAATTAATTAACTATCGCAATATTATTTCGGTTGTAGTTGGCCATCAACAAATTTGTTGTATAGAAATTTTGGGTTTGAGGTGAGAGATGGTTAAGTGTTTGAGCTAAAAGGTTTGGTAGGTTGAGATTGACTGATTTAGATTTATAGGGTTTGTTTGTGTGGTCCTGAATTATCTTCCTTATTTTTCCTCCTTCTTTCATCCCCTCTTTTTTTATCATCATCCTTCTTCTCATCCTTATTTTTATCCTTGCTGCCAGTTGCTCTTGAAGATTGGCTTGGATTTGAGCCAGAAGGTTTTTGTTCATCATGCTTCTCCTCATCATCATCCTTGTCATCTTTTAAATTAAAATGAGTGGTTGGCAACATGGTGTCAGAATTTAGTAGGTATTTGTCCAAGATCTTTATCATCTCCATATCCTCTTGCTTCTTGCTCCTTTTGTACTTTAGATCAGACTGCAGAGTCATGATCAGCCTCATATTTGATCTGACATGGTTTTTAGAAGCAATAAGATGTTTGCATTGTTTGGTTGTTGGACAGATGTATGCCACCCCTTTGTTTGGATATAAATAGGCTTTAGGAAAAGTTGTTATCTGTGCATTTTTGAGCTCTTTTAGCAGCTGGGTGTCCTCTAGAATAACTGGATTTACTCTTTTAATCATTACATCCAGGTCAGATGCTCTTAAAGTTTTAAGATTTGGAAGAGACACCTAGAGACATCTGTCCACACCACCATCATTAATATTCACAATAATTCTCTTCTCCAAGTAATTATCAATTTTCACAACCACTACCCTAATAAAGTTGATGTTTTTGGCCAATGCTTTCTTGTAGGTGATGTAGTTATTTTGAAGAGACATCCTTAGTAATGCAAGAAGTTCACTGAATTCTTGATCTTGATTTGGTCCTTCTGCAGCCTTTAGAAGTCTTTCATTTCCAACATCATGAGAGATTTGAGCATGTGAAGAACTTTGGTCAACCTGAATAGGCTCTTTAGATTTAGATTTACCAACATCCTTGGATTATTGAATCCTAGCTTCAATCTTCCCCTTAGTCTTAGTGACAGGCATGAGTAGGGGAGTTGGTAATTCTGGCCTTACATCTTCAAGTAGTGAGGGCAATGGTATTTTGAGCTTCCTCATGATGGCTCCCAAAGTAACAGAATTCTGCATTTGGGAATGCTTGTGAGAATCCACCAGGATTTTGATGTCTGTCTTTTGACTCTGCACTAAGAATGTAAGAGCTTGTACTTGTACACTCAGTGAGTCATTGAAAGATTGGAGAGAAGAAACTTGTATTTGCAATTTTTGAACTTGCAGTGTGGATGAAGATTGAGATGTGGAGGAAATAGAAACCCTAAAAGTGTCCTGCACAGCCTTTTAAATTTCATCCATGAGCAGGGATGAATGAGTGTATCTGCTAGAGTGCATTTGATCCAGCTTCAGTCTTGTATTATTAGAATGAATGATATGATTTTGAACTTGTTCATTCAGGGCCACAAATGAGGTCTTGAGATTCTTGACATGTGTTTCCATTCCACTCAGATCATACCTTGTATCTGGTCAGCAAAGTTTATGAATTTATTTTTTGATCTCAGTTTGAGAAGGAATGATTTGATCCATCTTTTCCCTCACCATCTTCATTATTTTATCTTGATGTCCAGTCAGTGTAATTTGAAGTGCTTTTCCAAAATTATGGAAAGCCTTGATTTGAGCCTTATATACATCATTGATGGCATCATACCCTTTCTGAGGAGTTAGAGATCTAGCATTGCTTCCCAGAATAGTGATATACTCATCCCTAAACTTAGCTAGCATAGCATCCATTTCAATATAAAATTCTTTATCTAGCCAAGCATCACAGTTTGTATCCTGACCAGCTTCATCAATAATTTTAGCTTGATTATCTTCGACATATGTCTGGTAGGCGAGCATGATAGCTTGGTATTCCTGATTTGACATGTTGGATGTGAGCAGCTGTTGTGAGATTTGTGCAAGGCCTCTAATCTAGTCAACTACAAGATCTTTAATGGTTGAAGGTTGATCTTCAGTTTTTTGGAGACACTAAGAGATGAGATGTGGTTGTTGAGGTTGAGATGTTGAAGGTTAATTTGTTGGGTGAGAAGGTGACAATATAACAGAACCACCTGTGATAGGAGTCACAGTTTGACTCACAGTAGGTACTGTGGTTATGAAAGTATATTGTCCTCCACTTGAAGTGGGAACCACCATTTGAATTGGAGGGGATTTGATTGGGTTATTGTCATGTACACCAATCTCAAACCCTTGTGTCCCTTTCAGAACACTATCACTTGAATGTAATATACTTGCCTCCTAGCATCAATTGCCAATGTAATTTCTGCTAGTGTTTTGAGGGGAGTTGTTCCTGGAACAGGAACCTCCAATTGAATTGGAGAGGATTTAGATAGCTCCCCCTCGGGAGTACTACCCTCAAACCTAACAGCCTGTGAAGGCTGATTTGCACATGAAGTTGCATTTGTTATCACCATGGGGTCTTCAGTAAAAACTGATGAATCCCCCATATTTGTGATAGTGTCATCAAGGTCTACCCCAGCTAGTAGCCTCTCACCATCTAAGTTTGGTGTCTGGGTGGTGAGCAAGGTTTCTTAAACTATGTCACTTGAGTGAGTTTGTACCTTAGGAATGGATTCAAGTGCAGTATGTGAAGAAGAAATTTGAGAGATTAAGTGTTCTTGGTCAGTAGTGAGTGTTGGCAGCTCCCCCTGAATGGATGAGGGAGCTTCAAGGAATGTGTTCTCCTTGTGTGTGCCATCCTTGTTTCTCCTTCCATACACTTGTATTTGATCAAGTGATGGTTGTGCAGACTCTTTACAGGGTGCATTTGGTAGAATGTTTATTCAATAGACACACCCTATTGAGAGGATGCCCCTAGAGTCTGTTCAAGTCCCTTGTTTACAACTACATCCTCTTGAGAGAATGTAGAGGTGCCTTGAGTGGTCAACTCAGTTGTCTTTTGCTTCTTTGTTCTTTTGACCAAGGGTGACTCGGGTTGTGTTTGTTCCTCACCACTCTCATTTAATATATTAAGGGTTACCTCCTTTCTCTTCTTTTTATTCACTTCACCCTTTTGAGAGGATTATGTTGTGCATATGTTGTGTATTTGATGATTATATAAACAAAATATCTAAGTAGATTTTTCTTAGTGAAATTATATAGCACTCGACGGATAAGAATTACAGTTCCGACGGATAACTCATTATAGTCCCGACGGATGATTAACTTATTATCCATCAAGTGAGTAGCTTATGTAATAATAAGTCTGTAGCACAGTTATGTATGCACCTTTGTATAGAATCTGTAGTAGCATATAAGTCATGTTGAATTTAACTAGATATGCAGAATAGGTTGATTAATTGTACAAAAATGATGTCTTGTAATCCTGCATAAGTGAAATGGAGTCAAGTGACAAAATAGCTACCGACGAATGATGAACAAAGCCATCGACGGATGATCAAATGACTATCAACGGATGTTTAATATAGCAGTCGACGGATGATCAATTAAACCATCAACGGATGTTCTGAAAGTCGACGGATGATCATATGAAGAATTCAAACAGCAGTTGAACAGTGAAAGCTGACACACAACCGTCGAGATGTATACAAACACACTGTGGATGCCCATTAACTGGGTAATAGAGGACAAAAAGCAGCAAAGCTTAAGACTAATAGTTTTTATATTTGTTCAGTCTTTTTGACTTTGTAATCTTGGTATTATATAAACCAAGAGTGTAGCAAATAGAAAAATAACTGAGATAGCTGAGAAACACAAAAACAGAGAAATCTTTGTAAGCAGAATCATTAGCATTTCCTGTATTCTTAGTATTTCTAATTGTAAGCAGCTGTGAGCATTCCTGCACACAGAGTCGTCTCGATATATTATATATATCTCTGGTAGAATTGTTTAAATCCACCAGAAAGTTTTTAAAGACTCTTGTTTTTAATTACTTATGTTTTGATTCAATTAAGTTTCTATTCCGTATTGTGCTAATCAAAACATTATATCTATATTCGAGTTGAACATTTTTATTTCGAGAAAAAGGTTCAAGAATTCCATTCAACCCCTCTTCTGTAATTCTTGCTATATTGTTAAGGGACTAACAATTGGTATCAGAGCAAGCTCTTAATCTACAAAGAGTTTAAAGATCAAAACAATTCAGCAAGATGAACAAGAAAGATGTTGGAGTCAAGATTCCTTTTCTTGATAAAGATAATTACTATCATTGGAAGGTAAAGATGCATCTTTATATGCTTTCTCAAGATGAGGCCTATGTGGACTGCATAGAAAGAGGCCCTCATGTTCCAATGAGAGTTGCAACAGGAAACGAGCCATCTGTTCCAAAGCCAAGGCATGAATGGTCTGATCCTGACATTGAACAAGTCAGGAAAGATAAAAAGGTCATGAACATTCTGTTCAATGGAGTTGATGCAGACATGTTTGATAACATTATCAACTGCAAAACTGCCAAGGAAGTTTGGGACACAATACAGATAATTTGTGATGGCACTGAGCAAGTAAGAGAAAATAAAATGCAGCTCCTAATTCAGCAATATGAGCATTTTCACAATGAAGAAAGTGAGTCACTCACTGACATTTTTAGTAGATTCCAAAAACTACTAAATGCTCTCAAGTTGCATGGAAGAGTCTATCAGACTAAAGACTCCAATCTGAAATTTCTCAGATCTCTTCCAAAGGAATGGAAACCAATGACAGTCTCATTGAGAAACTCACAAGATTATAAGGAGTTTACTTTGGAAAGACTGTATGGCATTCTGAAGACCTATGAGCTTGAAATAGAGCAGGATGAAAGAATGGAGAGAGGAAAGAAGAAAGGAGGATCCATTGCACTAGTTACTGATCTGGAAAAGGAGAAGGAAGTGAAAATGGAAGCTGTAGAATCAACTTCAAAGGTCTGTGAGAATAAGGGTAAGGGGCTTGCAGCAGAAAGTGAAGATTCATTGAGCCAAGATGACATGGAGGACATTGATGAGCACCTAGCATTTCTTTCCAGAAGATTTTCCAAGCTCAAGTTCAAAAAGAAATTTGGAGCAGCCAAGCCAAATAGAAACATGGTGGATAAGTCAAAAATCAAATGTTTCAATTGTGGCTTGGCAGGGCATTTTACAAATGAGTGTAGAAAGTTAGATTCCAGTAAGAAAAGGTTTGAGTCTGTGGATTATAAGCAAAAATACTTTGATCTACTCAAACAAAAGGAAAGGGCTTTTATTACACAAGAGAATGACTGGGCAGCAGATGGTTTGGATGAAGATGAAAATGTCAGCTATGTCAATCTAGCCCTAATGGCCAAGTCTGATGAAACAGAGATAAGTTCCTCAAGCAATCAGTTAATCACTACAAACCTTGCACATTTATCTAAAGCTGAGTGTAATGATGCCAAAAATGACATGTCTACAGAATTGTATCATTTGCGTGTTACACTTAAGTCTCTCACTAAAGAAAATGCTAAAATCAAAGAAAACAACTTGTTTTTAAGTGAGAGGAATAATGTGCTTGAGTCTCAGTTTGTTGAGTTTGAGAAACTAAAAATTGAGTGTAAGATTGCCAATGAGGAATTAACTGAGTCCTTAAAAAAGGAAGAAATTTTGAAGAAGCAGCTCGAGCGTGAACAAGAGGTGATTAAAGCATGGAAAACATCCAGTGATGTTCATGCTCTATTTACCAAAGTTCAAGGAATTGAGTCTTTTTGTGATGAAGCCTGGAAGAAGAATAAAGAGAAACTAGAACCTATTTTGGTAGATGGGTTGTTGACAGATGTAGACTCGACGGATGATGAGAACTATCCGTCGGATAACAAAAAGTGTTATCCGTCGAATGATGAAAATCCTCATCTGTCGGCTGTAAGCAAACCCATTAGCAAAGCCAAATTAATCAAGCTAAATGAAAAGTATGGGTCTGTTTCTAAGAACTTTGTTTCAGGAGAGTCAAGTCAAGCTAAGAAAGGGAAAAAGGCTAATGTTGGTCACATGACTGTCAAACAGTTAAGTGACAGACTTGAGAAAATTGAGGTAAAAATAGAGACTAAAAGGAAAAACAATAAGAATGGTAAAGTAGGGATTAACAAACAAAATAACTACACACCTGATAAATATGCTCCTAGAAAAATCTGAGTCAAGTGTGGTAGTGTAAATCATTTGTCTGTTAATTACAAATCTGTCATGCCTACTCCCATGTCTGTTCACTCTCAATTTCCCAACATAAATGCCATGCCTCCCATGCCTGTTAATATTATGCCTACACTGAATATGAATGCACAGTTTGCTAATATGTCATTTGCACCTAATCCATATTATGTTGCATACAATATGCCTCAAATGCCATTTAGCATGCCTTACTGGAATAACATGTTTGCATCAAGCATGTCATTTCCTGTTAGCCATAATATGCATGATAATTCTGTTGTATTAAATGGTTTCAAAGGCCCAACCCAAATGACTAAGGAAGAATCTGAAATTCCTAAGTCAAATGAGTTAAGACCTAAGAAACAGAAGAAGAAAGCTAACAAGGCAGGACCCAAGGAAACTTGGGTACCAAAATCAACTTGATTTGATTTTGATGTGTGCAGGGAAACAGAAGGAATCTTTGGTACTTGGATAGTGGTTGTTCAAGACACATGACTGGTGATTCTATCCTGCTCACGGAGTTTAAGGAGAGAGCTGGCCCAAGTATTACTTTTGGAGATGACAGCAAGGGTTATACTGTGGGATATGGCTTGATTTCAAAGGATAATGTCATCATTGAAGAGGTTGCCTTAGTGGATGGTCTCAAACACAATTTGGTTGAGTATCAGCCATCTTTGTGATAAAGGAAACTCAGTAACCTTCAATAAAGAAGCCTGTGTTGTGACTAATAATAAAAACAACAAAGTGGTTCTCACTGGTGTGAGAAGAGGAAATGTGTACCTAGCTGACTTCAACTCAACTAAAGCAGAATCTGTAACTTGTCTTCTCAGTAAAGCAAGTCAAGATGAAAGTTGGCTATGGCACAGGAAGCTATCCCATTTAAACATCAAGACCATGAATGAGCTGATAAAGAAAGAACTAGTAAGAGGCATTCCTCTAGTGGAGTTTACAAAGGATGGACTGTGTGATGCCTGCCAAAAAGGGAAGCAGATCAAAGCATCATTCAGGAAGAAACTTGATTCAGCAATTGAAGAGCCTCTGCAATTGCTTCACATGGATTTGTTTGGACCAATCAATGTATTGTCAATTTCGAAGAAAAGATTTTGCCTAGTAATTGTAGATGATTTCCCAAAGTTCTCTTGGACATATTTCCTAAAGTCCAAAGATGAGGCTAGTGAAATCATCATCAATCACATAATGCAAGTTAACAATCATCCTGATTTCAAAGTTAGAAGAATCAGGAGTGACAATGGAACTGAGTTCAAGAACTATGTCATGAGAGCATTTTATGAGGAAAATGGAATCTTACATGAGTTCTCCGCAGTCCACAACATAATGGAGTAGTGGAAAGGAAGAACAGATCACTTATTGAAGCTGCAAGGACAATACTTGAAGAATCAAAATTACCAACATATTTCTGGGCTGAAGCTGTAAACACTGCATGCCACACTCAGAACATCTCTCAGATTAATCAGGCAAGATGCATGACTCCTTATCAATTGTTCAAGAACAAGAAGCCAACTCTAAACTTTCTTCATGTCTTTGGCTGTAAATGCTATATTCAGAGAAATCAAACTGATCAAAATGAGAAGTTTGATGCTAAAGCAGATGAAGTAATTTTTGTTGGATATGCTATTGGTAAAGCATATAGAGTCTACAATCTAAGAACCAACATTGTTGTGGAATCTATACAAGTTGTGTTTGATGATAAAAAGATTGAAGGACTGAAAGATGGAGATTACCATGAGAGCCTCAAATTCGACAATGTTAAGATGGTCAGTGATGAAAGTGATGATGAGAGTGATCAAGAAACAGTGTCTAAGGATAATGCAGACAAATCTACCACCAATGAAGCACAAAACTCAACATCCGTTGAGTTACATAATGCTTCATCCGTCGGAAGGCAATCTGTGTTATCCGTCGGAAGAAAACCTACCTCATCCGTCGGTACTCAAAATTCACCATCCGTTGGGTTATCAAAAGGAGCAGGAAGTCAAGGTAGATCACCCATAGAAATTACCCCTTTCTCAAATCAAAGATCCACAAACTCAGGGGGAGTTTCTAGCAATCAAAACTCAATCACACATCAAGACAACATTGAGATTTCTTCATCTAGAGCTAATCTACCTCAACCAAGGAAATGGACAAAAGATCACCCCTTTGAACTTATTATTGGTGATGTTTCTTCTAGAGTTCAAACAAGGAGAGCAACTCAGGAAGAATGTCTATACAACAGCTTTCTGTCAAAGGAAGAACCAAAGAAGGTAGAAGAAGCCTTGTTAGATCCTGATTGGATTTTAGCTATGCAGGAGGAGCTAAACCAATTTGAAAGGAATAAAGTATGGAAGCTGGTACCCAAGCCTAAAGGAAAGAATCCAATAGACACCAAGTGGGTATTTAGAAACAAGATGGATGAAAATGGCATAATAACCAGGAATAAAGCTAGATTGGTTGCTAAGGGTTATTGTCAGCAAGAAGGAATAGATTTTGATGAAACTTTTGCTCCTGTTGCATGACTTGAAGCCATCAGAATCTTTTTAGCCTATGCAGCCCATGCCAATTTCAAAGTCTATCAAATGGATGTCAAAAGTGCCTTTCTGAATGGAGATTTGGAGGAAGAAATGTATGCTAGTCAACCTCCTGGCTTTGAAGATCCAAATTTTTCCAGAATATGTCTATTATCTACTGAAAGCACTTTATGGACTGAAGCAAACACCTAGAGCCTGGTATGACACTTTATCAAAGTTCCTTTTGGAAAATCACTTCACAAGAGGTATTATAGATAAAACTTTATTTTTCAGAAATGTTAATGGCTCTAGCATACTTGTCCAAATTTATGTAGATGATATTATTTTTGGCTCTACAGATGAGAAACTTTTTAAAAAGTTTGCCAAATTGATGCAAAGTAAGTATGAAATGAGTATGATGGGAGAACTAACTTACTTTCTTGGTTTACAAGTTAAACAAGTTAGTGATGGAATATTCATTAGTCAAACTAAATATATTTTTGATCTTTTAAAGAAGTTTGATCTAATGGATTGCACATCTGCAAAAACTCCCATGGCCACTGCAACTAAGCTTGAATTAAACACTACTGAAAAGTCTGTGGATATTTCAAGCTATAGAGGCATGGTTGGCTCACTTCTGTACTTAACAGCTAGTAGGCCAGATATAATGTTTGCTACATATTTATGTGCTAGATTTCAGGCTGATCCTAAAGAATCTCACTTGATAGCTATTAAGAGAATTTTCAGATTTCTCAAGGGAACACCAAAACTTGCATTTGGTATCCTAGAGATTCTGGTTTTGATCTAACTGGTTATTCAGATGCAGATTATGCAGGTTGCAGAATTGACAGAAAGACCACAACAGGAACCTGTCAATTTCTAGGAAACAAGCTTGTGTCCTGGTTCAGTAAAAAGCAAAATTCAGTTTCTACTTCTACAGCTGAAGCTGAATATATTGCTGCTGGCAGTTGCTGTGCACAGATTTTATGGATGAAAAATCAATTGCTAGACTATGGTTTGCAAGTTGAGAGGATTCCTATTTTTTGTGATAACACAAGTGCAATTGCCATCACTGAAAATCCAGTGCAACATTCAAGAACAAAGCACATAGACATCAAGTACCATTTCATAAGGAAACATGTAATGAATGGTACTGTAGAGTTACATTTTGTTCCAAGTGAGAAGCAACTTGCAGATATCTTTACCAAGCCACTGGATGAATCAACCTTTTTAAGGTTGGTAAGTGAGTTAGGTATGCTTAATTACTCCTAAATTTATCTGAGTTATTCTGCAAATTGAAATGTAGCCAGAAATTTAGCTGATTTTTAGTCTTGGATGAAATTTTGGCTAAGTCAAAATTTGTATCTCGATGGATGACTATTATCCATCGAGTTAAGTCATCCGTCGATATACTATTTGCAAATAAAAATCAATTATTTTTCTGGAATCTTTTAAAACTCGACGGATATCAGTTTATCCTCATCCGTCGAATTGTCTAAATCTTAACCGTTAATTCCCTGAATATTATCCATCGAGTATACTTACAGTTTGTAAGCATTACACGACGGATAATGGGTGGAATTTTTATATTTTATTTTTAAACGGCTATTTTAGGCAATTTCTATTGGTTAATTTACTCTTCTTTATTATTTTTATCCGTTGTTTTTGAGATAGTATAAAAGCTTATTTCATTCCAATTATTTTCTTTTATCATTCTCAAATTCAACTGCTTTTACTTCATTCTCTCTCAAGCAAATATTCTCTTTCTCTTCAAGCTTTCATTCTCTAACAATAGCACCTGTAGTAAAGATTATGTCTCAAACTGGGTTCATTTATGAGAAGAACAACTTCACTGCTATGGTCAATAAGGGTATTCAGCAATCAGAAGACTATCACAAGATGATGGACTTTGTGAAGAACTACAAGTTAAGTTATGCCATGCTTGAATCACCCACTATTTTTTATGAAGTTGTTGAAGAGATGTGGACCACTACAATCTACAACTCTACTAACAAAACCATCACTCTAACTATCAAAGGTAATGAGTTCTGTATCAATAGTGATGTGATAAAAGCATGTTTCAAAATTCCTGATAATAATGTAACTTTACCACACAATGACACTGATATTATCAATATGCTTAATTCCATGCATTATGCACTTCCCACTACTAAACTAAGTGATATTAGAAGATTAGGTCTTAGGAAGGAATGGAGTTTCATGTGTGATGTTGTGACTAAAGTTTTCTCTGGAAAAATCAGTAATTTTGATTTTGTGAACATTTCCATGCTTAACATGATATACATGCTAGTTACAGATAAATTTTACAATTTCAGTGACCTTGTCCTGTATGAGTTAGGTTTTAAACTAGGTGAGTTAGCCAAAAGGGGAAAGAATGTGTATTATGCTAGATTTTTCATGCTATTGGCTAACCATCTTTGTCAAAAGATTATACTTGAGAACCCAAACAACAAATTGGCTTTTTGGGTTCAAGAGAGAAGAATCATTGCAGATTTGAACAGAGCCAACCATCATAAGGATGTGCCAATGTTCTACTTTCCTGTAATACAGACACCTCAGGTAAGTGAGGTAAGTTCATCCATACCCTCAACTATTCCAATCTTCTCAATTTCTTTGAGTTCAGGAGTAGCTATGGCAACTGTGATAATGACCAAACAGTTGCCTACCAAAGCTGCCAAAACAACTGTAATTTCTAAATCCAAGTCAAAGAAAACCCCCTCTGGTATCTCTCAAAAGGTAGCAGTTGAAAAATCCACCAAAGCCAAAGAGGGGAGTGTGAAGGAGGGTCAGTTAGGTGAGGGAAGGGGTGAACATCCAAGAAACCCTAAGGATAAGGTTGGAGAATTGAGTGAATCCCAGCCTAGCCACACTGCAGTTTCCCAACAAACTGCAGTGCTTAAAAAGGACAAAAGCTCATTTCTAGCTACATCCTCCCAAAAGGATGTGGCTATTGAACAAAGCTCTCATCCAAGAGCACAGGCCAAAAGGGTTAGGGACACAAGCTCACCCCAAACTTACACAAGAAAGAAGAAATCCAAAACCACTGGGGATGCACAGGGCACACACACAGTGCAAACTGGTGCTAAAGACACAGTACCTGCACTTTCTCAAATTCAGTTTGATGTGGCTCCAATAAATGTGGAGTCACAGCCAAAATCTCTTATAATAAAAGCCTTTGAAACACCATACTCACCAACAAACTCTCTAGAAGTGGATATGATAAACACTTTAATTCCTGATTCCCCTTCTTTAACTCTGTTGGGGAAGCCAAAATCTAGTGCAAGTGAGCATCATCTTTTAGATGATTTGTTGGCTCACTTGCTAATTATTTCAGATACTATTGTGACATCTGTGTCTCAAATAACTTCAATCAACACAGAGTCAACAATAGTTTCTCTTCCCACCTCATTCATTCCTACTCTCTCGATGGATATTGCTCATCCGTCGAGTTGTGATTGTATCTTGACGGATAAGCTTAACAGCAGTTATCCGTCGGATAGCTTTACCACTCACCCGATGGATATCACTTATCCGTCGAGTGTCTCTGCACAACTTCAAACATCAATTATTTCCAGTGCAGAAGATTTAGTGGTAATCCAGTCACTCTTAGGACTGAGAGATGAGAGTGCATTGAGTGAGAGGCTGGGTTGCTCCTAGGCAAAAGGAGAGGAAAAGAGTGAATCTCAGTAATCCATTTATTCAGGATTGGAAAAAGTGAGTGAGAGGAGTCCCACCTTAGTAGGTGAAGGTGAGGGTGTGAGGGTGGGGAGCCAGGGTGAGACTCTGATGCAATAAAAGAGAGATTATGAGAGAAAGGCAGGTATAGGAGAAATAAGGGTAGATCCAGCCATTGCTAGTGAGTCAATGATTGTGGATGATGCTGAAAAGGGAAGACAATTTCAGCAACATTACAAAGCTGAAATTGATAACATTTCCTTGGATGCTGACACTTTTACTCATCCTGTGTCAGCCTATCAATTGTTGGCTGCTCAGGGCAATGTGGAGGCAGAATAGACTTTGAATTTAGTACACACCTCAGAATCTCTTCAAAGAGATAAAGTTGTTGTCAATAGGATGTTTTCTCAAGCTGGTGAGCCATCTGAAGAATTTGGAGTAAATTCTAATGATGATGACTCTATTTCATTTGATGGAAGCATGAACTTAGGGGGAGATGAAGGCCCAAGTTCTATTCCTGATCTACCTGAATGGGCTTTGACTAAGGAATCTACCCTTGGACAATTCAATGTATCCTTGGTCAAACAGATTATATCTATTCAACAGGCCATTCAGAAGAGCTCCAATGCTGGTACCAAGGCTGTTCTTCAAGCTCACCTAGAGTCTTTACATCTAATGAAGCTCGAGCAAGTCAGATAGAATCTGAGTGTTGATGAAATAAAAAGGGACATAGCTGACTTGAAGACTTATAATTCTGAGAAGCTGGATTCAGTAATGCCATATGGTACCATGCAAGATCTATTACTGAGACTGAGGAGAGAATCAGATTCTGAAAAGAAGCTGGCCAAACTGGAAGACAGAGTTCAAGTAATTGAGAATTCACTGGCTATCCTTCTTCAAAATCAACAGACTCATACAAATCTTCTCATGCAACTGGCTAAAGCACAAGGCCTAACTCCTCAACTTGATGATAACAAAAAGGGGGAGAGAGAATCAAGTAACGAGGAGAAAGGACCAACTCAGGGGGAGAAACTTCAAGTGCAAATCAGCAAAGTAATTGTACCTTCAATTACTGTCTCCAAACCAACAGTTGCAGATGGTATAGATCTAATTAAAGCAGCAATAGCAAATTTGACAGTTGCTGAAAAAGGAAAGTTGAGTTTGATCAACTGGGATAAGATTGATGAGGAGATACAGAAAAAGTTTGAACTTGTCAAGGAGCCAGTTAAGTCAGCCATCCATCACTCTCATGTCAAGCGAATCAGTGTGAATGAGATGAGCATGAATTATCTGGAAAGAGGACAATCTTCCTGCATCAAGTCCCCAAAGGCTGAAATAATTTTTAAACCAAGGGCAAATTATCCAAAATCATCTTTGAAGAACCCCTTGGATACTGTGTATGAGACACCCAAGCCTGATGAAAAGAAGCTTCTGTCAAGATCTATTGTCTTCTATAAAGATCTAGCTGATTCATCTTCAAAAAGGAGAATTGCTAAGATATTCAAAAATGGAAAGGAAATTTGTGTGGTAGCTGGACATCCACAATTTGCTCAAGCAAAGAGAGAAGAAAAAGCCAGATTAAAGCAGGAAAAGAGGCAAGCTGCTCTAGATGCAAAGAAGTCTAAACAAAAGAAAGAGCAGATTGCTATCTTGGCCAAGCTACAGGCTGTAAACTCTTCTCAACAAATTCCCTCTCAAACATCTAAAGCTGCTGAATCAAAGAAGAAAATTGAAGAACAGAAGAAATCCACAAGGAAGAAAGAATTGGCTAGAAGAACAAAAAGGAAACTGGATGTTGTTGACAAGGAATTGGGAGATCAATTTCCTAAGAAATCCACACCAGCTACAACTCAAGCATCAAAGCCCTCTGTGGTTTTTGAAGACATAAGGGTGGTGGATCCCTATAGGAATATACATGGTGAACCTATTGTGCCAAAGGATGAGCCAATAGAGTGGGATAACATACCGATTCCTGACTTTAGCCTACCAATCCTTAGCAAGCCAAAAAGGACAAAGTCAAGGGCAATCAAGAAAGTGAAGCTGTCACCTCTCAAATCCAAGTCAGTAGTTAAAGCTCAACCCAAAGTGAACAGGGGAGACTACTTGTACTTGTGTGACATCAAAGAGTTTTCATATCTAAATCTTTATCAGGATGAACTGAATGAAGTGAGGGGAATTGATGCATACAGGAACCTGCCTGAAAGTTTAGTGTTCAAATACAAAAGAGGAAGGGAGATTCAGTGGCCACTTCACAGGATTCTTCAAGAGAGCCAAGCTGTGCTGATTAAAGTTTATTCATCCTTCAAGAAAAACTTTGGGTTCAATGTAACTGCAAGGAGACTAGTATTGAAGAAGATTGAAGAACTAAGGAGTGTTAGAGCTAATGATGCACTCCCAAAGACTCTAATCATCCCATACACAGGGAGAAGAGTGCATCTAAGGCCCTACTGGATGATGGAATTCATGGATGACAAGGGTGTGAGAAGATTCTTCAGATTAGAAGACCAACTGAGTATCTCTAGCAATGAGACTCTCTTGGAAATGCAAGAAAAGCTAGATCTCTCAGAATCTAATGAATTGGAATTCCACAGCCAACTCTAGAATCAAATTGAGGAAAATAACAGAAAGCTTGGAAGAAGATCCAGACCTTCAAGGAACTAGAAAAATCTGCTCAGGCTAGAGGAGCATCTTGAATTGACTGTGAGCCAAACCTTGTACATTTTGTTTAATTGAAGCACTTTCAGTTTATCTACTTATCTTTAAAGATGTATATTCAGGATGTTTTGTTATCATCAAGTATCTCTTAATTTATGGCTACAATTCCAGTAGACATAAATTGGGGGAGATTGTTGTGCATATGTTGTGTACTTGATGATTACATAAACAAAACATCTAAGTAGATTTTACTTAGTGAAATTATGTAGCACTCGACGGATAAGAATTACAGTCCCGACGGATAACTCATTATAGTCCCGACGGATGATTAACTTATTATCCATCGAGTGAGTA
This sequence comes from Apium graveolens, assembly GCF_009905375.1. Classification (NCBI taxonomy): domain Eukaryota; kingdom Viridiplantae; phylum Streptophyta; class Magnoliopsida; order Apiales; family Apiaceae; genus Apium; species Apium graveolens. The sequence goes on from NC_133653.1 coordinate 20,570,438, forward strand.
GCTTATGTAATAATAAGTCTGTAGCACAGTTATGTATGCACCTTTGTATAGAATCTATAGTAGCATATAAGTCATGTTGACTTTAACTAGATATGCAGAATAGGTTGATTAATTGTACATAAATGATGTCTTGTAATCCTGCATAAGTGAAATGGAGTCAAGTGACAAAATAGCTACCGACGGATGATGAACAAAGCCATCGACGGATGATCAAATGACTATCAATGAATGTTTAATATAGCAGTCGACGGATGATCAATTAAACCATCAACGGATGTTTTGAAAGACGACGGATGATCATATGAAGAATTCAAACAGCAGTTGAACAGTGAAAGTTGACACACAGCCGTCGAGATGTATACAAACACACTGTGGAAGCCCATTAACTGGGTAATAGAGGACAAAAAGCAGCAAAGCTTAAGACTGATAGTTTTTATATTTGTTCAGTTTTTTTGACTTTGTAATCTTGGTATTATATAAACCAAGAGTGTAGCAAATAGAAAAATAACTGAGATAGTTGAGAAACACAAAAACAGAGAAATCTTTGTAAGCAAAATCATTAGCATTTCCTGTATTCTCAGTAGTTCCATTTGTAAGCAGCTGTGAGCATTCTTGCACACAGAGTCCTCTCGATATATTATATATATCTCTGGTTGAATTGTTTAAATCCACCAGAAAGTTTTTAAAGACTCTTGTTTTTAATTACTTATGTTTTGATTCAATTAAGTTTCTATTCCGCATTGTGCTAATCAAAACATTATATCTATATTCGAGTTGAACATTTTTATTTCGAGAAAAAGGTTCAAGAATTCCATTCAACCCCCCTTCTGTAATTCTTGCTATATTGTTAAGGGACTAACAGATTAAGTGGTTTATTTCCTAGCAACTATTGGTTTTGAAGAAGTAGACTCAACATGGGAAGGTTCCCGTGGGTGTGCTTGTGTTTATACTTCGACAGGCTTAGGAACCATTATTGCACTAGGTTGAACTACATTGATCCTCATATCAGGCATAGGGTAAGGATTGGTCTTAAATCTTTCAATCATGAAAGGTGTTAACCTAAGACCCATATGTACCTTATTCTTAGTAGCAAGTGATCCAAATAAGATTTTGGACACTTGCTAACAGTTGCTTAATAATGATTTATTTACACCTTCAAGCATATGTATGTCATTTACTTTATGATTTAAAACAGACATAATGAATCTAAGAAGAAAATTTTCTTTACCTCTTAAAGTTAATGGCATGATGAGCCTAGTGCTCAATTCCTCCATAATGTAGTGTCCTACATTAATCTGCTTGTTGTGAGCCATTAACTAGACTAGCTTCTGAATAATAATAGAAACATTGTCAAATCCTGATTTCCTTCATGTGAAAGCCCTCACCACATAATCAAACAGAAAGGACCATTCCTCCTTAGGTTTTTCTTGTTCAAACTTTCCAAGTTGATTTTCTCAAAGTAGTTGATAAAATCCAGAAATTCATACAGTTCCTCCTGAGTTGGAATCTCTATTAACTTATCAGTTGGAATGTTCAAGGCCAAGTTCATGTCAGCTTCAGTTATCTCAACCTGTTGTCCTTTGATTTGACAGTTAACCACTAGAGTTGAAGATTGGTCTTTATGCACAACTGTCCTAGCTACAACTGTGTTCTAGAAATCCCTTAATACATCCAGATAGAGAACTGGGTTAGCTTTAAGAGCTCCAACAAAGTAAGTTTCACATAAGAACTTGACAAAGCTTTTGAAAGCTTCAGGAGCTTGATTGGCATCTAAGAATGCAAGGAAGTTGGTCTCCTTTGGGATGAAGGGTACAATAATGTTTGATGTCATTGTTGTGTATGTGAAGATTAATGGGTAAAGGGAATTAGAGAGAAAGGATTTGAAACGAGAGAGAAATCGGTTTAGAATTGAAAAAGCTAGGTCACTTAGAGTTCTGGAAGGCGTAAATATATGTATGTCGAGATGTCTGGGTATTTATAGTAAAAGTAAATGACTTGTCTATCGAGAAGTCATTTTGAAAAGTGAAAGACATATTGATAAGTTATTTTGTTTTATTTTCGTAGAGAACTAAAAATAAGCTTATCGAGATGTCTAATAAATACTCAGTTTGTCCAAAATGGACTGAATTGTTTCCAGTTTTTATTTGAATAAATCAAAATAAAATCAGAATAATTTTGCTAAAGTATTTTACCAAAATAATTTATTGGATTAAATTATTTCAGTTCTGAGTTATTTATAAGTCTCAAATTAGGCTTGTAGAGAACTTTGTAAATTAACACTTATAGAGAACTCTACAATGACTTATCGATAAGTCGTGATAAAGCCTATCAAGAAGTCACTTGAGAAGTCAGGATATTGACTTATCGAGAACTCACTCGAGAAGTCTTAAAATGACTTGTCGATAAGTCAATTAGACCTATCGAGAACTCAGTTCTCTATATAATTTTGATCACTTTGATTTTGCCTTGCTAATTATACATACTGAAAATGTAAATCAACATCCAAACAGTTTACTTAGAATTTGAAAAATTCCAAGCTGATTTCCGAATTTTGAAAAATAAATATGCAGAGATTTCTAAAATATTTATAATTCATATTTCAGTTAATTTCCAATTAATCAAATGAATTTTGATTTCCTAGAAATTAATCTACTGCAAAACATTAGCTGAGTTCTTGCCTTAGGATGAAGAATTAAGCATTCCAATTTCACCTACAAGTCTAATGAAAGTTGCTTCATCCAAAGATTTAGTAAAAATGTCAGCTAATTATTTTTCTGTTGGAACAAAAATAAGCTCAATGGTACCATTTGTAGCATGTTCTCTAATAAAATGGTACTTTACATCAATGTGCTTTTGTCTATAATGATTAACTGGATTAGCCACAATAGAAATAGCACTAGTATTGTCACACATAATTGGAATTTTATGTAACACTCGGTCATAGTCCATTAGCTGATTTCTAATCCAAAGCACTTGAGCACAGCAACTTCCAGCAGCTATGTATTCAGCCTCAGCTGCGGAAGTTGACACAAATTGTTGTTTCTTGTTGTACCAGGATACAAGTCTTTGTCCAAGAAACTGACAGCTTCCACTAGTACTCTTTCTGTCAACCCTGCATCAAGAACAATCTGCATCTGTGTATCCAACAGCTTCAAAACTAGTTCTCTTAGGATACCATAATCCCAAGTTTGGAGTCCCCTTCAAGTATCTAAAAATTCTCTTTACAGCCATCAAATATGATTATTTTGGATTAGCTTGAAATCCTGCACACAGACATGTTACAAAGATGATGTCAGGTCTACTTGCAGTTAAGTAAAGCAATGATCCAATCATTCCTCTATAGCTTGAAATATCTACACTCTTGCCCTTTTTATCTTCATCCAACTTTGTTGCTGTAGACATAGGTGTAGATGTAGGTGAACAATCAATCATGCCAACCTTTTTCAATAAATCTTTGATATACTTAGTTTAGCTGATGAAGATTCCATCACTTCTTTGACTGACTTGAAGTCTAAGAAAGTAACTTAATTCCCCCACCATACTCATTTCATATTCATTCTACATAAGCTTAGAAAATCTTTGGCAAATCTTTTCATTAGTAGAACCAAAGATAATATCATCCACATAGATTTGTACTAGGATCATATCATCACCATGCTTCTTGTAGAAGAGAGTTTTGTCAATGGTAATTCTAGTGAATCCATGCTTAATCAAAAATTCTGACAGTGTGTAATATGAAGCTCTAGGTGCTTGTTTAAGTTTATAGAGAGCCTTAAGGAGCTTGTATACAAAATTTGGATATTCTGAATCTTCAAAGCCAGGTGGTTGTTGCATATAAACCTCTTCTTCCAGCTCACCATTGAGGAATGCACTCTTCACATCCATTTGATATACCTTAAAATTTGAATGTGCAGCAAATGCCAAAAAAATCCTTATTGCTTCACGTCTTGCAACTGGAGCAAAAGTTTCATCATAATCAATTCCTTCCTCCTGTGAGTAGCCTTTTGCAACCAGCCTTGCTTTGTTTCTAGTAACAATTCCATTTTCATACATCTTGTTCCTGAACACCCATTTTATTCCAATTATGCTTCTGTTCTTTGGTGCAGAAACTAATTTTCAAACTTTGTTTCTTTTAAACTTATTTAGCTCTTCTTGCATTGCAGATATCCAATCAGGATCAAGAAGGGCTTCTTTAGTTTTTTTTGCTCAACTTGTGATAGAAAATATGCATGAAGGCATTCATTTGCAGTTACACTTCTAGTCCTCACTCCATCAGTTGGATAACCAATAATTGCTTCTCTAGTGTGAATTCTATCCCACTTCCCTGTGTGAGTTTGTTGACTTGTATTTTCTGCTTCTTCTTCATCACAGGCATGACTTCCAGATTTTTCTCCTCTTTCTCCCCTTGAGTTTGTGCTATCAAATTCAGGTGTCTGAGATGAGCTTCTATTCTCATGATTCACTTGCTCAGTAGACTCTTATTCAATCCTGTGATTTATGTTAATTTCAGCTTCATCATCAGAATCACTATCACTGTTGAGATTTTCAAACATAAGGGTTTCAGCTTCATCTTCATCAAGGCATTCCAAGCTTGGACACTTATCATCATCAAAAGCAACATCTTTGTGCTCCATAATTTTCTTATGTTTAATCACATAGACTTTATATGCAGTTCTTTCCAATAAATATCCCAGAAAAAATGCCTCAAAAACTTTAGAGTCAAATTTTCCCACATATTCAGAGTTGTCCTTCAACACATAGCACTTGCTTCCAAACACATGAAGATGCTTCACAGTAGGCTTTCTTTTAGACAAGATTGATTAAGGTGACTTGCCAAGATTTTTTTTAATGAGATATCAATTTTGAGTATAGCATGCACTGTTCACAACTTCTTCCCAAAAACTAGTTGGCAGTTTTGCATCTTGTAGCATTGTTCTAGCAGCCTCTACTAGTGTTCTATTCTTTCTCTCAACTACCCCATTTTGCTAAGGTGTTCTAGCAGCTGAGAATTCTTGAAGAATGCCCTTGTTTTTGCAGAATTTAGTTAAGGTTGCATTCCTGAATTCTGTTCCATTATCACTCCTCAACCTTTTCACACAGTTCTGATCTTCAGCCTGCTTCTCAATCTTCTTGATGTGTTCAATTATGATGTGTGGAGTTTCATCTTTAGAGTGCATAAATTCTACCCATGTATATCTTGAGTAGTCATCCACCATCACAAGTGCATATCTTTTTCTTAAAATTGATTGGACATTAACTTGTCCGAATAAGTCCATATGAATAAGTTGCAAAGGTGCACTTATAGAAATCACAGTTTTACTCTTGTGACTTGATCTTTTTATTTTCCCTTTTTGACAAGCATCACAGACTTCATCTTGAGCAAACTCTAGATTAGGCATGTCTCTCACTAACTCCATTTTGACCAGAGTGTTAATTGCCTTGAAATTCAAGTGAGACAGCTTATTATTCCATAGCTTGCTTTGTTCTACAAATGCCTTCGTGTAGAAGCAACATATTCCTTCCTTATTTACTGAGTCCAGGTCTCCAACAAATAAGCTTCCTTTCCTTGCTCCTTTCAGAGCAACTTCACCAGTTTTCTTGTTAATAAAAGTGCATTCTTCTTTGTTGAATAAAACTTTAAAACCTTTATCTGCAAATTGGCTAACACTGAGAAGATTCACTTCAAGACCAGCTACCAGTGCTACATCATCAATGACAACATTTCCAGAAATCAAATTGCCATATACCATTGTGAAGCCTTTGTTGTTGTCTCCAAAAGTTATTAATGGGCCAGCCTTTTCCTCAAACTATTATAGCAGGGCCATATCATATATCATATGTCTTGAGCATCCATTATCTATGATCCATATGACTTTCTTATTTTTGCCCTGCACACAATGAGTTTAAGTGTGTTTAGCAACCCAAACAATGTTGGGTACTTTCTTCTTGTGAACAGAGTGATCAAAATCAGAATGAGTTGTTTCAAATAAAATAGAATTCATTGACTATTGTGCATTTTTCTTTTTTGATATAGACCCAATTTTTACTTCTTTGAGGTCTACTCTCAGCATGTGGCAACTTTTCATCACTTTCAAGTTGCAAGGGATGCAATCAAACTTGTCACAGATGAGTAGGGATCATTTGCATTTGCTTCATTGTACTTGCATGTTCCATCTACTGGCTTACTAATACCCTTTTTACAAAGGTGAGTTAAATGATTCACAGAGCCACATTTCTGACATTGTTTTCTTGGAGCATTAGCAACATAGGAAAAATTGTTGCTTTTGTTAATCCCAATCTTTCCATTTCAATTCTTCTTTTTCTTTCTTGCATCTTCAGTTTTCATTTCCTTGACTGGTGTCTTGGAATCTTGGTTGGCCATGGGCTTCTTTTCAGTTTTGGAAGATGGAGTTGTTTCTGTATTTTTCTTTTCATTGTCTTCATCAGCAATTTCTTGCTTTATGATCAACTCTTCTTCACTGAAGTCTACTTCACATGCTTTGAATATAGGCAAACTAACCTTTTTCAGCATAGCTAGAACATCTTCATTTTTTGTTGTTTTTCTTTTACCACATATATCTTTCTTCTTATTGTTCAAAGCATCATAATCAAGACCAATAGCTATGATAGCACATGGCTTGTTCTTCTCATGGTATTGTCAAACCAACTCAGATGCATTCCTGAAAGATTTCAGTTTAACTTCATTCTTTTCAATCTTCTCTCTTAACACAACTTCAATCTCATTGGCACACTTCAGCTTGTTTTTCAAGTACTCATTTTCTTGCTTGACTGACTCAAGCTTCACATGCAGTAGATCCATCTTTTACTTTTCACTCTCAAGCTTCTCATTAGCCTTTGTTAGTCTGCTAACTTCCTCAGTAGCTGCTACTAGGCTAGTGTGTATATGAAACATCTCCACACTCATCTTTTCCATAATCTCCTTATATTGACTAGCATTTAAATCAATAGTGGTTAGAGTTGGTACCTTTGGTTTTGAAGTGGATGCTTCTCCAAGCTCAAAAGTCATAAGTGCATAGTTTCCAACTTCTTCATCCTTATCATCAACATCAGTGTCATCCCAACTTTTTCCTTCTACAATATAAGCTTTTCCAGACTACTTCTTGAAGAGAGCTTCATACTTTGCTTCTAGTTCAAGATATGCCTTGTCTTTCTTCACCTTTTTAGCCTTTCTGCATTCAGTAGCAAAATGACCCAACTCATCACAGTTGAAGCATCTTATCTTTGATCTGTCCACAGTCCTGTTTTGTAGACACCTTTGCTAACTGAATTATACTGAGCTTTTGGTTTCCAATTGTTACTGTTGAAAGATTATCCCTTGCCTTTGAAAAACCTTAGCTTCTTGACTCTAATATTTGAAAATTTTCTATCCAAGTAAGCCATGAACTGATCCATTTCATCTAGTTCATCCAAGGTGTAATATTCATCTTCCTTCAGTTCCAACACAACTTGCTTCTGAGGTCCTTTGTTCTTTTGTTCCATAGCTTGAATAACTGAAACTTGATCATCTTGCTCATCTTCACTTTCTTCTCTATCATTAACAATCAAAGCACTTTAACCATCAACAACATGACCATGGTGTGCTTTTAATGACTTCCTTTGCATCATTTCAAGTTCATAAGTTTTCAAGATTCTATGTAGAACTTCCAAAGTTATTCTGCTTAAATCTATTCCTTCTATAATGGCTGAAATTTTCTGTTCAAGATGGTCAGGAAGAACTATCAAGAACTTTAAGTTAACCTCCTCAGCTTCATAATATTTATCATGTAGCTGCAAGTCATTTATTAATTTATTGAACCTTTTAAAAACTTCAGTGATTCCTTCTTTTGGTTTAGCCTTAAACCCCTCATACTGAGAAACCAAAATCCTCATTTGATTTGATATAACTTTCTCTGTTCCGTCACATAATATCTCTAGTTGACAATGTTGTTGTACATTACATTGTCAAGTGACTCTATTAAGATCAGCTGCAAGCCACTATCCAGAGAAACTTTTTCTTTTTCAGTTTTGTTATATTCTAAAGGGTCTTTAGGATTATAATGTGTTGGAATAACCATGTCCCCATCTGTAGATTCCTCAACTTTTACCATGGGAGTGAAAGGCCCATTTTTTGAGGATCTGATTGTATAGTGGATTGGCCATTTTGATAAACAACAACATTTTCTTCTTTCATAATGTATAGTTAGATCTATCAAAGGTGGGGATCTTGAAACTGCTTAGCTTCTGTATATTCATTCTACCAAGATCTTTAATCTGTTTGCTTTCAGATTTTGCTCTGATACCACTTGTTGGTTAATGAATACAACACAGAGGGTGGATGAATGTGTTTTAAACAATTTAATGGCTTTTTGAACTTGTAAGAATGGTGAACAAAGTAACAGAATAATTAAAACATGCACATGAACGCTCTTATCTTTCAAATAATTTTATATTAAAATCAAGCTAGTATTTTTGCTACAAATTTATGGGTTCTTGGTATGTTAAGAACTCAGCTTCTCTCTTGAGAGTTACAAGATTTTTTTGGATCTTTTTTCGTTACATTTTAAAATAAAGCATCCAGTGTTTACTTTATAGATTAGTAACCACTGGTTTTACACACCATGCAATAGCATTAACTAAACCCTACTTTTAGATAACTAAATCTTTCTATTTCTGGCTTAGTGCATCTTTGCAAATCGTGCATGCCTGTGACTATACTTTGTCAGTTAATCTTGGCCTTTGATCTTGTACTCTTCAAGTTGCTTTTGTAGACTTTTCAAATCTGATTGATTTGTTTGTTGATTGATAATCCTGGATATTAAACTGATCTGCATTCTATACTTGAGATTTACATCGAGATCTCCAGTTAGTCATATAGAGAACTTGACATCTCGATAAGTATAATGGCTTATCGAGATATCTTATTACTCTATAGTTGATATGACTTATCGAAGTCTCTAAGTTCTCGAATGTGAAATTGACTTGTTGAGATGTCTGAGTTCTCAAGTATAATCTTGACTTATCGAGATCTCTGAGTTCTCGAATGAACTTGACTTATCGAGGTCTTCATTTCTTTGCATTTAGAATTTACTTATCGATATCTCTTAGTTCTCTAGTGACATTTTGACTTGTCGATATCTCAGAGTTCTCTAGTAAAGAAATGACTTGTCGATATCTCCAATCTTCATGTCTTCAATTTGGCTTGTCGATATCTCTGAGACTTCTCTATAAGCTTTTCTTGACTTTTTAATAAGTCATTCTGGCATTCTCGAACGACTTCTCTATAACATTTAATCTGTGACTTATAGATTTCTTGACTTAGAATATTTTTTCCAAAACAGATTTAGGCTTGAGACTGTTTATAAAAATATACTCCAATCTAATCTAATTATACTTTTACAGACTTAAGTGTTACAATACAAAATGCAAACTTAAATTATTATACAACTTACTTAGGATTGTCAGTTTGACTTAGTCTTGTTATTGTACAGGCATGTCTTGCATAACAATTTTTATCAGTAATTCTTCTTACATTAAACAAGTATGGTATTCGAGATTTAGAGCTTTACTAAGAAATTGCAGTTAGGGTGGCTATCAATTGCCAAACTTAGATTGATTGGTACATATTGATAGATTGACAAGAAAAGATTATCGATTTTATCACGATATGGGATGACGATCTAATTAAGGTGTTTGAGACTCATAAAAACTCCAAAAAAAAATTATGGAAGTCGGTAGAAAGATATATGACGTAATGTTTTATATGAATGTTCAAATCATATTGCCCATAAATAATATTTTTAAGATAAATGAGAGTGAAACGTGATTTATCATTGAACAAAATGTTAGTGTTGGCCAAATAATAAAGAAGTGGAAAAAATGAGCTTTTGGAATATATGCAATTTTCTTACTAGTTTTTATGTTATTAATAACGTGCAGGCTACTTACTACTCTTTTATGACATTATGTATGTTTTATAACGTGAGATAATAGTTTTGCGCTCTATGTAATATTAATATATTAAAAGGTATTGTAGGCATGACGAAAATTAAAATATTTTATTCCTAAAATTGAATTTATACTTTTGATATTCAAAAATACATAAATGTATAAGTTTTAATCATAAATACTAATTAAACCTGACAATTTTGTGTTGGGCACTAGAGTTAAGTTAAAATCAAATTAAAACTGAAATTCAAATAGAACAGATAAAAATCAGTGTAGATTGAACCATATAAATTTATTTAAAACCAAAATTAGATATGTAAAAATCAAAAAAAAAATAGTTATATTCTGGTTTTAGGTTTCAACTGAATCGATAAAACTGAGCCGAATTTATTATTAATGTAATTTTAACTTTTATAATAAAAAATAAATATGCAAGGATAAATTAGCCACCATAAATATAATTTGGTCACATGTCTTGTATTCTTAGTATATACGTACTAAAATATATAACAACAAATGCGATTGTTAATGTTTTATAAGTTTGTTCTTAATTTTGTCTCTACTCTGTATCTATAATAAATAATGACATCAATGAAGGTTTTCGAGAAATGAACAAAAAAAATTATTGTTATGATCTTTTAAGATTGTTACTGAAAATTAATTAAAGAATGCAATATTATTGCGATAGTATTTATCCATCAACAATTGACACTTACATATCATTTTTATCAGTAATTCTTCTTACATTAAACAAGTACTATATTCGTGATTTAAAATTGACTAATATTTTTTAATTAGTATTGCTACCAATTGTCAACCTTGAGATAAATTCGGACATATTGAAATGATTAATAAGATAAGATAATTAATTTTATCACGGGTTGTGATGATGATCTAATTGGGGTGTTCAAAACCGATAAAAATGCCAAAAAAAATCGGGAAGTCAACGAAGAGATGTAAGATGTAATGTTTGATATGAATGTGCAGATTATATTACACATAAATAATATTTTTAAGATGAATAAGAGTGAATCATGATTGATCATTACAACAAAATGTTAGTGTTGGCCAAAGAATTGATAGTGACTAAAAATGAGCTTTTTGAGTATATGCAATTTGTGAAATTATTGAACAACATTCACTAAATGTAGATATAATTTTAAGGTTGAATATCACAATCTGCATATCATCTTTATGCAAATGAGACTGAAAAGTGATTGATCATTGCAACAAAATGTTAGTGTTGGGTTGACAGTGGATAAAAATGAGCTTTTTAGGAATATGTAATTTGTGAGGATATTGAACAACATACCTAGCTTAAATAACATCTATACAACAAATTAAAGGTTAATAGCACAATTAAATTACATATCAGTTTTTCGCAACTTAAATTATGAAGCAGTATTTGATGAGTAATCAGAAGTAATTGAAATTATACGCAACCTAATTCAAGAAAAATTTAATTCAAGTCATCAAAATAAGCGATAAAGAAGAGGTACACGTCGTTATACATTTATTACAAATATAAAAAGAATAAATAATGTAAACAAGTAATTTTATAAGCACCATATAAAGTTAATATCAATAAATTTCGTGTAATTATCGATTTTTATACAATATTATTAAAAATATTATATCGACTAACAACGATCAATTTATAACAATATGTAAATCTATAATCTATACTATATTATTATAAGTGAAACATGGTTTCGTTTGGTCGGTTGGTTAAGACCATCCTAAAATATTTGTTTTCACCTTCCAAAATAAAGTTAAAACAAAAATATTTTTTTAAATATATTAAATCAGATTTTTAATATAATTACAAACTCTTTGAACTACTATTCAACTTAACTTCTAATTGCCCTTAACTTCTTTCTCATCTCTTGCACAGGAAACAAAATACTTCCAAACTTAATTTTAATAATTCATATTTTAATATTAGAAAAGAATTCATATTTTTAATTCATAGTTTAAATCCATCAGTATCACCATACATACAAAAAATTAACTTTTTTAATTTCAATAATACATAATTACTATTTTTTATAACTTATTTTATATAATAAGTAAATTAAAAATATTATAATCAACCTCTGCATCATGGTTATAAGCTAGTATGAATTATAATGTGGTTCGTGTTTTGAACGGACATGCAATGCACGGGCATGCTCTATATTGCGTTAATTCAATTTTATTTTATAATTGTAATTGCTAATGGTATATTTATGTTATTTTCTGATGGATAAATGATATATTTATTTGTGTATGTGAGCATGAGTACTTGTGGTATGATTACAATATTATTGCGATTATTTGTTTTAATTACAATTATTGATGGTATATGCATGTCGTTGCCCAGTAGATTGAGTACGTATTTGTTTGAATATATGTGAGTTATTTTTTGGATGTGGTGATATTTGGGTTGAACGTATTCTTGAAAATTTGACTGAAACAATATATTTCAGAAGTGGTATTTCTTGTTGTCCACTGCTAATGGCGATCCATGTGGGTTGTTTTAAAAATATTTGTGGTATTTCTTGTTGTCCACTACTAAAGGTGATCCATGGGGGTTACTATAAAAGTGTTTGTGCTTATTTGAGAATACTGCAAAATATAGTAGTTTGTACATTTATAATTTTATTTTTGATTGTTATTTGAATATTTATTCTTGACCTCAATAATTTTTCACATCTCTCATTCAATATTAACAAATACATAGTTCTGAACATGTTAGGCTTCTTCTGGTTTCATTTGATACAAAAACATTACTAAGATTATCTGCTTCAGTCGTCGTCATTCATTAGTAAGGTCGCAACTAAACATCAATATAAACCAACAAGATCATATATTTAATGAAGGTATGTATGTCTGTATTCATTTTCTACCATACATTTCAAAGAAAATAACACAAAAATAACAGGTGAGAAATAGAATGGTATATAACTCACTTTGGACGATTAAAAAGAATAATAACAAGATATCTTGGAGGTCGATTACTTATACATAACACAATCTTTAGCCAGTGTGATGCACGGGCATTCTCTAAATATGTATAAAATTTTGATTTGTTCATAATAATTCAATTTGTTTGTATGTTAAAAATGTGATTAAAAATATTTTATGTATTTGATGTGTTAAAAATGTGATTGATTAGTGATACAACACTTAGTGTCAATAAAAGTTTGAATTGTACTTATACACACACACATATATATATATATATATGAAAGTTCCTTAATCTTTGTCTAAATTCGAGTTTATTTGTACCAAAAAATATAATAGTTAAAGTGACAATAGTATATATAATTTATCTAATTAGATGCATAAATAGTTTAATGCACATATGTATGCTCGATACGTAATTTTTTCAGTTGACATCTAACTCAAATCTTATTAATTATCAAATTTATAATATGAATACGTGAATTATAAATGTTAATATTTAGAATTTTAAATTTCACTGAAATATCAAAAAGTACTTAATTTGAATTAGTTTTATGTTTGATATGTTTCTCACATATAAGTATTGGATGATATATTATTATGAATAATATTATTGACAAAATATATGTATATATGGACTTATTACTCAAACATAAATCTAATTCAAAATAAGTAGTTATTGATATATATTTCAGTGATATTTAAAAATATAAATATTAATGGTGCATTAATTGAAAGAATAAATGTGAAACAAATATCATTAAATTATGAACGGACATGAAAATATGTATAATTTGTTGATTTTTTTAGATTATTTTATGTGTTTATATTATAATTGCGATTAGATTATTTTTTGTGTCAAAAATGTGATTGATGAGTAAAAATTAGTAGTCCGATCGAGTATTCAATTGGAGTATTCGCTTTTAAAATGCTAGACTGGTTCGAATAAGTAAATATACATGTGTGTGTGTATGTATGTGTATATCTATGTATATATGAATATGTATATGTGTAAACTAATCATGTAAAATTAATAAATTTTAACAATGATTATTTAGTTAATTAAATTTTACATTTACGTTAATATATATATAAAGTACACAATGGTGAACCATATTAATGATGCGTCAATCAATATATATTAATTATGAGCAACAAATATTATATAAGTATTAATAGGCAACTACGAAATATTAATTGTGAGAATAAATGTAAATAAATATTATATAGATATTAATTAGGGGCATAATAGCCATATAAATTAATTTACTCAACAAACTCGCTTGTTGTTGTATTATATATATATAGTAGTTAATAGATTAATTAACTATTAAGTATGTTTAAATAAAAATTAGTTATTAATGCGTAGAGAATTAAATATCTTATAATAATGGAGGTATTAATACGAAATAAATAGGACGGGGTTAAAATGTCTTTTTACATCTTAGGGGGTATAACAGTCATTTTACTTGATTAAATTGTCTCACATGTTGACTCGCTTTAGCTTATAACATGTTCTGATAGTTGTATTTGTAATAGAAAAAGATTTATGAGTTTTTTACCATCTATTATATATATAATAGAGCAAGTGGGGTTTTCAATGAGACAATTTAATTAAGTAAAATGACTGTTATACCCCCTAAGATGTAAAAAGACATTTTATTATATATATAATAGAGCCAGTGGGGATTTCATGAGACAATTTAATCAAGTAAAATGACTGTTATACCCCCTAAGATGTAAAAAGACATTTTAACCCGTCCTATTTATTTCGTATTAATACCTCCATTATTATAAGATATTTAATTCTCTACGCATTAATAACTAATTTTTATGTTGATTTTTTAGATTATTTTATATGTTTATATTATAATTGCGATTAGATTATTTTTTATGTCAAAAATGTGATTGATGAGTAAAAATTAGTAGTCCGGTCGAGTATTCAATTGGAGTATTCGCTTTTAAAATGCTAGACTAGTTCGAATAAGTACATATACATGTGTGTGTGTATGTATGTGTATATCTATGTATATGTGTAAACTAATCATGTAAAATTAATAAATTTTAACAAATGATTATTTAGTTAATTAAATTTTACATTTACGTTAATGTACACAATGGTGAAGCATATTAATGATGCGTCAATTAATTTATATTAATTATGAGCAACAAATATTATATAAGTATTAATAGTCAACTAAGAAATATTAATTGTGAGAATAAATGTAAATAAATATTATATAGATATTAAGTAGGGGCATAATAGTCATATAAATTAATTTACTCAACAAACTCGCTTGTTGTTGTATTATATATATATATATATAGTAGTTAATAGATTAATTAGCTATTAAGTATGTTTTAATAAAAATTAGTTATTAATGCGTAGAGAATTAAATATCTTATAATAATGGAGGTATTAATATGAAATAAATAGGATGGGGTTAAAATGTCTTTTTATATCTTAGGGGGTATAACAATCATTTTACTTGATTAAATTGTCTTATTGAAACCCCCACTTACTCTATAAAATATATATAATAGATGGTAAAAAACTCATAAATCTTTTTCTATTACAAATACAACTACCAGAACATGTTATAAGCTAAAGCGAGTCAACAAGTCATCTACTTTTGTCCTAACCAACGTTCGAACTGAACAAAGTATGCACACATGCGTACACTCTATAAGAGTAATTTAAAATGACTTCTCGATATGTACTTCACATCTCTAAATGACTTCTCGATAGACAACCCCAAATGTCTATTTTTATTTTTGAGTTCTCGACAAGTCATCTACTTTTTTTATAAATACCCAGACTTCTCGATACATACACTGTACTTACACTTTTTCGAGATCTCAAGTGACCTAGCTTTCAGACAAAAGGCGATTTCTCTCTCGTTCTTGCTCCTTTCTCAAAACGTTTTCTTACCCATTACTTCTAAACACTAAAATGGCACAAAACATTGTTAGAGCTATCATTTCAGAGAAGGGAACTAACATTATTGCTTTTCTTGATGCTAACCAAGCCCCTGATAGTTTCAAGTGGTTTGTGAAGTTTCTTTCTTAATCCTATATTGCAAGTGCTTTAACTGCAAGTCATGTGCTGTATTTGGATGTTCTTCATGAATTTTGGACATCAGTTATAACTAGGACAGTTGTTCTAGAGAATGTCACTTCTATAATGGTCACATGCACAATTGGAGGACAGGAAATTGAGTTTTCAGCTGCTGATGTGAATACAACCCTGGGATTGCCAACTGAGAACTTTGGAGAGATGCCAACTGCAGATGAGCTGAGTGAATTCATGGACTTCATCAACTAAGTGGCTCAATCAACTTGGCAAGCCTGAACAGGACAAACCTTAGGAAGGAATGGTCCTTTGTGTTTGATTTTGTAGTGAGGGCTTTCACTTGCAGAAAAACTGGCTTTGACAATATCTCAAGTGCGGTGCAAAAGTTGGTGTTCTCAATAGCTCACAACAGACATCTGAATGTTGGGGCTCTAATTCTGGAGGAGCTGGCTACCAGGCTTATGATATCTTTGAAGAATAGAGGTAAAGAAATCTTTTTGCCAAGGTTTATTATGTCTACTTTAGATCATAAAGTAAATGACATACATTTGCTAGCTGGTATTGATAGTAGTAGAATTGGCAATTATAAGCAAGTGTCCAAAATAATATTTGGCTCACTTGCTACAATGAATAAGGTGAGTGTAAGTCTTAAATTCACTCCATTTATATTGGAGAGATTTAGGACTTATCCTTACCCTATGCCAGACATGAGGGCTCCTAAATTTGCTAGTTCAGCTATGGTTCCTGAGCCTGTGGAAGTACAAACACAGGCACACCAACAGGGACCTTCCAAAGCTGCAGCCTCTTCTTCTAAACCACTAGATGTTAGCAAACCAACCACTTTAGTCTCTCAAAAGACTGAAGTGAGTAAAAAGAAGAGAAAGGAACCAATCCTTGCTATTGTAAATGAGAGTGAAACAGTTCACACTGAACCAGAGTCACCCTTGGTCAAGAAACCAAAGAAGATTAAGAAACCTGAGTTGACCACTCAAAACACCTCTGTGTTCTCCCAAAAGGGCACAGTTGAACAAATAGGGAGTAAACAGTTACTAGATGCATTCTCTCAACAGGGTGTATCTATTGAAAAGACCATTCACCCCAATGCATCCTGCACTGAGTCAGCACAACCTGCACCTAGAGTGTATGGTAGAAGAAATAAGGATGGCACACACAGTGAGGGTACATCATTTGAAGCTCCCTCATCCATTCAGGGGGAGCTGCCAACAATCACAGCTGAGTAAACTTCTCTAATCTCTCAAATTTCTTCATCATATAGAGCACTTGAATCTGATTCTCAAGTGCACCAACACTCAAGTGATATGGTTCATGAAACTGTGCTCACCACCCAGAACCAACATCTAGATGGTGAGAGGCAACTAGCTGGGGTAGACCTTGATGACATCATCACAAATATGGGGGTTTCATCAGTTCTTACGGAAGACCCCATGGTCACTCTTGCACCTTCATGTGCATAATCATCTTCACAGATGAATAGGTTTGAGGGTAGTACTCTTGAGGGAGAGCTATCTAAATCCTCTCCAATTCAATTGGAGGTTCCTCTAAAAGAAACAACTCCCCTCAAAACCCTAGCTAATATTGCCTTGACAGTTGAAGCTAGGAGTACAATTGCCAATGACCCTATTATGGGATAGGCAAGTTCATCACATTTATGTGATAGTGCTCTACAAGGTGCACAAAGGTTTGAGGCTGGTGTACATGACAGTAACCCAGTCAACTCCTCTCCAATTCCAATGGAGGTTCCCACTACATGCGGTGAAAAAAAACTGTCAAAACCACAGATTTATCTGTGAGTCAAACTGTGACTTCAATCACAGGTGGTAATCTGGACATTTCTCAACAGCCATCCACATCTCAATCCATCCAACCACATGTCATGGCTCAATGGCTACAAGATAATGAAGCTCAGCTATCTACTATTGATGACATGTTGGTAGATCAAATCTCAAGCTTGGCCAATCTCCCTCAGCAATTACTTACTTCAGACATGGGGAACCAGGACTATCAAGCTATACTGCTATACTTCAATGAAGAGGTTGAATAACAGAAGGAGAAGATAGTAGATGAGGCTGAAGAGGATGGAAATGTAGATGCATGGTTGTCTGATGACCATGTGGCAGAAATGGATGAAGTTTTGGCTAGATTCAGGAGGGAGTACATAACTATCATGGGAAGCAATGCTAAATCTCTCACTCCTCCTGAAGTCTATGATGCCATCATCGATGTGCACAAAGCTCAAATCAAGGCTTTTCATCTCTTTGGAAAGGCCCTTGAAGTAAAATTGACTGGACATGAAGATAAAATCAGGAAGCTGATCAAGGAAAAGATGGATGACATTGTGCCTTCTCAAAAGGACATCAAGAATCAATTCCAGTCTTTCACTGAACAAATGTCAAGGTTGAATCTGGCCTCCATAGAGAAGGAAGTGTCAAATATGAAGAGTTCTTTCAAGGCCCTGTTTGATCAAGTTCAAGCTCATATCATAAATTCAAATGATACCAGGGTCAAGCTAAATCAAATGCATACTACTCGGTATGAGCCTTCATTTCTTCTCATGGAGGGTGTCAGAAAAGCTGTTGATGAACACTTTGGGTCATTCTCAACCAAAACCTCTACTTCTCAAATAAAAGAACTTCAAGATCAAATTTCTTCACTTCAAGCTTCCAACTCAGATTTATCTTCACAAGTCATAGCTCTAACCATATTGGTTGAGAGTCAACAGCATGATATTCAGGCCCTAGTGGAGTCCCATAAGCATTTACAAATGCAGAATACAGTTGCTTTGGGAGCCATTATGGGTAAACTTAACATACCACTGCCAGCACTACCTGAAGCTGTAAAACCTGAGATTCCTACTCCCCTAATCATGCCTGTCACCAAGACTAAGGGGGAGTTAGAAGCAAGGCTAGCACAATCAAAACTCAAAAGTCAAGTACAATGTCTAGAACAAGAGAGGCTCCTTATGGCTGCCCAAGGTCCAGGGAATGACACAAGAGTTTGACAATTTGCTCACTGGACTAAGGAACGCTCTCAACAACAACTTCTCCACTTACAAAAAGACCTTGGAAAAGATTATCAATTACATCAGGGTGCTGCAGATCTCAGTCAAGGACCAGTTTTTGGAGAAAAGGATAGTGATCAATCTTAATGATTCTAGTGTAGACAGATGTATGCAAGTCAATTTCAATTATCTAATTTCTAGAAGAGCATCTGAGGTGGATATTCTGATTAACAAGGTCATGATAATTGCCAATGAAGAGAAAATGCTACTAGCAGAGTTGAAGAAGGCTCAAGAAGCTGCATTCCCAGAAGCCTATCTACATCCAAGCAAAGGGGTGCACTATATCTGCTCTACAACCAAGCAACTGAAACATTTCCAAGTACCTAAGAACTGTGTCATGGCCAACAGAAGAATGATAATGGGGCTTGAGTCTGAGCTGAAAAGTAAGAAATTGAAGACTAGTGAAGATGAAGCTATGATCAAGATTCTGAGGAGATACATTGATAACCCTGAAGCCAATTTGCCTAAAACTCAAATCAACACAGGTGACTTGGGTGATGATGAGCAGAAGAAAGATGGTCAAAACCCTTTCAGCTCAAACTCAAGTCAATCTAGCAAGGCAATTGGTGGAAAAAGTAATGGTGAGAAAGAGAAGGAGAAGAGAAGTGGATCTGAGACTCAAAGGAGGGGTGGAAGGAGACAAAGACAAAAGAATGATACTTCACAACCCCTTCAAACCCTAAATATCCAAATACCATTCTTGCACACAGAGTCCTCTCGATATATTATATATATCTCTGGTTGAATTGTTTAAATCCACCAGAAAGTTTTTAAAGACTCTTGTTTTTAATTACTTATGTTTTGATTCAATTAAGTTTCTATTCCGCATTGTGCTAATCAAAACATTATATCTATATTCGAGTTGAACATTTTTATTTCGAGAAAAAGGTTCAAGAATTCCATTCAACCCCCCTTCTGTAATTCTTGCTATATTGTTAAGGGACTAACAGATTAAGTGGTTTATTTCCTAGCAACTATTGGTTTTGAAGAAGTAGACTCAACATGGGAAGGTTCCTGTGGGTGTGCTTGTGTTTATACTTCGACAGGCTTATGAACCATTGTTGTACTAGGTTGAACTACATTGATCCTCATATCAGGCATAGGGTAAGGATTGGTCTTAAATCTTTCAATCATGAAAGGTGTTAACCTAAGACCCATATGTACCTTATTCTTAGTAGCAAGTGATCCAAATAAGATTTTGGACACTTGCTAACAGTTGCTTATTAATGATTTATTTACACCTTCAAGCATATGTATGTCATTTACTTTATGATTTAAAACAGACATAATGAATCTAAGAAGAAAATTTTCTTTACCTCTTAAAGTTAATGGCATGATGAGTCTAGTGCTCAATTCCTCCATAATGTAGTGTCCTACATTAATCTGCTTGTTCTGAGCCATTAACTAGACTAGCTTCTGAATAATAATAGAAACATTGTCAAATCCTGATTTCCTTCATGTGAAAGCCCTCACCACATAATCAAACAGAAAGGACCATTCCTCCTTAGGTTTTTCTTGTTCAAACTTTCCAAGTTGATTTTCTCAAAGTAGTTGATAAAATCCAGAAATTCATACAGTTCCTCCTGAGTTGGAATCTCTACTAACTTATCAGTTGGAATGTTCAAGGCCAAGTTCATGTCAGCTTCAGTTATCTCAACCTGTTGTCCTTTGATTTGACAGTTAACCACTTGAGTTGAAGATTGGTCTTTATGCACAACTGTCCTAGCTACAACTGTGTTCCAGAAATCCCTTAATACATCCAGATAGAGAACTTGGTTAGCTTTAAGAGCTCCAACAAAGTAAGTTTCACATAAGAACTTGATAAAGCTTTTGAAAGCTTCAGGAGCTTGATTGGCATCTAAGAATGCAAGGAAGTTGGTCTCCTTTGGGATGAAGGGTACAATAACGTTTGATGTCATTGTTGTGTATGTGAAGATTAATGGGTAAAGGGAATTAGAGAGAAAGGATTTGAAACGAGAGAGAAATCGGTTTAGAATTGAAAAAGCTAGGTCACTTAGAGTTCTCGAAGGCATAAATATATGTATGTCGAGATGTCTGGGTATTTATAGTAAAAGTAAATGACTTGTCGAGAACTCAAAAATAGATATTTGGAATTTGTCTATCGAGAAGTCATTGTGAAAAGTGAAAGACATATTGATAAGTTATTTTGTTTTATTTTCGTAGAGAACTAAAAATAAGCTTATCGAGATGTCTAATAAATACTTAGTTTGTCCAAAATGGACTGAATTGTTTCCAGTTTTTATTTGAATAAATCAAAATAAAATAAGAATAATTTTGCCAAAGTATTTTACCAAAATAATTTATTGGATTAAATTATTTCAGTTCTGAGTTATTTATAAGTCTCAAATTAGGCTTGTAGAGAACTTTGTAAATTAACACTTATAGAGAACTCTACAATGACTTATCGATAAATCATGATAAAGCCTATCAAGAAGTCACTTGAGAAGTCAGGATATTGACTTATCGAGAACTCACTCGAGAAGTCTTAAAATGACTTGTCGATAAGTCAATTAGACCTATCGAGAACTCAGTTCTCTATATAATTTTGATCACTTTGATTCTGCCTTGCTAATTATACATACTGAAAATGTAAATCAACATCCAAACAGTTTACTTAGAATTTGAAAAATTCCAAGCTGATTTCCGAATTTTGAAAAATAAATATGCAGAGATTTCTGAAATATTTATAATTCATATTTCAGTTAATTTCCAATTAATCAAATGAATTTTGATTTCCAAGAAATTAATCTACTGCAAAACATTAGCTGAGTTCTTTCCTTAGGATGAAGAATTAAGTATTCCAATTTCACCTACAAGTCTAATGAAAGTTGCTTCATCCAAAGATTTAGTAAAAATGTCAGCTAATTATTTTTCTGTTGGAACAAAAATAAGCTCAATGGTACCATTTGTAGCATGTTCTCTAATAAAATGGTACTTTACATCAATGTGCTTTTGTCTATAATGATTAACTTGATTAGCCACAATAGAAATAGCACTAGTATTGTCACACATGATTGGAATTTTATGTAACACTGGGTCATAGTCCATTAGCTGATTTCTAATCCAAAGCACTTGAGCACAGCAACTTCCAGCAGCTATGTATTCAGCCTCAACTGCGGAAGTTGACACAAGTTGTTGTTTCTTGTTGTACCAGGATACAAGTCTTTGTCCAAGAAACTGACAGCTTCCACTAGTACTCTTTCTGTCAACCCTGCATCAAGAAAAATCTGCATCTGTGTATCCAACAGCTTCAAAACTAGTTCTCTTAGGATACCATAATCCCAAGTTTGGAGTCCCCTTCAAGTATCTAAAAATTCTCTTTACAGCCATTAAATATGACTATTTTGGATTAGCTTGAAATCTTGCACACAGACATGTTGCAAAGATGATGTCAGGTCTACTTGCAGTTAAGTAAAGTAATGATCCAGTCATTCCTCTATAGCTTGAAATATCTACACTCTTGCCCTTTTTATCTTCATCCAACTTTGTTGCTGTAGACATAGGTGTAGATGTAGGTGAACAATCAATCATGCCAAACTTTTTCAATAAATCTTTGATATACTTAGTTTAGCTGATGAAGATTCCATCACTTCTTTGACTGACTTGAAGTCTAAGAAAGTAACTTAA
Organism: Apium graveolens; assembly: GCF_009905375.1. NCBI lineage: Eukaryota > Viridiplantae > Streptophyta > Magnoliopsida > Apiales > Apiaceae > Apium > Apium graveolens. The sequence continues at coordinate 20,593,129 of NC_133653.1, forward strand.
TTCCCCCATCATACTCATTTCATATTCATTCTACATAAGCTTAGAAAATCTTTGGCAAAGCTTTTCATTAGTAGAACCAAAGATAATATCATCCACATAGATTTGTACTAGGATCATATCATCACCATGCTTCTTGTAAAAGAGAGTTTTGTCAATGGTAACTCTAGTGAATCCATGCTTAATCAAAAATTCTGACAGTGTGTAATATGAAGCTCTAGGTGCTTGTTTGAGTCCATAGAGAGCCTTAAGGAGCTTGTATACAAAATTTGGAAATTCTGAATCTTCAAAGCCAGGTGGTTGTTGCACATAAACCTCTTCTTCTAGCTCACCATTGAGGAATGCACTCTTCACATCCATTTGATATACCTTAAAATTTGAATGTGCAGCAAATGCCAAAAAAATCCTTATTGCTTCACATCTTGCAACTGGAGCAAAAGTTTCATCATAATCAATTCCTTCCTCCTATGAGTAGCCTTTTTCAACCAGCCTTGCTTTGTTTCTAGTAACAATTCCATTTTCATACATCTTGTTCCTGAACACCCATTTTATTCCAATTATGCTTCTGTTCTTTGGTGCAGAAACTAATTTTCAAACTTTGTTTCTTTTAAACTGATTTAGCTCTTCTTGCATTGTAGATATCCAATCAGGATCAAGAAGGGCTTCTTTAGTTTTTGCTCAACTTATGACAGAAAATATGCATGAAGGCATTCATTTGCAGTTACACTTCTAGTCCTCACTCCATCAGTTGGATAACCAATAATTGCTTCTCTAGTGTGAATTCTATCCCACTTCCCTGTGTGAGTTTGTTGACTTGTATTTTCTGCTTCTTCTTCATCACTGGCATGACTTCCATATTTTTCTCCTCTTTCTCCCCCTGAGTTTGTGCTATCAAATTCAGGTGTCTGAGATGAGCTTCTATTCTCATGATTCACTTGCTCAATAGACTCTTATTCAATCCTGTGATTTATGTTAATTTCAGCTTCATCATCAGAATCACTATCACTGTTGAGATTTTCAAACATAAGGGTTTCAGCTTCATCTTCATCAAGGCATTCCAAGCTTGGACACTTATCATCATCAAAAGCAACATCTTTGTGCTCCATAATTTTCTTATGTTTAATCACATAGACTTTATATGCTGTTCTTTCCAATGAATATCCCAGAAAAATTGCCTCAAAAACTTTAGAGTCAAATTTTCCCATATATTCAGAGTTGTCCTTCAACACATAGCACTTGCTTCCAAACACATGAAGATGCTTCACAGTAGGCTTTCTTTTAGACAATATTGATTAAGGTGAATTGCCAAATTTTTTTTAAGAGATATCAATTTTGAGTATAGCATGCACTGTTCACAACTTCTTCCCAAAAACTAGTTGGCAGTTTTGCATCTTGCAGCATTATTCTAACAGCCTCTACTAGTGTTCTATTCTTTCTCTCAACTACCCCATTTTGCTAAGGTGTTCTAGCAGCTGAGAATTCTTGAAGAATGCCCTTTTTTTTGCAGAATTCAGTTAAGGTTGCATTCCTGAATTCTGTTCCATTATCACTCCTCAACCTTTTCACACAGTTCTGATCTTCAGCCTGCTTCTCAATCTTCTTGATGTGTTCAATTATGATGTGTGGAGTTTCATCTTTAGAGTGCATAAATTCTACCCATGTATATCTTGAGTAGTCATCCACCATCACAAGTGCATATCTTTTTCTTGAAATTGATTGGACATTAACTTGTCCGAATAAGTCTATATGAATAAGTTGCAAAGGTGCACTTATAGAAATCACAGTTTTACTCTTGTGACTTGATCTTTTTATTTTTCCTTTTTAACAAGCATCACAGACTTCATCTTGAGCAAACTCTAGATTAGGCATGTCTCTCCACTACACCAGAAACTGAATCAGACAACACCTGTTACACAATGGTGGCCAAAAAAACTGTTGTCCCAAAAAATTAGACAACGGTTAATTGGTAGTTGACCAAAAAGCCTTGTATCATTCTGTTTCACACAATGGTGATTCAACTTATTTGAAAATGTTGTCTAAATGGTGCCCCTGTGCTCCAATAAGACAATGGTTGTATTCATTCTCATTGTGTGACTTCTATTGGTACAAGTGTTGTTTAGGTCACAATGAACCGGTGTGCTTTCTATTGTTTTACACAATGGGTTTTAAGGACTGTTGTGCAACTTAGACAACGGTTTTCCGGTACCAATGTGTTATTTATTTGAGACAATGGTGCGGAAAAACCAATGTTAGAAACAAAGCATAACAGACAATAGTTTATCAGCTCTGTTGAGTAAAAGAGTTTCAGACAATGGTGTCTTACTTTATTCTGCGCCGTTGATTTAAAAAAAATTAAAATTTTTGTAACACATTTTCTTTATCGTTGGATTATGAATAGACTATTCTGCGCCGTTGATTTAAAAAAAATTAAAATTTTTGTTTCCCCCTATTTTATTTAAATTCCCGCCTGAATTTTAAAAAAAAATTCAAATTTTTTTGAAGGTGATTTAGCTTTGGAAGAATGATTTTCTAAAATATAAGACAATAGTTTTAAAATTAAACCATTGTACGAAAGTGTATAAACAAGCGTTTTTTTAAGAAACCATTGTGTCATGACATCAACCTTTTTAACAAAATATAAGACAATGGGTTGGGCGAAAATCCCTTGTAAGAACCTATACAAACAAGTCTTTTTCTTTAAAGCCATTGTCTATTGACATCAAATTTCTTGACAATCCCAAAGACTTGAATGAGACTTGAATCGTTACCGTACGCTTTCAAAATGTGTTACAAGAGAAGTGATTGACATGTAAAAACTCATATTATCAAACACATGTTTAAATATCACTAAGATTATATGAAATAAATAACTTATATTTTTTCGTTACAATATGTTGTATTGTAATCATATACGTACGTAGATCTCGTCATTACTTTCGAAATATAATCGATAACTATACATATGAAAGATTCGGGACTTGTTAAGTTTACAATATTACATAAAGACACCATATGAGTAAAGAAAAGTGAAACGAGCCATTTAATGTCGATCCAGTTGAATATTTCAGTTTTTCTTAATTTAATTCGATATAGGGGTTTAAAATTTGGAAGAATGATTTTCAAAAATTTAAGACAACAGTTTTCAAATTAAACCATTGTACGAAAGTGTACAAACAAGCCTTTTTTAGGAAACCATTGTGTCATGACATCAACCTTTTCGACAAAATATAAGACAATGGTTTGGGCGAAAATCCATTGTAAGAACCTGTACAAACAAGTCTTTTTCGTTCAAACCATTGTCTATTGACATCAAATTTCTTGACAATCCCAAAGACTTGAATGGGACTTGAATCGATACCGTACACTTTCAAAATGTGCTACAAGAGAAGTGATTGGCATGTAAAAACTCACATTATCAAACACATGTTTAAATATCACTAAGGTTATACGAAATAAATAACTTATATATTTTCGTTATAATATGTTGTATCGTAATCATATAGGTACATAGATCCCGTCATTACTTTCAAAATATAGTCGATAACTATACATATGAATGATTCGGGACTTGTTAAGTTTACAATATTACATAGAGACACCGTATGAGTAAAGAAAAGTTAAACGAGCCATTTAATATCGATCCATTTGAATATTTCATTTTTTCTTAATTTAATTCGATATAGGGGTTTAAAATTTGGAAGAATGATTTTCTAAAATATAAGACACCAGTTTTAAAATTAAACCATTGTACGAAAGTGTACAAACAAGCCTTTTTTAGGAAATCATTGTGTCATGACATCAACCTTTTTGACAAAATATAAGACAACGGTTTGGGCGAAAATCCATTGTAAGAACCTGTACAAACAAGTCTTTTTCGTTCAAACCATTGTCTATTGACATCAAATTTCTTGACAATCCCAAAGACTTGAATGGGACTTGAATCGATACCGTACGCTTTCAAAATGTGCTACAAGAGAAGTGATTGGGATGTAAAAACTCACATTATCAAATACATGTTTAAATATCACTAAGGTTATACAAAATAAATAACTTATATTTTTTCGTTATAATATGTTGTATCGTAATCATAAACGTACGTAGATCCCGTCATTACTTTTGAAATATAGTCGATAACTATACTAATGAAAGATTCGGGACTTGTTAAGTTTACAATATTACATAGAGACACCGTATGAGTAAAGAAAAGTGAAACGAGCCATTTAATGTCGATCCATTTGAACATTTCATTTTTTTCTTAATTAATTCGATATAGGGGTTTAAAATTTGGAAGAATGATTTTCTAAAATATAAGACAGCCATTTTAAAATTAAACCATTGTACAAAAGTGTACAAACAAGCCTTTTTTCAGGAAACCAATGTGTCATGACATTAACGTTTTTGACAAAATATAAGACAACAGTTTGGGCAAAAATCCATTGTAAGAACCTGTATAAACAAGTCTTTTTCGTTCAAACCATTGTCTATTGACATTAAATTTCTTGAAAATCCCAAAGACTTGAATGAGACTTGAATCGATACCGTACGCTATCAAAATGTTCTACAAGAAAAGTGATTGGCATGTAAAAACTCATATTATAAAACACATGTTTAAATGTCACTAAGGTTATACGAAATAAATAACTTATATGTTTTTGTTATAATATGTTGTGTCGTAATCATATACGTACGTAGATCCCGTCATTACTTTTGAAATTTGGAAGAATTATTTTCTAAAATATAAGTTTTGAAATGATTTTTTAAACGATCCAACCATACAGATGTTAAAGTATATATATATTAGTCATATGAAAAAATTATAAAAAAATTAAACTTATCTTGCATGACTTTATAAGAAAATTTCGGTAAAATTATTATTACCCTCAATGAGATTTTTCCCGAATAACAAAATTATTTTTTAAAATTATTTTCTAGACGATCGAACCGTACGGATGTTAAAGTATATAGATTTTAGTCATATGAAAAAATTATAAAAAAAATTATAAAACTGTTAAAAGTATAACCGCAAACATGATATTCATTCACGATTAGTTTATAAGTACAATCGTACAAATATAAAAATATATTAGTTTTTGTCATATTAAAAATATAAAAAAAAATTAAATTTATTTTATATTATTTTATATGAATGAATTTCTAAATCTATTTGTAAAAATTTTACAAGTATTTAAGATTTTTTATTCAATTTTCTCTTTATATTTGGTTTCCCTCTTCAAGTTTTCGTTTCCCCCTGCTTTTATTTTCATTACTAGCTTCCCCTTCCCCCCTCTTTTTGCAAAATTCACATGCCCCCTTTAACCTCCTTCTCTGTAAACATAAAACACCCAAATACCCAAATCTAAATCTCTCTCTCTCTCTCCCTCTCTCTGCCTCTCAATCCACCTCTATTTCAAACATTAATTACACTCCGAATGACCAATTTACACATACGAAATGGAATTTTCAGAATCGTCCACTGTCTGTGCTTCCATTTCCGATCTGAAGGATCCCGATTGCCTGAATTCAGTTAGGTTTCATGATTTTTGGTGTTTTCACTTTTTTGAATTTTGGGTTTCAGATCTGTTTGTTAAATCATTGTGTTGTTTTGGGGGATTTTTGTGCCAAAGAAGCTTGTGATGCTTTTGGGGCCAAGTATTTGAAACATATATCAAATTATCTCTCTAGAAAACAAGTATCAGCAGGTATTATTAATCTATAATTAAACACCCTTTATACATATTTATGATATTGCTGAAGTAAATATTAAGTTGGGAAGAGATCTTATATGTTGTATCGTAAGTACAAATATGTGGTATCATATTTATCGTTTTTTTTCATTTCATTGTTCCACATGAATCATGTTTGCTCATTTATGGTTATGTTGTGCACTTGTAGCAGTCAAAATAATAGCTATAATTCTTATCTTGAATTGATGTGTAACGCATAAACCAATTTATTGAGATTTCGCTATCCAAACTGCAGTAAAAACCAAAAAGCTCCTTTTTTCCTTGGATATATCGAAATAAATTGCAATGGTTTGTCAATTGCTTGTACATATGTTAATTTTTTCATATAACTAGCCTGTGGTAGGAACACCAGTTCTGAAATCTGCATTTGTTCTATTACTAAAACACTTATAAGTTATTGCGCTTGTTGCATTTGAGTTCATCGATGTGATTTAAGTTTAACTCTTGAGTGATAATTTGTGAATTGCTGTCAAGAACTGTGCTGCTCATAATATATAACTAAGAATTTTTTATTGCCCAACTTCAGATGATCACTTTGTTTAAACATACATGTCTCTGTCAACTTTGCTCACTTTAAAATAAATTGCAGGATCTGAAAGATCTCTACACACATTTGACTCCCATACAGCGTGTGAATATTGCATGTCATCCTAACAGGCCAACGTGTCTTGACCACATCTTTAATATCACCGAGAAGGTTGCACTCTACGTCATCCCAAGACTATTGAGAAGGCACATGCTATTTCTGGTATGCCACATTTTTTTGTTTAAATGGTTAATTAAATTGATAAGGTACTAACACTTGTTTAACTTGTTGTCTCTTCAATTTTCCAAGAAATGGAAGCAATTGTTTCAAATGGAAATGGTCATATTATTGTCACATCTATTTGTTTAACGGTCAACCAAAGCAGGTATATTTTTTCATTCACAATTTATATTTGGTGTATCTGTTTATATGATATTATAATGCATTGTAATGTGTTATTTCATTTGGTCCCATTTCATTCTCCTCACCAACACAATATTTGGCCTTGACAAGATGTCTCTGCACAGCTCCTGTAGTAAACTCGAAGGAGTATATGAAATATATGCTTGGAATTATTTTTTTCTCATATATTCTCTTATTCCATTCATAAATTTGAAATTGTTTCATTTGAGAATCCCACATGTAAGGCTGCTCTAGTATGCCAAAATCCCAAGTCTAGAAGCCAGTTTTTGGGCAAAGAGATAAGCCTAATAAAAAAGACAGTTGGTGATCCCTCATTGATATTTGAAGATAAGGGAATTACCCAGCTAAATTCTAGCTTTTAGGATCAAAATAACTGCCATAAGAGCCAACACTAGTCACCTACATTTGATCACAGATTCTCATGGTGACATATTTTTCTTTATTTTCCTCCTGCCATGCTTGGTAGGAGGAAAGGTTATTGATTTTTAATTTTTTACCATCAAATATATTTTAGAATCCATAATGTTTGTTAAGGTAAAACTTGTTGTCTTTTCAGCAAAAGCCGCTCTAATATTACTCTGCTCTGTTTCAACTTTGTGGCTTATTTGCAGTAATTGGTCTGTTTAGCAGCGACAAAGGAGCTCAAGAAAATGTCTTAACTGGATTTGGTATGGTAGCAGGATCAACAATTTTCAATATTACATTATTATGGGGAAATTGTCTAATTTTTGTTCATAAAGCTAATTTTATCCTTGTACTTCTGCAAAAACCCAATAAAAAAAAACGGTTGTTATTGGGTTGTTAGTTTTTGGCATATATATCTAATTTTATTTTGCTTTCATTTTTTCGCTGAGCATCACAACTCTATAATCATCACCATTCTATTTAATTTTATTTGGTTTTTTATTTTCTTTACAAGTTAACCCTAATCCTAGGGAGCTATATTAAGGGAAAGAGGGTTTAAATTTGAGATATCTACTAAATTAGAGTTCTCTTATGTTTTTTTTCTGAAACACGTTTAATTATTATGTTAACATCCTGTAATTATTTATGGTTTCGTTTAAAAGTTCAAAATTTTCATCTATAGGACCATTACTTTGATGTGGTGACAAATGTGGTTGGTCTAATAGTTGTTGTTCTCGGTTATAAATTCTACTGGTGGATTAACCCAGTTGGTGCCGTAGCTCTAGCATTCTACAACATCTCAAATTGGGGTAAAACTGTACTTGAAAATGCAGGTAAATGAGACCTATCTTCATTTCTAATATGACAATACAAAGGTGTCGTTGGTCCTTTGGTTTCGGTTCCCCAATTAAGATTTGTTCTAACATTTGACTATATATCATATGCAGTTTCTCTGGTTGGACAATCAGGTCCACCAGAAGGTTTGATCCGCAAATAAAATGTGCAGACACCGTTCGTGCCTACACCTTCGTTGTTCTTTATTTTATGGAGGTGAATATCGAACTACCAGAAGATTTGCCATTGAAAGAAGCACATGCGATCAGAGAGTCATTGTAGATCAAGATTGAAGAACTATCTAAAGAGGAGCATGTATTTGTTCATCTTGATTATGAATATGACCACAAACCAGAGCACTCTATAATCGGTACTATCTAATTGCCGGTGAAGTTGCTATTTGGTATTTAACTTTGCAATTTGTATTATTGTATTGTACAAATTTGAATGGTTGGGTGCAATTTGAATTTGAAACTGGTTTATATAGAATAAAAATAATATTTGTTAAAATTATATAATTTGACAAACTAGTGCACAACAATTTGAGTTTCATAAACTATTGTTTGTTAGAAACTCAAATAAGCGTAATTTGTTAATTCCATTGTATAATCCGTTGTGTTAAGTAATTTCAGACAATGTGTCATACTTTAGAAACTGTTGACTGTAGGAAATAAGGACAACGCTTCCTTTCAGAGAAACCGTTGTGTTAAAGATATCAGATCTTGGTATGCATCTAACAAATGTTTGAGTAATACAATATTTTACAACAGTCCATTTTAACAAAACCGTTGTATATACCATCCTTCAAACTACAGTTTTATATGCACTTGCTATTGTCTTAGATGAAGACAGACAACAGATGGGTACCGTTGTTTGAAATAAATACATAAACTGTTGTAGGAGTCAATTCTCATAACACTATTTTTAACTATTGTGCCTGTAAATTGTTACAACGGCTAAAAAACTGTTGTTTGTAGAATATTATAAAGGGTCATATGCGTTGTGTGAATAAAAAGAGACAAAGGCTTTATATTCCGTTGTGTGTTGTATTTGTCACAATGGTGCATAACCATTGTGTGATTACCAAACACACCGCCCCCGGATAGACAACGAAAAATTCATCTTTTAGGCAACGGTGTAAAACCATTGTCTGATTCAATATTTCTTGTAGTGCTCACTAACTCCATTTTGACCAGAGTGTTAATTGCCTTGAAATTCAAGTGAGACAGCTTCTTATTCCATAGCTTTCTTTGTTCTACAAATGCCTTCGTGTAGAAGCAACATATTCCTTCCTTATTTACTGAGTCCAGGTCTCCAACAAATAAGCTTCCTTTCCTTGCTCCTTTCAGAGCAACTTCACCAGTTTTCTTGTTAATAAAAGTGCATTCTTCTTTGTTGAATAAAACTTTAAAACCTGTATCTGCAAATTGGCTAACACTGAGAAGATTCACTTCAAGACCAGCTACCAGTGCTACATCATCAATGACAACATTTCCAGAAATCAAATTGCCATATACCATTGTGAAGCCTTTGTTGTTGTCACCAAAAGTTATTAATAGGCCAGTCTTTTCCTCAAACTATTATAGCAGGGCCATATCATATATCATATGTCTTGAGCATCCATTGTCTATGATCCATATGACTTTCTTATTTTTGCCCTGCACACAATGAGTTTAAGTGTGTTTAGCAACCCAAACAGTGTTGGGTACTTTCTTCTTGTTAACAGAGTGATCAAAATCAGAATGAGTTGTTTCAAATAAAATAGAATTCATTAACTATTGTGCATTTTTCTTTTTTGATGTAGACCCAATTTTTACTTCTTTGAGGTCTACTCTCAGCATGTGGCAACTTTTCATCACTTTCAAGTTGCAAGGGATGCAATCAAACTTGTCACAGATGAGTAGGGATCATTTGCATTTGCTTCATTGTACTTGCATGTTCCATCTACTGGCTTACTAATACCCTTTTTACAAAGGTGAGTTAAATGATTCACAGAGCCATATTTCTGACATTGTTTTCTTGGAGCATCAGCAACATAGGAAAAATTGTTGCTTTTGTTAATCCCAATCTTTCCATTTCAATTCTTCTTTTTCTTTCTTGCATCTTCAGTTTTCATTTCCTTGACTGGTGTCTTGGAATCTTGGTTGGCCATGGGCTTCTTTTCAGTTTTGGAAGATGAAGTTGTTTCTGTATTTTTCTTTTCATTGTCTTCATCAGCAATTTCTTGCTTTATGATCAACTCTTCTTCACTGAAGTCTACTTCACATGCTTTGAATATAGGCAAACTAACCTTTTTCAGCATAGCTAGAACATCTTCATTTTTTGTTATTTTTCTTTTACCACATATATCTTTCTTCTTATTGTTCAAAGCATCATAATCAAGACCAATAGCTATGATAGCACATGGCTTGTTCTTCTCATGGTATTGTCAAACCAACTCAGATGCATTCCTGAAAGATTTCAGTTTAACTTCATTCTTTTCAATCTTCTCTCTTAACACAACTTCAATCTCATTGGCACACTTCAGCTTGTTTTTCAAGTACTCATTTTCTTGCTTGACTGACTCAAGCTTCACATGCAGTAGATCCATCTTTTACATTTCACTCTCAAGCTTCTCATTAGCCTTTGTTAGTCTGCTAACTTCCTCAGTAGCTGCTACTAGGCTAGTGTGTATATGAAACATCTCCACACTCATCTTTTCCATAATCTCCTTATATTGACTAGCATTTAAATCAATAGTGGTTAGAGTTGGTACCTTTGGTTTTGAAGTGGATGCTTCTCCAAGCTCAAAAGCCATAAGTGCATAGTTTCCAACTTCTTCATCCTTATCATCAACATCAGTGTCATCCCAACTTTTTCCTTCTACAATATAAGCTTTTCCAGACTACTTCTTGAAGAGAGCTTCATACTTTGCTTCTAGTTCAAGATATGCCTTGTCTTTCTTCACCTTTTTAGGCTTTCTGCATTCAGTAGCAAAATGACCTAACTCATCACAGTTGAAGCACCTTATCTTTGATCTGTCAACAGTCCTGTTTTGTAGACACCTTTGCTAACTGAATTATACTGAGCTTTTGGTTTCCAATTGTTACTGTTGAAAGATTGCCCCTTGCCTTTGAAAAACCTTAGCTTCTTGACTCTAATATTTGAAAATTTTCTATCCAAGTAAGCCATGAACTGATCCATTTCATCTAGTTCATCCAAGGTGTAATATTCATCTTCCTTCAGTTCCAACACAACTTGCTTCTGAGGTCCATTATTCTTTTGTTCCATAGCTTGAATAACTGAAACTTGATCATCTTGCTCATCTTCACTTTCTTCTCTATCATTAACAATCAAAGCACTTTAACCATCAACAACATGACCATGGTGTGCTTTTAATGACTTCCTTTGCATCATTTCAAGTTTATAAGCTTTCAAGATTCTATGTAGAACTTCCAAAGTTATTCTGCTTAAATCTATTCCTTCTCTAGTGGCTGAAATTTTCTGTTCAAGATGGTCAGGAAGAGCTATCAAGAACTTTAAGTTAACCTCCTCAGCTTCATAATATTTATCATGTAGCTGCAAGTCATTTATTAATTTATTGAACCTTTCAAAAACTTCAGTGATTCCTTCTTTTGGTTTAGCCATAAACCCCTCATACTGAGAAACCAAAATCCTCATTTGATTTGATATAACTTTCTCTGTTCCGTCACATAATATCTCTAGTTGACAATGTTGTTGTACATTACATTGTCAAGTGACTCTATTAAGATCAGCTGCAAGCCAATATCCAGAGAAACTTTTTCTTTTTCAGTTTTGTTATATTCTAAAGGGTCTTTAGGATTATAATGTGTTGGAATAACCATGTCCCCATCTGTAGATTCTTCAACTTTTACCATGGGAGTGAAAGGCCCATTTTTTGAGGATCTGATTGTATAGTGGATTGGCCATTTTGATAAACAGCAACATTTTCTTCTTTCATAATGTATAGTTAGATCTATCAAATGTGGGGATCTTGATACTGCTTAGCTTCTGTATATTCATTCTACCAAGATCTTTAATTTGTTTGCTTTCAGATTTTGCTCTGATACCACTTGTTGGTTAATGAATACAACACAGAGGGGGGATGAATGTGTTTTAAACAATTTAATGGCTTTTTGAACTTGTAAGAATGGTGAACAAAGTAACAGAATAATTAAAACATACACATGAACGCTCTTATCTTTCAAATAATTTTATATTAAAATCAAGCTAGTATTTTTGCTACAAATTTATGGGTTCTTGGTATGTTAAGAACTCAGCTTCTCTCTTGAGAGTTACAAGATTTTTTGGATCTTTTTTCGTTACATTTTAAAATAAAGCATCCAGTGTTTACTTTATAGATTAGTAACCACTGGTTTTACACACCATGCAATAGCATTAACTAAACCCTACTTTTAGATAACTGAATCTTTCTATTTCTGGATTAGTGTATCTTTGCAAATCGTGCATGCCTGTGACTATACTTTGTCAGTTAATCTTCGCATTTGATCTTGTACTCTTCAAGTTGCTTTTGTAGACTTTTCAAATCTGATTGATTTGTTTGTTGATTGATAATCCTGGATATTAAACTGATCTGCATTCTATACTTGAGATTTACATCGAGATCTCTAGTTAGTCATATAGAGAACTAGACATCTCGATAAGTATAATGGCTTATCGAGATATCTTATTACTCTATAGTTGATATGACTTATCGAAGTCTCTAAGTTCTCGAATGTGAAATTGACTTGTTGAGATCTCTGAGTTCTCAAGTATAATCTTGACTTATCGAGATCTCTGAGTTCTCGAATGAACTTGACTTATCGAGGTCTTCATTTCTTTGCATTTAGAATTTACTTATCGATATCTCTGAGTTCTCGAGTGACATTTTGACTTGTCGATATCTCAGAGTTCTCTAGTAAAGAAATGACTTGTCGATATCTCCAATCTTCATGTCTTCAATTTGGCTTGTCGATATCTCTGAGACTTCTCTATAAGCTTTTCTTGACTTCTCAATAAGTGCATTCTCGAACGACTTCTCTATAACATTTAATCTGTGACTTATAGATTTCTTGACTTAGAATATTTTTTCCAAAACAGATTTAGGCTTGAGACTGTTTATAAAAAAATACTCCAATCTAATCTAATTATACTTTTACAGACTTAAGTGTTACAATACAAAATGCAAACTTAAATTATTATACAACTTACTTAGGATTGTCAGTTTGACTTAGTCTTGTTATTGTACAGGCATCTCTTGCATAACAATTTTTATCAGTAATTCTTCTTACATTAAACAAGTACGGTATTCGAGATTTAGAGCTTTACTAAGAAATTACAGTTAGGGTGGCTATCAATTGCCAAACTTAGATTGATTGGTACATATTGATAGATTGACAAGAAAAGATTATCGATTTTATCACGATATGGGATGACGATCTAATTAAGGTGTTTGAGACTCATAAAAACTGCAAAAAAAATTACGAAAGTCGGTAGAAAGATATATGACGTAATGTTTTATATGAATGTTCAAATCATATTGCCCATAAATAATATTTTTAAGATAAATGAGAGTGAAACGTGATTTATCATTGAAGAAAATGTTAGTGTTGGCCAAAGAATAAAAAAGTGGAAAAAATGAGCTTTTGGAATATATGCAATTTTCTTACTAGTTTTTATGTTATTAATAACGTACAGGCTACTTACTACTCTTTTATGACATTATGTATGTTTTATAACGTGAGATAACAGTTTTGCGCTCTATGTAATATTAATATATTAAAAGGTATTGTAGGCATGCCGAAAATTAAAATATTTTATTCCTAAAATTGAATTTACACTTTTGATATTCAAAAATACATAAATGTATAAGTTTTAATCATAAATACTAATTAAACCTGACAATTTTGTGTCGGGCACTAGAGTTAAGTTAAAATCAAATTAAAACTGAAATTCAAATAGAACAGATAAAAATCAGTGTAGATTGAACCATATAAATTTATTTAAAACCAAAATTAGATATGTAAAAATCAAAAAAAAATAGTTATATTCTGGTTTTAGGTTTCAACTGAATCGATAAAACTGAGCCGAATTTATTATTAATGTAATTTTAGCCACCATAAATATAATTTGGTCACATGTCTTGTATTCTTAGTATATACGTACTAAAATATATAACAACAAATGCGATTGTTAATGTTTTATAAGTTTGTTCTTAATTTTGTCTCTACTCTGTATCTATAATAAATAATGACATCAATGAAGGTTTTCGAGAAATGAACAAAAAAAATTATTGTTATGATCTTTTAAGATTGTTACTGAAAATTAATTAAAGAATGCAATATTATTGCGATAGTATTTATCCATCAACAATTGACACTTACATATCATTTTTATCAGTAATTCTTCTTACATTAAACAAGTACTATATTCGTGATTTAAAATTGACTAATATTTTTTAATTAGTATGGCTACCAATTGTCAACCTTGAGTTAAATTCGGACATATTGAAACGATTAATAAGATAAGATGATTAATTTTATCACGGGTTGTGATGATGATCTAATTGGGGTGTTCAAAACCGATAAAAATGCCAAAACAAATCGGGAAGTCAACGAAGAGATGTAAGATGTAATGTTTGATATGAATGTGCAGATTATATTACACATAAATAATATTTTTAAGATGAATAAGAGTGAATCATGATTGATCATTACAAGAAGATGTTAGTGTTGGCCAAAGAATTGATAGTGACTAAAAATGAGCTTTTTGAGTATATGCAATTTGTGAAATTATTGAACAACATTCACTAAATATAGATATAATTTTAAGGTTGAATATCACAATCTGCATATCATCTTTATGCAAATGAGACTGAAAAGTGATTGATCATTGCAACAAAATGTTAGTGTTGGGTTGACAGTGGATAAAAATGAGCTTTTTAGGAATATGTAATTTGTGAGGATATTGAACAACATACCTAGCTTAAATAACATCTATACAACAAATTAAAGGTTAATAGCACAATTAAATTACATATCAGTTTTTCGCAACTTAAATTATGAAGCTGTATTTGACGAGTAATCAGAAGTAATTGAAATTATACGCAACCTAATTCAAGAAAAATTTAATTCAAGTCATCAAAATAAGCGATAAAGAAGAGGTACACATCGTTATACATTTATTACAAATATAAAAAGAATAAATACTGTAAACAAGTAATTTTATAAGCACCATATAAAGTTAATATCAATAAATTTCGTGTAATTATCGATTTTTATACAATGTTATTAAAAATATTATATCGACTAACAAAGATCAATTTATAACAATATGTAAATCTATAATCTATACTATATTATTATAAGCGAAACATGGTTTCGTTTGGTCGGTTGGTTAAGACCTTCCTAAAATATTTGTTTTCACCTTCCAAAATGAAGTTAAAACAAAAATATTTTTTTAAATATATTAAATCAGATATTTAATATTATTACAAACTCTTTGAACTACTATTCAACTTAACTTCTAATTGCCCTTAACTTCTTTCTCATCTCTTGCACAGGAAACAAAATACTTCCAAACTTAATTTTAATAATTCATATTTTAATATTAGAAAAGAATTCATATTTTTAATTCATAGTTTAAATCCATCAGTATCACCATACATACAAAAATTAACTTTTTTAATTTCAATAATACATAATTACTATTTTTTATAACTTATTTTATATAATAAGTAAATTAAAAATATTATAATCAACCTCTGCATCATGGTTATAAGCTAGTATGAATTATAATGTGTTCATGTTTTGAACCGACATGCAATGCACGGGCATTCTTTATATTGCGTTAATTCAATTTTATTTTATAATTGTAATTGCTAATGGTATATTTATGTTATTTTCTGATGGATAAATGATATATTTATTTGTGTATGTGAGCATGAGTACTTGTGGTATGATTACAATATTGTTGCAATTATTTGTTTTAATTACAATTATTGACGGTATATGCATGTCGTTGCCCAGTAGATTGAGTACGTATTTGTTTGAATATATATGAGTTATTTTTTGGATGTGGTGATATTTGGGTTGAACGTATTCTTGAAAATTTGACTGAAACAATATATTTCAGAAGTGGTATTTCTTGTTGTCCACTGCTAATGGCGATCCATGTGGGTTGTTTTAAAAATATTTGTGGTATTTCTTGTTGTCCACTACTAAAGGTGATCCATGGGGGTTACTATAAAAGTGTTTGTGCTTATTTGAGAATACTGCAAAATATAGTAGTTTGTACATTTATAATTTTATTTTTGATTGTTATTTGAATATTTATTCTTGACCTCAATAATTTTTCACATCTCTCATTCAATATTAACAAATACATAGTTCTGAACATGTTAGGCTTCTTCTGGTGTCATTTGATACAAAAACATTACTAAGATTATCTGCTTCAGTCGTCGTCATTCATTAGTAAGGTCGCAACTAAACATCAATATAAACCAACAAGGTCATATATTTAATGAAGGTATGTATGTCTGTATTCATTTTCTACCATACATTTCAAAGAAAATAACACAAAAATAACACGTGAGAAATAGAATGGTATATAACTCACTTTGGACGATTAAAAAGAATAATAACAAGATATCTTGGAGGTCGATTACTTATACATAACACAATCTTTAGCCAGTGTGATGCACGGGCATTCTCTAAATATGTATAAAATTTTGATTTGTTCATAATAATTCAATTTGTTTGTATGTTAAAAATGTGATTAAAAATATTTTATGTATTTGATGTGTTAAAAATGTGATTGATTAGTGATACAACACTTAGTGTCAATAAAAGTTTGAATTGTACTTATACACACACACACATATATATATATATATATATATATATATATATGAAAGTTCCTTAATCTTTGTCTAAATTCGAGTTTATTTGTACCATAAAATATAATAGTTAAAGTGAAAATAGTATATATAATTTATCTAATTAGATGCATAAATAGTTTAATGCACATATGTATGCTCGATACGTAATTTTTTCAGTTGAAATCTAACTCATATCTTATTAATTATCAAATTTATAATATGAATACGTGAATTATAAATGTTAATATTTAGAATTTTAAATTTCACTGAAATATCAAAAAGTACTTAATTTGAATTAGTTTTATGTTTGATATGTTTCTCACATATAAGTATTGGATGATATATTATTATGAATAATATTATTGACAAAATATATGTATATATGGACTTATTACTCAAACATAAATCTAATTCAAAATAAGTAGTTATTGATATATATTTCAGTGATATTTAAAAATATAAATATTAATGGTGCATTAATTGAAAGAATAAATGTGAAATAAATATCATTAAATTATGAACGGACATGAAAATATGTATAATTTGTTGATTTTTTTTAGATTATTTTATGTGTTTATATTATAATTGCGATTAGATTATTTTTTGTGTCAAAAATGTGATTGATGAGTAAAAATTAGTAGTCCGATCGAGTATTCAATTGGAGTATTCGCTTTTAAAATGCTAGACTGGTTCGAATAAGTAAATATACATGTGTGTGTGTATGTATGTGTATATCTATGTATATATGAATATGTATATGTGTAAACTAATCATGTAAAATTAATAAATTTTAACAATGATTATTTAGTTAATTAAATTTTACATTTACATTAATGTATATATAAAGTACACAATGGTGAAGCATATTAATGATGCGTCAATCAATATATATTAATTATGAGCAACAAATATTATATAAGTATTAATAGGCAACTAAGAAATATTAATTGTGAGAATAAATGTAAATAAATATTATATAGATATTAAGTAGGGGCATAATAGTTATTAATGCGTAGAGAATTAAATATCTTATAATAATGGAGGTATTAATACGAAATAAATAGGATGGGGTTAAAATGTCTTTTTATATCTTAGGGGGTATAACAGTCATTTTACTTGATTAAATTGTCTTATTGAAACCCCCACTTACTCTATTATATATATATAATAGATGGTAAAAAACTCATAAATCTTTTTCTATTACAAATACAACTACCAGAACATGTTATAAGCTAAAGCGAGTCAACTAGTCATCTACTTTTGTCCTAACCAACGTTCTAACTGAACAAAGTATGCACACATGCGTACACTCTATAAGAGTAATTTAAAATTTCTCGATATGTACTTCACATCTCTAAATGACTTCTCGATAGACAACCCCAAATGTCTATTTTTATTTTTGAGTTCTCGACAAGTCATCTACTTTTTCTATAAATACCCAGACTTCTGGATACATACACTGTACTTACACTTTTTCGAGATCTCAAGTGACCTTGCTTTCAGACAAAAGGCGATTTCTCTCTCGTTCTTGCTCCTTTCTCAAAACTTTTTCTTACCCACTACTTCTAAACACTAAAATGGCACAAAACATTGTTAGAGCTATCATTTCAGAGAAGGGAACTAACTTTATTGCTTTTCTTGATGCTAACCAAGCCCCTGATAGTTTCAAGGGGTTTGTGAAGTTTCTTTCTTAATCCTATATTGCAAGTGCTTTAACTGCAAGTCATGTGCTGTATTTGGATGTTCTTCATGAATTTTGGACATCAGTTATAACTAGGACAGTTGTTCTAGAGAATGTCACTTCTATAATGGTCACATGCACAATTGGAGGACAGGAAATTGAATTTTCAGCTGCTGATGTGAATACAACCCTGGGATTGCCAACTGAGAACTATGGAGAGATGCCAACTGCAGATGAGCTGAGTGAATTCATGGACTTCATCAACTAAGTGGCTCAATCAACTTGGCAAACCTGAACAGGACAAACCTTAGGAAGGAATGGTCCTTTGTGTTTGATTTTGTAGTGAGGACTTTCACTTGTACAAAAACTGGCTTTGACAATATCTCAAGTGCGGTGCAGAAGTTGGTGTTCTCAATAGCTCACAACAGACATCTGAATGTTGGGGCTCTAATTCTGGAGGAGCTGGCTACCAGGCTTATTATATCTTTGAAGAATAGAGGTAAAGAAATCTTTTTGCCAAGGTTTATTATGTCTACTTTAGATCATAAAGTAAATGACATACATTTGCTAGCTGGTATTGATAGTAGTAGAATTGGCAATTGTAAGCAAGTGTCCAAAATAATATTTGGCTCACTTGCTACAATGAATAAGGTGAGTGTAAGTCTTAAATTCACTCCATTTATATTGGAGAGATTTAGGACTTATCCTTACCCTATGCCAGACATGAGGGCTCCTAAATTTGCTAGTTCAGTTATGGTTCCTGAGCCTGTGGAAGTACAAACACAGGCACACCAACAGGGACCTTCCAAAGCTGCAGCCTCTTCTTCTAAACCACTAGATGTTAGCAAACCAACCACTTTAGTCTCTCAAAAGACTGAAGTGAGTAAAAAGAAGAGAAAGGAACCAACCCTTGCTATTGTAAATGAGAGTGAAACAGTTCAAACTGAACCAGAGTCACCCTTGGTCAAGAAACCAAAGAAGATTAAGATACCTGAGTTGACCACTCAAAACACCTCTGTGTTCTCCCAAAAGGGCACAGTTAACAAATAGGGAGTAAACAGTTACTAGATGCATTCTCTCAACAGGGTGTATCTATTGAAAAGAGCATTCACCCCAATGCATCCTGTACTGAGTCAGCACAACCTGCACCTAGAGTGTATGGTAGAAGAAATAAGGATGGCACACACAGTGAGGGCACATCATTTGAAGCTCCCTCATCCATTCAGGGGAGCTGCCAACACTCACAGCTGAGTAAACTTCTCTAATCTCTCAAATTTCTTCATCATATAGAGCACTTGAATCTGATTCTCAAGTGCACCAACACTCAAGTGACATGGTTCATGAAACTGTGCTCACCACCCAGAACCAACATCTAGATGGTGAGAGGCTACTAGCTGGGGTAGACCTTGATGACACCATCACAAATATTGGGGTTTCATCAGTTCTTACGGAAGACCCCATGGTCACTCTTGCACCTTCATGTGCATAATCATCTTCACAGATGAATAGGTTTGAGGGTAGTACTCTTGAGGGAGAGCTATCTAAATCCTCTTCAATTCAATTGGAGGTTCCTCTAAAAGGAACAACTCCCCTCAAAACCCTAGCTAATATTGCCTTGACAGTTGAAGCTAGGAGTACAATTGCCAATGACCCTATTATGGGATAGGCAAGTTCATCACATTTATGTGATAGTGCTCTGTAAGGTGCACAAAGGTTTGAGGCTGGTGTACATGACAGTAACCCAGTCAACTCCTCTTCAATTCCAATGGAGGTTCCCACTACATGTGGTGAACAAAAAACTGTCAAAACCACAGATTTATCTGTGAGTCAAACTGTGACTTCAATCACAGGTGGTAATCTGGACATTTCTCAACAGCTATCCACATCTCAATCCATCCAACCACATATCATGGCTCAATGGCTACAAGATAATGAAGCTCAGCTATCTACTGTTGATGACATGTTGGTAGATCAAATCTCAGGCTTGGCCAATCTCCCTCAGCAATTACTTACTTCAGACATGGGGAACTAGGACTATCAAGCTATACTGCTATACTTCAATGAAGAGGTTGAATAACAGAAGGAGAAGATAGTAGATGAGGCTGAAGAGGATGGAAATGTAGATGCATGGTTGTCTGATGACCATGTGGCAGAAATGGATGAAGGTTTGGCTAGATTCAGGAGGGAGTACATAATTATCATGGGAAGCAATGCTAAATCTCTCACTCCTCCTGAAGTCTATGATGCCATCATCGATGTGCACAAAGCTCAAATCAAGGCTTTCCATCTCTTTGGAAAGGCCCTTGAAGTAAAATTGACTGGATATGAAGATAAAATCAGGAAGCTGATCAAGGAAAAGATGGATGACATTGTGCCTTCTCAAAAGGACATCAAGAATCAATTCCAGTCTTTCACTGAACAAATGTCAAGGTTGAATCTGTCCTCCATAGAGAAGGAAGTGTCAAATATGAAGAGTTTTTTCAAGGCCCTGTTTGATCAAGTTCAAGCTCATATCACAAATTCAAATGATATCAGGGTCAAGCTAAATCAAATGCATACTACTCGGTATGAGCCTTCATTTCTTCTCATGGAGGGTGTCAGAAAAGCTGTTGATGAACACTTTGGGTCATTCTCAACCAAAACCTCTACTACTCAAATAAAAGAACTTCAAGATCAAATTTCTTCACTTCAAGCTTCCAACTCAGATTTATCTTCACAAGTCAGAGCTCTAACCACATTGGTTGAGAGTCAACAGCATGATATTCAGGCCCTAGTTGAGTCCCATAAGCATTTATAAATGCAGAATACAGTTGCTTTGGGAGCCATTATGGGTAAACTCAACATACCACTGCCAGCACTACCTGAAGCTGTAAAACCTGAGATTCCTACTCCCCTAATCATGCATGTCACCAAGACTAAGGGGGAGTTAGAAGCAAGGCTAGCACAATCAAAACTCAAAAGTCAAGTACAATGTCTAGAACAAGAGAGGCTCCTTATGGCTGCCCAAGGTCCAGGGAATGACACAAGAGTTTGACAATTTGCTCACTGGACTAAGGAACTCTCTCAACAACAACTTCTCCACTTACAAAAAGACCTTGGAAAAGACTATCAATCACATCAGGGTGCTGCAGATCCCAGTCAAGGACCAGTTTTTGGAGAAAAGGATAGTGATCAATCTTAATGATTCTAGTGTAGACAGATGTATGCAAGTCAATTTCAATTATCTAATTTCTAGAAGAGCATCTGAGGTGGATATTCTGATTAACAAGGTCATGATAATTGCCAATGAAGAGAAAATGCTACTAGCAGAGTTGAAGAAGGCTCAAGAAGCTGCATTCCCAGAAGCCTATCTACATCCAAGCAAAGGGGTGCACTATATCTGCTCTACAACCAAGCAACTGAAACATTTCCAAGTACCTAAGAACTGTGTCATGGCCAACAGAAGAATGATAATGGGGCTTGAGTCTGAGCTGAAAAGTAAGAAATTAAAGACTAGTGAAGATGAAGCTATGATCAAGATTCTGAGGAGATACATTGATAACCCTGAAGCCAATTTGCCTAAAACTCAAATCAACACAGGTGACTTGGGTGATGATGAGCAGAAGAAAGATGGTCAAAACCCTTTCGGCTCAAACTCAAGTCAATCTAGCAAGGCAATTGGTGGAAAAAGTGATAGTGAGAAAGAGAAGGAGAAGAGAAGTGGATCTGAGACTCAAAGGAGGGGTGGAAGGAGACAAAGACAAAAGAATGATACCTCACAACCCCTCCAAACCCTAAATATCCAAATACCAATTGCTAATCCTTCACATTCAACCTCATCAAACACTGCTCAACCTCAAACCTCTAAGCCTAAATATTTCTACAAGCTCACTGCAAACTCTCTCCTCAAAACTCAAATCACTCACAGCCATACCTCTCTGAAAAGATTCAAAACTGTACATTTATTCAAGCCACCCCATAAAACACACTATAAAATAGTTGGAATAGGTCCAAAAGAAGCCAAGGTCAAGAGAAGATTCAGAAGACAAAGAAGACAAAGAAGAAGACAACTGATAGCTGAATTTCTCAATGATCATGGATTTGGTAAAAAGGCCATCTGGAACAGATATGATCAAGATGATTTCCAACCTCTAAATGTTGTAGATTCAGATGAAGACTACTTCCAACAGCTAGCTGAAAGAATTGTCAGAGTTTGGATTGTTAACATCAAAGAAGTTAGAATCTACTACAGTGATGGGTCCTTTGAACAGCTTGGAAATAGACTAATGGATTCTCTCTCAATTGTTGAACTAAAAAGGGTGATAAGCTTGATGAATGGTAAAGATTCAGCCACTAAGGCATGGAGAACAGTACTGGCAGTGTTTGTGGTTAACAGAGAGGAGATGAGAGATGAGCATAGAGCTTTGCTAGCTGAAAAGAGGAGAAAGTATGAGCATGACATTGATGAGTATATTAGAAGATCAGAAGAGTTGAAGGCAGCAGGCAAGAGCAGAATATCAAAGGATGGAAAATTTCTGAATATAAAAGCCGGCTCTTTGTCAAGATATAGGATAGGGATGTTAGCTAGCTATCCTAAGCCAGATTTGCTGAAACTAATAGAGGCTCTAACTGACACCCCCATCCTAGAAGAATTGGAAATACTTGTACAGATTAAGAACATAATTGAGAAAGGATCAGAAAGCTCAGTCTTTACTTAATTATTGTAAACTGTCAAATATTCAATGTACAAGTGTTGTATCAGCTTTTGTATTGTTTTATTTTCATTCTTTAACTTGGGGTTGTCTTGTTAACAGGCATGAATTTATGATAAGCAATCTTCTCACAAATTGGGGGAGATTGTTGTGCAAGACATGCCTGTATCATAACAAGACTAAGTCATACTGACAACTCTAAGATTAGTTGTATTGTAACCTTAATCTGTAATCTATACTTGTAACACTTAATGTCTGTAAAATATAAATGGAGCAGACTGGAGCATTTTTCCCTAAACAGTGTCAAGCCTAAGAATTCTATCTGGAAGAAGATCAAGAAGGTCATGCCTCAGAAGAATTATGAAGAAGCTTGGAGTTGAATAATTCTGTTTGGTGAAAAACATTCTAAGTCAAGATCTCTACAAGTCACAGAATTAGTGCTATAGAGAAGTCATTCGAGAACTCAGAAAGACCTATCGTGAACTCAGAAAGACCTATCGAGAACTCGGGAATTGCCTATCGAGAACTCAGGAATTGCCTATCAAGAACTCAGGAATTGTCTATCGAGAACTCAGGAAATGCTATTGGAGATATCGATAAGTCAGATACCCATTCGAGAACTCAGAGATATCGACAAGTATACATTCATTAGAGAACTCTGAGTTATCGATAAGCCAAAGTCCATTAGAGAACTCTGAGTTATCGATAAACCAAAATTCACTAGAGAACTCAAAGTTGTCGATAAGTCAAGTCAACAATGAAGTTTCAGAGATATCGACAAGCCAACATGCCTATCGAGATGTTGAGTTCTCTATAGCTTAATTGGAGATCATGAAGTGAAGAAATTTCTCTAAGTACAGAATTGCAGAACAGTTCAATATCCAAGGTTGTAAATCAACAAACAATTCACACAGGTGAATTGACAAGTCTACAAAAAGCAACTTGAGAGATGTACAAGATCAATGGCAAAGATTAACTGACAGAGGAGATTAAAGTAAACACGGGATGCTAAAGATATGCTAAGCCAGAAATGGAATATTTGCTTTTCTTTAAATAGAAATGACAAGTGGCAGTTTAGAAAAGCTAATAGCATGTTTATTATCCTCTATGTAAACCAGCAATTAACAGAGTTATAAATTAACACTAGTCCTCTAGTCAGTTTTAACAATCTAGATAGAAAATCTTGTATTCTCTCTCAAGAAAGAAGCTAAGTTCTAAAACTAGAACTTAGAGATTTTGTAGAAAAACATTACTTGATTTTTAATATAAAATTAAGTGAGTTTTGAAGATCTTTGTTTTACATATTTGCATTGTTATTTATGTTTGACATCTATTCTACCAAATCATTGATAACAACCAACTGCTAAAGCCAAAGTCGATCAAAAAGTAAACATTTAAGCTGAAACACATTCACCCCCTGTGTTGTATTCATACCTAACATAAATATATGTATGTCAAGATGTCTGGGTACTTATAGTAAAAGTAAATGACTTGTCGAGAAATCAAAAATAGATATTTGGAATTTATCTATCGAGAAGTCATTTTGAAAAGTGAAAGACATATTGATAAGTTATTTTGTTTTATTTTTGTAGAGAACTAAAAATAAGCTTATCGAGATGTCTAATAAATACTCAGTTTGTCCAAAATGGACTGAATTATTTCCAATTTTTATTTGAATAAATCAAAAAAAATCAGAATAATTTTGCCAAAAGTATTTTACCAAAATAATTTATTGGATTAATTATTTCAGTTTTGAGTTATTTATAAGTCTAAAATTAGGCGTGTAGAGAACTTTGTAAATTAACACTTATAGAGAATTCTACAATGACTTATCGATAAGTCGTGATAAAGCCTATCGAGAAGTCACTCGAGAAGTCAGGATATTGACTTATCGAGAACTCACTCGAGAAGTCTTAAAATGACTTGTCGATAAGTCAATTAGACCTATCGAGAACTCAGTTCTCCATATAATTTTGATCACTTTGATTCTGCCCTGCTAATTTTACATACTGAAAATGTAAATCAACATCCAAACAGTTTACTTAGAATTTGAAAAACTCCAAGCTGATTTCCGAATTTTAAAAAATAAATACGCAGAGATTTTTGAAATATTTATAATTCATATTTCAGTTAATTTCCAATTTATCAAATGAATTTTGATTTCCTAGAAATTAATCTACTGCAAAATATTAGTTGAGTTCTTGCCTTAGGATGAAGAATTAAGCATTCCAATTTCACCTACAAGTCTAGTGAAAGTTGTTGCTTCATCCAAAGATTTAGTAAAATTTTTAGCTAATTATTTTTCTGTGGGAACAAAAATAAGCTCAATGGTACCATTTGTAGCATGTTCTCTAATAAAATAGTACTTTACATCAATGTGCTTTGTTCTAGAATGATTAACTGGATTAGCCATAATAGATATAGCACTAGTATTGTCACACATAATTGGAATTTTTTGTAACATTGGGTCATAGTCCATTAGTTGATTTCTAATCCAAAGCACTTGAGCACAGCAACTTCCAGCAGCTATGTATTCAGCCTCAGTTGTGGAAGTTGACATAAATTGTTGTTTCTTGCTGTAACGGGATATAATTCTTTTCCCAAGAAACTAACAGCTTCCACTAGTATTCTTTATGTCAATCCTGCATCCAGAAAAATCTGCATCTGTGTATCCAACAGCTTCAAAACTAGTTCTCTTAGGATACCATAATCCCAAGTTTGGAGTCCCCTTCAAGTATCTAAAAATTCTCTTTACAGCCATCAAATATGACTATTTTGGATTAGCTTGAAATCTTGCACACAGACATGTTGCAAACATGATGTCTGGTCTACTTGCAGTTAAGTAAAGCAATGATCCAATCATTCCTCTATAGCTTGAAATATCTACACTCTTGCCCAATTTATCTTCATCCAACTTTGTTACTGTAGACATAGGTGTAGATGCAGCTGAACAATCAATCATGCCAAACTTTTTCAATAAATCTTTGATATACTTAGTTTGGCTGATGAAGATTCCATCACTTCTTTGACTGACTTGAAGTCTAAGAAAGTAACTTAATTCCCCCATCATACTCATTTCATATTCACTCTGCATAAGCTTAGAAAATCTTTGGCAAAGCTTTTCATTAGTAGAACCAAAGATAATATCATCCACATAGATCTGTACTAGGATCATATCATCGCCATGCTTCTTGTAGAAGAGAGTTTTGTCAATGGTACCTCTAGTGAATCCATGCTTAATCAAAAATTCTGACAGTGTGTAATACGAAGCTTTAGGTGTTTGTTTGAGTCCATAGAGAGCCTTGAGGAGCTTGTATACAAAATTTGGAAATTCTGGATCTTCAAAGCTAGGTGGCTGTTACACATAAACCTCTTCTTCTAGCTCACCATTGAGGAATGCACTCTTCACATCCATTTAATATACCATGAAATTTGAATGTGCATCAAATGCCAAAAAAATTCCTTATTGCTTCAAGTCTTGCAACTGGAGCAAAAGTTTCATCATAATCAATTCCTTCCTCCTATAGGTAGCCTTTTGCAACCAGCCTTGCTTTGTTTCTAGCAACAATTCCATTTGCATCCATCTTGTTCCCAAACACCCATTTTGTTCCAATTATGCTTATGTTCTTTGGTGCAGAAACCAATTTTCAAACTTTATTTCTTTTAAACTGATTTAGCTCTTCTTGGATTGCAGATATCCAATCAGGATCAAGAAGGGCTTCTTCAGTTTTTTTGGCTCAACTTGTGACAGAAAATATGCATGAAGGCATTTATTTGTAGTTGCACTTCTAGTCCTCACTCCAGCAGTTGGATCACCAATAATTGCTTCTCTAGTGTGAATTCTATCCCAGTTCCCTGTGTGAGTTTGTTGACTTGTATTTTCTACTTCTTCTTCATCACTGGCATGTCTGAGATGAGCTTCTATTCTCATGATTCACTTGCTTAGTAGACTCTTATTCAATCCTGTGATTTATGTTAATTTCAGCTTTATCATCAGAATCACTATCAATGTTGAGATTTTCAAACATAAGAGTTTCAGCTTCATCTTCATCAAGGCATTCCAAGCTTGGAGACTTATCATCATCAAAAGCAACATCTTTGTGCTCCATAATTTTCTTCTGTTCAATCACATAGACTTTATATGCAGTTCTTTCCAATGAATATCCCAGAAAAATTGCCTCAAAAACTTTAGAGTCAAATTTTCCCACATATTCAGAGTTGTCCTTCAACACATAGCACTTGCTTCCAAACACATGAAGATGCTTCACAGTAGGCTTTCTTTTAGACAAGATTGAGTAAGGTGACTTGCCAAGATTTTGAGTATAGCATGCACTTTTCACAGCTTTTTCCCAAAAACTAGTTGGCAATTTTGCATCTTGCAGCATTGTTCTAGCAGCCTCTACTAGTGTTCTATTCTTTCTCTCAACTACCCCATTTTGCTAAGGTGTTCTAGCAGCTGAGAATTCTTGAAGAATGCCCTTATTTTTGTAGAATTAAGTTACGGTTGCATTCCTGAATTCTGTTCCATTATCACTCATCAACCTTTTCACACAGTTCTGATCTTCAGCCTGCTTCTCAATCTTCTTGATGTGTTCAATTATGATGTATGGAGTTTCATCTTTAGAGTGCATAAATTCTACCCATGTATATCTTGAGTAGTCATCCACCATCACAAGTGCATATCTTTTTTCTTGAAATTGATTGGACATTAACTGGTCCGAATAAGCCCATATGAATAAGTTGCAAAGGTGCACTTATAGAATTCACAGTTTTACTCTTGTGACTTGATCTTTTCATTTTCCCTTTTTGACAAGCATCACATACTTCATCTTGAGCAAACTCTAGGCATGTCTCTCACTAACTCCATTTTGATCAGAGTGTTAATTGCCTTGAAATTC
This sequence comes from Apium graveolens, assembly GCF_009905375.1. Lineage (NCBI taxonomy): Eukaryota > Viridiplantae > Streptophyta > Magnoliopsida > Apiales > Apiaceae > Apium > Apium graveolens. The sequence continues at coordinate 20,621,206 of NC_133653.1, forward strand.
AAGTGAGACAACTTCTTATTCCATAGCTTGCTTTATTCAACAGTTGCCTTCGTGTAGAAGCAACATATTCCTTCCTTATTTACCTCTTCATGTAGTCTTGCTTCAAAATGAATAAGTGTTGTTCTACAGCCTCAAAATCTTTGGAACAACTTGTAGAGGCCACTAAATCGATATCTTCAGACGGCGCAATGACTTCAGTTGTGTAGCGACAGGAAGAACAAAGCTGTCAGCATTTCTCATTGCGGTAACTGTCTCCTTTGATCATATTATGCAATTTCATTAGCATATATTTTATTTTATGCATATTATGTAGATGTCTTGAAAATTTTATGTTTTTTCGATGTTTTGAATATTATTCATGACACAATAATATCGTTCTCTTACGATTTAATATATTGTGTCTGGCCAGAAGATTTGTGGCTGACATGAGGGTTAAAAATCCAGAGGTGTGCAACCCCTTTGATGGTTCTAATAACGCTGAAAATTTTTATGAAAGGCTACCACGACCACTTGATGTTCCTCGCTTTAGATCATTGCGCTGTGAAATCTGTGTCGGGAGAGTTGTAGGCTCTAGCACTTCTGCTGAGCAAAGATTGAATGCTGAACAAAATTCCCAGCAGATCTGTATTCCTTTGGCAGGAAAAGATTCTTCAATTAAGCACAGAGCAGCAGGAGGTATATGTGCTTCTTTTTTATATATATGAACTTCTTGTCCGAGAATATCTGGGTTTTGGGTTTGTCCTAACATAGTACCATCGTAATTCAACCCTCCCACCCTCTTATATTTTGTTTAATTTAAATATATTGTTATTGGTAGCGGTCTTGGGTTCGAGCCCGACCACCCTCTTAAATTTTGTTTAATTTAAATATTGGTATAGATATAAAGAAAGGCCTAGATGCGTGGCAATCCATAGAGGGAGATAGAGCTCTGTAGAGAATCATTATTAAAATCACTCTTTCCAAAATTATTCAACTGTGAAATCAAATTTAAAATCAATATATTTTTTCAAATCTTAATTATTAAACGTTTTATTATATATTCAAATATACATTATTATTCTACATTAGTAACGAATTTTATGAAATTTCATAATAGAATTAAGTGCTCTATATAATTCTTTGGAGAAGAGGGTTTACTCTCCAAGAAAAGCCTAGATAAATATATAGGTCTATTTATACTTGTGTGTGGAAACTTTGACTACTGAACACTTCTATCATTTTCAGTATTATGTTCTTTTTTCTCATTTTCGGTTTCTTTTCCTTCTAAAATTTTTTATATAGGTCCCTACATCGCAGGAGACTCAAATAAAGTTAGTACAGAAGTCATCATCTTGAATGACAGTGATGAGGACAGAGTGATCGAATTAACCCCTTCACCGGAAGAATTAGACAAAGGTAAAAGTGTCATCATTGAAGTTGAAGATGATGGTTAGACTTCTCATTTTCTTTCTCTAACAATTCTTTTATCTAAATGGTTTCTAGTTAAAAGTCTACTTACTACCTAAGAACCCTACCCTGCAGGAGAATCTAATAAAGCTAGTATTGAAGTCATCATCTTGGATGACAGTGATGATGACGGAGTGATCGAATTAACCCCTTCACTGGAACAGCTGACAACTAATACTTTTCGACAAGCAGAAAAACAGCCTTGTTTAGACAAGGGTAAAACTATCATCATTGACATTGAAGATAATGGTTAGACTTCCAATTTTCTTTCTCTAATAATATTCTTTATCTAAATATGGTTTGCAGTTCAAAGTCTCCTTACTTTTTGCAGGTGAAGAATTCGACAGACAACCTAAGGAGATCAGAAAAGCAATTGGTCAGACTTCTGGTATTGTTAAGCCTTCACGAAAATTAAAGAGAGGCCGTCCCTATGGCCAAGCTCTCCTTGATGATCTTAATGCTAGAATCGCAAGTACAGCAAACACCCTGCAGAATCAGCAGCAGCAGAGGGGAAATATCTCTAGTAGCGGTAATTTGGTATGAGCCTTTAATTATTATTTTTATAGATTACAGAGTTCTTTTTATGATTGTTTATTTTGTTATGCCACTATGTTACTTATTTGATATTCTCCAATCTTGTCTTTACATCTTACTGTCACAACAATAATTGGATAGCTAGTGACAATAATATTAATTTATTGCTCTATATTGTTTTATGATCTTTCTCTCAGCCTCTGCATCCCTGGAACAGAAGGGTGCAAAATGATGCTATATCTGTTGAGAGTAACAGAAAGAGGAAACGCAGTGTTGATGCATTGGATAACAAAATAAGCTTTTCATCACTGAAATCCCTGAGGCAGAAGGAAATGAGCAAGTTCCTTAAGAAGCTCTTTACTTTATGTAAAATCATAGATTTAGAATCAAGACACACTGATGGTAGCACCAGAGAAATGACAACTTCTTACACTACAAGGAAAACAAGCTTCAACAACGGTTTATGTTCGTTGTCTGATACCCTCTTTTTCCGTTGACTATTGAGCCGTCGTCTGTTAGTTGGATCAGACAACGGCTAAAAAACATTGTCTGAGATTATACAGACAATGATTATGGATTAAGCCCGTTGTATTACATCCAGAAAAGACAACATTTTTACTTGTTTTCGTCATAACAAGCGACATTACTCGAGTGTTCTCACAAACTCAGAAAACCGTTGTGTAAGGTATAACATTAAAACCAATCCTACAACACTTATTGTTGTATAAATGTTATTGTGTATTCAGATAGACAACAAAAATGAAATTGAGCTCGTAGAACTCTTGTAATAAATTTCGACACACAACAGTTTTGGATTTTAATGTATAGCATGATCAGATACATACAACTGTTTATTTGTCCAAACGTATTGCATGAATACCTTTGATACATTATCTTAATATTATATAGACAATGGTTTACTAGTGTTGTGAGAGTTAATTTTGCACCAGAGTTTTGTGTTCGAAAGCATTGTTTTAGTATTAAAAACATGATATTTTAATGAAGCTTGGTTGTTAAAAGCGTTGTCTTACACAAAATATAACAAGTAATCAAATGAAATTAACTTTGCAAATCTAAACAAAAGTTCTAAAGTTAATCCATGATCGAAAATCACAGCAACATAGTTATACAAAAGCTAAAAGCATATTGATATCACTGCCTTCATGAGTCTAAGATTTCTACTACAAATTAAAGAAAATATAGAGTCTACAAGGATTTTCAGCTTCTCTTCACATCTTCCGCAAGAGCTATGTTGTCCTTACAATATCATTACAGCATGTGATAGGCAATTTCCCAATCTGGAGAAAACAATCTTCAAAATAAATTGACAACATAATTACATAATTACATAATTACATAATTACGTAATTACATAATTACAACATAATTACATACAACATAATTACATAGAAAATCATTTATCCTTGTGACAAACTTTTGGATGTGATTGACCTAAATGTACACTAGATACTGTTAGATATCATAAAGGGATGTACACTAGATTTTTTTAAATAAGAAAGAGTAATTTGAGAGAGATTTAAAATCTATAAGTTTTAAGAAAAATAGAACTTGGCACCTAGTTTTTTCTGTACATGTGGATGGTAGCAACTCTGCTGGTCAGGACTATCAACAGATCACCTGCTGAATTTATCCCTTTCCCCTCTCACCTGCATTATATGACTATCAACACACTTTTTAATAAAAGATATTCAACCTAGTTAACTAGAACAAATTTTATCTTGTGTAAGGTTAGAAACATACCTAGTTTAGCATGTTAAGGACAGTTTCTCAAGTGAAAACATAATATTTGTGCTGAAAATTGAACTCATATTTGCAATTTTGTGTGGACAGAAGGAAGGCAGGCATACAGGAAGAAGTGTTCATGACTACATTGGCTAGATCTGGTCGTTGTTCAAGTGCACTGACAAACTTTCGGGAAATGATATTGAGCATCTTCTTGAACTGGGATATGTATCTTCTGTATAGAGCAAAGCCTGCCATCTGGGCAAGGAAACATAACATTAAATTTGATACTACTTTAGCAATTGTATATAATGATAAGAATTTCTTGATCATAACATTAAATTTTTATATTCAATATCAGATAGCTATACAAAATGGCCTAGCTTAATATTACAAGCAAGAAGAATGTACAGAAGGTATGTGTCACCTGGACAATGTCAACAGTAAGCTCATCGCATTGAGCTGGAATCAGAAGTTCAGACAACGAAAAGGAAAGCCCTGACTAAATATAAAACACAATCCCCCAGCTCCAAAAACCCCGGATAAAGAAAAAGACAATAATATGGCTATTTGAAAAAATGACATAACATGGTAGCTTGAAAGCTCTTCATCTTTTAGCACAAAAAGCTTAGTGGAACCCTCCCATGCACATTATTAATCAGATTTTAGATGGGGGAAAACAAATAATATTAAAGTAAAAAGTAAGGAAGCATACTGTGCCTACTAGTGCATAAGCCACAACTAATGGAGGCGAAGCAAGATAATTGGCTCTTGTTAGTGGGTGAACACGTCCTTCGAAGTTTCTATTTCCGGAAAGAACAGCTGCAACTACAATGTCTGGAAAACATACATATACAGAGTATAGGTGTACAGCGATTATTGTCTGGTCCACAAAAATGGAAGAAAAGAAGGTAAATCAAGACAGCTAACAACGCACAACTGTTGCCTTCATTCAGGACAATGTATAATACTTTTTCCCCGTTTAAAAAGGTAACTTATATTTAAAATACAGGTTGTATTATCTTCTAATTCATCCATAGTAACATAATCAATCTTGATGTGAAATAAAAAATGATACTCCCTTGTAAAAAGATGATAAAATCTTAAATTCCGTATGTTTTCACAAATATAGCCTCTTGACCACAATATAAGATACAATACAAGTGATGATTTCACCATGGGGTGATATGAAAATTGTTTTAATAATCAAAATCTTAAGACCAATATACCAGTGGAACAGAGTAGTGGGAGGCAAAATATTGATGGAAAGCACCCTGACATTTCTTAATTTTAGTGGAGGCATTGAATGAAATATCAGAAAAAAGAAGACAATACCATTATCTGTAATTGCAGCAGTAACTGATTCATGAAGGTCCCCAGAGTTTCCTATGCATGTCGTACAACCATACCCAACAATGTTGAAGCTGTGCTGGTTCAAGTACTCTTGCAGGCCACTAAAACACGGAAAGGTAAACAATTCAAAGCTGGGAATTTATTATCAGTCAGAAATACACTCTTTTACAGAATAGTTGTAATACCTTTGAAGCATGTACTTGGTAACAACTCCAGACCCTGGTGCAAGACTTGTTTTCACCCATGGCTTAAGCTGTTTGCAGATACAATTTTTATGAATATTACAAGGCAGACTATTTGAAACAAGTACTCTTGCAGTTCTTAGTTGATCACATATTTGCATTTCATGTAGAATGGTGGGTATCCTAAAATCATTACACAGTCCAGATGGATAATACCTTATACAGAGATGTTACGGAAACTATCATATAGCATTCAAGCAAGTCATAACAGACACACCCACAAAACTGCTACTGGGAGAAGAAAAAATCACTTACATCTTAAATCACACAGAAACAAACCTACACAAATCATCAAAACACTCAATTTTTTTCTTGAGCTTCAATTTTCCCCTCCACATCCCCTTTACTTACTTGTACGCACAAAATAAGAACTAAAATCAGCACAAAATAAGAACTAAAATGAGAGAGAGAGTTAGACACAGAGACACAGAGAGAGAGAGAGTGTGTGTGATACCTCAAAATTAAAGACAAGCACCTTCCATTGAATCCACAAATAATCCCTAAAGCCTTAGTTTTGAACACGAACTAAAACCCCAAATTGAAGTCGAATTGAAACCCTAAACGGAACCATACTCCATTAAAGAAACATACAAATCAATCAAAGGAGGGGGATTGAGAGGGTTATGAAGTTAATTCGTCATTCAGAGTGTAATTAGTGTTTGAAATAGAGGTGGATTGAGAGGGTTAGGAGAGAGAGAGAGAGAGAGAGAGAGAGATTTAGATTTGTGTACTTTGGTGTTTTATGTTTACAGAGAAGGGGATGAAATGGGGCATGGGAGGGGGGGAGGGGGAAGCGGGTATTGAAAAGAAAAGAAGGGGAAATGAAAAGTTGAAGGGGGGAGGGGGAAGCGGGTATTTAAAATAATATAAAATAAATTTGAATGTTTTTAATATTTTAATATGACAAAAGCTAATATATTTTTATATTCGTTGTCGAGAAGGGTACTTTTACCGGATTTTTCTAATTCAGACATGCAAAATGAATTTCAAATTTTTTAATAATTTTTTCATATGACTAAAATTGATATATCCTAACATCTGTACGGTTGGATCGTCAAAAAAATCATTTTAAAAATTAATCTTGTAAATCGGGAATGAGTCTCGTTGTCGGGAGGGTTACTTTTACCAGATTTTTCTAATCCTGACATGCAAAATGAATTTCAAATTTTTTAATAATATTTTCAAATGACTAAAATTGATATATATTTAACATCCGTACGGTTGGATCGTCGAAAAACCATTTTAAAAATTAATCGTGTAAATCGGGAATGAGTCTCGTTGTCGGGAGGGTTACTTTTACCAGATTTTTCTAATCCTGACATGCAAAATGAATTTCAATTTTTTTAATAATTTTTTCATATGACTAAAATTGATATATTTTTAACATCCGTACGGTTGGATCGTCGAAAAATCATTTTAAAAATTAAACGTGTAAATCGGGAACGAGTCTCGTTGTCGGGAGGGGTACTTTTACCAGATTTTTCTAATCCTGACATGCAAAATGAATTTCAAATTTTTTAATAATTTTTTCTTATGACTAAAATCGATATATCTTAACATCCGTACGGTTAGATCGTCGAAAAATCATTTTAAAAAATTAATCCTGTAAATCGGGAACGAGTCTCGTTGTCGGGAGGGGTACTTTTACCAGATTTTTCTAATCCTGACATGCAAAATGAATTTCAAATTTTATAATAATTTGTTCTTATGACTAAAATTGATATATCTTAACATCCGTACGGTTGGATCATCGAAAAATAATTTTAAAAAATTAATCCTGTAAATCGGGAACGAGTCTCGTTGTCGGGAGGGGTACTTTTACCAGATTTTTCTAATCCTGACATGCAAAATGAATTTCAAATTTTTTAATAATTTTTTCTTATTACTAAAATTGATATATCTTAACATCCGTACGGTTGGATCGTCGAAAAATCATTTTAAAAAATTAATCCTGTAAATCGGGAACGAGTCTCGTTGTCGGGAGGGGTATTTTTACCAGATTTTTCTAATCCTGACATGCAAAATGAATTTCAATTTTTTTAATAATTTGTTCTTATGACTAAAATCGATATATCTTAACATCCGCATGGTTGGATCGTCCAAAAATCATTTTAAAAAATTAATCCTGTAAATCTGGAACGGGTCTCATTGTCGGGAGGGATACTTTTACTAGATTTTTCTAATCCTGACATGCAAAATGAATTTCAATTTTTTTAATAATTTTTTCTTATGACTAAAATCAATATATCTTAACATCCGTACGGTTGGATCGTCGAAAAATTATTTTAAAAAATTAATCCTGTAAATCGATATATCGTGAAGGATATTGATATATCGATTAGCACACATATGATACGCCGAATAATATTATAATGAGTTATATCTGAAAAGTAGCACTATTAACATTCGTATATAATGTCAACTAAAACCGGATATCGTTACCATGACTTATATCTGTAAGTTAGTATATAGATTATGTGCTGCTTTATGTTGTTATGAGTAATATTCGTAAGTTAACGCCATTAACGTCTGTATGAAGTCTACAAAACCAACAAATAGATATTACGAGTTATATTTTTAACTTAATCTACATGTTATGTCCTCATCAATGTGATAATCTAGTTGACGCTATTAATATTCGTGTAACGTCTAATCCGAATAGTTAAAAGAATTCAAAAAATCTATGAAAAAGATGATTTCAAATCTTAATAAACAAAAATTAATTTGGTGTAAGTTATTGGTTACTCATATAAATTAATAAACGGTGGCATATAATTATTCCGAAAAAAATTTAAAAACTAGTAAAAGTATAGACAACGGTTTTTTCTAAAATCATGTTGTGGTAAGTTACTTTACATAAGTGTTTTTTCGGAAATACCGTTGTTGGAATTCTACAACGGTTTTTTCTTTAAGATTGTTGTAGTATTATAAATTTTACAACAGATTATAAATATCGATAACGGTTGTCTGAATGTTACAAGTGTTTTATTTTAAAAATACTTGTATAAGGTAGATTAATACAACATGCTTTTTCGAAAAACACTTGTGTGAATTGAACAATTAACAATGTAAATTTGAAGTGTAATTATTAGGTTTATTTGTAGGTTAGCACACATATGATACGCTGAATAATATTATAACGAGTTATATCTGAAAAGTAGCACTATTAACATTCGTAGATAATGTCAACTAAATCCTAATATCGTTATTATGACTTATATCTGTAAGTTAGTATTTAGATTATGTGCTGCTCTATGTTATTATGAGTAATATTCGTAAGTTAACGCTATTAACGTCCGTACGAAGTCCACAAAACCACAAATAGATATTATGAGTTACATTTTTAACTTAATCTACACGTTATGTCCTCATCAATGTGATTATCTGTTGACGCTATTAATATTCGTCTAACGTATAATACTAATAGGTAAAAGAATTCAAAATTCTATGAAAAAGGTGATTTCAAATCTTAATAAACACAAATTAATTTGGTGTAAGTTATTGGTTACTCGTATAAATTAATAAACGGTGGCATATAATTATTCCGAAAAAAAATAAGAACTAGTAAAAGTATAAACAACGGTTTTTTCTAAAATCTTGTTGTAGTAAGTTACTTTACATAAGCGTTTTTAGGAAATACCGTTGTTGGAATTCTACAACGATTTTTTCTTTAAGATTGTTGCAGAATTATAAATTTTACAACAGATTATAAATATCGATAACGGTTGTCTGACTGTTACAAGTGTTTTATTTTAAAAAAAACTTGTATAAGGTAGATTAATACAACGTGTTTTGTCGAAAAACACTTGTTTGAATTGAACAATTAACAATATAAATTTGAAGTACTTGTGATTATTTTTTTTGTTAATTATAAAGTATATAATTAAACTATTTTGAAATATAAAATTTTAATATTTAATCTGGATGAAAGTGGATTTAATTAGAATTTGTAGTATTAAAAAAATTTAAAATTAATTGTTTGGAATTGTTTTTTAAATTGTTTACTATTTTTACTGTAATAAATCAGACAACGGTTTATTTGAACATTTTGTTATGCAACATGTTTTTAAATTTGGTAAGAAAGACAACTATTTTAAGAATTTGACCATTGTCTGATATAGGTGGTATACAATATAGGTAAAACACTTGTCTATGAGGTATCATTTAGACAACACCTAATTTGTACATTGTGCGATTCAAGCTTAAATAACCAATAGAAAAAACACTTGTCTCATTTCCACAACTGTTAAACTAGACGTTATCTCAATCATTTTCAGACAATGCATTCTAAAACTCGTTGTGCAAACTTACTCATTTGCACAACATTACTTTAGAAAGGATTGTCTGTCTCCATCAACTAGACAATGGATTTTAAAGCGTTGTATTAATGCTAAAGCCTTCCCATTCGCACAACACCTTGATTTCGAAAACACTTGTCTGATTTGTTTTACTAGACAACATTTTTTAATTGCTTGTAGTAATCAACGTCAGACAACACCAGTTTTTTGGTTGCAGAAAAACCGTTGTATGAAAAATTCGGGCAACACTTTTTTGGTCGAGTGTTGTCTGATCGGTGTTGTCTGATTGCATTTTTCTTGTAGTGTTATGCTTAGCATGGAAAAACTGCCTCTCGACGGAAAGGTACGAAGTTGGACTGATTTGGAAACATAAAATTTCTAAACTTTCACTTGATATAGCTAACATTACTCTATATAAATAACTTGGTACACCAAATGCAGGTTCCATCCCTAGAAAGTATACAAAAGCTGCTGGTGAGTCATCCCGCCCTCAGGAAGACCAGTACAAAGGACCAGGTAGTCATATCAATGAAGTGTGCATTCTGAGCCGAAACCCTGCGGATTTCAGTGAAGCTGGTCCTGAAAACATCTACATGAGATGTGAAAACATGTAGATGGATATCAGCATTAGCCGTTCTAGAGCACAGCTGTAACTGCAAAAAATGATCAGGTGCTACCGTGCTAGTTAATTAGCTACATGAAGATCACAGTTCTTTCCATCTCTTTTTATTTTTACTGATTTACATTTAATGCAACATTTTGGATTGAACATGGTTTTCTTCTTATATCATAGATTATACTATCAGAAATGCTTCATCATTATTTTACATATACTTGTGGACATGTATATACTTGTGGACATGTTTGCAAATCTTTACTTGGGCAGATTTACGAGTAAAATTTTGTATTTATACGAAGAGTGTGGTCAAATGGCCCAAAGAATTAGCAGATGCAATGCAACTTAAAAAGTTTTATATTTTTAGGGTTGATGAGCATAGGTTTGATTGAGTTTTTGTAAAGAAATGTCTTCGTTTTTGTTAAATGGATTTTTTTAAAGATTTTACCCCTTGCTCAGTAATTTTAAAAAGGATGGAAAAAAGTAAAAGGTAAAGAAAATAGTTTCACTTTCATTCTTAATCGTCCAGTGTTTTTAAATGGAGCTAAATCAAGTGGTCATGAATGTAAATTTTACATAATTTACCTCTAAAACTTTCAACCCATTTTTTGATTAAAAGTACTTTGGCTCCTTATCACTTACTCCTTCCCTAATAAAAATTTGGGAGCAAGGCCTTAAACTTTGTGCGGGGATATAAATATTTTTAAAAAAATCCTTTAAATTTTGAAGATGCAACCGATTAAAAGTTATCTTGAAATTTTATAATCTTGGTAAGAATCGTATCAAATATAAACATCCAAAGGAACGATGTGATACAATATATAACATTTAATTTATGTCATTTTCATCTGTTTTAAATATTTAGTTTACTAAAAATCAATAATTTGGATGACTAGAATGTGAATCATAAAACGAGATATTTTGATCAATTTATAAGGAACTTTCTTTACCATTCAAAATTGTTGTCGTAAGTGAATTGAGTTTTTCTATTATCAAACACAATTCAAACTTTTTTTAATATCGACGTGAGACAAACCTGATAAACTTGCCGAACACAATTAACGATTTGAAAGTGAGTCAAGATCGACTTCTTCAATATATACTATTTTGAATCGAACTGAGTTTCGTTTAAATTTCATAGGAAAATATACAAATCTTTTCATTTTTTAAATTGTTTCAAACTTATTGTAAACAAAAATTGCTTCGACCTTATAGGGATTAAGTCAAAGTTGCCCAATATTAAAAATCATCGGTTAGTCATTAATTTAAGACAGGATAGAGGATGATATGCACATAGTTTACATTTCAACTTTCGTATTTCATATTTTTATCATACAAATTCATGAATTCATGTATCTAGTATTACTTCTCGAATAGAGTTCGATCTGACCAAGTTTTGAGTCGAGTGTGATTCAATATTGAGTAAAATTCGTATGAAACTAATATAGCTTAACTTCTTTGATAGTTATGGGCCTAATTATGTAGTTCAAAATTAAATAAGTTGGGGATGGTTACTTATAATTTGGGCTGAACTTATCAGTAATCTCATAAGTAGCTAAAATGATTGTTTTATATATGTGACAATCTAGAATTCGAGGAAAAGATTGAGAAGTCATGACACTACTTATAAATCAAACTCTACATAGTAAATGATATAATAATAACTCATAGCGCTTCAAATATTTAGTACATCATAAGTAATGAAATAAATTACAACTATCAACCAAAAATATAAATTTATTAAAATCCTTTTAAATTATAAAATTAGAAATTCGATTTGGAGCTGTCAAATAACACAGATGTATCTGAAATTAAAAGATTAAACAACCAAAAGTCTAACAATCACTCTTCTCATAAGACCTTTTACCTGAGTTGGTTTAGAGAATCTAATGGTACACGGGACCGTTATAAACACTCTCACAAGTTGTGCGTCTAAATCTCTCCATCTTTTTAGGGTAATGATTTCTAGAACGAATGGTTATTTATAACATTTATATTTTTTTACCACTTAAAAGATAGGGTTAGAGGTGTTCACGGATTGATATGGTCCGGATTCTCGTTTTTCCGAACCGAACCAGTAAGAACGGTTTTTTAAAAATCAAAACCAAACCAAACCAGTTAAACGCCGAAACCAAACTAAACCAGACCATAAAATAATGGATTGGTTTGGTTTCGAACCACGGTTTAAAGATAATCATTTACTTTTGTTTTGTTTTTGTTAAATTTATAACGAAACGGTTATTTAAGTAAATGTAATATAAAATTTATTATATATCAGTATTATATATCAGTAATATATATTTAGTTTATATATGATTGTCATATACTTTAATTTAACTTATATAATACTAAGTATTTGAATTAGAGTATAACTATAATATATTAACAATTAACTCAGGTTTTAATTTAAAAAATATCTTGATGTTTTAATATGATATACACCCACACATACACAAAGCCATAATTTATAATCTTAGCTTATAGGTATATACTATAATTTTTATATATTATTATATAGTAGTCCGGTTTGGTTTAAACGATTTTTTTGTTGGAAAATGTAATAAAATCATTCATGCGTAAACAATTCGGTTAACTTAACAATTAAAAATGCTTTTAGCGATTTCAGTTTTTCTTCGTTCAGATTGTTGTGGTTTGATCCGGATTCACGGTTTGGCGGATTTTTTGAATACCCCTGGATAGGGTAGAGTCACATACCTTAAACTATATTAAAATCACATAATCCAACCTTTTCTTTTTCTTTTCTAAACCAAGCATGAGAGAGAGATAGAGAGAGAGGTTGTTGGGGAAAGAAAAGATAAGGCAAAGCTAGGTTAAAAGGGGCAGGGAAATCTCGCATTTTCCTAAATAAAAAATGATTATTTTCTTATATTTAATCAATGCTAAAAATACCTAAAAATATACTATAAATTTATAAAATTGTTCATAAATGGTACAGATTAATACAAGTTTTATTTTTAAAATATAGAATACGAATTAAATTTTTCTCAATAATTTTAAAATTATTTATGAGCGAGTGGATTATTTCATACGTATTTTACAAGATAATACTCAATAATAGAAATAATGATGACAAAATTATTTTAAAAATATTAAATTACTAAAATAAATTTAACTATAATGTTTACAAAGTGTCTAGGGGTATTTTAAAAATTATAAAAAAATTATTGATTTAAATATACTGCAATGATTTTGTAAAAAGTTTAAAGACAAATTTCACAAAATAAATCATTTAAAATCATATACTGATTATACTATCAAACATGCACAAGTTAAATATCAATTACTTTTTCAAACATTAAATATCATCATTTATTATATTTTCTATTTATAATTATGCTTATAGATAGCTTTTCGCATTTACTAGTCTTATAAGAAAATCAAATTACTATCATATTTCATATTCACTTTATTTGAGAAATCACATAAACACTTATGGGTCACATAATTACGTATTGGTACATTCTTTTTCATCATCATGTTTAACCATTTTTCAAAATTTAACAATATGATCACGAAACATTTATGACCTGACTAACCATTAAATACATGATCATAAGTGGCTTAGTAAGTTATTTAATTTTTGAAATAAATTATATTAAAAATAAATAATTTCACATAAATTGCATAAAAATAATTAATGCACACAAATTCACGGAAATATAACTCGCCAAAATTTCAGATATTACAATATCACTTGAAAAACGCGAGTTTTTATTGCATCGGAGCATAAACACAATTCAAATATGCGTTGTTATAAAAACGTAAGTTAAATTTGCATTTTCAAACACGAAAAACATTTTTTTTGAATTGTGGGAGAAAATGCAAAAAAATAATTGTATTAAACAGATGCCCATTGAAAAATATTTAGTTTGAAAAAAATTATAAACGCATATAATAGTTACTTTATGTGTGAAAATAAAAAAAATCACAAATTATGATATTTCAAATTATTTTCTTTGAAATTATGAGATTAACATTTTATTTCTCACAAGATTATGAGTAGTGAGTTTCTTATAACCCTACTCAATTTGCAAAAAATCATATTAAAGTTCATTGTATAATATGTTTGAATGTCAAAATTAAAATGAAATATAAGTTACGAACTAAATTTAAATATAATATTTCTAAAATAAAATTTAAAAGTCGAATTTGAACTGAAATTTTAAAATGTGCAAGTAGTTATTCAAGTTATTTATGTTTCTTAAGATATAACTTAAACTCCGTGCGATTCACGGATTCTTTAATATTTATATATTTTAATTTATTTTATATAAATTTTATTAAAAATTTCATGTAAATAGTTAAATTTTAAAAAATATTCATAAGAATATCATTTTTATATGAATGTGTATAATTTCAAGATTATGTGAAATAGTATAATTGTATATGATTTTAATTTAAACTATTAACTTTATTCTTAACATTACAAATAAATGCTTATTATGGTGTGATTCGAACATGACAAATATAACTTTTTTTGTTGGAGGGATTCGAACTTATTATGGTATGATTATGCATATTTTAGTATTGAATAATGTTTGTTGTTGGTGAGATTCGAACCTTGAAACTTATTTGTATCTCTATAAATAATAATTTAATATTTGTTATTGGAAGGATTCAAACCTGTGAGTTTTAGTATTGCGTCATTTTAATATTTAGATTTAACGATTCTGATAATTTGATTAAAAAAATCGATGGTCGTGAGATAGGATAACCAAAATGGAGGTTGAACCAAATTATACCTCATTACGGTTATTATAGTTTAGTATAGATTTGATAAAATCCATTATATATATGAGTAGTGCTAGAGTAGGTACCAAAATTTGGTCTCAAATGACGTGGCATTGGTGACTTGATAATTTGGGATAATGTGATTGGGGGAATTTATGTGAGTGTAGGGCCGGGGTACATAATTACTAATTAAGTTGTAACAAATCAAACCATAATAAGTGGTATTTAGGAATCATTTTGGGTACCGATTTGGTACCTCTAGAATTATCCTATATATACTATGGCTTAACATGAATTTTATTTTTGAAGAATCGAATTTGAGACATCAAAGGTTAATAAAAGTTATTTATGTTCACATCTTCCACCACTACGCCACATATGAATTGTGTTATTATTTTAAAACTCCTTATCAACATCCACAAAAACATGATCTTTTTATTTTTTGATATTATTTTAAAATTACTTTATTCTAGTATTGGTGGAGCAATTCGAATCTTGACTTGATTAAATGGGGCTCGATTGTGTTCAAACTCGTTATCGAGTTCGATCACAAATTCGGACTTGATAAACCTCGAGTCGAGCTGAATTTTTTTGAACTCGACTCGGTGCGAACTCGTTTTTCTTAAAAAGAATGAAAAAAATATATTTATGTGTTTGTTAATTGGGTGTAGAACTGAAAATTTGAATAACCGGGTCAATTTCGGATTGGATTATTTTCGGATTATAATATATCTGGAGACCATTCAGATCAGATTGGATGTGATTCATTTTGCGTCTAAATCTGATGAAAAATAAATAAAATTTGGATTAAAATCGGGAAAAATTCGATTCTGGTTAAATTCGCTTCGATTCGGATCAAAATTTATTCATTTTTTCAATTTGTGGGATATAAAAATATCTTTTTATTAAATATAGTATTTTTAATAAAATATTTTATACTTTTACCAAACAATTATGATTAAATAATTATTTTATCATAAATATAAAATTGTTAAGTATGAATTTGATTTTTCGGGTCATATCCTTAGTATATTCTAAAATAGAAAACAACATCTACGATTTTTAATATTTTATTAGTTTATTTTAAATTTGGTCTCTACTCGGTATCTACAACTAATAAAGACATTAATGGAGGTTTTCAGGAAATAAATTTGATAACAAAATTCGTTGTTATAATCTTTACGGTTGTTGCTGGAAATTAATTAACTATCGCAATATTATTTCGGTTGTAGTTGGCCATCAACAAATTTGTTGTATAGAAATTTTGGCTTTGAGGTGAGAGATGGTTGAGTGTTTGAGCTAAAAGGTTTGGTAGGTTGAGACTGACTGATTTGGATTTATAGGGTTTGTTGGTGTGGTCCTGAATTGTCTTCCTTATTTTTCCTCCTTCTTTCATCCCCTCTTTTTTATCATCATCCTTCTTCTCATCCTTATTTTTATCCTTGCTGCCAGTTGCTCTTGAAGATTGGCTTGGATTTGAGCCAGAAGGTTTTTGCTCATCATGCTTCTGTTCATCATCATCCTTGTCATCTTTTAAA
Organism: Apium graveolens; assembly: GCF_009905375.1. Classification (NCBI taxonomy): domain Eukaryota; kingdom Viridiplantae; phylum Streptophyta; class Magnoliopsida; order Apiales; family Apiaceae; genus Apium; species Apium graveolens. Next base: position 20,637,728 of record NC_133653.1, read on the forward strand.
TTAAAATGAGTGGTTGGCAACATGGTGTCAAAATTTAGTAGGTATTTGTCCAAGATCTTTATCATCTCCATATCCTCTTGCTTCTTGCTCCTTTTGTACTTTAGATCAGACTGCAGAGTCATGATCAGCCTTATATTTGATCTGACATGGTTTTTAGAAGCAATAAGATGTTTGCATTATTTGGTTGTTGGACAGATATATGCCACCCCTTTGTTTAGATATAAATAGGCTTTAGGAAAAGTTTTTATCTGTGCATTTTTGAGCTCTTTTAGCAGCTGGGTGTCCTCTAGAATAACTGGATTTACTCTTTTAATCATTACATCAGGCTCAGATGCTCTTAAAGTTTTAAGATTTGGAAGAGACACCTAAGGACATCTGTCCACACCACCATCATTGATATTCACAATAATTCTCTTCTCCAAGTAATTATCAATTTTCACAACCACTGCCCTAATAAAGTTGATATTTTTGGCCAATGCTTTCTTGTAGGTGATGTAGTTATTTTGAAGAGACATCCTTAGTACTGCAAGAAGTTCACTGAATTCTTGATCTTGATTTGGTCCTTCTGCAGCCTTTAGAAGTCTTTCGTTTCCAACATCATGAGAGATTTGAGCATGTGAAGAACTTTGGCCAACCTGAATAGGCTCTTTAGATTTAGATTTACCAACATCCTTGGATTATTGAATCCTAGCTTCAATCTTCCCCTTAGTCTTAGTGACAGGCATGAGTAGGGGAGTTGGTAATTCTGGCCTTACATCTTCAAGTAGTGAGGGCAATGGTATTTTGAGCTTCCTCATGATGGCTCCCAAAGTAACAGAATTCTACATTTGGGAATGCTTATGAGAATCCACCAGGATTTTGATGTCTGTCTTTTGACTCTGCACTAAGGATGTAAGAGCTTGTACTTGTACACTCAGTGAGTCATTGAAAGATTGGAGAGAAGAAACTTGTTGTTGCAATTTTTGAACTTGCAGTGTGGATGAAGATTGAGATGTGGAGGAAATAGAAACCCTAAAAGTGTCCTGCACAGCCTTTTAAATTTCATCCATGAGCAGGGATGAAGGAGTGTATCTGCTAGAGTGTATTTGATCCAGCTTCAGTCTTGTATTATTAGAATGAATGATATGATTTTGAACTTGTTCATTCAGGGCCACAAATGAGGTCTTGAGATTCTTGACATGTGTTTCCATTCCACTCAGATCATACCTTGCATCTGGTCAGCAAAGTTTATGAATTTATTTTTTGATCTCAGTTTGAGAAGGAATGATTTGATCCATCTTTTCCCTCACCATCTTCATTATTTTATCTTGATGTCCAGTCAGTGTAATTTGAAGTGCTTTTCCAAAATTATGGAAAGCCTTGATTTGAGCCTTATATACATCATTGATGGCATCATACACTTTCTGAGGAGTTAGAGATCTAGCATTGCTTCCCAGAATAGTGATATACTCATCCCTAAACTTAGCTAGCATAGCATCCATTTCAATATAAAATTCTTTATCTAGCCAAGCATCACAGTTTGTATCCTGACTAGCTTCATCAATAATTTTAGCTTGATTATCTTCGACATATGTCTGGTAGGCGAGCATGATAGCTTGGTAGTCCTGATTTGACATGTTGGATGTGAGCAGCTGTTGTGAGATTTGTGCAAGGCCTCTAATCTGGTCAACTACAAGATATTTAATGGTTGAAGGTTGATCTTCAGTTTTTTGGAGACACTAAGAGATGAGATGTGGTTGTTGAGGTTGAGATGTTGAAGGTTGATTTGTTGGGTGAGAAGGTGACAATATAACAGATTCACCTGTGATAGGAGTCACAGTTTGACTCACAGTAGGTACTGTGGTTATGAAAGTGTATTGTCCTCCACTTGAAGTGGGAACCACCATTTGAATTGGAGGGGATTTGATTGGGTTACTGTCATGTACACCAATCTCAAACCTTTGTGTCCCTTTCAGAACACTATCACTTGAATGTGATATACTTGCCTCCTAGCATCAATTGCCAATGTAATTTCTGCTAGTGTTTTGAGGGGAGTTGTTCCTGGAACAGGAACCTCCAATTGAATTGGAGAGGATTTAGATAGCTCTCCCTCGGGAGTACTACCCTCAAACCTAACAGCCTGTGAAGGCTGATTTGCACATGAAGTTGCATTTGTTATCACCATGGGGTCTTCAGTAAAAACTGATGAATCCCCCATATTTGTGATGGTGTCATCAAGGTCTACCCCAGCTAGTAGCCTCTCACCATCTAAGTTTGGTATCTGGGTGGTGAGCAAGGTTTCTTAAACCATGTCACTTGAGTGAGTTTGTACCTTAGGAATGGATTCAAGTGCAGTATGTGAAGAAGAAATTTGAGAGATTAAGTGTTCTTGGTCAGTAGTGAGTGTTGGCAGCTCCCCCTGAATGGATGAGGGAGCTCCAAGGAATGTGTTCTCCTTGTGTGTGCCATCCTTGTTTCTCCTTCCATACACTTGTATTTGATCAAGTGATGGTTGTGCAGACTCTTTACAGGGTGCATTTGGTAGAATGTTTTTTCAATAGATACACCCTATTGAGAGGATGCCCCTAGAGTCTGTTCAAGTCCCTTGTTTACAACTACATCCTCTTGAGAGAATGTAGAGGTGCCTTGAGTGGTCAACTCAGTTGTCTTTTGCTTCTTTGTTCTTTTGACCAGGGGTGACTCAGGTTGTGTTTGTTCCTCACCACTCTCATTTAATATATTAAGGGTTACCTCCTTTCTCTTCTTTTTATTCACTTCACCCTTTTGAGAGGATTATGTTGTGCATATGTTGTGTACTTGATGATTACATAAACAAAACATCTAAGTAGATTTTTCTTAGTGAAATTATATAGCACTCGACGGATAAGAATTACAGTCCCGACGGATAACTCATTATAGTCCCGACGGATGATTAACTTATTATCCATCAGGTGAGTAGCTTATGTAATAATAAGTCTGTAGCACAGTTATGTATGCACCTTTGTATAGAATCTGTAGTAGCATATAAGTCATGTTGACTTTAACTAGATATGCAGAATAGGTTGATTAATTGTACATAAATGATGTCTTGTAATCCTGCATAAGTGAAATGGAGTCAAGTGACAAAATAGCTACCGATGGATGATGAACAAAGCCATCGATGGATGATCAAATGACTATCAACGGATGTTTAATATAGCAGTCGACGGATGATCAATTAAACCATCAACGGATGTTCTGAAAGTCGACGGATGATCATATGAAGAATTCAAACAGCAGTTGAACAGTGAAAGCTGACACACAGCCGTCGAGATGTATACAAACACACTGTGGAAGCCCATTAACTGGGTAATAGAGGACAAAAAGCAGCAAAGCTTAAGACTAATAGTTTTTATATTGGTTCAGTCTTTTTGACTTTGTAATCTTGGTATTATATAAACCAAGAGTGTAGCAAATAGAAAAATAACTGAGATAGCTGAGAAACACAAAAACAGAGAAATCTTTGTAAGCAGAATCATTAGCATTTCCTGTATTCTCAGTAGTTCCATTTGTAAGCAGCTGTGAGCATTCCTGCACACAGAGTCGTCTCGATATATTATATATATCTCTGGTGGAATTGTTTAAATCCACCAGAAAGTTTTTAAAGACTCTTGTTTTTAATTACTTATGTTTTGATTCAATTAAGTTTCTATTCCGTATTGTGCTAATCAAAACATTATATCTATATTCGAGTTGAACATTTTTATTTCGAGAAAAAGGTTCAAGAATTCCATTCAACCCCTCTTCTGTAATTCTTGCTATATTGTTAAGGGACTAACAATTGGTATCAGAGCAAGCTCTTAATCTACAAAGAGTTTAAAGATCAAAATAATTCAGCAAGATGAACAAGAAAGATGTTGGAGTCAAGATTCATTTTTCTTGATAAAGATAATTACTATCATTGGAAGGTAAAGATGCATCTTTATATGCTTTCTCAAGATGAGGCCTATGTGGACTGCATAGAAAGAGGCCCTCATGTTCCAATGAGAGCTGCAACAGGAAACGAGCCATCTGTTCCAAAGCCAAGGCATGAATGGTCTGATCCTGACATTGAACAAGTCAGGAAAGATAAAAAGGTCATGAACATTTTGTTCAATGGAGTTGATGCAGACATGTTTGATAACATTATCAACTGCAAAACTGCCAAGGAAGTTTGGGACACAATACAGATAATTTGTGATGGCACTGAGCAAGTAAGAGAAAATAAAATGCAGCTCCTGATTCAGCAATATGAGCATTTTCACAATGAAGAAAGTGAGTCACTCACTGACATTTTTAGTAGATTCCAAAAACTACTAAATGCTCTCAAGTTGCATGGAAGAGTCTATCAGACTAAAGACTCCAATCTGAAATTTCTCAGATCTCTTCCAAAGGAATGGAAACCAATGACAGTCTCATTGAGAAACTCACAAGATTATAAGGAGTTTACTTTGGAGAGACTGTATGGCATTCTGAAGACCTATGAGCTTGAAATAGAGCAGGATGAAAGAATGGAGAGAGGAAAGAAGAAAGGAGGATCCATTGCACTAGTTACTAATCTGGAAAAGGAGAAGGATGTGAAAATGGAAGCTGTAGAATCAACTTCAAAGGTCTGTGAGAATAAGGGTAAGGGGCTTGCAGCAGAAAGTGAAGATTCATTGAGCCAAGATGACATGGAGGACATTGATGAGCACCTAGCAATTCTTTCCAGAAGATTTGCCAAGCTCAAGTTCAAAAAGAACTTTGGAGCAGCCAAGCCAAATAGAAACATGGTGGATAAGTCAAAATTCAAATGTTTCAAATGTGGCTTGGCAGGGCATTTTACAAATGAGTGTAGAAAGTCAGATTCCAGTAAGAAAAGGTTTGAGTCTGTGGATTATAAGCAAAAATACTTTGATCTACTCAAACAAAAGGAAAGGGCTTTTATTACACAAGAGAATGACTGGGCAGCAGATGGTTTGGATGAAGATGAAAATATCAGCTATGTCAATCTAGCCCTAATGGCTAAGTCTGATGAAACAAAGATAAGTTCCTCAAGCAATCAGTTAATCACTACAACCTTGCACATTTATCTAAAGCTGAGTGTAATGATGCCATTGCGTGTTACACTTAAGTCTCTCACTAAAGAAAATGCTAAAATCAAAGAAAACAACTTGTTTTTAAGTGAGAGGAATAATGTGCTTGAGTCTCAGTTTGTTGAGTTTGAGAAACTAAAAATTGAGTGTAAGATTGCCAAGGAGGAATTAACTGAGTCCTTGAAAAAGGAAGAAATTTTGAAGAAGCAGCTCGAGCGTGAACAAGAGGTGATTAAAGCATGGAAAACATCCAGGGATGTTCATGCTCAAATCACCAAAGTTCAAGGAATTGAGTCTTTTTGTGATGAAGCCTGGAAGAAGAATAAAGAGAAACTAGAACCTATTTTGGTAGATGGGTTGTTGACAGATGTAGACTCGACGGATGATGAGGACTATCCGTCGGATAACAAAAAGTGTTATCCGTCGAATGATGAAAATCCTCATCCGTCGGCTGTAAGCAAACCCATTAGCAAAGCCAAATTAATCAAGCTAAATGAAAAGTATGGGTCTGTTTCCAAGAACTTTGTTTCAGGAGAGTCAAGTCAAGCTAAGAAAGGGAAAAAGGCTAATGTTGGTCACATGACTGTCAAACAGTTAAGTGACAGACTTGAGAAAATTGAGGTAAAAATAGAGACTAAAAGGAAAAACAATAGGAATGGTAAAGTAGGGATTAACAAACACAATAACTACACACCTGATAAATATGCTCCTAGAAAAATCTGTGTCAAGTGTGGTAGTGTAAATCATTTGTCTGTTAATTGCAAATCTGCCATGCCTACTCCCATGTCTGTTCAGTCTCAATTTCCCAACATAAATGCCATGCCTCCCATGCCTGTTAATGTTATGCCTACACAGAATATGAATGCACAGTTTGCTAATATGTCATTTGCACCTTATCCATATTATGTTGCATATAATATGCCTCAAATGCCATTTAGCATGCCTTACTGGAATAACATGTTTGCATCAAGCATGTCATTTCCTGTTAGCCATAATATGCATGATAATTCTGTTGCATTAAATGGTTTCAAAGGGCCAACCCAAATGACTAAGGAAGAATCTGAAATTCCTAAGTCAAATGAGTTAAGACCTAAGAAACAGAAGAAGAAAGCTAACAAGGCAGGACCCAAGGAAACTTGGGTACCAAAATCAACTTGATTTGATTTTGATGTGTGCAGGGAAACAGAAGGAATCTTTGGTACTTGGATAGTGGTTGTTCAAGACACATGACTGGTGATTCTACCCTGCTCACGGAGTTTAAGGAGAGAGCTGGCCCAAGTATTACTTTTGGAGATGACAGCAAGGGTTATACTGTGGGATATGGCTTGATTTCAAAGGATAATGTCATCATTAAAGAGGTTGCCTTAGTGGATGGTCTCAAACACAATTTGGTTGAGTATCAGCCAGCTTTGTGATAAAGGCAACTCAGTAACCTTCAATAAAGAAGCCTGTGTTGTGACTAATAATCAAAACAACAAAGTGGTTCTCACTGGTGTGAGAAGAGGAAATGTGTACCTAGCTGACTTCAACTCAACTAAAGCAGAATCTGTAACTTGTCTTCTCAGTAAAGCAAGTCAAGATGAAAGTTGGCTATGGCACAAGAAGCTATCCCATTTAAACTTCAAGACCATGAATGAGCTGGTAAAGAAAGAACTAGTAAGAGGCATTCCTCTAGTGGAGTTTACAAAGGATGGACTGTGTGATGCCTGCCAAAAAGGGAAGCAGATCAAAGCATCATTCAGGAAGAAAATTGATTCAGCAATTGAAGAGCCTCTGCAATTGCTTCACATGGATTTGTTTGGACCAGTCAATGTATTGTCAATTTCGAAGAAAAGATTTTGCCTAGTAATTGTAGATGATTTCTCAAAGTTCTCTTGGACATATTTCCTAAAGTCCAAAGATGAGGCTAGTGAAATCATCATCAATCACATAAGGCAAGTTAACAATCATCCTGATTTCAAAGTTAGAAGAATCAGGAGTGATAATGGAACTGAGTTCAAGAACTATGTCATGAGAGCATTTTGTGAGGAAAATGGAATCTTACATGAGTTCTCTGCAGTAAGGACTCCACAACAGAATGGAGTAGTGGAAAGGAAGAACAGATCACTTATTGAAGCTGCAAGGACAATACTTGAAGAATCAAAATTACCAACATATTTCTGGGCTGAAGCTGTAAACACTGCATGCTACACTCAGAACATCTCTCAGATTAATCAAGCAAGATGCATGACTCCTTATCAATTGTTCAAGAACAAGAAGCCAACTCTAAACTTTCTTCATGTCTTTGGCTGTAAATGCTATATTCTGAGAAATCAAACTGATCAAAATGAGAAGTTTGATGCTAAAGCAGATGAAGGAATTTTTGTTGGATATGCTGTTGGTAAAGCATATAGAGTCTACAATCTAAGAACCAACATTGTTGTGGAATCTATACATGTTGTGTTTGATGATAAAAAGATTTAAGGACTGAAAGATGGAGATTACCATGAGTGCCTCAAATTCGACAATGTTAAGATGGTCAGTGATGAAAGTGATGATGAGAGTGATCAAGAAACAGTGTCTAAGGATAATGCAGACAAATCTACCACCAATGAAGCACAAAATTCAACATCCGTCGAGTTACATAATGCTTCATCCGTCGGAAGGCAATCTGTGTTATCCGTCGGAAGACAACCTGCCTCATCCGTCGGTACTCAAAATTCACCATCCGTTAGGGTTATCAAAAGGAGCAGGAAGTCAAGGTAGATCACCCATAGAAATTACCCCTTTCTCAAATCAAAGATCCACAAACTCAGGGGGAGTTTCTAGCAATCAAAACTAAATCACACATCAAGACAACATTGAGATTTCTTCATCTAGAGCTAATCTACCTCAACCAAGGAAATGGACAAAAGATCACCCCTTTGAACTTATTATTGGTGATGTTTCTTCTAGAGTTCAAATAAGGAGAGCAACTCAGGAAGAATGTCTATACAGCAGCTTTCTGTCAAAGGAAAAACCAAAGAAGGTAGAAGAAGCCTTGTTAGATCCTGATTGGATTTTAGCTATGCAGGAGGAGCTAAACCAATTTGAATGGAATAAAGTATGGAAGCTGGTACCCAAGCCTAAAGGAAAGAATCCAATAGACACCAAGTGGGTATTCAGAAACAAGATGGATAAAAATGGCATAGTAATCAGGAATAAAGCTAGATTGGTTGCTAAGGTTTATTGTCAGCAAGAAGGAATAGATTTTGATGAAACTTTTGCTCCTGTTGCAAGACTTGAAACCATCAGAATCTTCTTAGCCTATGCAGCCCATGCCAATTTCAAAGTCTATCAAATGGATGTCAAAAGTGCCTTTCTGAATGGAGATTTGGAGGAAGAAGTGTATGCTAGTCAACCTCCTGGCTTTGAAGATCCAAATTTTCCATAATATGTCTATTATCTACTGAAAGCACTTTATGGACTGAAGCAAGCACCTAGAGCCTGGTATGACACTTTATCAAAGTTCCTTTTGGAAAATCACTTCACAAGAGGTACTGTAGATAAAACTTTATTTTTCAGAAATGTTAATGGCTCTAGCATACTTGTCCAAATTTATGTAGATGATATTATTTTTGGCTCTACAGATGAGAAACTTTGTAAAAAGTTTTCCAAATTGATGCAAAGTAAGTATGAAATGAGTATGATGGGAGAACTAACTTACTTTCTTGGTTTACAAGTTAAACAAGTTAGTGATGGAATATTCATTAGTCAAACTAAATATATTTTTGATCTTTTAAAGAAGTTTGATCTAATGGATTCCACATCTGCAAAAACTCCCATGGCCACTGCAACTAAGCTTGAATTAAACACTACTGAAAAGTCTGTGGATATATCAAGCTATAGAGCCATGGTTGGCTCACTTCTGTACTTAATAGCTAGTAGGCCAGATATAATGTTTGCTACATGTTTATGTTCTAGATTTCAGGCTGATCCTAGAGAATCTCACTTGATAGCTATTAAGCGAATTTTCAGATATCTCAAGGGAACACCAAAACTTGGCATTTGGTACCCTAGAGATTCTGGTTTTGATCTAACTGGTTATTCAGATGCAGATTATGCAGGTTGCAAAATTGACAGAAAGAGCACAACAAGAACCTGTCAATTTCTAGGAAACAAGCTTGTGTCCTATTTCAGTAAAAAGCAAAATTCAGTTTCTACTTCTACAGCTGAAGCTGAATATATTGCTACTGGCAGTTGCTGTGCACAGATTTTATGGATGAAAAATCAATTGCTAGACTATGGTTTGCAAGTTGAGAGGATTCCTATTTTCTATGATAACACAAGTACAATTGTCATCACTGAAAATCCAGTGCAACATTCAAGAACAAAGCACATAGACATCAAGTACCATTTCATAAGGGAACATGTAATGAATGGTACTGTAGAGTTACATTTTGTTCCAAGTGAGAAGCAACTTGCAGATATCTTTACCAAGCCACTGGATGAATCAACCTTTTTAAGGTTGGTAAGTGAGTTAGGTATGCTTAATTACTCCTAAATTTATCTGAGTTATTCTGCAAATTGAAATGTAGCCAGAAATTTAGCTGATTTTTAGTCTTGGATGAAATTTTGGGTAAGTCAAAATTTGCATCTCGACGGATGACTATTATCCATCGAGTTAAGTCATCCGTCGATATACTATTTGCAAATAAAAATCAATTATTTTTCTGGAATCTTTTAAAACTCGACGGATATCAGTTTATCCTCATCCGTCGAATTGTCTAAATCTTAATCGTTAATTCCTTGAACATTATCCATCGAGTATACTTACAGTTTGTAAGCATTACACGACGGATAATGGGTGGAATTTTTACAGTTTATTTTTAAATGGCTATTTTAGGCAATTTTTATTGATTAATTTACTCTTCTTTATTATTTTTATCCGTTGTTTTTGAGACAGTATAAAAGCTTATTTCATTCCAATTATTTTCTTTTATCATTCTCAAATTCAACTGCTTTTACTTCATTCTCTCTCAAGCAAATATTCTCTTTCTCTTCAAGCTTTCATTCTCTAACAATGGCACCTGTAGTAAAGATTATGTCTCAAACTGGGTTCATTTATGAGAAGAACAACTTCACTGCTTTGGTCAATAAGGGTATTCAGCAATCAGAAGACTATCACAAGATGATGGACTTTGTGAAGAACTGTAAGTTAAGTTATGCCATGCTTGAATCACCCCCTATTTTCTGTGAAGTTGTTGAAGAGATGTGGACCACTACAATCTACAACTCTACTAACAAAACCATCACTCTAACTATCAAAGGTAATGAGTTCTGTTTCAATAGTGATGTGATAAAAGCATGTTTCAAAATTCCTGATAATAATGTAACTTCACCATACAATGACACTGATATTATCAATATGCTTAATTCCATGCATTATGCACTTCCCACTACTAAACTAAGTGATATTAGAAGATTAGGTCTTAGGAAGGAATGGAGTTTCATGTGTGATGTTGTGACTAAAGTTTTCTCTGGAAAAATCAGTAATTTTGATTTTGTGAACATTTCCATGCTTAACATGATATACATGCTAGTTACAGATAAATTTTACAATTTTGGTGACCTTGTCTTGTATGAGTTAGGTTTTAAACTAGGTGAGTTAGCCAAAAGGGGAAAGAATGTATATTATGCTAGATTTTTCATGCTATTGGCTAACCATCTTTGTCAAAAGATTATACTTGAGAACCCAAACAACAAATTGGCTTGTTGGGTTCAGGAGAGAAGAATCATTGCAGATTTGAACAGAGCCAACCATCATAGGGATGTGCCAATGTTCTACTTTCCTGTAATGCAGACACCTCAGGTAAGTGAGGTAAGTTCATCCATACCCTCAACTATTCCAATCTTCTCAATTTCTTTGAGTTCAGGAGTAGCTATGGCAACTGTGATAATGACCAAACAGTTGCCTACCAAAGCTGCCAAAACAACTGTAATTTCTAAATCCAAGTCAAAGAAAACCCCCTCTGGTATCTCTCAAAAGGTAGCAGTTGAAAAATCCACCAAAGCCAAAGAGGGGAGTGTGAAGGAGGGTTAGTTAGGTGAGGGAAGGGGTGAACATCAAATAAACCCCAATGATAAGGTTGGAGAGTTGAGTGAATCTCAGCCTAGCCACACTGCAATTTCCCAACAAACTGCAGTGCTTAAAAAGGACAAAAGCTCACTTCTAGCTACATCCTCCCAAAAGGATGTGGCTATTGAACAAAGCTCTCAGCCAAGAGCACAGGCAAAAACGGTTAGGGACACAAGCTCACCCCAAACTTACACAAGAAAGAAGAAATCCAAAACCACTTGGGATGCACAGGGCACACACACAGTGCAAACTGGTGCTAAAGACACAGTCCCTGCACTTTCTCAAATTCAGTTTGATGTGGCTCCAATAAATGTGGAGTCACAGCCAAAATCTCTTATAATAGAAGCCTCTAAAACACCATACTCACCAACAAACTCTCTGGAAGTGGATATGATAAACACTTCAATTCCTGATTCCCCTTCTTTAACTCTGTTGGGGAAGCCAAAATCTAGTGCAAGAGAGCATCATCTTTTAGATGATTTGTTGGCTCACTTGCTAATTATTTCAGATACTATTGTGACATCTGTGTCTCAAATAACTTCAATCAACACAGAGTCAACAATAGTTTCTCTTCCTACCTCATTCATTCCTACTCTCTGGATGGATATTGCTCATCCGTCGAGTAGTGATTGTATCTCGATGGATAAGCTTAACAGCAGTTATCCGTCGGATAGCTTTACCACTCACCCGATGGATATCACTTATCCGTCGAGTGTCTCTGTACAACTTCAAACATCAATAGATATAGCACTAGTATTGTCACACATAATTGGAATTTTTTGTAACATTGGGTCATAGTCCATTAGTTGATTTCTAATCCAAAGCACTTGAGCACAGCAACTTCCAGCAGCTATGTATTCAGCCTCAGTTGCGGAAGTTGACATAAATTGTTGTTTCTTGCTGTAACGGGATACAATTCTTTGCCCAAGAAACTAACAGCTTCCACTAGTATTCTTTATGTCAATCCTGCATCCAGAAAAATCTGCATCTGTGTATCCAGCAGCTTCAAAACTAGTTCTCTTAGGATACCGTAATCCCAAGTTTGGAGTCCCCTTCAAGTATCTAAAAATTCTCTCTACAGCCATCAAATATGACTATTTTGGATTAGCTTGAAATCTTGCACATAGACATGTTGCAAACATGATGTCTGGTCTACTTGCAGTTAAGTAAAGCAATGATCCAATCATTCCTCTATAGCTTGAAATATCTACACTCTTGCCCAATTTATCTTCATCCAACTTTGTTGCTGTAGACATAGGTGTAGATGCAGGTGAACAATCAATCATGCCAAACTTTTTCAATAAATCTTTGATATACTTAGTTTGGCTGATGAAGATTCCATCACTTCTTTGACTGACTTGAAGTCTAAGAAAGTAACTTAATTCCCCCATCATACTCATTTCATATTCACTCTGCATAAGCTTAGAAAATCTTTGGCAAAGCTTTTCATTAGTAGAACCAAAGATAATATCATCCACATAGATCTGTACTAGGATCATATCATCACCATGCTTCTTGTAGAAGAGAGTTTTGTCAATGGTACCTCTAGTGAATCCATGCTTAATCAAAAATTCTGACAGTGTGTAATACGAAGCTTTAGGTGTTTGTTTGAGTCCATAGAGAGCCTTGAGGAGCTTGTATACAAAATTTGGAAATTCTGGATCTTCAAAGCTAGGTGGCTGTTACACATAAACCTCTTCTTCTAGCTCACCATTGAGGAATGCACTCTTCACATCCATTTGATATACCTTGAAATTTGAATGTGCAGCAAATGCCAAAAAAATTCCTTATTGCTTCAAGTCTTGCAACTGGAGCAAAAGTTTCATCATAATCAATTCCTTCCTCCTATAAGTAGCCTTTTGCAACCAGCCTTGCTTTGTTTCTAGCAACAATTCCATTTGCATCCATCTTGTTCCCAAACACCCATTTTGTTCCAATTATGCTTATGTTCTTTGGTGCAGAAATCAATTTTCAAACTTTATTTCTTTTAAACTGATTTAGCTCTTCTTGCATTGCAGATATCCAATCAGGATCAGGAAGCGCTTCTTCAGTTTTTTTGGCTCAACTTGTGACAGAAAATATGCATGAAGGCATTTATTTGCAGTTGCACTTCTAGTCCTCACTCCAGCAGTTGGATCACCAATAATTGCTTCTCTAGTGTGAATTCTATCCCACTTCCCTGTGTGAGTTTGTTGACTTGTATTTTCTGCTTCTTCTTCATCACTGGCATGACTTCCAGATTTTTCTCCTCTTTCTCCCCCTGAGTTTGTTCTATCGAATTCAGGTGTCTGAGATGAGCTTCTATTCTCATGATTCACTTGCTTAGTAGACTCTTATTCAATCCTGTGATTTATGTTAATTTCAGCTTTATCATCAGAATCACTATCAATGTTGAGATTTTCAAACATAAGGGTTTCAGCTTCATCTTCATCAAGGCATTCCAAGCTTGGAGACTTATCATCATCAAAAGCAACATCTTTGTGCTCCATAATTTTCTTCTATTCAATCACATAGACTTTATATGCAGTTCTTTCCAATGAATATCCCAGAAAAATTGCCTCAAAAACTTTAGAGTCAATTTTTCCCACATATTCAGAGTTGTCCTTCAACACATAGCACTTGCTTCCAAACACATGAAGATGCTTCACAGTAGGCTTTCTTTTAGACAAGATTGAGTAAGGTGACTTTCCAAGATTTTTTTTAATGAGATATCTATTTTGAGTATAGAATGCACTTTTCACAGCTTCTTCCCAAAAACTAGTTGGCAATTTTGCATCTTGCAGCATTGTTCTAGCAGCCTCTACTAGTGTTCTATTCTTTCTCTCAACTACCCCATTTTGCTAAGGTGTTCTAGCAGCTGAGAATTCTTGAAGAATGCCCTTATTTTTACAGAATTCAGTTAAGGTTGCATTCCTGAATTCTGTTCCATTATCACTCATCAACCTTTTCACACAGTTCTGATCTTCAGCCTGCTTCTCAATCTTCTTGATGTGTTCAATTATGATGTATGGAGTTTCATCTTTAGAGTGCATAAATTCTACCCATGTATATCTTGAGTAGTCATCCACCATCACAAGTGCATATCTTTTTTCTTGAAATTGATTGGACATTAACTGGTCCGAATAAGCCCATATGAATAAGTTGCAAAGGTGCACTTATAGAATTCACAGTTTTACTCTTGTGACTTGATCTTTTAATTTTCCCTTTTTGACAAGCATCACATACTTCATCTTGAGCAAACTCTAGGCATGTCTCTCACTAACTCCATTTTGACCAGAGTGTTAATTGCCTTGAAATTCAAGTGAGACAACTTCTTATTCCATAGCTTGCTTTGTTCAACAGTTGCCTTCGTGTAGAAGCAACATATTCCTTCCTTATTTACCTCTTCATGTAGTCTTGCTTCAAAATGAATAAGTGTTGTTCTACAGCCTCAAAATCTTTGGAACAACTTGTAGAGGCCACTAAATCGATATCTTCAGACGGCGCAATGACTTCAGTTGTGTAGCGATAGGAAGAACAAAGCTGTCAGCATTTCTCATTGCGGTAACTGTCTCCTTTGTTCATACTATGCAATTTCATTAGCATATATTTTATTTTATGCATATTATGTAGATGTCTTGAAAATTTTATGTTTTTTCGATGTTTTGAATATTATTCATGACACAATAATATCGTTCTCTTACGATTTAATATATTGTGTCTGGCCAGAAGATTTGTGGCTGACATGAGGGTTAAAAATCCAGAGGTGTGCAACCCCTTTGATGGTTCTAATAACGCTGAAAATTTTTATGAAAGGCTACGACGACCACTTGATGTTCCTCGCTTTAGATCATTGCGCTGTGAAATCTGTGTCGGGAGAGTTGTAGGCTCTAGCACTTCTGCTGAGCAAAGATTGAATGCTGAACAAAATTCCCAGCAGATCTGTATTCCTTTGGCAGGAAAAGATTCTTCAATTAAGCAAAGAGCAGCAGGAGGTATATGTGCTTCTTTTTTATATATATGAACTTCTTGTCCGAGAATATCCGGGTTTTGGGTTTGTCCTAACATAGTACCATCGTAATTCAACCCTCTCACCCTCTTATATTTTGTTTAATTTAAATATATTGTTATTGGTAGCGGTCTTGGGTTCGAGCCCGGCCACCCTCTTAAATTTTGTTTAATTTAAATATTGGTATAGATATAAAGAAAGGCCTAGATGCGTGCCAATCCATAGAGGGAGATAGTGCTCTGTAGAGAATCATTATTAAAATCACTCTTTCCAAAATTATTCAACTGTGAAATCAAATTTAAAATCAATATATTTTTTCAAATCTTAATTGTTAAACATTTTATTATATATTCAAATATACATTATTATTCTACATTAGTAACGAATTTTATGAAATTTCATAATAGAATTAAGTGCTCTATATAATTCTTTGGAGAAGAGGGTTTACTCTCCAAGAAAAGCCTAGATAAATATATAGGTCTATTTATACTTGTGTGTGGAAACTTTGACTACTGAACACTTCTATCATTTTCAGTATTATGTTCTTTTTTCTCATTTTCGGTTTCTTTTCCTTCTAAAATTTTTTATATAGGTCCCTACATCGTAGGAGACTCAAATAAAGTTAGTACAGAAGTCATCATCTTGAATGACAGTGATGAGGACAGAGTGATCGAATTAACCCCTTCACCGGAAGAATTAGACAAGGGTAAAAGTGTCATCATTGAAGTTGAAGATGATGGTTAGACTTCTCATTTTCTTTCTCTAACAATTCTTTTATCTAAATGGTTTCTAGTTAAAAGTCTACTTACTACCTAAGAACCCTACCCTGCAGGAGAATCTAATAAAGCTAGTATTGAAGTCATCATCTTGGATGACAGTGATGATGACGGAGTGATCGAATTAACCCCTTCACTGGAACAGCTGACAACTAATACTTTTCGACAAGCAGAAAAACAGCCTTGTTTAGACAAGGGTAAAACTATCATCATTGACATTGAAGATAATGGTTAGACTTCCAATTTTCTTTCTCTAATAATATTCTTTATCTAAATATGGTTTGCAGTTCAAAGTCTCCTTACTTTTTGCAGGTGAAGAATTCGACAGACAACCTAAGGAGATCAGAAAAGCAATTGGTCAGACTTCTGGTATTGTTAAGCCTTCACGAAAATTAAAGAGAGGTCGTCCCTATGGCCAAGCTCTCCTTGATGATCTTAATGCTAGAATCGCAAGTACAGCAAACACCCTGCAGAATCAGCAGCAGCAGAGGGGAAATATCTCTAGTAGCGGTAATTTGGTATGAGCCTTTAATTATTATTTTTATAGATTACAGAGTTCTTTTTATGATTGTTTATTTTGTTATGCCACTATGTTACTTATTTGATATTCTCCAATCTTGTCTTTACATCTTATTGTCACAACAATAATTGGATAGCTAGTGACAACAATATTAATTTATTGCTCTATATTGTTTTATGATCTTTCTCTCAGCCTCTACATCCCTGGAACAGAAGGGAATCAGAAGGTGCAAAATGATGCTATATCTGTTGAGAGTAACAGAAAGAGGAAACGCAGTGTTGATGCATTGGATAACAAAATAAGCTTTTCATCACTGAAATCCCTGAGGCAGAAGGAAATGAGCAAGTTCCTTAAGAAGCCCTTTACTTTATGTAAAATCATAGATTTAGAATCAGCACACACTGATGGTAGCACCAGAGAAATGACAACTGCTTACACTACAAGGAAAACAAGCTTCAACAACGGTTTATGTCCGTTGTCTGATACCCTATTTTTCCGTTGACTATTGAGCCGTCGTCTGTTAGTTGGATCAGACAACGGCTAAAAAACATTGTCTGAGATTATACAGACAATGATTATGGATTAAGCCCGTTGTATTACATCCAGAAAAGACAACGTTTTTTACTTATTTTCGTCATAACAAGCGACATTACTCGAGGGTTCTCACAAACTCAGAAAACCGTTGTGTAAGGTATAACATTAAAACCAATCCTACAACACTTATTGTTGTATAAACGTTGTTGTGTATTCAGATAGACAACAAAAATGAAATTGAGCTCGTAGAACTCTTGTAATAAATTTCTACACACAACAGTTTTGGATTTTAATGTATAGCATGATCAGATACATACAACTGTTTATTTGTCCAAACGTATTGCATGAATACCTTTGATACATTATCTTAATATTATATAGACAATGGTTTACTAGTGCTGTGAGAGTTAATTTTGCACCAGAGTTTTGTGTTCAAAAGCATTGTTTTAGTATTAAAAACATGATATTTTAATGAAGCTTGGTTGTTAAAAGCGTTGTCTTACACAAAATATAACAAGTAATCAAATGAAATTAACTTTGCAAATCTAAAAAAAAGTTCTAATGTTAATCCATGATCGAAAATCACAGCAACATAGTTATACAAAAGCTAAAAGCATATTGATATCACTGCCTTCATGAGTCTAAGATTTCTACTACAAATTAAAGAAAATATAGAGTCTACAAGGATTTTCAGCTTCTCTTCACGTCTTCCGCAAGAGCTATGTTGTCCTTGCAATATCATTACAGCATGTGATAGGCAATTTCCCAATCTGGAGAAAACAATCTTCAAAATAAATCGACAACATAATTACATAATTACATAATTACATAATTACAACATAATTACATACAACATAATTACATAGAAAATCATTTATCCTTGTGACAAACTTTTGGATGTGATTGACCTAAATGTACACTAGATACTGTTAGATATCATAAAGGGATGTACACTAGATTTTTTTAAATAAGAAAGAGTAATTTGAGAGAGATTTAAAATCTATAAGTTTTACGAAAAATAGAACTTGGCACCTGGTTTTTTCTGTACATGTGGATGGTAGCAACTCTGCTGGTCAGGACTATCAACAGATCACCTGCTGAATTTATCACTTTCCCCTCTCACCTGCATTATATGACTATCAACACACATTTTAATAAAAGACATTCAACCTAGTTAACTAGAACAAATTTTATCTTGTGTAAGGTTAGAAACATACCTAGTTTAGCATGTTAAGGACAGTTTCTCAAGTGAAAACATAATATTTGTGCTGAAAATTGAACTCATATTTGCAATTTTGTGTGGACAGAAGGAAGGCAGGCATACAGGAAGAAGTGTTAATGACTATATTGGCTAGATCTGGTCGTTGTTCAAGTGCACTGACAAACTTTCGGGAAATGATATTGAGCATCTTCTTGAACTGGGATATGTATCTTCTGTATAGAGCAAAGCCTGCCATCTGGGCAAGGAAACATAACATTAAATTTGATACTACTTTAGCAATTGTATATAATGATAAGAATTTCTTGATCATAACATTAAATTTTTATATTCAATATCAGATAGCTATACAAAATGGCCTAGCTTAATATTACAAGCAAGAAGAATGTACAGAAGGTATGTGTCACCTGGACAATGTCAACAGTAAGCTCATCGCATTGAGCTGGAATCAGAAGTTCAGACAACGAAAAGGAAAGCCCTGACTAAATATAAAACATAATCCCCCAGCTCCAAAAACCCCGGATAAAGAAAAAGACAATAATATGGCTATTTGAAAAAATGACATAATATGGTAGCTTGAAAGCTCTTCATCTTTTAGCACAAAAAGCTTAGTGGAACCCTCCCATGCACATTATTAATCAGATTTTAGATGGGGAAAAACAAATAATATTAAAGTAAAAAGTAAGGAAGCATACTGTGCCTACTAGTGCATAAGCCACAACTAATGGAGGCGAAGCAAGATAATTGGCTCTTGTTAGTGGGTGAACACGTCCTTCGAAGTTTCTATTTCCGGAAAGAACAGCTGCAACTACAATGTCCGGAAAACATACATATACAGAGTATAGGTGTACAGCGATTATTGTCTGGTCCACAAAAATGGAAGAAAAGAAGGTAAATCAAGACAGCTAACAACACACAACTGTTGCCTTCATTCAGGACAATGTATAATACTTTTTCCCCATTTAAAAGGGTAACTTATATTTAAAATACAGGTTGTATTATCTTCTAATTCATCCATAGTAACATAATCAATCTTGATGTGAAATAAAAAATGATACTCCCTTGTAAAAAGATGATAAAATCTTAAATTCCGTATGTTTTCACAAATATAGCCTCTTGACCAAAATATAAGATACAATACAAGTGATGATTTCACCATGGGGTGATATGAAAATTGTTTTAATAATCAAAATCTTAAGACCAATATACCAGTGGAACAGAGCAGTGGGAGGCAAAATATTGATGGAAAGCACCCTGACATTTCTTAATTTTAGTGGAGGCATTGAATGAAATATCAGAAAAAAGAAGACAATACCATTGTCTGTAATTACAGCAGTAACTGATTCATGAAGGTCCCCAGAGTTTCCTATGCATGTCGTACAACCATACCCAACAATGTTGAAGCTGTGCTGGTTCAAGTACTCTTGTAGGCCACTAAAACACGGAAAGGTAAACAATTCAAAGCTGGGAATTTATTATCAGTCAGAAATACACTCTTTTACAGAATAGTTGTAATACCTTTGAAGCATGTACTTGGTAACAACTCCAGACCCTGGTGCAAGACTTGTTTTCACCCATGGCTTAACCTGTTTGAAGATACAATTTATATAAATATTACAAGGCAGACTATATGAAACAAGTACTCTTGCAGTTCTTAGCTGATCACATATTTGTATTTCATGTAGAATGGTGGGAATCCTAAAATCATTACACAGTCCAGATGGATAATACCTTATACAGAGATGTTACGGAAACTATCATATAGCATTCAAGCAAGTCATAACAGACACACCCACAAAACTGCTACTGGGAGAAGAAAAAATCACTTACATCTTAAATCACACAGAAACAAACCTACACAAATCATCAAAACACTCAATTTTTTTCTTGAGCTTCAATTTTCCCCTCCACATCCCCTTTACTTACTTGTACGCACAAAATAAGAACTAAAATCAGCACAAAATAAGAACTAAAATGAGAGAGAGAGTTAGACACATAGACACAGAGATAGAGAGAGTGTGTGTGATACCTCAAAATTAAAGACAAACACCTTCCATTGAATCCACAAATAAGCCCTAAAGCCTTAGTTTTGAACACGAACTAAAACCCCAAATTGAAGTCGAATTGAAACCCTAAACGGAACCATACTCCATTAAAGAAACATATAAATCAATCAAAGGAGGGGGATTGAGAGGGTTATGAAGTTAATTCGTCATTCAGAGTGTAATTAGTGTTTGAAATAGAGGTGGATTGAGAGGGTTAGGAGAGAGAGAGAGAGAGAGAGAGAGAGATTTAGATTTGTGTACTTTGGTGTTTTATGTTTACAGAGAAGGAGATGAAATGGGGCATGGGAGGGGGGGAGGGGGAAGCGGGTATTGAAAAGAAAAGAAGGGGAAATGAAAAGTTGAAGGGGGGGAGGGGGAAGCGGGTATTTAAAATAATATAAAATAAATTTGAATGTTTTTAATATTTTAATATGACAAAAGCTAATATATTTTTATATTCGTTGTCGAGAAGGGTACTTTTACCGGATTTTTCTAACTCTGACATGCAAAATGAATTTCAAATTTTTTAATAATTATTTCATATGACTAAAACTGATATATCCTAACATCTGTACGGTTGGATCGTCAAAAAAATCATTTTAAAAATTAATCTTGTAAATCGGGAACGAGTCTCGTTGTCGGGAGGGTTACTTTTACCAGATTTTTCTAATCCTGACATGCAAAATGAATTTCAAATTTTTTAATAATATTTTCAAATGACTAAAATTGATATATTTTTAACATCCGTACGGTTGGATCGTCGAAAAACCATTTTAAAAATTAATCGTGTAAATCGGGAACGAGTCTCGTTGTCGGGAGGGTTACTTTTACCAGATTTTTCTAATCCTGACATGCAAAATGAATTTCAAATTTTTTAATAATTTTTTCATATGACTAAAATTGATATATTTTTAACATCCGTACGGTTGAATCGTCGAAAAATCATTTTAAAAATTAAACGTGTAAATCGGGAACGAGTCTCGTTGTCGGGAGGGGTACTTTTACCAGATTTTTCTAATCCTGACATGCAAAATGAATTTCAAATTTTTTAATAATTTTTTCTTATGAATAAAATTTATATATCTTAACATCCATACGGTTGGATCGTCGAAAAATCATTTTAAAAAATTAATCCTGTAAATCGGGAACGAGTCTCGTTGTCGGGAGGGGTACTTTTACCAGATTTTTCTAATCCTGACATGCAAAATGAATTTCAAATTTTATAATAATTTGTTCTTATGACTAAAATTGATATATCTTAACATCCGTACGGTTGGATCGTCGAAAAATCATTTTAAAAAATTAATCCTGTAAATCGGGAACGAGTCTCGTTGTCGGGAAGGGTACTTTTACCAGATTTTTCTAATCCTGACATGCAAAATGAATTTCAAATTTTTTAATAATTTTTTCTTATGACTAAAATCAATATATCTTAACATCCGTATGGTTGGATCGTCGAAAAATCATTTTAAAAAATTAATCCTGTAAATCGGGAACGAGTCTCGTTGTCGGGAGGGGTACTTTTACCAGATTTTTCTAATCCTGACATGCAAAATGAATTTCAATTTTTTTAATAATTTGTTCTTATGACTAAAATCGATATATCTTAACATCCGCATGGTTGGATCGTCCAAAAATCATTTTAAAAAATTAATCCTGTAAATCGGGAACGGGTCTCATTGTCGGGAGGGATACTTTTACCAGATTTTTCTAATCCTGACATGCAAAATGAATTTCAAATTTTTTAATAATTTTTTCTTATGACTAAAATCAATATATCTTAACATCCGTACGGTTGGATCGTCAAAAAATTATTTTAAAAAATTAATCCTGTAAATCGATATATCGTGAAGGATATCGATATATCGATTAGCACACATATGATACGCCGAATAATATTATAACGAGTTATATCTGAAAAGTAGCACTATTAACATTCGTATATAATGTCAACTAAAACCGGATATCGTTACCATGACTTATATCTGTAAGTTAGTATATAGATTATGTGCTGCTTTATGTTGTTATGAGTAATATTCGTAAGTTAACGCCATTAACGTCTGTATGAAGTCTACAAAACCAACAAATAGATATTACGAGTTATATTTTTAACTTAATCTACATGTTATGTCCTCATCAATGTGATAATCTAGTTGACGCTATTAATATTCGTGTAACGTCTAATCCGAATAGTTAAAAGAATTCAAAAAATCTATGAAAAAGATGATTTCAAATCTTAATAAACAAAAATTAATTTGGTGTAAGTTATTGGTTACTCATATAAATTAATAAACGGTGGCATATAATTATTCCGAAAAAAATTTAAAAACTAGTAAAAGTATAGACAACGGTTTTTTCTAAAATCATGTTGTGGTAAGTTACTTTACATAAGTGTTTTTTCGGAAATACCGTTGTTGGAATTCTTCAACGGTTTTTTCTTTAAGATTGTTGTAGTATTATAAATTTTACAACAGATTATAAATATCGATAACGGTTGTCTGAATGTTACAAGTGTTTTATTTTAAAAATACTTGTATAAGGTAGATTAATACAACATGCTTTTTCGAAAAACACTTGTGTGAATTGAACAATTAACAATGTAAATTTGAAGTGTAATTATTAGGTTTATTTGTAGGTTAGCACACATATGATACGCTGAATAATATTATAACGAGTTATATCTGAAAAGTAGCACTATTAACATTCGTAGATAATGTCAACTAAATCCTAATATCGTTATTATGACTTATATCTGTAAGTTAGTATTTAGATTATGTGCTGCTCTATGTTATTATGAGTAATATTCGTAAGTTAACGCTATTAACGTCCGTACGAAGTCCACAAAACCACAAATAGATATTATGAGTTACAATTTTAACTTAATCTACACGTTATGTCCTCATCAATGTGATTATCTATTGACGCTATTAATATTCATCTAACGTATAATACTAATAGGTAAAAGAATTCAAAATTCTATGAAAGAGGTGATTTCAAATCTTATTAAACACAAATTAATTTGGTGTAAGTTATTGGTTACTCGTATAAATTAATAAACGGTGGCATATAATTATTCCGAAAAAAAAAATAAGAACTAGTAAAAGTATAAACAACGGTTTTTTCTAAAATCTTGTTGTAGTAAGTTACTTTACATAAGCATTTTTAGGAAATACCGTTGTTGGAATTCTACAACGATTTTTTCTTTAAGATTGTTACAGAATTATAAATTTTACAACAGATTATAAATATCGATAACGGTTGTCTGACTGTTACAAGTGTTTTATTTTAAAAAAAACTTGTATAAGGTAGATTAATACAACGTGTTTTGTCGAAAAACACTTGTTTGAATTGAACAATTAACAATATAAATTTGAAGTACTTGTGATTATTTTTTTTGTTAATTATAAAGTATATAATTAAACTATTTTGAAATATAAAATTTTAATATTTAATCTGGATGAAAGTGGATTTAATTAGAATTTGTAGTATTAAAAAAATTTAAAATTAATTGTTTGGAATTGTTTTTTAAATTGTTTACTATTTTTACTGTAATAAATCAGACAACGGTTTATTTGAACATTTTGTTATGCAACATGTTTTTAAATTTGGTAAGAAAGACAACTATTTTAAGAATTTGACCATTGTCTGATATAGGTGGTATACAATATAGGTAAAACACTTGTCTATGAGGTATCATTTAGACAACACCTAATTTGTACATTGTGCGATTCAAGCTTAAATAACCAAAAGAGAAAACACTTGTCTCATTTCCACAACTGTTAAACTAGACGTTATCTCAATCATTTTCAGACAATGCATTCTAAAACTCGTTGTGCAAACTTACTCATTTGCACAACATTACTTTAGAAAGGATTGTCTGTCTCCATCAACTAGACAATGGATTTTAAAGCGTTGTATTAATGCTAAAGCCTTCCCATTCGCACAACACCTTGATTTCGAAAACACTTGTCTGATTTATTTTACTAGACAACAGTTTTTAATTGCTTGTAGTAATCAACGTCAGACAACACCAGTTTTTTGGTTGCAGAAAAACCGTTGTATGAAAAATTCGGGCAACACTTTTTTGGTCGACTGTTGTCTGATCGGTGTTGTCTGATTGCGTTTTTCTTGTAGTGTTATGCTTAGCATGGAAAAACTGCCTCTCGACGGAAAGGTACGAAGTTGGACTGATTTGGAAACATAAAATTTCTAAACTTTCACTTGATATAGCTAACATTACTCTATATAAATAACTTGGTACACCAAATGCAGGTTCCATCCCTAGAAAGTATACAAAAGCTGCTGGTGAGTCATCCCGCCCTCAGGAAGACCAGTACAAAGGACCAGGTAGTCATATCAATGAAGTGTGCATTCTGAGCCGAAACCCTGCAGATTTCAGTGAAGCTGGTCCTGAAAACATCTACATGAGATGTGAAAACATGTAGATGGATATCAGCATTAGCCGTTCTAGAGCACAGCTGTAACTGCAAAAAATGATCAGGTGCTACCGTGCTAGTTAATTAGCTACATGAAGATCACAGTTCTTTCCATCTCTTTTTATTTTTACTGATTTACATTTAATGCAACATTTTGGATTGAACATGGTTTTGTTCTTATATCATAGATTATACTATCAGAAATGCTTCATCATTATTTTACATATACTTGTGGACATGTATATACTTGTGGACATGTTTGCAAATCTTTACTTGGGCAGATTTACGAGTAAAATTTTGTATTTATACGAAGAGTGTGGTCAAATGGCCCAAAGAATTAGCAGATGCAATGCAACTTAAAAAGTTTTATATTTTTAGGGTTGATGAGCATAGGTTTGATTGAGTTTTTGTAAAGAAATGTCTTCGTTTTTGTTAAATGGATTTTTTTAAAGATTTTACCCCTTGCTCAGTAATTTTAAAAAGGATGGAAAAAAGTAAAAGGTAAAGAAAATAGTTTCACTTTCATTCTTAATCGTCCAGTGTTTTTAAATGGAGCTAAATCAAGTGGTCATGAATGTAAATTTTACATAATTTACCTCTAAAACTTTCAACCCATTTTTTGAATAAAAGTACTTTGGCTCCTTATCACTTACTCCTTCCCTAATAAAAATTTGGGAGCAAGGCCTTAAACTTTGTGCGGGGATATAAATATTTTAAAAAAAATCCTTTAAATTTTGAAGATGCAACCGATTAAAAGTTATCTTGAAATTTTATAATCTTGGTAAGAATCGTATAAAATTTAAACATCCAAAGGAACGATGTGATACAATATATAACATTTAATTTATGTCATTTTCATCTGTTTTAAATATTTAGTTTACTAAAAATCAATAATTTGGATGACTAGAATGTGAATCATAAAACGAGATATTTTGATCAATTTATAAGGAACTTTCTTTACCATTCAAAATTGTTGTCGTAAGTGAATTGAGTTTTTCTATTATCAAACACAATTCAAACTTTTTTTAATATTGACGTGAGACAAACCTGATAAACTTGCCGAACACAATTAACGATTTGAAAGTGAGTCAAGATCGACTTCTTCAATATATACTATTTTGAATCGAACTGAGTTTCGTTTAAATTTCATAGGAAAATATACAAATCTTTTCATTTTTTAAATTGTTTCAAACTTATTGTAAACAAAAATTGCTTCGACCTTATAGGGATTAAGTCAAAGTTGCCCAATATTAAAAATCATCGGTTAGTCATTAATTTAAGAAAGGATAGAGGATGATATGCACATAGTTTACATTTCAACTTTCGTATTTCATATTTTTATCATACAAATTCATGAATTCATGTATCTAGTATTACTTCTCGAATAGAGTTCGATCTGACCAAGTTTTGAGTCGAGTGTGATTCAATATTGAGTAAAATTCGTATGAAACTAATATAGCTTAACTTCTTTGATAGTTATGGGCCTAATTATGTTGTTCAAAATTAAATAAGTTGGGGATGGTTACTTATACTTTGGGCTGAACTTATCAGTAATCTCATAAGTAGCTAAAATGATTGTTTTATATATGTGACAATCTAGAATTCGAGGAAAAGATTGAGAAGTCATGACACTACTTATAAATCAAACTCTACATAGTAAATGATATAATAATAACTCATAGCGTTTCAAATATTTAGTACATCATAAGTAATGAAATAAATTACAACTATCAACCAAAAATATAAATTTATTAAAATCCTTTTAAATTATAAAATTAGAAATTCGATTTGGAGCTGTTAAATAACACAGATGTATCTGAAATTAAAAGATTAAACAACCAAAAGTCTAACAATCACTCTTCTCATAAGACCTTTTACCTGAGTTGGTTTAGAGAATCTAATGGTACACGGGACCGTTATAAACACTCTCACAAGTTGTGCGTCTAAATCTCTCCATCTTTTTAGGGTAATGATTTCTAGAACGAATGGTTATTTATAACATTTATATTTTTTTACCACTTAAAAGATAGGGTTAGAGGTGTTCACGGATTGATATGGTCCGGATTCTCGTTTTTCCGAACCGAACCAGTAAGAACGGTTTTTTAAAAATCAAAACCAAACCAAACTAGTTAAACGCCGAAACCAAACTAAACCAGACCATAAAATAATGGATTGGTTTGGTTTCGAACCACGGTTTAAAGATAATCATTTACTTTTGTTTTGTTTTTGTTAAATTTATAACGAAACGGTTATTTAAGTAAATGTAATATAAAATTTATTATATATCAGTATTATATATCAGTAATATATATTTAGTTTATATATGATTGTCATATACTTTAATTTAACTTATATAATACTAAGTATTTGAATTAGAGTATAACTATAATATATTAACAATTAACTCAGGTTTTAATTTAAAAAATATCTTGATGTTTTAATATGATATACACCCACACATACACAAAGCCATAATTTATAATCTTAGCTTATAGGTATATACTATAATTTTTATATATTATTATATAGTAGTCCGGTTTGGTTTAAACGATTTTTTTGTTGGAAAATGTAATAAAATCATTCATGCGTAAACAATTCGGTTAACTTAACAATTAAAAATGCTTTTAGCGATTTCAGTTTTTCTTCGTTTAGATTGTTGTGGTTTGATCCGGATTCACGGTTTGGCGGATTTTTTGAATACCCCTGGATAGGGTAGAGTCACAAACCTTAAACTATATTAAAATCACATAATCCAACCTTTTCTTTTTCTTTTCTAAACCAAGCATGAGAGAGAGAGAGGTTGTTGGGGAAAGGAAAGATAAGGCAAAGCTAGGTTAAAAGGGGCAGGGAAATCTCGCATTTTCCTAAATAAAAAATGATTATTTTCTTATATTTAATCAATGCTAAAAATACCTAAAAATATACTATAAATTTATAAAATTGTTCATAAATGGTACAGATTAATACAAGTTTTATTTTTAAAATATAGCATACGAATTAAATTTTTCTCAATAATTTTAAAATTATTTATGAGCGTGTGGATTATTTCATACGTATTTTACAAGATAATACTCAATAATAGAAATAATGATGACAAAATTATTTTAAAAATATTAAATTACTAAAATAAATTTAACTATAATGTTTACAAAGTGTCTAGGGGTATTTTAAAAATTATAAAAAAATTATTGATTTAAATATACTGCAATGATTTTGTAAAAAGTTTAAAGACAAATTTCACAAAATAAATCATTTAAAATCATATACTGATTATACTATCAAACATGCACAAGTTAAATATCAATTACTTTTTCAAACATTAAATATCATCATTTATTATATTTTCTATTTATAATTATGCTTATAGATAGCTTTTCGCATTTACTAGTCTTATAAGAAAATTAAATTACTATCATATTTCATATTCACTTTATTTGAGAAATCACATAAACACTTATGGGTCACATAATTACGTATTGGTACATTCTTTTTCATCATCATGTTTAACCATTTTTCAAAATTTAACAATATGATCACGAAACATTTATGACCTGACTAACCATTAAATACATGATCATAAGTGGCTTAGTAAGTTATTTAATTTTTGAAATAAATTATATTAAAAATAAATAATTTCACATAAATTGCATAAAAATAATTAATGCACACAAATTCACGGAAATATAACTCGCCAAAATTTCAGATATTACAATATCACTTGAAAAACGCGAGTTTTTATTGCGTCGGAGCATAAACACAATTCAAATATGCGTTGTTATAAAAACGTAAGTTAAATTTGTATTTTCAAACACGAAAAACATTTTTTTTGAATTGTGGGAGAAAATGCAAAAAAAGAATTGTATTAAACAGATGCCCATTGAAAAATATTTAGTTTGAAAAAAATTATAAACGCATATAATAGTTACTTTATGTGTGAAAATAAAAAAAAATCACAAATTATGATATTTCAAATTATTTTCTTTGAAATTATGAGATTAACATTTTATTTCTCACAAGATTATGAGTAGTGAGTTTCTTATAACCCTACTCAATTTGCAAAAAATCATATTAAAGTTCATTGTATAATATGTTTGAATGTCAAAATTAAAATGAAATATAAGTTACGAACTAAATTTAAATATAATATTTCTAAAATAAAATTTAAAAGTCGAATTTGAACTGAAATTTTAAAATGTGCAAGTAGTTATTCAAGTTATTTATGTTTCTTAAGATATAACTTAAACTCCGTGCGATTCACGGATTCTTTAATATTTATATATTTTAATTTATTTTATATAAATTTTATTAAAAATTTCATGTAAATAGTTAAATTTTAAAAAATATTCATAAGAATATCATTTTTATATGAATGTGTATAATTTCAAGATTATGTGAAATAGTATAATTGTATATGATTTTAATTTAAACTATTAACTTTATTCTTAACATTACAAATAAATGCTTATTATGGTGTGATTCGAACATGACAAATATAACTTTTTTTGTTGGAGGGATTCGAACTTATTATGGTATGATTATGCATATTTTAGTATTGAATAATGTTTGTTGTTGGTGAGATTCGAACCTTGAAACTTATTTGTATCTCTATAAATAATAATTTAATATTTGTTATTGGAAGGATTCAAACCTGTGAGTTTTAGTATTGCGTCATTTTAATATTTAGATTTAACGATTCTGATAATTTGATTAAAAAAATCGATGGTCGTGAGATAGGATAACCAAAATGGAGGTTGAACCAAATTATACCTCATTACGGTTATTATAGTTTAGTATAGATTTGATAAAATCCATTATATATATGAGTAGTGCTAGAGTAGGTACCAAAATTTGTTCTCAAATGACGTGGCATTGGTGACTTGATAATTTGGGATAATGTGATTGGGGGAATTTATGTGAGTGTAGGGCCGGGGTACATAATTACTAATTAAGTTGTAACAAATCAAACCATAATAAGTGGTATTTAGGAATCATTTTGGGTACCGATTTGGTACCTCTAGAATTATCCTATATATACTATGGCTTAACATGAATTTTATTTTTGAAGAATCGAATTTGAGACATCAAAGGTTAATAAAAGTTATTTATGTTCACATCTTCCACCACTACGCGACATATGAATTGTGTTATTATTTTAAAACTCCTTATCAACATCCACAAAAACATGATCTTTTTATTTTTTGATATTATTTTAAAATTACTTTATTCTAGTATTGGTGGAGCAATTCGAATCTTGACTTGATTAAATGGGGCTCGATTGTGTTCAAACTCGTTATCGAGTTCGATCACAAATTCGGACTTGATAAACCTCGAGTCGAGCTGAATTTTTTTGAACTCGACTCGGTGCGAACTCGTTTTTCTTAAAAAGAATGAAAAAAATATATTTATGTGTTTGTTAATTGGGTGTAGAACTGAAAATTTGAATAACCGGGTCAATTTCGGATCGGATTATTTTCGGATTATAATATATCTGGAGACCATTCAGATCAGATTGGATGTGATTCATTTTGCATCTAAATCTGATGAAAAATAAATAAAATTTGGATTAAAACCGGGAAAAATTCGATTCTGGTTAAATTCGCTTCGATTCGGATCAAAATTTATTCATTTTTTCAATTTGTGGAATATAAAAATATCTTTTTATTAAATATAGTATTTTTAATAAAATATTTTATACTTTTACCAAACAATTATGATTAAATAATTATTTTATCATAAATATAAAATTGTTAAGTATGAATTTGATTTTTCGGGTCATATCCTTAGTATATTCTAAAATAGAAAACAACATCTACGATTTTTAATATTTTATTAGTTTATTTTAAATTCGGTCTCTACTCGGTATTTACAACTAATAAAGACATTAATGGAGGTTTTCAGGAAATAAATTTGATAACAAAATTCGTTGTTATAATCTTTACGGTTCTTGCTGGAAATTAGTTAACTATCGCAATATTATTTCGGTTGTAGTTGGCTATCAACAAATTTGTTGTATAGAAATTTTGGCTTTGAGGTGAGAGATGGTTGAGTGTTTGAGCTAAAAGGTTTGGTAGGTTGAGACTGACTGATTTGGATTTATAGGGTTTGTTGGTGTGGTCCTGAATTGTCTTCCTTATTTTTCCTCCTTCTTTCATCCCCTCTTTTTTATCATCATCCTTCTTCTCATCCTTATTTTTATCCTTGCTGCC
Source organism: Apium graveolens (assembly GCF_009905375.1). Taxonomy (NCBI): domain Eukaryota; kingdom Viridiplantae; phylum Streptophyta; class Magnoliopsida; order Apiales; family Apiaceae; genus Apium; species Apium graveolens. The sequence goes on from NC_133653.1 coordinate 20,668,621, forward strand.
AGTTGCTCTTGAAGATTGGCTTGGATTTGAGCCAGAAGGTTTTTGCTCATCATGCTTCTGCTCATCATCATCCTTGTCATCTTTTAAATTAAAATGAGTGGTTGGCAACATGGTGTCAAAATTTAGTAGGTATTTGTCCAAGATCTTTATCATCTCCATATCCTCTTGCTTCTTGCTCCTTTTGTACTTTAGATCAGACTGCAGAGTCATGATCAGCCTTATATTTGATCTGACATGGTTTTTAGAAGCAATAAGATGTTTGCATTATTTGGTTGTTGGACAGATATATGCCACCCCTTTGTTTAGATATAAATAGGCTTTAGGAAAAGTTTTTATCTGTGCATTTTTGAGCTCTTTTAGCAGCTGGGTGTCCTCTAGAATAACTGGATTTACTCTTTTAATCATTACATCAGGCTCAGATGCTCTTAAAGTTTTAAGATTTGGAAGAGACACCTAAGGACATCTGTCCACACCACCATCATTGATATTCACAATAATTCTCTTCTCCAAGTAATTATCAATTTTCACAACCACTGCCCTAATAAAGTTGATATTTTTGGCCAATGCTTTCTTGTAGGTGATGTAGTTATTTTGAAGAGACATCCTTAGTACTGCAAGAAGTTCACTGAATTCTTGATCTTGATTTGGTCCTTCTGCAGCCTTTAGAAGTCTTTCGTTTCCAACATCATGAGAGATTTGAGCATGTGAAGAACTTTGGCCAACCTGAATAGGCTCTTTAGATTTAGATTTACCAACATCCTTGGATTATTGAATCCTAGCTTCAATCTTCCCCTTAGTCTTAGTGACAGGCATGAGTAGGGGAGTTGGTAATTCTGGCCTTACATCTTCAAGTAGTGAGGGCAATGGTATTTTGAGCTTCCTCATGATGGCTCCCAAAGTTAAAGAATTTTACATTTGGGAATGCTTATGAGAATCCACCAGGATTTTGATGTCTGTCTTTTAACTCTGCACTAAGGATGTAAGAGCTTGTACTTGTACACTCAGTGAGTCATTGAAAGATTGGGGAGAAGAAACTTGTTGTTGCAATTTTTGAACTTGCAGTGTGGATGAAGATTGAGATGTGGAGGAAATAGAAACCCTAAAAGTGTCCTGCACAGCCTTTTAAATTTCATCCATTAGCAGGGATGAAGGAGTGTATCTGCTAGAGTGTATTTGATCCAGCTTCAGTCTTGTATTATTAGAATGAATGATATGATTTTGAACTTGTTCATTCAGGGCCACAAATGAGGTCTTGAGATTCTTGACATGTGTTTCCATTCCACTCAGATCATACCTTGCATCTGGTCAGCAAAGTTTATGAATTTATTTTTTGATCTCAGTTTGAGAAGGAATAATTTGATCCATCTTTTCCCTCACCATCTTCATTATTTTATCTTGATGTCCAGTCAGTGTAATTTGAAGTGCTTTTCCAAAATTATGGAAAGCCTTGATTTGAGCCTTATATACATCATTGATGGCATCATACACTTTTTGAGGAGTTAGAGATCTAGCATTGCTTCCCAGAATAGTGATATACTCATCCCTAAACTTAGCTAGCATAGCATCCATTTCAATATAAAATTCTTTATCTAGCCAAGCATCACAGTTTGTATCCTGACTAGCTTCATCAATAATTTTAGCTTGATTATCTTCGACATATGTCTGGTAGGCGAGCATGATAGCTTGGTAGTCCTGATTTGACATGTTGGATGTGAGCAGCTGTTGTGAGATTTGTGCAAGGCCTCTAATCTGGTCAACTACAAGATATTTAATGGTTGAAGGTTGATCTTCAGTTTTTTGGAGACACTAAGAGATGAGATGTGGTTGTTGAGGTTGAGATGTTGAAGGTTGATTTGTTGGGTGAGAAGGTGACAATATAACAGATTCACCTGTGATAGGAGTCACAGTTTGACTCACAGTAGGTACTGTGGTTATGAAAGTGTATTGTCCTCCACTTGAAGTGGGAACCACCATTTGAATTGGAGGGGATTTGATTGGGTTACTGTCATGTACACCAATCTCAAACCTTTGTGTCCCTTTCAGAACACTATCACTTGAATGTGATATACTTGCCTCCTAGCATCAATTGCCAATGTAATTTCTGCTAGTGTTTTGAGGGGAGTTGTTCCTGGAACAGGAACCTCCAATTGAATTGGAGAGGATTTAGATAGCTCTCCCTCGGGAGTACTACCCTCAAACCTAACAGCCTGTGAAGGCTGATTTGCACATGAAGTTGCATTTGTTATCACCATGGGGTCTTCAGTAAAAACTGATGAATCCCCCATATTTGTGATGGTGTCATCAAGGTCTACCCCAGCTAGTAGCCTCTCACCATCTAAGTTTGGTATCTGGGTGGTGAGCAAGGTTTCTTAAACCATTGAGGAATGCACTCTTCACATCCATTTGATATACCTTGAAATTTGAATGTGCAGCAAATGCCAAAAAAATTCCTTATTGCTTCAAGTCTTGCAACTGGAGCAAAAGTTTCATCATAATCAATTCCTTCCTCCTATAAGTAGCCTTTTGCAACCAGCCTTGCTTTGTTTCTAGCAACAATTCCATTTGCATCCATCTTGTTCCCAAACACCCATTTTGTTCCAATTATGCTTATGTTCTTTGGTGCAGAAACCAATTTTCAAACTTTATTTCTTTTAAACTGATTTAGCTCTTCTTGCATTGCAGATATCCAATCAGGATCAGGAAGCGCTTCTTCAGTTTTTTTAGCTCAACTTGTGACAGAAAATATGCATGAAGGCATTTATTTGCAGTTGCACTTCTAGTCCTCACTCCAGCAGTTGGATCACCAATAATTGCTTCTCTAGTGTGAATTCTATCCCACTTCCCTGTGTGAGTTTGTTGACTTGTATTTTCTGCTTCTTCTTCATCACTGGCATGACTTCCAGATTGTTCTCCTCTTTCTCCCCCTGAGTTTGTTCTATCAAATTCAGGTGTCTGAGATGAGCTTCTATTCTCATGATTCACTTGCTTAGTAGACTCTTATTCAATCCTGTGATTTATGTTAATTTCAGCTTTATCATCAGAATCACTATCAATGTTGAGATTTTCAAACATAAGGGTTTCAGCTTCATCTTCATCAAGGCATTCCAAGCTTGGAGACTTATCATCATCAAAAGCAACATCTTTGTGCTCCATAATTTTCTTTTGTTCAATCACATAGACTTTATATGCAGTTCTTTCCAATGAATATCCCAGAAAAATTGCCTCAAAAACTTTAGAGTCAAATTTTCCCACATATTCAGAGTTGTCCTTCAACACATAGCACTTGCTTCCAAACACATGAAGATGCTTCACAGTAGGCTTTCTTTTAGACAAGATTGAGTAAGGTGACTTGCCAAGATTTTTTTTAATGAGATATCTATTTTGAGTATAGAATGCACTTTTCACAGCTTCTTCCCAAAAACTAGTTGGCAATTTTGCATCTTACAGCATTGTTCTAGCAGCCTCTACTAGTGTTCTATTCTTTCTCTCAACTACCCCATTTTGCTAAGGTGTTCTAGCAGCTGAGAATTCTTGAAGAATGCCCTTATTTTTGCAGAATTCAGTTAAGGTTGCATTCCTGAATTCTGTTCCATTATCACTCATCAACCTTTTCACACAGTTCTGATCTTCAGCCTGCTTCTCAATCTTCTTGATGTGTTCAATTATGATGTATGGAGTTTCATCTTTAGAGTGCATAAATTCTACCCATGTATATCTTGAGTAGTCATCCACCATCACAAGTGCATATCTTTTTTCTTGAAATTGATTGGACATTAACTGGTCCGAATAAGCCCATATGAATAAGTTGCAAAGGTGCACTTATAGAATTCACAGTTTTACTCTTGTGACTTGATCTTTTAATTTTCCCTTTTTGACAAGCATCACATACTTCATCTTGAGCAAACTCTAGGAATGTCTCTCACTAACTCCATTTTGACCAGAGTGTTAATTGCCTTGAAATTCAAGTGAGACAACTTCTTATTCCATAGCTTGCTTTGTTCAACAGTTGCCTTCGTGTAGAAGCAACATATTCCTTCCTTATTTACCTCTTTGTGTAGTCTTGCTTCAAAATGAATAAGTGTTGTTCTACAGCCTCAAAATCTTTGGAACAACTTGTAGAGGCCACTAAATCGATATCTTCAGACGGCGCAATGACTTCAGTTGTGTAGCGATAGGAAGAACAAAGCTGTCAGCATTTCTCATTGCGGTAACTGTCTCCTTTGTTCATACTATGCAATTTCATTAGCATATATTTTATTTTATGCATATTATGTAGATGTCTTGAAAATTTTATGTTTTTTCAATGTTTTGAATATTATTCATGACACAATAATATCGTTCTCTTACGATTTAATATATTGTGTCTGGCCAGAAGATTTGTGGCTGACATGAGGGTTAAAAATCCAGAGGTGTGCAACCCCTTTGATGGTTCTAATAACGCTGAAAATTTTTATGAAAGGCTACGACGACCACTTGATGTTCCTCGCTTTAGATCATTGCGCTGTGAAATCTGTGTCGGGAGAGTTGTAGGCTCTAGCACTTCTGCTGAGCAAAGATTGAATGCTGAACAAAATTCCCAGCAGATCTGTATTCCTTTGGCAGGAAAAGATTCTTCAATTAAGCAAAGAGCAGCAGGAGGTATATGTGCTTCTTTTTTATATATATGAACTTCTTGTCCGAGAATATCCGGGTTTTGGGTTTGTCCTAACATAGTACCATCGTAATTCAACCCTCTCACCCTCTTATATTTTGTTTAATTTAAATATATTGTTATTGGTAGCGGTCTTGGGTTCGAGCCCGGCCACCCTCTTAAATTTTGTTTAATTTAAATATTGGTATAGATATAAAGAAAGGCCTAGATGCGTGCCAATCCATAGAGGGAGATAGAGCTCTGTAGAGAATCATTATTAAAATCACTCTTTCCAAAATTATTCAACTGTGAAATCAAATTTAAAATCAATATATTTTTTCAAATCTTAATTGTTAAACGTTTTATTATATATTCAAATATACATTATTATTCTACATTAGTAACGAATTTTATGAAATTTCATAATAGAATTAAGTGCTCTATATAATTCTTTGGAGAAGAGGGTTTACTCTCCAAGAAAAGCCTAGATAAATATATAGGTCTATTTATACTTGTGCGTGGAAACTTTGACTACTGAACACTTCTATCATTTTCAGTATTATGTTCTTTTTTCTCATTTTCGGTTTCTTTTCCTTCTAAAATTTTTTATATAGGTCCCTACATCGCAGGAGACTCAAATAAAGTTAGTACAGAAGTCATCATCTTGAATGACAGTGATGAGGACAGAGTGATCGAATTAACCCCTTCACCGGAAGAATTAGACAAGGGTAAAAGTGTCATCATTGAAGTTGAAGATGATGGTTAGACTTCTCATTTTCTTTCTCTAACAATTCTTTTATCTAAATGGTTTCTAGTTAAAAGTCTACTTACTACCTAAGAACCCTACCCTGCAGGAGAATCTAATAAAGCTAGTATTGAAGTCATCATCTTGGATGACAGTGATGATGACGGAGTGATCGAATTAACCCCTTCACTGGAACAGCTGACAACTAATACTTTTCGACAAGCAGAAAAACAGCCTTGTTTAGACAAGGGTAAAACTATCATCATTGACATTGAAGATAATGGTTAGACTTCCAATTTTCTTTCTCTAATAATATTCTTTATCTAAATATGGTTTTCAGTTCAAAGTCTCCTTACTTTTTGCAGGTGAAGAATTCGACAGACAACCTAAGGAGATCAGAAAAGCAATTGGTCAGACTTCTGGTATTGTTAAGCCTTCACGAAAATTAAAGAGAGGCCGTCCCTATGGCCAAGCTCTCCTTGATGATCTTAATGCTAGAATCGCAAGTACAGCAAACACCCTGCAGAATCAGCAGCAGCAGAGGGGAAATATCTCTAGTAGCGGTAATTTGGTATGAGCCTTTAATTATTATTTTTATAGATTACAGAGTTCTTTTTATGATTGTTTATTTTGTTATGCCACTATGTTACTTATTTGATATTCTCCAATCTTGTCTTTACATCTTACTGTCACAACAATAATTGGATAGCTAGTGACAACAATATTAATTTATTGCTCTATATTGTTTTATGATCTTTCTCTCAGCCTCTACATCCCTGGAACAGAAGGGAATCAGAAGGTGCAAAATGATGCTATATCTGTTGAGAGTAACAGAAAGAGGAAACGCAGTGTTGATGCATTGGATAACAAAATAAGCTTTTTATCACTGAAATCCCTGAGGCAGAAGGAAATGAGCAAGTTCCTTAAGAAGCCCTTTACTTTATGTAAAATCATAGATTTAGAATCAGCACACACTGATGGTAGCACCAGAGAAATGACAACTGCTTACACTACAAGGAAAACAAGCTTCAACAACGGTTTATGTCCGTTGTCTGATACCCTATTTTTCCGTTGACTATTGAGCCGTCGTCTGTTAGTTGGATCAGACAACGGCTAAAAAACATTGTCTGAGATTATACAGACAATGATTATGGATTAAGCCCGTTGTATTACATCCAGAAAAGACAACGTTTTTTACTTGTTTTCGTCATAACAAGCGACATTACTCGAGGGTTCTCACAAACTCAGAAAACCGTTGTGTAAGGTATAACATTAAAACCAATCCTACAACACTTATTGTTGTATAAATGTTGTTGTGTATTCAGATAGACAACAAAAATGAAATTGAGCTCGTAGAACTGTTGTAATAAATTTCTACACACAACAGTTTTGGATTTTAATGTATAGCATGATCAGATACATACAACTGTTTATTTGTCCAAACGTATTGCATGAATACCTTTGATACATTATCTTAATATTATATAGACAATGGTTTACTAGTGCTGTGAGAGTTAATTTTGCACCAGAGTTTTGTGTTCAAAAGCATTGTTTTAGTATTAAAAACATGATATTTTAATGAAGCTTGGTTGTTAAAAGCGTTGTCTTACACAAAATATAACAAGTAATCAAATGAAATTAACTTTGCAAATCTAAACAAAAGTTCTAAAGTTAATCCATGATCGAAAATCACAGCAACATAGTTATACAAAAGCTAAAAGCATATTGATATCACTGCCTTCATGAGTCTAAGATTTCTACTACAAATTAAAGAAAATATAGAGTCTACAAGGATTTTCAGCTTCTCTTCACGTCTTCCGCAAGAGCTATGTTGTCCTTGCAATATCATTACAGCATGTGATAGGCAATTTCCCAATCTGGAGAAAACAATCTTCAAAATAAATTGACAACATAATTACATAATTACATAATTACATAATTACAACATAATTACATACAACATAATTACATAGAAAATCATTTATCCTTGTGACAAACTTTTGGATGTGATTGACCTAAATGTACACTAGATACTGTTAGATATCATAAAGGGATGTACACTAGATTTTTTTAAATAAGAAAGAGTAATTTGAGAGAGATTTAAAATCTATAAGTTTTAAGAAAAATAGAACTTGGCACCTGGTTTTTTCTGTACATGTGGATGGTAGCAACTCTGCTGGTCAGGACTATCAACAGATCACCTGCTGAATTTATCCCTTTCCCCTCTCACCTGCATTATATGACTATCAACACACTTTTTAATAAAAGATATTCAACCTAGTTAACTAGAACAAATTTTATCTTGTGTAAGGTTAGAAACATACCTAGTTTAGCATGTTAAGGACAGTTTCTCAAGTGAAAACATAATATTTGTGCTGAAATTTGAACTCATATTTGCAATTTTGTGTGGACAGAAGGAAGGCAGGCATACAGGAAGAAGTGTTCATGACTACATTGGCTAGATCTGGTCGTTGTTCAAGTGCACTGACAAACTTTCGGGAAATGATATTGAGCATCTTCTTGAACTGGGATATGTATCTTCTGTATAGAGCAAAGCCTGCCATCTGGGCAAGGAAACATAACATTAAATTTGATACTACTTTAGCAATTGTATATAATGATAAGAATTTCTTGATCATAACATTAAATTTTTATATTCAATATCAGATAGCTATACAAAATGGCCTAGCATAATATTACAAGCAAGAAGAATGTACAGAAGGTATGTGTCACCTGGACAATGTCAACAGTAAGCTCATCGCATTGAGCTGGAATCAGAAGTTCAGACAACGAAAAGAAAAGCCCTGACTAAATATAAAACATAATCCCCCAGCTCCAAAAACCCCGGATAAAGAAAAAGACAATAATATGGCTATTTGAAAAAATGACATAATATGGTAGCTTGAAAGCTCTTCATCTTTTAGCACAAAAAGCTTAGTGGAACCCTCCCATGCACATTATTAATCAGATTTTAGATGGGGAAAAACAAATAATATTAAAGTAAAAAGTAAGGAAGCATACTGTGCCTACTAGTGCATAAGCCACAACTAATGGAGGCGAAGCAAGATAATTGGCTCTTGTTAGTGGGTGAACATGTCCTTCGAAGTTTCTATTTCCGGAAAGAACAGCTGCAACTACAATGTCCGGAAAACATACATATACAGAGTATAGGTGTACAGCGATTATTGTCTGGTCCACAAAAATGGAAGAAAAGAAGGTAAATCAAGACAGCTAACAACACACAACTGTTGCCTTCATTCAGGACAATGTATAATACTTTTTCCCTGTTTAAAAGGGTAACTTATATTTAAAATACAGGTTGTATTATCTTCTAATTCATCCATAGTAACATAATCAATCTTGATGTGAAATAAAAAATGATACTCCCTTGTAAAAAGATGATAAAATCTTAAATTCCGTATGTTTTCACAAATATAGCCTCTTGACCACAATATAAGATACAATACAAGTGATGATTTCACCATGGGGTGATATGAAAATTGTTTTAATAATCAAAATCTTAAGACCAATATACCAGTGGAACAGAGCAGTGGGAGGCAAAATATTGATGGAAAGCACCCTGACATTTCTTAATTTTAGTGGAGGCATTGAATGAAATATCAGAAAAAAGAAGACAATACCATTGTCTGTAATTACAGCAGTAACTGATTCATGAAGGTCCCTAGAGTTTCCTATGCATGTCGTACAACCATACCCAACAATGTTGAAGCTGTGCTGGTTCAAGTACTCTTGCAGGCCACTAAAACACGGAAAGGTAAACAATTCAAAGCTGGGAATTTATTATCAGTCAGAAATACACTCTTTTACAGAATAGTTGTAATACCTTTGAAGCATGTACTTGGTAACAACTCCAGACCCTGGTGCAAGACTTGTTTTCACCCATGGCTTAACCTGTTTGAAGATACAATTTATATGAATATTACAAGGCAGACTATATGAAACAAGTACTCTTGCAGTTCTTAGCTGATCACATATTTGCATTTCATGTAGAATGGTGGGAATCCTAAAATCATTACATAGTCCAGATGGATAATACCTTATACAGAGATGTTACGGAAACTATCATATAGCATTCAAGCAAGTCATAACAGACACACCCACAAAACTGCTACTGGGAGAAGAAAAAATCACTTACATCTTAAATCACACAGAAACAAACCTACACAAATCATCAAAACACTCAATTTTTTTCTTGAGCTTCAATTTTCCCCTCCACATCCCCTTTACTTACTTGTACGCACAAAATAAGAACTAAAATCAGCACAAAATAAGAACTAAAATGAGAGAGAGAGTTAGACACAGAGACACAGAGAGAGAGAGAGAGTGTGTGATGCCTCAAAATTAAAGACAAGCACCTTCCATTGAATCCACAAATAAGCCCTAAAGCCTTAGTTTTGAACACGAACTAAAACCCCAAATTGAAGTCGAATTGAAACCCTAAACGGAACCATACTCCATTAAAGAAACATATAAATCAATCAAAGGAGGGGGATTGAGAGGGTTATGAAGTTAATTCGTCATTCAGAGTGTAATTAGTGTTTGAAATAGAGGTGGATTGAGAGGGTTAGGAGAGAGAGAGAGAGATTTAGATTTGTGTACTTTGGTGTTTTATGTTTACAGAGAAGGAGATGAAATGGGGCATGGGAGGGGGGGAGGGGGAAGCGGGTATTGAAAAGAAAAGAAGGGGAAATGAAAAGTTGAAGGGGGGGGAGGGGGAAGCGGGTATTTAAAATAATATAAAATAAATTTGAATGTTTTTAATATTTTAATATGACAAAAGCTAATATATTTTTATATTCGTTGTCGAGAAGGGTACTTTTACCGGATTTTTCTAATTCTGACATGCAAAATGAATTTCAAATTTTTTAATAATTATTTCATATGACTAAAACTGATATATCCTAACATCTGTACGGTTGGATCGTCAAAAAAATCATTTTAAAAATTAATCTTGTAAATCGGGAACGAGTCTCGTTGTCGGGAGGGTTACTTTTACCAGATTTTTCTAATCCTGACATGCAAAATGAATTTCAAATTTTTTAATAATATTTTCAAATGACTAAAATTGATATATTTTTAACATCCGTACGGTTGGATCGTCGAAAAACCATTTTAAAAATTAATCGTGTAAATCGGGAATGAGTCTCATTGTCGGGAGGGTTACTTTTACCAGATTTTTCTAATCCTGACATGCAAAATGAATTTCAAATTTTTTAATAATTTTTTCATATGACTAAAATTGATATATTTTTAACATCCGTACGGTTGGATCGTCGAAAAATCATTTTAAAAATTAAACGTGTAAATCGGGAACGAGTCTCGTTGTCGGGAGGGGTACTTTTACCAGATTTTTCTAATCTTGACATGCAAAATGAATTTCAAATTTTTTAATAATTTTTTCTTATGACTAAAATCGATATATCTTAACATCCATACGGTTGGATCGTCGAAAAATCATTTAAAAAATTAATCCTGTAAATCGGGAACGAGTCTCGTTGTCGGGAGGGGTACTTTTACCAGATTTTTCTAATCCTGACATGCAAAATGAATTTCAAATTTTATAATAATTTGTTCTTATGACTAAAATTTATATATCTTAACATCCGTACGGTTGGATCATCAAAAAATCATTTTAAAAAATTAATCCTGTAAATCGGGAACGAGTCTCGTTGTCGGGAAGGGTACTTTTACCAGATTTTTCTAATCCTGACATGCAAAATGAATTTCAAATTTTTTAATAATTTTTTCTTATGACTAAAATCAATATATCTTAACATCCGTATGGTTGGATCATCGAAAAATCATTTTAAAAAATTAATCCTGTAAATCGGGAACGAGTCTCGTTGTCGGGAGGGGTACTTTTACCAGATTTTTCTAATCCTGACATGCAAAATGAATTTCAATTTTTTTAATAATTTGTTCTTATGACTAAAATCGATATATCTTAACATCCGCATGGTTGGATCGTCCAAAAATCATTTTAAAAAATTAATCCTGTAAATCGGGAACGGGTCTCATTGTCGGGAGGGATACTTTTACCAGATTTTTCTAATCCTGACATGCAAAATGAATTTCAAATTTTTTAATAATTTTTTCTTATGACTAAAATCAATATATCTTAACATCCGTACGGTTGGATCGTCAAAAAATTATTTTAAAAAATTAATCCTGTAAATCGATATATCGTGAAGGATATCGATATATCGATTAGCACACATATGATACGCCGAATAATATTATAACGAGTTATATCTGAAAAGTAGCACTATTAACATTCGTATATAATGTCAACTAAAACCGGATATCGTTACCATGACTTATATCTGTAAGTTAGTATATAGATTATGTGCTGCTTTATGTTGTTATGAGTAATATTCGTAAGTTAACGCCATTAACGTCTGTATGAAGTCTACAAAACCAACAAATAGATATTACGAGTTATATTTTTAACTTAGTCTACATGTTATGTCCTCATCAATGTGATAATCTAGTTGACGCTATTAATATTCGTGTAACGTCTAATCCGAATAGTTAAAAGAATTCAAAAAATCTATGAAAAAGATGATTTCAAATCTTAATAAACAAAAATTAATTTGGTGTAAGTTATTAGTTACTCATATAAATTAATAAACGGTGGCATATAATTATTCCGAAAAAAATTTAAAAACTAGTAAAAGTATAGACAACGGTTTTTTCTAAAATCATGTTGTGGTAAGTTACTTTACATAAGTGTTTTTTCGGAAATACCGTTGTTGGAATTCTTCAACGGTTTTTTCTTTAAGATTGTTGTAGTATTATAAATTTTACAACAGATTATAAATATCGATAACGGTTGTCTGAATGTTACAAGTGTTTTATTTTAAAAATACTTGTATAAGGTAGATTAATACAACATGCTTTTTCGAAAAACACTTGTGTGAATTGAACAATTAACAATGTAAATTTGAAGTGTAATTATTAGGTTTATTTGTAGGTTAGCACACATATGATACGCTGAATAATATTATAACGAGTTATATCTGAAAAGTAGCACTATTAACATTCGTAGATAATGTCAACTAAATCCTAATATCGTTATTATGACTTATATCTGTAAGTTAGTATTTAGATTATGTGCTGCTCTATGTTATTATGAGTAATATTCGTAAGTTAACGCTATTAACGTCCGTACGAAGTCCACAAAACCACAAATAGATATTATGAGTTACATTTTTAACTTAATCTACACGTTATGTCCTCATCAATGTGATTATCTATTGACGCTATTAATATTCGTCTAACGTATAATACTAATAGGTAAAAGAATTCAAAATTCTATGAAAAAGGTGATTTCAAATCTTAATAAACACAAATTAATTTGGTGTAAGTTATTGGTTACTCGTATAAATTAATAAACAGTGGCATATAATTATTCCGAAAAAAAAATAAAAACTATTAAAAGTATAAACAACGGTTTTTTCTAAAATCTTGTTGTAGTAAGTTACTTTACATAAGCGTTTTTAGGAAATACCGTTGTTGGAATTCTACAACGATTTTTTCTTTAAGATTGTTACAGAATTATAAATTTTACAACAGATTATAAATATCGATAACGGTTGTCTGACTGTTACAAGTGTTTTATTTTAAAAAAAACTTGTATAAGGTAGATTAATACAACGTGTTTTGTCGAAAAACACTTGTTTGAATTGAACAATTAACAATATAAATTTGAAGTACTTGTGATTATTTTTTTTGTTAATTATAAAGTATATAATTAAACTATTTTGAAATATAAAATTTTAATATTTAATCTGGATGAAAGTGGATTTAATTAGAATTTATAGTATTAAAAAAATTTAAAATTAATTGTTTGGAATTGTTTTTTAAATTGTTTACTATTTTTACTGTAATAAATCAGACAACGGTTTATTTGAACATTTTGTTATGCAACATGTTTTTAAATTTGGTAAGAAAGACAACTATTTTAAGAATTTGACCATTGTCTGATATAGGTGGTATACAATATAGGTAAAACACTTGTCTATGAGGTATCATTTAGACAACACCTAATTTGTACATTGTGCGATTCAAGCTTAAATAACCAATAGAAAAAACACTTGTCTCATTTCCACAACTGTTAAACTAGACGTTATCTCAATCATTTTCAGACAATGCATTCTAAAACTCGTTGTGCAAACTTACTCATTTGCACAACATTACTTTAGAAAGGATTGTCTGTCTCCATCAACTAGACAATGGATTTTAAAGCGTTGTATTAATGCTAAAGCCTTCCCATTCGCACAACACCTTGATTTCGAAAACACTTGTCTGATTTGTTTTACTAGACAACATTTTTTAATTGCTTGTAGTAATCAACGTCAGACAACACCAGTTTTTTGGTTGCAGAAAAACCGTTGTATGAAAAATTCGGGCAACACTTTTTTGGTCGAGTGTTGTCTGATCGGTGTTGTCTGATTGCAGTTTTTCTTGTAGTGTTATGCTTAGCATGGAAAAACTGCCTCTCGACGGAAAGGTACGAAGTTGGACTGATTTGGAAACATAAAATTTCTAAACTTTCACTTGATATAGCTAACATTACTCTATATAAATAACTTGGTACACCAAATGCAGGTTCCATCCCTAGAAAGTATACAAAAGCTGCTGGTGAGTCATCCCGCCCTCAGGAAGACCAGTACAAAGGACCAGGTAGTCATATCAATGAAGTGTGCATTCTGAGCCGAAACCCTGCAGATTTCAGTGAAGCTGGTCCTGAAAACATCTACATGAGATGTGAAAACATGTAGATGGATATCAGCATTAGCCGTTCTAGAGCACAGCTGTAACTGCAAAAAATGATCAGGTGCTACCGTGCTAGTTAATTAGCTACATGAAGATCACAGTTCTTTCCATCTCTTTTTATTTTTACTGATTTACATTTAATGCAACATTTTGGATTGAACATGGTTTTGTTCTTATATCATAGATTATACTATCAGAAATGCTTCATCATTATTTTACATATACTTGTGGACATGTATATACTTGTGGACATGTTTGCAAATCTTTACTTGGGCAGATTTACGAGTAAAATTTTGTATTTATATGAAGAGTGTGGTCAAATGGCCCAAAGAATTAGCAGATGCAATGCAACTTAAAAAGTTTTATATTTTTAGGGTTGATGAGCATAGGTTTGATTGAGTTTTTGTAAAGAAATGTCTTCGTTTTTGTTAAATGGATTTTTTTAAAGATTTTACCCCTTGCTCAGTAATTTTAAAAAGGATGGAAAAAAGTAAAAGGTAAAGAAAATAGTTTCACTTTCATTCTTAATCGTCCAGTGTTTTTAAATGGAGCTAAATCAAGTGGTCATGAATGTAAATTTTACATAATTTACCTCTAAAACTTTCAACCCATTTTTTGATTAAAAGTACTTTGGCTCCTTATCACTTACTCCTTCCCTAATAAAAATTTGGGAGCAAGGCCTTAAACTTTGTGCGGGGATATAAATATTTTAAAAAAATCCTTTAAATTTTGAAGATGCAACCGATTAAAAGTTATCTTGAAATTTTATAATCTTGGTAAGAATCGTATCAAATATAAACATCCAAAGGAACGATGTGATACAATATATAACATTTAATTTATGTCATTTTCATCTGTTTTAAATATTTAGTTTACTAAAAATCAATAATTTGGATGACTAGAATGTGAATCATAAAACGAGATATTTTGATCAATTTATAAGGAACTTTCTTTACCATTCAAAATTGTTGTCGTAAGTGAATTGAGTTTTTCTATTATCAAACACAATTCAAACTTTTTTTAATATCGACGTGAGACAAACCTGATAAACTTGCCGAACACAATTAACGATTTGAAAGTGAGTCAAGATCGACTTCTTCAATATATACTATTTTGAATCGAACTGAGTTTCGTTTAAATTTCATAGGAAAATATACAAATCTTTTCATTTTTTAAATTGTTTCAAACTTATTGTAAACAAAAATTGCTTCGACCTTATAGGGATTAAGTCAAAGTTGCCCAATATTAAAAATCATCGGTTAGTCATTAATTTAAGACAGGATAGAGGATGATATGCACATAGTTTACATTTCAACTTTCGTATTTCATATTTTTATCATACAAATTCATGAATTCATGTATCTAGTATTACTTCTCGAATAGAGTTCGATCTGACCAAGTTTTGAGTCGAGTGTGATTCAATATTGAGTAAAATTCGTATGAAACTAATATAGCTTAACTTCTTTGATAGTTATGGGCCTAATTATGTAGTTCAAAATTAAATAAGTTGGGGATGGTTACTTATACTTTGGGCTGAACTTATCAGTAATCTCATAAGTAGCTAAAATGATTGTTTTATATATGTGACAATCTAGAATTCGAGGAAAAGATTGAGAAGTCATGACACTACTTATAAATCAAACTCTACATAGTAAATGATATAATAATAACTCATAGCGCTTCAAATATTTAGTACATCATAAGTAATGAAATAAATTACAACTATCAACCAAAAATATAAATTTATTAAAATCCTTTTAAATTATAAAATTAGAAATTCGATTTGGAGCTGTCAAATAACACAGATGTATCTGAAATTAAAAGATTAAACAACCAAAAGTCTAACAATCACTCTTCTCATAAGACCTTTTACCTGAGTTGGTTTAGAGAATCTAATGGTACACGGGACCGTTATAAACACTCTCACAAGTTGTGCGTCTAAATCTCTCCATCTTTTTAGGGTAATGATTTCTAGAACGAATGGTTATTTATAACATTTATATTTTTTTACCACTTAAAAGATAGGGTTAGAGGTGTTCACGGATTGATATGGTCCGGATTCTCGTTTTTCCGAACCGAACCAGTAAGAACGGTTTTTTAAAAATCAAAACCAAACCAAACCTAGTTAAACGCCGAAACCAAACTAAACCAGACCATAAAATAATGGATTGGTTTGGTTTCGAACCACGGTTTAAAGATAATCATTTACTTTTGTTTTGTTTTTGTTAAATTTATAACGAAACGGTTATTTAAGTAAATGTAATATAAAATTTATTATATATCAGTATTATATATCAGTAATATATATTTAGTTTATATATGATTGTCATATACTTTAATTTAACTTATATAATACTAAGTATTTGAATTAGAGTATAACTATAATATATTAACAATTAACTCAGGTTTTAATTTAAAAAATATCTTGATGTTTTAATATGATATACACCCACACATACACAAAGCCATAATTTATAATCTTAGCTTATAGGTATATACTATAATTTTTATATATTATTATATAGTAGTCCGGTTTGGTTTAAACGATTTTTTTGTTGGAAAATATAATAAAATCATTCATGCGTAAACAATTCGGTTAACTTAACAATTAAAAATGCTTTTAGCGATTTCAGTTTTTCTTCGTTCAGATTGTTGTGGTTTGATCCGGATTCACGGTTTGGCGGATTTTTTGAATACCCCTGGATAGGGTAGAGTCACATACCTTAAACTATATTAAAATCACATAATCCAACCTTTTCTTTTTCTTTTCTAAACCAAGCATGAGAGAGAGATAGAGAGAGAGGTTGTTAGGGAAAGAAAAGATAAGGCAAAGCTAGGTTAAAAGGGGCAGTGAAATCTCGCATTTTCCTAAATAAAAAATGATTATTTTCTTATATTTAATCAATGCTAAAAATACCTAAAAATATACTATAAATTTATAAAATTGTTCATAAATGGTACAGATTAATACAAGTTTTATTTTTAAAATATAGAATACGAATTAAATTTTTCTCAATAATTTTAAAATTATTTATGAGCGAGTGGATTATTTCATACGTATTTTACAAGATAATACTCAATAATAGAAATAATGATGACAAAATTATTTTAAAAATATTAAATTACTAAAATAAATTTAACTATAATGTTTACAAAGTGTCTAGGGGTATTTTAAAAATTATAAAAAAATTATTGATTTAAATATACTGCAATGATTTTGTAAAAAGTTTAAAGACAAATTTCACAAAATAAATCATTTAAAATCATATACTGATTATACTATCAAACATGCACAAGTTAAATATCAATTACTTTTTCAAACATTAAATATCATCATTTATTATATTTTTCTATTTATAATTATGCTTATAGATAGCTTTTCGCATTTACTAGTCTTATAAGAAAATCAAATTACTATCATATTTCATATTCACTTTATTTGAGAAATCACATAAACACTTATGGGTCACATAATTACGTATTGGTACATTCTTTTCATCATCATGTTTAACCATTTTTCAAAATTTAACAATATGATCACGAAACATTTATGACCTGACTAACCATTAAATACATGATCATAAGTGGCTTAGTAAGTTATTTAATTTTTGAAATAAATTATATTAAAAATAAATAATTTCACATAAATTGCATAAAAATAATTAATGCACACAAATTCACGGAAATATAACTCGCCAAAATTTCAGATATTACAATATCACTTGAAAAACGCGAGTTTTTATTGCATCGGAGCATAAACACAATTCAAATATGCGTTGTTATAAAAACGTAAGTTAAATTTGCATTTTCAAACACGAAAAACATTTTTTTTAATTGTGGGAGAAAATGCAAAAAAATAATTGTATTAAACAGATGCCCATTGAAAAATATTAGTTTGAAAAAAATTATAAACGCATATAATAGTTACTTTATGTGTGAAAATTAAAAAAAATCACAAATTATGATATTTCAAATTATTTTCTTTGAAATTATGAGATTAACATTTTATTTCTCACAAGATTATGAGTAGTGAGTTTCTTATAACCCTACTCAATTTGCAAAAAATCATATTAAAGTTCATTGTATAATATGTTTGAATGTCAAAATTAAATGAAATATAAGTTACGAACTAAATTTAAATATAATATTTTCTAAAATAAAATTTAAAAGTCGAATTTGAACTGAAATTTTAAAATGTGCAAGTAGTTATTCAAGTTATTTATGTTTCTTAAGATATAACTTAAACTCCGTGCGATTCACGGATTCTTTAATATTTATATATTTAATTTATTTTATATAAATTTTATTAAAAATTTCATGTAAATAGTTAAATTTTAAAAAATATCATAAGAATATCATTTTTATATGAATGTGTATAATTTCAAGATTATGTGAAATAGTATAATTGTATATGATTTTAATTTAAACTATTAACTTTATTCTTAACATTACAAATAAATGCTTATTATGGTGTGATTCGAACATGACAAATATAACTTTTTTTGTTGGAGGGATTCGAACTTATTATGGTATGATTATGCATATTTTAGTATTGAATAATGTTTGTTGTTGGTGAGATTCGAACCTTGAAACTTATTTGTATCTCTATAAATAATAATTTAATATTTGTTATTGGAAGGATTCAAACCTGTGAGTTTTAGTATTGCGTCATTTTAATATTTAGATTTAACCGATTCTGATAATTTGATTAAAAAAATCGATGGTCGTGAGATAGGATAACCAAAATGGAGGTTTGAACCAAATTATACCTCATTACGGTTATTATAGTTTAGTATAGATTTGATACAAATCCATTAATATATGAGTAGTGCTAGAGTAGGTACCAAAATTTGTGTCTCAAATAACGTGGCATTGGTGACTTGATAATTTGGGATAATGTGATTGGGTGGAATTTATGTGAGTGTAGGGCCGGGGTACATAATTACTAATTAAGTTGTAACAATCAAACATAATAAGTTGGTATTTAGGATCATTTTGGGTACCGATTTGGTACCTCTAGAATTATCCTATATATACTATGGCTTAACATGAATTTTATTTTTGAAGAATCGAATTTGAGACATCAAAGGTTAATAAAAGTTATTTATGTTCACATCTTCCACCAA